>NC_064920.1:1162878408-1164128408 GCF_023897955.1 Schistocerca gregaria
CCGCACCAGGTAGGGTTGATAGAAGAGATAGAGAAGATCCAACGGAGAGCAGCGCGCTTCGTTACAGGATCATTTAGTAATTGCGAAAGCGTTACGGAGATGATAGATAAACTCCAGTGGAAGACTCTGCAGGAGAGACGCTCAGTAGCTCGGTACGGGCTTTTGTTGAAGTTTCGAGAACATACCTTCACCGAAGAGTCAAGCAGTATATTGCTCCCTCCTACGTATATCTCGCGAAGAGACCATGAGGATAAAATCAGAGAGATTAGAGCCCACACAGAAGCATACCGACAATCCTTCTTTCCACGTACAATACGAGACTGGAATAGAAGGGAGAACCGATAGAGGTACTCAGGGTACCCTCCGCCACACACCGTCAGGTGGCTTGCGGAGTACGGATGTAGATGTAGATGTAGAACACAGTATGGTGCTGAGACTAAGGTAGTGGGATTAGGATCCATAGGTTAGAGATTATAACGACCGGGCCCACCAACATTTAGGCACAAAACCAATAACTATTCTTTATCATGTAATAAATATTTTTGTCCACTTTGGTATATTAAATCCTAGGGGACCTTGAGTCCTTTAGAAGATATGTTACCATAATTTGCAATATGCATTGAATTCTTTATATCACGAATCAAATTACGATTAATATTCTGGAGACAATGTACAAATATTTATCTAGTTACACAAAGTGTATGATTGATTTCTGTTACTTGCCAAGAACTTCAGTCTGCGTTAGAATTTACTCCATGCTCTTACGTTTTCTTAACTTTCTGGCATTGACTGTTATTTATTTTACAGTGTTTGCCAGTAAATGCACTATAATTGATCCAGAAATATTATTTAAATTACATTATCAATCCGAACCTCCATTCACGTACTGTCTGCGCTTCCGAACAAATCCAATACCCTACGAGAGCTCCTTCAAGCGCCCATGTAAAGCGATCGATATGGACAAAAACCAACCCATTCAACACCCCCCCCCCCCCCCACACACACACACATACACACCAGGTAGAAGGAAGTTCTAAGCACTGATTTTCTAAACTTAACTTTGGCAGTCTCGAGTAACAAGGAATGACCAACTTTACTGATTGTCGTGTCTAACCAGTTCTACACTGTCATATAGCGCGGCCCCTCCCGCCGGAGGTTCGAGTCCTCCCTCGGGCGTGTGTGTGTGTGTGTTGTCCTTAGCGTAAGTTAGCTTAAGCAGTGTGTAAATCTAGGGACCGATGACCTCAGCAGTTTGGTCCCTTAGGACTTTACACACATTTGAAGAGTCTTACCTAGAACGAGGAATACATTCTAAGACAAAGAAAAAACGACTCATCACGAAGGAATGATCCGAATGCGACGGAAATCGGTAAACGTGATGTACAAATTTACCAAGGCAACAATGCATCGCTCCACTGGTTACTCGGCATTGATTGGCTGAATTATTGGATGTCCCCTTGAGGTATATTGTCTCAAGATCTGGCCAACTGGTGCTTCAGATAGTCAAAATCCTTAGATGGATACCGGGCCCTAATCATAATAATCCAAATGTTCTCAGTTGTGGTGAGATGCTCAACAAGTCACTTACCCCGTGTGTGGGAGGGTATTATCTCGCTGAAATATGAGCCATGGAAGGCAACAAAACCGAGCATAGGATATCGTCGATGTACAGCTGTGCTGTAAGGGTTCTGCAGATAAGAAGCAACAAGGTCCTGCTACGAAGAGGTATGGCTCCTCGTATCATCACACCTGGCTGTCGGTCGTACGGCGGGCGGCGGTGGGTTTGATGTGTTTGGTATCCCACCGCTGTCCGAGGTGTCTCCAGACGGTTCTTCATCCACGAACTTCTTTTTTCAGTGATGAGTCTCTTTTCGAACTGATGAAAGGGTCATGTAGCCACCTTTCATTAGTCCTGTAGCCCAATTGCACTTACATTTCTCTTTCTTTTCTTTGTTTCTCTTTCCTCATACGTCTCATAGTGGTGTGACTGAATGAATGTGGTTGTGTGTCACGTTGCTAGACGGTGGCGTAGTCTGCGATAGTCATACACATTCAGCAGTAGTTGTACAGAATAGCTAACTCTCGTAGTGGTCAAGTAGGCAAAGAGGATTGCGCTACTTTTGAGAAATCCACCTGCATTAGGTTGGTGGCGGAAATGGCATCTTTGGGTTTTCCGGGCCACGAGGAGAGTGGAAGAGGGTGGAGAAGAAAAAGGGAGGCAGTCTGCCGCCGGTACGGGAAGCGTCCACACCTGTGCTCCAGTCAAAGGAGGGTGAATTAGGCTGGCCGCGTGGCGCGTCGTTACTTGGCGAGAGGAGAGCTGTTAGCTTTTGGTCTCGCTTTTCAGCTCTGTAAGATTGCTTTGCCTTGTCGCAGCAAGGAATGCAAAACTTTGTAAGATTTTTCTTTTAGAAAATTTCTACAGCAGACTTGGATCCGCCGAAAGAGCTCCACACAAGGGTGTCGATAAGAAGTGAGCACTCGCTCCTGCATGAATGTCTGTTTGCCTTCAGCTGTGCCTGTATAAGCTTTTATGTTCCTTAATATCAATAGCTTTGCCTTCTCGTAAATTTTTCTTGCTTTATGTATCTTTCGTCCGTCGGGAGCCAACCACGTGGTTGAACATTAGAGTTTGTTGGGCTACCGCCATCACTAACTGTCCGATCTCGTGATTGTTTTAAGGAATGTTAACTGTTCATAATTGTATGATGTGATATTGTTGCAACTTGGCCACGATACCTAGAATTTGCGTCTCCACAAACCACGTGGGGACGCGAGTGTACTGCGAAACGTTTACAGTTTCACGAGTTATTGCGATCAGTTATCAGGCAACAGCAGTTGTATGAATGATTCACACTAATGATTTAAGAGAAGATTATAACGGTGAATGTATCGAAGCTTTTCTTTAATGTTTTAGGAATTAATGTTATCAGGAATTGTGTACATGCCTCACATCCATATCTTAGGAATAAATGATTTTATCTACAATTTTCTCTCGTGTTCCGAGGTAACGTTTTTGCACCTAAGCCACTCACCTCGTAGCTTTCCCATTAGCACATCCAGCGCGTTTCCTTACTCACAGGTCCAGTGATTAGTTTCCCTTTTTATTTTATAACAAATGCCTTATTTTCAGGTGTGTTGCTGGTAGCTGATCTTATTCAGTGTTCATGCATTTTCTATTTTATTTTAAACAGTGAACAGTGCAAGAGCAATACTATTAATTACATCGTATCTCCTATGAGCGACACCGCCACGTATGAATTTTTATGAGTTTTTAGTCTGTGATCAAATTAAACTGTTTTCCGACTCGGCCAAACCTTTGATTAGTTGTGTGGTTAGAGTCGGTGGCGACCCTAATTTTCTCACGTTAATTTCACAAGCGATAAGTACTTCCATTCCCAATAATTACGTAATACCACGTAGAAACAGGTTAGTTATACTGAGCTCCGATGACAATTGAAGACGTGTCTGGGGACGCCCTTTACCTCTTTTTCTTGTCTTTTTCTACGATGTTTCAGTGCCTGCGTTATTTCAAATTACGATGGTAAGTCCCTTTAGACATGCATGAATGTTCGAAGGAACTTTGCATTGAAATTCGGAATAACACAGGCACTGCACTATAGTATTTACCTGTCGACACCACGTGCCGGCCGCGGTGGTCTCGCGGTTAAGGCGCTCAGTCCGGAAGCGCGCGACTGCTACGGTCGCAGGTTCGAATCCTGCCTCGGGCATGGATGTGTGTGATGTCCTTAGGTTAGTTAGGTTTAAGTAGTTCTCAGTTCTAGGGGACTGATGACCACAGATGTTAAGCCCCATAGTGCTCAGAGCCATTTGAACCATTTTTTTTTTCGACACCACTTAAGCGACTTTAAAGTACAACTCTCCCCCTGTACGGTAATATAGATAATGGATGTACGAGTACAGTTTGTAGACAACATGGTTGACGACGTATGGAAGTTTGGGTGTGGCCGTTAGTTGTGCTCGGGTAGCCAAATGGTAAGGCGACCACTCGCGATAAGTTGGGAATCTGGATCGAGTCCCAGTCTGGCACAAATTTCCTTTGTTTTCATTCTATTATCCAGCAGATAGTGATCCTGAGCCGTTCTCACTCACAGTTAAGCGTTTTCGTGAACTTCGCTGTCAGTATGTGTTTGGTTTCCTGCCCTTGTTGCGGTTACTACTATGAGTAGTGGTTTCAACTACCCAAGCCACGTCCATTTATGTTGTGTGGTTCGTTTCGTTTGTTTGCTGTTGGGGAGGTTTCCCTGTGAACAACACCGAGTGTTTGTATTGCTGAAATTTGTCCGCCATGCGGTGCAATTAACTATATTGGTTGACTACAATTCAAGTGTACGAGCGGAATATTTTGCCTTGTGGCCGTTAGTATTTTGGTTACCTGCGCTGGCCACTGACGTACATTCAGGCAGTGTTCCTTTTGAGTAATGTTAACTATATTACCGTATTTCAAATTCAAGTGTGCCAGCGGAATTTTCTTTCTTGTGGCTGTTAGTTTGCCGGTTACCTGCCCTGGCCACAACGTAATTTCAGGTATCGTCCTTTCCTCACCTGTTGTTGCTGTCCAACGTGGCGAGTAGTTTGACAAATGGTTCAAATGGCTCTGAGCGCTATGGGACTTAACTGCTGAGGTCATCAGTCCCCTAGAACGTAGAACAACTGAAACCTAACTAACCTAAGGACATCACACACATCCATGCCGGAGGCAGGATTCTAACCTGCTACCGTAGCGTTCACGCGGTTCCAGACTGTAGCGCCTAGAACCGCTCGGCCACCCCGGCCGGATAGCTTTAACAGCGTAATACATATTTCATTGTGGGTAATCACGTTCTTGACATTTTGTGTTTGAGTTCTCATGTACTCCTTGGTGGCAAGCAAGTCGCTCAGTCCGTGGCTGTCCCCTGGTTGGGTTCCGACGGATGAAATGTAGTTGGGATCACTACCTGTCTCACCTAAGTGAACTATGGCAGACCGACCTCTCTCGAGGCTTCTGAGTGCCGTTCTCTTTGTTGTCCTCCTCACTGGTGTTTAATTGTCTGTTTATAATCAATCATAACATATGATTTTAAAAATTTGCGGTTTTACTGGATTTTATGTATTTTTGAATTTTGGAAAACCAATTGTGGGTCTTCAGCCACATAAAATCTAATTCCAAAAAAAACAACAAAAAAGCCCTTCGGTCTTTCAATGGTTATGCTAAATTATTTTAAAATCTTAAAAAACAATTTTATTGTGGGCCTTCGGCAGTTTGTATTGCATCTTGCTTATATTTGTGTGTCCAACCTGGCCTTGAGGCTCTCAGCCTTGCTGTGTATATATTTTTTAATTATTTTATTTGCAATTTTAACTGCATGTTTTTACTACTTGAGATTTATCTTATTGCTCTAAGATTTTTTGTTTGGAGGCCTTCAGCCTTGAAAGAAAAGTTTTCCTTTTAAGTCGTAGTTGTAAAGGTTCAGATATGTGCCGTTTTGGTTTAAAGGTGTTATTAAATTACAATTTTGAGTGAATCTGACAGACATCTTATTTAGCCCTTTCCACAATCCTAATCACCTGCTCTCCCCAGCGGTTTTAGCGGGCGTTTCAGGCATTTGCCAGTACGAATACATTTCATTTACTTCTTTCCTTTTGCCTTAGAGGCTATTTGTGGAGGGATCTTGCACCGGGGTGATAGATGTGTTGCTGAACATGTCACCCATCATCTTAAATTTAAGAGACAGAGCTGCGACAGTGGCGATGGGATAAAGGATGAACCACAGTTCTGCAGCGTCCTCCGCAACGCGACGCTGCCGAGAAAGTGTACAATGGAGGTATAGCTCAATGACACTGCAGGACAGAATTTTTGCGGCAGTTTGACGCGTGGCCTCGGAGTGTCAGCGAACAATTGCGCCGGCGGACGCACTGCATACACCTCACGGCAGCTTAGCGCCACACTCAGACGCCGCTACACATAAATGAGGTGTCTTCCCCGGCCCGGGCGACCGCCTTGAAAGGCGTCAGTCGTGGCGGCGGCTTTTATGAAGCCCGGACGCCCGCACAGCTTCCGCGGCCGGGCTGCCAGATTGCTGAGCCGCCTCGATATTGCGCCGGCGCCGTGTTGCCTGTCTAATAACGGCGAGTGACGTCCTGAGCCGTCCGTGTTTATTGGCTGGCCGGCCCCCTCCCGCCACAGGAAGCCCGGGGTGAGGCTTGTCCCGAGAAAGGTCCCAAGGGCGCAGCATGTCGCCGCCGCGCCAAAATTAAGAACAGCGAGGAGCAGGTAGCTTTAAGCTGCCCCCGTGAACTCTCTAAATCCACCCCTGTTTGCTCAGTCGTCATGTCATTCCTTAATAAGAGAGATTTTGTGCACAACAGTCTTTATATCACTATTAAAAATCTAAATTATATTTCAAAAATACTTACAGGCAGAAACAGTGGATAGAAGCACATACACGAGCTTCTGCATTTTCCGAGCAGAAAAATTGTGAAACTGCCGTTTTCGGAGAGTTCTAGATACACTGATAAGGAATAATTTACCGGGAACCGTTGCTACTTAAGCAATTATTAGTTTCATTGTAGAATGACATATTCACTCTGCAGCGGAGTCTGCGCTGATAAGAAACTTCGTTTTAGATTAAAACTGTGTGCGGGATCGAACTCGAACTCGGGAACTTTCCCTTCGGCTAGCTAGTGCTCTACCATCTGAGCTAACCAAGCACGACTGACGACCCGTCCTCACAGCTTCAGTTTTGGTAGTACTTCGTCTCCTACCATCCAAACTTCACAGAAGTTCTTCTGTGAACCTTGCAGAATTAGCACTCCTGGAAGAAAGGATACGGCGGAGACTTGGCTTAGCAACAGCCTGGAGGATGTTTCCACAGTGAGATTTCCACTCTGCAGCGGAGTGTGCGCTGATATGAAACTTATTGTCAGATTAAAACTGCGTGTGGGATCGAGACTCGAACTCGGCACCTTAGCCTTTCGCACGCAAGTGCTCTACCATCTGAAATAACCAAGCACGACTCATGACCCATCCTCACAGCTGCAATTCTGCCAGTACCTCTTCTCCTACCAACCAATCTTCACAGAAGCTCTTCTGCGAACCTTGCAGAACTAGCACTCCGGGAGGAAATGATATTGCGCAGACTTGGCTTAGCAACAGCGCGAAGGATGTTTCCGCAGTGAGATTTTCACTCTGCAGCGGAACGTGCGCTGATATGAAACTTCTTGGCAGATTCAAACTGTGTGCGGGATCGAGACTCGAACTCGGGACCTTTCTCTTCAGAGGCAAGTGCTCTACCATTTTTTAAAATCACATTTTGTTCGCTTCTGTTCGTTGTATCTGCACGGGGCGGACGACGTAAGACATCCGATTAAGTTCGTCGATGATCGATTAACTCAGTGTTTTTTTTTATTACAGAGGGTACGTAACCCTCTGACCGAACACGCTGAGCAACCGTGCCGTCACCATCTCGGCTACCAAGCACGACTTACTACCCGTCCTCACAGCGTCGCAGATGAGCTTCTGTGAAGTCTGTATGGTAGGAGACGAGGTACTGGTGCAACTGCAGCTGTGAGGACGGGTCGTGAGTCGTGCTTGACTGGCTCAGATGGCAGAGTACTTGCCCAGGAATGGAATTTCCCCGAGTTCGAGTCTCGGTCCGGCACGTAGTTTTAATCTGCCAAAAAAATATCAATTTAGTGATATAGGAACAGTAAGCATACTCAGCTATATTCCGTGAAGTTTGACGATTGCTGCTTCCGGTATCCCGCCCCTCCAGAACGCACGGATGTAGACGACAGTCGATAGCAGGCACCCCTAACATTTGGGAGCGCTACCGCTGCCAGATCAGACCTATTGGCTGGCCACGCCCCCCACACCAGCCTACAGGCTCTCGTGGCCGCGATAAAAGGCTAGTAGCGCATGGATGGTTCAAATGGCTCTGAGCACTATGGGGCTTAACTTCTATGGTCATCAGTCCCCTAGCACTTAGAACTACTTAGACCTAACTAACCTAAGGACATAACACAACACCCAGTCATCACGAGGCAGAGAAAGTAGCGCATGGTCCCGGACCTCCGTCGTGTTCCGTCTGTGCTCTCATTCAGCCCACTGCACTGATCGTTCTTTGATTCCTGGTATTGCTATGACCAGGCTATCGGTTTGATTCACTCTCCGGACTTCTCATTCTGCCGCACTGTCCTCGTAGTCCGTCCATTGTCGTTTATCCGCGTTCTTCAGCGGCTCACCATTGCCGCCCTCGGCCTAGTTGCATCTGACTGCAATAGTTGTACACCCGAATGATGTCAAATTGTTGCCACGATATTCAGGCCGACAACCATTCAGCCATCTTCAGGTGAGATTCTTGCCGTGGAGACTGCCAGTTCTCATCCCTAACTTTATGCGTAAAATTGGAGTGGAGTCGCCTATGGAAAGGCAGCCCTTACCCGAGCAACCTCTCTCGAGTTTAGCGCCTCTTTGTATATTCCTCCATATGTGAGGCACATCTGCATGTGTCATGGCGATATTACGTGCGCGTTCTCTGTCGGAGTGCGGGCTCGGGATACTAAAATGCATACGTCAAATTCATGTGTCATTAGTCATAAACTATTTTCTTTCTGAAAGAACCAAAAATATCACATTATCTCTCTCCTTATCCAGCAGAAAGCCGTCTTCGCGACTATTGAGATATACCGGCAAAGACATTTCCATCGATTCCTTAATAACTGAATCCCAGAAGAATCCTGTCGAGGCCTAGATTTCCGTAGTAGGATAATCCAGAAATTGTCTTTGGAGATGCTATGCTCGACTTTGGCTTACTTACTGGGCTGCAAATGGTGATATTGTGATCGTGTTCAGCGCAACTTTTTCTCACGGTGCGCTTTGTCTGGCAAATGTAGGCTTTGTCGCTCTGGTAATGTATTCTCTCGATTCCAGCTCTTCACAAACCCGCATCCTTCATTGTCGAACTGAGAGGATAACAAGACTTTGTAGCTAGGCCGAAGATTACTTTTCAATGATGTTTTCTTAGCATTCTGCCGAATTTAACGAAATACTCCCGGCATATGGGAGGATACCTTCGTACCTGAACCGCTCCTTCTCATCTTGATTATTTTGGTGGTCGTGCTTCTTCCTCCTCAAATCACTCAACAGAGGAAAGTCCACTGGACCTGACGGGATACCAATTCAATTCTACACAGAGCACGAGAAAGAACTTGCCCCCCTTCAAACAGCCGTGCACCGCAAGTCTGTTGAGGATAGGCAGGTTCCAAATGATTGGAAAAGAGCACAGGTAGTTGCATTTTTCAAGAAGGGTCAACGAGCAGACGCGAAAGGCTATAGGCCTATGTCTGTTGTAGAATTTTAGAACATGTTTTTTGCTCGCGTATCTTGTCATTTCTGGAAACCCAGAATATACTCTGTAGAAATCAACATAGATTCCGGAAACAGCGATCATGTGAGACCCATTTCGTTTTATTTGTTGATGAGACCCAGAAACTACTAGATACAGGCTCCCAGGTAGATGCCATTTTCTTTGACAGCCGGAGGGCGTTCGATACAGTTCCGCACTGTCGCCTGATAAACAAAGTAAGAGCCTACGGAACATTAGACCAGCTGTATCGCTGGATTGAAGAGTTTTTAGCAAACAAAACACAGCACGTTGTTCTCAATTTAGAGACGTCTACAGGCGTTAAAGTAACCTCTGGAGTGCCACAGGGGAAGTTATGGGACCATTGCTTTTCAAAATATTTATACATGACCTAGTAGATAGTGTCGGAAGATCCATGCGGCTTTTTCGCGGATGATACTGTAGTATACAGAGAAATTGCAGCATTATAGAAATGCAGGAAGTTCTGCAGCGGATAGACACTTGGTGCAGGGAGTGGCAATTGACCCTAAACATAGACAAATGTAATGTATTGCGAATACATAGAAAGAAAGATCCTTTATTGTATGATTATATGATAGCGGAACATATACTGGTGGCAGTTACTTCTGTAAAATATTTGGGAGTATGCGTACGGAACGATTTGAAGTGGAATGATCACATAAAATTAATTGTTGGTAAGGCAGGTGCCAGGTTGAGATTAATTGAGAGTCCTTAGAACATGTAGTCCATCAACAAAGGAGATAGCTAACAAAACACTCGTTCGACGAATACTTGAGTATTGCTCATCATTGTGGGATCCGTACAAGGACGGGTTGACAGAGGAGATAGAGAAGATCCATAGAAGTGCGGCACGTTTCGTCACAGGGTTATTTGGTAAGCGTGATAGCGTTACGAATATGTTTAGCAAACTCAAGTGGCAGACTCTGCAAGAGAGGCGCTCTGCATCGCGGTGTAGCTTGCTCGCCAGGTTTCGAGAGGGTGCTGACCAAGAGTTCCATAATCGGCATGTACCGGCCCTTCCCCGTCTCCATTACGTCAGCCATATCAGAGCGTTGTATCTCCTCAGGACATTCCACGGCTTATTTTGTCATGGAAATTTGGCCTCGACGAGATTTTTCTGGGATTGAGTTATTAAGTAGTCGGTGGAAATACGTGTGGTGGAAGATTTCGTTAGTCATATTAGTCATGATGGCGGCTTTCAACTGGATAATAAGACGTGTGACACGGTGTTTCTTTTTTAATGTTTTCAAGACGAAAACATTTTATGAGTGATCACACATCTAGTGACAGTTAATTTTTTAAATTTTACTACTGAATTTTAGCCCCACGGGCCCACATGCCGACAGAGAGCGCTGATGTATTACCACCGTTAAGGATGTGCATGGGTGCTATACATCGAGCAATATTTGAAGAGCGTGCGACACTCGAGAGAGGTCAGACATGCAATGCCTGCCTTTTGACATGCATCTCTGCACCAAATTTTGTACAAATTTAGCGATGTGAGCTAGTTACCTCCACACAAAACACTCACCTTATAACCGATACCTATACTCCCCGTTAATTAGGACTTAAATGAACGGTGTACCTCAAGTTCAGTGTTGTGCGGGAATGCATCTACTCCAAAGAGTAAATGAAATCCGTGAAATGTAGGTGCTCACTACATGCAGCAATGACGACAAGGAAATAAAACTCGGTTAAAGTGCATGGAAATAAAACTGGACTGGATAGAATTACAGTGTCTAGTTCAATTTGGAAAATATTGTAAATTGAATTAATGAATCAATGAAAACTAACGGTTACCAGCTCACAGTGTGAGACTTATTACTGCCTCTATAATTACGTTCTGCTAATGCGGAGAAACATCCGTAAGAATGCTGGGTTTCGTTGGAAGGAGAGAACAGCAAAACAGTTTGTAAATATTGCTCTGATGTAATTTGAAATGGACATGTAACACTGAAAAAATACCTTTCAGTTAAGTAACAACTAATGGAAATCGGTTAGTAATAATCAAAGAACAACAAAATATCATCAGTAGTAAGCAATTACATAAATGCAAAAACTTCGTGATGTCACTCACTGTAATGCCTATTGTCTCTAATTTCACTAATAAAGTTATTTATGTTTATTCATTACTGAATGCCCTCATATAGCTTGAAAGCGTCTTTCAGTACAATCCCTTTCCTGTGTGTTACAGTCACGTAATTTGCAAAGACCAAATTTCGACTCTAATAGAATGGTCAAGTTCGTGATATGATTTTACTGAATTACTGATTTCAGTCGACTTCAACTGCTAGTACTAATGATGAACTACTATTGCTAATCCCTCTGTGCAATTTACTGCCATTATTTGCTCAAGACGTTTGCCAAAATTTCTGACTGATTGCAGCTGAGGAAATTTGTAAACTTATTAATTGATGAAAAATATATAAAAATATATGTTACTGGATCTTATTTCGATCTTTGAAACTACTGTTTACTAGATTGAAGCACTTACGTTAATTACTGTTTGCTAGTTATTGAGATTTGAATCAGTAATATATCTTTAATAATGGCACTTAAAAAATTTTTTTAGGTCAATATGACTCTCTCGGTTATTCAGTAACGGATAAGAAGGATTCTGCTTAGGTATTCTGTCTTAGATGAAGCTGAGGGTCAACACTTTAGTATAACTCGGTCAAACACAAAATGAACTACAACGCTGACTAGCCGTATACAAGTCTGAGCAAGTAACTAACTGGATTTCAAATTGAGGCTGAGATGCCGTCAGTGCAATGTAAGGCATTTTTCGTCGACAATGTGTGGCATGGGCTCTTCTCCTTGCAGGTCCGTAAAAATGTAGCTGGGTCCACAAAAGTCTTTATAATGATTTGCACCCTCTTGCGGTGATTATACTGTTCCCATTTAATGCCATATACTCCAGTCATCCACACCAAATTATTCGCCAAACAATTACATACGTACTTAAGTACCACTGCATTACGACCATTTCAAAACAAACTCGGGAGTCTCTCTCACTCTCTTACCATCTCCTCTGTACTCTACTGAACTGCAAGCGCTCTAGGCGCTTAACGATAATGCAAATGCCACTTCACTATGGTATACGTGATATCATATCGCCCTGACTGTAACGTGTGTACTTTCAGGTAGCTTGCAACTAACATTCATTTAACTTTACAATTAGAAAACAATCTATAAACTTTAGCACACTTATTAACAAGCTTTGATTCATAGAAAAATACTTCGAAAACGAAAACTGCAAGGAAAAAATCTCAGTAGCCCACATACTTATTGTGTTACAACCTGAAGATAGCTGAATGGCTGTCAGGGGAAATATCTTGGAAAGAAGTCGACGTCATCCAGCTGTAGTCCCGAAATTTTACGAAACAGTCTCTACGTCGGGAAAATTTCAGTAATAGCACATTGAGTTATCCATGCTAAGAGTATCTTTTTATGTTATTAATAGGGATATCAGTGCCACCTTCTTGATTCAAAGATGTAAAATCTCATCCTTATCTACTTAACTGCAGGCTGTTCGATGAGTTATGCAATACATTTATAAAATATTTACAAAGAATTTATTTATACCCCATCATTTGCTGAAAAATGAAGTTTTAAATTCTGAAACAGGGGAAAAGGAATATAGAGAAAATGTTGTGGGATATCAACTGAAATAACCAACATTAAATCCTCTTGAAGTCGAAGAACACGGTGTTAGCTTTGTAGAAGGGTTTATAGACTTTGATGTCAGCTACAACACCTCCACTGCTTGAAAAACACATCTGATCACATTTGTGGATTTATTTCATCTCCTTCTGGCTTTCTATATTTTAATGTTGTATGGCATAAAGAAAGCTGAACAGAGTGTGTTTGTTGGTTTGATTATGACAAGAGTAGCCTATGACCTACTAATCGAACAGATGGACATGAGAAATCTTCCAGAACTATTCTGATATTGGCTGGTAGAAACATTACTGTGCAGTCATACCAAATGAGGTTCCATTTGCTTGAGAGGAGATATTTTCGACCTTACATATTTTGATATATTTTCCCTTGGAAACAGCGTTCAAACATCGGAATACAAGTTCAACTTACGGAATGAAGCCGACATTTTGACAGAAGCAGAAACTACCATTTTAAAAGCAAAACTGAAGCAAATAACCGCTGTGAAAAGCAATTCATAACCTCAGACCTCATATTTTAGAAAAACTCCGTAAAGATAATACGTACACACTGGGAACTCTAGCGCCATCACAAAGCAAAGATTACCGACGTCATAAGTTACCTATTGTGGAATTATTAATGAACAGGTACGTAGCATGAACTTTGTTTTCTGACAAGGGAGAGAGCAGTATTCCATGCAGAGTTTAAGCAAAAACTGCCATCCCTGTTTACAAGGTTATTTGCTTAATTGATTTCAACAATTTCCTTAATAACAGTACCACAATAACTCGAAGTGCTTGCCTGAATCTCCATGTCATATTCCATACAATGACCGTTGTCAAGGCAATGTTCTGCAATAGGGGATTTGCTCAGCTCTAGTATGCGTTGTGTCACTTATGCTCAATACTCCAGCCCTCCACAGTCCTGATAGTCTGACCAATGTGCGACGTGTCAAAACTGCCGGAATACTGTAAACTCCCGCCTTAAACAAACCAAGATCATCCTTTACGGAACATATGTAAGTGGGTTGCTTCTGTGTTGGGAGCGCTGTGTAGCGTTTTGCATTGGATGTCTGACCGTGCTTTCTTTGTAAGAGACTCTGTGGCTGGTAGGACTCTTTGTTGGAAGTTAGTCGCCAGTAGTGTTGGGCAGTTGGAAGTTAGTCGCAGGAAGTGATGGAAGTACTGCTGGGCAGTTGGAAGTTAGTCGCAAGAAGTGATGGAAGTACTGCTGGGCAGTTGGAAGTTAGTTGCAAGAAGTGATGGAAATACTGCTGGGTAGTTGGAAGTTAGTCGCAAGGAGTGATGGAAGTACTGCTGGGTAGTTGGAAGTTAGTCGCAAGAAGTGATGGAAGTACTGCTGGGCAGTTGGAAGTTAATCGCAAGAAGTGATGGAAGTACTGCTGGGTAGTTGGAAGTTAGTCGCAAGAAGTGATGGAAGTACTGCTGGGCAGTTGGAAGTTAGTCGCAAGAAGTTATGGAAGTACTGCTGGGCAGTTGGAAGTTAGTCGCAAGAAGTGATGGAAGTACTGCTGTGCAATTGGAGATGAACGACCGGCAATGATGGATGCTAGATGTGAGAAGTTAGCATTGATGGAGGGTAGAGGTCTGGAGTGTTAGCGTAGGCTGACGATCTCTACACGTTCGACTTAGAGATTGAATATTATTCATGATTATATAACTTTGTACTAGACGTCAGTGATAATTTATATTCGTGTCTGAACTGGATGTCACATTATTAAAGTAAAAAATACATTATTTGGTTTGCGACAAAATCGTTCCTTTGCTAACCACATGCCTCTTAGTAGTTAGTGGCTTTAGTAGTTAGAATCTTTTATTTAGCCGACAGTATTGACGCTCGCTGAATTGCAGTAGTTCGCTTTATAAAGATTTTTGTGATGTAAGTGCTTAATGAAATGTATAGGTGATCGTTAAGATTTCTTTCTAGTCAGGGCCCTTCTTTTGAATTAATTATTTGAAGTCAGGTTGTAATATTTTTGAGCAGTTAGATTGTGTTGCGTTAGAATATTAGGGTCAGCGTTCACATGACAAGAAAAAGTAGAGAGAAAGTAGGCTCAGTACATTCAGTTTTGCTCACCTGTTTCAGAATCAAATAACGTAGAAGCTTCATCCTTTCAGTCATTCTGCTATTTGAGTGCAGACACACTCATTTAAATAAAGATGTTTCACATAAAAGGACCCTGAGATGGTGGTCGAAAACCACACTTCAAATCATATTTTCGAAAAATACATCCAGTCTTGTCCAAAATGCTCGTTGTGTAAGTCAAAAAAGACGTAACCCTGGTGCCACCTCCGTATTATCATCACTCAGTTGGTTCACAATTGCTCGATAGTGCAATGCGCGTTTGATCTGTCTTTCACTGTAACCATTCTGACGAAAGGTGACATTGAGATGGGCCAACTCGGCCGACAGACCCTTAGAGTCGGAATGACATGCGTCCTGTGAGCCAAGGGTCAAAGTAACCCTTCACTCTGATCCGGAGGGTGACTACAGAGCGATGACTGCCAAACTTTCCACACCCACCGTGAAACAAATATCGGATTGGATTAAATTGATCTGATCTAAATGATCTAAAAACTCGTTTAAAGCCTCGCTGTTACGTGGACAAACAACAAAAATATCTTATATAACACACAGCTTTCCAAGCCGCCGACTCCAAGGCACGTTTCTGAACCCTTCCATGAACAAATTGGCAATTCCATATGACAACGGGCTTCCCAGCACACCTCCACATGTCTGTTTGTAGTACTAGTCAGTGAATAAAAAGTAAGTGGAAGTCAACACATGCCGAAAAATTGGTTGATTTCTAAACATTCATGGTGGTGTCTGTTTGTTCTATATCGTGTCTCCCTACCACTTTCGCGCAACGACGCTCTGGGCGTGTTTTTCAGGGAATTGACTAGTTTGAACCTGGGAAACCTGGGACCTGTTGCTGGCAAGGCGACGCCAGACCACACATGACATGTAGAATTCAGACGAGTTCAGCGAGGCTAGCGATGATATAACCAAATACTAAATGATCTCAGCGTCAGCTCCCCTGTACTCCCTGTAAAAGAATCTTAATACTAAGTAAATTTAGTGGAAGGGGTCTTATTTTTAGTTAGCTGGTAAAATAACGTCGAAAAAGCACTTACGTTTACCATTGGAAATTTTATTCTACTCACAAAACATTGTTTATAAATTGCACTATTGATGAAAGGAAGTGTTTTAAAACAGGATGGTAAAAACCAACTACGTTCAACAAAAATGTGAGCGAATATTCCCTGAATGGGTTTCCAAGTTCTACAATCGATCGAAGGATGACCTATGCCATGTCACATCTATAATCTAGGTTTAAATTAAGTTTCACAAAAGAGAAAAACTATCAAAATGGTCTACAGTGCCCCTCAATTATCTTTAATAACTTATCTACCTTGTCGTAAATTACAGTGGCTGATGTGGCTTCTCAATAACTACATAACAGAAAAATCATCGCGTTTCAGATTTTTATTTCAAGTGGCAAATGTGAACACCATGAGTTTTAATTGACGATCGACACTAGACTTACGCAAAAAGGAGGTGTAACAGATGAGACTTCTGCAGTTCTGAGTGAAACCTTATGCGCTGTTATGCAGCATCGCGTGCGTTCATTACCTTGTCGGTGTTCGTCAGGGGGGCAGCGGCCGGCGCAGCAGCCATCCAGCTCGCCGTCTCGGAACTAACTCTCCCTAACGTCTCCTTACCACAATTTACCGAAGTTGGTTTAAAAAAAAACTATCTGGCTGTGTTTTCATCTGACCAATCAGGCTCTCAATGTTAACCTTAAGCTTCGCCTACAAAAATTGTGTCTATCCAATGAGAAACGTTATACTTTTCGTGGTGGGGCAATGTTTTTAAAGTTTGCAACGTAACAGAGACGATAAAAAGTCTCACCCTAAAACCTGCAGCTAGTGTGGTCTTTTTAGTGTTATCGTAAGATCTATACTGTTTTTCTGGAGGGCTCTAGCTTTTAACATGAGCTGGCGGGTGGTCCTTGACGTAATTAAGACGCGAAATAGTCTCATGGTAAAACTTGCGGGTGGTGTCGTCCTAATGGTTAGCTGGCAACGTGGGTGTCCAGTCCGTCCCTTATCGTAGGGCCTTCTAGCTTAACACGGTTCTGCTCTCGGCTTCTGTTCTCGTTTCTCCCCTCGGAACTACGTCTGTCTTACGGTGGGAAGGTATGACATGCATTTAGGCATTCTTGTGTTAGTCTGTGGAATTCCATTTGCTCACTCGTTACTCGTATTGCTATGGTTAATTTAATGTTACGATTTATTCGGAGCTATGTGACATACTACTAGATTTGCTTATCATGTCAGTGTTTTCATGGAAGGTGTTTGATTTGCCTGACACCTTACAGATTCATACACAGAATATTACCGCAACCAGCGACATTTTACATTGCTATTTATTTATTTAAGCAGCGCCGTTACCGTTTTAGAACCGACAGGTTCATCTTCAGACGACTAGTTCACATTTACATTAGATCTAATGAGAAACGTAAACTTGCCGTCTGAAGATGATCCTGTCGGTTCGAAACCCTTAACGGTACTCTTTAAATAAATAAATAGCATTGTAAAAAGTGGCTGGTAGCTGTAGTCTTCTGTGTAAGAGTTAACCTATATTTTGTACACAACCACGGGCTCTAAAAGTCAGTTTTTGTCAAAATAGCATGCCGAAATAGGATCGTTAGTTTAGACCAAACCTAATCTGAGTCAATAGTAACCAATATGACAGAGGAACATGTGTGAAGAGAGAGACGACATCAGAACGTACTAGAATATCAGAGTTATTCAAACGCACAGCCTCTGTTAACGTAAGAAATCCGCTGAGTTCTTAAGGTCTTAATGTGGTTCTCACACCGACGGACAATAGCGCTCAACTGAGAAGCAAGGAGTGTTGCTAAATGATTTGTCGGTGGAGCTCCAATGTTATTCACGACCGTACGAAGAGGAGCCCCTTACTTGTGGTTCTTAGGGAGGCCATTTAACCTAGGAAGAACGGCACAATAACAATACTCTTGTTGTGCGATAAGAAACTTTTCTTCTGCGATATACTGAATCAGACAGTCAACACTGAATTTTTTGAGCCTAATCCTGCTCACTAAGAGCAACGATAGTTTTGTCTTTGTTTGGGTCGACTAACAATGTCCTGGTCAACTCTAAGTGAACGAAAAGCAGCTTTTCTCCGCTGCTGTGATATTGCACTCGGGTGAACGTGCCCCAGTCAACAAACAGGACGTGCCTCCCTTGCTGTCTCCTCCGCAACATCAGGAGGTAGACTAAAAACAGCCTGTTCAACAGGACTAATAAAATCAACCGCAGGGCAACACTTGGGAATCAGTGCAATATTTAAACCTTTCCTTAACACGGACAAAGCTGCGCCGTCAAAAGCTTTCTCTGTGAGATTTATCACAGGACGTCGAGCTATCGTATTAAAGCCACGGAAACGCTGAAAGTTCAAATTTGGCCAAATTCCGGGAAAACAAAATGAAATTTCCAGTCAGAGTGTGACCTTGAAACACCGTCCAGGTAGTACCAAGAAATAGTAGAAATTCTTGAAGCATTCATTAAATGAAGCCGAAACAATTGTTTGGAAACAAAAAACAACTGTCGACGAGAATAACAGACCCTTTCAAGAACAACGGTCGGCGCTCTGCTTGATGTACAACTTTGACAAACGTTGGAACAATATTTTGATCACGACACCTCAGAAAAACGACAACGCACACTTCAGTCTTACTCTACTGCGGCAAATCTAATCCAAACTCCGCAAGGAACAATACATTTCCTTCCCGTAGAGGTAAATAATGTGAGGAAATCACCTGGCTGCATTTGCATAAATTATTTGAATACGATAACGCCGGGAGAAAGCGAGGTCTCAGAATAAACGTTTTTGATCGAAGCGGTCTAGGATAGCATGTAAGTTGTTAAATATTAATTTATTTCAATGCATGAGAACGGCCGCAGTAACTGACGAGCAGCAGCCCGCTACGCATCGACGATAAACATTGCCTGTCAGTGCACGAATCGATACGGTTAATTAGCGGAGGCTCCGTACACTGTTTCCCGCATGTCATTAACAGCCTACGGTTACAGAGTGTAACTTCATAATTAGATTGTGGCAAAATGTCATTATTATAGATGAAATAGCATAACATATAAATACCAGACGATATAGAAATTATGCATCGAAAAGAAATTGGTGTACGATAGATAATCGAAAGGAAATTATACCCTGTAGAGTACCGTATTTCAACGTAGCCTGCCCAGTGTAGGAAGGGTAATTAAAACACCAAGTGGTTATCTAGGATATGAAATGTAAATAGATACATACTGTTATCGCTCAGCGATGTCATAGAAGTAAGATCGATTCTATTTTTGTGTTTACAGATGGTGTTTTGTTTACTGTCAACCCAACCTCACATTTCCGTTTCCTGTACATGTACTCAGCACAATGTCTAATCATTGTTGTAAAAACTATGCTGAGAGTTTTTGTTATATTTGTCAAGAATGTGTAATTATAAAACACCAATGAAACATTAAAGACTTTGTAAAAAGGTTTATCTATCATACTTTGCATATAAACTTGGTGATCATGATAAATATTGTGCGCCTCCAAAAAGGAGAAACAAGCCTTTAGATTTGCTGTTCCTTTAGTATGGAGACAGCCAAGGAATCATTCCGATGAATGCTGCTTTTGCAGTGTTGATATTACAGGTCGTATTTCTATAAACGAGAAGGTAATAAGCTACCCTAACCTTCCCTCCGCCATTCGACCAGTAGGGTATGGTGTAGATTTGCCGGTTCCTGAAGCACCAGATAATTTAAATTCTATTCCAACGGAAGTATTTTCTGATGTACAATGTGATTCAGATGAACCAGATGATGATGAATTCCATTGTAATAAAGATGGCCTCGAGCCCAAATTGTTTACTCAGACCGAGCTTAACGATAGGCTAGGGATCTGGCCTTAACTAAAGAAAAGGCTGAATTGCTTGGCTCTAAATTATAAGAAAAGAACTTATTGACAGTTGGAAACAACATATACATGTCTAGAATGAGAGAGCAGTGATTTTCCAAATTTTTTCAGCAAGAAGGTGAGTTAATGTACTGCTCTGTCATTCTCGGTCTGATGAATGAATTTGGTATTGAATACAAAAAGGATAACTCGAGGCTGTTATGTGGTTCATCATAAACTGGTTTAAATGCTGCTTTATTACACAATGGTAACATGTATGCATCTACACCTGCTGGACAATTTGTAAGTATGAAACAAGCTATGGAAACCTAGAAATAGTGCTAAATAAAATAGGCTATTCTGCTGATGGTTGGGTGACACGTGACGATCTAAAAGTAACATGCATGTTTCTTCGTCAGTTAGGTGGCTTAATTTCCATGTTTCTTGTGTGAATGGGACACTAGGGCTGTGCATCAACACTGGTACAGAGTGACCTTGCCTGTGAGTTTGTCTTTAAACCTGGTGAGAACAACATTCTACGCAAAAACCATGTTTTATGTATCTCTGCCAAAATATTAGATACCTATCATAAGCTAAACTAAAAGAAGGCGTCTTTGTCGGACTTGACATAAGAAAACTGATGTTTCATGTTAACCTTGAATCCACAGTGACCTTAAATGAGAAAGAAGCATTGGTATCTTTGAAGCAAGTCATTACAAAGTTCTTAGGACATGAAAAAGGCCCAGAATATGTTTTTATTATAGCTACCATGTTAAAGAAGTTTAAAAGTTCAGGATGTTTAATGAGCCTAAAAGTTCACTTCTTGAACAATCACCTTGATTACTTCCCGTACAATATGGGAGATGTTAGTGAGGAGCAAGGAGAGCGTTTTCACAACGTCTTTAAAGTGATGGGATAACTCTACCAAGGCCGCTAGAACACCAACATGAAGGGGGACTACCGTTGGTCACCTCACCGAGAAGTTCAGCAAGCGACTCATCGTAGAAAAAGTTACACAAGAAGCTCCAAAGAAAAAACAGAAAGAAAATAAAAACCAATTCCAGCTGACAAGTGAAATCTCTATTAACACATGTCAAAATGGCTCTGAACACTGTGGGACTTAACATCTCAGGTCATCAGTCCCCTAGAACTTAGAACTAATTAAATCTAACTAACCTAAGGACATCACACACATCCATGCCCGAGGCAGGATTCGAACCTGGGACCGTAGCGGTCGCGCGATTCCAGACTGAAGCACCTAGAACCGCTCGGCCACCCGCAGCCGGCTAACACACATCATTGTTTTAAGTAGCTTACTGTAAATCCAAACCATGCTTACGTTGTAACAAAGCGTTTCATTAATTTCCCCGTTTACCGTATAGCATAGGATTTTTATACTACGTAGTAAAAAGCATATTGCTCGAAAACTATGAATGATACAAAAAAAGCTAGGGATAGATTTGTACTCAGCTTTAAAAAACTATGAAGATCAGCTACCAAAGTAAAAAAAGTTTTCCAAGAAAAAATTTTTGTTTGCCTGTGTTATTTTCATTAAAACGATATATATCGCTAATGTTTTTAACATGACATCTTCAACTTTTGTAGTCCTGTCTTCCTCAGCTGCGTGTAATATTACGGTATACTGATAATTTTTACTTATGGACCGTCTGACAGCAACTGAATAAAACACAATTTTAGTACCATACGCGTTTCGCCTTTATTATCTGCAAGGCATCATCAGTGGCAGGTTGCGTGGAGAATTTCCTACGTAGAAGAAAGGTAGGAGAGGAGATACTGGCAGAAGTAAAGCTGTGAGGACGTAGCGTGAGTCGTGCTTCGGTAGCTCAGAAGAAGAGACTCAGACAAGGCTGTAGCCTTTCGGTCCTACTCTTCAATCTGTACATCGAGGAAGCAATGATGGAAATAAGGGAAAGGTCCAGGAGTGGAATTAAAATACAAGGGGATAGGATATCAATGAGACGATGACAATGCCATCCTGAGTGAAAGTGAAGAAGAATTAAATGATCTGCTGAACGGAATGAACAGTCTCATGAGTACACAGTATGGTTTGAGAGTAAATCGGAGAAATACGAAGGTAATGAGAAGTAGTAGAAATGAAGACAGCGAGAAACTTAACATCAGGATTGATGGTCACGAAGTCAATGAAGTTAAGGAATTCTGCCACCTAGGCAGTAAAATAACAAATGACGGACGGAGCAAGGAGGACATCAAAAGCAGACTCGCTATGGCAAAAAAAGGCATTTCTGGATAAGAGAAGTCTACTAATACCAAATACCGGCCTTAATTTGAGGAAGAAATTTCTGAGGATGTACGTCTGGAGTACAGCATTGTATGGTAGTGAAACATGGACTGTGGGAAAACCGGAACAGAAGAGAATCGAAGCATTTGAGATGTGGTGCTATAGACGAATGTTGAAAATTAGGTGGACTGATAAGGTAAGGAATGAGGAGGTTCTACGCTGAATCGGGGAGGAAAGGAATATGTGGAACACACTGATAAGGAGAAGGGACATCTGCTAAGACATGAGGGAATGACTTCCATGGTACTAGAGGGAGCTGTAGAGGACAAAAACTGTAGAGGAAGACAGAGATTGGAATACGTCAAGCAAATAATTGAGAACGTAGGTTGCAAGTGCTGCTCTGAGATGAAGAGGTTAGTACAGGAAAGGAATTCGTGGCGGGCCGCATCAAACCAGTCATCGGACTGACGAAAAAATAAAAGAAAAAAAAAAGCTCAGATGGCGCAGTCTGCCTTCGGCAGTGACACAGTACGGACCGTGTTGCCTGCCGGCCGCGCTGTGTAGCGCGCGCCTGTTTACGCCGGAGCAGCTTCGCGTGTGCGGTGTTGTGAGTCTAGAACGAGATGGCACACTCGTACAGAAAAACGACTTTGAGGTTCAGTTTTGCGAACGACTACACACGACCAAAGGCACACGAGATTGAGCGTTTCTTAAGAAGTAAAAATCGATCCACAGGAAATCGTGGGAATTAATTTATCGATCGTTTCAAGCGTCGTCTATGTCAAGCTTGTTGACGATGCTGCTTGCGAAAGGCTTCTACAACGATCACCGAACGGGTATTGTTTCTGTCAGGCCGACGGGAATGTTGGTGCGGTTACAGTCGATCACGCGGGAATGGGGATCCGCACTTCACGAGTCTTCGAACTTCCGTTTGAGGTCCAGTCTGAACTTGTTACCGACGCCTTTCGACCATACGGTACAGTTCTATCCCATGTGGCCGAAAAATGGACGAGTTTTACCACGTACCCCGTTTTAAATGGGTGAGACAAATACGGATGGAACTGCGAAAGCACGTCCCCTCTTATTTGTACATAGGAGGTTCTCGAGCGATTGTAATCTATGATGGGCAACCTCGCACTTGCTCGGGGAGCGGGAAAGAACGTCAAGTCCGCTCGGAATGCCTCCAGCGATGTTTAGTGCAAACTCCACGGGATGAAGTTCAGGCGCCACAACAGATGGCTGTCTTACCGTTGACCTTTGTGGAAGCCCTGAAATGCGACGTGAGGGAGATTTCCGATGGGCACCAGCAGCTGCCCCCTATGGAGAACATGGATAGCAACGGACTGGAACTCCAACCACCGGTTCCGCCACAGCAGACACAGGACACCACACAAGAGATGCAGCTCACGGCCGCTCCAGGCTCATCCGTGGTGGCCAGTGCTTCCACCGAGAGCGTGATAGGCCAGGCCCAAGACGGAGGATACGCAATCCAAACAGCCGATGCGGAAGCAAGGCAACGGAAACAGCGTTCCCCGAAGAGAAGAAAGAAGCGTCGACTGACTTCTGCTGACGATACCCACAGTCCCGAGGAGGCAATGCACGACAACGACAGTATCGACCTGAGACCAGTGGATTCAACAGATACCGAGATGACGATGCAAGAATTGCACAGCGACGATAGCTTGAACTCTCCTTCTGGTGACCGGAAAGCATAAGTGGAGATGACAACTGTCCAACATCAGAGCGGTGACAACGTTGCTGAGAGACTGGGCGCCAGAAATGGACCAACAGGAACAGAATGAAGATACGAAGGCGACGATTGAGGATAGTCCTGGCCAGAGGCCGGGAGGGGTCGGGAAATGTTGAACAAATTAGTGTGGTGAGGAGCGCCGGGGGTGCAGATAGACGCTTAATAACACCACCCTACAACTGATGAACACAAACCAGGCGTACCGCATTGCCACGATAAACATTAATGGCATTCGGACACCGCTTAAAAATCCAAATTCTGAAAGATATGTTAAGTGCTGCGGACGTGGATATTGTACTCCTACAAGAAGTGCGTTTCACGTCGCCGCCAGTGTTCTACGGCTACGAGGCACATTATTCAGTGCACGATGAAAGTGGATGCGGTGTGGCGATTCCGACCAGGGAAGGATTAGTCCTGGAGGACGTCATTCTCTCCCTTCGGCACGTGGCATAGCGGTCACTGTCGACGGCGTTCGTTTCATCAATTTATACGCGCCATCTGGCTCCACAAAACGAAGAGAAAGGGCGACCTTTTACACCGAAGAGATAGCACTGTTGTTCGCTGGACACTATGATAACTATATAGTGGGCGGCGACTTTAATTGTGTCGTCGACAAAAAGAACCAAGTACCTCATTATGTCCCCTGCATGGAACTGCGTGCGTTGATTACCGAAATGGAGCTTCTGGATACCTGGGAACTGCAGCATGGCGACAGACCGGGTTATACGTTTGTAACGGGACACTCGGCGAGTAGACTTGATAGAGTGTATGTGACACGAGCTCTACGGACGGCGACACTGGATGCCGAAATCTGGCCAGCGGCTTTTACGGACGTACCTCTGTACGATTTCACCAACGCGTCAGAAGATATGGCGGAGTAAGGGTCACTCGAAAATGAATAGTGCACTTTTACGTGACACTGAATGACGCCGGTCGATAGAGGCGGCCTGGGAGACGTGCGTTCGCCGCCAACGAGCGGTTCTCCAGTGGTGGATTAAATGCGCAAAACCAACGTTACGGAGAACGCGGATACGATCAACTGCGACAAATCGCAGTGGAACCGCACGACGAATGATATTTATTTTACAGCCCTCAGGGAGCTGATGACCCAACAACCATCGCCGGAAAGGCACACGGCCATGCGCAGGATAAAAGCCAAGTTATTACAGCTGACGAGATTAGGAATGGAAGGTACAATGGTCTGGGCGAGATTGGCGGACACAGTTGCTACCGAAACCCCCTCCATGCACCACGTAGTACGTGAACGCCAACGACGACGCAGGACATTGATCGGGGAACTAATCTCTGAAACTGGCCAGCAAGTTGTGAACCAGCGTGATATTGCGCATGTGTTTACCGACTATTTCCGCCAGTTATATGGACCTGTACATGGCAACCACGAGACACTACACCTCGGAAATGCCAGATAGAGGACCACCACTGGATGCACAGACTTTCATCACAGCGATAACAGAGGATGGGCTGGCAGATGCAATTGCCAGGGGGCTCCGAACAAGTCCCCAGGACGGGACGGCTTCCCAATTGAATTTTACCGCGCCTTTGCATACCTCATGGGACGGACCTGCATTCAGATGTACAACGAACTCCTGTTATCGCAGACTGAGATACCTGCCGAATTCACGGAGGGTATCATCATCCCAATACCCAAACCACGTGGTGGCTAGAGGCCAGGAGATTATAGACCACTCACTCTCATGAACTGCGAATATAAGTTTTTCGCGCGCATCCTTGGGGCTCGCCTACGGTCTCCAATTTCTAATAACCTCCTCATGGATCAAACTTGCCTCGGCGGTAAGAGTAACGTACATACGGCGCTCGGTGACTTCCGAGATATCATCGCACCAGCAACGGCACGCCGAGTGCGTGGGGCACTCGTCGCTATTGACTTCGATCATGCGTTCGACAGAGTGGATCATACCTTTTTGCATGCGGTGATGGGCAGATTGGGAATCCCACAGGCCTTCATTCTAGTGATCATGCGACTGCTACACGGCGTACGATCAAAGGTCTCGGTGAATGGGCGGGGCACTGACTACATTGTTATTTCAAGGTCAGTTTCGATATTTTTGTATGCAATGTCTTTGGAACCCTATCTAAATGGTCTCCGAAGACGGTTGGAGGGAGTGCCGTTGCCACAACTGACCTTTCATTGCCGCGCTTATGCTGACGATGTGATGGTGGTAGCACGGACAGGCGAAGAAGTACGTACGGCGTTGGCATGGATACAGCGATACGGGATGGCGGCAGGAAGCGTGCTTCATCTACAAAAATAACGCTGCATGAATGTCGGTAGACGATTACAACCGGGGTAGGAAGGACCGCTCATGTTAGTTAAGACCATAAAATGCCTAGGTATTACGTTCGACACGGATGTGCAGCGGACAGCAGCGGATAACTACCGACGCATATTGAAGCTGATGCGGACAATGCTGCTGTTACAGAAATTAAGAACGTTGGATATAATTCAGAGGGTGACCTATGTTAACGTATACCTAGCACCGAGACTCACTCACGTAGCGCATATCCTGCCTTTAACGCGCACAATGGCATCACGGATACAAGCAACCTTCGGAACCTACGTGAGTGTGGGACACCTGTTTCAGATCCAATACACAACGCTTACGCTACCACCGGGAGGGGGCGGACTTGGTCTAGTGAACGTATATGAAAATGCACGGGCGTTATTCGTCAGTACGATTTTCCAACAGTGGCGCCGTCAATTTCGCAATATCTCGGGTGCGTTGGCCGACGTACCAGCGCCCACTTCAATGCTGCCCCCAGTCAATGTGGGCCATATCTCACCGAAGCTGTCACATATCAAGTTTTTTTTTGTTTTTTTTGTTTTTTTTTTTTTTTTTTT
This sequence comes from Schistocerca gregaria, assembly GCF_023897955.1. Classification (NCBI taxonomy): domain Eukaryota; kingdom Metazoa; phylum Arthropoda; class Insecta; order Orthoptera; family Acrididae; genus Schistocerca; species Schistocerca gregaria. The sequence continues at coordinate 1,162,905,348 of NC_064920.1, forward strand.
TGAGCTTAGCTATGTCAGAGATTCCTTCCCAACGACACGACTACCGACGACGCGAGATGTATACCAACTCATACTGCGCCGGTGCCCCAGGAATGTTTTGGAAAAGAAGTACCCAGACAGAACTGCCGACAGATATGGCGCGTCATACGGAACGTTTACCTCCCAACATCGGTACGCTCAACATGATATGTGGTGGTAAATAGGAAGTTCGCAAAGAATCAAAGGTGGCACGCGATTCATTAGGCAGACACTTCACTATGTTTAGGCTGCGCAACAGTGGATACTGATGAACATCGTTTAGCATGTAGTGGGACGGCTCCAGTGTGGCACTTGGCACAACAGATATTGGGGTTCCTGTTACGCTCCGCCCCTCACACAATTTTATCAGACACACTTTTTTCCCCCAAGAATCCTATTTTCCGGTCCAAAAAACCAATGCAGTGACATGGGTACGGGGAATGGGGGTGGGCTATGTGTATAACGAATCGGAAAAGGACAAAATTGATTTTTGACATTTTCTCCTGGATGGACACACGAAGCTGCAACAGCATAAGAAATATGGGCAAGACTTCGCTAATTACTTGCGACTTACATTCCGACCCGCCGGCCAGATGGGGTGTGACGGGTGAGAGACGAGATAAACGAAGAAGCCGAGATAGACATCGATCACACTTTCGGACCCTTAGTTAATTTCGAGAAGATGACCCAGTTTTACACCAACGTCTGGAAAACGAGTCTATAGATGGCTCTCTTGCTCTATCGAACGTCGGGTCGTGAGCAGGTGTCGCCCCCGACACGAATTTCATTTCATTGCTACAGGAGCATGTTTCTTTTGTATTTGTACTATCCGCAATGCCTTCATGTCTCTCATTTGGGCATTTTCCGTTTTATTCATTTTCTTAATTAATTAATTTTCTAACTAGCGACTATTTGTCAACATATGGACATTGTAGACACTATTTATGCGGTAGTCCAGCAAAATGTATGTCAGCAAAGGTGGTAAGCCTGACATTGGATATAAATTTTCTTTGCTATTTATATTACAGTTGATGTAATCGAAAAAATACGTGTAATCGGATGAACTTCTATTAAATTAAAAGAAAAAAACGATGGTAGAACACTTACTCGCGAAAGGCAAAGGTCCCGAGTTCGAGTCTCGGTCGGGCTTACAGTTTTAATCTGCCAGGAACTGTCAAGTTCTTACGTATTACGCTCCTGTTGCATTTTTGGTGTTCTTCTTCTTATGAATGCCAATTTGCGTTTCTTTTGCTACATTCAACAGCACTATGAACTGAACGCTTGTTTCAGTGCCAATCCTTCCTAACATCATGCCTTTCAACAGCTGCGGTTGCCCGGAAAGTAAAACTGTTTGAACGGTGGATATCAGCGTTGCCTCACGACATTCACCTGCAACTCTTACTCCTGAGGCAGGGACTAATTTTTCGTTCGTTTTGAATAATGACGTGGTAAATAATTTACCAATTGGTATCAGTAAAGTTGATAAGTGATCAATGTGTGGTAGACTGTATTTACACTGATACACTTAACCTACCAGAGGGTCGCATGACCAGTAGTGTTTCCTTAAAGACTGTTAAACATATAAAATAATTTAATCTCGTTAAGCATTAATAATATAGTACCGAGTGCAGAAGACTTGAAATTAAAAGATGATGCACTCAGAAGTAATTTTGCAAAATAGAAGTTTAAGTAAAGACTTCTTTAAACAAAAATTAGTAAAAGTAAACGAACTATCGTAAATCGAAATATAAGACCGACATTCAGTGACATTCCGAAAACAATCGTATCTCAAAATGCAGGCTTTTTCTTTAAGATGTATATTGTGTTTTATAAGAATTTATGTACGTAAGTTACGTTTTCGTCCGGTGGTGAATACTGGTCAAAAAATCTCTCTGTTTTATTTTTAGTCCACAATGGCACTACTGTCGTTCAAACGTATGTGAATTCATAAGGAACCAAACTGCTGAGGTCATCGGTCCTTAGAGTTACACTCTACTGAAACTAACTTTAACTTACGCTAAGAACAACACACACACACACACACACACACACACACACACACACATGCCCGAGGGAGTACTCGAACCTCCGGCGGGAGAGGCACCGCAATCCGTGACATGGCGCCTCAAACCACGAGGCCACTCCGCATGGCGCACTACTGTGAAGTTTATATTCTGCATACCTTACACGCATGTAGGAAAGCATATGTTTGAGTGGAAATCTACGTTTGTAAGATATCGCCGTAGAGGTCCTGGTAAGTAATTTATCTCTGTACGCAAATTGTATCTTGCTTTCGCACATAAATATATGGTTGACTTATTTGCAAGTATTTTTTACCCTCTTCCAGGACGTGTGTGGGAGGAAGTAATATGTTGCCCGACTCTCCTGGACCGTACGCTCTGGAAATTTCAGCAGTAATCTGTCCCGTGATGGAGAATGCCTGACGACGGAATTTCTTGAGAATCTCAATAGCGCTCTATTGCCGACTGAAGGATACCGTGAGGCAGCGGGCCGCTCTTCGTTGGATATTGTTTTAATCTTACTTGATAAAGACCTCAGACAGATTAAATGCACTCAAAAATTGGTAGAACAATTGTTTATAACCACTTGTTTTGCGGATGAATTATGTTGTCTTTAAATTTTCCCAATAAATCTAATGTCTCCTTTTCCACCAGTTTCATTGTCACGGTTATTCTACTTGAGATGGTTACTGATAGGTATTTTTCTACAGTCACCCTTTCTATTGATTTGTCGCCAATAGTGCAATGGAAGAGTAGGCGTTGTTTTTTTCTTTTTGTGTGCAGTACTTTATATTTACTTACGTTCAGCCTCAACTTACAGTTCCTTCGTAATTCACCAACCTTACGCATTGCACAACTGTCTTCCGAAGTTGCACCGGCCGTTGTGGCCAAGAGGTTCTAGGTGCCTCAGTCCGGAAGCACGCTGCTGCTACGGTTGCAGGTTCGAATTCTGCCTCGGGCATGGCTGTGTGTGATGTCCTTCGGTTAGTTAGGTTTAAGCAGTTCTAAGTCTAGGGAACTGATGAACTTAGATGTTAAGTCCCATACTGCTTAAAGAAATTTGAACCATTTTCTTTCTACGGTGTAACCTTCCTGCAGACAACAGCATCGTCCGCGAATAGATTCGCTAACCTGCCCACAGGATGATTAATATCTATTGCGAATATTAGTAGTTTTATATCAGTCATTAAGGGTACCCCGGAAATTACATTTTATGTTTCGTCAAGATGATCGTGTATATTTCTATCTACAAGCAAGTGTTGTATAGTCATTAATCAGTTTCGATTCTCACGTATGTTGTTCATCAAATGAGAGTGCCAAACGCTATAGAATGCTTCTAAAAATATTTCCGGGTTGTATGGGCGTGGTCCATGGAAACCTTCAATCCCTGAAGTTTCGTCCATGGCTACGTTGGATATCTTCGGAGGTGCTCCTGGTTATACTGAGTCTTGCAGGCTGACGAGTCGGACGTGGAAAAGTGGCCTAAATACCGTGGTAAGTGGGCTTGTTCTGGATTTTCCGTGATAGCAGAGATAAACCTTGTCAAAGGATCACCTCTGAACATGTCCACCGTAGCCTTGGACGAACCGTCAGGGATTGAAGAGTTCCATGGACCACGGCAATACAACCCGGAAAAATTGTCAGCAGCTGAAACATCCGTTCGAGAAAGCCTTCATATAGAATGCATTCCGGAAGTCAATGAACAACAAGCTGACGTCAGAAATATCCTTAAATATTACTAAAGTGTATGTACGTATGTATTTTCCACATAACTTGCTGAACCATAAGATCAATTTCAGCGAGACATCGTACACGTGTCACTTACTGCCGGAAAAAAGCCACTGTGGGGTTAAGAACCACGTACCTCTCGAAGTAGTGGGCGTGGGAGTGAAAAAGTAGCCTAGCTCACGACTTGGAATCATCAAAAGTATACTCATCCAGCATAGGAAAATGAGAGCACTTAGTGATGTGCAGCGAACTTCAGACACAATTTCTAACATTTAGGGGTATTCTTCTAGCTCAGAACCCCAACAATATGTTGAAAGGAAAAACGTTTTGTCCATACTACATGTTCGCTGTTCATGCAGAAACACTGTCGCATCCAATATGAGCTTTTAATTTATCACTTTGTTACTAATAACTCTATTAGCAACTGATTTTGCGGACGACATCCAGGTATACCACTTAACGTACCTGCACAAATATATCATTGTACAACACATAGTTCACAGAGCTGCGTGAATACTAAACTGCAGGATGAATTTCTCTAGGAATACAGGTGAGATGTGTGTACATGTACCGACTGTCTCTTCCAAGAGTCGTCTCCGGTATTTTAGCAGATATTTCCGATGCATTTTTTGCCGTGTCCAGCTGGTGACAGCCTCAACAAATACTGCTCATTACGTCTTTCATGAGGCGTCCAATTCACTTTATGAATACAGTGATTTTAAAGTGGAATTTTATGAAGTCATTCGATATAGTGATACAGTTTAGTGAACTGTGATAATCATTTCACCGCTATGGGCTAACAGGTGAAGAGAAATGCGATGGATACAGTAGTACTTTAGAAGCGACTGAGTAGCGCACCTGCATGGCTGTATCAGTCAGACCGATCCAGGGCGGTCGAAGTCACTGCTGGGGTTCTGGTTACTCTTCGTGTTGTAGTGTCCCTGATAATTTATAGTGATAAAACAAATATCGCAGTAGATTAATCTGGGGCCACTCTGTCTAATGGATAAGTAAAATTTCGCTTTAAAAATCTTTTTTTCTTCCATACCAGGAAAAAAAACCGTTACTCTCAGTCGAAACTGGGTGTCCTACCAATAACGTGATGAACGGTATTTGCTAAGGCTGACTCCAGCTATGCACTGCAAAAAACTAAATTGCAATCATCTGCCAAAACACCAGAGCAAATACCCGTGATGATTCTTAGCAGAGCAAACCAGCATGGGCGAAATGTGTTAAATGTACACTACTGGCCATTACAATTCTACACCAAAAAGAAATGCAGATGATAAACGGGAATCCATTGCACACATATATTATACTAGAACTGACATGTGATTACATTTTCACGCGATTTGGGTGCCTAGATCCTGAGAAACAGAACCCAGAACAACTACCTCTGGCCGTAATAATGACCTCGATACGCCTGGGCTTTGAGTCAAACAGAGCTTGAATGGCTTGTACAGGTACAGCTGCCCATGCAGCTTCAACACGATACCGCAGTTAATCAAAAGTAGTGAGTGGTGTATTGTGACAAGCCAGTAGCTCGATCACCATTGACCAGACGTTTTCAGTTGGTGAGAGATCTGGAGAATGTCCCGGGCCGGGCAGCAGTCGAACATTTTCTGTTCGAGAAAGGCCCGTACATGACCTGCAACATGCGGTCGTGCATTATCGTGATGAAATGTAGGGTTTCGGAGGGATCGAATGACGGGTAGAGCCATGAGTCGTAACACATCTGAAATGTAACGCCCACTGTTGAAAGTGCCCTCAATGTGAAAAAGTGGTGACTGAGATGTGTAAACAATGGTTACCATCACTGCGAGTGATACGCCAGTTTGGCGATGACGAATACACGCTTATAATGTGCGTTCACCGCGATGTCGCAAACACGGTTGAGACCATCATGATGCTGTAAACAGAACCGGGGTTCATCCGAAAAAATGATGTTTTGCCATTCATGCACCCAGGTTCGTCGTTGAATACACCATCGCTGACGCTCCTGTCTGTAATGCACCGTCAAGGGTAACCGCAGCCATGGTCTCCGAGTTGGTAGTCCATGCTGCTGCAAACGTCGTCGAACTGTTCGTGCAGATGTTTGTTGTCTATCAAACGTTCCCATCTGTTGACTCAGGGATCGAGACGTGGCTGCACGGTCCGTTACAGATATGCGGATAAGATGCCTGTCATCTCGACTGCTAGTGATACGAGGCCCATTGGATTCAGCACGGTGTTCCGTATTACCCTCCTGAACCCTCCGATTCCATATCCTGCTAACAGTCATTGTATGTCGACCAATGCGAGCACCAATGTCGCGATACGATAAACCTCAATCGCGATAGGCTACAATCCGACCTTTATCAATGTCGGAAACGTGATGGTGCCCATTTCTCTTCCTCACACGAGGCATCACAACAACGTTTCACCAGGCAATGCCGATCAACTGCAGTTTGTGTATCAGAAATGGTTTGGAAACTTTCCTCACGTCAGCTCGCTGAAGGTGTCGCCACCGGTGCTAACCGTGCGTGAATGCTCTGAAAAGCTAATCATTGCATATCACAGCATATTCTTTCTGTCGGTTAAATTTCGCGTCTGTAGCACATCATATTCATGGTGTAGCAATTTTAATTGCCAGTAATGTATGTGAAATATGTGTGAGATGTGCGTAGAAACTTCCTCCTAGGCCACTACAGGACACTTTTCAATGAAACTCGGTACACATATTATTTGGAATCTGGAAAAAAATGCTGTGTGTGGGAGGGGGGGGGGGGGGAGAGAACTAGCAGCCTGCTGTTGAGTAGGGGTGTTAACATGAAGAGGAAGGGACAGAGAGGGAGAAGGATGAGATGGACAAAGATGTGAAAGATTTGGGGAAGAAGGAGATGGACAGAGATACAAAACAAGAGGAGATTGACAAAGAGAGGGGAAAGGTGGAAATACAGGGGATGTGAGGAAGAGGTGGACGTAGGAGGAAGGATAAGATAGAGCGGGAGAGGATGAGAGAAAAGAAGGGGTAGGAGGAGATGGATAGAAAGGGATGAGCAGCAGATGGATAGATAGTCAGCAGGAGAAGATGGACAGAGAATAGGGGACCAACGACGTGCGGAAAGAGCTGACAGAGGGAGATGGACATTGACAGAGAGAGAAGGAGGAAATCGACTAATAAAATAGGTATAAATTTATACCTGGACAAAGCCGGCTACTCAGCTGCAAGTGGAACAATAATACACGTCTGTCCGTCGTCCCTTCTTGAAAACGAGTATGATCTGCGCTTTATTTCAATCGCATGGTGGCCATCGTTGCTGCAGCCTGAATAGTTCCCTCCAGCTGCAGCGGATATCTGTGATGTACTGTCCAGGAATTCAAAGAATGCACCTGCAAGTCATTGTGTACTGCCCGCCCCGAACAATGGAGGAAAGCGCGCTTCTGTTCAATTTATGCTAGGCCCCGCAGGCGTGTGCGCCGCTTTGTGGACGTGTAATTTGTGGCGGAAATCGTTGTTTATCGGCCGCTCTGCTATCTCGTTTGTTTTCTACAACCTATCCGGCAAACAAAGAGCAATGTTTCGCAGGCATCGGGTCGTGAATGAACCCCTGCTATCAAGTGCTGTTGGCCTCAAATAATTGCAGCAAAGCTTCGCTATAAAACTTCCGGAATAAGCCATCAGCTGGTCATCCCTTAGTATAGATTTCTGTTGTGTGACAAACTACCTCGATCCTTTCCCCATTCCATATTTTTTTCTTTAATACTACGGCAGAAATACTTAGAATTCCGTCTTCTGAAATTGTAATACTGTTCTTTCTTTCAGTCATTATACAAATACAAAGACGACAGATGCCACATTTTGCATAGCTCAACTGAAATGAGCATCGAAGGGAAGCTAACGACCGAAATAAAGGCCTAGGTCATTCCCATTAGAATGGTCATTGGATACAATCAAATTATTGTAGACCTGTATCGCTGACACCAATCTACTGTGAAATTTTGGATCAAGTCTTATGCTCACGCATTATGACGGCTTTCGAGAATGAAAATGTCCTATAAAAACTTTCATTAACTCCTCCAACAGACACCTCCCGAATTTCAATTCGCTCTGATCGTCCATACGATTTAGAGCGCTGTTGATTACAGAGCCCATTCTCATACTGGTTTCCTCTACTTCTCTAAGGAATTTGATTCAGTGTCGCTCCGTCAATAAGCGTACAAAATCGGACCCTGCCTTGTGTCGGAGCATATTTGTGATTTGATTTTGGATTTACTTATGTCGCGTGCTGCTGCATTTGCAACGGTACGGATATGTGGGAAACAGTGATGGAACAGCTGTTGTGGTAGGGAAGGTGAACTGGAGCAGAAGCGATAAGATAACATATAAATGCAGTAAACAAAAGTTTTACTTCACTTGTAGCTTTCTCCAAGCAGTGCGAAGAAATTTCACAAAGAACAAACAGAAATAACGTCCAGTAACCACAAGAAGCAAACGGTGTAGCGTAGTGCAGTGTGAGGTTCCAACTTGTAATGCACGAACGAACTGTCGAAGGCTGAGGAAGACTCAAGACTACAACTGAGGCTGGACCGTGCCTATGCCGTCGTCCATCTAGAGGACGGTCGTATTCAGAGTCGCTGAGGCCGTGGCTCTGCAGGAGCGCATCATTGGATCCGTCGGGTCCCAATGTGACCGCTGTCGACATTTCACGGTAATGTGCGTTTCCGTTACCATATATGAAACACCGGTGAGGGTGCTATCGATCTATGATACCACCACTAACGAACAAATCTGAAGGATATAAAAAATCTACATTCAATTGAAAACTGTGTGCCGGGCCGGGATTCGAACTCGGGGTCTTTGCCTTTCGCGGGCAAGTGCTCTATCAACCGAGCTACCCAAGCACGACTCACGTCCCGTTCTCACAGCTTCATTTCTGCCAGTACCTCGTCTCCTACCCTCCAAACTATACGAAAGCTCTACTCGTGCTTCGGTACCTCTGTTGGTAGAGCACTTGCCCGCGAAAGGCAAAGGTCCCAAGTTCGAGTCTAGGTCATGCACACTGTTTAATCTGCCACGAAGTTTAATATCAGCGCACACTCCGCCGCAGACTGAAAATCCCATTCTTTAATCTACATTCAGTACGATAATTTTGAGCGCACCCAACAAGAGTGTAGTAAGGCCGTTACTATCCGCAATATGTATGAATTATGTACTGAAAATCGTTGTATGCTCATTGATCCAATGCATTAATGTTGCTGTGGCATATATGCAGGTTACAATACGAAAGTAAAACTGATGCAGGTGATCGACGATCGGTGCAGGAACCACCAGCTGAATTGGACCATAAATAAATGAAATATATTGTAGACAAATGTGCGAAGAGAGCCACTAACGTTCGATAACACTACTGCCGAGAAATTAGTAGAAACAATAACAAGAGCAAAATATCTGAGACCCGTCTTCCAGGGTGTCTACATAAAGAAGGTAGCAGGCAGAATTTTATTGAGAGAATCTGACGGAATAACGATCAGAAAATCAGAGAAATTAGAATTCATTCGGAAATTCACCGACAGTCAATCATCCTCGTTCCAGTCCCGAAATGGAACCGAGAATTAGGCTAAATATAGTGGTAACAGAAGTATACTGCTCCACAGACCTCAAGCTGGCTGGGGAACGTAGTTAAGGATGAAGCTACTTTTTTCATATGAGATGAAACGAAGATATATTTGGAAAATAATCTCCTATAGTTTATGTTCGGTACACATTATGGCCTTACGAGGCAGCGCCAACCAACAGGCCACTAGGAACGGAAGACCATTTAAAATCAAGGATCAGACAACCCGAGTACCTCATCATCATCATCATCATCATCATTTAAGACTGATTATGCTTTTCAGCGTTCAGTCTGGAGCATCGCCCCCCTTATAAAATTCCTCCATGATCCCCTATTCAGCGCTAACATTGGTGCACCTTCTGATGTTAAACCTATTACTTCAAAATCATTCTTAACCGAATCCAGGTACCTTCTCCTTCGTCTGCCCCGACTCCTCCAAACCTCTACTGCTGAACCCATGAGTCTCTTAGGTTACCTTGCTTCTCCCATGCGTGTAACATGACACCACCATCTAAGCCTGTTCGCCCTGACTGCTACATCTATAGAGTTCATTTCCAGTTTTTGTTTGATTTCCTCATTGTGGACGCCCTCCTGGCATTGTTCCCATCTACTAGTACCTGCAATCATCCTAGCTACATTCATATCCGTAACTTCAACCTTGTTGATAAGGTAACCTGAATCCACCCAGCTTTCGCTCCCATACAACAAAGTTGGTCGAATGATTGAACGGTGCACAGATAACTTAGTCTTGGTACTGACTACCTTCTTGCAGAAGAGAGTAGACAGTAGCTGAGCGCTCACTGCATTAGCTTTGCTACACCTCGCTTCCAGTTTTTTCACTATGTTGCCATCCTGTGAGAATATGCATCCTAAGTACTTGAAACCGTCCACCTGTTCTAACTTTGTTCCTCCTATTTGGCACTCAATCCGTTTATATCTCTTTCCCACTGACATTACTTTCGTTTTGGAGATGCTAATCTTCATACCATAGTCCTTACATTTCTGATCTAGCTCTGAAATATTACTTTGCAAACGTTCAATCAAATCTGCCATCACAACTAAGTCATCCGCATATGCGAGACTGCTTATTTTGTGTTCACATATCTTCATTTCACCCAGCCAGGCTATTGTTTTCAACATATCGTCCATAAATAATATGAACAACAGTGCAGACAAGTTGCAGGCTTGTCTTACCCCTGAAACTACTCGGAACCATGAACTGAATTTACCGTCAACTCTAATTGTTGCCTGACTATCCATGTAAAGACCTTTAATTGCTTGGAAACGTTTGCCTGCTATTCCATAATCTCGTAGAACAGACAATAACTTCCTCCTTGGAACCCGGTCATATGCCTTTTCTAAATCTATAAAGCATAGATACAATTCTCTGTTCCACTCATAACACTTCTTCATTATTTGCCGTAAGCTAAAGATCTGGTCCTGACAACCTCTAAGAGGCCTGAACCCACACTGATTTTCTTCCAATTGGTCCTCAACTAATACTCGCACTTTCCTTTCAACAATACCTGAGAAGATTTTACCCACAACGCTGATTAGAGAGATGCCTCTGTAGCTGTCACAATCTTTTCTGTTTCCATGTTTAAAGATTGGTGTGATTACTGATTTTGTCCAGTCTGATGGAACCTGTCCCGACTCCCACACCATTTCAATTATCCTGTGTATCCATTTAAGACCTGACATTCCATTGTATTTGATGAATTCCAACTTAATTTCATCCATCCCAGCTGCTTTATTGTACTTCAATCTATTGACCATTTTCTCCACTTCCTCAAATGTGATCCTATTTCCATCATCATTCCTATCCCATTCTACCTCGAAATCTGAAACATTACTGATCGTATTTTCACCTACATTGAGCAACTCTTCAAAATATTCCCTCCATCTGCCCAAGGCATCCACAGGATTCAATAGCTGTTTTCATGACCAGTCCAAAATACTTGTCATTTCCTTCTTACATCACTTTCAAAGACTGCTAATTACACTCCAGAATGGTTTTCCAGCAGCTTCACCCATAGTCTCCAAACTGTTTCCAAAGTCTTCCCAAGATTTCTTCTTGGATGCTGCAATTATCTGTTTGGCTTTGTTTCTTTCTTCAACATAACTTTCTCTGTCGACCTGAGTTCTAGTAGGTCGCCATTTTTGATACACCTTCTTTTTCCTTCTACAGGCTGCCTTGAGTGTGTCATTCCACCAAGCTGTTTGCTCCATCCTACTTTTACGCACTACTGTTCCAAGACATTCTTTAGCCACTTCTAATACTGTGTCCCTATACCTTGTCCATTCCCTTTCCAATGACTGTAATTGACTACATTCATCTAACTGGTACCTTTCTGAGATCGCTGTTATGTATTTGTGTCTGATTTCCTTATCTTGAAGTTTCACCACTCTTATCCTCCTACATATGGACCTGACTTCCTGCACTTCCGCCCACACAATCCCAATTTCACTGCAGATTAAATAATGATCAGTATCATCAAAGAATCCCCTGAATACACGTGAGTCCCTCACTGCCTTACTGAATTCCTGATCTGTTATCATATAGTCAATGACAGATCTGGTTCCCCTGCATTTCTAAGTATACCGGTGAATGTTCTTATGTTTAAAAAAAGGAGTTTGTGATTACTAAGCCCATAGTGGCACAGAAATCCAAGAGTTATTTCCCGTTCCTGTTGGCCTCCATATCCTTTACACATTTACCCATAACATTTTCATACCCTTCTGTTCGATTTCCAATCCTGCCGTTAAAATCACCCATGAGCAGAACACTGTCCTTGTCCTTTACTCTAACAACTACATCACTGAGTGCCTCATAAAAACTATCCATCTTATCTTGATCTGTCCCTTCACAATGCAAATATACTGACACAATCCTAATTTTCTTGCAAGACACTGTCAAATCTATCCACATCAGTCGTTAGTTTACATACCTTATTGCAACTACGCTGGGTTCCATTTCTTTCCTGATGTAAAGCCCTACACCCCATTGTGCTATTCCTGCTTTGACGCTTGACAGGTAGAGCTTGTATTCTTCCACTTCCTCTTCTTTCTCACCCCTTACCCGAATATCACTAACAGCTAAAACGTCCAACCTCATCTTACTTGCAGCCTCTGCCAGCTCTGTCTTCTTCCCAGAGTAGCCCCCATTGATATTAATAGCTCCCCATCTCATTACCATTTGTTTGCCAAGTCGTATCTTAGGAGTCCCTGGTTTGTCAGTTAGAGGTGGGACTCCGTCACCTCCAAAGGTCTATGGCATTTTACTCTGATTGTTGCCAGCATCATATTTAAACTACCAGGGAAGCAGGTTGCTAGCCTTACTTGCCCCGAGTCCCATTGGGTTTTACCCCTAACGGCTGAGAGACTAACCTGTGGATTTGGTAGTCGTTGCCGTATGGGCACAAAGGTGACCACCATTCAGAATATGTCTGAGATGCCCAGCCTTATTCCAAAGTAACTGGTATCCCGACTGTTGGGACCACTTACTTGGCCACTCATACGTTGCCCGTGGTTCATGAACTAGGACATGAGTACAGGAACCCACACCATGAACCGCCCGACTACCTAAAAATAAAAATTCCGTGATTAATACCGGGTGATCAAAAAGTCAGTATAAACTTGAAAACTTAATAAATCACGGAATAATGTAGATAGAGAGGTACAAAGTGACACACATGCTTGTAAGGACATGGGGTTTTATTAGAACCAACCACACTGCTAGACGCGTGAAAGATCTCTTGCGCGCGTCGTTTGGTGATGATCGTGTGCTCAGCCGCCACTTTCGTCATGCTTGGCCTCCCAGGTCCCCAGACCTCAGTCCGCGCAATTATTGGCTTTGGGGTTACCTGAAGTCGCAAGTGTATCGTGATCGACCAACATCTCTAGGGATGCTGAAAGATAACTTCCGAAGCTAATGCCTCACCATGACTCCGGACATGCTTTACAGTGCTGTTCACAACGTTATTCCTCGACTACATCTATTGTTGAGAAATGATGGTGGACATATTGAGCATTTCCTGTATATAACATCATTTTTGCTTTGTCTTATTTTGTTATTCTAATTATTGCTATTCTAATCAGAAGAAGCGCCACCTGTCGGACATTTTTTGAACTTTTGAATTTTTATGGTTCTAATAAAACCGCATGTCATTGCAAGCAAGTGTGTCAATTTGTACCTCTCTATCTACATTATTCCGTGATTTATTCAGTTTTCAAATTTATACTGACTTTTTGATCACTCGGTACATGCCTTCGCTCGTAGGTCATCTGCTGTGTTAAATCCGCTACGTCTTTGAAATAACAGACATGTGTAACGCTTCTATGTCACGTTTTTCCATTATTTTCATCAGAAAGATCCTTAGATCGCTGAAAGATTCAGTTTAATGTCCTACCCCGCTAAGACTTAAGAGTAGGATCTCTTTCTAAGCACGAAAACTTTTAGGAACACAAGCAAAAATTGTTGTGTCATATCCTTGAAATAGGCAATGAGGGTGAACTGAAACAAACTGTCGAATACAAACCGACAGCTAAAAGGTGTTTGGGCTGTAGTGGGAGAAGGGTGGGGGGGGGGGGGGGGGGGTGAGGGCTCATGGAACGTTACAGACCCTCATGCCTAAGAAGATGATGATGATCAGGATAATTGAATTTACATCAGCTGTACGTGTTTGGCTAAAAATGCATACGTAACATGAAGAAACGTCTTTTTGTGTTAGACCAATGAAGGTGATATTGTTCTCTCTCAAGGCCTCTGGACAGTTCAGTTTTATAAAGTATGAAAGGATTAGATAGTGTGATACTGTGGCATATTGTGTCTAATTAGGAGAACCTGTGCGAATCTACAGAGTTATAGAATACGTACGCTCATGTTCATCTTTCCGGAGAATCATAAATCTCAACTCTAGTAATCAACAGAGATTCTACGAACAGAGATCTTGTAAAACTCAAATGATATCCACGAGGTTTAGAAGGTACTAGATAAACCTGCAGAAGCCATTCCATATAGTTTTGCACTGTAACTTAGTGAATAATACACTAAGGCGCACAAAGAAACTGGTATACGCAAGCGTATTCAAATACAGAGATATGTAAACAGCCAGAACACGGAGATGCGGTCTGCAACGCCTATATAAGACAACAAGCGTCTGGGGCAATTGCTAGATCGGTTACTGCTGCTACAATGCAAGTTATCAAGATTTAAGTGGGTTTGAACATAGTGTTATAGTTAGCGTACGAGCGGTGGGACACAGTATCTCCGAGGTAGCGCTGAAGTGAGGATCTTCCCGTACGGCGATTTCACGAGTGTACCGCGAATATCAGGAAACCTATAGAACATCAGCTTTCCGACTGCGCTGTCGCCGGAAAAGGATCCTGCAAGAACGGGACCAACGAGGCGTGAAGAGAAATTTTGAACATGACAGAAGTCCAAATCTTCTGCAAATTGCTGCAGATTTCAATGCCACTGCCATCAACAAGTAACAGCGTTCGAGCCATTCAACGAAACATAATCGATATGGGCTTTCGGAGCCGCAGACTCAATCGTGTACCCTTGAAGCCTCGCCTGCGCCTTCAACACTGACATTGGATTGTTGATGAAGGAAATATGTTGCCTGGTCGAATGAGTCTCGTTCCGAATTTTATCGAGAGAATGGAAGTGCACGCTTATGGAGACAGCGATTTGAATCCATGGAGCCTGCATGTAAGCAGGGGACTGTCCAAGCTGATGGAGGCTCTATAATGGTGTGGGGCGTGTGCAGCTGGAATGATATGGGACCCCTGAAACTTCTAGATAGGAATCTGGTAGGTGACGCGTACTTAAGTAGCCTGTCTGATCACCTGCATCCACTCATGTCCATTGTGCATCCCGAGAGACTTGGGCATTTCTAGTAGGACAACGCGACACTCTGCAGGTCCATAATAGCTACAGAGTGGCTCCAGAAACAATCTTCTGCGTTTAAACACTTCCACTGGCCACGAAACTCCCGAGACATTAATATTACTGAGCATATCCGAGATGTCTTGCAAAGTGCTGTTCAGAAGAGATCTCCACCTCCTTCTACTGTTAAGGATTTATGGACAGCCCTGCAGCATTCACGGTGTCAGTTCCCTCCAGCACTATTTCAGACACTAGTCGATTCCACGCCAAGTCGTGTTGTAGCATTCCGGCGCGCTCGCGGGGCCCTACACGATATTACGTAGGTCTGCCTGTTTATTTGTCTCTTCAGTGTATAAGAAATTCTGAAATGTAGGCCCAACTTGGTGACTGTATCAGGTCTCCTCAGCAATCAGAAGTCTTCGTTCTAGCAGTGGCGAAATCGACGCGGGTAAAAAGTAGCTTCGGAGGTATACCAAACTGTGTAATATTATCGTTAGTGTTCACAATATATATAATACTGTGGTGGGAAACGTAAGGTTGTTGGTGGATATTGTGCTAAACAAACTGGCAACGCCAAAAACAAAAGGAGAGCAGAAATATCTGTTGAGGAAAATCTGGAAGTGGAGACTCGAAGCGATTAAATGTAATGCACTGTTCATAAATAAGTGAAGAGACCAACAACTACGTGATTATACCATTGGTGATAAACTGATACTACAACATAAAACTAGTAGCATGTGAAATAGATGCCAAACAATCATTGGAAAGACTAAGCAAATGTAGCACATCCATTCAACAAATAGCGTGAAAGACATTAATTTTGGTGATTATGTGTATTTCGTAAGTCTGAGGCCCTTAGGAGGTGAGGCCGCTAAAGGAGATAGAGACCATTCACAGGCTATCAGAATGATATTATTTACGCCCACAGAACGCATGTCCTGGGACATTTATATAGGAATAGCACTTTAAAATGTTGTGAAAAACGAAAATGTTGTATTCGATCAGTGTTGAATAGAGGGTGGGAGACACATCAAATCGTAAGTACCTAAGTTTTAAGTGATTTTCTTATTATTAATGCAACACTGGGTACTGATTGGATGTTGAAAACTGAAAACTTTTGTTTTTTTGCCAATGATTTTCGCTTTGTTTCCGTTGCAGAACATTCCAAAAGATATGCTACAATTAATAATTTAACACCAGCAAAATTTTAAATGCTAGCACCCAAATATATTTGTATAACTCGGTATTTACAGTGATGCTATAGTCACAAGTTGAGAACTTGTAGAACGGTCGTAGCATTCAGAGCTCCTTCGAGACGACGTAATACGAAGAAAACAAAAACAATAATTCCAAACTGATTGAACATTTAAACCGCAACTAGTTACTAATTTACACACTTATTTACTTGTTCAACAACTAGTTGTCCGAAATGATAAATAGATTTAAAGCAGACGGAGTAGGCTACATTGTTTTCCATTGTCATTTTAGAGTATCCAGACGACGATTACAGACTTGATGAGGGACTAGTAGAATTACTAGTATACTGGTTTACAATCATTCGCAACAGCTAATGTACTAAATTGCTATAATAACAGCATAGCTTACTTGAAATATGGACCCCCTTGTGGGAACTTGTGGAAGAATACAATACTACGGAATCTGTGAATCTTATCACTGATATCCCTTCGCCCTGAATTTATATCCCACTCTTGAACCTGTCATTTGCTTCCGTCCGTGTTCTTCGACGAAGAGAGTGGACAGTAGGGAACAAAGACTGTATCTTTACCTTACACCCCTTTTTTAAACAGACCACTTAGCTCTTGGTCTTCAACTGTTATGGTTCCCTAAGGCAGTGTTGGTTTCGGTCACACAGCTTGAGGCTGTTGCCAATGGGAATCACTATGGGGATCCGAATGGGGGTTTGTCGGGGACGGCCAGCTCGTCCCAAGCATCCCACGATTGGACTACGGCTGTGGCTGCCCGGGATACTGCCTACATTGAGGCTGACCCCTCACCCATGGTAGAGTGGGAGGTCATCTAGAGGTGTGGCAGGTGGCGAAAGACATTCCGCAGGGCTGAACGGAAGGCCTCTCCAGTTTATCTGACGAACCGGTTTCAGGATCTGTCTCCGGCAGATACTGATCTCCGGCCGGACATGGCTGCTTGTTCTGTTCCAGAGGTTGCCCCTCAGTCTGCAAGATCCGGGCGGTCGCAGAGGGTGGGCTTACTGGTAGCTGGGAGCTCCAACGTCAGGCTCGTAATGGCGCCCCTTAGGTATATGGCAGCAAGAGAGGGGAAGAAAACCAATGTGCACCCCGTGTGCATACCGGGGGGAGTCATTCCAGATGTGGAAAGAGTCTTTCCGGATGCCATGAAGAGTACAGGGTGCACCCATCTGTAGGTGGTCGCTCATGTCGGCACCAATGATGTGTGTGGCTATGGATCTGAGGAAATCCTCTCTGGTTTCCGGCAGCTATCTGATTTGATGAAGACTGCCAGTCTCGTTAGCGGGATGAAAACAGAGCTCACCATCCGCAGCAGTGGAGGGACTGAATCAGAGTCTGAGACGGTTCTGCGACTGTGTGGGCTGCAGATTCCTCGACTTGAGCAACAGGGTGGTGGGGTTTCGGATACCGCTGGATAGGTCAGGAGTCCACTACAAGCAGCAGGCGGCTACACGGGTAGAAGGGGTTGTGTGGCGTGGACTGAGCGTTTTTTTTAGGTTAGATGGGCTCGGGAAAGTACAGAAGGGGCAACAGCCTCAAAGGGTGCGGGGCAAAGTCAGAACAAGCAGCAATCGGTATTGTAATTGTAAACTGTCGAAGCTGCATTGGTAAAGTACCCAAACTTCAAGCGCTGATAGGATGCACCGAAGCTGAAATCGCTATAAGTACGGAAAGCTGCAGAATTTTTTACAAAGGGAAAGACGGTGTTTAGAAAGGATAGACTGCATGCAACCGGTGGTGGCGTGTTTGTCGGTGTTAGTAGTGGTTTATCCTGTAGTGAAGTAGAAGCCGATAGTTCCTGTGAATTATTATGGGTGGGGGTTACACTCAACAGCCGAGCTAGGTTAATAATTGGCTCCTTTTAGCGACCTCCTGACTCAGCAGCATTAGTGGCAGAACAACTGAGAGAAAATCTGGAATACATTTCACATAAACTTTCTCAGCATGTTATAGTCTTAGGTGGAGATTTCAATTTATCAGATATAGACTGAGACACTCAGATGTTTAGGACGGGTGGTAGGGACAGAGCACCGAGTGACATTATACTGAGTGCACTATCCGAAAATTACCTCGAGCAATTAAACAGAGAACCGACTCGTGGAGATAATATCTTGGACCTACTGATAACAAACAGACCCGAACTTTTCGACTCTGTAAGCGCTGAACAGCGAATCAGTGATCATAAGGCCGTTGCAGTATCCCTGAATATGAAAGTAAATAGGAATATAAAATAGGGAGGAAGGTTTATCTCTTTAGCAAGAGTAATAGAAGACATATTTCAGACTAGCTAACAGATCAAAACGAAAATTTCTGTTCCGACACTGACAATGTTGAGTGTTTACGGAAAACGTTCAAGGCAATCGCCAAAGTAAAACTGTGAGGGACGGGAAAAACCCACCGTGGTTGAACAACAAAGTTAGGAAACTATTGCGAAAGCAAGTTTAAACGCGGCCAAAACCTCTCAGACAAACAGAAGATATACGATGTCAAAGTTAGCGTAAGGAGGGCTAAGCATGAAGCGTTCAGTGAATTCGAAAGTAAAATTCTATGTACCTACTTGACAGAAGATCCTAGGAAGTTCTGGTCTTACGTTAAATCAGTAAGTGGCTCGAAACAGCATATCCAGACACTCCAGGATGATGATGGCATTGAAACAGAGGATGACACCTGTAAAGCTGAAATATTAAACACCTTTTTCCAAAGCTTTTTCACAGAGGAAGACCGCACTGCAGTTCCTTCTCTAAATCCTCGCACAAACCAAAAAAATGACTGAAATCGAAATAAGTGTCCAAGGATTAAAAAAGCAACTTGAATCACTCAACAGAGGAAAGTCTACTGGACCTGACGGGATACCAATTCGATTCTACACAGAGTACGCGAAATAACTTGCCCCCTTTCTAACAGCCGTGTGCCGCAAATCTATAGAGGAACGGAAGGTTCCAAATGATTACAAAAGAGCACAGAAAGTCCCAGTCTTCAAGAAGGGTCGTTGAGCAGATGCGCAAAGCTATAGAGCCATATCTCCGACGTCGATCTGTTGTAGAATTTTAGAACATGGTTTTTTCTCTCGTATTATGTCATTTCTAGAAACCCAGAATATACTCTGTAGGAATCAACATGGATTCCGGAAACAGTGACCGTGTGAGACCCAACTCGCTTTATTTGTTCATGAGACCCAGAAAACATTAGTTACACGCTCCCAGGTAGATGCTATTTTCCTTGACTTCCGGAAGGCGTTCGATATAGGTTCCGCATTGTCGCCTGATAAACAAACTAAGAGCCACCGGAATATGAGACCAGCTGTGTGGCTGGATTGAACAGTTTTTAGCAAACAGAACACAGCATGTTGTTCTGAATGGAGAGGCGTCTACAAACGTTAAAGTAATCTCTGTCGTGCCACAGGTGAGTGTTATGGGACCATGGCTTTTCACAATTTATATAAATGACCTAGTAGATAGTGTCGGAAGTTCCATGCGCCTTTTCGCGGATGATGCTGTAGTATACAGAGACGTTGCAGCATTAGAAAATTGTAGCGAAATGCAGGAAGATCTGCAGCTCATAGGCACTTCGTCCATGGAGTGGCAACTGACCCTTAACATAGACAAATGTAAAGTATTACGAATACATACAAAGAAAGATCCTTTATTGTATGATTGTATGATAGAAAAACAAACACTGGTAACATTTACTTCTGTAAAATACCTGGAAGTATGCGTGTGGAACGATTTGAGGTGGAATGATCAAATAAAATTAATTGTTGGTAAGGCGAGTACCAGGTTGAGATTCATTGGGAGAGTCCTTAGAAAATGCAGTCCACCAACAAAGGAGGTGGCTTACAAAACACTCGTCCGACCTATACTTGAGTATTGCTCATCAGTGTGGGATCCGTACAAGATCGGGTTGACGGAGGTGATAGAGAAGATCCAAAGAAGAGCGGCGCGTTTAGTCACAGGGTTATTTGATAAGCGTGACAGCGTTACGGAGATGTTTAACAAACTCAAGTGGCAGACTCTGCAAGAGAGGCGCTCTGCATCGCGGGGTACTTTGCTGTCCAAGTTTCGAGAGGGTGCGTTTCTGGATGAGGTATCGAATATATTGCTTCCCCCTACTTATACCTCCCGAGGAGATCACGAATGTGAAATTAGAGAGATTCGAGCGCGCACGGAGGCTTTCCGGCAGACGTTCTTCCCGCGAACCATACGCGACAGGAACAGAAAATGGAGGTAGTGACAGTGGCACGTAAAGTGCCCTCCGCCACACACCGTTGGGTGGCTTGTGGAGTATAAATGTAGATGTAGATGGTTCCTACATTCATTGTATATACCCTTCTTTCCCTACAGCGCATCCCCATTTTAACTAGAGAATCTTATAGCATTCCAATTGGTGAAAGTTTTCTTCCACGTCAGCAAATATGCCAGTTACATAGCGTACATAGTTGTACTCGGGCTCAACAATATAAGCATGTCAGTAGTGACCACTTATCTCTCGCCATTAATAAACGTACAGTGGGCAACATTTATAGACCAAGCTACTCATTTTACATTACAGTGACAAGTGTAAGAATAAAGTTAGCAGTTAACACACAGAAGATATTTTAAATGAATAGACTGAAGTTGAAATTAGTTTTCTTGAAAAAATCGTAGGTGTGTTTAGAACCCTCCAATTTAAGTCTATGCAACTACATATGACTAAATATAACTTGCATTTAATATCAAGAAACTGAAACTCCCTTTTTGTCAATAACTTAACAGTTTTCCGTCTTCAACAGTCCTTCTGTATATACATCGCTAAGTTTTCCGTTTTGTCTTTTATAGCTCTAAACTTTAACAAAACAGAGCGGATGTTAACCCAGCAATGTAAACATTCTCGTGTAACTAGCCGTAAATGTTATAACCTATAGTTTAACTGCGCCATGGAAGGTGCTATATGTAAATTGATGAACAAGATTCAAACGTCAGTAAATAATGAATGATTTAAAAAGATCAAGGGAATAATGAAAATTGAAACTGTTTCCAAATGTCCCTCCGCAGAACTCGGCATTTGATGTATGACTTAACATTATCATAGTCACCCCACATTCGTCCTGTCATTTCTTGTAAATAAATGTGGTAAAGAACCACCATAAGTCCATTCTTAGTTCAGATTATCGATTGGACACACAAGTATGGCATGGGCATCATCATTACTATCAGAGTATGTTCCCATTCAAGGGGTGTGTCAACGAAGGCCAACATGGTCTGGGGGGGGGGGGGGAGGGGGGAGGGAAAGGGTGGAGACGGCGGTCTGAATCTAATAAGTAAGAACTTTTAATGTCTGGACAGCGATTTTCTTATCACAATTGAAGTCGATAACTAGTTTCGGTTGCAGTCTGCAATCAGCCTCATATCTGAAGCGCATGTAGTAAACATAGCCTAAGAAAATGATGTAGACTCAAAAAGAATACAAGAACACTGTACAACACCTCATCAATAATAATGTGGAGCCAAATCTAAATGTAATAGTGTACATTTGACAAAGCCTTTGAACAGTGTCTTATAAGTTGTGTTAATACTCATGCAGGCTCTGTTTCCTACATGTTTTACAGATCTGAAGAGGGTTGCAAACAGAAACCAAAACAAGTCATCGACCATTGTGATAGGAAAATTGCAGTATAGGTATTAAGAGTTTTCACTTTCAACGTTTTAATTTAATAAATGCATGTATCACCACAGAAGATGAACCAAGATGACTCAGAAACGGTATTGTATTAGTGATCAAACAAATAAGTGCCAAAAATATTAGCTGATTTCCCTTATTACCGTTCAGCTTCATTTTTGCACTCACGATGTTTCACCCCTATTCTATATGTGTGAATAGATTTCATATAAATACATCCTTGTAGTACAGAATTTCATGGCAGTTCTCATTGGGATCTGAAAGAAGAGAATAATAATGTACTGACATAACTTGTGAGTTGTTACGTCGACCATCCCGACTTGAAACTAAATCGAAAATATACGGAATACTGCACAAATTGCTGTACTTTGTAGGTTACAGATAGCACTTCATGTAAAGTTCACAACAGTTATTTCATTGACAAAAGGAATCACTTGTCTTATACGTTATGAAGATGTAACCGCAAAAAATTTTGGTATCAGTTTCGCAGTGATTGTTTAGAATAGGTACAAGATACTAAGAGGATGCCAACACTATATTAAGCTCTCAGCGTGTTTTTAGTATGGTTATGCAGGCGGCTGAATAGCCGGAAAGGTGGAAGTGCTGATTCCGTTCGGGGCCAGCTATTCCGATTCACCCTTCGCGGATTCTTAATAAAAGGCCTCTCCGAGAGATCCTCCATTCTGCGATACGGCTGAGTCAATTTAGCAAAAGTAATATTTGCCTTTCATTCATCGGATTTTAATCCCAAGTGGGAATTCAATTTAAGCGGCCAGGCGTGAGATTCTTATACAGTCGATAATTCCTCGTTCAATTGCTCGAATTTATCGCTTTCGCTGCCAACTTCTTGCAAATTCGTTTGTGTCTGAAATAATGTTCCGCGGGGGAAAGATATAGCACTGTCGAATTTGCCGAATGCAAATGCGGGCCCACGATGCTAACTGCTCCACTAACTTTATGGGTTAATAAAATAGGTTTGAGAGAGTAAATTGCTAGTTAACTCAGCAGGGAAGTTAATTTGATGAACCTGAGGGGAAAGGCGAACCACTGTAATTTGCGTAGATTCAAACAGCCTCCCACGACTAACAAACATTGGGTTTGTCACGAAATACGTTTCTAAGTTTTATCCTGTCATTTTAATGTTGCTGGTACTTGCTGAATCATGTCCAGTTTGTCGGGCACAAATTTTAAATGTAAGTCTTTATTCCCTCTTTGAAAATCGTTCAGCAGTGAGCGGAGTAAGCTACATCGGTCGTCCACTCTCTACTGTCTTGTCGGTTAAATTATTACATGGAAATCAATGAGCCCTATGATTCCGACCAGCCTTTTTGGTCTTAAGGAGGTGCATGAGGTCACTCGCTTGCCGTACAGATTTTCTACAAGTGTTCATGTGCATGCTTCGCTTTCATATTGTGTCCAATCAAACGATTAACGTAAAAGAGCTCCCCGGTGCTTTGCATAAATAAAGAAAAAGGAGATCCTTGCGGCGGCCTATTATTAAATGGATAATTCCACACGTTATTATCCTGATGAGTTTTCCAAGTTTCATACAATTAACGAACAAAATTTTAATGATATACTGTCAGTAATTGGTGAATAAAAGTAAGCACTACGTAACACCATTAGAATTACGTGATATATACATTGAAGAGCGAAAAAAAACTGGTACACGTGATTAAAATTGTATGGAAAACTTTTTTGTAGAACCAATCCATTTTGTCGACTGTTCACAGTAATTGGATACAACCATAAGATATGTAAAGACTCAATTGCGGAAATATCTAGCGTCAAACCAACATAGAAACTGAAAGTAAATATATCTTATAGAGACGACATTCCATAGTACCGTCTCTCGTCATACAAGAAGAGAATACCTGTGCCTTCAATGCACAGTAGTTACAGATAAATTACGTAAGACGCGTACAACGTATTCTAACGTAGCGTCCTTGTTGACATCTGATAGGAAACTGTTACGAGGCAAGCAACGGCGCCAGCAGATGGTACCAGCCTTTCACAATATACGGTCATATCTTCGAAATACAATGTCAAGAATTTTATAATTTTTACTTTTGAATTTTATATATTTCACACACATCCTCTGTATTTTTTAACTACTGTATGTAAAGGTGTATGTAGGTGCAACCACAACGTAGGGGTATCTGTTGAGAGGCCAGACAAACGTGTGGTTCCTGAAGAGGGGCAGCAGCGTTTTCAGTAGTTGCAGGGGCAACAGTCTGGATGATTGACTGATCTGGCCTTGTAACACTAACCAAAACGGTCTTGCTGTTGTGGTACTGCGAACGACTGAAAGCAAGGGGAAACTACAGCCGTAATTTTTCCCGAGGGCATGCAGCTTTACTGTATGATTAAATGATGACGGCGTCCTCTTGTGTAAAATATCCCGGAGGTAAAATAGTTCCCCATTCGGATCTCCGGGCGGGAACTACTCAGGAGGACGTCGTCATCAGGAGAAAGAAAACTGGCGTTCTACGGATCGGAGCGTGGAAAGTCCGATGCCTTAACCAGGCAGGTAGGTTAGAAAATTTAAAAGTGAAATGGATAGGTTAAAGTTAGATATAGTGGGAATTAGTGAAGTTCGGTGGCAGGAGGAACAAGACTTCCGGTCAGTTGAATACAGAGTTATAAATAAAAAAACAAATACGGGTAATGTAGGAGTACTTTTAATAATGAATAAAAAATAGGAGTGCGGGTAAGCTACTACAAACAGCATAGTGAATGTTGGAACACGTGAGGCAATACTGACCTTACGACTTATCTTAGAAGAAAGATTACGGAAAAGCAAATCTACGTTTCTAGCATTTGTAGACTTAGAGAAAGCTTTTGACTGGAATACTCTCTTTCAAATTCTAAAGCTGGCAGGGAGCGAAAGGCTATGTACAATTTGTACAAAAACCAGATGGCAGTTATAAGAGTCGAGGGACATGAAAGGGAAGCAGTGGTTGGGAAGGGAGTGAGACAGGGATATATCCTCTCCCGATGTTATTCAATCTGTATATTGAGCAAGCAGTAAAGGAAACAAAAGAAAGGTATTAAAATCCAGGGAGAAGAAATAAAAACATTGAGGTTCGCCGATGTCATTGTGATTCTGTCAGAGACATCAAAGGACTTGGAAGAGCAGTGGAATGGAATGGACAGTGTCTTTGAAGGAGGATATCAGATGAAAATTAACAAAAGCAAAACGAGGATAACGGAATGTAGGCGAATTAAGTCGGGTGATGCTGAAGGAATTAGATTACGAAATGAGACACTTAAAATAGTAAAGGAGTTTTGCTATTTGGGGGGCAAAAGTAGAGAGGATATAAAATATAGATTGGGAATGGCAAGGAAAGCGTTTCTGAAGAAGAGAAATTTGTTAACATCGAGTATAGATTTAAGTGTCAGGAAGTCGTTTCTGAAAGTATTTGTGTGGAGTGTAGCATTGCATGGAAGTGAAACATGTACAATAAATAGTTTGGACAAGAAGAGAATAGAAGCTTTCGAAATGTGGTGCTACAGAAGAATGTTGAAGATTGGATGGGTAGATCACGTAACTACTGAGGAGGTATTAAATAGGATTGGGGAGAAGAGAAGTTTTTGGCACAACTTGACTAGAAGAAGGGATCGGTTGGTAGGACATGTCCTGAGGTATCAAGGGAACACAAATTTACCATTGGAGGGCAGCGTGGAGGGTAAAAACCGCAGAGGGAGACCAAGAGATGAAGACACAAAGCAGATTCAGAAGGTTGTAAGTTGCAGTAGGTTCTGGGAGATGAAGAAGTTTTCACAGGATAGATTAGCATGGAGAGTTGCATCAAACCAGTCTCAGGACTAAAGATCACAACAACAACAACATGTAAAGCTTTCTCTTACTGTGCGACGAGATAGGGTACTGTGAAATGTTATCTCATTAAGGTTTAATTACTTTGAATATGCATGCATTTTATGTTGGTTTGAAGATAGAATTCCCAATAATTGTACGTTTTGTACATTACAGTTGTCTGCAGTTAATGTTAATAGTCGATGAAAGGGACTGGTCCTGTAAAATGTTTTTCTATACAAATGATCTGAAGATAGCGCTTTAATTTCTCTGCAAAATTATTGCGTAATTTTATGCGATATGAGCGAATAAAATTCCTGTGATAAGTAGGATAACCGATTTACATTCACATCACGAAGTTAAACTTTTAAACTGGACCATTACGTACCACCGTAAGACCAGAAAAATCCGCATACCAGACTGGGATATGATGCCAGCAACTCTATGGTGAAACGGAGAGGTGATTGACTGAAGTGCACCTTAAAAAAAAAAAAAACGCAGGAAATTAAATGCGTTACAAGAAATCATGGAGAGAGTGGTAAATTGTGTGTGTGTGTGTGTCTTTGGCGCTTGAGACAGCAATGAGAAATGCAGATAAGTACTGAAATACATAATGAAAATAGAGTGATGCAATAAAGTACTCGTCAAATCCACAAAAGTGCAGAGAGATGTCTTCTTTTAGTACAGTTAAATGTAAATAAGGTTTTCAGATGGGAAGACGAGGCAGTCCAGTTAAGAGATTAAGGCGAAATTATTTCAAGATAAACATTGTTCTGCCCTAGCACCTGTTGTTAATGCAGTAATAAGCATTCCTCCAGAGAGTTTTCGAAGAATTACCGTGAAAATAAAGAGAAACAGCTGTTTTAAAACAGCGAGATAAGCACTTTCAAAAGGCAATTTCTTCTGAAATGGTTGTGTTCCTCGTGACACGGGAATGAGTGTCGTTGAAACGCCTGGGGGAGCGCTAAAATGTGCGGAATGAAAACTGTCACCTGCGACACGCAGGAAAGTAATGAAGCACAACTTCATTCAAGTCGTTTAGGACGTTATTTTCACTTCCTTGATATTGAGAAACGTTACGTGGCGTTCAAGTTACACTTAACATTCTACTCGTTTATTGAGTGTTAAAATCGTTTTAAGTAAAATGCTTTTGACATCGAAGTAAAGTAGACGTTACTGCCGTTTGCAGTTACTGTGTTGTGGAGTCAAGCACACCCGATTCAGACCATTTGTACGCTCAACAAGCTGTGTAGTTGCATGGTGGCAGTAGGTGTTACATACAAGGCGAATATTTGTAAAGAACTTTATTTGCAGAGGTTTTGTGTAAAAGTATATGGTTACTTAACCGCTTTCCTCGAAGTTAGCCATGAATTTGCGTTGTTCAGAGCGGGGTGTTGGCATTTCTAAGACGTTACCCATCATCAGCCGAATAATGTAGTTTACATACTCATCCATGTCATTCATGTTGTAACACTACAGCCCGATGTTAAATTTATGCTTCATAGGCTGACTATTCTTTTGATACTTTTGCGGTTACACATCGAAACATAGATTCAACCGGAAACGTTCAATTAATTTCGTGTGTGGTAATCCTATATTACAAATAATTGTATTAGGAATAATAAATTTACTAATCATTGAATATGGGCTGTCAATAGAAATTATGTGCTCCAGTTAGTAGGAAAAACGTGGGAGAGGTAACTCATTGTAGGCAAACTGGAAGCCAGGAAAGGAAAAAGTGTATGCACGCTAGGTGTACGTGCACCACGATAGTTAGTGTGCAATGAACACGTTCGGAGAGAGGCCAGCCTGCACGTAGGAACTACTGAGCCTGACAGCAGTAATTAGATGAATTAGCCCTGGATGGTATCGAATGTGAAATTATGGAAGAGTGACACGTCGAACTTCATAGCGCGGTTATTGAAGCTGTACCACGAAGAGGGACCACATACTGAACAACTGTAGGAAAAAGACTGGATGGACAGAACAAAAGCTGTCACCGAATTAGATATAGCGTCATAACGCCTTCAGGCGTAGCATATTCTGTGCTTTTAAACTAATGTAACTAACTGCTTCCTTATATTCTCACCTTCAGATTTAATATGTTTGAATATTTCCAGAGGCTAACACATACAGTCACGACATTTCAGCATATTTTTACTATACATTGCGAAAATATTGTACATTACATTGTATCACAGGCGTCCACAATACGAGCACGAGGAGTCTCTACATCTGGTACCGGGGTTGCGTAGAAAAGAGCTTTCAAATGCCCTATAAATGAAAGTCGAGAGGGTTGAGGTCAGGAGAGCGTGGAGGAATTGGAATTGGTCCGCCTCTACCAATCCATCGGTCATCGAATCTGTTGTTGAGAAGCATACGAACACTACGACTGAATTGTGCAGGAGCTCCATCGTGCATGAACCACATGTTGTGTCGTACTTGTAAAGGCACATGTTCTAGCAGCACAGGTAGAGTATCCCGTATGAAATCAAGATAACGTGCTCCATTGAGCGTAGGTGGAAGAAAATGGGGGCCCAATCAAGACGTCACCAACAATGCCTGCCCAAACGTTCACAGAAAATCTGTGTCGATGATACAAGCACCGAAGTCAACATTACCTTCCTTCAATTGGGCCAACTGGCGGTGAATCGAGGAAATACAGTACATACTAACGAAACTAAAATGAGCTCTAACATGGAAATGAAGCGTTTCCGGACACATGTCCACTTAACATCTTTTCTTTATTTGTGTGCGAGTAATGTTTCCTCAAAGTTTGGCCGTACATTTTTGTAACACCCTGTATAAGAACTGCCGTGTTCCCCTTGTCAGCACAAATGACCATTGCTTTCTCCTTGTCTAACTTGGTATTATGACCTTTTAAAATACGGCTCTCGTGATTAACCATATTATTAGAACTATTTTGAACAGATAACGCCTTATTAACCTTAACAGTTGTGTCTGCAATATCTCATTTCGATTTCCCAGCCGCTTCGCAAGCCATTTCGGTTTCAACTATTGTCTATTACTCGCTTAATATTTGTCTGACTAACATGTGGAGTGATGTTATGTTGTAGGCCTTTATTCAGCACTATATTTTCATCACTACTCAGTACAATACTTGTTAATCAGATAATGTAAATCATCCACTGTTATGGAATTTTATCATTCTCTGCTTGCAATGAAGTACCGCAGGGTACGAGGCTCCCTCTACCGATCACGTTCCTCCAACTACTTCCCGCCTGTGCAGAATTCGGGAGTTAGCGCTAACAGAGGGCGC
The DNA here is from genome assembly GCF_023897955.1 of Schistocerca gregaria. Lineage (NCBI taxonomy): Eukaryota > Metazoa > Arthropoda > Insecta > Orthoptera > Acrididae > Schistocerca > Schistocerca gregaria. Next base: position 1,162,934,580 of record NC_064920.1, read on the forward strand.
TGATTATCTGGAGAAATATATTTCCTTTCATTCGTGGCTCCTTTAGCGATTTGTATAATGTTGTTTATATTACCCGGTGCAATATCAACGGTGTTTAATATTTCTTTTATTGCCTAGAATATTGGCACTAGAGCACATGTAAACCACTGTCTTTAACTCTTCCTGTTTTTAACAACATTACTTTTGTCGTGTTCTTATTATTGCTTTTTACTACTGTAACACTTTTTATACTTTATAAGCTTATCCTGAAGGATGTTGCCCTCCTCTTCAACCAACGCTATAAGGTCGCCCCCTCCTATTCCCCTCCTCAATCCCTGTGCTGCCACAGGTATCTGCGCTATAACGCACACCAACAGCCGAGTGCCGCAGGCCCCCATTTGCCCGCATTGTAGGTCTAACCTTCAATCCCCTCCCTCCTGCAATACCGGCAATCTCCCCCATCCCACCTACTCCCAAAAGTGTAAAGCCCGACTCCCTGCAACCACTCCTGAACTCACTGTCCCTGTCCGTCCTCTGGACGTCCCAAACCCTCCTGGAAATTCCCTTGCCCCCCCCCCCCCCCCCGCCCACACTGCTGACGACGTCATCAGGTTCCTCACCATTGTCCTAGAAAATGTCCACCCTTTCCAGCGCCCTCACACCCTCCAACAGGTCTCCCTCGCCGCCCGTTCCAGTTTCCACTTAAAAATGTATGCCACCTACTCCAACAACCAGGCCCATTTCACCTTCTCCCGTCTTGACACCCTTGTGCAATTCCCTGTCATGGCACGACAGCACCGTATCCTTTTCAACAACATCCGCTCCCTTCCCACCAACAAGAACTGCTTCCTGCACACCCTTGCCACCCACTGCGTGGATACCTTCCTCCTCAATGAAACTTTCCTCCAACCCCACCACACCGTCCACACGTCGCCCTACCTCCTTCACCGCTCTGATAATCCCCTCCCGATTGCGCGTGGCAGAGTTGCCATTGGTCACCACCACCAGATCCCAGTTTGGCACCAACATCTCCTTCCCAACCCCACCGAACACCTGATCCTCAGTCTCTTCTTCCCCAGCCTTACCGTCACCTGCGCCACCATCTATGTCCGCCCTTCGACTTCCTCTCCCACATTGACTGTACCTTCTCTTCCTACGTGATCGCCGCCGACATCAACATCCATACTCATTCAGCCGCCTAGTTACGGCAGTGGCATCAGTTCCTCTCCTCCCTTCAAAGGCGACCTCATCCCCATCCCCCAGCACATCCGTCCCAAATCGCACTCCACTCTTGATGTTGTCCTTTCCTCACCTAACCTCCTTGGCTGCATAACGGTGGATGTTCTGGAGCCTATTGGTAGCGACCATCTCCCTGTCCTCCTCACCATTTCAGCCCCGACCCTCTTAATGAACCTCCATCAAAGTACGTCCATGACTTATCCTATGCCAACTGGAATGCCTACTGGGATACCCTCTCCACCCAGGTCGATAGCCACCCCTTCACCTACCACCATCCTCACGATGTAACCCATGCCGTCTCCTTTCTCCAGCAGACCTTGTCTGAGGCCATGGAGGCCCATGTCCCTACTGTCGCCATCCACCCCCACCCTCCTACCTTACCCCCACAGGCCGTCCTCCTCCATGAATCCCGCCATCTCTACCATGCCTTCCACCACAAGGGTGACCCAGACACACTCGGACACCACTGGCAACTCCAGCAACACGTTAGAAATTTGCTGGCTCACTAAGAAACGCCAGGACTGACGACACACAAGCACCTGTTTAAATACTACCCTACCTATAAACTCGTCCAAGTTCTGGTCAGCCTTCCATTGCCTTACCAGAACTAAACCCTCCCCCTACTATCCTCTTTCCCATGATGATCACCCCTTCCCTGACACGCTTTGTAAGGCCAATCACTTTGCCTCTTACCTCTCTGATGTCTTTTGCATCCCGATGGTCCCCAGTTCGATTACTCCCTCTTCCCGGATGTCCGCGATTGAACTGACACCTCTGTCTCTCCCCTCACACCTGGTTTCCAGTACTTGGACTACATTGCACACACGGAACTCAAAGCCCCTATCACTACACAGGATCTCATTGCTACACTCCGCATGAAACGCAACACCGCTCCTGGTCACGATCGTGTCACTTACCGTCACCTTCATGAAGATCCTGTCTCTTTCCTCTCCACCCTGGACAGGCTCTATAATGTAGTCCTGTCCACCAGTTACTACCCCGAGCTGTGGAAAACCTCCCGTATCCTGATGTTCCTTGAACCTGGTAAACCGTTGTCTGCCATCTCCTCCTACTGTCCCATCAGCCTTACCTCGGTCCTGGGATCTATCCTCACCCGCCCCATCCACCAGCATCTCCACCAGCACCTCCTCATTCCCGTTACCCAGAGTGCCTTTCAGCCGTCCTTCTCTTCCAACTTCCAACGACCTTCTCCTTCACCTCACTCATCTCCTTTCTGAACAGCTTAATTCCCATCACTCTGCCATATTCCTCTCCCTGGACCTCGAATGTGCTTATGACAGCATATGGCATTCTCGTCTCCTTTTCAAGCTCCAACTTCGCCCTTCCCATTAACTATGTTCGTCTGCTAGGCTCCTTTCTCTCCCACCGTCCTTCCTACGTCACCATCCATAACACTGATTCCTACACGTTTTTTCCCTCTGCCGGTGTGCCCGAAGGCTCCATCCTCTCTCCCTTTCTGTACCTTTTATATACGATGGACATGCCGCCACCGTCACCCCCTGTCCACCTTCTCCAGTTTCCCGATGACACCACTTTCCTTGCCCTTGCCCCCATCCTGCAGCGCTCCCAACACCTTCTCCAATCCCCCCTAGCATGCAACCAAGAGCGGCACGGCCAACAAAACAAAAAGAGAATACATTTTTTGAATAAAAAAGTGAGGGAGATAAGGAATTGAGATAAGGAAAAGACAGAACACACTTTATTGTCTATAATAAATCAAACAATCACTGTCGATCTATATTTTACAATTGCTATTGCCAACTTTCGCCCACAAAAAGAGGTACTCATCAGCATTTAACTTCTTCTTCCTTCTTGTAGTCGAAACAAATGGCATGCTTGGAACAAGAGTACCATAAGGCTGCTTAGCCAACAGTCCTGTAGTCTCAGCAATACTCCACGTCTTCCAAGCCAAAATGTTAGCATCTGGAAATGTTTGAAAGCCACCATAATCTGCTTGATTGCCCCATACAACAGCAAGTGTCAGCCAGGTACTACCTCCAAACACTGCTTGTACATCACAAGTAATTTTCAGATGGAGTCCCTGAAAAACATTTGGACCTCCAATCAATTGCTGTTTATTAAACTGCCCAGCCAAATTAATATCAATCGCCTTCAAACTACGATGCACAGGTACACTGCGTCGCCAGCGACGACAGTAATCACGTCGTAGATTGCTCCTCCTTTCAACTTTGATCCTGCCCCCCACTTCCAGTGTCCTTTCGTTTAGGCACCCTCTCTCCCTTCTCTCTCCTTTTCCCCCATCCCACTTCCTCCACCACTCTTCCCCTGGGCTTCCCCTCCCCCTTCCTTCCTTCCCCCTATGTCCCCTGCCCATTGCATCTCTGCTCTCCCCTCTCCCTCTCCCACCACACCTCCTCCTCTCTTGGCAGGTCCCCGGACTCGTACACGCTCAGTGGACTTCGGCGCGCCGGAGATCATCTCCATCAGTGTCACGTGTGTGTGCCTTCGTTTTGTGTTTAGTGTTCTTTCGCCATCACGCCACCACTGTTAACGTGTGCCGTTGTAGTCATCTGTGTTATGTGCGCCGTGTCAACAAGTGTTAGTGTTTTTTCTCATCCAGCGTGAATGGCTTCCTGTTTATTGTTTTTCGTATCTACACTTTTTGCCCGCCATTTTTATTGTGTTATCTGTGCCACCTATTTGTCATATTATAGTACCACTCAAGGCTGAAGAGCGGCGTAATATGCTGCTGACAGCCCGCCTTGTATGAGGTGATTACAATCACAATAAAGAAAAAAAAGAGAAAAATAAACTATTTTATCCCCATTTTTATTTTCGCTGTTTCAATTAATTATTGAAAAATAGTGTATGCTGACATTAGCGACAGCTGGTCAACTTACTACACAAACATCTTGTGGCTACTGTACGGCAGCTAGTTTTAAACAGCAGTTTTACTGACAACATGACTAGTGTATGTGATGTGATTTATATGTATTTGACGATGATGGTGCTGATTGCTCATTTAACAGTTGACTATGCCACTATGGCTGCAGTGCATTAGGACTTTGATTTTATGAGACAGGTATGCCTCTTCACATTTAAAGCTTACAAATGTAAATTTTGTCTGTACTACTTTTCAATATGCTCTATGTATTGTTCTTAAGCTATATACAGTTTGAGAGTGTATTTATATTTTTCCCATTTTCCTGCAGATATGATGATGTTCATTAAAGACCGAAACCGGTAATCTGTTAAGCAGAAAAGATTGTGACCATAAACGTAAATTAAAGGAAACTTAGTATAATGTTGTGTTTTAAATACAGCAAGTACATACAATCATTCTGTAACATTCTGAACGATATAAGGCAGTAAAAATGTTATGTAAATAAGTAGATGGAAAACAGACAACGACAACGCTCCTTATTATAGTGGGGCCAGGAGTGGTGGAAGAGACATGACAGTGTGTTCTTTGTGAGTGTGGGGAGAACAGAGCCAGACAGAGCAGCACGAAACTGTGCGTGGGCGACCTTTGTGACGGGCAGTGTAACCAGCAGCGTGCTACAACGCAGTTCGGCGGCGGACAACACGAGGCAGCTTCACCTTGTAAAGATAATGCTTTCCCCGAAAGTCGATAACATACTTTTTCTTTGGTGCTTTTCCTTGTCATAGTGCGTATGTGTCATTTATACCAACTATTCTTTATTTGTTAATACGTGACATTGTTTCTTCATTCATTTTGCTACTGTTCTATATTTTATATTGTACGAATGTGAATATTCTGTTTTATATGCTTTGTAAATATTTGGTTAGGCGAGGAGAATTACTGTGCCAAAGAGAGAGCGAACGACTATCGAAAGAGAGCGTGCGAGTTGTGGTATCGTGGCCGGTTCGCGGGTGGAGAAACGTTGCAAAGTTCGGCGTGAAGACGAGGAACAATTAATTAAAGTGCGTCCGCTGTGTTAATAGGAGATCGTGCATTATTAAGTGAACAGCAAAACTTGAAAAGTATATCGAGTGTTTGCGGTGACGATTTTACATAACGGGTGAACTGGTGAAAATTAGCCATTGTCGTGTGGAGACACTACCTGTTAGAATTGCGTGAAAGCGGAACCAACCTAAATGTTAAGTTAAAGAACAGTGCTGTGATTTGATCAAGAAACATTTATTATAGAATCCAAAGTGTCTTAAAGACGACGACGTAAATTGATCTGATGTTTAACGGACTGTTATAGTGATAAACACATGTGACTGTTTTCCTGTGGCAACACGGTGAAAGAACTGTGCGAAATATTGACATTAACCGGCTATATATCCTAAATGCTAAAGACGTTGCATAATTCCAACCTACCCGCACCGCGTAATTAATAAACTTTTAATAATAAAACGTCGCGCACATAACGACAACGCACGCACTGGAACTATAATTATCGCACCAGTGCTGCCAGCTGATGCCACTGCAACGGAGACGTGGACCACCGGCGTAACTGGGATATTAATGAAAAAGGAGGATCCATCATTATCTTCAAGCCACGAAACAGGATTCACTTCACACATCGTCCGCGCGGACCACCGCTGACGTCATAGCACTGCCTGCAGCAACACTTAAGACATTAAAAGAAAATTATTACGATCTCTCTCATTGCGAAATGAAAGACAATTGCAGTTAAATTATCTGTTTTAAAAATACTGTCACAATATGAAGGTTCAATTATGTTTAGTTGCAATAGATACTGTTTCCATTGTTTCGCCTTGTTGACAGTGTTTAAAACCAGGCCAAATTAAAGTCAATTAATAATTTTCTTTCAAAACTCTTCCCAGACATTTTGCTGCCCATCATAATTTTATTTTAATGTTAGTGTGTAACTTCTTTTGGCGGGAGTACATATTTTATTTTTTAGCATTAAATTATCTACTATAAAATTACATATATTACCAGCTGATGCTATCCACCATTACTGCTTGAAACTGACCAATAATATTTTTTCACCTATTTTCTCTTTGGATGTCAGATTCAAAACAAAATTACGTATTTCGTGGCATCTATGAGATGCGCATGTCTATGTAGGCCCCTACATTTTTTTTTTTTTTTTTTTTTTTTTTTTTTTTTTTTTTTTTTTTTTTTACATAGAACCGATCGCAGTCCTCCGGTTTGGAGCCGAGTGGAAGGCTTAAACCAGAGGCTCAGACGATTCTGCGGAGAGCTGGGGTGCAAATTTCTCGACCTCCGCTATCGGGTGGAGAAATGTAGGGTCCCCCTGAATAGGTCAGGCGTGCACTACACGTCGGAAGCGGCTACGAGGGTAGCGGAGTACGAGTGGAGAGCACATAGTTTTTTTTTTTAGGTTAGAGAATTCCCTCCCTGGGCCCGACAAGACGCCTCCTGAGCCGCGGCAAGGCAGGAGTAAGAAAAATGCAACAGGGAATAACAATATTAATGTGCTAATAGTAAACTGGAGGAGCGTCTATAGAAAGGCCCCGAACTGTTCTCATTAATAAACGGTCACAACGCCCATATAGTACTAGGGACAGAAAGTTGGCTGAAACCACATGTAAACAGTAATGAAATCCTGAACTTAGATTGGAATGTATACCGCAGAGACAGGCTGGACAGTGAAGGGGGAGGCGTGTTTATAGCGATAACAAGTGCAATAGTATCGAAGAAAATTGACGGAGATTCGAATTGTGAAATGATTTGGGTGAAGGTCATGAAGGTCACGGTTAAAGCAGGCTCAGACATGGTAATTGGATGTCTCTATAGGCTCAGCAGCTGTTGTGGCTCAGCACCTGAAGAATAATTTGGAAAATATTTCGAGTAGATTTCCCCACCATGTTATAGTTCTGGGTGGAGATTTTAATTTGCCGGATATAGACTGGGAGACTCAAATGTTCATAACGGGTGGCAGGGACAAAGAATCCAGTGAAATATTGTTAAGTGCTTTATCTGAAAACTACCTTGAGCAGTTAAACAGAGAACCGACTCGTGGCGATAACATATTAGACCTTCTGGTGACAAACAGACCCGAACTATTTGAATCAGTTAATGTAGAACAGGGAATCAGCGATCATAAAGCGGTTACTGCACCAATGATTTCAGCCGTAAATAGAAATATTAAAACAGATAGGAAGATTTTTCTGTTTAGCAAAAGTGACAAAAAGCAGATTACAGAGTACCTGAGAGCTCAACACAAAAGTTTTGTCTCAAGTACAAATAGTGTTGAGGATCAGTGGACAAAATTCAAAACCATCGTACAATATGCGTTAGATGAGTATGTGCCAAGCAAGATCGTAAGAGATGGGAAAGAGCCACCGTGGTACAACAATCGAGTTAGAAAACTACTGCAGAAGCAAAGGGAACTTCACAGCAAACATAAATATAGCCAAACCCTTGCAGACAAACAAAAATTACGCGAAGCGAAATGTAGTGTGAGGAGGGCTATGAGAGAGGCTTTCAATGAATTCAAAAGTAATGTTCTATGTACTGACTTGGCAGAAAATCCTAAGAAACTTTGGTCCTATGTCAAAGCGGTAGGTGGATCAAAACAAAATGTCCAGACATTCTGTGACCAAAATGGTACTGAAACAGAGGATGACAGACTAAAGGCCGAAATACTAAATGTCTTCTTCCAAAGCCATTTCACAAAGGAAGACTGCACTGTGCTTCCTTCTCTAGATTGTTGCACATTTGACAAAATGGTAGATATCGAAATACACGACAGAGGGACAGAGAAACAATTAAAATCGCTCAAAAGAGGAAAGGCCGCTGGTCCTGATGGGATACCAGTTCGATTTTACACAGAGTACGCGAAGGAACGTGCCCCCCTTCTTGCAGCGGTGTACCGTAGGTGTCTAGAAAAGCGAAGCGATCCAAAGGATTGGAAAAGGGCACAGGTCATCCCCGTTTTCAAGAAGGGACGTCGAACAGATGTGCAGAACTATAGACCTATATCTCTAACGTCGATCAGTTGTAGAATTTCGGAACACGTATTATGTTCGATTATAGTGTCTTTTCTAGAGACTAGAAAGCTACTCTGTAGGAATCAGCATGGGTTTTGAAAAAGACGGTCGTGTGAAACCCAGCTCGCGCTATTCGTCCACGAGACTCAGAGGACCATAGACACGGGTTCACAGGTAGATGCCGTGTTTCTTTACTTCCGCAAAGCGTTTGACACAGTTCCCCACAGTCGTTTAATGAACAAAGTAAGAGCATATGGAATATCTGACCAATTGTGTGATTGGATTGAAGAGTTCCCAGATAACAGAATGCGGCATGTCATTCTCGATGGAGAGAAGTCTTCCGAACTAAGAGTGATTTCAGGTGTGCCGCAGGGGTGTGTCATAGGACCGTTGCTATTCACATTATACATAAATGACCTGGTGGATGACATCGGAAGTTCACTGAGGCTTTTTGCGGATGATGCTGTGGTGTATCGAGAGACTGCAACAATTGAAAATTGTGCTGAAATGCAGGAGGATCTGCAGCGAATTGACGCATGGAGCACGGAATGGCAATTGAATCTCAATGTAGACAAGTGTAATATGTTGCGAATACATAGAAAGATAGATCCCTTATCATTTAGCTACAAAATAGCAGGTCAGCAACTGGAAGCAGATAATTCCATAAATTATCTGGGAGTACGCATTAGGAGTGATTTAAACTGGAATGATCATATATAGTTGATCGTCGGTTAAGCAGATGCCAGACTGAGATTCATTGGAAGAATCCTAAGGAAATGCAATCCGACAACAAAGGAAGTAGGTTACAGTACGCTTGTTCGCCCACTGCTTGAATACTGCTCAGCAGTGTGGGATCCGCACCAGATAGGGTTGATAGAAGAGATAGAGAAGATCCAACGGAGAGCAGCGCGATTCGTTACAGTATCATTTAGTAATCGCGAAAGCGTTACGGAGATGATAGAAAAACTCCAGTGGAAGACTCTGCAGGAGAGACGCTCAGTAGCTCGGTACGGGCATTTGTTAAAGTTTCGAGAACATACCTTTACCGAAGAGTGAAACAGTATATTGCCCCCTCCTACGTATATCTCTCGAAGAGACCATGAGGATAAAATCAGAGAGATTAGAGCCCACACAGAAGCATACCGACAATCCTTCTTTCCACGAACAATACGAGACTGGAATAGAAGGGAGAACCGATAGAGGTACTCAGGGTACCCTCCGCCTCACACCGTCAATTGGCTTGCGGAGTATGGATGTAGCTACATGTTTACTGGTATTACATTGAGTTTAATTTTGCCCCCGTTGAAGTGATTTATCGCATCTATATAATAATTGTACTGAATTTCCTATTTTTTTAAATTATGTAAACATTGGCACATTGGCATACCATATTTAGATTAAAGTTGTTCTCTTATTGGCCCCATCAAAGAGCCTGCATGTTCTGACAAAGACTATGCCAAATTTCGTTTTTCATCCATGACTAACAGGGGTAGTAAGATTCCTTGTATAGGACATGTTTTATTATTTAAAAGGTTTTTTTTTTCGAAGTAGAGAACCAGTTTCTTTACAACCTCACCCTACCATATATTTCTACATAAGCACTCCGCAAACCACCATAAAGTGCATGGTGGACTATACATTGTACCATTGTAGTCATTTACCTTCCTGCTCCACTCGAAAAACAATGCGAACGAATAAGGACTATCTACTTGTATATGACTCCGTATTTGCTCGTATGTTCGTGTCCTTACGTAAAATGTACGTCGCTGGCAATAGGATCGTTCAATAGTCAGCTTTAAAATCCCGGTTATCTAAATTATATGAACAGCGTTTCTGGAAATGAACGTCGCCTTCACTCCAGGGATTACCACCTGAGTTCGCGAAGGATCTCTGTAATACTTACGTGTTGATAGACGCTTCCAGTAGCAAATCTAGCATCATGTCTCTGAATCACTTCGTTGTCTTCCTCTATTGCGAGTCCGAAACACTCCAGGAATACGCAAGCATGGGTTGCACTAGGGTTCTAAACGTAGTCTCTTCTACAGATGAACACACATACTTAAAACTCTACAAATAAACCGAATAGTCCATTCACCTTCCCAACTACAATCCTTACATGCTCCTTCCATTTAATAGCGTTTACAATGTTACGCCTACATATTTATCAACCTGCGTCAAGTAGGACACTATTAGCACTGCATTCGATCACTACAGGATCGATTTTGCTATTCATATGCATTGCTTACATTTTCCTACACTTACAGCTAATTAGAATTTTTTCTGTCTTACATCGCAGCACACTCACTCATCGACGGCATCTCCTGTACACTACAGCATCATCAGAAAACTGACTAAGATTGCTCCCCACTCCTTCAAAAAAATAAAATAAAACACACACGTTGAGTCAACTAACATTACCACTGGATATATATCGTAAACCACATCAAATACTGACGAATCGATTCCACAGACCGAAAGTGAGGGGAGGGGCTAGTGTAATTGGTTAATACAAACCAAAAAAAAAAAATGCACGGAAGTATGTTTTTTAACACAAACCTAGGTTTTTTTTTAAATGCAACCCCGTTAGTTTTGTTAGCACATCTGAACATATAAAAAAATACGTAATCAATGCCGTTTGTTGCATTGTAAAATGTTAATTACATCCGGAGATATAGTAGCCTAAATTTGACGCTTGAGTACCACTCCTCTGCTGTTCGATCGTGTGTATCGGAGAGAACCGAATTACGTAGGGATCCAAAGGGAACGGTGATGGACCTTAGGTACAGACTAGACTGGAACACCACATTACGTCCACATCATAACACCTTTTTATTGGTCTTTTTCACTGACGCACATGTACATTACCATGAGGGGTGAGATACACGTACAAACGTGGTTTCCGTTTTCAATTAGGGAGTGGAATAGAGTGTGTCCCGACATGTCAGGACAATACAAGTTAAATGTGGTGGCCATCATTTGCTGCACACAATTGCAATCTCAGGCGTAATGAATGTCGTACACGCCGCAGTACATCTGGTGTAATGTCGCCGCAGGCTGCCACAATAAGTTGTTTCATATCCTCTGGGGTTGTAGGCACATCACGGTACACATTCTCCTTTAACGTAACCCACAGAAAAAAGTGCAGAGGTGTAAGATCAGGAGAACGGGCCGGCCAATTTATGCGTCCTCCACGTCCTATGAAACGCCCGTCGAACATCCTGTCAAGGGTCATCCTAGTGTTAATTGCGGAATGTACAGGTACACCATCATGCTGATACCACATACGTCGACACGGCCCAGTGGGACATTTTCGAGCAACGTTGGCAGATCATTCTATAGAAACGCGATGTATGTTGCAGTTGTTTGGGCCCCTGTTATGAAGTGAGGACCAATGAGGTGGTTGCCAATGATTCCGCACCATACATTTACAGTACACGGTCGCTGTCGCTCTACCTGTCTGAACCAGCGAGGATTGTCCACGGACCAGTAATGCATGTTCCGTAGATTCACTGCCCCGTGGTTTGTGAAACCCGCTTCATCGATAAACAGGTAGAACTGCAACGCATTCTCTGTTAATGCCCATTCTAAGAATTGCACTTAATGATTAAAGTCATCACCATGTAATTGCTGATGAAGCGACACATGAAACGGGTGAAAGCGGTGACAGTGCAGTATACGCATAACACTACTTTGACTCAGTCCACAGGCTCCCGCAGTCTCCCGTGCACTCATGTGTGGGTTCATGGCAACAGCAGCTAACACACCAACTGCACCCGCTTCTCCTGTGACGGTCCTGTTACGTCGGAGGTTTCAAGCGTCCACTTTAGGTTACAATATCTCCGATTGTAATTAACATTTTACAATCCAACAAACGGCATTGATTACGTATTTGTTTATATGTTCGGATGTGTTAACAAAACTAATGTGGTTCCATTTTAAAAAACGTAGGTTTGTGTTAAAAAACATACTTCCGCGCATTTTTGTATGGTTTGTATTAAACAATTACACTAGCCCCTCTCCTCACGTTCGGTCTGTGGAATCGGTTCGTCAGTATTTTATGTGGTTTACGAAATATGTCCAGCGGTAACGTTAGGTGACTCACCCTATTATACTGTATATTTGTGGTCTTCAGTCCTGAGACTGGTTTGATGCAGCTCTCCATGCTACTCTATCCTGTGAAAGTTTCTTCATCTCCCAGTACCTACTTCAGCCTACATCCTTCTGAATGTGCTTAGTGTATTCATCACTTGGTCTCCCTCTACGACTTTTACCCGCCACGCTGCCCTCCAGTACAAAATTGGTGATCCCTTGATGCCTCAGAACATGTCCTACCAACCGATCCCTTCTTTAGTCAAGTTGTGCATACTAACTCCTCTTGTCCTCAATTACTTTCAATACCTCCTCATCAGTTATGTGATCTACCCATCTAATCTTCAGCATTCTTCTGTTGCACCACATTTCGAAAGCTTCTGTTCTCTTCTTGTCTAAACTATTTATCGTCCATGTTTCACTTCCATACATGGCTACACTCCATACAAATACTAGAAGAAACGACTCCACTTAAATCAATACTTGATGTTGACAAATTTCTCTTCTCTTGAAACGATTTCCTTGCCATTGCCTGTCTACATTTTATATCCTCTCTAATTCGACCGCCATCAGTTATTTTGCTCCCCAAATAGCAAAACGCCTTTACCACTTTAAGTGTCTCATTTCCTAATCCAATTCCCTCTGCACCACCCGACTTAATTCGACTATATTCTATTATCCTCGTTTTGCTTTTCTTAATGTTCATCTTATATCCTCCTTTCAAGACACTGTCCATTCCGTTCAACTGCTCTTGCAAGTGCTTTGCTGTCTCTGACAGAATTACAATGTCATCGGCGAACCTCAAAATTTTTATTTCTTCTTCATGGGTTTTCATGCCTACTCCGAACATTTCTTTTGTTTCCTTTACTGCTTGCTCAATATACAGATTGAATAGGGAGAGGCTAAAACTCTGTCTCACTCCCTTCCCAACCACTTCTTCCCTTTCATGCCCCTCGACTCTTATACACTCCTGGAAATGGAAAAAAGAACACATTGACACCGGTGTGTCAGACCCACCATACTTGCTCCGGACACTGCGAGAGGGCTGTACAAGCAATGATCACACGCACGGCACAGCGGACACACCAGGAACCGCGGTGTTGGCCGTCGAATGGCGCTAGCTGCGCAGCATTTGTGCACCGCCGCCGTCAGTGTCAGCCAGTTTGCCGTGGCATACGGAGCTCCATCGTAGTCTTTAACACTGGTAGCATGCCGCCACAGCGTGGACGTGAACCGTATGTGCAGTTCACGGACTTTGAGTGAGGGCGTAAAGTGGGCATGCGGGAGGCCGGGTGGACGTACCGCCTAATTGCTCAACACGTGGGGCGTGAGGTCTCCACAGTACATCGTTGTTGTCGCCAGTGGTCGGCGGAAGGTGCACGTGCCCGTCGACCTGGGACCGGACCGCAGCGACGCACGGATGCAAACCAAGACCGTAGGAACCTACGCAGTGCCGTAGGGGACCGCACCGCCACTTCCCAGCAAATTAGGGACACTGTTGCTCCTGGGGTATCGGCGAGGACCATTCGCAACCGTCTCCATGAAGCTGGGCTACGGTCCCGCACACCGTTAGGCCCTCTTCCGCTCACGCCCCAACATCGTGCAGCGCGCCTCCAGTGGTGTCGCGACAGGCGTGAATGGAGGGACGAATGGAGACGTGTCGTCTTCAGCGATGAGAGTCGCTTCTGCCTTGGTGCCAATGATGGTCGTATGCATGTTTGGCGCCGTTCAGGTGAGCGCCACAATCAGGACTGCATACGACCGAGGCACACAGGGCCAACACCCGCATCATGGTGTGGCGAGCGATCTCCTACACTGGCCGTACTCCTCTGGTGATCGTCGAGGGGACACTGAATAGTGCACGGTACATCCAAACCGTCGTCGAACCCATCGTTCTACCATTCCTAGACCGGCAAGGGAACTTGCTGTTCAAACAGTACAACGCACGTCCGCATGTATCCCGTGCCATCCAACGTGCTCTAGAAGGTGTAAGTCATCTACCCTGGCCAGCAAGATCTCCGGATCTGTCCCCCATTGAGCTTGTTTGGGACTAGATGAAGCGTGGTCTCACGCGGTCTGCACGTCCAGCACGGACGCTGGTCCAACTGAGGCGCCAGGTGGAAATGGCATGGCAACCCGTTCCACAGGACTACATCCAGCATCTCTACGATCGTCTCCATGGGAGAATAGCAGCCTGCATTGCTGCGAAAGGTGGATATACACTGTACTAGTGCCGACATTGTGCATGCTCTGTTGCCTGTGGTTCTGTCAGTGTGATCATGTGATGTATCCGACCCCAGGAATGTGTCAATAAAGTTTCCCCTTCCTGGGACAATGAATTCACGGTGTTCTTATTTCAATTTCCAGGAGTGTTGCTGCCACCTGTCTTCTGTACAAATTGTAAATAGCCTTTCGCTCCGTGTATTTTACCCCTGCCGCCTTTAGAATCTGAAAGCGAGTATTCCAGTCAACATTGTCAAAAGGTTTTTCTAAGTCTACAAATGCTAGAAACGTAGGTTTGCCTTTCCTTAATCTTTCTTCTAAGATAAGTCGTAGGGTCAGTATTGCCCCATGTGTTCCAACATTTCTACGGAATACTAACTGATCTTCCCCGAGGTCGGGTTCTACCAGTTTTTTCCATTCGTCTGTAAAGAATTCGCGTTAGTATTTTGCAGCTGTGACTCATTAAACTAATAATTCGGTAGTTTTCACATCTGACAACACCTGCTTCCTTTGGGATTGGAATTATTATATTCTTCTTGACGTCTGAGGGAATTTCGCCTGTCTCAAACATCTTGCTCACCAGATGTTAGAGTTTTGTAAGGACTGGCTCTCCCAAGGCTGTCAGTACTTCTAATGGAATGTTGTCTACCCCATCTCGTTACAGTTCTTAGTGGCAGTCACGTTGTGTTAATAGTATAGGTTGTGTTGCCGCCATTTTCAGCACCCGTGGCCTTGCTTACGTTACGTATCAGTAGTCACGAAAGAGCAGTTACTTTCATACCACAGTTTCTCAATAGGATGCTCGTGACGATATTGGTCCTGATTTCCAGGCGCTACAACCGTTCGGACTGCGGGCTACGGGCATGACGGTTATTTCCATGCTGATGCTACAACCTACGAGTACATCATGCCACCTCTGGTAGGGCTATCGTTCAAAGGCAGATCTCGTGGCTACTAAACATTTTCGCTTTCATATATAATTCTGAAGTCTCTACTCCATTTTCTGATGGCTTGCTCTATCAAAAGAGCTGGACGAGTTTTTCATATTTCGTTTCTTATGCTCTGCGTAAATTTTATTGTTTCGCGTTGACCTGCAACAAGACGTTGTGCTGTCACGTCATTTCCTGTGAGTGGATCCATCTCTTATAGAATGCAACAGGCTACCTCGCATATCCTACATTTTCTGGTGAATATATCTAAATTATGTTCCAGATCGGCCAGTTTGTTAGTCTGCAGCACACTCCACTAGGCTAGTAGCAATAATTATTTTAATTAGCAGTTAGAATCTCTGATAGACGGAAGAAGCTCAATGTCACCACTGTCGAAAGAAGACAGGATCGTTTCCAGATGATGGGGAATCAGAAACAGGCATTTGATTAATTATATTTCACATCACAGTTCATTCATGTTAACAAACAGCACGTACTGCAGGATACTAAGTTTTTTTTGCGCTGTATGTAATGCATACATTTACTAGGTGGCTATAATTACACTGTCGCCAGTTGAGCCAGTGTAGATGCAAAAGTATTTACGGTGTGAGTACACAACTTTGTAGTAATGATGATCAGTCTAAGGGCTGCAGGATTTGCGTTGTCAGTAGTAATAGTCTCGATACTGGCCGCGCTGAGTGGCCGAGCGGTTTGAGGCGCCATGTCACGGACTGCGTGGCCGCTCCCAGCGGAGGTTCGAGTCCTCCCTCTTATCATACGTATGTTTAAGCAGTATGTAAGACTAGAACCGATGACGTCTGCAGTTTGGTCGCTTAGGGCTTCACACACATATCCTTGATACTAACACGCCAGGAAATAAGGGCTAGTCGTTAGCTGCCGGTACTAATTCGGCGACGTTGGGTTGAAACACCGGCATCAGCGTGCACTGCAGTTGCAGACGGTCATCAAGGGTCTTAATAGGGTGAGCAAGTCTTTACTTGTAAAGCGGTTTTATCGAAACAATAGCTACAGTGCTGCTGCTCTTGCGAGCATCGACGTATTAAGGGAATACGAAGAGATTATCTTTGTAGTAGTTCAAATTAACTGAAGATTTGGAAACTGCACCGGGAAGAGGCCGACGGCTAATTGCACCACAGATTGTTGAAGAAGTCACTGTTTTCATATCTGAGTATGCTGGACGCTGTGTGTGATCTTCCAGAAATGCACGAGCTGTTTCACAACATATGAATATTCCATGGTCCACCGTTCGAGTCGTGCAAGTGCTCTGTAATGCTGTTCCAGTGTGTCGTGTATGAAGACGGTCGTCACGATGAGCAAGTACTCGAACTTGGAGCCTTAAATGTTACCATCTCGTCTGAAAAGTAAGATGTGTTTCTTCCAATTGTTTATTCGTTATTGCTCTTCCGCGTGTCCTTCCAAAAGTTTCTACAAAGTTCCAATATCCTACACTGACTCGTTCTTCATAGTTCCTCTCTCAAGCGGTCGAAGTTTAATTATAACAACAATGTATGTGGAAAGCGAGCCCGAACTCCAGCCACAAACATTCAGAGGTGGTAATACAGAACAAAACAAGAGAAAAAGTTCCGTAAAAGTGAGCTCTCAAGTGAACGTCTTAACCGCTATGAGCACTTCAGTGTTGGGAAACACGTGTCTTGTGCTGAACAAGTGATCATAGCTTCTAAGATATGCATTTTAAATCCCATGTTTATGGAATTTAGTTGTTTGTTTCGGTCAATTTTACCTCCTCCCAAAATATGAAAAGGAAAGGGCTTGTAAAATTTACAAGTGCTCATGGCTCTTATTGTTTGCATCTCAGGGCCCATGTTTAGCAAACTTTTTTTTTCTTATTTTTGTCAACATTGCCACCACTGAAAGTTTGTCGGTTGTGATTAACCACGTAACTGATCATTGAAGCAAATTGACAGTCTTTACAACTGACTAAATGTTTGTGCAAAATTTTTCGGACGGTCGTTAATATTTAACCTCGTCATCTGCGAAATTCCTGGTGACACTACTGTAATTATCTGCAAGGTTAATAATTTACAACACGAACAGAAAGGTTCCAGACACATTTACTACCATTAGCTGGATATGGCCCGATTTAATCTGCGACTTTTGTCAGACGGCAAGAACAGGTTACGTCTCTTGCTTGGATAAAATCTTACCGCCCTTCTACTTCTATGAGAAGCTATGGCCTCTGCGCTTGCTACAGTGAACCTGACATCTGGACTGAAACTTGTACGTATATCTGCCAACACATAAGTGCCCAGAACTGCTTCATCCCTAAAACGTAAACCTACCCCGAAGTGCCCCTGAAGTTACTTCTACACCTTCCAGTGACTCTACGTACACAATAATACGATAGGTCCTCCGCACCAGTAAACATTCCGTCTAATCAAAAATTTTAGTCAGTATATTTATCAGTATTAATTAAGTACAAACTCAAATTTTCTTTCGAAGTAGCGAAATAGCTTTCTTTGGTTTCCATTCTTTGTTAATAAGAATGAATTTCCTGTTGGAAAGATTTAAGGAAAGCACGGTTTTGGTTTCACATTACCGATGTTTTGCCAATCCATGCTAGTTGTCAAGAAGGAGGTCATTCTGCTCAAGATACTACAGTCCGTTGAAGATGACCATGTGTGACCAACATATCGAAAAGAAAATAGCCGAAGGTAATTACGAGGTCATAGACCCAGTAGACGTGTTTTGGTATTTACAATGATTGGATGGACAGAAAAGAAATACGCGAGAACGCTGGGAAACCAAGAAATAGGCAGAAGGATGAAACTGGCCATGATTGCTTTCGGTAATCTATATAGCTGTGGCCTAATATAGATTTCGCTTTGTTGGACGGGGAAGCTTACAGTCGATGGATACTGCCGAATTTTGATTATCATAGAGAGATATTGGCTCTCAGTATGGTAAGTGCGGGTTGCTTAGCAGGTAAAGGAGTAGAGGCGAAGGAAAGGGGAACAGGCCTTGACAGGCAACGAGGAAGCACGGAGGCGCAGAAGCGAAAGGCAGACTCGGTTGAAAGGCGTAACAAATCGGATATTGTCGGTAAATGTAATGCGCTTCACATCTTCATAACGATTTTCTAGCTACGAGGTGCGAGTGTTCACATTCGTATTTATGAATGACGTTCCTGTGATACCCTTTGTGAACTCGAACAATAACTAGTGTGTATAGTGACAAACAAATATTACATTTGCCGCAGTGTCTAAGGACGCCTCTCCTCATCGGAGGCTCGAGTCCTCCCTCGGGCATGGGTGTGTGTGTTGTCCTTAGCGTAAGATAGGTTAAGTTATATTAATTAGTCTGTAAGCCTAGGGACCGATGACCTCAGCAGTTTGGTCCCATAGTCATTAACACAAATTTCAAAATAGTATATCTGACATATTCTTCATAACGTACAATCTCTGATTTTACACTGCGACAGAGAAGCTATGTGTTGCGTGGTGTACAGTGTTTTTCTCTAGATTTTGTAAATAACCATTGAATGAAACGTAAAGGTCATTTTGGTTTTAATTCTCCGATTGAGTAGACGTGCTCTCAATATTTGTCTAAAGCTAGTTTTATGTATTCTTTAAAGACTGCCATTTGTGAAATCGGAGCTCTTAGAAGTTTGACCTTCTGAGGAAGTAAAGCTAGATACAAAAGGTAGTTGTGGCTATATGTGAAGAATATAGGAGAATACAACTTAACTACGATATCTTCTATTTAAAGTGATACAACATATGTGAATCCATGTTGCACATCGGAGTACACGTTGGGACAGATGGTCTTGGCAGTAATCTTAGAACCTGAGCAAACTCAGAAATTTTGTGAAAGATTTTTTATTGAATGCAAAAGCGTTTTCCTCCTTTTGATGCTTCCTTAGGTTGGATGATGCTTTCTAGATGTCAGTTTAGAATCGTGTCATTGCTGGGACAACTTCCGAACGATCTATTACAATAAGTTTAATTTAATTCCGAGTTGTTCCATAAGACGAACTCAACAGCGAGTCGTCTAGGAGCAGAAGACAAAATGTGCCGAGCTGTAGAAATCCAATACCCTAATACATAATAAGCGCACTGCTGCACACAACAAACATTACGTACCTAATCAGGACATTATCTTTGACACTTCAATAAAATTCCAGGTAGTGCATTACATCAAATACGTGAAAACAAATGTGTGATGTATTTAAGTAGCCAGGCAGATGGATGATAGGTGTATGAAGTAAGTTCTTTGCTGGAATCCAAGGGATAGGAAAAACCCCGACAACAATATAATGGTAGAGTCGGCACAGAATATCGTGGCCGACAGACACGAAGTCGACAGGACATGTAGGGGGATAGCGTTAGTGGCGGGTATTACCGGCAGGAGCTGTAGGAGAAGTGTCGAGGGCTGGAGGGGAAGTACTGTTTTCAACTGACACGTGCGCACACATTTTTTCTAAATATTAAGTGTGTGGCCCCTCCACTCCCAGCAATGCATAGCGAGCACTAAACAAAGGATCTGTCATCTCTGCGTTGGATAGTATCTAAAAACAATTCCGTACCTTTCAGAGAAGCGTCAAGAGTGGCGAACTTTGAGTAAAACTGATATCTTTCTCTTGTAGCCATGTTTAAAATTTGCTTTTCTTGCCATAACACATCGGAGCTTACAGAGTATCACCTCACAAACACATTAAAATTGGCTTCTTTTGCCATAACATAGCGGAGCTTACACAGTGACCTCTCACCAACACTTTCTGTAGACGCAACTGCGATAGAATCCTCAAACTATAATTTGTTAACTCAGGAGAGAGGAAAAGTAATGTCAGAAGCTTATAAAAAAGCACATCCTCGGTACCAAAATTAACGTCTAATGTCTTCACATACGCTGTTCAAAAACATATAGCGTTCCTCGTTTCACCAGATATCGATATCCGCCCCGATAGGTGAGAAAAAAGAAAGAAAAAAGAAAAAAGAATTGGTCAGCGTGACGGACTGCCGGACTGCTCAGTCAGTTGGTGTTGTGATGTCTTCCTCATCATTTCATCCCCATCCGGCGCGCAGGTCGCCCATTGTGGCGTCGAATGTAATAAGACTTGCACCGAGGCGGCCGGACCTGCCCCGTAAGGGGCCTCCCGGCCAATGTCGCCAAACGATCATTTCCATTTTTACCAGATATCGATGGCCGGCCGGCCGGTGTGGCCGTGCGGTTCTAGGCGCTTCAGTCTGGAACCGCATGACTGCTACTGTCTCAGGTCCGAATCCTGCCTCGGGCATGGATGTGTGTGATGTCCTTAGGTTAGTTAGGTTTAAGTAGTTCTAAGGTCTAGGGGACTGATGACCACAAATGTTAAGTCCCATATTGCTCAGAGCCATTTGACCCATTTTTTTATCAATGGCCCTTAAAAATTAAATTCCTTCACCGAACAAGGCAGTAGTCTGCAGAGTAATGCGGCAGATGATTAAGGTTTGCATAATAACCAAATGGCAAAATACTCTCCTCTTTCTGTGCTTTCATTTGCTAAAATCTCATTACGATACCTCAAAAATTTTATGAAGTATTAGTAATGTTGCAAATATTTCACTTGGCCTTAACTCTGCCGTGGCGCGATTCCAATTGTGTGTGCTACTTCGGATCAGTTTTCTCGAGATTGGTTACACGTAGAGACTTCCACCCAAGCCTAAGAAAAATTCAGGATGTTAGCTAAATTTCATGTAAAGGAACATATTATGTAATATGCATCAAACGCAGAATAAAAGCGATACCTATTTTCCATTGAAAACAGTTCGAATTTCGAGCAGTCTCTTGAATCTACATAACTATCGCAATAACTATGGTATTAACGAAATGTTGGGCACATCACCTTGGACCTGATACATACTGAAGAGCCAAAGAAACTGGTACACCTGCCTAATATCATGTAGCCCCCCCCCCCACCCCAAGAGCAACCATAACTACCGCAACACGACATGGCAAGGACTCGAATAATGTCTGAAGTAGTGCTGGTGGGAAAAAGCCATCCCAGATATGCTAAACAATGTTCATGTCTGGGAAATTTGGTGGCCATCGGAAGTGTTTAAACTCAGAAAAGTGTTCCTGGAGCAACTCTGTAGCAATTCTACACGTATGGGGTGTCACATTGTCCTGCTGGAATTGCAAATGTCCATCAGGATGCACAATTGTCATGAAGGTTGCAGGTGATCAGATAGGATCCTTACGTACGTGTCAGCTGTCAGAGTTGTATCTAGACAGATGAGGGGGCCCCATATCACTCCAACTGCAGACACCTCACACCATTACAGAGCCTCCCCCAGCTTCATAAATTCTCTAATGACATGAAGGTTCTACGGACTCATGAGGATGTCTCCGTATCAGTACAGGTCCATCCACTCGATACAATTTGAGACGACTCTCGTCCGACCAAGCAACATGACTCCAGTCATCAACAGCCCAATGTTAAGTTGATTCTTTTCAGTCGTCATTGTTCCCGTTCTTGCAGGATCTTTTTCCGGCCGCAGATACTTCGGAGATTTGATGTTTCACCGGACTCCTGATATTCACGGTACACTCGTGAAATGGTCGTAGGAGAAAACCCCCACTTCATCGCTACCAGGGAGATGCTGTGTCCCATTGCTCGTGCGCCGACTATAACAACACGTTCAAAGTCATTTGAAGCTTGATAACTTGCCATTGTAGCAGCAGTAACCGATCTAACTGCTGTGCCAGAAGCTCATTGTCTCATATGGGCGCTGCCGACCGTGGCGCAGTATTCTGCCGGTTTACATATCGTTTCTTTGAAATTGAATACGCATGCCTCCACCAGTTTCTTTGTTTGACCCTTCCGTGTATGGAGCTATGAACAACACAAAAATGAAATTACTTTTTACCGAAGTTTCTGTAAAATCGTTTGAAAAAGATTGCAGGGAGTGTGTCTGTCTACTCTGACATCGCCGACCGGCCGAAAGACGGCAAGCACTGAGACTTCCACATTCTGGACGAAAGCGAGCCACTGCCCTTCGGCCACAATACCGTGCGCGGACTCTACGTCGCTGTACTGTATTAGAAAATATGCAGGCGAACGTGGATGCCTTTTCTACAACGCCATGTTGCCTACAAATCTGTGCATTAGGTACTCATGCAACAGAAGATATCAAATGCCACTATTCCTATTGGTAATGCTATAAAGTATTTGTTAGTCGGAATTTTCTCCATTATTTTAGGGGCAGAGTGTAATATGTGGGTCCATACATGATAAATTATTTTTGTAGAAACAGAAGTTCCGTTGCTTCTCGACCTGTGCGACTGGTATTCATTCACACTCCCCATCCCCTCACCTCCCCTCCCCCCTCCCCTCCAAAACCCCAGAAAAATGTTGAAATCTGGTAATATTCTAATGAACTGCATGTAAGTACACTAATGGCCATTAAAATAGCTACACCAGGAAGAAATGCATATGATAACCGGGTATTCATTGCACAAAATATATTATACTAGAACTGACCTGTGATTACATTTTCACGCAATTTGGGTGCATCGATCCTTAAAAATCAGTACCCAGTACAACCACTTCTGGCCGTAATAACGGCCTTGATACGCCTGTGCATTGAGTCAAACGGAGCTTGGATGGCGTGTACAGGTACAGCTCAGCCTCAACACGATACTACGGTTCATCAAGAGTAGTGACTGGCGTATTGTGACAAGCCAGTTGCTCAGCCACCATTGACCAGACGTTTTCAATTGGTGAGAGATCTGGAGAATGTGCTGGCCAGGGCAGCGGTCGAACATTTTCTGTATCCAGAATAGCCCGTACAGGACCTGCAACATGCTTTCGTGCATTATGCTGCAGAAATGTAGGGTATCGCAGGGATCCAATGAAGGGTAGAGCCAAGAGTCGTAGCACATCTGAAACGTGACGTCAGTTCAGAGTGCTGTCAGTGCGAACAAGAGGTGACCGAGACGTGTAACCAATGACACCCCACACCATCACGCAGGGTGATACGTCAGTATGGTGATGACGAATTCACGCTTCCAATGTGCGTTCACCGCGAAGTCGCCTAACACGGATGCGACCATCATGATGCTGTAATCAGAACCTGGATTCATCCGAAAAAATGACGTTTTGCCATTCGCGCACTCAGGTTCGTCGTTGAGTACACCATCGCAGGCGCTCCTGTCTGTAATGCAGCGTCAAGTGTAACCTCTGCCATGGTCTCCGAGCTGATAGCCCATGCTGCTGCAAACTTTGTCGAACTGTTCGTGCAGATGGTTGTTGTCCTGCAAATTTCCCCGTCTGTTGACTCACAGTTCGAGACGTGGCTGCACGATCCGTTACAGCCATGTGGATAAGATGCCTTTCATCTCGACTGCTAGTGATACGAGGCTGTTGGGATCCTTCACGGCGTTCCGCATTACCCTTCTGAACCCACCGATCCCATATCCTGCTAACAGTCATTGGATCGCGACCAACGCGAGCAGCAATGTCGCGATACGATAAACCGCAATCGCGATAGGCTACAATTCGACATTTATCAAAGTCGTAAACATGATGGTACGCATTTTTCCTCCTTACACGAGGCGTCACAACAACGTTTCACCAGGCAACGCCGGTCAACTACTGTTTGTGTATGAGAAATCAGTTGAAAACTTTCCTCATGTCAGCACGTTGTAGGTGTCGCCACTGGCACCAACCTTGTGTGAATGCTCTGAAAAGCTAATGATTTGCACATGACAGCATCTTCTTCCTGTCGGTGAACTTTCGCGTCTGTAGCACGTCATCTTCGTGGTGTAGCAGTTTTAATGGCCAGTAGTGTATGTATGTCAAAGTATTATTAACTATAGTAAATAAAAGTAATGTCAAGTGACTTGGATGGAGTATCCAAAGGAATAATATTAGGTAGATTTTCATCCCCATCTCAACTAAACTTAACTTTGTAGCAGAGTTCACTAGAAACATGCGACACCCTTTATCGGAATTTGAGTAATTTCAGAAGCGGAAACTAAGCGCGCGACTTGCTTGCTTTTACGATTCACTCCCCAATGTCTTAGCCAACACAACTTAGTTTATAACTGTGTCCTTCGCCCTGGGCAGCCTGCAAACTGTGGCAGAAATCCTGACGTTCACTTTACCGTCCATACCACCAGTCACTGACATTTACAGTGTTTCGACAGCACAGGAAGCATACAAGCGGCCACGGAACTGGAGCAGTTAAATGTAGAGCGAGCGAAATTCAGATTTTTGATTAAAATCTGAACTTATTCACCGTCAGGGCCATGTGTACCGAAAGTCTGAATGAGTAACGAAGCCCGTTTCCACTCGGCAGGCGTGGAAAGCTTGCGAATGAAATTAGGACTCAATTATACACAGACATTAGAGCGTGGCGGCTGATTAATCAGCCCTGGGGCGCTGCTGAGAACCGGCCGGGGAATAATTCAGCAGCCAAGGAGGGCCGCGGACGGATCCCGAGAGCTGGGGCGAGGGTCGCCAAGCGCGCGCCGGGGCTGCCGCCACACTCTGGCACGAAGTTCTGTGGCGCAGGCGTGCAGGCGTTGTTTCAGGTCGCGTCCGTTCATTACTCATCGACCCAACAGCGGTTATCATGTATTGTCAGACAAATACAGTGACGGAGGGAAACTGCTACACCAAAAACTAATTAATTAACGAAATTTCGGGAATACATTTGTCGCGGAAACCTATTTTAGTAATTAACATAGCAAGTCCACAAAATAATGTAAGCTGGAGATATTCCATAGAAAATGTGGAATACTGCTATATTTAATAAACGGTGTAACGGCCACGTTGTTAAATGCTAGCATGAAAGCAGCATGAATTATGCTGTACAAGCGCCGGATGTCAGTTTGTGCGATGGAGCTCCATGTCTGTCACACTTTGGCGTGTAACGTCGCGAGTCAATACGCAGTAAGTCACTTTGCATAAGAGTCCGTAGCATTGGAGCCGTTGGCTGTGAAGGAGACAGCCAGTAGTGTCTTAGCAACGACTCATTCGCAAATGTCGCTATGCTAGCCGTGGAAGCGGTATCTGTGTCACTTCGAGCGACTGAATATTCAGTCTTTTAGTATCATTTCAAATCAATACAGAGTTCACAAAATGTCAGGTCGATTTATTTGGATTTTCAAATTAAAGACGTTAACTATTTTTCGTAATATAACGTCAAGAAAACATTATTATTTAATTAATATTATTTTGATTTGTTGTTGTGGAATGAATGAGAATGAGTGAGATTGTGTAAGTGGGACATACATAGAAATTCAAAATTGTATTTTGTACCACATTACGTAACTATGTAGTGGGAAAGTTGTATTTTACCCTCATTGCTGATGACGTATGCCTAAGAGTACTTGCGTTTGTAATGATGCTGCCAGAATAACAACTGAAAGTGAAATCATTTCTAAATTTATTCCAAGTTAATTTTCGTTTGGTTTTATTATATCTAATATTAGTATTTGCATGTTGGGATGACATAAATGCAACTGGGAATAGAGATTGTCAAAGGACAGTTTGGGGGCGAGAATGATTTCGAATGATTGTTCTGATTGGCTGGTCATTTTGATGAGCCAATCAGAGTTTAGCAGTTCCCGCGCACTGCCAGGGAGTTGCAGGCTGTGGAATGAGCAGCATTCAGAAGCCGCTTGGTAGCTATTGAATGTGGAGGTCATGTTGAACGTGGCCTAATGCATAATGTGTAAGTTATGGAATTTCGCGTCCATATTGTGTTGCTGTAGAAGGAGTTGCATTTATTTATTTTATTTGTTTATTTATTTAACCTGGCAAGATTAGGGCCATCATGCGCCCCCTTTACATCTAACCAGGCATTCTACTTATTTTACATTCATATGTTTTAGTAGGCATGTTAAACTACATCTAGTACAAAAGTGAAATAAACAATTAAAAAGGCACACTTAGAAAAGTACATACATATAGAGTTTATATTCGTAAATGATAGGCACTGTTATAATTAGACATTATGAAAGAGACAGATTTCAGATAGGAGTGCTAGCAGCAGGGAGTATGAGGGAGGCTGATGGTGAAGGGGGGAGAAGAATAGAGACTTGATGTAACATAATTAAGGAAATATAAAGGATAAGAAGATTTCGTGGTTAATAGAGATAGATGAAGAGGAAGAAGAGGAAGGAGCAAGGTAGGAGACAGTAGGTTTGCTATTTGACAGAGGAGAGGATTGGCCTTGTACATTAATTTTGTGGAAAACGTTATGAGGATGATAGTAGGGAATGGTTCAACTTATTCTTAAAAACAGCAGGGGATTGCATTTTGCGCAAGTTAGGGGGCAGTTTGTTCCAGAGGCGGACAGTGGCAACTGAGAAGGAGTTTGCAAAAATTTTTGTTTTGTGAGTGGGCATAGTTACGATACCAAATAAGAGTGATCTCGTGTTTCGATGATGATGGCCTGAAAGGTGCTTGATTTCTGAAGCAATATACTGGGGTGCTTGCGCGACGAGGAGTCGGTGAAGTAGGCATAGAGCGTGGTAGTAGCGCAATTTGTCCGACCGCAGCCACCCTAGCTGGGAGTATGAAGCACTGACATGATCATATCGGCGAATGTTGCAGATGTAACGCACACAGATATTCATAGTTAGTTGTTTTCACTACTCATGTCTTGTTGAATTACTTCACAATAGTGGAGTTTCGGTAGAACGAGTGCTTGCACGAGCTGGCGCTTCAAGTCCTGTAGAAATACGTTCCGAAACTTTTTGAGAGCACGGAGACAAGTGGACGTCTTCCGGCACACTGCGACTGTGTTCTCCGCCCAGTTGAGCAAGTTACACACAAGTTCTTCACTGTTTTCTGTATGATACTGGAATACCGTCGAACTGAATACAATGCAGCCGTTAGCGGAAATCGTCTTGTTGAATTACTTCACAATAGTGGAGTTTCGGTAGAACGAGTGCTTGCACGAGCTGGCGCTTCAAGTCCTGTAGAAATACGTTCCGAAACTTTTTGAGAGCACGGAGACAAGTGGACGTCTTCCGGCACACTGCGACTGTGTTCTCCGCCCAGTTGAGCAAGTTACACACAAGTTCTTCACTGTTTTCTGTATGGTACTGGAATACCGTCGAACTGAATACAATGCAGCCGTTAGCGGAAATCTGAACTTGATGATTTCTGGAGCTATATTAAGATTACTTGTGTCTTTTTTTGCATTTAGATTAAGCCCCAGGTTTTTCGCCCATGTCACTACTGAAGACAGGTCATCATTCATATGAGTGAATGTAGTGTTTATATCTTCACGTCTGACGCTTAGGTAGAGCTGGAAGTCGTCGGCAAAGAAATCATATTTACTGGAGGACAGAACCGACGAAATATCGTTGAGATAAAAGTGGTCCTAACACTGATCCTTGTGGCACTCCTGAGAATACATGTTTCCTGGAAGATTTTTCATTTACGAAGACAACACATTGCTGTCTGTCTTTTAACTAGCTTCGAAACTATCTCACTTCTGAGAAACTAAGCTGTTCCATTTTTCTGAGAAATATGTCAAAGTTAACAGTATCAAAAGCTTTGCTCAAATCTAGTAGCGTCAATATTGTTGCCTTTCGGCTCTCAATGGCATATTTCAGGTCATCAGTTACTGTAATTAGTGTTTGTGCTGTGATGTTTACGGAAACCGGACTGAAATTTCTCATATAGGCTGAATTCATGTAGGTGTTCAGTGATTTGATCATGAAAAATATATTTAAGTCCTTTGGAGAAGGCAGGCAGTATACTAATTGGTCGGTAATCACGGTTAAAGCAGGCTCATACATGGTAATTGGATGTCTCTACAGGCCCCTGGGCTCAGCAGCTGTTGTGTCTGAGCACCTGAAGAATAATTCGGGAAATATTTCGAGTAGATTTCCCCACCATGTTATAGTTCTGGGTGGAGATTTTAATTTGCCGTATATAGACTGGGAGACTCAAACGTTCATAACGGTTCGCAGGGACAAAGAACCTTGTGAATTTTTTTAAAGTGCTTTATCTTAAAACTACCTTGAGCAGTTAAGCAGAGAACCGACTCGTGGCGATAAAATATTAAACCTTCTGGTGACAAACAGACCCGAACTATTTGAAACAGTTAATGCAGAACAGGGAATCATCGATCATAAAGCGGATACTGCATCGATGATTTCAGCCGTAAACAGAAATATTAAAAAAGATAGGAAGATTTTTCTGTTTAGCAAAAG
Organism: Schistocerca gregaria; assembly: GCF_023897955.1. Classification (NCBI taxonomy): domain Eukaryota; kingdom Metazoa; phylum Arthropoda; class Insecta; order Orthoptera; family Acrididae; genus Schistocerca; species Schistocerca gregaria. The sequence goes on from NC_064920.1 coordinate 1,162,963,172, forward strand.
TGACAAAACGCAGATTACAGAGTACCTGACGGCTCAATACAAAAGTTTTGTCTCAAGTGCAGATAGTGTTGAGGATCAGTGGACAAAGTTCAAAACCATGGTACAATTTGCGTTAGATGAGTATGTGTCAAGCAAGATCGTAAGAGATGGAAAAGAGCCACCGTGGTACAACAACCGAGCTGGAAAACTGCTGCGGAAGCAAAGGGAACTTCACAGCAAACATAGCCAAAGCCTCGCAGACAAACAAAAATTACGCGAAGCGAAATGTAGTGTGAGGAGGGCTATGCGAGAGGCGTTCAATGAATTCGAAAGGAAAGTTCTATGTACTGACTTGGCAGAAAATCGTAAGAAATTTTGGTCTTTGTCAAAGCGGTAGGTGGATCAAAACAAAATGTCCAGATACTCTGTGACCAAAATGGTACTCAAAACGTGGATGACAGACTAAAGGCCGAAATGCTAAATGTCTTCTTCCAAAGCTGTTTCACAGAGAAAGACTGCACTGTAATTCCTTCTGTAGATTGTCGCACAGATGAAAAAGTGGATTATATCGAAATAGACGACAGAGGGATACAGAAACAATTAAAATCGCTCAAAAGAGGAAAGGCCGCTGGTCCTGATGGGATACCAGTTCGATTTTACACAGAGTACGCGAAGGAACTTGCCCCCCTTCTTGCAGCGGTGTACCGTAGGTCTCTAGAAGAGCGAAGCGTTCCAAAGGATTGGAAAAGGGCACAGGTCATCCCCGTTTTCAAGAAGGGACGTCGAACAGATGTGCAGAACTATAGACCTATATCTCTAATGTCGATCAGTTGTAGAATTTTGGAACACTTATTATGTTCGAGTGTAATTACTTTTCTGGAGACTAGAAATCTAAACTGTAGGAATCAGCATCGGTTTCGAAAAAGACGGTCGTGTGAAACCCAGCTCGCGCTATTCGTCCACGAGACTCAGAGGGCCATAGACACGGGTTCACAGGTAGATGCCGTCTTTCTTTACTTCCGCAAGGCGTTCGATACAGTTCCCCACAGTCGTTTAATGAACAAAGTAAGAGCATATGGACTATCAGACCAATTGTGTGATTGGATTGAGGAGTTCCTGGATAACAGAACGCAGCATGTCATTCCCAATGGAGAGAAGTCTTCCGAAGTAAGAGTGATTTCAGGTGTGCCGCAGGGGAGTGTCATAGGACCGTTGCTATTCACAATATACATAAGTGACCATGTGGATGACATCGGAAGTTCTCTGAGAATTTTTGCAGATGATGCTGTGGTGTATCGAGAGTTTGCAACAATGGAAAATTGTACTGAAATGCAGGAGGATCTGCAACGAATTGACGCATGGTTCAGGGAATGGCAATTGAATCTCAATATAGACAAGTGTAACGTGCTGCGAATACATAGAAACATAGATCACTTATAATTTAGCTACAAAATAGCAGGTCAGCAACTAGAAGCAGTTAATTCCATAAATTATCTGGGAGTACGCATTAGGAGTGATTTAAAATGGAATGCTCATATAAAGTTAATCGTCGGTAAAGCAGATGCCAGACTAAGATTCATTTTAAGAATCCTAAGGAAATGCAATCCGAAAACAAAGGAAGTAGGTTACAGTACGCTTGTTCGCCCACTGCTTGAATACTGCTCAGCAGTATGGGATCCGTAGCAGATAGGGTTGATAGAAGAAATAGAGAAGATCCAACGGAGGAAGCGCGCTTCGTTACAGGATCATTTAGTAATCGCGAAAGCGTTACGGAGATTATATATAAACTCCAGTGGAAACTCTGCAGGAGAGACGCTCAGTAGCTTTGTACGGGCATTTGTTAAAGTTTCGAGAACATACCTTCACCGAAGAGTCAAGCAGTATATTGCTCCCTCCTACGTATATCTCTCGAAGAGACCATGAGGATAAAATCAGAGAGATTAGAGCCCACACAGAAGCATACAGGTAATCCTTCTTTCCACGAACAATACGAGACTGGAACAGAAGGGAGATCCGATAGAGGTACTCAGGGTACCCTCCGCCACACACCGTCAGGAGTATGGATGTAGATGTAGAAGGAAGATCCAGCTTGTCGTAGCCCTATTACACGACTTCGTTCAAACTCAGTGACATGTTCACAATGGCGTCGTTGTCACCGTAAAGGCATACTTGTCTAACGTCAATTCACCATGTCCAATATCAAAGGAAATTTACGCTCGCGACAGCTACATCTTTGTGCGTGAACATTATGTTTCATATATAGAAGAAAGTCTACCAACTTACGTTTATGTTGTACAACTCCTCATAAGTACAACAATTTTTTCCCATCAGTGTAGATCCTGTATGAACGATATTCATGCTGCTAAAAGAAACACTTAGTAATATCAACTGCAGTGGCATGAGATCGTTTGTTTTTCACTTCCTCGGAGCGATGGCCTCCCCTGAAGTGACACATAAAGTGGTTCAAGATGTAATAAGCTATGAAGATAGGAGTGTAAGATATTCATACAATATGAGAAAGAACGACAAGAGCGCAAAATGGCCAAGACAAGGAGATATGATCTTTCAATATGTAACGTTCCCTCTTTCTGTTTATTTAGGTTTGATTTGTTTGATTGTCATTCTTTATTTCTATTATTCGGAATCTTTTTTTTTTATTAAATTGAGCCTGAAACTTACGTAATAAATACTTCGCGTGAAGTACGATTTGCAGCATAAACAAAAATTAATTTCGGAAATGTAATCCACTGAATATTAAAAGTAAAGCTTCTGAACAACGCGCGTGACTGACTAGATACATTCAGAGGGTACGTACATTCGCGTGCGAGTGGTTGCGGTCTGATGAGAAATTTTCATTGTGAAATAATTTCGTCGTAACACACTCGGAGATTGCGAACGTACATTCAGAGTAGAGGCACGTACGTTCTATCATTCCCCGTGGCCTGGGTAAAAGAATGGCAATTATTTAAATCTAAGAGTATTTCTTTTGCATCGGACTAGTATTTTTATAAGAAAAAGAAGATTGCAGGTTCTGAATGTTTCGGCAAAACGAATCGGAAGTAATTTTAGCGGCCACGAAAGGAAAGTAGAGAGCACAATCACGTACCTCTATTGTTGAGCAGCGCCGTTTTGAAGATCTTCGGTTCCATCTAAAACTCGCCTTCTCTGCTTAACATAAAGACTCCATAGGCATGGGAATAAGGCTTCTTGTGCGATGAAAATAATATAAAACACATCTTGCGTCTTTTAACTCTTTCATTTACCACACACACACACACACACACTAGTAATTAGACAGTACGACATCCCACCAGCCCATCAGAACAAAAAGTAGTCGTTCATCCAAGAAATAAAAAACGAAGGGCGAAATTGTTCCTATGTCTCTCAAAGATAAAAGGTTTATCAGATATTTCTCTGGTGTGTCACTGGAACAATTTTTCAGCACCTCTGTGATTAAATCACAATATTTTCAGTTCCTTTACAAATAGTAACCAAAACGTCCTGGGTCCTAGGCTAGAACCTTAAAACAGCTGGAATTAGAGGTGTTTGTGTCATGAACTCTTGTATCAGTTAATGTAAGACTGTACCTGAGCGTCGCCGATGTAATTGAAAACAGATTTCCAAAGATGTATGTTATACGATGAGCCGTGCTGCGGCACGCGTTGATATTGTTTGTAGGTTTCGGCCCTCTGTTGGAGGCCACGCTGTATCCTTTAGTTGGCATGGTTGCGGTTGTTGTCTTCCTCTCGTCTTGACTGGCACCACTCGTTTCGCAAGAGTTGCCTTTCCGCTAGTGGGAGAAGCGACGGTTATCGATATGAAGTAACTGTTAGCCTATCTATGGGGCGACGTAGTTGTTTGTCCGTGTCGTGTGAGTGTGGCAGTTCGGTTGGGGGCTCAAGTGGGGCCAGGACCGCACAGTGCCAGAACACGTCGGGACCGCTGGCGGCACGCATGGACTGCCGGATGGAAGGGCTGTGGTCACGAGGGTGCACGACATCGTCGTAAACCGAATCCAGCAAGCTTTAAGATGAGTGCATTTCAACCCGAGTAGAGCGTAGTCAGTCACCGGTGCGGTCCCCATAGTATGTATGTGATCTTGCGAAGATTAGCACAGCGCCGTCATGTGCAGTTTGGTGGATCTGCGTGCCACTTGATACTTGTAGACCCTACTGTGTTAACAGCACTTGACTCAGTGACTAGATGGTGTGGTTACTCGACCGTGAATTAATAAGGCAGTGAAGAGATTTGTTTCATTCTCCCAACCGTCGTCGGAGTTGTCACAGTGAATTTAGTGTGCGTTTGTGTGCCTAATGAATTTGATGTCACTCATTTCGTTTTTGTTATGGCTCGCTTTGCGATTGTTTACGGAATGACGTGTGGTTGCTGATTCTGGTTGGTTACATTTCGATTTTGCCTCACGTGCAAGTCGAGTGGGGTTTTAGTTACTGTTAGTTTGTCTGGTGTTCTGTACTGTGACTTGTTTGTTCAGATTTTCGGGTTTGTGGAACCGGACGGAAATCTGGTAGTGGTTCCTTTCTCGGTCCCGGCGCTCTAAAAACAATATTCTCGACATAGTGCAGACCTCCGGTTCCGGCTTTGGCGTGTTTTTCCATCGTTGCATCTGGTTTATCGGACGTCAGGTAGCTTCAGCAAGATTATCATTAGTCATTCTTTAGACTGCCACTAGTCGGGGTTACCATCTTGTGAACTGAATGCAACTCTTGGCTTTCTGTCTCATCACTCGCGAAAGTGTTTGTGGCCGGATCTTCTCAGAGGTCGATTGCTGGAGCACCGCCTGGATCAGTTGCTTGTGTTTTGATCAAATTGTGCTATTGTTTTTGCTGTTTTACAGCAGGTTTCAAAATTTTTTCTATGTTATTGCCGTTCCTGGCGTGTAAGGCCTTAAGCCGTGATTGTGGTCATTTGTCTTAAAATTCAAATTTGGTAGTTGTATTTTAGCAGTAAGCCTTAAAACATTATTTAGTGCCATTCCTGGCATTTGATTCCGTATGCTGTGTTTGTGGCGTCTTGCCTTTAATATTTTGATACCTATAAGTTGTATTTGCAGCGAGTTCTTAAAAATTCGTAATTTATTACAATTCTTTGCGTGTGACGCCTTCAGCCGTGATCCCAGTGGTGTTTCTTTTTTCTTTTTAACATTATCGGCATCTGTATTTTATGATCTGCTGAACTGTAACACACTGAAAACATTATTATTTACACACTTTTGATTCCTTCATTAATAACGTGTGGTATTCTTTTATTTACTGTTGAGTCTGGAATTACTGTTCGAAAATAAATGTGTGTAACTGTGAAAGGGAACCATTAGTGACTGATTACAGCCCCGTCCACAATTGTAACCGAATCCTGCCTTCCCCTGATTTTCACCAGGTTTCATACGAGTCTTCAATAAAACACTTTGTATTAGTGAGCAGAGGGGATTTCAAGACATGATAACAAAGAAAAGATACTAAATTCAATGAACATATTTTTTTCCTGTCGGAAGGAAGCAATAACGTACACTCCCTCCTATCAGGATATCACCCGGAATTTTGAGCTTTATTCTTTGTCTTAGGTTGTATCCAAGGCTGTATGAACAGCTAAATTACTTCACTGTGCTGATACGCAATTGTAATTAGACAGGAGACAGAGGCAGGAACATTAAATAGAGCAGTTTAAAATGTATTCACCAATTATAATACAACCAAATCAATGTTTGGCTGCTGCAAAGACTCGCAAATGAAGAATGTCGATGTAATTAGCCCTAATATTGAAAAAGGAATAAGACTACTTGAAGCAAAGAAAGTTGTCGGACCCTTCCGAAATTCGAGCTGCTTTTAAAACTGAACACGCTGCAGCGAACAATTCCATTCAATGAAAAGTGGTAAATGATCGCTTCCAGAGAATACCTCTCAAGACTATATGTTGCAGGATCCAGGAGAACAAGTTCTCAATTTAAAAAAAATTATGAAGTACTTGCAGTGAAGAAGTGTGTCTCAAAGGGTCACCGCGGATTCAGGAAAATCCATTCGTTTAACATAGCTTACTTTATTCAGACCCATCTCGTCAGCAACAGATACAAATGTACAGGTAAATTTTGCCTTCTTAGATTTCCGAAAGGTGTTGAACACTGCTTTACATTTTTAATTACTAACCAACATAACATCATCATGGTACACGTGTGTACCACTCACATAAAATTCGAGTACTAGAACCCAATACGTTGCACTGAACGAAAAATATTCCGCTCCAACGAAAGTAACGTCGGGTGTGACTGGGCCTCTGAATGTATCAGTGTATATTAACAATTTATCAGATATCACCAAAAGGTCGTAAGGTTATTCGGGCTGGTGCTGCTGTGTAGAGGGAAGTATGGCCACCCATTGCTGTTGAGGAAGGGTAGAAATACTTAGAAAAATCTTCCAGGTGGTCTAATGATGACGGTTGTTTTTAAATGTAAATAAATGTAAGATAATGGCTACAGCAAAGAGAAAGAACCCATGATTATAGTGGAATAGGTGAACGTCCTGAGCACGTCAAAATGTATAAATATCATGAATGGTTTCAAAATGTATCTCTCTGTGGGAACAATCTTTCCTGATGCCTCCTAAAGCGTCGACTTTAAACGCGGAGTTGTATGCTGTTCTTCAAGTCATTCTTTAGATAGTCGACTCAATAAGTTCAAATGGTTCCAGTGGCTTTAAGCACTATGGGAGTTAACAGTCCCCTAGACTTAGAACTAATAAAACCTAATTAATCTAAGACATCACACACAACAATGCCCGAGGCAGGATTCGAACTTGCGAACATAGCAGCAGCGCGGTTTCGGACTGAAGCGCCTATAACTGCTCGGCCACCGCGGCCGGCAATAAGTCGAAACGACAGTAGCATGGCTACAGCAAAGAGAAAGAACCCATGATTATAGTGGAATAGGTGAACGTCCTGAGCCGCAAGGAAACCCAGTTGATCCTTTGGCACACGATATACTGCAAAGTCTCAATCGAGCGAAGGAGGTGCGTCGACGGACTCATCTTCTTTGAATAAAGGGACATGTTGGAATTAGGGGCAACGAGCTTGGTGATTAATTGGCGAAAATCCTGCGATACCTGCCTCTCATCAATAAACCGATGACATACTCTGATTTTCTTACTATATTCGCCAGCCAAGCCAAAACGGAATGGACACGAGTTGCTGCTCATAGACTATAAGGTCAAGGGCATTGAATCCTGACTAGTCGTCGAATATGGTTTGTCTAGGAAACTTGCTTTCTCGGATCGCTAGACAATTCAAAGAAATCGTATTAATAAGTTTTATTACGAAAAGTGAATGACAATACTTACCTTTTAGAATAACATAGATGTGTAGCAAGCATGGGGTGACAAACCAAATATTCAAGTTTCTTCAGTATAACAATTCCAAGTTCAGGTACGTGGAATGTACGAGCAAAGTAATGAGCTTTGACGCTTCTATTCAGGTCGCTAGCTTTCATCCTTCTCTTTGACCGGACAGCGGCCAGTCGGGTGTGGCGCTTATGCCCTCTTCGGATAGAGGCCTCTGCTGTCGCGTAGTCGTCCTGAAGAGGGTTCGGTCAGCATGAAGTTGGCTGACGTCTTTTCACAGCCCTCTCTGCTCTCTTGTTCCCAACTGGCGTGCTTTCACTTGCCTTCACGCCGTAACAAACGGTACATGGCATTTGGTGATTTAGAAATACACTCCTGGAAATTGAAATAAGAACACCGTGAATTCATTGTCCCAGGAAGGGGAAACTTTATTGACGCATTCCTGGGGTCAGATACATCACATGATCACATTGACAGAACCACAGGCACATAGACACAGGCAACAGAGCATGCACAATGTCGGCACTAGTACAGTGTATATCCACCTTTCGCAGCAATGCAGGCTGCTATTCTCCCATGGAGACGATCGTAGAGATGCTGGATGTAGTCCTGTGGAACGGCTTGCCATGCCATTTCCACCTGGCGCCTCAATTGGACCAGCGTTCGTGCTGGACGTGCAGACCGCGTGAGACGACGCTTCATACAGTCCCAAACATGCTCAATGGGGGACAGATCCGGAGATCTTGCTGGCCAGGGTAGTTGACTTAGACCTTCTAGAGCACGTTGGGTGGCACGGGATACATGTGGACGTGCATTTCCTGTTGGAACAGCAAGTTCCCTTGCCGGTCTAGGAATGGTAGAATGATGGGTTCGATGACGGTTTGGATGTACCGTGCACTATTCAGTGTCCCCTCGACGAACACCAGAGGTGTACGGCCAGTGTAGGAGATCGCTCCCCACACCATGATGCCGGGTGTAGGCCCTGTGTGCCTCGGTCGTATGCAGTCCTGATTGTGGAGCTCACCTGCACGGCGCCAAACACGCATACGACCATCATTGGCACCAAGGCAGAAGCGACTCTCATCGCTGAAGACGACACGTCTCCATTCGTCCCTCCATTCACGCCTGTCGCGACACCACTGGAGGCGGGCTGCACGATGTTGGGGCGTGAACGGAAGACGGCCTAACGTTTTGCGGGACCGTAGCCCAGCTTCATGGAGACGGTTGCGAATGGTCCTCGCCGATACCCCAGGAGCAACAGTGTCCCTAATTTGCTGGGAAGTGGCGGTGCGGTCCCCTACGGCACTCCGTAGGATCCTACGGTCTTGGCGTGCATCCGTGCGTCTCTGCTGTCCGCTCCCAGGTCGACGGGCACGTGCACCTTCCGCCGACCACTGGCGACAACATCGATGTACTGTGGAGACCTCACGCCCCACGTGTTGAGCAATTCGGCGGTACGTCCACCCGACCTCCCGCATGCCCACTATACGCCCTCGCTCAAAGTCCGTCAACTGCACATACTGTTCGTCCACGCTGTCGCGGCATACTACCAGTGTTAAGGACTGCGATGGAGCTCCGTATGCCACGGCAAACTGGCTGACACTGACGGCGGCGGTGCACAAATGCTGCGAAGCTAGCGCCATTCGACGGCCAACACCGCGGTTCCTGGTGTGTCCGCTGTGCCATGCGTGTGATCATTGCTTGTACAGCCCTCTCGCAGTGTACGGAGCAAGTATGGTGGGTCTGACACACCGGTGTCAATGTGTTCTTTTTTCCATTTCCAGGAGTGTATATTCCATAACACCCTTGATTTCTCATCCTGGTGCTCAGGCGAAGAGAAATTGCAACTCATAACAGACTAAGGCAAGGTCACATTTATATCAATAAAATGAGACATTTTTTAAAGTTAATTCCTTCTACAATCTGATATTTCTCCCTCATCCTCGAACATATTGTACATATATTCATAAAATGTGATAAATCCCATCATAGAAGATCAATTACACATTATCTCATTGAATGTGATGTATACCACCATACAACAACAAGTATTCATACAATATTTTAAAAATTAAGGACTGTTTTTTCCTTAGGGTAGGTTTGAGCTCCATGAGTAAGTCCATAGCCAAATGCATAATCATTTATTGTTTTAATTTTTAATCTGTGAAATGGTCAGTGTTTGGCCCGCAAAGTAATTTAATTTTTGGTTCCGAAGAAGATTCAATTACTGGAATCGAAACGTACGTAAACAAGTAAAAATTACCTTGCAACTGAAGGCTGAATTTTTTTTTTATTTTCTGTACATTTCACGGTTGCTGACACTCTGCATTATGTTAAAGATTTCTACATAGCCAAATATATTTGCCATTTAGCCGATCGCGGTGGCCGAGCGGTTGTAGGCGCTTCAGCCAGGAATCCCGCGGCTACTACGGTCGCACGTCTGAATCCTGCCTCGGGCATGGATGTGTGTGATATCCTTAGGCTAGGTATAAGTAGCTCTTAGTTCTAGGGGACTGATGACCTCAGATGTTAAGTCACATAGTGCTCAGAGCCATTTGAACCATTTTGAACCATTTGTCATTTCATTCGTCTTTGTAAACAGACACTTTACAATTTGATAATATGTCTAATATTTCATTGACCATGTGTAAACTGGTTTTTATATTGAAACTGCGTGGCTTTTATTATAATGGTGCAGTCGAACTAATGCACTTGGTAGACTTCTTATGTCATTTAATTATTTTGTACTCAAATCAAATATCGTGTTTGTATCATTACGTGCAAAGGTTGTATGCGATGAACTAGACCCCTCCTAAAATATACGTCTACATCTGCGTGATTTATTTATAATTCACAATTTAGTTCCTAGCAGAAAGTTCATCGAATCACCTCCAAGCCACTTTTATAGTGTTCCATTCTCGAACAGCGTGCTAGAAATACGAACACTTAAATCATTCCGTGAGGTCTTCCAGTTCTCCTATTTTGTTATGATGATTATTTCGCCCTGTGTAGGTGGATGCTAACTACTTATTTGAGCATTCGGAGGAAAAAATTGGTGATTGAAATTTCATGGGAAGATCCTGCGTCATCGAAAAACGCCACTGCTTTAACGATTGCCACCCTGTTTCGCGTATCATATCTACGGCATTCTGACCGTATTTCGCAGAAGTATAAAACGACCTACCCTTATTTGTCCTTTTTCGATTTCCTCGGTCAGTCCTATGTGATGCGGATCTTTCATCGCTCAGCAATACTACAGAAGAGAATGGAGAAGCATAGTGTAGGCATTCTATTTAGTGGACCTGTTGCATATTATACGTGTTCTGTCAATAAATTGCTTCCCCAAAATAATCTCCGTGATCGTTGCAGTTTAAGTCGTTCGTAATTGTGATCCAGAACTATTTCGCTGAATTGAAAACCTTTTCATTTGTGTGACTTATGGTTTAACCGAAATTTAGTGGATTGATTTTGGTACTCACGTGGATGACTTCAAGCGTTTCATTATTCAGATTAAATTCCCACTTTTCGTGTGATACAGATATCTTTTCTATAGTTAGTTTTGATGTTCTGATTACTTAATAGACGGTAAACGACAGCATCATCGGCAAACAATCTAAGACAGCACCTCAGATAGTCTCGTAAATCGTTTAAACAGATCAAGAGCAGCAGAGGGCCTGCAAAACTCCCTTGGGGAACGACAAAAGAGCTTCAGTTTCACTAGACGAATTTCCGAGAAATACTACGAGCTGTGACCTTTGTGACAATCACGAATCCAGTCGCACAACTGAGGCGGTAATCCCTAGGTACGCCATTTTATTAGAAGTCGCTTGCGAGGATCAGTGTCAAAAGCCTTCAAAAATGTAAAAAAATATGGAATCAGTTTGACATTCTCCTGTCAATAGCACCTATTACTTTGTGAGAGTAAAGAGTTAATTGTGTTTTAGAAAAAAAGAATTTTTCTGAACCCATTTTGGCTGTTTGTCGGTAATTCGTTTTCTTCAAGGTGATTCATATTGTTCGAAAACGGTTTATGTTCCAAAATTCTACTGAAAATCGACTATAGATCTGCAGTTTAGTAGATTACTCCTATTCACTTTCTTGAGTATTGTTGTAACTTTTTAAAATGTGCAAGCTTGAGGTACGGATCTTCCGTCGAGCGAGGGTTGTATATGATTGCTAAATGTGGAGGAAGTGTATCAGCACACTTTGGAAGTACCTAACTGGTATACAATCAGAACTTGAGGTCTTGCATTTATTAGGTGATTTAGGCTGCTTCGTTACATCAATGATATATACGGGTAAGTTACTCGTGTTAGCAGCTGTTACTCACGTTGGTGGTAGTTCTTGATCCGAATTGTGCAATATTTTTTTCATCTTTCTTGGAGAAGGAATTTCGGAAAATCGTGTTTAGTACTTCTGTATTAGTGGCACTGCCTTCAGTAAAATTACTATTGCCATCATTTAATGAATGTGTTGACTTCGTATTGCTGCTGGTGGTGAAATCAGATTTGAAAATGTTTAAAATTGGAATGGTAACTAAAAATCAGTGGTGACTATGGGAAAGCAACAAATTAGATTTTACTGAAAGAATTTTGGTAAAGTGAAAGCACTTGTAAGGTGAATCTTAAACAAGCTGCTAGTGTGACGGTTTCTATTGTTCCTGTCTTTGGACTCATTGTGAAGTAAGAACGACAACATACATCGGACGAATACTAAGATGCAGTGCTAGCCTCGTAAAAGGTCGTTGTAGCTCATACCGAATTAGTAACAGAATTATTCGAAAAAATTTAATGGAAATCCTTGGAAATAAGACGCTCTATTCTCACGACACTCTCTTGCAAATGTTTAGAGAAACTGTATGCGAAGAACTGTTACCATTATTCTGCAATAGTCATATATCTTGCTTATAGATCATGAAACTAACGGTGATTAGTTACAAAGGCACATGGAAAGTAATCTTTTCGTTACTCAGTACGTAAATGGAATGGAAAAGAATACAGGTAATATTGGGATGATGTACCTACCCTCCACCATTCCCTGCACAGTGACTTGTGAAACATATATGCAGAGGTAGTGGCATATGGAGAAGTTGCGTCACTGGAGGCAGAGGAGCAGCAAGAATCGAACAAGAAAGCTCCAAATAAGTGATTTACTTTCCCGTTGCGCAGACTGTAAATGCAATGAATAAAGGTTTAGCACCAATTAGCATGAGTAAAGATATACGTAGATACGTACTTTTGTTGCCCCTCTATTTTCAGTACGACTGTTAATACAACATCCTGGTACGGGAAGCAGGACCAAGAAACGAGCTTCGTAGCGAACAGAGTCTGGGCGTTAACCAAATAAAGCCTTGCTGCCATCCCATCAAAAGTTTACCTCCCCTGAAAGTGGCAATGTATTACGGCATCAAGGATGACGCAGTTTCTCAAATTTTATTTCGTCTTTACACAATTCTCAGCTCTTCTAACTCGATTCAGACATTGTCGAGTTAAACTGGAAAGGATTCTTGAGTGAAAACAAAAAAAGATAATAATAATAAAGCAGTGACACTCCTTAACGCCTCCGAGGAACGGATTTAAGTGTTCACTTTAAAGAGATAATTTGTTTGTAAATTGTTACGCGGAACTGAATTAATGAGAATTTCTTCTGTTTATGCGGAAATTAATTACTCCAACCCAGAGGTCTAGCTCGTCACGCTTAAGCACCCAGAGACCGCTAAATGCAGACGTAGTGCAGAAGGAGCAACACGCTACGATTAATTTAGTATGTGAAGCATTTTTCAGAAAGGAAAAATACTTCTATGTTGCGTATATACTGTTGACTGTAACATGGTTCTTACTATTCACATGTCCCTAGTGAGTTTAGTCAGAATTTGTTTCAAAGAAGCACTCGTTCATTTATTCATACATTGACTCACTCAATGACAGTCCGTATTTCATAAATAATGTTATGAAGGTGAACCTTGAAGGCTGTAGAACGGACCAAATTACACATTAACAGCTAGTGCCGTCTACTTTCATGGCGGACACTTTTAACCAATAAAACCAATTACTAATCAACTTACATAGTTATTCATGGGCACAAATTGGTTTTACCTGAAAAGAAAAAGAAGCTGACTGCCAAAAAATGTATGGTTCTTCCACGTAACAGTAAAATACATCGGTTTTTGTGTATTGTTTAATACTAAGTATGTAAGTGACTGTCGATATCAGGAAATGATATCAACTTTACATGTGCTGGGAGATGTAAACCTTTTTAACTTGAAGTGTTTACCGTAATTTACACTTCCAACTGTGTCATAAAATGTCTGTCTGTTAAAAGTGTAACATAAAACACTATTCTTAAGTGTGGACAGACGGCCAAAGTCAATTTGAAAACCTCACAGATGTGATATTATGAACTCAAAATGGCTACAAAATCCTGAGGTTCATCAATGTTATTCCGTTTCCGAATTCATAAAGGGTTCAAATGGCTCTGATCACTACTATGGAACTTAACATCTGAGGTTATCAGTCCCCTCGACCATAGAACTACTTAAACCTAACTAACCTAAGGACATCACAGACATCCATGCCAGAGGCGGTTGCGCGGTTCCAGACTGTAGACCCGAGAACTGCTCGCCCACACGGCCGGCCCGAATTCACATCTACATCTACATCATACTCCGCAAGCCACCTGATGGTGTGTGGTGGAGGGTACTTTCGATACCACTATCTCATCCGTCCATCCTTGTGCCACTCTCGCATAGTGCGTGGGAAGAATGACTGTCGGTAAGCCCCTCTATTGGCTCTAATCTCTCGAATTTTTTCCTCGTGGTCAATACGTGAGATGTATGTGGGGAAAGTAATACGTTGTCTGATTCCTCCTCAAAAGTGCTGTCCTGAAATTTCAACAGTAAATTTCTCCATGATGCACAACGTCTCTCTTGTAACGTCTGCCAGTAGAGTTTGTTTAGCATCTCCATGACGCGCTCTCGCAAGCTAAACAATCCCGTCACGAAACGCGCCGCTCTTCGTTGGATCTTCTGTATCTCGTCTATCAGTCCTACCTGTTAGGGATGTCAGATAGATGAAGAATAATGAAGAATCTGGCGAACAAGTGCCTTATAAGTCACTTCTTTCGTGGATGAGTCACATTTCCTTAAAATTCTTCCGATGAATCTGAGTCTGGTGTCTGCTTTTCAAATGGCTCTAAGAGCTATCGGACTTAACATCTGAGGCCATCAATCCCCAAGACTTAGAACTATTTAAACCTAACTAACCTAAAACATCACACACATCGATGCTAGACGCAGGATTTCGGACTGAAATGCCTGGAACCGCTCGGCCACAGCTGCAGGCTACCTGTTTTGTATGGTCATTCCTCTTAAGGTCGCTCTGGATAATTACTCCTAGATGTTCTACGGCAGACGCTGTCTCCAGCCGTTTGTCATCAGTAGTGTAGCTGTACAGTAGTGAATTTCTTTTTCCTGCATATGCGCAGTATGTTACATTTACTTACGTTCAGGGTCACCTGCCAGAATCTCCACCATTCATCAGTTCTCTGCAAATTCCTACTATCTTCTGGCGTTGCTACATTGGTATAAACAACTGCAATATATGCAATTAGCACTAAAAGGTATACGACCCTTTCTACGGTTCTACCACACTTCCCTGTGGTACTCCGGACATTACCTTTTCATCTGTCGATTTAGTTCCCTTAAAAGCGAGGTTTGAGTTTCATCTGCAAGAAAGTTTTTAACTCAATCATAGGTCGTCTCCGATACTCCGTAAGTCCCCAAATTGATGCCGTGATCCCTGATTTCAGTAAGGCATTGGATACCGTCCCATATTGCCGTTTAATGAAAAACATACTAGCTTCCGACATTGGGGCCTGAAATACGAGAAACACTAGTGGACTCTATGATAGAACCTTCTCGGGTCGACAGCCGAGTCAATGCGTATTTCTCCAACAACGTTTCTTATTTGCCATCTTCAGGCAAAGAAGTTAGAAACGTTGCGGAAGCACTGTTCCCGAAATGATAAATGGTACTAATTTTGATTATGATGAAGTCAATTGCCGAAACGTCACAACTGTGTAAGGGGATTCTATGAAATTCTGAACTAGTTAATAAAGCCTTTAATTGCAGTGTGTTTAAATATGAGTGTAAAGGGTTTAAAGGTTTACTGGCATTTATTACATTCAATTTACTATTATTAATAAGGCATCAAACGAAAGAGTAGCACCAACAGTTTTGTTTCAATACCTACGCGCAAAGGAAAGAACGTGGAACGACCAAGGTGGGTTGCAGAACTAACACAACGAGTGACAGCCTTCCACGTATAGCCCAAAGAAATCGTTTAAGAAGGCTGGTCATGAATCAGCAATTCCAGTGACGCCGGTGTGGAGACTTTTAAGAAAACGCTTACAATTACGTCCTCATCGTTTGCGGTTGTTACGGGATCTGGAGACTACAGACTACGGTTTATGTGTCAGTTCTGCAAACGAGATGTTGCTGCATAACGATGAAGATTTTCTGGATCGCGTCATCTTCAATTATGCATCGACATTTCACCTAAGTGTAAATGTGAACGCACATGGTTTGCGCGAGTAGGGTCAGCAAAATCCCAAGATATGTAACAGTTGCAACGAGACTCCAATAAACTCTACTTTTTGTGCTATATCCAGGTGGAATGTTTTTGGGCTTTCCTTTTTCGTTGAATCATTTGTAACTGGTGTTTCTTATCTTCATGGGCTAGAACTATGGCTCTTTCCTCAACCGAAAGAATTTGAACCGCAGAAATTTATTTGGTAGCAAGATGGTTTGCTATCACGCTGGCATAACTGAAAGCGATATTGGTTAAATGACGTATTCCATTGCTAGACTGGCCGGCAGGGATCAGACGACATACTTTCTTTGGATGACCACCATGTTCACATACGACCTGAAGCCATGCGATTTTTACCTTTGAGGGTTCATTAATGGTCATATGTATGGGACTCCACTGCCGGCTGATATAGCAGACTTTAGAAAAAGCGTTTTTGCAACAATTGTTCCAGACACACTGACAAGGTTTTGGAAGAACTCGCCTACGCGCCTACCAACGCGATGTGTGATGAATGGTGCACACAATGAACTCGTAAAAATAACTTTTCTCGTTGTTATTTCATTTAATGTGTTATATATAATTGTAAGCTGTTGTTGTTGCTGTTGCGGCCTTCAGTTCGAATACTGTTTTGGTGCTGCTCTCCACAAAACTGTAACGTCTGCGAGCCTTTTGATCTCCGAATAACTACAGCAATCTATTTCTGAATCTGCATACTATATTTATCTCTTGCCCGACCCATACTATTTTTACCCCTCCCCTCCCCCTCTACCCCCCTTCCCTCTCCTCCACACCCCCCTCCTCACACACACAATTCCCTCCAACGCTAATCTGGTGATCCCTTGATGTCTCAGAATGTGCCCTTCTTTTGGTCGAGGTGTACCACAAATTTCCTGTCTCCCTAGTCCTATTCAGTACTTCGTCACTTGTTACGTGATCGAGCTATGTAATGTAATAAAGGCTGCAATGTCTTAAAACCAGCATATACATTTCAAAACACAGTGTAATAATGTGAGTAGTGGCTTCTACCGGGAACTTTTATCCTGCGTTTCCTAACAGGTGTGCTCTTTTCCAGAAACTGCAAAGAAAGCTGTAACAGCATACAAATCACATGTGTTTTGGACGTAATCCGATGTTGTATATTTATTGTGTATGCAATAGAGGTATATCCTCTGATACGGGGTATACCGAAGGATTTTTCCGTGTTTTCATCATCGTCCTTCGTACACTAAAGGTATGTGAAATAACAAAAGAAGCACAAATATGTTTTGTGCCACAGACACGTCAACTTTAGATGAAAAAGAGGCAACGTCACTCTGGAGAAACTCGCGGCTGTAAACAAAGGCGGGACTTAGTGCTATCAGGTTGAGCGGGCAGACTTCATCAGCCGGATGTAAGATGCAAATAGCGCCGGTGTGTAGCGGCCGAGGTGGCAGAGGGACGGACCATCGCCGCTGGAACTCGCCGCCGAGTTTTCTTCCCTTTCGGCAACTTTTTCCATTAAGACAATGTCGTAGTGTGAAGGAGCACATTTGCCTCAGTACAATGGCGGCCGCGAACGCTCTCGGCGCTCCCAGCTGATGGCGGACGCTAATGAAAGTTTGTGGAGGAAATTTTTTTAATATTGTCATTAATTCCGGACCGCAGCCGGGGTTAGGGCGGGGCGAGTGGCCCTCCAGGGTGCCGTATTCCCAGCACAGCGTTCGGAGTGCAGTACACGCGTAAAGTAACAAACTAAAGTTTCACTGCCCTCGTTAATAAACACGGTCAGCTACTAACTGGGAAGCTGTCTTCTGCAAATCTTCATCTCGGCTTGCTCATCTCGCCGCTGGGAGCGTCTTCAGCTCGTAACAGGGAAGAGCAGTGTAATACACTCATCATCAGCAGATAGATGTACAGCTACGCACAGTGGTTTGCAACGTGAGACTTTACACTTCTGTTTTGAGATCTGTTTCATGGGATATCCAAAGGGGTAGAGATGTAACTGTGTGTCAAAATTTGAAGGCCGTTTAGTACAGTTGAATTGTGCCAGTTCTATTAGTGAATAACATACTAATTACTGACTGCCACAGTCTCCATAACGGATATCAGTGAGTTGTGCAAACGGTGGAGAGGATCGGAAACGAAATAATGTTAGTGATTAGGTACAGAATTCTTTTGGATGATATTTCTTCTGTGGCAGTTCCTATCAGTTACAAGTTTTTGTAACAGTGTTTTCACTGACTCTAGCATACAAATTATTTTTATTTCATTATGATCGTGTTCTGTTCTCTCCAAATATCATTGTCCGATCTCTGGCCGGCATATATCATACTAAGATTAAGTCATTAGGCTCTGATCGGGCTACGTGATATGAACAAAATTTTCGAAGCAGTCCTAAACTAATGTACAGAGTGTCCACATGACACTTCCCATATACAGGATGGTCCTCTGATCGTGACCCGGCCTAATATCTTAAGAAATACGCGTCAAACGAAAAAACTACAACGAACAAAACTTGTCTAGCTTGAAGGGGGAAACGAGATGGCGCTATGGTTGGCCCGCTAGATGGTGCTGAGATGGGTCAAACGGAAATCAACTGCGTTTTTTAAAAATAGGAACCCCGATTTTTTTTATTACATATTCGTGTAGTACGTAAAGAAATGTGAATGTTTTAGTTGGACGACTATTTCCGCGTTGTGATAGATGGCGCTGTAATAGTCACAAATATATGGCTCACAATTTTAAACGAACAGTTGATAACGGTAGGTTTTTTTAATTAAAATACAAATCGTAGGTATGTATTTTATTTCGGTTGTTCCAATGTGATACATGTATCTTCGTGAACTTATCATTTCTACGAACCCATGCTATTACAGCGTTACCTATAAATACCACATTAATGCAATAAATGATCAAAATGATGTCCGTCAGCCACAATGCATTTGGCAATACGTGTAATGACATTCCTCTCAACAGCGAGAAGTTCGTCTACCGTAATGTTCGCACATGCATTGACAATGCGCTGACGCATGTTGTCAGGCGTTGTCAGTCGATCACGATAGCGAATATTTTTCAACTTTCCCCACAGTACGAAATCCGGGGACGTCAGATCCGGTGAACGTGCGGGCCATGGTATGGTGCTTCGACGACCAATTCACCTGTCATGAAATATGCTATTCAATACCGCTTCAACCCCACCGAGCTACGTGCCGTACATACATCATGTTGGAAGTACAGCTCAATTCTGTCATGAAGTGAAACATCTTGTAGCTATATCGGTAGAATATTACGTAAGAAATCAGCATACATGGCACCATTTAGATTACCATCGATAAAATGGGGGCCAATTATCGCTCCTCCCATAATGCCGCACCATACATTAACCCGCGAAGGTCGCTGATGTTCCACTTGCCGCAGCCATAGTCGATTTTCCGTTGCCCAATAGTGGATATTATGCCGGTTTAAGTTACCGCTGTTGGTGAATGACGGTTCGACGTAAATATAACCCGTGCAAAAATTCTGTCATAGTCCCGTAATTTCTCTTGTGGTGCCAGTGACAGAACTATACACAGCGTTCAGAGCCGTCGCCATGCAATTCCTGGTACATCGAAATATGGTACGGATGCAGTCGATGTTGATGTAGCATTCTCATCACCGAATTTTTTGAGATTCCCGATTCTCGCGCAATTTGTCTACTACTGACGTGCGGATTAGCCGCGACATCAGCTAAAACACCTACTTGAACATCATCATTTGTTGCAGGTCGTGGTTGACGTTTCACATGTGGCTGAACACTTCCTGTTTCCTTAAATAACGTAACTATCCGGCGAACGGTCCATACACTTGGACGATGTCTTCCAGTATACGGAGCAGCATACATAGCACATGCCCGTCGGGCATTTTGATCACAATAGTTATACATCAACACAATATCGACCTTTTCCGCAATTGGTAAACGGTCCATTTTAACACGGGCAATGTATCACATAGCGAATACCGTCCGCACTGAAGGAATGTTGGGTGATACGACGTACTTATACGTTTGTGACTATTACAGCGCCACCTATCACAAAGCTAAAGAAGTGGTCCACCTAAAACATTCATATTTCTTGACGTACTACACGAATATGTAATAAAATGGGGGTTCCTATTTTAAAAAACGCAGTTGATATCCATTTGACCTACGGCAGCGCAATCTAGCGTGCCAACAATAGCGCCATTTGGTTTTCCCCTTAAAGATAGACGAGTTTCGTTCTTTGTAGTTTTTTCGTGAGATATTTGGCTTGGTCACTATCGTGGACCACCCTGTATAAGACATACTTGGGGTTTGTGCAGTACTGTAAAGAAACTGAAAATGGTTTGTTTCAGGAACTAAATAATTACCATAAATGACTAAACCTGGTGTGGCATGCGGAAACGAAATTACCCTTTGCTGTGTAAAGGAATTTCGAACTCGAATTTGAAAGCGAGCTGCTTGATTAAGATTAACGCTGGCATGAGAAGATCCCTGTCACTGGGAGTGTAAACAGACAATCAGCTTGGTTGGTTGATTTGGTGGAGGCGACCTAACAGCGAGGTCATCGGTCCCGTCGCATTAGGGAGAGATGTCGGCCGTTCTCTTTCAAAGGAACCATCGCGGCATTTATCTGAAGCGATTCATGGAAATCACGGAACACCTAAATCAAAATGGTTGGGCGCGAGTTTGAATCGTCTTGCTCCCGAATGCGAGTCCAGTGTGCTAGCGACTCCGCCTTCTCGCTCGGTGGACAGTCGGGTTCTACGAGAAGATACACGTCTGATGAAGTGGTAGAAGGAAACAGAGACATTCCACAGAACCCAGAGAACCATCAAACACAGTTTGCAGAGCATTATGAGAGCTAAACATTCCCCGTAAAACTGTTCACAAGGTGCTGCATTATCAACTCCATTCGCACACTTACAAATTTCATGTATTGCGAACAATGAAGTAAAGCGTCTTGAAGGTTCGCCATGGGTTTGTTATTGAGATGCACACTGGATCGTGCACAACCATAACTTAAATGTCGTCTGCTCTTATTTAGCATTTTCCGCACGTGTTGTAAGGCTAATTGTGACAATATTCACATATGCGGTTCGAAAAAGCTCCACACTTTTCGGGAATATGTTAGAGCAGCGAAAAGGTGAAAGTCCGATTCGACTGACAAGAAACATTATAGCCGAACCACTTTTTATCATCGAGCAACGAGGAATAGGAAACGTTTACCTGGGCACCCAGCAACAATTTTCTGTGCTTCAGCTAGTTCCCTTTCAGCGAATTGTGATCTTACAGCGGGATAGTACACCACCATACCGTCGCACAATTAAAAATGTAAATTTTTTTATGAGGACTGCAGTAAACATTTGGCATCTTCTTTTTTAGGAATGAGGGCTATTTTATCGCAAAGATACATCTGTATGGTGGTGGTTGACAATTAGCACCAGTACATAAGGGACCTGTGGAATTCCTACACGAATAATTTTTTTAAAGTATCTTCATTTCATTGTGACAGTAAAACTCATGCCACTCATGACAGTATGCTGATTGTTGGTGAGACAGACCTCTTACATAGCGCCAAAGAGTATCAGCCAACCACAGCTTTATGGAACAGCTAACGCCTAAAGTCCACCATAGTGGACATCATGGTAGGCGCCTCTTCAGCGGAAATCTCTGCTTAAGGGCTTGTGGATAACGAGGACGAGTAAAGACCATAATAAAAAGAGTGACTATGTTTCACGACTCACAAGTTAATGTGATGGCTTGCACCAGTAGTTTATCAATGTCAGTAAGACGCGTATTGGTTTACACATAGGGTGACAGGTTATACCTGAGGTAACTGGGCAAGACCGTCACGCACCATTGGTGAATAATGACACTTCGTTTGGGAGATGACTATAATACATGCATGTGATGATTTCCTTTTACAGTTCGCATTCCGCTGTATAATTTTTAATGTTGGATGATAATTATTTCCCACATCTAATGAACCAACCCGGTAAGTGTCTGTGCATTATGTGAAAATCCCGTAACCTGATGCACTTATTTACCTAATGCACAATGAAAGCCGCATTTGAAAATAGGAATAATTTCCCAGACGTGTTGCGAAAGTAATAAGTAATTATAGGTTATATCGACCAAGACGGGTGTACTCATACTTCAGGTAGCTTTTTAGCAAATGTATAGCGTAGTGGAATTGAATCAAATGATGTTTTGCGTATCAGGCAAGTAATTTGTAACGACAGGTGGACTGACGCACAGCCACGTTCATCTTCACATTCCATGTACTTTTCCGCTACTACAATAAAATTGTCATGTTTAAAGTGCTGGGCAGCAAGAACTAAGCTGTTTTTTCTGCGCTTTTTTTAATACCGTGATAACAGTAGGCTAGCAGCACCTAACTCACAAATCGAACACATCATGAAGCAATCATTTTACGCAATTTTCATCTGTAGTGTCAATGGACGTTCTAATTTTAGGGGTCATGAATGACCGTTGAGTCACAATCATGTGACCAACTTACAAGCTCGTATTACTTCCCAGTAGACAATTTACAGAGCCAAATATGTGTCATTTAACAGGCGATGGCTGTAGTCTGTAAGAGAGACTGGTTCCTTCAGGAATACGGAAGATGAAATTTGACCTATACATCTGCCAGCGAGACAGTAAGTCCTCTCCTTACTGGGAAGATGTGTACACTGTTCGGCCAGAACGTTATGACCACCTACCTAATGTCCATCTTTTGCATATATAACAGCGTCGACGCGTCGTAACATGGGAGCAGTGAGATCTTGGTCGGTCGCTAGAGGGCGTTGGCACCACATCTGCACTCTCAAGTCAACTAGCTCCCGTAAATTCCGAGAAGGGAGGCATTGAGCTCTCATACCCCGTTCAGTCACATACCAAATGTATTCCATCGTGTGCAGATGTGGTGGTTGTTCGTCGAATCACCCCATCACTCTCTTGGCCTTGTGAGATAGTGCGTTATCTTGTTGAAAAACGACACTGCCATCGGGAGACATGATCGTCTTGAAAGGGTGTATGTAGTCTGCAATCTGTGTACGATACTCCTTGGTTCTCATAGTACCTTTCACGAGCTTCACTGGACCCATGGATGACCAAGTGAACGTTCTCCATGGCATGATGGAACAAGTTGGCGGCGGCTCTACAGGTGTCAAGGAGCTGTTCTCCTCGATGGATTCGTGACCTCCCATTGGCATAATGAAGGAGGTATCGGCAGTCATCAGACCATGCAATTCTCCAGAAGGTGTTGGTTTAGAGCCCATGTCAGTCTGTATCAGTATCTCTATATGTGTAGGACAAACACTGGGCTGTGTTTCAGCTTAGCAATATGAACAGAATGTCTAATAAGAGCAAAGGATTTTGTTCATGATGATTATTTTTACAAATAGCAAAAATTCTCTGGGCATAGGCCAAATGGCAATACATACAGTCACGTGATCTTCCAGTCACACATTCTAAATCTGGTTCTACTATCAATCGAGTAGTAAACTCGTAGCCCAGTTACACTGTTCTTTGTGTGCTGTGTTGTCCATATCCCACGGCCATGGATGGGGTGCAGGTGTGGATCCACCAACGACAAGCAACATGCATCCGATTTTTGTTTGCATAATGGGCCGTGACAGGTTCTCTGCTACGTATCGGAATCGCTATTCATATGATCTTTCACTACCATGTTGCCATTGGAGCGCAGCACCCTCTGAGGTGGGAGCTCCGGGCGTGGTGGGCAGTTTGAGGTGAGGGGAGGGGGGTAGCATGAGCTGAGGAGCGAACGAAGCCTTCCGAGGGCCTCTTTATCCTGGGGTTAGCAATCGGCGGGCGACCAATATTGGTGTCGTGTTACACCGTGTAAGTTATCGTGCACCGAGGTGCCTTGTGCTGAGGGTCGTGATGCGATTTATGAGAAGGGCGCCGAGCTTTGAGCGCAGTGTTTACTGTCATTTTGGTCTGTCTTCCTTCCTCTGTTGAGTATAGATGCCCATATTCGAAGGGCAAAGTGATTGCAAGACCTGGTAGACCTTTTCAACTAATTCATTGGCTGATATGTTTGCGATACTTACGAACCCTTAGCCAGTGTTAAGCGCCGGATTTCAGAATGAAGCTAATTTTGAGTTTTGCTATTAGGATTAGTGTATGTGTTACTTGTTCTTATCTGCCTCTCCTTAATTTTTCTGATTTTTAAAGTAAATATTTGTTCATGTAATTTACAGGTGGAGCGACAACGAAACATTACCAGTTACCACGAATGATTAATTGTTCGTGTCGTAATGTATATCTGTTTCGCTGTTTCATTGGTGTATTTATAATTTGCATTTGTTGTTCTGGTTTTTTTGAAGCTAATACAAAGGGCTTATGCTGTCTAAGAAATTATATACTGCGGCTGTTTTATTTAAGTGTCGAAGATAAATTTGAGTCTGTTCCACGACGTATTTGTTTCCTCTGAACCGCTATGGGCTACTGTGTAAACTGATGAACTTTGAATGCTAAGCGAAGGTCCTTGCGGCTGCTTTAGTGGCTTTTTAGGAAGGAAAATTTTCGTCATATTACTACCTTCTTGATGAAATTATTTTTCAAAATATTTGTAGCTGGTTTCTTAAATGTTTTGGTTAACTTTTTAAAAGATAGTTGTCATGGCTTCTTGTAAGAGCTCATATTAATTATGGAACGTTTTTACTTAGCACCTAATTGGTTTAACCTTTAAATCTAAAAGGAGTGGAAGGGCTGACCCAATAAAGTTAACATTTCAATTCCAATGTGTTTACCAAAAACGACCTCACATAAAAATTGACAGACGCCACGAAGGCTGAATTTGACCATAACTTTAACAAACCAACTGTAGCTAATACATGGTATTTAAGACCCTTTCAATTCCAATACTTTGACATTACTTATAAAATAACAGTGGACACACAGCATTCACTTTAAGACGAATACTTAGAACATATTTATTAAAACGTAAAACTTGTGCAATCTTGCAAGTTACGAGACAAGAGAAACTTTCACAGCGAACTACGAAATTATTCAAATGCCCATTGGCTTGTAAGATGGGCTTTTAGGGCATTGAAATTTACAACTTGGTACAGTCATAAATGTGTAACAGAAGTAAGGCCTAAGCTTGTAAGGCCGAAGTTTAACCACGAACGGTGGAACCGACTGAGGGAAGTAATGCTTAACTTCGAACCAAGACGTGACTCCGTTTGCCACCGAAATGTAAACCCAACAAACGCTACCGAAGAGGAACACACGAGCTCAGTCGCAGTCCACCGCCTATAAGCCAAATTTGTAATCTAAAGGGAAGCTCTGCGCTTCGGTTGCCCACTGCCCCAGCTCACAGTAACATAGACCACTTCCGACAACAGGAGGCCAAAAACTTTTCTTAACTTTAATATTCAAGATCGACCAGTAAATTAGCATTATAAAATAAAGGCTAAACAAGAAACTAATTTCACTCACAAGTCCTTTCTTTAAATGAAACAGTACCTGATAAACAAACGCCAAGAGTGGGAAATGAACTGGCTCACGAGAACCGACGTTCACTAGAACTTAATGACACACGTATTGGCCACCTTAACCACAACACGGTAACCTTTAGCAATAAAAAAATGTCCATAAAGGACATATTGACATTGATTAATCGATATCGTAAGCAAATCAAACACTTGCTAATAATAGCTACTGAACTAACATTCTGCAAATACATCAATATTATGCGGAAGCAGAGTACACGCTTAGTAAGGGGCATCAAATGAAATCTAACACACATAACATCACGCGTCCGGCAACGTCTTATTGTACCAAGAGCGATCACAATCACAGTTCACTTACCCCTCTTAGTAATTAGAGTACTTAACTGGCTTGATGGTGTTGGGACAGCAACCAGCCACAAATTAATTTTCTGTTACCTTATTGAAACGGTACCGTTATCTGTTTCGAATCGTTGTGATTCATCCTCAGACGGTTGACACGCTTTCTTTACGACGTGTGGTGTGTTTTTTACAGATTAATTGTCCTAAAATATAAATAATACATAGTCATAAACATGCCACACAAATCGTTGCGTTACAGATTTTCGTTGTATGTGACTTACGTGAAATGTCGGTTTGGAGTGTTTGTTTTCATAACATTCATCCAACAGATGTGAATACATTCCCACTGCATTCTTATTGTTGCACACGTAAATTTTTCTCACTGAACCCTTTGGATTTGTCACTGAGAAGATTTGTATCACGCACCTTATGTTTTGATACATACAAAGAGCTTCCAAACATATGAGTAACAAAGTTGCTATGATATATCCTAACAGTTGTCGATTAAGTCCTATGTTTGGAAAAGATCATATATTCATTTACGCAACTGTAATGCCTTTTACACTAGTACAGAGACATTGATTATTTGAGCTGATATTGTTACATTAGTTATATATATTACTGTATAAGTAAAATAGTACATTATTTAATTACATTTAGCATCATGAGAATTATAGTAAGATAAATTAGCTACTTGATCTGGAGATAGGTGTACTAATATGTTAAATGTAATTAAATAATCCACTGTTTTCCCTATACAGTACTATACACATTTTCTTAAAAAACCTTTATAATTAATGTAACAATATCAACTCAAAAAGTCAATGTTCTGTACTAGTATAAAAGGCATTACAGTTGCGTAAATGAATATATGATCTTTTCCAAACATAGGACTTCATCGACAAATGTTAGGATATATCATAGCATCTTTGATACTCATATGTTTGGAAACTCTTTGTATGTATCAAAAACTGTTGTGCGTGAAAAAAATCTTCTCAGTGACAAATCCAAACGCTTCAGTGAGAAAAATTTACGTGTGCAACAATAAAAATGCAGTGGGAATGTATTCACGTCTGTTGTAGGAATGTTATGAAAACACACTCCAAACCGACATTTCACGTAAGTCACACTCAACGAAAATCTGTAACGCAACCATAGCTGTGTGGCATGTTTATAATTATGTACTATTTATATTTTAGGACAATTAATCTGTAAAAAACGCACCACATTTCATAAAGGAAGCGTGTAAACTGTCTGAGGATGAATCATAGCGATTCCAAACCGGTAACGGTACCTTTTGAATAAAGGAGCTGAAAGTAAATTTGTGGCTAGCTGCTGTCCCCACTCCATTAACATTTGTCTTCAAACAACAGCCACGGTCTCCATCATGTCATCATATGACAAAATTGCATTACATAACTGGGTGTCTTGATGCTGGGGCGATTTTGCGAAGATGTCAGACTATCATTTCGCAAGACGCTAACACTGTGTCCCCCCAAGGAAGCGGGCTCATCCACAGTTCACGAGGTTGCCGGAGAACGCACAGCGCCGACCAACTCCCGCCTCCTCCAGTATAACCACGTGATAACCGCCGGCCGGCCTCAGGCACGCCGTCATCGCTTCTGCCCGCCAGCCACTCGCCGACTCGCGCACCGCCGCCTTCCGTTCTCAAAGCGTTGTTGTTCTTACTCGCGGTCGGCACTCGCTTATATCCCGAGCCGGCCCAAGCCCCAAGCCAAACCTCTGTTCTAGGAAATCGATCGTACTCATGTCAGAGATACTACTGGTGCCGGTCCCGCCATGGCTCAAATTAATTCTACCCTAAGAGTTAATTATTTGACGCACGGCTGTGTGTTGAAATTCTTTCTAATTAAAATTAATTGTGCTTCAGGGAACTGTCGTTAATAATCTCTTGTGCGCCATTGCTGGCACGTGTTACCCAGGATCGAGTCCCCCTTTTTCACGCCACGTCGGCTTGCTTAGTCGTCATTTATGTCATTCGGAGTGTGCACTGTTGGCAGCTCTCGCCACTGTCTGTCTTTCGCGCTGTTTTCTCCAACCAAGGCTGCACTAATTAATGTTCCTGTTCAAGTTAATCCCTTATTCTGTAGTCATTATAATCTGTATTCCATTCAACAGATCGTGTAATTCTTTTTCACTTTCACTCAAGCTAGCAATGTCATTAGTGAATCTTATCACTGACATCAGTCACCTACTACAATGCTATTTTAACGCTGCAGCGGAGTGTGTGCTGATATGAAAATTACTGGCAGATTAAAACTGGGTGCTAGACCGCCACGAAGTTTCATATCAGCGCACACTCTGCTGCAGAGTGAAAATCTCATTCTGGAAACATCCCCCAGGCTGTGGCTAAGCCATGTCTCCGAAATATCCTTTCTTCCAGGAGTGCTAGTTGTGCAAGGTTCGCAGAAGAGCTTCTATGAAGTTTGGAAGGGAGGAGACGAGGTGCTGGCAGAATTGAAGCTGTGTGGTCGGGTAGTGAGTCGTGCTTGGGTAGCTCAGTCGGCAGAGCACTTGCCCGCATAAGGAAAAGGTCATGACTTTGTGTCTCGGTCCGGCACACAGTTTTAATCTGCCATGAAGTTTCAGATAACCTACTGTTATGCCAAATTATGGATAAGTCCTGTACTCTTGAAGGTGTTTCGAATGGCACCGTAAAGGCCAAAAATGTTGCTCAGTAATGGGAAGGAAAAGAGAAATGTCTTTCCCCGGACACGGAAAGTGAAGAAAGGTACGAATAATGACTGCAAGAAAGCGTCGAGTATCTTCCGAAGTTAAGAAATAAAGAAAACAATCTACAGTTCAATCATTTGAGAATTTGAATTAGCGTATTACATTAATGAATTTTGAAGGAATCACCATCTGTGTTTTGCCAATATTTCTGAGTTAGAAGCGGAAATGAACTATCGAATTTAAGTAAACTATCAGCTATTACGAACAAAGCGTTTTCTAATCACTAAGAGATTAGCCGAAAACGTGATTTAAATAATAAAAAAAGACTTAGAGCGATACGATATCTTGTGGAGAAGGGGAATGGAAAACTACTTCAGTTGATCCGTCTATCATATGTGTGTGTGGTGAGCTCTGCGGACCCCAGGGTGTTTCCCGGGAGTGTTTGGCTGACAGCCAACACCGGGTTTCACGCTCTCCATCTTGTTCTCTGACGGACTGAGGGGAAAGAGAAAACGATGTCGCGGACTAACAAATGAAAATTTTATGGTGCCAGCAGACTCACAGATGATATCATACTGAAATGTGGTTTGATGATAAGACTGACACATCTATTATTATGCTTGCATGACCCCCATACTTAAAAAAATTATGTCGTACACTCACGCATTGCCCTTATTAGGTATTTACTTAATGACAATGACTGTATACTGTATTTAAAAAAAAACAGTACTGCAATTCATTTTAAGTCATGAACGCTACTCTACATCGGACCCAACGGTGTATATTTGGAATAACTTGAACACTATTCAAACACTATTTCTCCCGGGAACATACGCCAAATTCCTGTACGTTGCGAGGGTTCAGTTAGTTTTTAAACTAGAATGCCGCTCGTATTCAGCTCCGAGGAGTCTGTGAATCCTAGACTCGTTTACCAGCTCTTCTTATGTCTGTCGAAGAATTCCTCTCATATCCAAAACCAGAACTCAAAAACTGATTTGTATCAAGGCTTTTATCATGCCTTTTATTAGAAGCCTGATCTGAACTTGTCAGCTAGGTACATCACCTTTGAACCAACACAAAGCTTCGAAAGCAAAACTTTAGAGTACATACATGAGCATTTACATCATAAATCTTCTGGTCATTGATATTTTATGACACATTTTATGCAGAAGATTCTTTCCCACCGCTGATCATTCCGCAAGTCATGACGCCAAACACCGCTTTAACGTTCCTAGGGCGGCTCAAGGCTCATGCGAAATATCTCAGAAAAATAACAAAATGCACAGAACAAGACCACTTCATAACTAGATCATCCCACAAACTAATTAAACTTTTTGATCTATCCCCAGTTTTTATAGATAAAAAAAGAACAGATATTCCACTTATATCGCTTGTTCATTTTTATTCAAAATTTGCATGTGATTCCCCCACCGACGAACGAAATGATTTATTTTAAAAAACTTTTCCTACAAAACATCTGGAAAATCTCGTAGCCTCACAACCAGCAGCCACTTCCAACTTAAGTGTGTCTTTAAAGAGATCTACAATTATTGTGAAGTCATTCTAAACGTGAATCAACGTACTGTCTCTTACACCATGAGGAAATAGCAGATGCGAAAGAAGGGAGATTATTTCTCTATGGCAATGTTTTCCAACCTTTAGGAAGTCACTACCCTTGACTCCCAATTGAACTTCAGCTTAAAACATTAAACCCTCCTATTTTTGCATTACCATGGGTAACAATTGTATAGTTAACGTTCGCAGACATCCAATTCCTATGATTTTGCAAGTATTTTCTTAAACCAAAAAATAACAAATCAATTGGATTGGTGGGCACTGCTTATTTGAAAGACTCTTTTATATGTTCAATAGATGTCGGCCAATTTACATCAACTTCTTCTATTTTGTTGTTGCTAACGCAGTAAATTTACAACTTTAAGATCTTCAAACGGCACTGATCACAACCTGAGCAATACATAATAGAAGACGTTCGGTGTACTTGCTACTCTGTGACAAATACACTTACACAGGACAGGAAGTGGTGGCTGGCCATATCAAACCAGCCATAGGACTGAAGTGAAAAAAAGTCTAGTGGCGAATAGTTTTTCTCTGGTAATAATTGGTACTTGTCCTTATCTTTTCGCTAAAAATGTTGCCAATTCTGTGTTACGAACATTTCTTTTCTGAGTGCAGATACGAGACTGAGACAAATGAAAACAAATATTATTTTAAATATTTTTTATTGTGCAGATGTGGTACAAAGCTGTATCACTTTTCAACATAATCTCCTCCGTGCTCAATGCAAGTTCTCCAGCGCTTACAAAGTGCATAAATTCCTTTAGAAAAAAATTCTTTTGTAGCCCGGGCAACCACTCATGTACCGAGTGACGTACCTCTTCTTCATAATGGAACTTCCTTCCTCCCATTGTGTATTTGAGTGGTCCAGACATATGGAAATCAGTTGGGGCAAGGTCTGGTGAGTATGGTTGATGAGAAAGACACTCAAAATGCAGGACTGTGATTGTTTGCAATTGCTGTACTGGCAGTGTGGGGCCTTGCATGCCATGTTGCAAAACGACACCTGCTGACAGCAATCCACGTAGCTTTGATTTGATTTCAGGCCGCAGAATGATTTTCTAGGAGAAATGTGTATGATGCAATGGTATCAGTGGTTCCTCTAGGAATGTAATGCTCGGAAATGACACCTTTTGCGTCCCAAAAGTGAGTCAGCACAACCTTTCCTGCAGATGGTTCTATTCGAAACTTCTTTGGTTTTGGTGATGAGAAATGGCGCCATTCCTTGCTCGCTCTATTCGTTTCGGGTTGGTGGTAGTGAACCGAAGTTTCGTCCCCAGTAACGAGTCTGGCAAAGAAGCCATCACCTTCTCATTCAATGCGCCGAAGAAGTTCTTCACAAGCACCAACACGTAGTTCTCTCATTTCAGGAGTCAGCTGCCGTGGCACCCATCTTCCAGACACTTTGTGAAACTAGAGCTCATCACTACTCTGTAAACATGCTCCAGGGTCATTCAGTGTCACTCGGCGGTTTTCTTTCACTATGGCTCCAATAGCTGCAGTGTTTTCTGGAGTTACAACTCGTTGTACCTGATCTGGACGAGGTACATCTTCCACTGAAGTCATACCATTTGCGAACTTCCTACTCCATTCATAGACTTGCTTCTGTGACAAACATGCATCACCGTACTGAAACTTCACTCGCCGATGAATTTCAATAGATTTCACACTTTCACTAAGAAAAAACGGAATAACAGAACAATTCCGTATTTTCAACTATAATTCTCCATCTTAATTATTTTTTATCGATTGAAATAGTTGCAAGTACGTGCGCTGTTTATAGCTAATAAATACGAAATAGCCTTCCAAAGCAAATAGGATGGAAAACGTATTATAACAAAGATTAGATTTTCAACATAATGCTACCAAAAATCAGCAGACAACATCTGATATTAGATGAGACTTTCTGAAATAGTAGGAATATCCTTTAGGGCAAATAAAAGATTTACAAATTTATCACCGTGTGTAAAATTCTTGAAATCAGATAAACTACGTAAAACATTGCAGTTACATTTAGCTGAAACTATAATACGTTAAATATCGATACACAATGTTAGAGAGTTCAGGTCTGACGAGTTCAGAAGCGGGTTGCACCACGAACTAGCACTCTCTGTACATTAGTACCCAAAAGGAGGAAACTGCATAGATGAGCAACTGGTGTAAATGACCATCGAGATTAGTAAGTAAGCCTGAAGTATTCTATCTATACAGGATACCATAATTCTGTCCAAGAACCTTCATGTACTTTATATTCACTTCCTTATTTTCATAAATTGATGTTTCAAATTAGTAACCGTGTTCGTTTTTCCTTATTAAGATCTGTTGCTGACAATCTTATTTCAGCAAAGAGGTGACTTTAGGTTGGATTAATCACTATCATATAAGTCACCTACAAAAATGTAATAATTCTATGAAAGAGAAATTTGAATTTACCACATT
Source organism: Schistocerca gregaria (assembly GCF_023897955.1). Lineage (NCBI taxonomy): Eukaryota > Metazoa > Arthropoda > Insecta > Orthoptera > Acrididae > Schistocerca > Schistocerca gregaria. Next base: position 1,162,995,609 of record NC_064920.1, read on the forward strand.
TATGACGCACTGTAAGGGGAATAACAGAGCAACATTATTAGCACGTTATAACAAAGTATAGCACTATGTTTATAATTAATTTTCGCGCAAATCTAGCAATGGTTCTCCACGATTATAAAAAATATGGTCTTATCGATAGCTTACAGTAGAAAAATTCGTGGTTTTTTAAGCTTATTTCAATTGATCTACTTTGAGATGAGTTCATTTAGAGCCCATATCCGATAGAGTTTTTTCAATCGCTCACATTTCACATTTTCAGTTTTCTGTGAATATTTTACATTTTTATATGAAGAAACGTTTTTTTGTATTAATTTGTTGAAAACTATGGATTTTGTGATAAGGAGCATGTAATCTCAGCTCGTTGAACGAAAACGGGCTATGTTAATAATATAAAAATACGATCTCAGGATTCACCAGTAAAATAATATTACCATTTCGATATCACATTGATTTGCGTAAGTGATATCGAATGGAAACAAATTAGTCATTTGAAAATAAATAAATAAATAATTCGGTCATTATTATCTCTCAAATTTAGGTTGTGGCGACTTTATTGGAAACTTTAGTACCTCAATTTCATCACATCACCTAAATTAAAACAGAAATATTATATCTTTGATTCAGAATGGATAAATTTCTGCCCTGACGTAAGGTTACCAGGAAGTTACATTATGGCCTCTTCGATAGGTCAGCTGAACATTACACAGGACAGTGTCACAAATGAATATTGTTGTGAACAGAAGAGATTAAAGGAGCAGTAAAGCGATACCTTATCATGTTTCACAAGGGCGATTTAATGTGTGAGTCTGTGTATTACACTTTGACGGTCAGACAGTAAGGAAAGCTTGAAAGCTCGGAGTAATTTATAGCATTATTCATCTTGCCGTACATATTGTTTGTTCTCGCGCAGATGTCGGAGAGCGAGCATTCTGTAACTGGAATTCCCGGTTCCGCGTATTGTATTTCATCCCAACAGGGAGTCTGTGAATTTCGCTTTCTGGGTACTTTTTTACGGTGGATATATGTACTACAGCGGCGGAGACGGCAGGCAGGCTTTTGTTTGCACGACTTGTTTACACAGCCTCGACGGTTCACGAAAGTGGGTTGGCAGGATGAGTGCGGGGGTGGCAGCGGGTCGGGGGTTGTGCGAGCCTGAACGTCTGCTGACGACGGCTTGGGGGCGGTGTTGGAGTGCACCGGCTAATTTTTCCATCCCTCACGCGTTGCTGGAGAAAGCTGAGCAAACGCACCGTTGTTAAGCTGGGTAATTAAATCGCAATTTAGAAAAAGTGCTACCCTTGTTCTCTTGAACATCTGTATTTTATTTTAGTGTAATGTTATCGGTAAATAGTAGTCCAGTTACGCCTCATCCTAGTTAGTTTTGCTGGCGTCCTCACTCCACGGACTGATTTGATGAAATGTTTCAAAGTGAATTAATTGCAATCATTAAATGTGCGTGATTCTAGCACGCAGTTTCTCCTTTCATTTCTTTCTCTTAGTTCATATTCTATTACTTTTCGTTTTTCCTCTCTGAGACAGCAGTTACCAACGACAGTTAACTTTTCATCTCTCTTAATACAATGAATTAGTCCTTTCATTACACAATTATTTTTCAGTTACTTCATCCTCTATGGAGATTGTAGGAATGTGTAAATGTAGAGCTGCGCTAGGTCGTGACTGTATCTATCTTGGGTGTGATAATCTTTTCACTGTACCGTTCATGATAGTTCCACCACATTATTTGTTTATTGTTTCTTACTCTCCCACTACCCCTGTTAGCTTTTGTGTAACTACCTCTATATTCACCACGTAAGAAATCCTGTTTCCTTGCCACTACACTCAAGTAATATTCATTATGGTACACTTAACTTTAAATTACGCTTTTTTCAATTTCAAGTTTTTTATCCTACCAGAACATTAAGAGATCTAACATTTCACTCTCCGACACGAATAAAGTGAAATTTGATTCTTCTAATGAAAACATCCCGTGAGAAGTCGTAATGGTAGATTATTTTATTTCCGGAATATCTTACCCAACGGGATACCACCATCATTAAATCATACAGTAGAGTGTCATGTCCCTCATTTGCAGATTATGCTGTTATCTGTATAAGGGCCGCCAAGTCAAAGTCAGAAGTCTTTAGCGAACTAGAGGAAGACCTGAAGATGACTGACGAGTGATGTAGGGATTAGCCGTTCACCCTGGATGTAAATCAATGTCACATGTAGCGCATACATAGGAGAAGAGATCGACACTGTACATCTATATTATTGATGACAATTTGCTCCAAATTGTAACTATTAGGAAATTGAGAGGGGTAACAATCAGAAACGGCACTAAGTGGAATGAGCACACAAAACAAATAGCAGGAAAAGCAAATTCCGGACTGAGATTCATAGCAACTATTAAGGAAATATAATTCATCCAAGAGAGATATGACGTAAGCTAATGTAACATTGTACACAGACATAGGAAAAAAGTCAATTAATGTACAATTACGTATTTCTGACAAACTATTGGGTTCAAGAATTACCGTAAAAAATACACTACTGGTCATTAAAATTGACACAACACAAAGATGACGTGCTACAGACGCGAAATTTAACCGACAGGAAGAAGATGATGTGATATGCAAATGATTAGCCTTTCAGAGCATTCACACAAGGTTGTGGCCTGTGGTGACACAACGTTCTGACATGAGGAAAGTTTCCAATCGATTTCTCATACACAAACAGCAGTTGACCGGCATTTCCTGGTGAAACGTTGTTGTGATGCCTCGTGTAAGAAGAACAGATACGTACCATCACGTTTCCGACTTTGATAAAGGTCGGATTCTAGCCTATCGCGATTGACGTTTATCGTATCGCGACATTGCTGCTTACGTTGGTCGAGATCCAATGACTGTTAGCAGAATATGGAATCGGTGGGTTCAGGAGCGTAATACGGTAAGACGTGTTGGATCCCAACGGCCTCGTATTACTAGCAGTCGAGATGACAGGCATCTTACCCGCATGGCTGTAACGGATCGTGCAGCCACGTCTCGATCCCAGTCAAGAGGTGGGGGCGTTTGCAAGACAACAACCATCTGCACGAACAATTCGACGACGTTTGCAGCAGCATGGACTATCAGCTCGGAGACCATGGCGGCGGTTACCCTTGACACTGCATCGCAGATAGGACCGCCTGAGATGGTGTACTCAACGACCAACCTGGGTGCACGAATGGCAAAAGTCATATTTCTGGTCAATCCAGGTTCTTTTTCAGCAGGATAATGCACGATCGAATGTTGCAGGTCCTGTACGGGCATTTCTGGATAGGGAAAATATCGACTGCTGCCCTGGCTAGCATATTCTCCACACCTCTCACTAACTGAAAGCGTCTGGTCAAAGGTGGCCGAGCAAATGGCTGATCACAATACGTCAGACACTACACTTGATGAACTGTTGTATCGTGTTGAAGCTGCACGGGCCGCTGTACCTGTACACGCCATCATAGTTCGGTTTGACTCAATGCCCAGGCGTATCAAGGCCGTTATTACGACCAGAGGTTGTTGTTCTGGGTACTAATATATTAGGATCTTTGCAGCCAAATTGCGTGAAAATGTAGTCACATGTCAGTTCTAGTATAATATATCTCTCCAATGAATACCCGCTTATCATGTGCATATCTTCTTGCTGTAGCAATTGGATTGGCCAGTATTGTATGTAGGAGTAACAGTCCGGAGCAGCATTAAGTGGAATGACCACATAACACAAACAGAAGGAAAAGCAAATGCCAGACTAAGATGGTAAGAACCTTAAGAAAGTGTAGTTCACTCGTAAAGGAAGTGACACACGAAACATTTGTTCGAATAATTCTTGAGAATTCTTCATCGTCTGGAACCTTTATTAAATTGATTTAACAGAAGGGATAGAGGAAATTCTACGAAGAGTGGTGCGTTTCGTCACAGGTTCGTATAGTTGGCACGAGAGCATTACGAAGGTGTTCAACTGCTCCAGTAGCAGACGCTGCAGGAGAGGCGTTGTGCGTCACTAAGAGGTTTGTTCCGAAATCACGAAACTGTCGTACGACATATTACTTCCTCTCACATACGTCTTGCGAAATGACCATGGTCAGAAAATGCGAGAAATTAGAGCTTATACGGAATGCCGCGCGAATTGAATGCGGGAAGGGGAATCCGACAGTGGTGCGAATCATTATCAGTACCACATAGCAACACCGAAATGGATGTTGCTATAAAGCCAGATCAGAAATCCAGACTCGTACCCCTGTATCCAACGATAAGTTTGCTACTCGGTTAATGAGGGAAGCTAAAGAACTCGTACTACGTCACGACCAGTTAGGAAATGCATTAACTTTTGAAGAATTGAAACAAATTACAGTAACCGCGACAGGAACGGTAGAGGGAAAGGGGGGGGGGGGGGATCGCTAACGAAAACGCGGTGGGACCGAATGGGGGCGGCCCGCGAACAAACGAGATTGACGAACGGGAATGGAACGACAAACACGACGATGGAGAACCGAGAAAGACACCAAGATCAAATGGTTCAAATGGCTCTGAGCACTATGGGACTTAACTTCTGAGGCCATCAGTCCCCTAGAACTTAGAAGTACTTAAACCTAACTAACCTAAGAACATCACAACATCTATGACCGAGGCAGGAGTCGAACCTGCGACCGTAGCGGTCGCGCGGTTCCAGACTGCAGCGCCAAGAACCGCTCGGCCACTTTGGCCGGCACACAAAGATCAACAACAAAGTATTAAGCAGCAGGGTCACAAGAGATATCCTCACAAAATCAAAACAACGTCCACTCGTAAACATGAAGTAAGCACACGGAACGTAAACACGATGTATGTAAGCGAGATATCAACCGACTTAACGCAAATACCAGAGTGCTTCGCTGAGGTCTTGGTTTTTACTTAATTGTCTTCTTCAAACCTTATACAGGTAGGCCGGCAGCAGCAAAACTACGCCGCTCTTCAGCCACAGATAATACAATTAGTACGTAAAGAGACATAGAAAAACAGAACAGAACGGTGGATAAAGAACAGTACATGGAGCCGTTCACAGGCGCAGTGAAATAAACGTTCAGCACTAGTACAGGAATATAGACGACAGAAATGACACATGTGAACGATGGAGCACAAACGACGAAACACTGAATCACTATCATGAAGGCACACACAAAACTGGCGACGATCTCCGGTGCACGAATGTTCACTGTTCACGTACAAATCCGGGGACCTGCCAGAGGGGAAATAGGTGAGAATAGGAGGGAGAGAGGGAAGGTGGAGATGCCAGTGTGTCTCGCAGAGTTTTTTTTTTTTTTTTTTTTTTTTTTTTTTTTTTTTTTTTTTTTGTTCTCTCTTTACTGATTTTCAATTCCCCAGAAGGAGGCGGGCTGGCATCAGCTTCGTACGCTGCTCTACAGCCTACAGACTTTTTTTAAAGACGGAAGAAGAAAAGAAACAAGAAAAACAGGCGATAAAACGGTGACTTAAAGTGTAAAATGGCGGAAAAATGCGGAAAGTTAAAAGGGGTGGCAATGTTAATAAAATACACAGGAATCAGACAAGTAACATAGTAGACACACAATTAAAAAACATGGCGACACTCTGGTTTCTGTTCGCAAGAGATAAAAATTTACTCCCAGCGACAGTATTATGGCCGTTTGCAACACCTCGCTGAGTGAGAGGCAGCTGCCTAAATACACGACAGGGTATGCCGCTATTGGCCGCTAGGACCCCGCGCTCCACAGTGGCGCCCTGACTTTAGACTCGGGGCGCACGGCGTGACTGCTGCAGAGACCTCTAGTGGTCATCGAGTTCCATGCTGACTGGCGCGGATTCGAAACCCGTGGCGCTCGGTACTTGATAAAGTTTGCTCAAAAGGTTTAAACATCATAGCAGTTTCCGTGTTATAGGGAGCCATTGAACACCATGTCCCAAAGACACAACGAAACAATAGATGGCTGTGTGGTCAGAACACGGAAAGCTAACAGCAACATTTACCAATTGTCAGCCAATGATGAAGCCAATGAGTATATTCTACAAGAAGCGGAGAATAGGAGCTGAGGTACGTTTTCGTGAGGATCGGAATCCGAAATATCGCGCTGTATCAGGGCAGAACTTTCGAAGAATTTAATTGATGCAGCCAACACTACGACAGCATTAGAGGAAATGGACGCCACGACAAGGTACAAGGGAAGAAAAAAAAAATGTTTTTTCCACAGTGCTTCGTTGTATCAGATGCCATCGGCAGGGACACCAACCACAGTGTACAAAATGTCAAAGTGTAGCAATACAGGTAATTGGGAAATAGGGGTCCTATTGTAACCGTCGCCAGGCTTTCTCAATACAATTCCATGCTAATAAAGCGCATGCAAAGGAGGAGTGCTGGTTACCAGGACTATTAGTGGTAAAACATGTAGACTCTTAGTCGGCACTGGGGTTCACGTGTCAGTCGTAAGTAAACAGTGCACTGAGGTCAGCAGATATGACCCTCCAAGATATAAGTTAAGTGGTACAGGCAGACGTTACATAGATTCAGTAGCCTGTACGTCACTAACCTTTCACACTGAGGGCGTATGATTCCAGGAGGTTGTGGAAGTCGTATCAAGGGCAAGCGATGAATGTGATCTTATTCTAGGATTAGACTTCCTGATTAAACATCATGCCATAATCAACCTCGGACAGCATATAGTGGAGCTTAGGAGAACATTGTTTCGATTATATGACACATCTGCCAAGGATGCTTTGCCGCAGGATCACTCTCCCCAGGAAGAGGAATCAACTGTGAGCAAATGTTCTTGAAGGTAGATTTGCATAATAGAATGCCATTCGGTACGGTAAAGCTACTTTGGGTGGACATTAATGCTGCTTTTCATGCAAACGCACTATCTATAATGGAACTGTTACAGGGAAATTGTTTTGTGCGCATGAATGTAGTTCGTGCCACAACAATAATTGATGGAGAACAGAAGGTACCGGTGCATATGGATAACTTTGGGACAAAACACAACGAGTTACGAAAGGGAATGTGGGTAGCTGATATAAGTGCCTTAGAGGAAGGCAGATAATTTTGAGACAAAAGACAACGAGTTACGAAAGGGAATGTGGATAGCTGATATTAGTGTCTCACAGGAAGACGTAGACAAAAGTGACAAACCAGCCGTCTACAAAACTGCATTGCGCTGGAAAATATATCACACTTAAAGGAAAACGAAATGGGTACGACAGAGGCAGTGTGGCAACGAGTTTCAGGATCTGTTTATTTCACAGGGAGCGCTACCAGCAACAACTCAGGATTCCAAAAAGAGATAACACCCATAGTTATAGGAGACCATACAGAGACCCTCATCAGTTACAATCGTTATTTGATGAATTCATAGATCAGTAATTAAAGGATAGTAGAATAGAGAATTCGGCTTCGCCATACAGTGCAAATGACGTAATTGTGTCAAAGAAATCTGCTGATTGCTCAAAACATTATAGATTCTGTTGTAATTACTGGTATTGACATAGCAAGACAATTTCTGGCGTGTATCAATCACAGAATATTGTAGATAACGTTGAGCATATGGGCAACAGTAACTATTTCTCCACAATTGACATGAGGAGTGGGTACCAGCAATTAGAAGTTTCATCAGAGGACAAACATAAAACTGTCTTCTCCAGCCCTTTAAGTGACTGGCAATTCTTATGAATGCCTTTTGGATAAAAAATGCCCCCACAACATTCCAAAGATTGCTAGATGGTGTGTAACGTGGGGTAAAACCTCTCGGCAGTGCACCATATACCTCGATGACATAGTCGTACATTGAAAGGACATCAAGGAACATGCGATTCACAGAGGAGAAGTTTTCCAGCGTCTCAGGGATTCTAAATTAACATTAAGTTAGGAAAAGTGTCACTTGCTTTAAAGGAAGTAACCTATTTAGGCCACGATATCAGCGAACATGGAATCAAAACAGGCGCAGTTAAAGATTTTCCAATGCCACAATCTGTCAAGGAAGTACAGTAATTTCTAGGCCTCTCAAATTCTTACCGAAAATTTGAAAAGTACGTGCAGAAATAGCCTGATCTCTCAGGCAGTTACTGAAAAAAGGTACTCATTTCACTGGACAACAGAATGCGACCCATCATTTGAAATACTGAAATACAAATTAACACATGGTCCTGCATTAATCTATCCAGATTTTAGCAAAGAATTCATCCTGTCCTCCGACGTATCAGGACATGCTGTTGGAACAGTTTCGGATCAAACATTAACTGTGCAGAACATCCTTTACCTACCCATCCAAACAATTAAATACATCAGAAAAGAATTACTCATTGATGGAAAAGGTGTAACTGAGTATCATCTATGATATAAAGTATTTCAGGTGCTGTCTGTATGGGAATATATTCAAGATAATCACGGACGATGCTGCCATCAAGTGATTACTTGGGCTATAAGGCACATCAAGTCATTTGATCCGTTGGTCATTATGCCCCTCCGAAGGGGACTTTGAAGTCACTCATAAATGGGTAAGAAATATTAGTCTTAGTATAAAGGTAGTGGTATTAGAATCGATAGGTCGTATGCAGAAGAATGGTAAGAACCCTAGCTTCAAATGCATATTGCAACAGATATGCAACACAACAACGGTTTTGCCTACAGAATGGGTCCCAGTGCCGAAAAGTAGACTCGGACCGAGAATGGTGGTTCCCAAAAACCTCTAGCAGGAAACCATGCAGGAGGGCCATGATTACATTCTTTTAAGTCACGTTGGTCAAATAACTACTGAAAGACACGTTGATGAACGTTTCTGGTGGGAGACAAGAAAGTGCGATGTAGCACAATATTCGTGCAAGTGCATACTGTGCGCCCAGAGAACAGACTATTGTCATCAATGTATACCGTTACAAAGACTCTTCAAAGCGTTACACCCTGTACAGGGTGGCAGTCAGTCAAGGTATATTTTAGGGGAATTGATTAAAAAATTTATTTCAAAGTCCCAGTGAAATCTTTACAAGTTTTCTCCCAGAGTAACTTACACTGTATCTATGTAACACAAGTCGCCTGTCTTGCAAAACCGAGGCACTTCTTTTCAGCTAAGGCTGCTAACAAGAGACGCCTGAGACCTTTGCTGAAACTGCTAGCGAAAAAAATTGCTCTGAGCACTATGGGAATTAACATCTTAGGTCATCAGTCCCCTAGATCTCAGAACTACTTAAACCTAACAAAGCTAAGGACATCATACACATCCATGCCCGAGGCAGGATTCGAACCTGCGACCGTAGCAGTCCCGCGGTTCCGGACTGAAGCGCCTCGAACCGCACGACCACCGCGGCCGGCAAACTACTAGCGAATTAATGCCATTGTTTTAGCAGTAAATAAATAGTTGCCACTATTAAAATTCCAGCCGTCGTATTTTGCTATTCGAATAACTACGATAAATGAGAGAGATCCAGGTTCATACATAACCTCATCATAATGGACCATGCACAAAGGAGACTTGAGCATCATGGAATTCCTTCACGAACGTTTCAATCTATTCAGATCCCTTAGAATGAGGCGGTTGTGTTTTCCAAATGCCAAGTCAGACCGACCGAGAAGACGAAAGGCCTTTCAGTTCCAACATGGAATCAGGACTGCTCAAGACAAGTTGCTAACCAAAAACTGCCTTACAGCATCTGTAAAAGAGAACGCAGCTAGTCTAATTTTCTCAGATACAAACAGGTGGTAGCAGCTACCGAACTGTATTTGAAGCAGCGAAAAGAACGGTTTTGGGAACACTCACCAGAGAGACCCGTTGTCATCTGTTTGGTGCCCTACACTCAAATTCCGAAACAGGTCCCTGTTGAGTAAAGGTTTAGGTGGCTGGCTGGACGTCTTCGTACGAATCAACGCGCCCCCATCGGTCCTCCCTTAATAACTGCCAACCTCAGATGATTCTTGTCCTCCGTCCCATGGATCAACGAAATTATTAGTAAGTCCATTTCAGTTTCCTGAATTGCGGAACGTCTTCAAAGTTACAAACAATGCAGCTCCAGGATAAGACGGTATCCACTAAAAAACGCTGGTCAATTTGCCGCACGAAGCTTTAGACATATTTCTTCACAGTTACAGTCATTTGTGGGAACAGATGGTTTAAATGGCCCTGAACACTATGGGACTTATCATCTGTGGTCATTAGTCTCCTAGAACTTAGAACTACTTAAACCTAACCAACCTAAGGAGTATACACACATCCATGCCCGAGGCAGGTTTCCAACCTGCGACCGTAGTGGCAGCGCGGTTCCAGACTGAAGCGCCTAGAACCGCTCGACCACAGCGGCCGGCTTTGTGGGAACAAGACAACTTCTCAGACGACTTTTCACACTTGCTTACTTATTCCCATAATCAGTCCCAGCAAGACCCCGATTTGGGCAGTTCATGCCATCTCATTACTCTTTCTTCTTGCTTGTTTAAAACACTCGAAAGCTTCATTAAGGGCCGTTTGGAATGGTGGTGTGAGAGGTACTCCCTTCTGCCTCACTGTCAATAGCGGTTTCGAAAAGGAAGAAGCACCGTAGATATCCTAAGTCTCTTAAATTCTAACAAAGAATGTATTTATGGTTCTAATCGTTACGTGACAACACTGTGTTTCGATGTTTCCGGTGGGTATGACAACGTGGACGTGAAGGTTCTGATGGGGAAGGCTTAACTTCACTGAGCACAATGGGACGTCAACAGGTTTCGAAGCAGGAAGGTATCTCTCTTAGTTGTCAGTTTTGGGCAGTTAAGATACGTGGTACCCATTTCGCAAAAAACTATCTACCTCCTGCCTTTACCTTGGAATACGACGTACCAAATTACAGGCACACGATCTTCTATCAGCCCAGAAGGTCGGATCGAACTTTCACAACTGAGACGGCGCTCCCTATCTGATTGCATCAATGTGGCCCTCATCAGTCAAAATGTTTACAGATGGCTAAAAATTGAAGAGAACACCGGCTTTGCTTATTTCTGCGAAGATTCATTATGTTGAGCTATGTTTAAGCGACCGACGGAATCCAGCATCTTCACTCCCGAAGCTCTTGTAACCAAGGAAGCCCTTCACATGCGACAATTCAGTTCGATGACATCCATGTTGCCAAGGAATTGAGGAGGGCATCTGAAAGAGCAGCAATGTGGCTTCCGCTCTATTCGCCATGTGATCGTTGTAATCAAGTTAATATATCAGTGGCCTGCTATTATGGATAAAGTCGTTGCTTGTTACCAATATTAGTTTATTTCCAACAATAAACAGCTTTCACTCGGTTAATACTCGGCAGAGATCAAACCTTCATTTGGATCGGACTTCCTTAACTCTGGTGCAAAAAGGTGTGCAGTATACTACATTTTCAATAAGCTGCCGCTCGAATTCAAAAATCTTAGCAGTAATCCACGTGCTTTCAAATTGAAACTGAAGAGTTTCCTCATGGGTAACTCCTTCGATTCTGTAGAGGATTTCCTTGAAAAATTAAGATGATTCTCATTGTATTGCTGATAGCGTTTGCTTAAACTTATGGACTGATTTTCTTTCAGGTTCATGAATATTTATTTTTATCTGTTATTACTTTTTATGTTTTAAGTTCATGTACTCACAAGTTAAATGACCTTGGAGATTTGCTCCTCAATTTGGTCCTATGGAACTTGACATTTAACTCAAATAAAAATAAAAATAAAGTACACTCTGGTATTTCAAGTAACGATATAGCGGATCACCTAGCGAAAGAGTGTGACTAATGGCCAACCTTATTATTTTTGCCTTCCACATACAGATTTTGTCGCTGGCCGAAAGATCCCTCAAGAATGGTCACAGACGTGGCAGATCTCACAATATTCCAAAGGAAGTCATTAGACCACAATGTAAACGCAATTTTGTCGCTGGCCGAAAGATCCCTGATCTCTACCATGTGATACTAGGGTGTTTACTCCAAGACAGACAACACCGTCAGTTATTTTAGAAACTTGTGCTAAAACTGCAATGGGCACAGCATCTTCACTGTTATTCCATCCTGATATTCGAGCCTTTATTGCACCCACGACATGATATTTACAGTCAGTAATTTTGTCTGTTGTGTATACAACCCCGACAGTGACTGAAAGTCATTCGCTGTTGCCTCTTCGGCTTATTTCTCCCTCTGTGACGGATACGTACATCGGACTACCCTCTGACATCCGTTTAGCGCGATTTTTCTGTCCACCTGTCATGTTCTGATAACATGGACACCATGCAAGGGTTCACAATAGTAAAACATGTGTTTCTTACATAATCGAACTGACGAGAACATTACTGTTTCCGATAGCTGCTTTTTTCATGGTACTTTTGTAGCCAGGCAATTAAGTTAAAGGGGTTGGGGGAGTCCAGTAACAAACTCAGACATTGATTTACATATTACAAAGTTACTCTAACGTGTATTACTAAAAGTAGGAGATTATATAACTCAGGTGTCAGAGATTACGGTCACCTTACAAGCCTTGGAAGTTCTCTAAGTCGACCAGCCGGCCACACCGCTGTGGGTGGAAGGCGCAAGCGGGCTGTGGTTCTCATGAATAAAACAGGGCGGCACCCAGGTGGCGCGGGGCCTACAAAAATGTGCCCGGACGGCAAAAACGGACGCTCGGAGAACCGCAGAGTTGCGGCAGCCCGAGCCCTTCTACCGTACACGGTGCTACACGGGTTGAAACACTGTCCTAAATCTAGTGGAACCTATGAAATGTGTTTGTGGGCGATGACCTTGTGGAGGGTGGAGTGCTGCAGCCATATAGAAATCTCTGAACTCTGAGCTGGTAGGCTTCCCTCCTTAAACGAAACTACTGCGTAGAAAAGGTGTATCTGCTAAGTAAAACAGATCTGTATCTACATGAAATTTTTACGATATTGTTAAAAGCCCGAAATATCAACTTAATATCGTTCACTTGCAAGCAGCTAGCAACACTGTTTTGTTAAATTAATATTCTTCAAAATGTATGATATTCTCGATATAAAATTCGGCAAAGTATGGTAGCTGTGAAGTAAGTAGTCGTCTGATGTGGCATTCTAGCCTCCACAATGTAAAAAAAAAGAAAAAAAAAAGAAAAAAAATGGTTCAAATGGCTCTGAGCACTATGGGACTTAACATCTGAGGTCATCAGTCCCCTAGAACTTAGAACTACTTAAACCTAACTAGCATAAGGACATCACACACATCTATGGCCGATGTAGGATTCGAACCTGCGACCGTAGCGGTCGCGCGGCTCCACACTGGAGCGCCTAGAACCACTCGTCCACAACGGCCGGAGCACAGTGTAAACAATGTGTATCCCTAACTGCCGGAATGTAACACCTTCTCTACTATTGTTCATAGCTCAAAATTCCAGTTAAAGACTGATTAGTGAGATTTCCGATTTTCAGCTGTTTCCTTGCCCTTCTTAGATTTTCCTTCCTACTAAAAGAGGGTAAAAGGTTGTTTAATCAGTCCCCCCTGGTGTTAGCGTTGGTCTACTTTCTAGACTGCCTCGTTTTGGTCAAAAGCTCTCATTAATTTGGACAGTTGGCAGTTTGAACTCTACATACAACCCAAACCATCCGTTGCTTCCAGGCTGCTCTACAACGATGAAAATGTGAAGGCTGGGGAAAGTATGATTAAAGCACGTTTATCAGATTGATATTTCAGCTAGCATCGATGATATTAAAAGGTAAAAGTGGTGTGTGAGCTAAGGAATTTATGAGGTGTTACCATTTACTGCCAGTGGCTGGTCTGGCAACCACAGCGTTCTACGCATGTGGCAGATTTAAGACATTACTCCATATTTGTGTTCAGCCGGCACAAATATCGGGCTTAAAACCGTGGAAAATAAAACATAGCACTTTATATCGCTTCCGCGAAAGCAGTCAAAAGCATCTATTACTTATGTGGTTAATACTGAATTTAATTACAAATTCAGAAAGATCATTCAATTTTCAACTAGTCTCTCTCCACAGCATCGTCCATGTACCCGTTTGACCCATACACTAAACACACCTCTTCGTCCCCCTCTGTCAATCTCCTCTTCTCCCTCTCTGATATTTTCCAGCCCCCCCCCCCTCCCTTTGACAATATCATTCTCCTTATTTCACTTTCCTTCTCCGCTTCCTCCTATACTTCTCCAACTGCTTACAGCCTCTCTACAACTTCACCTGCCATATGAATCTCCTCCTCCTCTTTTATCTCTGTCCATTTCCCCCTCTCCCTCACTCTGTCCATTCCCTCCTCTACCTGCAACAACCTGTCTACAGGCATACTCATCAGCACATGCAGCCCCTGAATTAATGTCAATAAAGTAGGCCGATCTGCACCCAAAGCATGACTGTTGTTATTTATTTGCCCCTAACATACATTCCACCGTGCATAGCAAGTCGATGAAGCAGGGTGATACTATTCCCACACAACTGACATGTTGAGTAGGGCAGCGAGTATGTCAGGGTCAGAAAAAAAACACATTTTTGCCTGTGTCTCCACTCCTATTGGAGCCAGAAGGTTATAAACTCCACAGTGCTGATATTTGTGAAACCTGCTTTTTGTGTTCCAAATTTAGCTCAAATTGATCAAGGGTTTGGAATGGAAACTCTGACATACACACATACACTCCTGGAAATGGAAAAAAGAACACATTGACACCGGTGTGTCAGACCCACCATACTTGCTCCGGACACTGGGAGAGGGCTGTACAAGCAATGATCACACGCACGGCACAGCGGACACACCAGGAACCGCGGTGTTGGCCGTTGAATGGCGCTAGCTGCGCAGCATTTGTGCACCGCCGCCGTCAGTGTCAGCCAGTTTGCCGTGGCATACGGAGCTCCATCGCAGTCTTTAACACTGGTAGCATGCCGCGACAGCGTGGACGTGAACCGTATGTGCAGTTGACGGACTTTGAGCGAGGGCGTATAGTGGGCATGCGGGAGGCCGGGTGGACGTACCGCCGAATTGCTCAACACGTGGGGCGTGAGGTCTCCACAGTACATCGATGTTGTCGCCAGTGGTCGGCGGAAGGTGCACGTGCCCGTCGACCTGGGACCGGACCGCAGCGACGCACGGATGCACGCCAAGACCGTAGGATCCTACACAGTGCCGTAGGGGACCGCACCGCCACTTCCCAGCAAATTAGGGACACTGTTGCTCCTGGGGTATCGACGAGGACCATTCGCAACCGTCTCCATGAAGCTGGGCTATGGTCCCGCACACCGTTAGGCCGTCTTCCGAACACGCCCCAACATCGTGCAGCCCGCCTCCAGTGGTGTCGCGACAGGCGTGAATGGAGGGACGAATGGAGACGTGTCGTCTTCAGCGATGAGAGTCGCTTCTGCCTTGGTGCCAATGATGGTCGTATGCGTGTTTGGCGCCGTGCAGGTGAGCGCCACAATCAGGACTGCATACGACTGAGGCACAGAGGGCCAACACCCGGCATCATGGTGTGGGGAGCGATCTCCTACACTGGCCGTACACCTCTGGTGATCGTCGAGGGTACACTGAATAGTGCACGGTACGTCCAAACCGTCATCGAACCCATCGTTCTACCATTCCTAGACCGGCAAGGGAACTTGCTGTTCCAACAGGACAATGCTCGTCCGCATGTATCCTGTGCCACCCAACGTGCTCTAGAAGGTGTACGTCAACTACCCTGGCCAGCAAGATCTCCGGATCTGTCCCCCATTGAGCTTGTTTGGGACTGGATGAAGCGTCGTCTCACGCGGTCTGCACGTCCAGCACGAACGCTGGTCCAACTGAGGCGCCAGGTGGAAATGGCATGGCAAGCCGTTCCACAGGACTACATCCAGCATCTCTACGATCGTCTCCATGGGAGAATAGCAGCCTGCATTGCTGCGAAAGGTGGATATACACTGTACTAGTGCCGACATTGTGCATGCTCTGTTGCCTGTGTCTATGTACCTGTGGTTCTGTCAGTGTGATCATGTGATGTATCTGACCCCAGGAATGTGTCAATAAAGTTTCCCCCTCCTGGGACAATGAATTCACGGTGTTCTTATTTCAATTTCCAGGAGTGTACATCGTCTCAGATAGCAATTATAGCCGACATGTCAGCTTCTGCGGAAAAAAAAGTGGTCAGTGCAGATGACTAACTTGTGCGGGGCTTGAGTTCGAATCCCAGTGGTACTAAGTACTTTTACTTGATGAGAGGACTGCTATGGGCTGCACTCAGCCTTTGAGGTTATTGGCAGAAGGTGACATGGCAGTCGGTCGGATCTACTTGACCAGTTTAGGGAACTTTATCTTTATAGCCTAAATACTGGTCATGTCCACTGTTTCTCTTTTATTTTTCCTCAATCGTTTCTATGTTCAAATGAGTCTGAATTTCTAAGGGACCAAACTGCTGAGGTCACCGGTCCCTAAGCGTACATACTACTTATGCTAACATATGCTAAGAACAACATACACAACCACGCCCGAGGGAGGACTCGAACCTCCGGCGGGAGAGGCTGCGCAGTCAGTGACATGGCGTATCAAACCTCTCGGCCAGTCCTCGCGGCATCGTTTCTTAACTAAGCACGTTGATGAGGGACGTAAGTGTTCATACCGGTTTTATGCCCATCAACCGTTTCTCTTTTTCATTTTCATTGTTTTTTCGTCATTGTATACGTTGTGTACTAGTCGTTTTCTCTGTATCGTATATATGGAAATTTAACAATTAAATCATTCTCCTCCACCCCACGAGCAATCCATTATTTACTAACTGCTGTGTAAAATTTTTGTAGCTGTTCAGAGAGCACTTTGAAGCAGTCTCTTCTTTGAAAAGCATGAAATGAAGAGATTAGGAGAAATATTTGAAGTACTAGTTGCTGCTCCAGTTTTCAACAGTCGACGTTAACGGCCTGGAAGCGGTGAGGCGACTACATGTCCGACCATAACGTTGCTCTCACCCATTGAGGCCAAAGCTGAGGATTGCGTGGCAGGACTCAGCAGTTTAGCTGACGTATTTGTGTGAAATGTAGAATAATACTTCTGGTCTTTTCGGGAGAAGCCATCACCACCACATTACGAGTGCATGCTGAAAAGTAATCGTTCCGAATTTGTTATTCTGTTTGTTGAGGAACCACATTGTACGCATATTTCTTGGTCGACTTTCTCGTTTCGCTGACTCAAGCTAAAGCTCGCTGGGGGGAGGGGGGCTCTAAATAGGGTGCGTAACATTGCGTTGTGTAACACAACTGTCAGTGCGTGAGAAACAGCGTGCTGTAATCGAGAAAAATTGAAAGAACGAACTGGAAGACTTCTTCCACACATGCGGCATCCTCTTCTTCAGCACGATAATGCCAGACCCCACATCAGTCCTACGGCATCTGCAAAACTCCAACGCCTTGCTGACAATGAAAATATCTGCAACATATAAAAGAAGTGCGTATGTCCATAAAAGTTCACGAAGTACAACATGGAACAAACCTCCCTGAAAATATGCTTAAAGCAGGATAGTGGACTTAGAAACGATGATCATTTTTCAAAGAGCTACAGGACGGAAAGGCATCGTTGTGGAGCTAAGGCCAAAAACGAGAGTCTCACCAGTGGTGAGGGCGCTGAAGTTTGTCTGGTAAATGTATAGCAGAGTGGTCGTATTCAGCTAAGGTGTTGCTGTGTCATCGTTTTGATAACGTCAAAATTGCAACGATGGCGGAGGCAGCAATTTTGGGAATTTGCTTCTAAAAATATGATTTCAGAGAAAATCAGCATATAAAACACATTTACGCTCTCTTTTTCCATCAGTGACTTACTTCACCGATTTGCTGTACTTGTTCATTCATGTTCACTGGACGTTAGCCAGTATGAAATCATGTGACTTTTATGTTTCATGTAATTACACTGCACCTTTCAGTACCACACATCGACTATCTTACTGTAGTGCTGTTTCTGTTGCACGGATTATGGTCTAAGCAAATGCGGGGCTTGACGTTACTTTGGAGCATAGTTTATTTACCCAGTAAACGTAACGGCAAATTCTCGTGAGACATAACCAGTCATGGACAGAAATTGAAAGTGTGCCTAATTTTGACTGCTCAGTACAAATCATTATCTTCAGCTAATTTAATAAACACTATTTAGCACGTAAGGTATTAGCTGGAGCGAGTTATTTTAAATGCATACATTTCTCCACTCACGTTGCTGTTTGACACTCATTCTACGACCATAGCTCCACAACTGGGCATTTACGATTTATGACTATCTGCCTCGTCCGCAACAGCATATTATCGTGGCCGTTGTGTCTGTCGCGGTTGCCCACTTAACACCTCGATGTCATGCAGGGTCGTCGACCCAGCATTTCACAGGGTCTGAATCGTAGCTGGCTCACTGCAACTGAATCAAATATGGTCTTCGAAGTGTGAATAACTATCACTGTCCATCTGAGACATGATGTTATGTTTTGTCGAGAATGACCGTTTTCTGGGCTCATCATCAATCAACAATGCACATCAGTGTCACAACAGTGACTTTCATAGCTTCAGCTTGGTGCTTTTGCGTCACGTCATCAGGCTGGTAGATGTTCTTATGGACTATTTACGTGCCCTTATGGCATCGTGCTATGCTGTCAGAATGTGCCATGAGGCACATTCAGTGAGGTCATGTCGCTGACTTAACAATTCATCCTTATTGCACGAATGAGGTGAAGCAGTAGCTTCTGGGATGTTCCATGTTATTGGCAGTATCAGCTTTCTGTTCCTCATCCTTATTGCTACAAAGTGCACTGACCAGGTAAGACTTGGCTGAGTGCGGCTAGAGAAAACTGTATTAAAATTTGGCATTTGCCAATGATATTTTTCAGCGGCGCAAAATTACTATCATGTAGTTTTGTCCCCACTCCATACATTCCAGACATCCTTGGCAATATATTTTTCTCTGAGGTTGTTCACAGGCGATGCTTGAATATATGATGCTCATGTTGTTATATAGTTGTTACCAAGTGCAGCAAATATAACTGCTGGACATTTACTGGTAACTTTAGATAAGGTTAGGAAATACGGACCTTCAATAGCAATAAATTTAATTTCTTTACTAATTATTGGTCAAATACTTTTCCCAGATCTATAATCAGCGTGGTGAATATTTATAGGGCTTTAGGCAAAAAGTGAAGGCTGAACCTGAGCATCAATAAATGTAGTCAGATAAACGATAGCTGACGTCTGGTGCCGATTTCGTTGTACTAGACATTTAGTGATCAGTCACATCAGCATACGCAAATATCTGTCTGCTGAGTTTAGTAGCGGAATTAAAACAAGCCCATCTACAGTCCATAATTCAGCTGGAAATCTCGAGTTACCATGAGAGACCTAATGAAAAACGAGGAGAAAGTAGTTTAACAACTTTACGTAGACCTCCTATTATTCTTCGTGAGCTGTCACTCCTAGTCAACTACTTTAGCGGAGGAAGTAGAAAGTATTTAAAGAAGAGCTATGCGCTTTCACAATGTTTGCTCAGCACGAGAACACCTTACAGTTATTCTAAAAAATCGCAAAAGGAGGAGCTGCAACAAAAGTGTGATGTAATAGGTTGATGACAGATTTCGATAATTAGAAAGTATACTTTGTAATACGAGTTAAGATATATAGCAATTTCTCACAGTTATATCTCGTAATTAATTCGAAATAAAATAGTCCAGAAAATATGGCGTATTTAAATTTTCTTGTATGGCGCCATCCGTGTTTGGACCAGTAAGTTTATTATAGTTCACGCATGCTCATGTTTATCCCTTTTCAGATCACAGAACATTAATATTATAAATATCAGCTGTATGCAATTATTACAAGTGACTGAAGGTAAAGGTAATCAATAATTAAAAGTTGTCATATCCCACACAGATGTCTTCATCTATATCTACATCTACATAAATACTCTGCAAATTACATTTAAGTGCCTGGCAGAGGGTTCATCGAACCACCTTCACAATTTTCTGTTATTCCAATCTCGTACAGCACACGGAAAGAACGAACCAATTCATCTTTCCATACGAGCTCTGATTTCCCTTATTTTATCGTGGTGATCATTCGTCCCTGTGTAGGTCGGTGTCAACCAAATATTTTCGCATTCGGAGGAGAAAGTTGGTGATTAAAATTTCGTGAGAACATTCAGTCGCAACGAAAAACGCCTTTCTTTTAATGATTTCCGCCTCAAATGGTGTATCATTTCTGTAACACTCACTCCCATATTTCGCGATAATACAAAATGTGTTGCCTTTCTTTGAACTTTTTCGATGTACTCCGTCAGTCCTATCTAGTAAGGATCCCGCACCGCGCAGCAGTATTCTAAAAGAGGACGGACAAGCGCAGTGTAGGCAGTCTCCTTAGTAGTTCTGTTACATTTTCTAAGTGTCCTGCCAATAAAACTCAGTCTTTGGTTAGCCTTCCCCACAACATTTTCTATGTGTTCCATCAAATTTCAGTTGTTCGTAATTGTGATACCCAAGTATTTAGTTGAATTACGGCTTCTAGTTTAGACTCATTTATCGTGTAACCGAAGTTTGAGTTCCTTTTCGCACTCATGTGGATACTCCACACTTTTCGTTATTTGGAGTCAACTGCCACTTTTCGCACCATTCAGATATCTTTTCTAAATCGTTTTGCAGTTGGCTTTGATCTTCTGATCACTTTATTAGTCGATTAACGACAGCGTCATCTGAAAACAACCAAAGACGACTGCTCAGATTATCTCCAATATCGTTTATGTAGATAAGGAACAGCAAAGGGTCCATAACACTACCTTGGGGAACGCCAGAAATCACTTCTGTTGTACTCGATGACTTTCTATCAGTTACTACGAACTGTGACCTCTCTGATACGAAATCACAAATCCAGTCACATAACTGAGACGATATTCCATAAGCACGCAATTTAACTACGAGCCGCTTGTGTGGTACCGTGTCAAAAGCCTTTGGAAAATCCAGAAATACGGAATCAATCTGAAATCCCTTGTGAATGGCACTCAACACTTGATGTGAAATAAGAGATAGTTGTGTTTCACAGGAATGATGTTTTCTAAACCCATATTGACTGTGTGTCAATAGATCGTTTTCTTCGAGGTATATTCGAACACAATACTCGTATATGTTCCAAAATCCTGTTGCATATTGACTTTTAACGATATGGGCCTGTAATTTAGTGGACTACTCCTACTGCCTTTCTTGAATATGGGTGTGACCTATGTAACTTTCAAGTGTTTGGGTATGGATCTTTCGTCGAGCGAACGGTTGTATATGATTGTTAAGTATGGATGTAATGCATCAGCGTACTCCGAAAGGAACCAAATTGGTATACAGTCTGGAGCAGAATACTAAGACTTACTTTTAATAAGTGATTGAAGTTTCTTCACTACTCCGAGGATATTTACTTCTACGTTACTCATGTTGGCAGCAGTTCTTGCTTCGAATTCTGGAATATTTAGCTCGTTTTCTTTTGTGAAGGCATTTCGGAAGGCTGTGTTTAGTAACTCTGCTTTGGTAGCACTGTCTTCGATAGTAACTCCATTGCTAACGCTTAGAGAAGGCATTGATTGTTTATTGCCGCTAACATGCATCACATACGACCACAATCTCTTTGGATTTTGTGCCAGGTTTCCAGACAAAGTTTCGCTGTCCGAACTGTTATAAGAATCTCGCATTGAAGTCCGCGGTAAATTTCGAGGTTCTGTAAAAAATTGCCAGTCTTGGGAATTTTGTGTCTGTTTAAATTGGGCATCATTGTTTCGTTGTTTCTGCAACAGTGCTCCAACCCGTTTTGTGTACCAAGGAGGATCAGCTCCGTCGCTTGTTAATTTATTTGGTATTCATCTCTCAATTGCTACCGATAGCATTTCTTTGAATCCAAGCCACATCTGGTCTACACTTACATTATTAATCTGAAATGAGTGGAGATTGTCTCTGAGGAAGGCGTCAAGTGAATTTTTATCTGCTTTGTTGAATAGGTATTTTTTCGCTTATTTTTCGAGGATTTGGGGATTACAGTCTTCAGTCTCGCTACGACAACCCTGTGTTCACTAATCCTTGAATCGGTTTTGATGGTCGTTATTAATTCACGATTATTTGTTGCTAAGAGGTCAAGTGTATTTTCACAACCGTATGCTATTCGAATGGGCTCATGAACTAACTGCTCGAAATAATTTTCTGAAAATGCGTTTAGGAGAATTTCGGATGACATTCTGTGCGTACCTCCAGAATTGAAAATATCGAGGATAAATTAAAATCACCACCAACTATCATCGTATGAGTCGGGTAGGTATCTGAAATCAAACTCAAGTTTTCAGCAACTGTATCATCTGATTTGGGAGGTCGGAAAAGGGATCGAATTATTATTATATTCCGCTTACCAACCATGACTTCTGCCGATAGTATCTTACAGGAAGTATCAACTTAAATTTCGTGACAAGTTAAACTACTTCTGACAGCAACAAAAACGCCACCGCCAACCATGTCGAGGCTATCCTTTCGGAACACCGTTAGATTCTGCACAAAAATTTCGCTTATATCCGGCTTTAGCCAGCTTTCAGTGCCTATAACGATTTTAGCATCAGTGGTTTCTATTAGCGCTTGGGGCTCTGGTAGTTTCCTAACACAGCTACGACCATTTACAACTGTTATGGTTCCTATATCTATGTTCTTCCTGTGTTCAGACTGCACCATTTGTGACTGAAGCCCTTCCTGTGTTTTTCGGAACTCCTCTGAACTAGAAAACCGCCCAGTCCACGCTACACAGCCCCTGCTACCCGTGTAACCGCCTCCTGCGTATAGTGGACACCTGACCTAATCAGCGGAACCCGAAACCCAACCACCCTTTAGCGCAAGTCGAGGAATCTGCAGCCTACACGGTCGCAGAAACGTCTGAGCCTCTGATTTAGACCCTCCACTCGGCTCTGTAGCAGAGATCCGCAATCAGTCCTGTCGACTATGCTGCAAATGGTTAGCTCGGCTTTCCTCTTGCAAGCGAGACTGGCAGCCTTTACCACTTCTGCTAGCCGCTCGAAACCAGAGAGAATCTCTTCTGATCCAAAGTGACACACATCATTGGTACCGACGTGAGCCACTACCTGCAGTTAGCTGCACCCTGCGCTCTTCGTGGCGTCCAGGAGGACCCTTTCTACATCTGGTAGGGCTCCCCCTGGTCTGCACACCGAGTGCACATTGGTTTCTTTACCCTTCTTGTTATCCAAGTCCGTAATGGGCCACATAATGCTCCTAACGATGGAGCTCCTAACTAGCAATAAACCCACCTTCTGCGATCGCCCGGATTTTGCGGGCTGAGTGGTTTTCTCTGAAACAGGACAGGTGACAGTATCTGGCTCAGCAACAGTGTCAGCCACAGACAGCACCTGGAGACAGTTTGTCAGACAAGGGCCTGGGAAGTCTTTCGCCGCCTGCTTCGTCCCGGGGCGACCTCCCACTCGACCACAGGTGAGGGATCAGCCTCAGTGCGAGGAGTGATTTGGTTGGCCACCGGTGATGATCGATAGGAGGACTCAGACGTGCTGGACGTCCGGTGGATCCCCACGGCCGGCCCACAACAGTGGTGCCCATCCACTGCAGCCTCGAGCTGTGTAACCGAAGCCATCACAGCCTGAAGCTGAGAGCGACGTGTTACCAACTCGGCTTGCATCCGCACACAACAATCGCCGTTCCTGTCCATACTAAAGACCGTGGAAAACTAAACTATGCGGATAAACGGACTATCAGCACGTCCTGCGCAACTCTACTGTAGATCCCGACGAAAACAGAGGAACTGTGTTTAATAACATGCAGATATTCAAAAACCTAACTACCGAAGCACTCAGGTGAAACTAAATAATTCGCCCCTGATTAGTAACTTGTAATATGTCACAAAATCGGTTTACTTTCTGATGCAAACAAAAACGCGAGAACTGTGGCTATTAGATATTAAATTTACACGCAGGAACTCAAGAAACTAAACTATTAAAGCACACAGTTGATATAATAAAATTCGCTCCTGTTTATAAACTCGTAAATGTCACAAAAGCGGTTACTTCCCTATTCTTGCCTCTCCCTCGGTCGGCTACTACTGCCTGATTGACTGCCTGAATAACGCCAAAAAGCGCTCACTAGTCTTCATAACAAGCAACCAAACGAATTTTCACTCGTGCTACGGAAACCTATTATAGACCTTGATGAAATTCGTTAGTTACATCTGCATTTAGCGGA
Source organism: Schistocerca gregaria (assembly GCF_023897955.1). Lineage (NCBI taxonomy): Eukaryota > Metazoa > Arthropoda > Insecta > Orthoptera > Acrididae > Schistocerca > Schistocerca gregaria. Next base: position 1,163,019,792 of record NC_064920.1, read on the forward strand.
CATGCAACTGCAGTGCCACTTTGGCGCAAGCAACTGCCACTTCCCAACTGTGCAACAGCAGTGTCAGTTGGCACAGACTGCACGTCTGCAAAAGCGTTCGACACTAGCTACGACCATTTGCTGGCCACTAGACTGCAGGGCCTGTGTGGAGTGAGCTACTTTAACTGTTTTTTCTCGTATTTTCCCATGTAAAATCGCTACGTAGCACCCTCTGAGCCACAGCATTGGTAGGACGCACATTCTGCCACCAAAAATTGGTGTGAACCACTCTCTATTAGACTACAATGGTAAGGAGGACGTTCTGCCACACAGCATTGGTAAAAGTGCTCTGTGCCACGCAACATCAGTGCACAGCATCCTCGGCCACGGAACATCATTACAAAGCACTCTTTGCTACTGAAACGTCCCCTTAGAAAAAATATACAAGACTGTGCTTAAACTGACACACAATATTTTTAGCGCAACGCAATCTGACTTTCAAAAATCCCTACGAAAGAATGTCCCTGAGTAACATTAACCTATACGTTTCACAAATCATTTACCTCACAAAAATCTTGGTTACTCGAACTACTGCAATAGAGCGAGCACCAACACTGCCAGCTAAATAAAAGATTCAAACTACGGAAGGCACTAACTACTGATAGGTATAGTTAGCAAATGAAAGATTTTAATAGAGAACAAACAATGCATTGACATTAATAGTCATAATATATATAGCAGTTCATGACAACCATTCTTAGAAATTTCAAAACTCCGCCATCTCTCTCCCCACATCCACTACTGCTGGCGGCTCACCTCCAACTGCGCAACGCTACGCGCTGTTAACATCCAGTTGCCCAACACTACAATGGCGAGTATTACAACAAAGCCAACCAGCCACTGACTGCACACAGCACAGCCAGTGATTTTTCATACAGAGCGCTATGTGGCGTTACCAATAAAAAAACGTAAATAACCTACTTACACTACATAAAATTACTAAGAAGTACCGTCCCCCAAACAACCCTGCTACAAAGCAACTTTGCAGAATGTAATACCATCACAAATCTGTATTTGTCACACAAAATTTTTACGAAGCACCCTCTGCGGCACCAATTTGATACGAAGCCACCTGTAGCACGCAACATCAGTACTTAGCACTCCCAGCAATGTAAAACGTATACGGAGCACCACCTGCCACGTAACATTGGTACAAAGCGCTCTTTACTACGCAACTTCAGTTAGATGCAGGGCTCTGCCGCAACGCCCTCGTACGAAAAAGCTTCTCCCATTAACCTAGTTACAAAGCATTCTTTGCTACGTAACTTCGATAGGATGCACCCTCTGTCACGAATATTGGCCGCAAAACATTCGTCAAAGCACCATCTGCCAGGCAAAATTGGTACGAAGCATCCTTAACCATATACAGTTACGCGCCGAGTAAACTGATATAGGCATGCGTATTCAAATACAAGGACGTCTAAAGAGGCAGAATACGGCGCTGTGGTCGGCAACGCCTATATAAGACAACAAGTGTCTGTCACACTTGTCAGATCGGTTACTGCTGCTACAGTGCTAGGTTATCAACATTTACGTGAGTGTTGTAGTCGGCGCACGAGCGATGGGACATAGCATCTACGAGGTGGCGATGAAGTGGGGATTTTCCGGTGCGACCATTTCAAGAGTGTACCGTGAATTTCAGAAATCCGGTAAAACACCGAATCTACGACATCACTGCAGCCGGAAAATCATCCTGCAAGAACGAGACCGACAACGACTGAAGAGAATAGTTCAGCTTCACAAAAGTGCAGCTCTTCCGCAAAGTGCTGCAGGTGTCAGTGTCAGGCGGTCAAGTGTCAGCGTGCGAACCATTCAAAGAAACATCATCGATATGGGCTATCGGAGCCGAAGACCCACTGATGTACCCTTGATGACTGAACAACCCAAAGCTTTGCGCCTCGCCTGCGCCCGTCGATACCGACATTGGACGGTTGATGGCTGGAAACATGTTGCCTGGTCGGACGAGTCTCGTTTCAAATTGTATCGAGCGGGTGGACGTGTACGCCTGTGGGGTCATGCTCATGAATCCATTGGCCCTGTATTTCAGCAAGGGATTATTCAATCTGGTGGAGAGGTGCGTGTGCAAGGTGGAGTGATATGGGACTCCTGATATGTCTAGATACGACTCTGTCAGGTGTCACGTACGTAAGCATTCTGTCTGATTACATTCATTCATGTCCACTGTATATTCCGACGGACCTGGGCTATTCCTGCACTAAAATGCGACACCACATTCGTCCGGAATTGCTACAGTGTGGCTCCAGAACCACTCTTCTGGGTTTAAACACTTATGCTCACCTGACACGAATATAACTGAGGATATCTGCGATGCCTTGCGACGTGCTGTTCAGAAGAGATCTCGACCTACTCGTACTCTTATGGATTTATGGACAGCCATACAGGATTCATGGTGTTAGTTCCCTCCAGTGCTACTTAAAACACTATTCGAGTCCCAGCACGTCGTTTTGCGGCACATCTGCTTGCTCGCGGGGGCCCTACACGATATTAGGCAAGTGAACCAGTTTCTATGTGTCTTCAGTGTAACATCAACTGCATGTACCTTATATCACCTAACAGGTATGTAGCACCTTCGCCCATACCACATTGGTACAAAACAGTCTGTCCCAAGCAACGTTCGTATGATGCACCAGTACATCTACTGCAGACGAGTTCATGTACTGTTGTGGGGCATCAGTGAATATTACATTACAAAGGAGGACTGAAATTTACTGGAAATTATATGCACATGTGACTATATTGTCAGAATATGCTATATGAAAAATGACAAAGATTAAAGCAATGGCTGCGAAAATTTTATCTCTGAATATTCCTCATAATATGGCAGAGTAATAATGATTGTGAAAGCTAATATTTGCATATTAATTGTGCCCAGACTCATTCGCTAGAGTGATATGCAGTAATAGACTGTAGTACCACATTTTACGGGCCTAATTATCATTACACATAAGAATAATACCTGATGCACACTCACTGTCAAGTTGTAGCCGCTATACTAACTGCAACCACAAAAAGCAAATATTCTCTATATGTATTTCGTTATGTGCGATCCAGCATAATTCAGCATAAATATTAATGTGCATCTATTTGATAACACTGTACGCGCCACGTGCGTCAGAAGAATCGAGTTAGGGAGAGAGAAACACAACGTTTTGTGCGTATTTGTGTGTGTTTGTGTGGCTGTGTAAGTTAGAGAGAGGGACATAGAGAATGATATGATACTACTACCAATAGTCTCAGTTCCATATCTTAAAGCGCTGTAAATTACGATGTTGAAACAAAAGTAGACATTATTTTTTGCATTAACACATGGGTTATTATAAAACACAAAGTATTTTAAGTTTGATTCTACGTGATGTTCTAGATGGAGGTTTGCTCACAGTATGTTAGTGATGACCAGAGAGTTATATGAATTGTATATAAAATATAGTTTAGCAAAGTTTTATTGTTATTGTATTTACTATTTCGTAAGAGTGATCAGCACACGTCATTTACTTTTACGAACAGCAAATATGTAACGGAAAACATTTTAAATGAGGAGGTGGAACTTGAATCCTGGGACTGGGAATCCTCAACACGCACATACACACGTCCACGCGCTTCCTCTCTCCATCCCTCCCTCCCTTCCCCCCTCTCTGCCTCTGCCTCTGTCTCCTTCCACTCATTCACACACGCGTGTGCACACACACACATACACACACACACACACACACACACACACACATACATAGAAAGAAACACACTTACACACACACACACACCATATATAATATGCTTTTGCATTTTATCCTGTCTTTTCTCTAATCCCTTCTTTAGCTGCTCACAGTCATTCCTCTCTCACATTTCCAGACATGATTACACTTACAGCTTCATTACTAACACACTCTTTTAACTTCACCCATCAGTAGAAGGTTATTGCATATTGATCTTCTGCACGACATCTTTGCATGCAATACTGTAAGTGGGTACGTTGCTTGTACTAGAATTAACATACATAGTGTAATACTAATTTTCCTTTGTGACATTATTATTTTTGCTGTGGGATCAGGAAGTAAACTTTGGTTAAAGATTATCCTCATACATACATCTAACTTATTTATTATTTTCGAACACAAAAATATCCAGAAACTTACAGTATCATCTATTTAGTTATAGGTCTGTAATATATGAACGGTACTTTGTTGTGATATGGTATGCAACAGAAATGAGCTAAATTAACAGATCATAAATTCACAAATTTTGAAATTTTGAAACTCCATCTTTGGTTATTGTGCCATATGCGAGTGCCAGATATACACACAGCGAGAGATGATGGCGGATTACATTTTGAAATTGTAATCTTCTGGTATTCACTATGGAATGGATTAAAATTACTGCTAAATAGTGGTCCTACCGTGTAGGGATAATTGTCGAACAAATAAAACATCCTGAAATTAGTGGTGGTTATTTACAACAACATTTCTCTTATGTTAGCTGTGCTGCTTCATTTTAAAACTTGTTCAGAAAATATATCATTAGCATTTTTTATTATTTATTTATTCATCTGTAAACAAATTTCTTTGCATGGATGTCGTCATTATACAAACACATGTACATTATTTTGTCACATAAGATAATGAAATACAAGCTACATATAATAAATTCATTATATATATATATATATATATATATATATATATATATATATATATATATATATATATATTAACACACAATTTATCATTGAATTACATAACGCAGAAGAACCGGCTTCAATCAAAAGAAATATGTCACAAGACTCCTCTAATACTTGTGTGGATAAATTACAATCTAGAATGTCTACTTTATAATTGATTAACCTGATTACTTATTTGTGTAAATATTCTTTTAGGAAAGCTTTAAATTTACCGAGTTCCTTTATGTTTTTGATTTCTTTTGGCATTTTATTGTATATCTTGACACTTTGATAAAACATAGTGATTTGGGCTTTAGTTATATTCATTCTGTCTAGGTACAAGCAATTACTGTTTCTGGTTTGGTGATCATATATGCAGCTGTTTGCTAAATATTGCTCAATATTTTTGTGAATAAAAACTGCAGTTTGCAAGATATATTCACTTGAGATTGTCGGAATACCCCATTTTTTGAATAGCTCACTGCAGTGTGGTGTTTTGTGCCTCTTTCTCATTATTATGATAGCTCGTTTTTGCAATCTGAACATATATTTCACATTTTGGGCATTTCACCCCAGAGTGTTATGCCGTAACTTCTGACTATACCACAGTTAACTGATCATTTAAATTTGAAAAGCTTCTGGCGCAAAACATTTGCTTTCACCTACAAGTACCCAACTGACGGTCTCATAGAAGGCGATCCGAAAATAAAATGAGGGACATATTTCAAGGAACTAAATGTTTCATCGTGGAAATTGTGTGTACACTGCAGGAAAATGCTATGTGTCTCTTTTGCGACTAAGCATCAACGAAAGATGGGTAAAATTATGTTCTATTTAATAACTTGAAACATATATTATTTTTTTTATATTTTAAATATGTGTTAATTCATTGTCTGACATACCGATTTTTTGGAAGTCGTGACTGAACCTCATATAAAGAAACGAACATCAGTGATACTTAGAATGAACCTTATGGTAAGCCTACCCCATTATTGTTATGGTATGACCTTCAGTAGGTGAAATGAGAATAAGCTAAGCAGCTTGCGTTTCGTACGTGCCTCGAAGCACGAATCAGCGCACAAGGCCAGGGGCGGCACAGCACGCATCGGTGGCGCCAGCACTTACCTTAAGGGCGCGTGTCTCCTGCTGCGGCCCTGCGGCGCTGTCGCCAGTGTTCGACGTTCTCGTTTACGAGCCGGGACGGCCAGGTCTTAACGCAGTGCAGACACTGTGTTCGGACGGCACGTTTCCCGGGAGGGGCCGTGTTCAGGCAGGCCCGCTACTGGCGCCTGCGGGGACATCACACGTGCGCACCGACAAATTGTCACCGTAAACAGTCGCTGCCGGATGGACAGCGACCACGAACGTACACGCTTCTACATAGGAGTTTAAGATACTCACGACTCCGTATCATCAGTTTCTTTACTGATACGATGCGACCCATCACGAATTTCTGTCTTGATCTAACCTCATCATCTCAGAATGGCATTTGAACCGCACGCTCTAAATTATTTGTTGGAAAGCACATCAAGCAAAGCTTCTATGTAATTTTATGGAGACCCGAGTACTTTCAAGGTCAAGGTCAGTGTAATATAAGCATTAAATAGCATTTACACTACTGGCCATTAAAATTGCTACACCACGAATATGACGTGCTACAGACGCGAAATTTAACCGACAGGAAGAAGATATGCAAATGATTATCTTTTCAAAGCATTCACACATGGTTGGCGCCGGTGGCGACACCTACAACGTGCTGAGATGAGGAAATTTTCCAACAAAGTTCTCATACACAAACAACAGTTGACCGGCGTCGCCTGGTGAAATATTGCTGTGATGCCTCGTGTAAGGAGGATAAATGCGTACCATCATGTTTCCGACTTTGATAAAGGTCGGATTGTAGCCTATCGCGATTGCGGTTTATCGTATCGTGGCATTTCTGCTCGCTTTGGTCGAGATCCAATGACTGTTAACAGAATATGGAAACGGTGGGTTCAGGAGGGTAATACGGAACGCCGTGCTGTATCTCAACGGTCTCGTATCACTAGCAGTCGAGATGACAGGCATCTTATCGGCATGACTGTAACGGATCGTGCAGTCACGTCTCGATCCCTGAGTCAACAGATGGGGACGTTTGCAAGACAACAACCATCTGCACGAAAAGTTAGACGACGTTTGCAGCAGCATGGACTATCAGCTCGGTGACCATGGCTGCAGTTACCATTGACGCTGCATCACAGACAGGAGCGCCTGCGATGGTGTACTCAACGACGAACCTGGGTGCACGAATGGCAAAACGTCATTTCTTCGGATGACTCCAGATTGTGTTTACAGCATCCGTGTTTGGCGACATAGTGGTGAACGCACATTGTAAGCGTGTATTCGCCAGCGCCATACTGGCGTATCACTTTCGTGATGGTATGGCGTGCCATTGGTTACACGTCTCGGTCACCTCTTGTACGCATTCACGGCACTTGGACAGTGGACGTTACATTTCAGATGTGTTACGACCCGTGGCTCTACGCGTCATTCGATCCCTGCGAAAACCTACATTTCATCAGGACAATGCACGATCGCATATTGCAGGTCCTGTACGGATACAGAAAATATAGAAAATGTTCGACAGCTGCTCTGGCCAGCACATTCCACAGGTCTCTCACCATCTGGAAACGCCTGGTCGATGGTCGCCGAGCAACTGGCTCGTCACAATACGCCAGTCACTACTCTTGATGAAGTGTGGTATCATGTTGAAGCTGCATGTGAAGCAGTACCTGTACACGCCATCCAAGCTCTGTTCGACACAATGCCCAGGGGTATCAACGCCGTTATTACGGCCAGAGATGGTTGTTCTGGGTACTGATTTCTCAGGATCTATGCACCCAAATTGTGTGAAAATGTAATCACATGTCAGTTCTAGTACAATATATTTGTCCAATGAATACCCGTTTATCAGCTGCATTTCTTCATTGTGTAGCGATTTTAATGGCCAGTAATGTAATATGAGCATTAAAAGCTCCATGGAATTCACAGCCCCCTTTCAAGATATTCAGATAAATTATGTGAGAACTAAATAATGATTTAATGTTCTGCCTGCCACGATCTGAAGCTTTTAAATTCTTGTTTATGTCAGGTGGTAACCTTATGTAGATATTTGCGCCATGAGATAAATCTCTATTCTGAGTGGTCAGTATTGATGCAAAGTTGCTTGTTGCTTGTTTTAGTGTTGTGGTTGCGAGTCCCGCGGTTCATCCAAGTTCACGACTGATTCGAGAGGCGCAATGTCTGGTACAGTATGCCTTGCCAGCGAAGTCTTTTAACAAACTGCATTAACTGCGGAAGCAGCGCGGAGTATTATCTCGACCACACTACCATGACGTTACAGCACTACTGCAAGCCTACGTTGCAGCTAAATGAGGCTGAGCAGGGCACGCTGTTGTTCCTCAGATAAACGCGTGTATTGGTTGGTGATTGACCGTATGATTTCGATCTCATTGAACAACTTTTGTATATGTTTTCAAAGCTCCATTCTAATGGCACCGCTGCTCCAGAGTTCTCATTTTTTAAAATCTGCACAAGGGTAAATTAAAACCAGTCTTCATTCTAAAGAGGAAAAACTCATTTTGCGTTACTGAATCTACAACTGTTAGTAGAGCAAGGAAATCAATTTTTAATGGGTGCTATCTACGCGTGGTCTGCATCTATAAGCAGTAAACATGCAAAATTTGCCAGGATTACTCCATATTGTCTCATTACGGTTTCTCTTTGCAGTCCGCACCGCAACACCGAGCTCAAACGGCGTTTATAATCTCTGAACATGCCTTGTGGTTTTCACAGTTAATCAGCCACTGGAGCGTGCGGATGTAGGACTGGATCCAAATGGCATGCATGGATTCACTGCAACAGGCCGAAAATGTCCGCGCGCTGTGTGATGTATGATGTCGACTGCTGGCTTCAGCGATGCGATCAGAACTACTTGGCAGCCATTTCCTGTAAATTTTGGAGGAGGCAGCTTCTCTGTGCTGGGGCACGCTCATCGGAGCTTCATAGGGTCCGGAGGTCATCGACAATTTAGTGAAATTGCGGGAGTTCTTAGTTCCTATTTCCAGCTGCTTCGTTGACTAAATAAAAGAATTTGATCGTATTGTCTGGAAGAAAACCCTATCAGGTGCTTGTAGAATTTTGCATCCCAGTACATCTACCTGCACCGATCAATAGTCTATTCAGTACTCACCTCAGATGTGTGAAGACGTTTGCTGGCATGTGTAATTTCTTAATTCCAACAAAAGGTGTCAGACTGGGTTGTGTCCTACATTCCCCCCACTCCTCACAACACCGAACTGTACAACATCAAATCTGAAAAGCTGAATATTTCATTAGGAAAGCTCTAAATGTTTCGGCTGGGGGCATCTTAGTTGGTGGAAGAACTTGTAGCAACTTCTGATTTGCTGACGACACAGTGTTTTTAGCCAGCAGTGAATATATGTTTTCTGGGTTACTAACAAAATTAAAGGAAGACAATCTATCACGTACGTTATACATCAATGTAAAGTTATAACTCATGACGACTCACAGGGGTGCACAACTCTGACTCCCAGGTCTATTAAAGATCGGGAACTCGTGCATCCTTTCATCTATCTTGACTCAACCATCTGCGTCACAGGAAATTATGAAGATGAGATAACAAGGCAGATTACGTTAGTGCGAGCGGCTGTGAAGGTGATGGCAGAACAAAGCGATCACTTTACAGTAAAGTGCTGACTTGTTAAAACACTCGCGTTTTCCGACTTCTTGAAGGATTGTGAAACGTAATACTTTCGAACAGAGACAAGCAGTGTACTGATGCTTCTGAGCTTTGGTACTGGCGAAGGATGTTGCACATGCAAGGGACGGAGAAAAAAACGAAAATGTCCATTAGTGAGAAAGTTTCCCCAGCCGATTGTCTTAACGTGTCAACGAAAAGTTCCAGTTTCTAGGTCAAATTATGAGAAGGAGAAATCTAGAGAAAATATTCGTGGAGCGAAAATTTGAGGTTGTGAAGCCGAGGGAGACAGCAGTGACTAGGTGGAGAGGCAACCATTTCTAGAGATACTGGTAACAGTCCGAAATGTAGACGCTTGGTACAGTGGGGCCATGACACTCAACAATGAAAAACAATGACTGGTGATGATCAATATATGAACGCTCATTTAAATAGTCACCTCATATACACACATTTAAATTTTTTTAACGTCTCTCAGGATCCCAGAACTCCTGAAGATAGATGTTAACTGTGGATATTGTATCAGAGACACAGTCCCTTTGACTGTCCAGAGATGTCACTAGACCTGCCCAAAGATGCAAGCAAACATGCAGGAGCAGCGCCTATTAGACGGAGGGGGTCCGACAGCCGATCAGTTCCAGTCATTTCACCTGGAAGGAGGTACACGGCTCGTGTTGTCTGTAGTTCTAACATCCCTACCACAATAAAGGTCAAAGTTTAATGGTTATGCTGCTGCTCACGGTGCTAAATACTGCATTTTCGGGCAACAACTAAGTTATTATGTGGCAGGTGTCATTAGAACACAGTTAACAAAATTATTTCATGTAATAATCAAAAAATCAGACACTCATATTTTTGTGTTTTCCATGCTGGTCTCGTATTATCATGGCTCAATAGTTGAAAATCTAGGTGGTTATGATTCCAAGCTCGGATGCAAAGAGGCCTAGGTTTTATTCTGCTATAATCAAAAGTTATGTAGATGCGCTACACAAACCATCCTTGAACATTACACTTTTGCTGGACAATGGTGATGTAAAAAAAAATAATCAGCACTCCGAAATTACGTTACACTTCCTTTTAGTTGCCTTTATTGCAATATGACGTGACACACAAACATCACTTCACAATACAAAACACACTTGAAAACATCTTCCTCATAGTCACTGTTAAAGTTCAAATTTTATAAGCTAAAGACTATATTCGTCTTTCCAACATGACGTCCATGACTTGACTTTCTCAAGGTCAGAGTCTCAAACAAGTTAACAACTAACTGACTATCGCTTACGCGCCCAAAAATCAGAGATACAAGTACGTCAAAGAACATAGTGACGAAAGAAAGAGTACACATCAGAATAATATCATGGCAGTACAAACATATCGATGTATCAAAAGTGAAATCATATCTGAATGTTGTCTCAGAAATATGTTAGGTAGTTAACAGAAATACAATAGAATATTACTGGTATCGAGAGGTTCAGGTGAGGTACCATAATGGTCACGTAATTCAAGTATCATTACAAGCTCAACCACGCGTTGTCGGCCAACACCGCGGTTCGATCGCGTCCGCATTGTCACTTTGTGCCAGGACCAGCTCTGAACGAGAGAAGTGTCCAGGCGTCTCGGAGTGAAACAAAGCGGTTTCGTTCGGACATGGAGAAGATACACAAAGAGACAGGAACTGTCGATGATATGCCTCGCTTAGGCCGCCAAAGGGCTGCTACTGCAGTGGATGACGGCTATCTACGGATTATGGGTCGGAGGAACACAGCAGCGTCATCATGGTGAATAATGCTTTCCGTGAAGCCATAGGACGCCGTGTTACGACTCAAACTGTGCGCATTATGCTGCATGATGCGCAAATTCAGTCCCGTCCACCATGGCGAGGTCCAACTTTGCAACCACGACACCATGCAGTGCGGTACAACATTTCGAATGGACAACTCAGGATTGGTATCACGTTCTCTTCACCGATGGGATTCGAGATGACAGGCATCTTATCCGCATGGCTGTAACGGATCGTGCAGCCATGTCTCAAACCCTGAATCGACAGAAGGGAGACCAAGAGATGAATACACTAAGCAGATTCAGAAGGAGGTAGGTTGCAGTAGGTACTGGGAGATGAAGAAGCTTGCACAGGATAGAGTAGCATGGAGAGCTGCATCAAACCAGTCTCAGGACTGAAGACCACAACAACAACAACATGGGCTCAGGACAGAAAGTTTTTGTTATCTTGTAATGTTTCCGTAAGGTGAGATTCAACAACCGTGAAGTATATTATAAAACACATTTTAACGGATAGCTGTCTATTTGGATAAATGGATAATTTCGATAAATTTCAGTTTCAAAGGAATATGGGTATTTTTTAACTGACCTGTTGTTTCCTACAGCACTCAGGCTTTGTCAGTCAAACTGAGGAGCTACTTGATTGAGAGGTAGCGGCTGTGGCCTAGGAAACATACGGATCGGAGAGCGGAGTGCTGACGACATGCCCCACCATATCCGCATCCAGTGAAGCCTGTGGGCTGGGGATGACACGACGGTCGGTCGGAACCGTTACAACCGTGGTCTGTTCGGGCGGAGTTGCACCCTGCATCCTAGATATGGTCAGTAACCGAAGCCGGCAGATGAGTAATGGGACAAATAAGCAGTTGACGGTTAAAATGCATTTTATAAAATTCCTCCCATTTTCCTGGTAAGTAAGGCTGTCCACTGTAAAAATGCATGTAATGTAGTAATATATTCCATACTGGCGTGAGTTTACGTAATCAATGATCAGCCAAAACATTATGACCACTACCCACAGCGAAGTTGGATGCCACCTAGTATCGTTTTGGACACGTGGCTTCGTAACAAAAGTGTGAAAGTGGAGTACACACGGGTGGGGGATCACCCTATCGAAAATATAGGCTTCAAATGGGGAATTCCGTTGAGATGAGTGACTTTGACGAAGGGCTGAATATTATTACGCAGAGACTGTGAACGAGTATCTCGAAAACGGGCGAAGCCGGTCGAATGTTCACGGTCTACTGTCGTGAGCATCTGCGGAAAGAGGCAGAACAACAGTGAAACTACCACTAAGCGCTAAGTGGTTGGACGTCCACGACTCTTCACAACGTGCGATTTGGAGGATGTCTGCTCTGTAAAACAGGACTGATGGTTGTTTGTGGCACCTCTGCCGAAAGAACACAACGCTGATGTACGCACAAATGTTTCTGAGCAAACTGTTCATCTTACATTGTTGAACATGGAGTTCCGTTGGAGACCACCCCTACGTGTTCACATCTTGACTATACGACATCTTTAAATACGGTTCCATTGGGCATGGAACCATCGGATTCGACCCTCAGTCAAGGGAAATGTGTCGGCTCTTCGGGTGAATCACGTTTTGCTATTCGACACAGATGGCCGTCTCCACAAATGTCGTGTTCCCGCTGAACGACCCCTCGAAACGTGCAGCGCACCACGGACGCAGGCTGTTGACAAATGTGTTATTCTGTGGGAGAAACTCTCTTCTTCATCTACATCCACACTCCGCAAGCCACCCAACGGTGTGTCGAGAAGGGCACTTTACATGCCACTGTCATTAACTCTCTTTCCTGTTCCAGTCGCGTATGGTCCTCGGAAGGTATAAGTAAGGGAAGCAATATATTCGATACCTCATTCAGAAACGCTCTCTCGAAATCTGGACAGCAAGCTACACCGCGATGCAGAGCACGTCTCTTTCAGAGTCTGCCACTTGAGTTTGGCTAAACATCTCCGTAACGCTATCAGGCTTACCAAATAACCGTGTGAAGAAAGGCGCCTCTCTTCTTTGGATCTATTTCCTCTGTCAAACTGACCTGGTACGGATCCCACACTGATGAGCAGTACTCCAATATAGGTCGATCAAGTGTTTTGTAAGCCACCTCCTTTGTTGATGGACTACATTTTCTAAGGACTCTCCCAATGAATCTCAACCCGGTACCCGCATTACCAAAAATTAATTTTATATGATCATTCCACTTCAAATCGTGCCGCACGCACTTTGCCAGATATTTTACAGAAGTAACTACTACCAGTGTTTGTTCCGCTATCATATAATCATTCAATAAAGGATCCTTCTTTGTATGTATTCGCAATAAATTACATTTGTCTATGTTAAGGGTCAGTGGCCACTCCCTGCACCAAGTGCCTATCCGCTGCAGACCTTGTTCTTCCTTGGGAATTGTGATAGTAACGCAAGATACGCTGACGGCTGCGAACCATATGCGTGCCTTCATGCTTGATGTCCTCCCACGACGGTTATGTCAACCTTTAGCAGTATAACTGCCCGCGTCATGGAGACAGAAACGTGATACAGTGATTTAAGGAGCATTACAGAGAACACACTTTTCTCTACGACCTAATTCGCCTGATGTAAATCTTGTGGAACCCATCTGGGTCTCTATCGGATGCCATCACCGCGCACGCAAATCAGCGGCTCGTTATTTAATCGAAATATATGATGTGTCCGTGGACATCTACACGACACATACCAGCACAAACCTACTAACAAACTGTCGGATCGCCGATGCACAGAATCAGTGATATACACTACTGGCCATTAAAATTGCTACACCATGAAAATGACGTGCTATAGATGCGACATTTAACGCACAGGGAGGTCATGCTGTGATATGCAAATGATTGGCTTTTCAGAGCATTCACATAGGGTTGGCGCCAATGGCAACTCATACAACGTGCTGACATGAGGAAAGTTCCCAACCGATTTCTCATACACGAACAGCAGTTGACCGGCGTTGCCTGGTGAAACGTTGTTGTGATGCCTCGTTTCAAGAGGAGAAATGTGTACCATCAAGTTTCCGAATTTAATAAAAGTCGGATTGTAGCCCATCGCGATTGCGGTTTATCGTATCGCGACATTGCTGCTTGCCATGGTAGCGATCCAATGACTGTTAGCAGAATATGGAATCGGTGGCTTCAGGAGGTTAGCACGGAACGCCGTGCTGGATCCCAACGGCCTCGTATCACTAGCAGTCGAGATGACAGGCATCTTAACCGCATGGCTGTAACGGATCGTGCAGCCACGTCTCGATCCCTGAGTCAACAGATGGGGACATTTGCAAGAAAACTACCATCTGGACGAACAGTGCGACGACGTTTGCAGAAGCATGGACTATCAGCTGGGAGACCATGGCTGCGGTTACCATTGACGCTGCATCGCAGACAGGAGCGCCTGCGATGGTGTACTCAACGACGAACCTGGGTGCACGAATGGCAAAAAGTCATTTTTTCGGATGAATCCAGGTTCTGTTTACAGCATCCTGATGGTCGCACCCTTGTTTGCCGACACGGTGAACACACATTGGAAGCGTGTATTCGTCATCGCCATCCTGGCGTATCACCCGGCGTGAATGTACGGGGTGCCATGCCATTGGTTACATGTCTCGGGCACCTCTTGTTCGCATTGATGGCACTTTGAACAGTGGACGTTACATTTCAGATGTGTTACGTCCCGTGGTTCTACCCTTCATGCGATCTCTGCGGAAACCTATATTTCAGCAGGATACCGCACGACCGCATGTTGCAGGTCCTGTACGGGCCTTTCTGGGTACAGAAAATGTTCGATTGCTGCCCTGGCCAGGACATTCTCCAGATCTCTCACCAATTGAAAACGTCTGGTCAATGGTGGCCGAGCAACTGGTTCGTCACAATACGCCAGCCACCACTCTTGATGACTTGTGGTATCGTGTTGAAGCTGCATGGGCAGCTGTACCTGTACACGCTATCCAAGCTCTGTTTCACTCAATGCCCAGGCGTATAAAGACCGTTACGGCTAGAGATGGTTGTTCAGGGCACTGATTTCTCAGGAAATATCCATGAAAATGTAATGTCAGTTCTAGAATAATATATTTGTCCATTGAATACCCGCTTATCATCTGCAATTGTTGTTGGTGTAGCAGTTTTAATGGGCAATAGTGTATTTCCTTCCAAAGAAGGTATTAAACAGGTGGTCATAATGTTATGGCTGGTAACTGTATATGCAAACGTATGTTTTGTTGTATAAAGATTTATTGCCCGCCTCCATAGCTGAGTTCTCATCATTCCTTCCTCGTCGACGATGTAGCGTATATTTAAAAAAGAAGGAAGAAGAAAGAGTTGCACCCGACACCAGTCATCCCGCACTTGCTGTTCCCGGCCTAGCCGCGCGTTTTATTGTTTAACAATCTGTTCGTGTAAATCGTCTAGCTACATGGCTACACGCTCAGATTTTCTGACTGCCATTCAATGAAATTGTGCTCATTTGATTGGACTGCAACGGATCTTTTTCATGGAAAGAGTGGAACAGGGGTACTTCTTGATGGTAACAGAGGAGCTGCCTGAACGTGAAGTGGTAACTTCAGTTTCTGGGAGGATGGTATGCAGGCAGCATACCTCTCTACACCGCATCCAAGTGACACAATTGCCGGAGAGTTCTTAAGTTCTTGAATCATGGTAGGTCATTAATATAAGAAAGAAGGCTGGAACATATCATGTATGTGTTTAGTTTTTTATGTAAGATTGATTGGTGTAAACTGGATCGTAATTCAACGTACAGGTCGCGAGAAATTTCATTTTAAATTACACACTGGAATTATAATTCACTGTAGGACGCAATGGCTAAAGGCATTCATTGTCGGGTGGTGGGTAGGCTGAGCACCCAATACTGTCATGCTATCATGGCATGAGTTAGGAGCATAGCGTTGACAATATTCTCGGTAAGAATACGAAGGGAAAGTATTGCAAGTTAGGCGCGTTTGCGGGGAAAGAAACTCCTAATAAGCACGTGGACCTGTGTCATACGTTAAGGGCTGGGAAAGGAAAAATAGTCAATTTAAAAAGTACCTTTTTTTTAAAGTCTGATGTCATAGAAGTGCAAAAACGTATCAGTAAGGGTGGCAGGGGAAGGAAAATATATTGGATGTTGGGTGAGGCAAGACATGTGACCAGTATCAGTTACTTTTCAGTCGTAGCAATTATTCATGTTATATTGAGAAAATCTGAATAGGCAAAGTCAATAGTTTTAATTGGTGGTGTTAAAGCATATTTTGACGATGAAAACGTTTACAGGCTCTGACAATGGGAGTGTAATTAACGAAGATTATGTCGCACAGTATGCCATCATTCAACAACCTACTGTCAGGAAGTACTATGGCCAATATCTACTTGCATATTGTCTCAGAGGTGTAAATAATTAGTACCTAAATTACGTTCTCGTCACGACGGTGGGATTACATTACTCTGTGTCTTGGAGAATATCGTATGATGTATTGCCAGCACATGCAAAACTATTCTGGTGTTTTATTTCTACGTCCCACGTGACAAAGGAGCACAGTTATGGTAATTTTGTAAGTGAGTAACCACATCGATAAATCCGGAAGCGTCTTGTCCATTCGAACTGTTTTCGGTCGCGTAAGCTCCTTGAATTCTCATGAATGCCACTTATAGATTTGCATAATTGTGACACCTTACGTACATCAACGAAATTGGGGGACAGAGGTCCTCCAAGATTCATTAAAATTTTACCAGAATAGCTTCTTCTTTGTTTTATAGTGTAGCATAGCCTCCTGGAGTGTTGTCGTGTAACAAAAAAGCTTAATTAGGCTTATTATATGGGAGCACAGCGTATGAACAATTGCCTGACAGTTAAGGGCAGGTAAAACGTAAGATTAACAGATCGCGTATGTTTGGCTGGACTTCAAGCACGCAATGTAAGAAGGTAGGTCTTTGTTGCAACTGATTCACGCAGCACTCTCAGTCTTCTATATAGCGTGTTTTGTTCTGTGTCACGTTGAAGGGTTGAGATTTTGGCTTATATTTTCTCTATGAGTAAATCGAGGTATGAGTAGCCCATAAATAAGTAATCTGCAAAGTGTCACGTATGACAGGTCTTATTTCGATTAACAACAGAAACGTTAACTAAAATTAATTTTATAGCTGGTTGAAGATAAACTATTCCAGACTAACCGGTATTGCAAGGTCCTCTGTGCCAGAATGTGGAAAAAGTGTTCGTAAGAATAAGTAAGTTTGTTAACAGTTAATAGTGATTTAATAGGTCTCATTTTAGCTGATGTAATAGTATTAAGGAGTGAAGAGATAATTTATTGATAATGCAAATTACACGCGTTGCTCATCTTTTGTTGAGGCATTTCACGCGATTTGAGGCTTTTCTCCTCGTTGGGTAAATGAATTATGAAGTCAATGAACACAGAAATGTACACTTCAATGGGTCACAGTAATAGAACTAATGTCGTCTTCTGATTATTTTGAACTTCACAATATTCTCTTTTTCTTTCGAAAACACAAATAAAATACTAGCGAAAGTATAAACGGTGGCCATCTTGGTCTGTTTACGTCGTTGTTTACGTGACATGGCGGTAATTAGTACTATTGTGGAACAAGTAATTTGGCTCTGATGACCGGTAGCACGGGAGGGTGCGTGGAATCGACAGTTTGGAAATGATGACGCGATCTGTATGAAACCGCCCTGCGGCCACTTAGCGCGTGGCTATTCAGTTTGTAATTGAGTGCTCGCCAGCCGCGGGCGGCGGCCCTGCGATCCGCTCGCGTGGAGAGACAGCGCCCTCGTGCTGGACAGTGATGGCTGCGCATGCTGTACAGCTGGGAGGAGATGTGCGAACTTACCTTCAAAAGAACCAACACTCCAGTCAAAAAGATGTAAGCTTCATTCATTAACGGAAGCAGGACTAACAGTCCTCTCGAGCTAAAAAAGATGGGGCTTAGTATCAGTTTTCTGCTACACTGGTTTATTTTGCACGGGCATGTAAGTCAAATGTGAACTTCATTTGCTGGGACTTAGTATTAATTTTGTGTTACATTGGTTCACTTTGCACCAGCATGTAACTTCATTTACTGAATTATTTTGTTAACTAGTCTTAACAGTAGTAGCGCTAAAATTATCGTGCTAGAACATCGTGCATTCAAGTATTACTTGTTTTATATACCAGTATGTCATTGAATTTGACGAAGTGTTGTAACAGAACCATGTGGCATGTTTATGAAAGAAATGTAATATTTAAATGTACCGTTCTTCTCTTGAATATGTGACACACGAAGATCGTATGAAAAGAGTATCGCAGCTGAAGAAGTTAATAGAGTTTGAAACACTGCCGATTAAATTTGTGCAAAGTAGTTGGCGGCAAAGGGTCTTCGGAAGGAAGCGTTTTCTGTTCCGAGTTTGTTATAGCTCCGTTGACAGTTTCTCGATCGTCCATTTGTATTATCACTATCCTACCAATAATCTTCATGAATTCCCCTTCCTTCTATTAGTAGCATTTTTATTACTAACCTTACTAGTTATGTCAATTTTTCTCTTGAACTTCTTCTTCTTCTTCCTCTATTGCAGTGCACAACATATCTATACTCCACTTGGCCAATCATCTTGTCGCAACTTTAGCCCCTACTTCTTTTATTCAAGTAATTACTCGTTTTACTTCCTCGTAATTCTCCCTTCACAGTCTTTATTTTCTTTCGATTCTCATAAAGACATTTTCCACACTTGTTTATCTCTATATGGCATTGGCAGTCTTTACATTAAGTAGAGAAAAATAATTCTACCATATAACTTTAATGTTTCTGCCTTCGTAGCTTTATCCATCCATTGAAACAGTTTAGTTAATTTGTGGCTACTTTGAGCTGAGGTATTGCGCTGAAATTTCATCTTTTATAGGAATTAACGCACCTAAGTACATATATTCCTCAGAGGGGCGATATTTCCGTGTATAATACTATCCTTGTTCTACCGATCTACTCCAGAAATTCGGTTTAACTCCTTATGTACATTGTATCTTTCCTAATTAGTATACTATATAAAAGTCATTAATGGATACGATCATCTGATTTATCGAAAATAGCGACATATATTTAAAACATATCAGCAGTCTTCTGGTATATGCCCCCCGCTTAAAACAGGTCAAAGACAGGTGGCAGTCTCGCTGCATTTCCGTGGGTATTCCCATTTCTGGTTATAGCTTGCTAGTCGCCTCTGTGTTTGGTCAACAGTCGTCCCCACTATGGGCTGCACTGACCCAACCGTAGACTTATTTTGACGCCAACTGAATTTGAATAAAGTACTTACTTGTATTGAACCAGAAGCTGACGTTGCTCTAGTCTGTGTAACACACATGTTACTGACTTTTCTTCTTGTTATTCCTTTTCCATTTGCAATGCGGATTCCGGTAAAGGTATTGTTAAATTATATAGGAGTACCTTTAAATACCATTTATTACACTTAATAGTGTCTCTCTAGTTACAAATACTGTAGAAAATCACATGTTGCGTGACCTTGATCTAACTCAGATGTTCACACGAGCATGAAAAACTCAAGAGTTAGGTGCAATATCTCCCCCCACCAATTTCGAGAGCCGACTGATTTTCCAGCACGCTCTGGTTCCGAGTAACATTGTCCTAATCCTACATGATATCTTTGGTACCCTTTGCTGTGTCATACTAAAGAGCAAATTTCGATTTAATAACATGTAGTAATAATAAAGTCAATATGTATAGAAACGTAGCACTTCACTCTTCTGTAGTAGCCATGTTCTAATGTGGCCACTTTTAATTAGTTGGTTAGTTAGTTAATTGCTATTATGTCCCATGGATCATTTTGCACGATAAATCGTCATGTGTAACGAGTCATTTTACATTCATATTGCAAATTAATTTGTACTCTAAACATAACCATAATATTATTGTTATTATTTCCCCGAAATGAGAACAAGATGTACAGATTGAGATAGTAATTCTTACCCACCACCTTTTATACATTACAAACATAGAAATTCTTCTACGGAATAGATGTAGTTGTCAAGGAGAGACTTTATCAATTCATTTTCAAATTTTACTTTGCTGCCTGTTAGACATTTAATATCACTGTGTAAGTGTTCAAAAATCTTTGCTGCAGCGTTGTGCAGCCCTTTCTGTGCTACAGACAACCTTAATGTTGAGTAATGAATGTAATGTTTTCTTGTTATATTGTAATTATGTACCTCATTGTTCCTTTTGAACTGTGGTGGATTACTTACAACACACTTCATGAGGGAATAAATATGCTTTGAAGCGGTAGTCAGAATGCACATATCCGTAAACAGATGTCTACTAGATGATCATGAGTTGAACACGATATATTATTCTAAACAGATGTCTGCAAGATGATCACTAAATATTATTCTTACAGCACGTTTTGGACAACGAAAACCTTCTTCATTAAAGATGAGCTACACCAGAACATTATTCCATATTACATTACTGAATGAAAATGTGCAAAATATGTCAACTTACTGATTTCGCTCTCCCCAAAATTTGCTAGGATTCTAAGTGCGAATGTGGCTAAACTATGTTGTTTTAATAGTTCCAAAACCTGACTTTTCCAGTTTAAATTCTCATCAATATGGAAACCTAAGAATTTTGAAACTTTCCACAATACGTATTATTTCATCACCATGTATTACACGTTCACTGGTGCAGTACCACTAGACATGCAGAACTAAATATGATGTTTCTTTGTGAAATTCAGGGTGAGACCATTGTCAGAAAACCAGCCAATGATACTGTTGAAACTTTTGTGCACCACTCCTTCCTTCCCTGTACATATACTAGGAGTGATTACAATACTGGTGTCATCTGCAAAAAGAACAGATTCTGCTTGTTATACATTAGACGGTATGTCATTTACATATATGAGAAACAGTAGTAATACTATCACTTATTCGGATGTGAGACAGCGGTTTTTATCGATAAAATTCAGTGCACTTACACTGTACTTGCCACATTACAACAACGTGTTTCTAAAGACAATGCTCTCATTAACATGTTGCTAAGACTAAACTCGTCCGGCAAAAGCTTTAAGCTTTCTAAGAACATATCTGCACTATTTCCTGCAGTAAAACACAATGGATTAGGGAGCCCCGACCCACATGTAAATCGTCAGCTTCCGTCCTCCTTACGCCCATATCACACCGCACTTATGTTTTTGTAATTAACATAATTTCGCTCTGGATCCCACATAACCAGCAGCACCCACCTCTCACTTGCTAGTCCCAACAGCTTTCATCACCAAATCTATCGATTTTCATACCACTGCTGTGGAATACAAGATCATACATTATAACATATCCACCTATGGTCGCGGTTTGGTTATTCTGATCTGCAACCCAAATCGAGAAAGTAACCTCACATGAAAACAAATTATCGAAATATAAAGTTCCTAGGTTATTGTTATCTGACCTGTAACAAGATGACATCCCAACTTCAATATGACATCCCAGCTTCACCCTCGATCCCACACCTTAATACAACTCGTTGTTGGCATGTAGTACCTCTCAGTCCACATTTTTTTATGTCATATGAAATTACGTTGTGTGACAGACTATGGTACATTTCATACTACGAATTAACAATTATTCTACTCAATAATGGCATATACTCCATGCTTAACTATTTTGACAAATTGAGTTTGTTTCCCAGACCGAGGGTCGATTACGTGTATCCCTCCTTTTGTGCGACGTAGTGTGTGTCGTACAGGCTACATTACTCACATGCTTAATCAACATGAGCAAGGAAACTGACTTGAAACTTTGTGTTGGTCCCCGACTCTAAATTATCTCACAAACAGGCAAATACAACTACGTTTCGTGCAAGATGCATACTTTGTCAGAAATTTTACCAAAATAAAATGAGAAAACGATTTTTATGCAATATTTGCAGTGGCGCAGGGAAAAATTGAGGGCTGACGACCACATGGTAGAGCAGTAAACAAATGTTTTGATCAAGCCCAGAAGAGTACCAGCGTGCCTCTTCACATCATATTAAGAAAGGCCGAAGATCGTTGTGGATGGAGACATCTGTCTGAAGTTTAAACTACGTAAGAGTAAATGAGCAAATGAGGTCACGACACTCAGGAATGAGTAAAATGATTTATGATGATGATTTGGAGGGGTTTAAGAGGGATCCACGTATTCTACGTCCATATTTCTAAATATTAGGAAGAGACGTTGATCAACAACCTCACGCCTCTGCAAAAGCAGTTAAAGTAAGGGACGGAAGCGTAGTGTCCTGCTGCAAGTAACGCAGAAGCTAATATTTGTTGGGAGAATCACATAATCTGTGTGTTTCCTCCTCTGTCACGAAACCAATATGACGGGCTCGCAACCAACCAGGTGCCGATCAATCCAGGAACATCATGAAGACAAGTCAGATTCTGTCTCTGGACTAAGCTTGATGAACTCTGCAGATGAACTGCGCATTCATATGATTCAACAGCGAGCATTTTAAGAAGACTGGCGTTCAATCAAAACACGCAATGAAACTGAAATAAGATAACGCGAATTTCATTGCTGTCCACTGACTATCAGTGTGGTGCGACACTGCCACATCACATTACAGCACTCGTCCTGTGATATTAACAGTGCTACAATACTATCCTCTCCAGATCAGTATCTCCAACCGGCCAATCGTAACTCGCAGATTCATTTACGTCCATAATAATTTTAAGTGTACCTTCAGCAGAAGATTACGATACAGATTATAATGGATTTAGTTTATCACAGTTGATAACACATCACAATCTATGCTGTGTATTATAACAGCATCATAAATTAATTCACGCTACAATTTGATTAACAAAAATCCCGTATGCCACAGTACAAACCTCAGCTGTACTGTAAACGCGGCGCGAATGAATAAGCTGCACATCATATCGAGATGGATGCAATGTCATTCCGGTTGTATAGAAAGGCACAGTTGAAAGCATCTGCATCTCAAGAACTCAGCCTATCGATTGGTTTTTATTCAAATATTACCGTAGCCCTTGCATCTCACGGAGAACAAAATTAATTAAAAAAGCGTTGTCAGAAAGCAGAGATTATGCTCACTGCTTGGTACAAATTATCCACTTGTTGCTCCATGACTGTCGATAGTTTAAAGCAAAACTGAAGGATAACGTTACAAAATGCCAAAAAAACTGTGTGATGATAAACACTGAAAAGCCAAAGAAACTGGTACACTTGCCTAATACCGCTTAGGGCACCCGCGAGCACGCAGAAATGCGCAACACGACATGGACTCCACTAATGCCTGAATTAGTGCTGGAGGGAACTGACACCATAAATTCCGCTGCGCTTTGCAAGGCATCTCGGATATGCCCAACAGTGTTCATATCTTGGAAATTTTGTAGGCTGCGGAAGTGTTTAAACTCAGAAGAGTGTTCCTGTAGCAATTCTCGACGTGTGGAGTGTCGCATTGTTCTGCTGCAATTGCCCAAGTCCTTCGGAAAGCACAATAGACATGAAAGGTTTCAGGTCATCAGACAGGATGCTTACGTATGTGTCACCTGTCAGATTCGTATTTAGACGTATCAGGCATCCCATATCACTCCAACTACACATGCTCTCACCATTACAGACAGGACCTCCACCAGTCCCCTGCCGACATACAGGTTCCATGGATTCATAAGGATACCTTCCACAACTGTACGCGTCCATCCACTCGATACAATCTGAAGCGAGATTGTCCGCCCGGGCAACATGTTTCCAGTGATCAAGAGTTCAATGTGCATGTTAACATGCCCAGGCAAGGCGTAAACCATTGTGTTGGCTAGTCATCAAGGGTACACGAGTGAGCCTTCGACTCCGAAAGCCCATATCAATGATGTTTTGCTGAATGGTTCGCTAGCTGAATCCTGTTGATGGCCCAGCAATGAAATCTACAGGAATCTGCAGAAGGGTTGCACTTCTGTCACGTTGAACAACCCTCTTGTAGGTCCCGTTGTTAAAGGATCTTTCTCCGGCCACATCGATATCGGAGATTTGATGTTTGAGTAGATTCCTTATATTCACTGTACACTAGTGACATGGTAGTTAAGGAAAATTCCCCACTTCATCGCTACCTCGGAGATCCTGTATCCCATCGCTCGTGCGCTTTCTATAACACCATGTTTAGACACACTGAAATCTTGATAACCTGCTATTATAACAGGAGTACCGATCTAAGAACTGCGCCAGACACTTACTCTCTTATACAGGCTTTGCCATCCGCAGCGCATCGCCGTATTCTGCCTGTTTACGTATCTGTGTACTTGCATACGCATGCCTATACCAATTTCTTAGGAGCTTCAGTGTAGTATATTCAGAACACCTCAGATGCGTAATTAATAACTTTCTCTTATACTGAAAAATTGCACGTTTCCCCTGCAATAATTCTGCATCCATCTTTGCCGTGATTTTCTAAAAAAGAGAGGCACTTATAACCTTCTACCTTCTGTTTGTGCTGTTCTGCTTTTCAGTGAGTAATCTCTTGTATTTATTCGTAGTATATTTGAAATAATAACTGAACATTTAGATTTAATATATGTTTCACTTATCAAAGTAATGTTGCTACCTTTCACTGATGACAAGTAGAGTATCAGCGTTAAGTACGTTAGACGGAAGTCTGTTTGGTGACTTGTCGATTCGCATGCCATCCGCGCGCGATTCGCACGCCATTACACGGAGATTTGCACTATACAGGAAAAGTCCAACCTCGCAGTCTACATTTCTTTAATGACGTCCTATTCATGTTTTCTAGTGTAGCGCAAATTATTTCGTTGCATTATATTTCGTGAAAACACGATCTGCAATCACCAAACTTACTAGTTTGCCAACGAACATTCTGTACCTGACGACGGTTATCAACGTATGTAACCGAATTAACTTAATTTCTACCAACCAAAGTAGAAGTAACAGGAATCGATATTCTTATTTTTTAATTATGTCTCCCATATTCTGTTCCGGCGATCATCATTGGGATATGTCCCGACTAACAATTAATATAATATCTGTATTTTAGTCTAAATTTCAAAATCTTTCCTTTCAGATTGATACGCATTACAGATGCCATTCTGACCTCTCATATATTCTTCAAACACCTTCTGGGAAAGTAAACTGGGATAGGACGTTCCTGCAATTCACAGATGCTGTACATCCATAGCATTCAAATGCGGTAGCCATCATTCAAAGTCAGTAGTGAAAATCAAGACCAGGCCGTGGAGCAAGTCAAATCTAAATGTAACGTCGGAAGGTATTCAAGCTAGAAATGTGAATAAACTCACTTCGATCCTCAAAGCAACTTACAGGAGAGTCTGAAATTCAGATTGTAACGAAGCCTCACTAACGCTTTTAAGTTATACAGGGTGGTCTGAAAAGGTTGTGAGCGTGTTTCCAGGAAGGTTGTGCCGATAAATAACTGTTTAGAAAAATATCGATATGTAGTACTGTTTCCTATTTAATCAGGATTCATTTTAGGCAATCAGGCCGTCACGCCCTAAAGTGCGATAAGACATAGATAGCTGTGGGTCCGTGAGCTACCACTTTTTGAAATGCTTATTACCAGTTAAAATGTAGATTATTCAGAGTGATAAAATTTAAGCTAGTTAAAAAGAAGCTACTTTTGTTCGGTTTGAGGAAACCAGTGCTGTCTTTGGCTGCTTGAATTTGAACGCGTAACATCCTGATGGTTACCTTCACTGCTAAATAGCGCGGAAACGGCGATAAGTATAAAATTTTTTTCTTTGCATTTAAATCTCGGCACATCCTCTCCGGAAACAGCATCACCAGATTTTCAGAATCTTTCTGACCACCCTGTATGTTAATTTTAGTAGAACATTGACATTATTTTATGTTTTCTTTTGTGTATTATTTCAGTGCCACGTTCCGAAGAAATAAATCTGAGATATAAAACATAATTTTCTTGTGGTTTAAAAGGAAATATGATCTCCTTCATCGGGATAAATGTGCGATGGTAAAGGGAAAGCTCGAGATTTAATGAAAATTGTAAGAAAATTAACTCTGATTGGCACATTTCTCTATTATTGAGTCCAAAGTCTTAGTGGAAGGAATATGTCTCTATCCAACGAAGATTGATGGTGATGATGATGATGATGATGATGATGATGATGATGATGATGATTATGATGATGTGATGTGAGCGTATGAGGGCATGGTCCTTAGAACCACTACCAGACATTTTGAGACGAATGTCGATAAAATCCGACTTACAGAGTTATGAAATCTCAGATACAGTTAAAAGTAACAAAAACGTAGCAAAACACGTGCTCGTGCTAGAAAAACAATCTTGCGTTTTCTATTTTTGGATTAAAACTAGGAAAAAGCGTTAGAAATAATTAAATTAGTATAGCAGGTAGGTGCGGCTGGCTAATCGCTAGAATAAAAAGGGTGAGTCACCACACTAAATCTCAAGGGTAAAAGCTTTAGCCAGGGTACAGACGTTGTACAAAATATTAAACGCTTGGCCACACTTGTCCCGCCATCAGTTAAAATAGAGCGCAGCTCTCCAACTAAGTTTTCTTCTGCCTGTTTGTTACAACACAAAATACGCTGTGTTAAAATATGACACACAGTGATTTGCACCCACAGGAACCACATATTGGGAAGTCTTCTCACTGAAGCAGGTAGCCACATGTCAAGGACCGTGCCCAGTCCAGAGATGGGTCAGGCAAGACAACTTCAACCTAGCGGAATGACAACCATGAGGAGCGGTAAGGTCTGGTAGTTCCACCAAAGAAGTTGTACCAAGTTTACGTGGATGTTTTCCAGATACTCCAGAATCTTAATGCACTGTTAATTCTAACTACTTGTGAGGTGGCATATTAAATGAAGGTCTGTTTTGCACCTTACATGAGAGTTTTTATACATCGTAACAGGAAGGTGATATGTCACCTTACTTCGGCAGATTGCCTGTAAAAATGTACAGTATGCAATGCAAAGCGATGACACTTAATTGAAAACACACTAAAACTATATACTGCTGTTTAATGAGCAGAAGGTGAAACAATAAACTGGAGAGAACTACGCGTTTGGAAGCAAGCGTGGGATTTGCACCATGGGAGTACAACGGAAAGTTCTTAAAGGTGTCCCAGAGTCAATGAATGGGTCAGGTGACTACCGGGAGAGCAAGTAGTGGACCACCAGAGTGGTACAGCAAGAAGCCTTAGAAAACTGCATTGCAGAATTTTCAAATGGATACGAACAAATCAGTGATGCATTTGATAACGTGAATAGCACGTGGTATGCTCATGAAAGATGCATGCAACCTTTAGGCGTATGGAGTGGGCACTAAATGTGCGATCGGCGGAAACGATCTAGGAAGGAGTAAAGTGCCGAGATTTCGATGCAATTTAATGGTAGGGCCTTTTCAATTGGCAGAGATAGTTCTATCAAAAATAAGAGGAACGTTCCTCTTGGTCGGAAAGAGCAGTGACATGGAACACAAAAGGACCAACAGTAGGGACAGTTCTACTACGAGAAAGACAAGATCGAAAAGTTCATGGACTCTCCCCTGAACTCAAGTGCAGAACGGGGCACATAACGCTCTGTACGATGCACAGGAGAAATTTGTCTAAACACTGCATTCACAGGTGTGCCATTCAGCTAGATATTAGCTGCAGCGTCGTTGAGCTCCAACAGTGGAGAAACTAACAGCCACATAGTTAATTGTTCTTGTGAGAACTGAGAGGGCATTTTAATATGCACGCTGCTCGAGCCATGCGCATGAATATTGCCATATTCCAAGACTAGGGATGAGAGCATGTTTTCTCACCTAACGAGAAACATAAGACAGTTTCTGCTGAAAAAAGTCAGCAGAGGTTTTGATAAGCTTTCATAGGAATTTCAGAGGACAACAGCAGCGATGCAAGTGACAGCACATCACATCTAAGGTAAATACCACGAACCAAGGTGTATATTTGGTGGTTCAGCAGCTTGCATCCACTGTGAACTCGAGCAATCTTGAGTAATCTTTTGCTCAGCTTGTCACAAAAACTAAAAAGTACCGAACTTAGAACTGGAACCGGATGATCTGTCGTGATATTGACCAACTTCATGATGTAGTAGTAAGATTAATTTTGTAAAGAAACTACTGGCTAATATTTGATATTCTTGTGTTTAGATTCATTTCGATTAGTCGTGACAAGATGCGTTATCACGGCAACTGTCCTAACATTGTCACGTTACAAACAGTAAATTCGTGTATTTCTTTGATAAAAATTCACCATTGAAACCAATTTGTTAACAGCTTAAACACCGTTATGCTCCGTCATAGAACAAAGGTCCACTCCTTACCACAGTAATTTATTCTACAGACGCTAATGCACTCAATCAGTGTTTCTGCTGACATCTGCCGAAAGAGAAAAGGACTGAAGTGTCAGATACTGGACAATTGAATCTTCCTTGTAAATGAAAGCTATGAACCGCTCTGGGGCTCGAACTCTGCACCTTGTCGTTCGCTGGCAGTGCCGACTGCTCTATTTACACCCTTCTGTCGACCCGTCCTCAGAGCTTGACTCCCAACAAATGAAATTTTCTGAAAGCAAATTTATTAGAACAAAATAGAAATGGACATCCTTTTACATATAAGTAGTGGCATCTTTCCAGAGCAACATTACTCGATGTAACCCCCTTTGGCCGCAGTGACCGCCTCTAATCTTGTCCTGAAGCGATCGCAACCACTTTTTAAAACAGTGCTGTCCGTATTCGCGATCGCTGCTTCGATAGCGGTGCGTGGAGATGCGACATTAGGGTGCCCCGTCTTACTGGTAACTCTGTCGACAACTCTCCAAACATATTAGTCGAGTGGGCTCAAATACAGGCTATTTGGAGCCATAACTCTTTTGACTAGAACATGTACACGTTGTCCGAGAGCCAATTTTGGACTAAATGGTTCTTATGAGCCGTTGCACCGTCCTGCTGAAAGACAGGCCATAGTTACCAGCCACGATTTCACGACATTCCTCAAAACTTGCACATAAACTCCTCCATTGACAGTTTGTCTCTTTCCAAATGAATATAGTTTCATGATACCACCCTCAATCGACACAACACCTAGGACGTGAAACCCAGGCTTCTATCAAGCATTATACTTAGCCATAATATCATAATCAGTTGATCTCGGGTGCTCGAAGGATCGAACTATTTTGGTAGGCGAACGCCCAATGCAAAGACTTTCGATAATCGCGGCTCTTCGGCTGTACGCCGCACTTGCCTGGGAATTTTGAGGTTCCAACTCTTTACTAGATGCCTATGGCTTTCAACAACGCAAGTCGCGACCTCCGGTGGAACTGCGATATCGCGGGAAATTCAAATTGAAACTTTCCCGGATCTAAGACCCACACCCTGTGAAATTTCTTAATAAATTTTCTTCTCAAACTTGTGAATGCTCACTCAATGTTCTTAAGGTGCTGAGTGAAACACAACGCATTGTCTCTTTGCTTGTCTTCATCAGTTCAACACTGACTCTGTAACTGCTTTAATTTCAATGTACAGTTAAAGTATTCATAGCTGGCTACAATATTCAGATTAACAGTGCGATTTTCGTTACCATATTTTAGCTTACATGTGACTGCAGCTCAGCTTGGTACGTACTAAATTTTACTATTGTTAATTGTTCGGAATCATTTAATTCAAGTTGAAGGTTAAATCACTTATTTCTAAATTGCGGTGATTCAAGTAGCTTTTGAAATGATTGTTGAAGTAGCACAAGACTAACCTAATTTTATTGAATGTAGTAGTGCTTCAGAAACAAACTTCACTACTAATTTCAGTCACTAAATTATCTTTCAATTTTTCGGTTTTATTAATTCTTTTGCTAAATTAAGTCAGAGTGTAGAGAAATTTATTACTTCTGACAAACATTCACTTTTCACACAACACGTGTCAACTTTCAGTTGCCACGCGTTTAGTGCTAAATATATGTGCATTAATCTTTCATTTTCAGTTATTATAATAGTTGTCAATGGGACTGGTGACCGTAATTTTCCCCAAATCTGAAATATCTAATTAACGCTAATTAAATGCTTAAGTAACGACCGCACATTTTACCCCTTTTCAAAATTAATTTTCACCAATTTCATTTGCATTTTTCCTTTCATTTAGATGTAACCCTTTCCTCCCTCTTTACTGACAGATTAACTTCGGTGACGACTGCTTTTCCCAAATTTCCATGAGGTGCACGCGGTTTAGTTTTTCACTGTCATTAAGGTCGATAAGTGAGGGGAAGGTTACACGTGGCGACCTGGTGACAGGACAATATTCGGATTTCAGGTTGTTCTGGACACGAATTTTGCTTTGTGCAAATCTCGTAACAAAGTAGTGGTGACGAACAGGTAGTTGCGTCAGCGAGAGTAAGTAGTGGGAGTAATCCTAATTACATTCGCGATTTGGCGTTGATATTGAAAATTAATAAAATGAGTGATGGCTAAAATTACCAAAATTTGGTAGACTTGTGTACGGAAAAATCGGTCGAACAGAAGGAAACGCGCACCGTTGAACCCATTGTTCAGGGGCAGGCGGCTAGCATGAAAGACGCGACAACGGAAACGCAACAAAGAGCAGGAATGGAATTCCAAACTTTAGAAATTGTTGCGGAATCGGAATTGAAAATCAAATCTGAACCCCTCGATGACGAATAGGGGGGACAATTAAAGAGGAACCCGCTACGGAAGTAAAACCGGTAGTTTCCGGGAATTTAACTGATTTATTGAATGTTTGACTAACGAAATCAAGGCTCAGTCTAGGAAGATAGAAACGCAATCGGCAGAAATTAAAGCTCCGTTTAAAAACATTGACAGGAAGCTAGACGATCAGAACAAAGCTATTAATGTTGTTAACAACAATGTTGGAATTGTTTACTCAAAAGTTGAGAAAATCATGAAGATATTGGTGTGATTAATACCGAAATCGGTAATCTTAAACAGGAAATGATAGGAGTTCAGGCGGAAATTGCTAGCATAAATACTTGTTTTGACTCAGAAAATTAGCTGAATCGAGAAAAGTGTAGGAAAAGCAGTTGCACCGATCATCGAGAACAAGGTGACGGAACAAATTCAATTAGTGAAAATAGAGAATCAACAGATGGTGTAATTTCTAAAGGCTTTAGTATCCGAGGTAGATACTAATGTGAGGAAGCAGGCTAATAAATGCGAAGACAAGAAGAGGGAAGTGGAAACGCTTGCGACAATCACTTGCCAAGTAATTACGAGATTCTCGGAAATAGAAAAGAAACTTGGCTGAATACTGGTCAGAGCAAAAACAACAAAGATTCTGGCGCGAATTTGTCGTATCGAGACCTTACGATGCGAATTCGCGTAGCTCGAAGAAGGAATTTTGTGAGGCCTGGATCCGCAAGTGGGAACATTTGCGTGATCGCCGCACGGAATCCGAAATAGTCTGGGAGCTCTACAAGAAGCTTCCAGATGATACTAAACGCTACGTTGAAAGCAATTAGAGGACAATCAATGATTTCCTGGAAAGAGTTGAGGACGAGGACAATTGGCGCAATCATCGCGACAGTGGTAGAGGCCGTGGTAACAACAACGGGTACCTCAACAACCACAACAACGATAACCATGGGAATATTGCTTACGGCAACCATGGCAGCAATAACAATAAAGGTTCGGACCGTAATAACAATCGGTTAAATGCAAATACTAACAGGAATGACGGAAACCAGTATCATACTAACGTGATAGGGGCTTCACAGAATAGTAACAACGCCAGAGGGTGTGATAAGCCGCCTCAGCAGCATCCGGGGAGCAAATCTGCTGGGAAAAGACGGGGAAACCATTAGCTGCGCCGGTGAAGAGCCGATCGTGCGTGGAGAAATTTTGGCGGCCCAACAACAAGAGAAAACCCAGGTGTCGTTATGAAAATTCCATATGGAATATTCAACGGCGGGGGAGTGTGCCAGTGTTAAGAGAAAGGAATGCGGCCACAAGTAGTGGATCAGCTGTGTACACAGCAGTAGAAAATACATTCACTGTCAGTGACAACAATATAAGTAGTGTTCCGGAAATCGATTATAAAGTGGCAGCTGTAACACCCACAGCGGAACCGGAGATTGAGTTTAAGAATGATTTGCAATTGCTGAGAGAAGATCAGATGTCAGATAACACGTCCGTCATCGAGCGAGGGGATGCAGAGAGGGATGAGGTCTGGTTAAGGCAGTTCGGTCGCTTATACGACGAACTAAGAGATTATAGGGGCCTGTATGGGAGAAGTGTTTATGGGGAGCGCGGTCAGGATTTGCCGCATCTCGTCCCGCAGGAAGATAGTGTTTGTGAAGTGATAGAAAGCTCTGGCCCTAACCGGCAGACTTTACCAGAAATAGTTTATGTTAATGGGGAGCACGAGCAAGATTCGTCGTTTTTCATTCCGCAGGAGTTGGATGTTGAAGTAGTAACGGAAAGTTCTGGCCCTAACCGGCAAACTTCACCGAAAGTTATAGTGGTAGAAGTAGCCGACCCATACGACGCAAAACTCCAGTTTAAACATTGCGAAAGTATTGAGGAGAAGGATTAAGAAAATTTTAGTGATGGCCGGACACGATTGATAGAAAACACGCACGTTACAGCGTGTATGAGGTTAGAGCTGACGTTATACTGTCGGATGGTAGCCGTGTGGGTTGCGCAGATCCAGAGGAAGTAATTGCAGATACTACTGGGCACATTCCTCCAGGTAGATTGGCAGATGAGATCAATCTGACCAAAGAGGAATCAACGAAGGTGACAATTAGTGAATTGATAGCAAAGCAACACGCACTAGTTGAAGAGTTACCGGAAAAGGTTTCAGTATTGGAGGCGAAGCTACAGACTAAGCCTGAGGACAAACGTGTTGAAATTAAACTGTATGCGATCAGAGGCTGAAAAAGCTGCCGGATCAAAGCCGGATTGTTTTTTTCTGGAATGACCTGGATATAGACGAGGATTTATTGTGGGAAAATAAAGAAACATTCGAGGACAAGTGTAGACAGATAGTTGTGTCTGTTAATACGCCCGACCTACAACTAAACGTGTTGATTGACACCGGTGCAGAATTGAGTGCTGTATCTGGGAAAATATTTGAGTTACTGGAAGACAGACCTGGTGTCGTAGTTATGCCAGTAACAGGAGTGAAAATTATCGATGCTACTGGGAAGGCCAGTACACCGGTCACAAAGCAGATTTTTGGCAACTTCGAGATACGTGGGGCACGATTTGAACAAGAGTTTATTGTCGTACCAGACTTAACTACGGAAGTAATTATCGGGTTAGATTGTCTTTTAAAGCACCGTGTAGTGATTAATTGCGAAAACAAAACTTTGAAATCTATGTCACAAGATAAAACAATAGTAGTTACTTACGACAAGGCAGAAGACGGTGTGCATAGGCAATACCATCCTATGCACATAGTTAACTAGCCGGACGCCATTGTCGTAGCCACGAATTTGAACTACTCTAACGTGAGGAATATCGGCATTGACATTAGTATTCGTGTGAAAAAAGATCGTTTGCGAGAAATAATAAAGCTAATAGCCGATGCTCGCACACGTCGTCATGACGCTAAAGCGCGTTTCGCTAAGTTAACAATTGGAGACTTAGTACTTGTAAAAGCACATGAGAAATCGAGCGAGATAGACAATGAAATCTCTAAATTTAAGTTTGGTTATAATGTGCCATATAAAGTCATTGGTATACCTCACACAAATGCTTATTGCTTAGAGTATCCAAGCTCTGGAAAACTATTAGGTATACGGAACATTGTAGACTTGAAATTGTACCAACCTAGGATTGATTAATATCGCAGAATGGGTAATTTGTACAGTATGTAAATATAGAGTGTAACATTTAACGATTTGCTAGATTGCCATGCTTTTGCCTGACCAAGAGGACATTAAAGAATTTGTAATTAATAAGAAATTAATTTTGATTAAATGATTTAAGAGTAACTGATTATTAATCAATTGAAAAATTCTAGCTGCTAGTTTAAGTTTTCGGCTGAGTCACAGTAGATTAAGGAATGTAAATATGATTTTGTAAGTAGCTGTAAGATTTCAATGAATGTGTGTTTTACTAGTCATTGCCGATGTACTTAGACGTAGTTTTAAATTTCAGTCTAGTACATGCGTGTGATGATGGAGTGTTGAGTTATCCACTGCGATAGTATTAATGGACTGCTTGAGATTACTCAGGAGTGAGTTTTTCCGAAAGAATTCAGTGAGACGGACGCTCTGGAAATGCCGTTACACAGGCGAGTGAGATCAAGCGTTTCGCACAGGCGGGTGCAACAGTACTGGCGACGTGGAGCCACTGTCGGCTCTTGTGACGCTATCGGAATTCTTTGTACTTGCGGGTACGGAGGCGGAGTTGTTTTTCTTCCCGGACAGCTGATGTGAAAGAATTCTGCTGTCAATATTTATGTTTTTGTCGATCTGCTGAAAATTATTTTCTTGTTTAGCGTTAAGTGGACTCTCATTAAAAGAATATTAATTATGAAAACCTTATATAAAAATGTGTATTGTATGTAATTAATTATTATTTTATTAATTATTAATTATTAATTTGCGTATTTTGATCTACCTGTTTTTATGACCATTTACTTTGATTAATTTTGTAATTACTATTCCATTTCTTGGTAGTGTTACGAATTTTAATATGTTGTCGACCTGTATTATTTTCTGCAATATGACAGAGTGGAATAAGATTAGGAGTGTCTACACTCAATTATTGTGGTCTAAAAATTGATTTATGGTTAATTAGCCTAATGCTAAATTTAGTTGATGTTTTGAGCATAGGCTTAGGCATTTCCGTTGTTTCTTTTTTGGGACATTTTCTGAGTCTGTTTAGGTTACAAGAACATCCTCAGACAATGTGGGGCACGTGTAACTCCGGAAAAGCATATCCTCCTATTACCATCTATTGTACTATAAATTTTTTCCTTATTTTGTCACCTGAAGATATGACACTTCTGTCTCTTTATATATTGTAATTCTTTTACTATTCGTTTTGTAAATATTATTTGTATTTTTCGCTGGGTCTGGTCTAGGGAAACCTATGCTATCGAACGATTACATCGATAGGTCGTGCGGAGAACCAAAGTGTTTAGGATCTTTGGTAGTGTTAACTCTGCGACAAGGAGCGCGGGCAGAGGGAGTCTGGCTGGAGTAGGGTGGTGGAGCAGGTATGTTGTGTGACGCTCCCACGAGTTACCGTGCTTTCGGGGTGTGGCAGCATGTAATTGTGTTCGACTCGCTATGATAGTTTCTGACACGGTGTCGCGGACGGGAAGCATTAGCTGGCGCACATCAAGAGCCCGTATCGCCTAGTGACCGTGTCTAGAGAAGAAGGCGCGCCAACATCACCCTTCTGCATCAGCGATGGCTGACAATGACTGACCGTCGCCACCTCCTCGATCGACGACTTCAAACTTTCAATCAAGCAGCAAGGAAGACGAAGCACGTAAAGTTTTAGAACTGTGTGGCAGACCTCAGCTTTTGAAAAATCTACAATTTGCCTCAGCAAATTACAGCAACGTAGCATGAACCTTTGTTGCTCATTGTCCCAATTGCATTACCAAGCAGGGTCCCACCATTTTCCGAAATGAATCTGTGTCATTGAAATTTAAACGCCAGCATTAAAGTAATATATATCCATTTCACTGCTTTAGTTTCAAAGTTCAGTTAAAGTATTCATAGCTGGCTACAATATTTAGATTACACAAGCACAGATTAACTGTGCGAGTTTGTTACCATATTTTAGCTTAGCTGTGACTGCAGCTCAGATTGGTACGTACTAAATTTTACTGTTGTTCATTGTTCAGAATCATTTAATTCAAGTTGAAGGTTAAATCACTTATTTGTAAATTGCGGTGATTCAAGTAGCTTTTGAAATGGTTATTGAGGTAGCACAACACTAACCTTATTTTATTGAATTTAGTAGTGCTTCAGAAACAAAGTTCACTATTACTTTCAGTCACTAAATTAACTTTCAATTTCCCGGTTTTATTAATTCTTTTGCTAAATTAAGTCAAAGTGTAGAGAAATTTATTACTTCTGACAAACATTCAGTTTTCACGCAACACGTGTCAACCTTCAGTTGCCATGCTTTTGGTGCTAAATATATGTGCATTAATCTTTCATTTTCAGTTATTATAGTAGTTGTCCATGGAACTGGTGACCGTAATTTTCCCCAAATCTGAAATATCTAATTAACGCCAATTAATTGTTAAAGTAACGACCGCACATTAACTTCCTTAATTAACTTTACCCCTTTTCAAAATTAATTTCCACCCATTCCATTTGCATTTTTCCTTTCATTTAGATATAACCCTTTCCTCCCTCTTTACCGACAGATTAACTTCGGTGACGATTGCTTTTCCCAAATTTCCATTAGGTGCACGCGGTTTAAGTTTTCACTGTCATTAATGTCGATAAGTGAGGGGGAGGTTGCAACCCACAGGATTCTAGCGCAACGCAATCTGACTGCTCAAAAAACGATCATCTGATTTCAAATAATTAATACAAAACAACGGCCTTGATATAGAAGAAATCCTAACAATAAAGCATACATATCATAAGTCCTTACCTCACAGTAAAATCTTCATTACACAAACTATAGCAATGCAGCAATCACCAATAAAGCGAGCTAAATTAAAGATTCTAGTTACTGTAGGCTCTAAGTACTAATACGTGTGTGGTTAGCGACGGAAAGATTTTGTTTCCGATCAAACAATGTATTTAGCAAATTTTACCATAATCATGTGACAACTAGTTCGAAAAATTATATAATCATCAGTAATAAATCTCCATGACGGATACCCGGCCACTGTGACCGAGCAGTTCTGGGCGGTTCAGTCCGGAACCGCGCTGCTGCTACGGTCGCAGGTTCGAATCCTGCCTCGGGCATGGATGTGTTGGATGTCCTTAGGTTAGTTAGGTATAAGTATTCCTAAGTCTAGAGGACTGCTAACCTCATATGTTAAGTCCCATTGCGCTTAGAGCCATTTGAACCATCCATGACGGATACGCATTCAGACCGTCTGCTCGCGCTAATGCTGCAAACTTTCAACACTGCTAATTATTAACCTCTAACTTCCATCACTGCTGACTACTCACTCCCGACTTTCATCACTGCTGGCGATTCACCTCCAACTGCATCCGACCAGCCACAGAGTCTCTTACAGAGAGCGAACAGCGCTGTCAGAGTTATTAATGCAGAGCACTACACAGCGCTGCCAACATAAATACACATAAACAGCCTACTTACACCTGTAGGCTACAGAGTGAAATATTCACTCTGTATATTGAGAAAAATATGGACATTACATAATGACCAACATGAGCTCTGTGTAAAAAAGTGTGCGCATATTTACCAAAGAATAGAAAATAAGTTGAGGAAAATTTTGAAATCTACGTCAACATGTAAATTACTCTTTTGCCACATCAATGAGTAACGGATATCGAACACGAATACACTGATAATGGAAATCTCCTCGGTTAAAGAATAAGTAGTCAATCGTAGGTAAATACCAAGACCATCACTTGGCGTTGAAATTCCACCATGACTAGGCACGCGCATTGCAATGACGTCATAATCTAAGTGACTGAAACAGTAGTAACTGCGGTAAATGCTATTCAGTTTCCATTACCATTCACTGGATGGGAAAGCCAAATATCAATATAAAGTTTATTATCTCTTGACACACGCTCATTCGCACACTAGATTCGTAAAATGAGGCAACGCGGCACATCAAAACAAATGACGTGCTGTTTCAGGAGAATTGTCATTTATGGCTACAGTAACTATGAAACTCTTTTGGAGAAAGTGTGTTTGCAGCGCTGTTAATACAACCGAGTGTTGTAGTGTGGGACGGAGTCCAATATGTTTCATATTAAACGTTATGTTAGCATACTCAATTCCAAATTATTCGATAATAATTCACTAACGAAACGTTCAGTGTCGTCGGCATGATCACCAGTCAATAAACTGCAGTCCATAGCTTCTTTGCATTGACGCGTTTACAACCTCAACAACATTTTCCTCTAATTTTAAAGAAAATAATCTGCCTCAGTATCTATCGAAATCTGGATTGAAGTATGTTTCAATTTTGCCGTTTCAATACTGCACAGTTCCGGCAGTGTGGTCACTTTCAATCGCATTGTGCAACCCTAGCAACGAAAACATCTGAGTTACTTAAGTTTTGACTGCATCAAGAATATATTCTTTGGCCGCATATACCTGAAAATGACTACACAGCGGAATCTGTCTAACAGGGATAAATGA
Organism: Schistocerca gregaria; assembly: GCF_023897955.1. Lineage (NCBI taxonomy): Eukaryota > Metazoa > Arthropoda > Insecta > Orthoptera > Acrididae > Schistocerca > Schistocerca gregaria. Next base: position 1,163,058,384 of record NC_064920.1, read on the forward strand.
AAAGGGAAATTGGTTAAAATCAATAACGGCGGACACTGAGGCAGATACTGTCATTAAAAACATTATTTCAACCGCGGACTATGTTCAAACAAAAATTACTTTTATCGACTAGGAACAACACTTGTATTCACGTTATTTACGGCAGCGTTTCAGTTAATTTAAATTACATTTATTCGTGTTGTAGTTCATATACTAGCCTTTGAATGAAGCGCTGTTCATCTTAAAAGCTTCCAACTTCTCTTTTTCAACTAAGATGAGTACATACACTTCAGTAAATCTGCCCGGCAAGTATTCCCCCAATTTATACACAAATTTGACCCATAAAATAAATGTGGCACAGAAGAAGGGTAAACCTTCATAGTGCAACGAGTAATTTAAATGGAGCTTTGCAAGTGTATTTGTACCCTTTCATAACAGAGGATAGATCCAATGAGATTGAATTACCTAACGTAGTATGGTGTAATACCTGTTTGCAATTAACATGATGTACAATAATCACTACGAACATATTGAGGATCAGGAGCAATCCGCAGCAAGACAACCCTACATCGTACCTGCTGTAAAACGCCTGCAAAGAATTTAAAAATATTTCTGCCGATGGTAGCTCATCTGAAAAGGAAGTGCCTAATCAATTGCTCTCTCATGAGCTAGCAATTTAAATAACAATACATGAACACATGGCAATAATTTTCAGAAACGACTGCGGTGTCAAAGTGACGGAGCAGAAATTTAGAGAAACACTTGCTACTATTCAATAAACAAGTGAGGAACTGCTGCAGCAAGGTTACAAATTACATGTGCCATCTAATGCTCAAGGTGAGGAATAGTTCCACTAAGCATTCAAGTTAGAACTCAAAGGAAGCCGATACAATTTTACATTCCTGTAGTAATAATGAATAACTGGCACAGAAACGTGTGCCATGGGTTACGTTCACGGGGGAACAAATGAAATACCGATATTCCTCGAACATTGAACAAAGCATCTAGCCTTAAATAACGAATTTATCCTTGGTCGCTAGGATTCTAAATTTATAAAGGTGAGAACTCTGCGAAGTAACATTATGCCAATACGCACATGCAAGCAACGATCTCACCATAAACTCCTGTATGATGCGGCACAAAAAAATGTCCACTGAAATGAAACACCCAAGAAACTCATGGAAATAGTTCAGGCAGCGCCCTCGTAGTGCATCTGGTACCAGCGCTTCCCGTAATGCAGCTGAAAACTGAGCGATACTTCTACTGGTTGGTGACACAATTACTCCACCAAAATACATGTGGGCAGGTAAGGACAGTGGTATTTGTAACAGTCGAAGACCAGCATGGTGTCTCTATGCAGCTCACCAGCGTCAAATACTCGTGTACACAATGATGATTTTAAAGACTTTTCTAGTGGAGGACTTTCAGTCTTCAAGTTATCTCACGAAGCGGAACTATACTCTCGATTTCTCTTCGTGTCCTCCCGACGTAATTTCCGTTTCTAACGAAAAAATTGGTTCCGTTAATTATTAAGACTTCGAGCAAATGGTGTACCTTATTCTTTAGGTCATATGTACATGTTTTACTTACTAGGTGACAGTCTGAACTGTACTGAAGGTTATACCGAAGTCAAAGGACGTATCATCACCGTGCAGCCCGCTTTCTGCAGTTTTTTGCATTTCATAAACGTTACGAACAGATTCCCCACCCCCATAAACCATGGACCTTGCCGTTGGTGGGGAGGCTTGTGTGCCTCAACGATACAGATATCCTTACCGTAGGTGCAACCATAACGGAGGGGAATCTGTTGAGAGGCCAGACAAACGTGTGGCTCCTGAAGAGGGGCAGCAACCTTTTCAGTAGTTGCATCTGGCCTTGTAACAATAACCAAAACGGCCTTGCTGTGCTGGTACTGCGAATGGCTGAGAGCAAGAGAAAACTATGGCCATAATTTTTCCCGAGGGCATGCAGCTTTACTGTATGATTAAATAATGATGGCGTCCTCTTGGGTAAAATATTCCGGAGGTGAAATAGTCCCCCATTCGGATCACCGGGCGGGGACTACTCAAGAGGATGTCGTTATCAGGAGAAAGAAAACTGGCGTTCTACGGATCGGAGCGTGGAATGTTAGATCCCATAATCGGGCAGGTAGATTACAAAATTTAAAAAGGGGAGTGGATAGGTTAGACTTCTGGTCAGGTGACTAAGGGTTATAAACACAAAACCAAATAGGGGTAATGCAGGAATAGCTTTAATAATGAATAAAAAAATAGGAATGCGGGTGTGCTACTACAAACAGCATAGCGAACGCATTATTGTGGCCAAGATAGATACGAAGCCCACACTTACTACAGTAGTACAGGTTTATATGCCAACTAGCTTTGCAGATCACGAAGAAATTGAAGAAATGCATCATGAAATAAAAAAAATTAATGAGATAGTGAATGGATACCAAAATTTAATAGTCATGGGTGAATGGAATTCGAATGTAGGAAAAGGGAAAGAAGGAAACTTAGTAGGTGAATATGGATTGGGGCTAAGAAATGAAAGAGGAAGCCGCCTGGTATAATTTTGCACAGAGCACAACTTAATCAGAGCTAACACTTGGTTTAAGAATCATGAAAGAAGGTTGTATACATGGAAGATCCCTGGAGATACTAGAAGGTATCAGATAGACTATATAATTGTAAGACACCGATTTAGGAACCAGGTTTCAATTTGTAAGACATTTCCAGGGGCAGATGTAGACTCTGATCACAATCTATTGGTTACGACCTGTAGATTAAAACTGAAGAAACTGCAAAAATTTGTAATTTAAGGAGATGGGACCTGGATAAACTGACTAAACCAGAGGTTGTACAGAGTTTCAGGGAGAGCATAAGGGAACAATTGACAGGAATGGGGGAAAGAAATACAGTAGAAGAAGAATGGGTAGCTTTGAGAGATGATGTAGTGAAGGCAGCAGAGGAACAAGTAGATAAAAAGACGAGGGCTGCTAGAAATCCTTGGGTAACAGAAGAAATATTGAATTTAATTGATGAAGGGAGAAAATATAAAAATGCCGTAAATGAAGCAGGCAAAAAGGAATGCAAAAGTCTCAAAAATTAGATCGACAGGAAATGCAAAATGGCTAAGCAGGGATGGCTAGAGAACAAATGTAAGGATGTAGAGGCTTATCTCACTAGGTGTAAGATAGATACTGCCTACAGGAAAATTAAAGAGAGCAATGGAGAAAAGAGAACCACTTGTATGAACATCAAGAGCTCAGATGGAAACCCAGTTCTAAGCAAACAAGGGAAAGCAGAAAGGTTGAAGGAGTATATAGAGGGTCTATACAAGGGCGATGTACTTGAGGACAATATTATGGAAATGGAAGAGGATGTAGATGAAGATGAAATGGGTGATACGATACTGCTTGAAGAGTTTGACTGAGCACTGAAAGACCTGAGTCGAAACAAGGCCCCCGGAGTAGACAACATTCATTGGAGCTACTGACGGCCTTGGGAAAGCCAGTCCTGACAATACTCAACCATCTGGTGAGCAAGATGTATGAGACAGGCGAAATACTCTCAGACTTCAAGAAGAATATAATAATTCCAATCCCAAAGAAAGCGGGTGTTGACAGATGTGAAAATTACCGAACCATCAGTTTAATAAGCCACAGCTGCAAAATACTAACACGAATTCTTTACAGACGAATGGAAAAACTAGTAAAAGCCGACCGCGGGGAAGATCAGTTGGGATTCCGTAGAAATACTGGAACACGTGAGGCAATACTGACCTTATGACTTACCTTAGAAGAAAGATTAAGGAAAGGCAAACCTACGTTTCTAGCATTTGTAGACTTAGAGAAAGCTTTTGACAATGTTGACTGGAATACTCTTTTTCAAATTCTAAAGGTGGCAGGGGTAAAATAGAGGGAGCGAGAGGCTATTTACAATTTATACAGAGTCCAGATGGCAGTTATAAGAGTCGAGGGGCGTGAAAGGGAGGCAGTGGTTGGGAAGGGAGTGACACAGGGTTGTAGCCTATCTCCGATGTTATTCATCAAACAGTAAAGGTAACATAAGAAAATTTCGGAGTAGGTATTAAAGTTCATGGAGAAGAAATACTAACTTTGAGGTTCGCCGATGACATTGTAATTCTGTCAGAGACATCAAAGGACTTTGAAGAGCAGTTGAATGGAATGGACAGCGTCTTGAAAGGATGATATAAGATAAACATCAACAAAAGCAAAAGGAGGATAATGGAATGTAGTCGAATTAAATCGGGTGATGCTGAGGTAATTAGATTAGGAAATGAGATACTTGAAGTAGTAAAGGAGTTTTGCTATTTGGGGAGCAAAATAACTGATGATGGACGAAGTAGAGAGGATATAAAATGTAGACTGGCAATGGCAAGGAAAGCGTTTCTGAAGAAGAGAAATTTGTTAGCATCGAGTATTGATTTAAGTGTGAGGAAGTCATTTCTGAAAGTATTTATATGGAGTGTAGCCATGTATGGAAGTGAAACATGGACGTTAAATACTTTGGACAAGAAGTGAATAGAAGCTTTCGAAATGTGGTGCTACAGAAGACTGCTGAAGATTACATGGGTATATCACATAACTAACGAGGAGGTATTGAATAGGATTGGGGAGAACAGAAGTATGTGGCACAACTTGACCAGAAAAAGGTATCGGTTGGTAGGACATGTTCAGAGGCATCAAGGGATCACCAATTTAGTATTGGAGGGCAGCGTGGAGGGTAAAAATCGTAGAGGGAGATAAAGAGATGAATACACTAAGCAGATTCAGAAGGATGTAGGTTGCAGTAGGTACTGGGAGATGAAGAAGCTTGCACAGGATAGAGTAGCATGGAGAGCTGCATCAAACCAGTCTCAAGACTGAAGACCACAACAACAACAACTAACAACGAACAGAGTACGCTGACACTATAACAAACGATGCTTGTTATTGTTTTCCAGATTCCCTAAACACAATATGGGAATACAATGTGTCTCATAATTCTACAGCATGTTGGCACAAGTTCGTAGCTCATCACATCTGTCCTGAGACCTTCCTTAACGACAGTAAGGACTTGTACATCCGTACTATCATGCAGTACATTTAGTTTTCACTCAATCTACGTTGGACTATCACGAAAGACTGTCCATTTCTTCCACGTATTCGGAATGTAATACAATGGACTCCACATCAGGCCATAGCGAGAGTTCGTTCAAGGTGCATCTTCAGTAGTTTTACAATTCCGAACTCTCTTATACTTTTACCTGTCGGTTTCATATCCATTCGTGTTCGAAGGTAGGAATTCCTTGCACCACCCTCAGAAGAAAGATTTAAGTACTTCAGCTTTACTTCATGGATATCTAAATTCATAATGGTCAAGGGGCACCAGAAGTGACTATTTTGATCCGTCGACTGTTTATACGTAGAACCAAATTAAATTTCCTTCTTAAACTTCAAGCAGATAACAATTGGTTTAATCCTCAATGGAATGTTCTCACCTAGCAGCCTATAGCCCTATTTTGCTTTAGTCACCTCCTTTCTTGTTCGGTTTGGTTTTAATCGGCTATTCTGTTTTATCTGCATTTGTATAAATTTCCTAATATGCATAAAGTTGAAGCTACCATCATTCGGAGGCCTGTTTCGAATACGACTGTAATTTACTAGACAGGATACTATTGAAGTATGTACGCCGTTGCCTTTTTCTGATTTTTGAACTGATTTACCCCGCCAGCTATTGAAGACCTACAGTTTAATGTGGAATCCTAACCACGATACGACTTGTAATTTTATACAATCAACATTTACAGAGGTACAATGCGTGATACGTGACTGATAAAAGTCCTAGGACTGTCGCAGCATCGGACACGGGACATATGGTTTCGTTTCCTGACACTTTACCAAGTACTCATCAATCCACATTTGATGATTTTGAGAGACAATGGGTCCTTCGTAGGCCACATTATCTTAGACGGCACACACGTAATGCGTGACCGGCACTGTTTCTTAATCTCAGTCACCGATCATCCACTTTTATCTCCCCAAAGTTAAATGTTTGTTGATGAATATTCAGTTAATTTCTAATTAAATTCTTATCTTCCAAGAGAAGCAGGGGAATCCCGTAGGTTTCCTAACTTTTCTTTAAGCCTTAGTGCCCACTAAGGATATCGTATAAACCTCACTGAATCTAAAAGTTCGTTTATGTTTATTGCTAGCAACAGGAATTCTATTTCTTCGCGAATGTATGGCCTGACCAAATCATGTAAATATTTTTTAAAGAAAAGGTATTTGGGAACGTTTCATGGAATGTTTAAGAAGAATTTCTTTCCTTGCGTATTCTTTTCAACACGTGCGCCTCATTTGTGTAGCTGGCTTACTTAAATCTCTTCCTATCCACAGGGCATACTCCTCGAATATAGTCAGGATTTTCTCCAATTTTCTGTGACATCATCCACCAATTCAATACTTGACGTACGTGACCAGTATAAATATGCGATTGATGGCTCTAATTTTCCTTTGGGACCAATCTCCACCCGAAGTATTTATAAGCTGATTCTATATTAATTCAGTTAAACTAGATCATTATGTCACGGTAGCAAATGGGTTACCGCCATTATTAACCAACTACCTTTGTGGTACGTACTCCATTCGGAATTTAAAGTTTTGTTTATTTCTATTCCTAGTTTTAACAACTATATGTTCCTAGTTTTTCTTTGGCTTCGCTACAAACACTGAAGTTAAACTTTTTTTGGGGCCTTGCCGAGAAACATTTTGAAGTTCCGTAACATTGGTTTACGTACACTTTTCGGATCCTCGGCTTCATTTACACATCTCTGTAACATATTCTCCTGACTTTCGCTTTACTCTGTGGTGCACTACACTAAATTGTCGTCACATTCCTACTAACTTGTAGAGCCTCAAGTGCCATGTTCACTGCCCTACGCGAGTAGGTATTCCTGGGGGGCTCTCAGTTCTTTCAACGGTAGTGCAGTCAAAGAAATTGCGAATTTGAGACCATAAATCAGTGAAATCAACCTCCAGAATAAAGTTTTAACCCAGCTACTAAACCAGCTCAGTATTTTGACGATGTCTTCGACAAGGTTCGGACATCTGAGATCACTTATGCAAATGTAATCCACTAAAAACATTTTATTAGAGATTAACAGTTACTAAACGCTTTAATATAAACATATAGCCCAAGTGACATACCAGGAAACATTTACATGAAACTATGGTTTCCGTTTGGGATTCCTGTAATATTTTTGCTTATAGTAAGTAGCACTTCATTCCATTCTCTGGCACCGGGTTAGGCGGTAGTCCATAGCGATATGTGTGACCTGGTCAAAGAACAGCGGCCGTGTCAGCTTGTTCATGATGCTGACTTTGAATCACTGATTACTTACAAAGACTGTTTGTTACTGGCTAGTTGAAATAAACGAATTATAGATCGTTGTGGGAAGAAAGAAATTTGCGACATAACTCGAGTAGATGAACGGATTGGTTGAGAGGACACATCCTGAGTCATTATCAGTTTGATAATGGGAGGGAGTGTGTGGTCTATATCTGTAGAGTCAAACCATGACTTGAATACAATAAGCGGGTTCAGTTGGATGCGAGTTGTGGTAATTACGCAAAGATCAAGAAGCTTGCACAACATATATCAACGTGCAGAGCAGCATCAAACAAGTCTTTGGAATCATGACCTGAACAACAAGAACAGCACCAGATTAATGATACTCGTCGAATCTACGATAACAGTCACGGCTCGCATTAACCTAGCAAATATTCCGAGAAATTCCCTGCATTAAAAGACTTCGGTTACATCCTAAACGCAGGGCTGAAAGAAATATTATGCTCTTAGATGGTTTGTATAGCTATAAAATGTGTCATGATAGAAACACGCGAACTATTATTCTCGCTAAACATGCGAAAGAATTATTTGTTACAAATAACGCTAAAAACTACGTATACTCTAGGAGAATTTCAATTCAAATGTTTAAAAAAGTTATCGTCAGGATCTGGGAGAGTCTGGGAGAAATCTGCATAACAATTGGGACATCTGTTGATCACGTGTGTTTAGAGTGTTTAACAGGACATTTCCTCGTAGACAGCTACGGCCATAGTGATGGAGCGCTGATGGTATTACATTAGGCGTATTTTTGCAAAATGCAACAAAATGTGTGCGTATAGGAGTTCCACGAATTGTCATGGGAACATCGGTAACCACATAGTATGGAAGTTACGATTAATTTTAACAAACATTCAACCTGACGATATTCTTTTTCGAAGACGGTCATAGGATACGACACCTTTCCAACACAGCAACTCTTCGTACGACATCTTATTCGACCCCGATTATCATCATGATTTTGGCGGTTCGCTTCAGAGAAACTGCTCCATTTAGCTTCATCCATAATGCCAACCACACTTTTGTTTCCTCGGAAGAGATTGAATTCATACCATCGCTCTCACGTCACGTCCCAAGAAGCAGTCATTCTTCCAGATGCCACTCGGGACCAGAAAGAATTTACTGGCAGAGTCAGATCAATCACGGTCACTGGTAAGATCGTAAAACAATTTTGTCAGTCTTGAGTGCCTCATGATGATCCACGAAACTTTGTCAATAGGATTCTGTTACTGTATCGCCGAATTTATCTACTTTTCTCATTGCTTGCCCTCATAAGACCTTACCAAAAGTGAAATAAGAAAGAACAGCACTGAAATCACTGTCACCGTGTAAAAGTTTTTAAGTCCGTTTTAAAGTAGTTATTCTTCATCCTTCATCCAGTCTAAATAGACAACTCACGTATACCAGTCGCTAAATTTTAGAAGAACCCATGAGAATTTCACATGATCAGAGTAAAATAATTAGGTTTTCAACAGTAGAACAATTTAATTGTTAACTGTTGCCTGATGATGGGACGAGATAAGAAACTACTAACGTCTTTTAACTAATAAAAAAATACGTAGCTTAAATTAAAGCTCGTTTTGTGACTGGCATCAGCATTATGACAACTAAAAAGGATTAAGCGATTATATCGTGTTTGCTGGTTACCACTAGTCCTCACATCCTTTGTTTTAAAGATTATCGCTTGGCAGATGGTAAACAGATTCTCAGTTTCATCTATTTTCATCTAATAATATTAACATTCTTATTAGAATATAATTCTGAGAATTTCTTTCCATTCAGTTATTTGCTTCTCCAGTATTCATTCACTTGTGAAAATAAACACTTACGTCTGTATACATAAGTGATAAAATCCCTTAGGAGTGTACACATTAGAAATCTCCAAAACTCACTTTTATTTTGTAACTTCTCTCTGCTCGTAAATGGATTTTGTAAACATTGCTAATTGATCCTGATAATGTTGTAGGTTGTCCTAACATTTTCTTATTAAATCAACAGAAATATTCTAACTGAAGCTTATTTTAATGAGAGAACAGCTTCCTAGGCAAAGGTTTCAGCGAAGGTCGAAACGGATGATTATTCAGTATTTTTAGCTGATAGAGTACTGATGAAACACTCAAAGAAATAATATTGGATCATCGAAGTTAAATCCTTGAGCTGATTAATATTGTACGATGGACTGAAGTGTTAGAAGTTCTTAAACCACATGGTCACACATACAGCCGAACAGCCACCAAAGAAATATCAATAAAATGTTCATCATTGGGCGAGGAAAGTGCAGTTGGTTCATAATCCCAAATTTTTTACTCGCAGGTTTAGTTTGGAAACCGTTGGCTCACTATCTCCTCAGTTCCATTGTATAAATGCCGATAATAAAATGTATTTACATCTGTGCACTGCAGTCCGCTAATCATCGGCGGAGAGTTAATATCAAACCGCTAATTAACACCTTATCCATGCCAGATGGCTGATTTCATATTAATGGCGCACCACAAAACATTGATAGCCGTTCCCGTCTGCTTCCGGCACCACAAAATCTGCTTTTGGAATACATATTGTAGCAGAATAAATGCGGTGAATTATATCCCACTGTGCGTAGAGCATTTTTAATTCTTTACTACTATTAAAATGAATTTCATCAAAACCAATATTTGTTTGAGATAATAGTATTGTCCTCTAGTAGGATCTGAACTGTATTACACCTATTTTTCGGTCAGTTAATTAAGTCATGGTCGGTACAGACAATGAAACAGCAACTACAGCAACGGTTAGAAATAATTATTTAAAAAAGTGTAAAGTATCTTCCAGTTCATCACGCCGTCTGGTGTAATAGCCGTATACAGAAAATTTGAATTGAATTCAGCCTCTTTTGCAATTTATTTTTTATTAACAACGCTTTTTGCGTTCGTGATTCATCTTCAGATTATCTATAGAGATAAAAGGGAAACAAAAATTAGGTCATGTTCCTAACATTCACGATTATAAGGGTGCATAACGAACTGTTTCTGACGAAATGTTCTTCTTACAACCCTTTAAAAACCATAAAACGGCTCTGTGCTAGACCGAACCAGGTGCTCTCGCAGAGACATTATCAAAAATAGCTAATATGAATATCGTGTGACCACGAAACAGAATTTGTTGAAATAAATATAAATTAGAAAGAAACACACCTTAATATAGTCGTATCAGCAGGCCCGAATAGTGCCATGTTAGGAGCACACTCACTAATAATTCTACAGATTTTAAACAAATACACAGAGATGCCGCCATAACTCCACATCAGGAGCGTCAAACGGACACACAGGTGAGCAATGGAATTAGGCTTGCATACGATGTCTCTAGAGGACATACACAGGTGACGTTCAAACCAGTTACATGACAGTCATATTTAACGTTTACAAAAGAGATCTAAAGGTGGTTGACTCACTATAATAATATTAGGAGCCTACTATTAATGAGCACGTAGTCGCTCTTAATGGAAATCTTTGAATAACTCCAAGTAGATAAGATAGTCACATCAGCTTTGAGCGCCTTTAAATAACTCCAATTAGATAAAACAGTAACACCAGCCGCAATTAAATAAATTCGTAAAATAACGATCAAAGATGGGCGTCAGCATGATAACCAGCATGATAAAGCAGCAAGCCCAGACTGAAATTTCAAAGAATAATGCCTATGAATCAATGGGGGTTTACTCAAAGCTAAATGGAAAGCCGCTAATAGAGCATAATAAAAATTATGTAAAGAATTAGAAACTGTCTTCATTGAATCATAATAGCCTTGGTTCCTACAGTGAGCTAATATTTAAGTAACTGTACTGTTCGCCGACTGTACACTTATGCGTAATGACCTCCTCCACGCCCCTCCCCCCCCCCCCCCCTTTACCAACGATTCATTATTAGTCGTCATACTTTTTAAGAGACTTCCTGTTTGCTGTTTTAAGAATTTGTTTTGTTCCTGGTTATCTTCAAGAGTCCCGTCTTTGTTGGTTATCGTACTGTTTTGCTTAGTTGGTCCAGGTGTCATTATTTTATCCATTTGAAGTAATTTAAGGATATCCTTTATGAGTCAATGTGCTGTGCGCAAACGCAACCTTTTAATTTTATTATAGTGATGCAAACGTTTCAGATGCTCTTTGTAAGCATTAAATATACTTAGTCACATAACTGCTCTGAGCGCTACTTACTTGTTTTCTCTGCAATCATTGTATGCAAGCCTCATTCCATTCCTGTCCACTGTTTGACGCACCTGCCGTTAAGTTATGACGGCGTCTTTCTGTATTATGTTTCTATAGGTACACTTGTTTGTGAGTGTGATCCTACCATTGCACTATTCTGACCTCCTGGCACGACTTCACTGAGGTGTATTTCGTTGAATTGCATAATCTAAGATTCTATCCCGTGGTCACACGATATTATATTGTTTTTTGACTAGTTATCTGAAGGTTCATTTGATTCGACGCTTGCTTCCATGTAGAACAGAGACACTGTATGGTTACTTAAAATGTTGTAAAAGGAAAAATTTACGGTCAGTAGCAATTCCTTATTCACACTTAGAATCGCTGAGTACTGCTTATGTTGTTAAATCTACAGATAATCACAAGATGCTCCACCAAGGCGAAAGACGTTGTCAATAAGAGTGTAAACTACAACCAAGACTGTCAATATTAAAGATAGTGTCTATACTTTCAGTTTTTTATTTGTTGTACTCTTCGACTCATAGCCGCGTTTGTGGCACGTTCCGGACTAAGTGACTGCCGGGCTGGCACCGCATGACTCGTATACATTTCGAAAACTTTCTCTCACTTACACATGAGATAACATTACACTTAGATACATGGGGTACACAAATTTCGTAACGGGGAGAAAGTGTTGGCGACGGTAAGGAAATCAATCTACCCTCTACCACTAACACTGCCAGATACAGATTAAATTTACAACCCAGTGAAAGGAACGCCATAAGGACAGCAAAAAGAAGAACGCATTTATTCATGTCTCCAGTACCTTTTTAAGCGTTAGATCATTTGTTTAGAAACTGTAGTGGAACACAGTGGCATCATGAGATTCGTAGAATTAGTACACCATAGTGCCAAACTTCCTCTTCACGCGTTATTTTAGCTGAACGAAAAGCAGTTGGGTTGTTTATGATTGTCTGGTAGGATAACTGTTATTCAACAGTTTAACAGTTTTCTTTGTAATGACGTGCGGATACATAGAGTTTTACGTAAATAATAAGTTTGCACGTCTTGTTAAAATAGATTAGCTCCCAGTTATAAAGTGCCAACTTAGTTTTGATGACGTTAGAGATAGTTCCAGCGATATCGAATTTTAGTGAAGTATCACATAAGTTGCAGTATTTGTAAAATATTCTTAAGACGGAACTATTATTTGTTGATTTTTACAGATTCTCATTTTACTTCCACTTCTTACAATTCATTACACAGAAAATCACAATCATTAATACATCAGGTACAACCACAGTATTCATGCAAAAATATAACATCAAGTTGTACATTGCTCTTCACGATTCATAGCAAAGTGCTTTGTGAACTCAACCTCAGCAAAGTAGAAACGCCAGTGACGAGGTAAAATCCTTGGCGCCACATTACATAATACATAGTAGCTAATATATTAATCCCATATTGTTCTCGATACATCGGGATGAATAAAATTAAAAGTGGACTAATTTCCGCTTTTAAAATATGACGCAAATTCAAACTGGTCCATGTCCTTTCTTCCTTTCTTTAATAAATTAATAATCTTTGGAAAAACTATGGAAGTAAGAGATATTGGGGAAAGTTACACAAATTAAATGACTTTAAAATGCAGATGGTTATCCTACGTCATAAACTCAACATAATATAAATTGATAAATTAATAAAATTTAAGTGGCCTCTCTCGCAAGAGGTGTTACATTGATTTTATGAAACAAAATTGAAAACAAGGTTTGTATTTCATATTTCAAAGTGACATTTATAGGAAGACAAATCTTAGTACCATGGCCCGGTAAGCCGTAAAATTATCGATATATATTCGGCTGACTTCAAGCATGGCAGAGCCTCGCCAGACTGCTAAAAACATTGTCTATGTATGCAAAAGCAAAAATGACATACTACTCATCAAAAAATAGCGACAGCCGTAGTTGAAAATAAGGCGCCATAATAAGTTTACGTAATCTGAAGAAATTACATAACATCTTTGTTTATTGTACAGTCTTAATACGAATGCTATCTGAATTCCTTTTATAAGTCTGCAGTATGAGGCAATTCAAGTACAGGTCATAAAAAACAGATAAACTTTCTAAAATACTTCCCACAGACTCAGTTCGAGTTGGGAATTATATTTATTTCGTGTTTTACATTTAGGAATGCTGCTAGTAGTTGTGAGAGGAACATCAGTGTTGTTTTACTCAAGTATGCTTCTACAAAGAGTAGGTCATTGTTACGAATACTCTCACGTGTCTATCAACGTTAGTTTGCTGTGGATATATGCCTATTTACTGAAGACCGCTCCCTATCCGTTTGGTACGCTTTAGTGTTCACTGGAAAAACTATACAGAGAGGACACTAAATTCAACAATGCTCTAGATAAACATATTTTGTTAGAACAGTCATACTTCTACTTGTGAGTTGTTTGTTATAGGGTACTTATCTGTTGCGACAGCCTTACCGAATCAGCTTTCGTGGAGCAGTTTTTAAGGATTTTATCCTTTTCGTCCTACTCTGCGTACAAGGATTTCTTACATGAAATGGTTTCGCACAGCAGTTACTGAGAGCTATATTGCATTTATTACGATGTCGTTATCATTGATAGGTAGCAGGTTTCTGTTGTATTATAATGTGACAGTAAACCGAAAGTCCAATAGTCCTCGCTCTGACGTCATGACATAGCGTCCCCGGTAATTTGGTACTCTACATCTCCGTATGTATTCCGGAGCCCCTGTAATATGTGTGATGTAGGGTACATCGTTTCTTTCATATTTCATGAGCGCACCGAGCGACAGAAGAATGTAAAATTAACAATGTAGGTGATCTACGGTTATCCTGTCTTATTCTCATGGTCTGTACGCGTCACATACTGTACAACGGTAGCGGCACAAACGTCGTATAGGTTTCCTCGAATACAATGTCTCTAAATTTAGCGATGTGTCCGGAGAAAAGGATTGTCCCGCTTCCAGATATTCCAACTTAAGTTCGGTGAGCATCTCTGTTACATTTTGGAGTTGGCTGTGTAATCCACATAAACTATTAACCTCTATACAATTTGATTTACAAACACACTCTTCTTTCTCACAAGCCTTCCAAGATATTTTAGTTTTGATTGCTTTCACTCTGAAATCCTCCATTAGCACTTATTTAAATTAGTCTAAATATTCTTGTATTTCCTTGTCAGTATATGCCTTGGGTATATCGTCTTCAATTATTTTCCTGGATTATCTGTAGTTTATTTGCAATATAAGTTTGTCTACTCTCTCTGAGATTCCCACAATACATGCAATTGGAGCAAAATTACGCAAAAACTCTAATACAACTCTGACGTGAATGAAGTAACAGGAAGTAGCTTAAATATACAGGGCACAGAGATTTTACATCAAATTTCCTTGGAAGAAAGTTATCTCGAAGAGTTATTTAAAAGAAAAGTAATTGTTATCGCAGGCTCAGACCACATTCGAAATATTGTTTTACACTCCTGAAAATACGACTGCAAGTGTGTGATGCTAGCAAAGATAAAAGATTTATCGGTGTTGAAAATAACGGAATAAAACTATTCAGTACAACTACTTGCAAATTCGTTTACTGAACATGGATTTATGATCTGAGTCAAAATATTTGCAAAGGAAGGAATAAAATTTAAGAGGTCCTCTGGGAGAATAACCAAATTGGATTCTGCTAAGGTCGTTCATGTATCGATGCTTTATGCATAATGAAACAAATAATGAGAATACTGGGGATACAATTTGCAAAAACACAGAGAATTCGTTGATCATACATTCGTGTTCGATACAGTCACTATAAAAACGTTGTGGGGAATGAAAAGGGAGTTCCAATTAAAAATTTTATTGTTTACTTCACTCTGCAGTCTAATTTGATGCAGTGCCCCATGTTACACTGCCCTGTAAAAGCCTCACCTTTGATGTATAATATCTGCAACTTACATGCATTTGAAGCTGCTTACTGTATTTGAACATGGTCTCCCTCTACAATTCTCTCCCTCCTCCCCTCCCCCCCCCCCCCAATCTCGTCATCCGCGCTTGAGACTTCACTATTACCAAGTGGACGATTAATTGATATTCCATTATATCACGCAGGAAACGACTTCATATTTGAATCAAACAGTGCCATACATTTTTTCCTTCCACCTTCAGCTCACCACTCTTCATAACTTGTCCCATTTACCTAACTAATCTTCAGCACTATTCTAAAATGTATTTCGTCTTATAGTCTGAACCAGTAAGGCCTCATGTTTCCCATACACATAGGGCTATACTCTTGAAGCATATCTTCATAAAAACTTTTAATCAAACAAATTTATATTTAATGTAAAAAAATTCTTATTCCGATGAATCTTTTTCCTGCTACTGTAGGTCAGCATTTTATATTTTCTGTACTTAGCCCTTAGTCAGTTACTTTAGTACCTAATAGCAAAACCCAGCTAATAATTTTAGG
The DNA here is from genome assembly GCF_023897955.1 of Schistocerca gregaria. Taxonomy (NCBI): domain Eukaryota; kingdom Metazoa; phylum Arthropoda; class Insecta; order Orthoptera; family Acrididae; genus Schistocerca; species Schistocerca gregaria. Next base: position 1,163,074,437 of record NC_064920.1, read on the forward strand.
GTCTCCTTTCCAAATCCTGATTTTGATGTGACAACTGTGCATTACACTTGTTTCGTGTTTTATGTTATTCAGCGTGCAGCCTCTTTTCAAGACACTATCCATTCCGTTCAACTGATCTAAGTTTTAACCGTTTCTCACAAAAAGGTAATGCCATTGGCAAATTTCGGAGTTTTTAATTCTCTTTCCCAGTTTCTTTCTCGATTTGCTTTACTGCTTAACCAATGTACAGATTGGATAGCATCGATGATAGGCTACAACCTTGTCTCATTCCTTTCTGGTTCCTTTCTATTTCTTTGACTCATGTAACTGCAATATAATATCTGTACAACTAGTACATAAACATTCCTTTACTATATTTTATGTTTCATAACTCCAGAATTTATTGCAGTTAACAACGTCAAAAGCTTTATCTAAATCGCCAATTGTAGTAAATGAAAATTTATTTTCTTCAGTCAGTCTTTTGAGATAAGTTGCTAAATCATTATTGCCATATATGTTCTTATATTTTCCCGATTCTTCAAGTTTTTCCAATCTTTTGTAAATTATTTGTATCGATATTCTCCGAACATGACGCCATAAATTTATTGTTTCAAAGTATGTAATACGTCGGTGGCAAAGCACAATCTTAAGAATCAGCATAAGTTGTTAGAAAGCATCACGAACAGCTAAAAAATATTGTATTTTTTGGTTGCAGCAAAATTAAAAAGAAATATAAACTTTTTGCAGTTTACGAGATGAATGAACCAACGTCAAATGGGCAACTGGGTCTCATTTAGCCACTTTTTTGTCAAAAACAGCAATCAAGTTAACCTGCTTAGTAATTAAGTTTTCATGTTTACAGTTCGTAATTTACAATGATTTGATAAATGAATCGAGCGGTAGTCATGACGTTTCGATTGGTTGTCAAGCTATGTGTATGTGAGATGAGAAATCGGTGATACTATGTAATCATGCTGGACTGCCTCAAAACTAGTCGCATGACTGATGGCTTAAAAAGAATCATGTTCTGTTCTATCTCACTAACTGCAGATATTGTAACATAGATGTAATATACTTTTTTGATTTTGTTTTGACAAAGGCGACATGCAAACGTTCGATGGTCTTTAAACTGACAGCTGTACGTTTGTGTAACCGATGACCGATGTACAAGGCATTGGAATATTTGGTGGATGATTGGCAGCTGAAATGTACTAAAGTGCGCGTCATTTAAAAAGGCGGCCGAGTTTAGGTTCGTTCTGCCCATCTGTCGTCACAAAACAAAGTCAGCCAATGAACAGAGAACGACGTTCCCAGAGCTTGACTGCAGTGCAGAGCACGGACGAGTCTCTTCAGTTTTAGGAACATTCAGTCATAAATAAAGTAATTGAACAAAAGCAATGTCTTGATAGCAGACTTTCTAGAAAAGAAAGTTTGGAAAAAGCATTATTTATACCAACTGCTTCCTATTCCCTTAATTATTTAAACCAAAGAGCAATAAGCCTCCTAATTCAGGCTATAGCAAGGAAATTCATTCTCACCAACAGCTTTTTCGCAATAAAGAAAAGCGGTAATTGTTTGTTTGTTATTTTACTTCGACGAAACGTTAGTAATTCATAGTCATACGTACAGTGTTTGTCGGTATTTTCCGTGACTTTTTAAAGTACTCCAGGAACTGTGTTGAACGACGAGCTGTGTTAGCGTAATGGTTAAAGTGTTTAGCTGCTAAGTAAACGTTCCGAGTTCAAATTTTGTTCGGTGCTTCATATTTTCTTTATTTGAAAGCAATATAGAAGTGTCTTACTTAATGAATTTTTTTCGTTTGAATGTAATTTTTTGAAATTTCTAGTGGCAACTAAAATCGACCATACGGAAAGTGTATGCTGTGGACTTTTACCTCTGAAAACTCATCAAAATTTCGTGCAATGCTTTACTACATTTAATGCTGCACAATAACTGCATTGAACATCGAAACAGAATTAAGTCATTTATGGGGGAAGGTATCAGTCAAGATGATGTGTAAAAATCAAATTTTTGGGCTAAATAGGTTTTGTGAAATTGAATGATAAGTGTGTGAAAGCAGTCAGAACACCATGTGTCTGCACAGTAGAGCACTGAAGTGATGACAAAATCGCGCACAGCGTGGAGTGCGGGTAGCACGTCTCTGCAGCAGTGTAAAGGTTAATGAGGCCGTGGTGGCTTTCCTTCATGAACTGCGCGCTCCCCCTTAATGTAAGTAGTCGTTAAACAAAATTCTGTGAGAGTGCTAAGTGAAACAGGTATTTACGTACATCATACATTGACATGGGCAATGAAGACTCTTTCATTTTTGACAGTGTTGATTACACATTTCAGACTGTACCTGATGGCATAATACTTTTAAAGTATACATTACCACGTCAATAATATACACATGCTTCCATTACAAACAAGTTAGTGTGTGAAATGATATGAAAGTAGTGACCTACGATTTGCTTTGTGTGCACGAGCATCAATCGTGATCTTGTGTATGCTAGTGGATTCACGGAGTAGTATTTCCATCTTGGATTATGAGATGTACCTTACATACTTGGATCTATGTAAATTCCTGTTACTGCGACTGGTTTATGAGCAGGGTCGGACCATGATAAGAGAAACCTTGACGTTGGTCGCCCATGTGCAAGGTAGTGATTAAGGGTATGCTATGGCCAGCAAATTTTGAGGAAGGGAGAGCATTGTGCACTAATGTTTTTCTGGGTAGTGATTTTATTGTGAGGACTACCTTTGAATTAGATTACTCTAGCAAAACGTTCTATTCCAAATTTCAAGCTGTCAGTATTTATAGGTTATAAGACCATAAGTGCTCCAAAGTTGCTCATATCGTTCAAGATAACTCTGTCGAATTTGGTGCAGCACATTTGAAAGAAGCGGAGGGAAAACCAATTTTAAGACTTCCCAATCAATTTCTGGTTTTCTTCACCTACAGGATTGGCGTTACTGGTAAAATTCAATATCTAATTCAGCTAGCTAATGACATTGCGGTTTCTCATGCACCACATCGTTTATCCCCTCTCGAAATGAAGGGGTTACACCAGATTGTTGGTAAATTACTTATGGATGGTGTCAATGGTTCACTTACCTTCCCTTACACTTCACCAATCTTTGTGCTAGATCAGGGGTAATGTCACAGATTGGCCAGTCGTAGATTATCATGCTCTCAATCAAAAGGTTATCGTTACATAATCTACATAACTGTTTCATTAGGTTGGCCAAGGCACATTATCTTACTATATTAGACCTTAACCTACCTTACTCTTGGCTGCTCTTTGTGCAAAAATCCGAATCCGCTATAGTGTAATCATATTGTACTGGTTGTCAACAGATGTCATGGTACTTTCACGTTAACTAGAGTTAGTTTTATGTGACGTAAGTGTATGTGTGTTTATAATTACTTTGATAACGTAGTGAAATATATTAAAACCTATGAGGAACATATAGAGCACTTAAGGCAAATTTTGGTTCATTTGCACCAATCAGGCTTCGCTGTTAAACCACATAAAATTAATCTGGCACATCATTAAATCTCCTTTTTAGGGTGTTCAGTTGCCGGCATGTGAACTCATCAAGAACGCAATAAGTTTAACTCGATTTATCTCTATCATAAATTATTTGAGAAAATTCATTCCTAGTTTTGTTCATTTAGCTGCACTCTTGAAGTTGTTGGGGTACTTTTCAGTGATCCGTACTTAGCAGTCCACTTTCGATTCTCTCAAGTTTGCAGCAAGCAGTGCTCCAATATTGGCTATCCCAGATTTTGTAAGTCCTTTTACTGTCCAAATCGATGTCTACAGATCTAGGACTACAGTTGTACTGCATCATGTACATGATGGCGACAGAAGACCTTTCTTATTCTTCAGGAGTTTCTCTAAGACGAAAGTTCAAAGCAAGATTTAGATAACATCTGAATTTAACTAGCATGAACCTGTCTTCAATTAGTATCCACTTAAAGCAACAAATCCACAGAGTCAGTGACATGATACAATGCCTATCAATGCTACATTCTGCCGAAAAATGCAGCTTATTAAGTATTCTGGAGGAAATAGAAATTTTCACATATTTAATGAAACATCCTGATACATTGTAAGTGAACAATTCGATCTGAAGAACAAAAAATTCGTTGAAAATTCCGTCAGTATTCTTTAATTTCATTTCATTGCTTTGGTATGCTAACATTGCAAATTAGAAGTAGCATTATGTATACCTAAAGTAATCATTGAATTTACAGCAATTGTCAATGAGAACTGTATATTTCTTCCTAAACTGATTCATTATGCTGATTATATTCATTTATATATAAACCATATAATCGTGTTATTAACTGAATATTGAGATATATTGTCATTGTTACATACTAGAGAACATTACACATAATGCAAATCTCATAACAATGAATTAAAAAATCACATGTCTATAAACCACTATCACAGACACTGTAAGCTACATATTACTAGTCATACATGTATTTTGTGTTATAAAGATGCTGCTGTTGATGTGTAACTCCTGAAATTACTCCAGTAAATAATCGTCTATCAGTAATCAGTTATCAATATGACAGATTTACAAGCTAATAAATGACTGAATGCACTGACATATTTGTAAATTGTACTATAATCGTATCTTAAGGTCAACAAAGTGCTAACTTTTAATTGAACTTATGTAACTACTGTTATGTAAGTGATGCTGTCGTTCAGATAAAAAGGGGCTTTATACTACTTTTGAGGGTGTGGACGGAGAAAAGGTTTGTGTTTATACAATTTTAATTTGAATGGCTACTACTAACGAAGCAAAATTCTTACAGGCACGTGTGGTACATGTATCTAAGACTCAACGTATAAAATGATATGGAGCTAATAATGGTTTTAGTCATTCTCGCAAAGATTAATGAGGTCATGGATCCTGGTTATCTGGAGAAATTTTGTAGCACTGTTATAGCAATAAATGAAACTAAAGAATACTGAGCAGATGGAAAGGGAAGCAGATGTATCAGCGTAATATATAAAACAGAAACAGCCTACTTCATAAATTCAGAATGGGATCACTGCAGACAATAATCCTATCGAAATATTAAAACAAAAGATGACTTCAGCATATTTAAAGTAAGTTAATGAATAGCAGGTGCCTGTCTTTAAGTGTAATCGCTGTATAGTCAAAGAGTCACCGAAAGCCAATTAAGAGGGATTCGTTACTGGTGATGTTACAAATAGATATTATTGGAGAATAAAACAGCAGCAATGTCCTTTTCACTACCCATTTAGCATTAAGTAATTAGTAAAACAGAAATTGCATCTTGGTGATATCACCAGCAGAATCAAACAAATTTTAAATTTCAATTTAGTTTTTATTAAAAAATAGAATCGCTAAGAGAAGAAAAATTAAGTATTTGAAGAACCATTTATAAGACAAGGTCAGTTTGACGATTAAATTATACATAATGCACATATTTGCTGTTTTGTATATGCTACACGGAAGAGACGATGCAATTGGTTGGTTGGTTGTTTGGGGAAGGAGACCAGACAGCGTGCTCATCGGTCTCATCGGTGTACGGAAGGATGGGGAAGGAAGTCAGCCGTGCCCTTTCAGAGGAACCATCCCGGCATTTACCTGCAGTGATTTAGGGAAATCACGGAAAACCTAATTCAGGATGGCCGGACGCGGGATTGAACCGTCGTCCTCCCGAATGCGAGTCCAGTGCCTTACCACTGCGCCACCTCGCTCGGTCGATGCAATTGTATATATAAGAATATGATATGGGAATGTCCAGCAAAGACTTACGACTGTCAGTTAGCGGTATGATTTTCTTATCAAATTATGTTCGTACAAGGCAAGACTCATGCGAATTTCGCTTAAGTTATTTACTGTAAAGCAAAGTCACTAGGAAATGCCAGATGCTGTATTAAGTGAATAAACAGTAACAGAGAAACCAGAGTTTTAGCATCATTTCAAAGAGGAAGAGTATTCTTTTTACAGATTACTAGAAATCCTAAGTTCATGTGAAGTCGTATTGTAAAACAAATCCACGAAAATCGTCACAGATTTTAATCACAAATGTCAACTGCAAACAGGGATTCTTGTTTTCAAACTACACTAATATTATGTCATAAGGAAAGCATTTACTATTTATCATTAGAAAGAGTTACATTAAGAATTATAATTAAATTCTGGACATGATTAATTTGGAAAAAGATTTTTCTGAACATAATTTATTTTCAACTACATTGGATCTGCTAAATTAAAGTCTTTATACGTTGGATGCGACACCCAATTTCTTGAACAGTATTGTCACTGAGGATGACAATGAAGTTCGGTTAATGAAGTGAGAACGGTAGATCGGGCAACACTGGCGACTCACACTACTACTCCTGCGTAGCCGCCGATGTGAACAACCTGTCCCAACCATAGTTCAGGTGAGCATCGTGTGCGTTCCGTGTTATACCTGTTGGGCGAAGTGGTTGTTTAGTGCGTTGATTCTGAACTACCAACAGCACAACGAACGAGCAAAGGATAAATTAAAAGTTTTGTTTTGAGCTTGACAAGACACTGAAAGAAGTGGATCCAATGCTGGTACATGTTTATGGGGATCAAGCACTGTCCATGAAGTGTGTGTGGTTCTCCCGTTTTCGAGGAGGCTGGTGAAGTGTTTCTGACAATCCCCATAGCGGACAACCGGCGACAGCGGCCAGCGACGAAAACATTGATAAAGTGAGGACATTAACCACGAGCGACCGTCGATTAACTGTGCACATGAAAGCGGATGAACTGCACATGAACAGTGAATCCGTGCGACAAATAATTACCCAGGAATTAGGGAAGTGGAAAACGTGTTGTCGTCTTGTGTCACATCACTTGACTGACGATCAGAAGCACGCACGTTTAAAAGCTTCACAGGATTTTGTCGAAACGGTGGATGCGACAACCAATGTTTTCAACGGCATTGTCACTGAGGATGAAATCTGGTGACCCCGGTACGGCACTGAAATGAAAGGCAAAATATGGAACGGCGTTCTCCGGTATCACTTCGTTGGAAAAAGGTCAGCAGAAAAATAAGGCATTAAAACGATGCCCATCACCTTTTTCACTAGTCAAGGCATTATCCACAAGGAATTTCTACCCGAGGAAACAGCGATGAACGCTGCACAGTACGTTGAAATTTTGACCCGTTTTATGAAACGCCTATGCAGGGTACGACCCCAGTAAGCACAACAAGATTCCTGGTTTTGTGTTCACGGCAACGCAGCCAATACCGTCAAATAGTTCCTGGCAAAAAAGGAGGTGGTGCAACTTGAACACCCACCATACTCACTGGATCTCAATTCGCCAGGCTTCTTCTTTTTCCACCGGCTCAAACTCGCTTTGAAGGGGAAGAGATTTAATGATACTCCTGACTTCCAACGAAGCGTCACGTGGCTCTTAAGCGCTATATCGAAGAAAGTCTTCGTGCAAAGTTTCCAGGACATGTATCGCAGACCCCAGCGGTGCGTAGTTATGGGAGGTGACTATTTCGACGGACAGTAACGTAACTGTAGGTCATAATTCATCTAAGTTAATGTTAGCGCTCTTTCACCGGACTTTATTATCAGAGGCTGAAGTAGTGTGATCACTAGAGTAATAACTCTCTCACTTGTCAAGCAACAACACGTGTAGTACTTGTTTAGTGTCAGTACACTACTGCACCACATGGGGGGGGTCGTTCGTGAGACCGCGCCCGGGTTCCCGGGTTCGATTCCCGGCGGGGTCAGGGATTTACTCTGCCTTGTGATGGCTGGGTGTTGTGTGTTGTCCTTAGGTTAGTAGGTTTAGATGTTAAGTCCCATAGTGCTCAGAGCCATTTGAACCATTTTCTTCGTTCGTGAGATCCATGGGGCCGCTCTGGATAGACTAATGTTTTCTTATCCCACTAATTCACCTACAGGGTCAATACTCAGGCCCATGGCTGGTGAGACTATTCGAAGACAAAAATAACTAATAAACATGCGTTCTAAAATGCATACATAAAGAGCTACGAGTACCTCTTCATCTGATACTGTGCAATGAATTTCTTCTATTACAAGCTCTTTGCATCCCGTATTAGATAGTATGGAAGAAAACAAAGGAAAACAGGTCCAGTACACATTGGCCCTAAAACGCATAACTTGAGAGGCATAAAGCACTTGTCCTGTAGAAGAGAGGTGTTTCGGAGCAGCGAAGGTACGCAAGTGATCATTGCTCTTAAGATTTACGTTTCGGAGCACATGTTTTCCAGACTTTTTCTCATCGAATGATCGCTCCTGCCATACCCTTGAACACTGAGCATTCACCACTGGGTCATCCTGAATATCAAACCTATAGTCTGTTAACGATCGACTTGCATAACAGAGGCTGTTGTGTAGATGGGGAACGTATCCTACAGAGTTCGACTTTTCAGATGTCGCCTTTATTAAAAATTTAGGAACCCAGAGCCAGACAGACTTTACTAGAGTTTTGTGTCTGTTCCTCGGTACAGTTCGACCCTAACTAAAGCCTCTAGAAAGTAATTGGCACACATTGTTGGTCAAAATTTTCACCCCAGTTAACGTCTTGGTTAAAATCTTAGCTATCTCCAAAACGTATCGAGTTGATATGCGTCTGATTAAACTTGGTTATTGAAAAGAAGTATTCTGAAGCAGTGGGAACTCTCTAGAAAGTTTCCCCTCTCAGGATGTTTTCTTCTCAAAAGGGGGAGAGCGAAGAATTTTCCGCTACAACGAATGCTAGAGGGCGCAGCACCCGCTGCTGTTCGGAGATGAGAACGCTGCATCCACAGTCTCAAGCTCTCTTAGTGTGTATTCCTCGGAGGAGCACGAATCTAACTAGCCACCATGATTCGAGGGGTGCCACTGAAACAGAGAAGGAACTGCCTTGAGTTTTGATCCTATGAATGAGACTTTGTTTTGTATTTTATCAGGTTGAAGTACCGTTGAAGGACACGCGCTAGGGACGACTAAGGAGTCCCCAGACCACAAATATAGTCGTCTGAAGGTTCGGGCTATTCGCGAGGATATTATCCGCTATTACAATGCTCTCTTTCGTTCACCACGCAGTGGATAGAAGATCGAAGAAGAATTAACCCGGTCAGGGACTTTTTGAAACAAACGTTTGAACTTTTTATTTACCGTGACCTGTGGACCTCAGTTAACTGTTCAATTTGCCCTTGTTGCAGGACTGTAAGCCTTTGATGGTGTTTTCACTTGTAATTTGTTAAATTTTTATAGTTGCCTTGCTAAATAAGGAAAGTGTTTCGGTTACGTCTTAGGTTATCATTGATTTGGTTATGTTATGTGTGATGATGATGATGAGGTCCCATACTCCGAGGAGCGATAGCGGAGGTGGTTTCCCATTGTCTTCCTCCGACCGTAATGGGGATGAATTCTGATGATGATTATGAAGAGGACACAACAACACCCGGTCAATATCGAGGCAGGAATCAAACCCGGGACCCAGTGAGTGGGAAGCGAGAACGCTACCGCAAGACCACGAGCTGTGTATAAGTTGTTATAACTCAGTGTTTAGAGTTGTTTGTTGTCGTTGGGTGAAAAGTTTTTATATAAAATTAGTGTTTCTTTTATTTAATAATACTAGGTTCACACTATATATATATATATATATATATATATATATATATATATATATATATATATATGTGTGTGTGTGTGTGTGTGTGTGTGTGTGTGTGTGTGTGTGAGAGAGAGAGAGAGAGAGCTCAAGATTTCATGATCAAGACCAGCTGCTTATCGCATTTTTCCTGCATTAATGCAGATTGTGTTTCAGTTTTGGTGCCACTGGAGTGTGTGGTTGATTCGCATCGTACTTGCACATATTTCTGATTGAAGTCTCGCGGCAATCGTGTTGCATAGATTCTGTGGTTATGTCTGCAGCAGTTGTGTAAAACAAACTCCCAAAAGAAATTCCTTAGCTGAATTTTGAGGTTTCCTCCTTACACTATCAACTCTTCACTCTCCACCCCTTCGAATATGGAAAGGAAAGGTAGGCCTGCTTACAGACATTCATCTACGTCAGAAGAAGATAATGGATATCCTTATATCAACAGATATTTTAGTGATCTCAGGTGATGCCATGTTGAAACGTTTTTATCTCTTCCACTAAACTGCTGTTAAATAAAAACTAAATTATCGTTAGCCGAACCCAAGATCATGATATTTCAAGAGCAAAAATTGATTCGAGAAATTTCGATACCGTTAACGTGATACGCGAACAGGTCACACTCTTCCAGTAAGTAAAGTGTAGTTGCTCAGGAAATCAAGAATGAGTGCTTAAGGATAAGGTTGCAGATTTTTCTGGAATGTTTTATCAAATTAGGTAGGCCGCTGGTGAGAGGCTGCAGAAGAGAAATGCTAATATAACTGAATAAAAAAATGGCTGTCCAATCTTTTATGTATGGAGGTAAGACACATGTTAAAACGCAGCAACAGAAGTGACGTTTCCAAACGCCGCTAATACCTGCTGCGAAATAGATCTTAAATTATGTAGGAATATCGTAAACGAACCATTCGCTTTTATGTAGGAGCAAAATTCAATGTCCATCGTAATAAATCGGTCAAACGCCTATCAATGTATCATGAAAATAGCCTATCTAAACTAGTTCTACGTTACATTCTGTTCGGAAGACACAATGTAAGACGTCTCAGGAGGAGGTGGAGTGATAAATCGGAACAGGGTAGATGACCTAACATCACATTTTTTTAATTTGTTTGTTTACTCTAAAAGCTATGCCTAAATTACTGGTAACTTAAGTGCTGATTTTACTTCCTGAACGGTCTTCGTTAGTTAAATGAAGCACCTAGGAAAACGAGCCATGTTGCTCAGGTAAACTCGCTGTCTCTCAGCCAGCCAGTAAGCACTGTAAACATAGATGTAGCAGTCTAAAAGAGCTCACGGTGGAAATGAGATCTCACAGCTCACAGTACTTCCGAGCGCCAGAGAGGTTTGTAAACTGGTGTGACCACAACGTATTGTTTGTGGAATGTGATAATTGTGTTTGGATAGTAGTTAATTAATTTGCTGGCTGGTGATAACCAGTTAATACCGGAACAATCGATGGATTGAAGTCAAATATTTGGAAAGGGCGCGTGGGTGGCAAATTGAATAGGCCGCCAGGGAGAAACCGCTGCGCCATCGCGTGGCTGCGCCAGGAACCAAATAGAAAACAAGAGCACAGGGCCTGGTGCGGCGCTGTTAAAAAATGCTATCCTGAGGTTTAAATATGCAACTAGGAGCGGATATCGATGGAACTAGGGGGCTTTTCCACGTCGCACATCTGTGGCGATCGAAGAGCATCCGTCCAGGCCGCCTCTCCAGGAATGCATAAAAGGGACGCATCTGCAGTCCAGTTGGGCCTTTCGGGTCGCAAGTGCGCCGGAGCCGATTCGGACTTGAATGGCGCAGCAACCGAATGTGCTTAGCCAGGGGGGCTGTAACGCTTATTGCGGGCGAGACGGCGCTCCAGCAAGTACTGTAGTTTTATTTAAAGTGCCATTGTTTTCTTATTCTCACCTGTCAAACGTTTCATTTTAGTTCAGATGTTCGAGTGACTGTGTCACACGTAAACCAGCTGACCTAATGGCTGCCCAGGATACCATTAAACCTTATCTTTACCTTTTTTGTTTCTTTTATAGTTTCACTGCAACTTCTGACTGACATTATGGCGAATATCATAATTCCAATCCCAAAGAAAGCAGGTGTTGACAGATGTGAAAATTACTGAACAATCAGTTTAATAAGCCACAACAGCAAAATACTAACGCGAATTCTTTACAGACGAATGGAAAAACTAGTAGAAGCCGACCTCCGGGAAGATCAGTTTGGATTCCGTAGAAATATTGGAACACGTGAGGCAATACTTACCCTACGAGTTATCTTAGAAGCTAGATTAACGAAAGGCAAACCTACGTTTCTAGAATTTGTAGACTTAGAGAAAGCTTTTGACAATTTTGAGTGGAATACAGTCTTTCAAATTCTAAAGGTGGCAGGGGTAAAATACAGGGAGTGGAAGGCTATTTACAATTTGTACAGAAATCAGCTGGCAGTCATAAGAGTCGAGGGACATGAAAGGGAAGCAGTGGTTGGGAAGGGAGTGAGACAGGGTTGTAGCCTCTCCCCGATGTTATTCAATCTGTATATTGAGCAAGCAGTGAAGTAAACAAAGGAAAAATTCGGAGTAGGTATTAAAATCCATGGAGAAGAAATAAAAACTTTGAGGTTCGCCGATGACATTGTAATTCTGTCAGAGACAGCAAAGGACCTGTAAAAGAGTTGAACGGAATGGATAGTGTCTTGAAAGGAGAACATATAATGAACATCAACAAAAGCAAAACGTGGATAATGGAAAGTAGTCGAATTAATTCGCGTGATGCTGAGGGAATTAGATTAGGAAATAAGATACTTAAAGTAGTTAAGGAGTTTTGCTATTTGGGGAGCAAAATAACTGATGATGGTCGAAGTAGAGAGGATTTAAAATGTACACTGGCAATGGCAAGGAAAGCGTTTTTGAAGAAGAGAAATTTGTTAACATCAAGTATTGATTTAAGTGTCAGGAAGCCGTTTCTGAAAGTATTTGTATGGAGTGTAGCCATGTATGGAAATGAAACATGGACGATAAATACTTTGGACTAGAAGAGAATAGAAGCTTTCGAAATGTGGTGCTACAGAAGAAGGCTGAAAATTAGATGGGTAGATCACGTAACTAATTAGGAGGTGTTGAATAGGATTAGAGAAAAGAGAAGTTTGTGGCACAACTTGACTAGAAGAAGGGATCGGTTGGTAGTATATATTCTGAGGCAGCAAGGGATCACCAATTTAGTATTGGACGGCAGCGTGGAGGGTAAAAGTCGTAGAGGGACACCAAGAGATGAATACACTAAGCAGATTCAAAAGGATGTAGGCTGCAGTAGGTACTGGGAGATGATGACGCTTACAGGATAGAGTAGCATGGAGAGCTGCATCAAACTAGTCTCAGGACTGAAGACCACAACAACAACGCAGTTAACTAGATTTTACAGTATGTACGGCAGAAACGGAACCTGTTCAGGGTTACTATTTTTCACTCGACGAAACAACCTGTCTTAGGACGGCCGCGGTTACCTCTCTACATGTACGTACATACTCCGCAATCCACCATACCGTGCGTGGGGGGGGGGGGGGGGGGGGTACCTCGTACCACAACTATCATCTTCTCTCCCTGCTGCACTCCCAAACAGAACGAGGAAAAAAAGGACTGCCTATATTCCTCTGTACGAGCTCTAATCTCTCTTATCCTGTCTTTGTGGTCTTTCCGCGGTATGTAAGTTGGGGGCAGTACAATTGTATTGCAGTCAGCCTCAAATGCTGGTTCTCTAAATTTCCTCAGCAGCGATTGACGAAAAGAACGCCTCCTTTCCTCTAGAAACTCCCACCCGTGTTCCTGAAGCATTTCCGTAACACTCGCGTGATGATCGAACCTACCAGTAACAATTGTAGCAGTACGTCTCTGAATTGTTTCTATGTCGTCCCTCAATCCGACCTGATATGGGTCCCAAACGCTCGAGAAGTACTCAAGAATAGGACGTATTAGTGTTTTATAAGCGTTCTCCTTTACAGATGAACTACATCTTGCCAAAATTCTACCAATCAACCGAAGACGACTATCAGATTTCCCCACAACTGCCATTACATGCTTGTCCCACTGCTTGTCCCACTGCAGTGTTACGCACAAATATTTAATCGACGTGACTGTGTGCAGCGCTACACTTCTAATGGAGTATTCAAACATTATTCCTATTCCTCTGCATTAATTTACATTTATCTATATTTAGAGTTAGCTGCGATTCCTTACACCAATCACAAATCCTGTCCAAGTCATCTTGTATCCTCCACACAGCTCCACATGTTGCTGTTAAGTGCAGGCGAGTGTCTTTCTGTGATTCTCTAAGTCATTCAAGTAAAGAGAATCGTATTTTGTGAATGGAAGGATGTGCATAGTTAAAGCTTACGTCTACACTGGTTCAGTTGAGAAATCTCGTGAACAATTCCCAAGCTCAAGTATTCTTGTAAAAGGAAGTATTTTGAAATTGATGACAAAATTGAATTTATCTAATTCTAATGTTAACCGTGAGGCTACATTTCGAATTCTCACTGACTGGGGTTAACCACTTACACCTCGAACAATATGGGGTTCCGACTAGATTTGCAGCCAGTAAAGAAAAAAGGGTTACGTATTATGAGTCATTGCGAAAAAGATTTCCGACGGTATCGATGACCAGACATTACTTAACTTCATGAGTTATTGAGCTAGGTTACACCGATCCGACGATCTGTAAGGCTAAAATATTCGCTCTTTGTCCTTCGGAAACCTTTGCACTGGGCATCAGTTCCACTTCACTAAATAGGAACTTTAGATTTGGCGGTTTTCTGGGTCAGGAACTATTGGTTCGATGTTCCGGTAATACTCTGTCAGTTCCGACATATCGGGTAGTAATTTTTCTAAGTTGTTCGATGCGGCCCCACAACGAATTGCTCCCTAATGTGGATCTTTTCTTCTCAGAACGGCTCTTGCACACTATGTCGTCAGTAATATACTGAGTGTATTCTATTGCCTGATGTCTTAAGGCCTAACGAATCGGTCGGTCCCTTCTTCTTGTCACTACTTAATGCTAAGAACCTATTCATACCTTATCTTATTTGACCAACAAACTTTCAGTATATTTTCATAGTACCACATTTCCAACGATTATATCTCTTTTCTTTCGATTTTTCCTAAGTGCGTAAGTCATAAACGTACTTCCAAATGTACATATCCAGAGATTCCTTCCACGCAATTAAGCGCAGTGAATAAAACAATGAAACGTTCCCTGTGCCGGCAGAATATTTAGGTGTAGTTTAATTCAACAAAATCAAAAGACGAATTCTGGGGTGGATCTTTTAAAGGTACATAGTGGATTTCTTCCCCCAACTGGAGGTTAAGCTCCGCTTCTAAAAGACGTAAAACTCTTATGGAAGAGTTTAAATTTGAATTGATAGTTTACATGTATGAAGTGTTGCACATATCATATCTGTGACCAGTTACTTTTAACGTAATCCACAAATTACAACTTTGACCAGTTACTATTAACGAAATTAGAATTATAGTAATACCTTCAGCTGCTAATGGGCGTTGATATATATATATATATATATATATATATATATATATATATATATATATATATATCAACAGGGGCGGGTGAAAATCTGTGCCCCGACCGGGACTTGAACCCGGGATCGTCTGCTTAAATGGCAGACGCTCTACCCATGTGAGCCACCGAGGGCAGGGCGACTGCAGGGACTATCTCGCGCAAGCCTCCCGCGAGACCCACATTCTCACCTTGTATGTCCACACACTACATTCGTAATTTCCCACCCCAACACACTCATTATACGTGGAGGACATTCTTACCAAGTCGTGTAAGAGCTCGGGGAATACGTATGCATCCGTCCAGAAGAAGAAGGTCATGGACTTGGTAAGAATGTGTTCCACGAGTAATGAGTGTGTTGGGGTGGGAAACTGCGAATGTAGTGTGTGGACATACGAGGTGAGAATTTGCGTCTCACGGAAGGCGTGCGCGAGATAGTCACTGCAGTCGCACTATCCTCTGTGCCCTCGGTGGCTCAGAGGGACAGGGCGTCTGCCATGTAAGCAAGAGATTCCGGTTTCGAGTCCTGTTCGGGACACAAACTTTCACACATCCTCGTTGATATATATCATCGCCGATCAGTAGTTGAAGGTATTAATACAGTTATAATTTCCTTCTAGACGGCTGCAGGTGATCAATGGTGCCAGTTCTTTCGGCCATGTGAAAAAGAACAGCCACCATATCCATTTAAGTTACTTTTAAACTCGAAAATAGTCATACGTTCATACCTTCTTCTTTGATGACTGAGTTGGCGTAGCACAGACCTGAGAGAAAGATCTACTGTCTCGTCGTTATATTATCAGTCTGCAAATCAAATCATTAATTGGTCACATTTCTCACCCCAAAGTATCGAAGCTCTCTAAGCACCGCTTCTTGGCTTTGCACTCTTCCCGAGGTGTGACGTCATTGTTGATTACAGGCGGGACAGGTAACAGTCTTCCTGAGTGCTTTTACTCCACGCCACGCCCACTGCCCTTTCCAGGCCAATCACCACTGGCCTCGTGGAAGGCTTATCCCCAGGGACCTGTGGGTAGCGGAGCTGCCCTTCCCTATCAAAAACACACACAACGTTTCTGATGCGCAATGAAGGTACTCAACACATTCATGATTTTTTTAACGAGACTGTATATTTATCAACAGACTTAAAACTGCATTTACTTACACAAAATTTTTAGCGTAAAAACGTCTCTCATATCTGTAAAACGTTTGTTCTGTATTGCTGGCGTCATCATTAAAGAATGATTTTCCCACTTTTATGGTTCCGTGCCTCAATTGGTAAAAACAGAACCGTTATAGGATAACCTTGTTGTCTATCTGTCTGTCTCTCTGTGAAAACAATTTTTCTCGACAACGGGTAGACGTACCAACTTGAATTTCATGTTACATAGTAAGAGATAAGCTCCATTAGCGGTGAAAGAAATCAATGCTTTTGAGTCAATGCAATTAGAAGATATGACCACTTACACCACATATTTTGATACTCGCAAACTAACTGATCTAAACGTACAGGGTACTTCCCGTTGACTTATAATCACGAGCAACTTTTTTTGCAGATTAAAACTGTGTGCCAGACCGAGAATCGTACTCGGGACCTTTGCCTTTCGCGGGCAAGAGCTCTATCAACTAAGCTACCGAAGCACGACTCACGCCCGGTTCTCACAGCTTTACTTCTGCCAGTATCTCGTCTCCTACCTTCCAAAATTTACAGAAACTCTCCTGCGAACCTGGAGATCTAGCACTCCTGAAAGAAAGGATATAGCGGACACATGGCTTAGCCACAGCCTGGAAGTTTCATATCAGCGCACACTCCGCTGCAAAGTGAAAATTTAATATTGAAACATCTCCCAGGCTGTGGGTATGCCATGTCTCCACTATATCCTTTCTTTCATGAGTGCTAGTTCTGCAGGTTCGCAGGAGAGCTTCTGTAAAGTTTGTAAGGTAGGAGACGAGATACTGGCAGAAGTACAGATGTGAGTAACGGGCGTGAGTCGTACTTTGGTAGCTCAGTTGGTAGAGCACTTGCCCGCGAAAGGCCAAAGTCACGTGTTCGAGTCTCGGTCGGGCACACAGTTTTAATCTGCCAGGAAGTTTTATAATCATGATGTTTACGAAGTTGCTAGGTTTCACAACACAACCCAGGCAAAACAAACGAGAATCGTTAATTTGTAATTACATCACACAAAACAAAACGTTTATCATTTGTTACCAGGCTTTCTGAACCTCCGTCCGTCTATGAAGAACCCACTTCCTTATGCTCAAGCTTATGTCACGTACTAACATCTGCAGTCCCCCGCCGGTGTAATAATCGTTATCTTCTAAGTCAGTGAAATCAAAAGATACGGCCATTTATGTCACATATTTTGACTCTCGCAAAATCACTCATCAAAACATCACTCCCAATGTGTCTGCAATCATATAATTTGACATGAAGCAAGGTTTCGTGGTACAAGTAAAGGGAAAAACCAAACTTGGTAATCTGTAACTATACAGGGTGGTCAACTGACAGTGACCGGGCCAAATATCTCATGAAATAAGCGTGAAATGAAAAAACAACAAAGAATGAAACTCATCTAGCTTGAAGGGGGAAACCAGATGGCGCTATGGTTGGTCCTCTAGATGGCGCAGCCATACGTCAAACGAATATCAACTGAGGTTTTATAAAATAGGAACCCTCATTTTTATTACATATTGGTGTAGTAAGTAAAGAAATATGATTGTTTCAGTTGGACCACTTTTTCGCTTTGTGATAGATGGAACTGTAATAGTCACAAACGTATAAGTACGTGGTATCACGTAACATTCCGTCAGTGCCGACGGCATTTGCTTCGTAGTACATTGCCTGCGTTAAAATGGACCGTTTACCAATTGCGGAAAAGGTCGATATCGGTTGATGTATGGCTATTGTGACCAAAATGCCCAACGGGCGTGCGCTATGTATGGTGGTCGGTATCCTAGACGACATCATCGAAGTGTCCGGACTGTTCGCCGGATAGTTACCTTATTTAAGGAGACAGGAAGTGTTCAGCCACATGTGAATCGTCAACCACGACTTGCAACAAATGATGATGCCCAAGTAGGTATTTTAGCTGCTGTCGTGGCTAATCGGCACATCAGTAGCACTCACATTGCGCGAGAAGCGGGAAGCTCAAAAACGTCGGTGTTAAGAATGCTACATGATCATCGATTGCACCCGTACTGTATTACTATGCACCGGCAATTGCATGGGGACGTCGTGTACAGTTCTACCATTGGGAACGAGAGAAATTACGGGACGATGACACATTTTTTGCACGCGTTCTATTTAGCGACAAACCGTCGTTCAGTAACAGCGGTAACGTAAACCCGCATGATGTGCACTATTGGGCAACGAAAAATCCACGATGGCTGCAAAAAGTGGAACATCAGTGACCTTGGCGATTAATGGATGTTGCGGCATGGTAGGAGGAAGGATAATTTGCCCCCATTTTATCGATGGCAATCTAAATGGTCCAATGTATGCTGATTTCCTATGTAATGTTCTACCGATGTTACTACAAGATGTTTCACTGCATGACCCACTGGCGGTGTACTTCCAACATGATGGATGTCCGGCACATTGCTCACGTGCAGTTGAAGCGGTATTGAATAACATATTTCATTACAGGTGGATTGGTCGTCGAAGCAGCATACATACCATGGCTCGCACGTTCACCGGATCTGACGTCCCCGGATTCTTTCCGTGGGGAAAGTTGAAGGATATTTACTATCGTGATCCACCGACAACGCCGACAACATGCGTCAGCGCATTGTCACTGTAAGTGCGAACAATACGGAAGGCGAACTACTCGCTGTTGAGAGGAATGTCGTTACGCATATTGCCAAATCCATTGATATTGGTGGACATAATTTTGAGCACTTATGGCATTAATGTGGTATTTACAGGTAATCACGCTGTAACAGCATGCTTTCTCAGAAATGATAAGTTCATAAAGGTACATGTATCACATTGGAACAACCGAAATAAAATGTTCATATGTACATATGTTCTATATTTTAATTTTAAAAAAACCTACCTGTTACCAATTGTTCGTCTAAAATTGTGATCTATATGTTTGTGACTGTTACAGCGCCATCTAACACAAAGCGGAAAAAGTGGTGCAACTAAAACATTCATATTTCTTTACGTACTACACGAATATGTAATAAAAATAGGGGTTTCTATTTAAAAAAACGCAGTTGATATCCGTTTGATCTATGGCAGCGCCAACTAGCACGACAACCATAACACCATCTGGTTTCCACCTTCAAGCTAGGCATGTTTCGTTGTTTGTATTTTTTTCGTTTGACGCTTATTTCGTGAAATATTTGGTCCTGTTACGTTCAACAGAACATCCTGTATAACACGAAAGAAAGTTGTCATTTGTTATCCGATTGTCTGTCTGTCCCTCTATCTGTTAAGACTCCTTTTAGTCAGTAACGTGTAGACGTATAAAGTTAAAATTTGTCACCAACTGCAGTCAGTAGTCCTCTAGTGATGCAAAAACGTTAACTTCCTAAGTCACTGCAGTCAAATGATACAGCTATTTGTGTCCACACTGTCATACTCACAAACTCACTCACTAAAACGTAGAGGGTCCAGCCCATTTTAAGTAATATCATGAAATTTCACAAGATGTAAAGTTTCACAGTGCAAGTTAAAGGAAAGATTAGAAATCGTTAATTGGTAATTACACCACATGAAAAATATATTTCTTTTCCAGTTTGTTATCCAACTTCAAACTTAAAATTAAAACATTTTTGTAAGTCTTCCAATCCCTGTGACAGATAAATCCCTTTGACGAATATCTTACCAGAATCAATGTCGATAACAGGCAAAAATGGCCGGATCCTCGATTCCGAGAACGGAAGAACATCTACACTCCTGGAAATTGAAATAAGAACACTGTGAATTCATTGTCCCAGGAAGGGGAAACATTATTGACACATTCCTGGGGTCAGATACATCACATGATCACACTGACAGAACCACAGGCACATAGACACAGGCAACAGAGCATGCACAATGTCGGCACTAGTACAGTGTATATCCACCTTTCGCAGCAATGCAGGCTGCTATTCTCCCATGGAGACGATCGTAGAGATGCTGGATGTCGTCCTGTGGAACGGCTTGCCATGCCATTTCCACCTGGCGCCTCAGTTGGACCAGCGTTCGTGCTGGCCGTGCAGACCGAGTGAGAGGACGCTTCATTCAGTCCCAAACATGCTCAATGGTTGACAGATCCGGAGATCTTGCTGGCCAGGGTAGTTGACTCACACCTTCTAGAGCACGTTGGGTGGCACGGAATACATGCGGACGTGTATTGTCCTGTTGGAACAGCAAGTTCCATTGCCGGTCTAGGAATGGTAGAACGATGGGTTCGATGACGGTTTGGATGTACCGTGCACTATTCAGTGTCCCCTCGACGATCACCAGAGGTGTACGGCCAGTGTAGGAGATCGCTCCCCACACCATGATGCCGGGTGTTGGCCCTGTGTGCCTCGGTCGTATGCAGTCCTCATTGTGGCGCTCACCTGCACGGCGCCAAACACGCATACGACCATCATTGGCACCAAGGCAGAAGCGACTCTCATCGCTGAAGACGACACGTCTCCATTCGTCCCTCCATTCACGCCTGTCGCGACACCACTGGAGGCGAGCTGCACGATGTTGGGGCGTAAGCGGAAGACGGCCTAACGGTGTGTGGGACCGTAGCCCAGCTTCATGGAGACGGTTGCGAATGGTCCTCGCCGATACCCCAGGAGCAACAGTGTCCCTAATTTGCTGGGAAGTGGCGGTGCGGTCCACTACGGCACTGCGTAGGATCCTACGGTCTTGGCGTGCATCCGTGCGTCGCTGCGGTCCGGTCCCAGGTCGACGGGCACGTGCACCTTCCGCCGACCACTGGAGACAACATCGATGTACTGTGGAGACCTCACGCCCCACGTGTTGAGCAATTCGGCGGTACGTCCACCCGGCCTCCCGCATGCCCACTATACGCCCTCGCTCAAAGTCCGTGAACTGCACATACGGTTCACGTCAACGCTGTCGCGGCATGCTACCAGTGTTAAAGACTGCGGTGGAGCTCCGTATGCCACGGCAAACTGGCTGACACTGACGGCGGCGGTGCACAAATGCTGCGCAGCTAGCGCCATTCGACGGACAACACCGCGGTTCCTGGTGTGTCCGCTGTGCCGTGCGTGTGATCATTGCTTGTACAGCCCTCTCGCAGTGTCCGGAGCAAGTATGGTGGGTCTGACACACTGGTGTCAATGTGTTCTTTTTTCCATTTCCAGGAGTGTATATACATCCGGAATGAGATGTTCACTCTGCAGCGGAGTTTGTGTAGAACAGAACAGAAACTGTTACACACCAGGTATTTGTATTCGTTGGCTGATTTCAATTGTGACTCACTGATGTTGTAAACACATCTCGGTGTTCGTTATAAGAAGGACACAATTTCATATTTCTTACAATTCAAAGCAGGTGATCAACCTCTGCTCCACTTTTAAATGTTATCACGACCCGACTGAGTAGTTGCGGAGCTTTTTTAAGACTGTATTTTGTAGCAGATAAGTTCATCTCCGATATATATTGGGTTACTGTTGATAATGTCTTCTAGGTCAATCATAGATGTCATTAGCAGGAAGGGACCCAGCAGACTTCTTTCTACATCTGTCGATGAGTTTCCATAGAGCTGTAACATGCTGCATTCTCCACACTCAGAAATAATCAATTCCCAGATTTTCTTTGATTTGCATATGGCCATAATTTGGATAACTAGCGTAGATGTAATAATAGTCAGATGCTTCTAGTGAGTCAATAAAAACATCCTCTACCTCATTGCCTTGATCTATGGGTTTCAGTATGTCATGTGAGAAAAGCGTCACGTGAGTTTCACATGATTGATGCTTTCAGAATCGATGCTCTCTGGCAGGGGAAGATAATTCTGTACCAGAAACCACATTAAAACTTAAACTCACAGTATGTTCTAATATTCTACAACAAATAGATGACAAATACAATATACGGTAGTTTCGTGGATCACTTTTTCTACCCTTCTTGTTCATGGGGATTAACCCAGCCATTTGACACGGTTTTTTGTTTAAGGTATCTACTGTCCATTGCGGATGAAAAGTGCTTTACATTACCAACATACGTATTGTTCTAAAAGCTAATTAACAGCCAGAAGAGGTGTCCTTGCACTCAGTGCATCAACCTTCATACAAAGGAAACTAACACTCACGATCATATTTGAGAAACACTAGTAATTAATAACTAAGAAGACTTACACAAAAATGAACTTCGTCAGGTATACTTCATTATTCGAGGAATAATTTTATTTCAATAATTCTGTAATTTCCTTTCTTGTCTCATTTTGGGAAGTAATAGGCATGTACTTATCAACTTAGTTTGCTAAACGAAGCATCAAATTTTAATTCAGTCATATCTAGAGGATTTTGGATCACATAATAGTGTTGAAATCTGCACACTAACGCGTCAAAGGATGTTTGTTTGTTTTCCACATATCCATATCAGAAATGGTCCTCAACCGTTTCCAGCCGTGTTGAGGAAATCTTTTCCATTGAGCTGTCTCCGTTTTTGGCCAACATGGACCGCCAGTACGCCAAGTAAAAGTTGTGTTACAGAGTATCACTGGGCAGGGGGTTCCCATTATCAAATGCAGAAAAAGATTTTTATGACTTGTCCCTAAACCGCTGATTCTGTGATTTGCTTGTCACAGAGTTCATTCTCTTATTGTCATCCGGGATGAGGACCTTCAGAACGGTATACTGTTGCAACCATCAAATTGCAGACAATTTTAACAACTTTTTGTGCTTCCTTTTTGCTCATGGTGAATTATTTCCTGTCCGTGCAGGCAGTATATGTAACTTCCACAACTCTGAGAGAATTGTTTGTAAAAAATTTAATTAATAGCTTTGTACGATATTTTATATGCGTGACTTAGAGTAAGTTCAAGTTCAGTATTGTGACTGCACAACACTCGGGTGACTGCCTGTATCTCAATCATGTTAACGGTGTTAACGTCAGGACTCCTCTTCACGCTACCAGAAGTCAACTAAGCATGTGATCGCTTGAAATAAGGTAGAGGTTAGGTTTTAAAATCTCGATGCCGACGTTACCTTTAGAAACGTAGTGTTATTTGGTCAAGGCGGGAGTAGTCAGAGGACCGTACCTTCTCCAAAGGTATAGTCCAGGATTGGGTGAAGCGGGTTATGGGAAAAAAAATTTAAAACCAAAATCAGGGCTGTCGGGAGGTGTTTGAACACCACTTCTGCTGCACACGAGCCCAGATGTTTCGTTTCTCTTTCACTTAATTCGGCGCTGCCACTGAGTAACTCTTACTTAGGCGACTTGACGAACATTGAATTTGGAGATTGGTGTAGGAATCGAACAGTGCAATAATTTGTAGAGTGGTTTATTGTAGTGGACCTTTATACGTAGAACTAAATATTTGAAGAAAGTCACTGTCATGAATGACTGCAGTTTAGAGTAGAACCGGATCTGTTTCGAAGAATCTTAGCTCCCTATCTCTTTGTACAATAAATATGGTCACATTGCACAAATGCGAAAAAATCTATCCGCTGTTGTAATTCCAACACTGTCCATCCGGGTAGCTGCTTAAGCCGTTGCTATCGGGTCCGTGATATTGGCCTCAAAGGCTTGGGAAACCTTCTATTGACTATTTCGTTCCTCCACAGGCCACATAACCACAAGCGAAATGTACTGTTATTAATTGCTATCGGCGGTAATTTGCTGTTTTGATGCTGTCCTTCATATTTTCCTATCTTTTGCCACTCTTATCCTCTACGCAACTTCTGCGCGCAACGTCCCCTGGGATGTGTACTAAGTATTATACTGTTTCCTTGCTCGTAACATTCTCCTCATTAGTGGCTCTTCCAGCCCTCAACTGACTGTTCCAGAATGACGCAACACACGTTTCACAGAATTTACCTTTCTTGCTGCAAGAATCTTTCAAAAAATTTCTCTCAACATTTTCTCTTTTTTCGTAATTATTGGTTCCCTACGCCATGTGGTTAATTATCCTTTAACATGCTTCGACAAGATTGCGAGGGGACTTCAAAAATAAGTTATACACGTCTTTCTTCGCTAAGACTGTTGCGCAACTAGAGTAGAGCATCGCATTGACAGGAAAGATACGGATAACAGGTGGATTACAGTGTGGGAATAAAATCGCGCGATGCCAGGAAACGTACTTCAAAACTGAAGTCCATGGGTCAGTAAGATTCTCGTGGGAAAAGCGTCCAAAAACTGCACAAATATTCACAATGAAATTCCTGCGGTGTATGGACCAGATCGAATGTCGCATCCAGCCGTAGTGAAATGGTGCCAACAATTTGACAATAACCACACGGACGTGAATTATGTTGTTCGGGAAGCAAGGCCTTCCACATCCACAACAGACGATGTCCAGGCAACAGATGGTATCAGAAGCAGCAACCACAGATTTTCACACGGCATTTCTCAACGGCTCCATGACCGAGGAACGGATCTATGTTTTCGAGGAGCTGGACGGTTCATAGAAAGTTCCGGCCGTTGATATTTGGTAGCTACTTTGACGTATCGTGCCGTCTGCCCGTTTTTCCTTGAAAAGTTTTGTTGCGTTCAGTACCCTGCCATGATAATCTCTTACCTTCTGAAGTTCCTTTGAAACTTCATTTTCTTGGGCTCCTGTGCGCCACACATACCCTGCAGGAATTTCTTCCTCAGTTTCCTATCAATATCTGAAGGTGGTAAGTAGAATTCTTTGAACAAATACGTCTTTCTACATCTACATCAAGATCTATATGCATATTCTATAAACCACCGTAAAATGCACAGTTGAATGTACTGGGTGGTTGGATATAAAATTCATCTACTCATAGAGCTCCAGTGTTGGCTGCAATTATTGGATGGGAGCGAAATTTGGCAGATATTCCAATGCTCTATTGCGGAACCGAGGTGCGCCGGAAATTAATAGTGCTAATTTTTTCCACCAGTTGCTAATCTGTCGCTGTGAATGCGAAATAAACGTATAGAAATGTTTCCATTCATAATGGGTTAGGAGCGGGGCATGAACTTACGCAGTTTGCCCGATGTGAGCGCCAGAGACATCGAGGATGCACTGTACAGCGCCTGTTTTGCACCTGGTGGCCAAAATTGGAACTAATATTTTTCCAGTGTAAATCGATTCCCTACTAACCCGTTAGCATATCCGCCAAGTTTGGCTACTGTACGATAATTGCAGCCCTCACTCGACTCTGTGAGTGACTACATTTTCATTATAACCACTCGGTACCTTGTACCCTTACTAGTCACTCCCTTTCCTGTTTCATTCACCAATGGAGCAAGAGCAAAAGAAATGTTCTTATGGAACTTCATTCTGGAACTATTTTTATGTCTCTGTAAAGGACCTAATTTCTCTTATCTTTTGTTCATGGTCCTTTCACGAGATGCACGTAGGTAGCGGTAGAACTGTAGTTATATAGGTATACAACCAATATCGCTCACCATGAAGTTTTTAACTACGTACTGTCAGTGTTGGTGGCTCATAATACAAATGCATGTCACTGCATGAATTCAGCTAACGATGATTTTCAAGTTTTATTCATCCCTTTTTTACAATGTGAACCATCTGAAGATGGTTGTAGAAAATAACCGAAATAATCTTGCTTTAGTTGTATAAAGAAAATTGCGGTCTAGCAATAAAGAAAGTATTTTTATTAAAATTCGATTAGTTCGCTGTTTCTAATATTTCTATGTATACATTAAGAATCAAATCAGATTTCAAATAAATGTGAATGTTGCTCTGTTAACAATAGTACAAACAATGGCAATAGAGGGTAATTTATTATCCACCATAAGGCTGCATATTTTTAAATAATATCTGTCAGTTTAACACTACAGTCTGTTTAGTACTCGGTCATAACACAACTATACTAGAACACGGGAGCAATATAGGAGTACTTTATTTTGGAAGCCATATCCTCTGCTTTATGACCATATTCGAATGCTCGTGCCAGCTACGAACGTTAATGCTAAGTTCACAGACTTCCTTCAGCTTCTTTTTCACATTTTCTTCCGATCTGAATGTAGTTCTGCTGATTCTTGTATAGAATACGTTGTATTTGTTTTACATGATGTTAATATTAGTGACTGAGTTAGTTTCTGAATTTTTTTGGGACAACCACTCTTCTAGAAGATATTAAATGTGCTTTGAGAGATTAATTTGAAGTTTTTCATGTTGGTCTAATCCAAAATTTTCTGCATTGAAATGTTGTTTTTACTTTAACATGCTCTTAATGAAAGTAATTCCTCCCCGAAGGAGTAACAAAAATACAAAGTACAGCATTATTCAGAAAAACTCACCCCCCCCCCCCCCCCCTACCTCTCCACCCGTGTTTTGCAGGAAGTTAGAAATTTTCAGTTCGCAGCTTGTCCTTTGGGTTTAGCCACATTATAGTTCTTCCGCCTTGCTCTCATCAACAAATACAACATCATTCCAGCACTACCATTCTTTGTTGAAGTGATCGATTGAGAACTGGAATCTTTGGACCCGCTTTGCTATTCTCACGTCTAGATGTTTCCTTGTCACTCTACGGCACCCTTCTTCACTTAAAACCCTCTGAGAAGTTGATTCACTTAACTGCTTGTCAAAAGCTTGCTGCAGACGAGTTGAGGTTTTGGGGGCACTTAAACGAGTATTATACTCAATGTTTCTCATGATTTATCGCCTGGATTGGTTGTCCACTTTTAGTGATAGGTTACTGGGCGGTTCTCCTTCAAGCAGTAGTATTGTATCGGCATAGATTATTTTGCGTGTATTCAGCAAATAGTAATGCCTCTGTGAGTGCACGAGTTGTACGGTTAAAGGCGACAAGACGTCGCTCTTCAGCCTCTGGGTACAAGTGAGTGGACAAGAAGGAAGAAGCCTTATCACACAGCACCCAATTGCACCTGAGAATCAAGTGATTGTCTTACGTTATCGAACATAAAAGATTCCCTGATTTACTATTCTCACAAATTAATTATTTAAGAAAGGTGTTCATAACAATTGGCCAGAGATTAAATAATGCTTTGCTATTTAAATCCCTCCAGTCTATGGCCACAGTGCAGCAACCGTGATATACTTTCAGTAGGAAAACAACGGTCTAGGTTGTATGAACAGCACAAGCGTTATTGACCCGTTTCGCCATTTTGAGGCTCTTTAGCAATCCATACAGGGGCTGCGGGTATGCATTAGTCATAAGTAGTCGTCATTTTGGTGTACACCTTCGGTAAAGGCATGCAGGTTTCTTAGATTCGTTACCCGCCTACGAATTCTGAAGATGCTTCAAAGAGGCGAAACGTGCCAACAAACCTAATACTGTTTTTGAAACCTATATTGTTTTTCCTACTTATGACGATATACTATTTAACAGCTATCTCTTGTGAGTCCAGAGCATTTGTTAATCACTCAACTGACATCTAAAATTACTAAAAACAAGGCCTTACCGAATGTTAATGACATCCTCTGCGTGTAAGTCAGACATGGCCCGCACCAATCAAGAAGAGCGCGTTACATTCTGATTAAAAGCCCAACGATATGTGTTTGCTTTTCCACTCACATTTTTTCAGAGGGGATCGCGGGAAATGCCGTATTGTAGCGGCGGTGTGCCTGACGGGACACTCGGACGATCGCGCGCCATTCACCGGGCTTCGAGCGGCCAATTTGCAGCGAGGCAGATGCCTACGTACACTGCTGTGAAATGCAGTTCCGGAACACGTTTGCACCTAATCATTGCGGGTAATTGGCATTCATATTCCGTTGCTAATTTTTCCCGCGATGAACGCCGCTCATGAATATGCACCTCCGTATTTGCCGGTCGCTTCACGCTACTGGTTCTGACGGTGCACGCCCGTTCCGGGAAATTCGGCGAAATACCTGTAGGCCGACACTTCTGCTGCACATCACGGATGAAGTGCTCGCCTATACTGGCTCCGACATGGGCCAGTCATTCAAAGTGAATACTCTTTTTGTGGAAGCAATAATGGAAACAAGAAAAAATTTTGAACTGGAGTTAAAGTTCAGCAAACTTAGAAATTTGCCACTAACGATGTAATTCTGTCAGTGACAATATATGACTTGGAAGAGGAAGTGAATTTAATTGATAGCGTCTTGAAAACAAAGCCAACAAAAATACATAAAGATAATGGAATACTTTCGAATTAAAACAGGTCGAGCTGAAGGAATTACATTACAGAACCAAGAGAATGTCAAGTATAAACTAGCAATAACAAGAAAGCTTTAACGAAAATGAGACATTTATTAATATCGAAAACAAATTTGAGGGTTAAGAAGTCTTTTTTGAAGCTAAACGTTGGAGTATAGCCTTGTATGGAAATAAGACGTGGGAGATAAGCAGTTCCCGGCCGGAGTGGCTGTGCGGTTCAAGGCGCTACAGTCTGGAGCCGAGCGACCGCTACGGTCTCAGATTCGAATCCTGCCTCGGGCATGGATGTGTGTGATGTCCTTCGGTTAGTTAGGTTTAATTAGTTCTAAGTTCTAGGGGACTGATGACCTCAGATGTTAAGTCCCATAGTGCTTAGAGCTATTACACACATCCATGCCCGAAGCATGATTCCAACCTGCGACCATAGTGGTCGCGCGGTTCCAGACTGAAGCGCCTAGAAGCGCTCGGCCACCCCGGCCGGCTACTGAATGGGTGACCATGAAGCATTGTATCTCCACGCATATAGATCTTTTCTGTGTGATGTATTCGTGTTGGCTCTTACGTGTGCCCTTTAAATGAGGGTGAGTCTAATGGTTGTATATACTGATGTGGTCTCTTTCTGATATATGATATGAAGGAAACGAGGGGCTGAGAACTGAGGAGATCACGGGACTTAACGTCACAATGTGGCGGATCACCATCAACTGTGTAACATTCAAGAATGAGATTTTCACTCTGCAGCGGAGTGTGCGCTGATATGAAACATCCTGGCAGATTAAAACTGTGTGCCGGACCGAGACTCGAACTCGGGGCTTTTGCCTTTCGCGGGTAAGTGCTCTACCGCAGGAGAGCTTCTGTAAAGTTTGGAAGGTAGGAGCCGAGATACTGTCAGAAGTAAAGCTGTGAGGACGGGCGCGAGTCGTGCTTCGGTAGCTCAGATGGTAGAGTAATTGCGCGCGAAAGGCAAAGGTCCCGAGTTCGAGTCTCGGTCGGGCACACAGTTTTAATCTGCCAGGAAGTTTCATACCAGCGCACACTCCGCTGCAGAGTGAAAATTTCATTCTGGAAACATCCCCCTTCCTGTGGCTAAGCCATGTCTCCGCAATATCCTTTATTTCAGGAGTGCTAGTTCTGAAAAGTTCGCAGGAGAGCTTCTGTAAAGTTCGGAAGGTAGGAGACGAGATACTGGCAGAAGTACAGCTGTGAAGACGGGGCGCGAGTCGTGCTTGGGTAGCTCACTTGGTAGAGCACTTGCCCGCGAAAGGCAAAGGTCCCGAGTTCGAGTCTCGGTCCGGCACGCAGTTTCAATCTGCCAGGCAGTTTCAACAGTGTAACGTGTTCTGACTTTATGATGTTTGTGGCTTAATGCAGAATACGGGCGGTCATGAACTTTGCACCACCATTCCTCCTTCCCTATCCCGCCAATTACTGGAGATGAGAATTTCGAGTCGAGTGTCGCCACTCAGACGTGCGTTAACTGCTTTGGCCACGGTTGCTGTCGGATTGCTCTTGTGTTCGAGTCTATAATAGCACGCAACATAGCAGAATTTGCAATATTAATTAGCTCTGAAAGGCTGGCTTTGGTAGCGGATGCGTGTAACAGAAGGGAACCTTACCTAATGCCTCGACGCTAAATAGGCTGCATGTTGCAGAGCTCCAAATAATTCACAGGGCCATTACGATATGAATTGAATATCTAGTTTGGAACATA
This sequence comes from Schistocerca gregaria, assembly GCF_023897955.1. NCBI lineage: Eukaryota > Metazoa > Arthropoda > Insecta > Orthoptera > Acrididae > Schistocerca > Schistocerca gregaria. The sequence continues at coordinate 1,163,104,593 of NC_064920.1, forward strand.
TTCGTACTGATAGTATAACATATTTTATAGTAAAGATGCAAATTTGAGAGCACGGTCGATCCAGGAGCGCCTAAAATTAGATAACTAACCGAAATAAGTCCAATATTTGATGGAGTTTTATAGAAGCAATTGAAATTCCTTTGGGATGCTGAGCATTTTATAACAAACAGCATAGACAGGACATTATTAGTACTATCTCTTAAGAAAATTCTGTCTCAATTGTGGTCTTTAGGCAACATAAAAATGTCTACGTCGTTAAATCTTGCAGATATGTGGCAAATGGCAAAAAAAATGTGAAATGCTAAACAGCTCTTACAGTGCATTCCCAGAATATTTTCTGACACAGAAACATTCAATTATCTATTGTTTGATGTTCTACATACAAGTAAACTATGCAGAATAATTACATTCTGGAAATAATATAAATTAATACACTCCTGGAAATTGAAATAAGAACACCGTGAATTCATTGTCCCAGGAAGGGTAAACTTTATTGACACACTCCTGGGGTCAGATACATCACATGATCACACTGACAGAACCACAGGCACATAGACACAGGCAACAGAGCATGCGCAATGTCGGCACTAGTGCAGTGTATATCCACCTTTCGCAGCAATGCAGGCTGGTATTCTCCCATAGAGACGATCGTAGAGATGCTGGATGTAGTCCTGTGGAACGGCTTGCCATGCCATTTCCACCTGGCGCCTCAGTTGGACCAGCGTTCGTGCTGGACGTGCAGACCGCGTGAGACGACGCTTCATACAGTCCCAAACATGCTCAATGGGGGATAGATCCAGAGATCTTGCTGGCCAGGCTAGTTGACTTACACCTTCTACAGCACGTTGGGTGGCACGGGATACATGCGGACGTGCATTGTCCTGTTGGAACAGCAAGTTCCCTTGCCGGTCTAGGATGGTGGAACGATGGGGTCGAGGACGGTTTGGATGTACCGTGCACTATTCAGTGTCCCCTCGACGATCACCAGAGGTGTACGGCCAGTGTAGGAGATCGCTCCCCACACCATGATGCCGGGTGTTGGCCCTGTGTGCCTCGGTCGTATGCAGTCCTGATTGTGGCGCTCACCTGCACGGCGCCAGACACGCATACGACCATCATTGGCACCAAGGCAGAAGCGACTCTCATCGCTGAAGACGACACGTCTCCATTCGTCCCTCCATTCACGCCTGTCGCGACACCACTGGAGGCGGGCTGCACGATGTTGGGGCGTGAGCGGAAGACGGCCTAACGGTGTGCGGGACCGCAGCCCAGCTCCATGGAGACGGTTGCGAATGGTCCTCGCCGATATCCCAGGAGCAACAGGGTCCCTAATTTGCTGGGAAGTGGCGGTGCGGTCCCCTACGGCATTGCGTAGGATCCTACGGTCTTGGCGTGCATCCGTGCGTCGCTGCGGTCCGGTCCCAGGTCGACGGGCACGTGCACCTTCCGCCGACCACTGGCGACAACATCGATGTACTGTGGAGACCTCATGCCCCACGTGTTGAGCAATTCGGCGGTACGTCCACCCGGCCTCCCGCATGCCCACTATACGCCCTCGCTCAAAGTCCGTCAACTGCACATACGGTTCACGTCCACGCTGTCGCGGCATGCTACCAGTGTTAAAGACTGCGATGGAGCTCCGTATGCCACGGAAAACTGGCTGACACTGACGGCGGCGGTGCACGAATGCTGCGAAGCTAGCGCCATTCGACGGCCAACACCGCGGTTCCTGGTGTGTCCGCTGTGCCATGTGTGTGATCATTGCTTGTACAGCCCTCTCGCAGTGTCTGGAGCAAGTATGGTGGGTCTGACACACCGGTGTCAATGTGTTCTTTTTTCCATTTCCAGGAGTGTATGTGCGACATCTACATATCTTCTCAAGTCACAGATACAACGTCTAGAATACTGAGGAATTACATATAAATGGTGTTTCAAGAACTTTCTGTGTTATGTATAAACAGAAGCTCCGTCAAGGCCCATACCAGTCTCTGCCTTGTGTTATGCTTGTGTAACAACACTGCCTTTAGTGTTACGTACTGGCTGTCAATGACAGCTTCCCGTCGTATCATTCCAGTCAATAACCAGTTTTTAATAAATAACTCTTAACTAAAATTAATTATGAGTGTTGATACTTGAATTTTTGTTTGTGTCCGGCAGCAGTTATGAAAATAGATTTGTGGGAACCTCCTCTAATATTTAACTTGGACTAGCTGTCCAAAATCTATTTATTGGCTGTCGATATTCATATTGCGCGAGATGGCAGACGTTATTGAATGAGAATTGTAGCTGAAGGACATTAATTCTGCTGTAATGAGCACTAAATTAAACCTTCTACATTTAGACTATTTCATTAAATTCAAACGAACAATTAATGTAATGCACATTTGTCTCTTATTTCTTTTACTGAAAATGATATATTGTTCGATGCGAAGAGTTAGAAATGAAGTAGACGGAGATATCTGACAGTATAAAGAAATATGATAGAATTTACAGAGGAAAGAGTAAAATTTTTGATGGAACTGTGAATGAAACTGAAGAAAATGCTCGCACATAAGTGGAAGCTTCTCCATACTGAAAATACATCAGTAGTATTTTTACAGATACTTAGGTCCTTAATTCATTTTTTCTGCATTACTCGGAATTACAGTCATGCGAAATTAATAAACCCAAGACGGCAGATGGTTGGAAATTCAAAAATGTAAGATGGAGGAAAATTTTAAATTTTGAGGAAAATTTATAAATTCAAGGTGGTAGAACGAGGCCAGTTGTGATAGCGGAAAATTTATAAACTTTCAGTTGTCTCCAATGAATGACAGTATAGTGTTAAAATGAGGCAACAAATCAGAATGTAAATAGTTTCATCAAATAAGATGACAGAAAACTAATCCAAATGTTCTCTGTACCCCATGCTCCCCCTCTCTTTCCAGCTCATCACACCAAAGTATAAAAACTAGTCGTTAAAGTGAAGCGAGATGTATAGTAAAATAATATATAACCTTCAGTTGAAAGACCAATATATGTATCATTTCCACAAAAGTCAAAGAGATTTACATTCATGTACATAAGTCTGTATTTAATCAGTGCAATACGAAAATGATGTTTGAAAATTGTGATAAGTTCAAAGATACACTTGATTGGCCACGCGAAGTGGCCGCGCAGTATGAGGCGCCATGTCACGAATTGCGCTTTTCCTGCCGCCAGAGGTTCGAGTCCTGCCTCGGGCATGGGTGTGTGTGTTGTTCGTAGCATAAGCTAGTTCAAGTAGTGTGTATGTCTAGGGACCGAAGACCTCAGTAGTTTAATCCCTTAGGAATTCACACACACATTTGAACACATTATTCATTTAAATGTCGAAGCTATTTCCATACCTCTACACTTAATCAACATAATACTGTATTTCATCTAGATAGCATAAAAATGTTGCAATTTTCAAGTTGCGTTATATGCATCAAAGTAAAATATATTTGTCTGTGATTTGTACGTGATCGCGCACGCACACACACACACACACACACACACACACACACACACACACACACACACACACAAATGGTTTGATGGCCAATAGTTAAATGGTAAATGGCACACAATAAACAGCTAAATGTTGAAACTATTCTTGCCCTCTAAACTGTAGCAAGTTGTCCTCAAAACTGTAACAAATTGCCCTAGAGCTGAATCACCTAGCACCTGAACTGTATCAACCTGTCACAGAGCTCTAACAATTGCTCTAAAACTGTAACAAATAATCAACAAAACTGTAACAAATTTTCGTCCGCAATACAGCGATATTGTAACAATTGCTCTCTGTACCATGTCATTTCAGTTTCATGACACAAAGTGTTTCCAATCTCTCTTCCCACTTCTGCCATGTCACTAAATTTTGTCTCTTATTTATACATACTGCTCAACAAAAGTTGGAATACTATCGTAAAATGTAGTCTACGATACTACAGGTCACTTTAACTTAAGCACTTCATACTCATGTACTGGAGGTGTGTTACTACTGGTACGCTTTGCGGCCGCTTCCCAGCAATGTAAACATACTGCTGCCACAGCGGCACATACCAGCAGTGCAGCATAAGTAGCAGCTTCATCCTGTTTGTGTTTAGCACTGCAGTAACATGTCAGGTACAGGCATGATAGAGTCAGGATAGTGGTTTTACTTTCAGCCGACCTTACACTGCAAGATCTTGATGATCGTTTACAAGTTACTCAGAGTGGAGTGCCAAGGTGTGGAGACAGTACGGAGATGTGGAGAATATGAATGACAAATCTCGCAATGGCCATCCTCGTATGGCAACATCAATGAAGGATAGTTTCCTTCAACTGTCGGCTCGCAGGGACCCAATATCAGCTTACCAAAAGTATTGGAAATGACTTCTCCCGTGCTAGAGTGATTCTTACCTCAGACCAAACAATTCATAGAAGTTCCATCAGGGTGGTCCTCACTCCAGAAGAAGAACCGACACAATCATAAAACCAGGTCTCTTGCACATGAACATAAGACAATTGCAGAATGTTTGCTGACGAGACCAGGACTGGTTTGAAACCAGACGCAAGATGTGTTTGGATTTGGAAAAGCACTAGACGATAACAGGAGTGCCAATATGTTCAGGAAGTCAATCCGTTTGCAGATGGAAGTGTAATGTTTCGGGCTGCAATAATAATGAGACGGGAGACCTCTGTAACTCCCATGGACGGCAGTTTGACAGGTCCCCAATACCTCCAAGAGGTACTACAGACGTGAAGTTGCCGGCAACTTCAGCCTAGTCGATGACGAAGCAGTGTCTCAGTCTCTTAAAAGAGGCAACATTAAACGGATACCTTGGACAGCACAGTTCCCTAACATGAATGCAATTGAGTATGCATGAGACCTGTTGAATATGGCCATTGCACTGCCTCCTAATCAACCTAACAATTTACAGGACCTTACTGGAGCTGCCACTGACGAGTGGGACCTCATACCCCAAGGTAAACTTGATGGTCCCATCCAGAGCATGCCTTCGGGAGTGGAAGAACTCAAACATTTGCAGGTAGGACATACTAAGTGCTAAATATTGATAATTATCATCTTGACGTACAGATTATCATTTTTGTTTTGTTTTCAAGAAGTGCTCTTAGGAGAATTCCTGTTCTGTTCTGTAATGAGTTTTCAAAACTAACCGAAACCTTATTTCCAGAAGAAATTATGGTTATTTTTTTATAAGGTGTTTTACAATCCGCAATGGGTATACTATATGAGTTGTTAGTAGCAAACTCTTTGCTACCTTTGTTGAGATATGCATATGTGCGCACAATATTCCCCATAGCCTCATTATTATGATATATTATACTTTGAGTAAAAGGAAAAACAAAAGATAGAGCTAGACATTGTATGACACCAAATTTTCGAAGCAAACTGTAATATATTATGCTGTCACACTCAATGAATATGTACAAATGTAATGCACTTCCATACATTTAAAATATAACATATTGCAAACACTAGGTTGTTAACATTCAGGTAAGTGTGTGAGATGCCTCCTTTAGACAACCAAGTTTTGACCTCTGTTTTCCTTAATAAAATCGAAATAATGGCACTGAATTGTATTTTGAGGACAAACAACAAATGGTGTGAATAGTACATCCTTAAAGTGACAATTGACCACTCTGTTATGCTGGAACAGAAACAATTCAGTGTAAGAATACATTCATATCTATTTTATGTTTAAAAAATGAGAAAGTGTTTAGAATCTATGAAACACATTCTCGTAAACAATTGGGTAATTTTCTGATTCTTTTATGAAGAAATAGTTTAGATCACCAGTGACCTTACATGGGAGACCGATCACTCTTGCGAATTAAACAAAGAGAGAGAAACCAACTTCTTTTACTTATCTATTATTAACATCTCTTACTGCTCCATTGCCTAATGCTCTGTGAATGGAAACTGACACATTCTTCCTACTAGACACAAAAGATTGTGCACTAATATTACTGAAATAGTCTGTGATATGTGTGTTACAAAGGTTGGGAAAGTAATGTTCATCAGGACTGAAAGTTAAATATCTTTGATGCATACATACCTTGCAGTATTTCAGATGAACCAGCACCACAGTTCAATATTTTCGTACTGACATATCCCACACTCAGTGTCGGATTTCCTTTATCAATAGTCTTACAGATGAACTGCCCACACAGATGCTTCAAGCACATTAATGTGGAATCCCTTCTTTCCAACAATAAAAGTATATTAAAAAATGAAAAGATCCCCGATAAGGCCCTGAAAGATATGTGATATCCACCAGCTGACATGTTATTCTCGGTCGTATGACATCATGACTTCATGTGGAAGTGGGTTGGAGGGTCATGGAGTCAGCTCAATGCTCTCGCACCCGTTGTCGTATTTCTGACTTTGGAGCTGTTAGCTCTCCGTTAGGTAGCTCATTGGCATTGCAAAGTTTAGTGTACCCAATCCAGTGGTCCTAACAAGGAACAATTCTTGGTAGTACCGGGAATCAAATCCAGGACCTCCGAATGGCACACATCTTCACTGACCACGCAAACAAAAGGCAGAATATTTAGATTCTGTGAATAGTATGTAGGACAAGTTCAACTTACATTTTGTGATGATGGCAGTTGCGGAGATGTTGGTGGCATCTCGCGTTTATACAAAAACCACCCTCCTGCCTATCTGTAAAGAGGGATACCCCAAAAATTTCCTTTCTTGCTTGTGAATTCCTGTTGAATCAGATCCTGTGCATGCACATTCTTCACTCGTGTGAGAATAAGTATATTACCATTGGTAAATCCTGTGTATACATCATATTATACGTTCTACGTTTCAAGATAAGCATATTCTCTCCACATCTATGTTGGCATCATAATCTGCTTTCGATCTTCAAGCAACAGGAAGCAGACGATGCTTCCTCACCTCAAACGTACATACGTTGGCAATAGCTTTAGTTCTGTAGTCAAATAAACTGCACCTGGTGGCATATAGGAATTCGTTGTGATAGGGAGCTCCGGCTAGCTGTGTTACATGGCTCTTATACTGAGCACTAGTTGCGTCTCACTGCCCCCTCCGTCAGCTAGTTGTCGCTGTCCCCGCCGTCAGCTCGTTTCCGTAGCCAACACCTCTTGCTTTGTGCCTGCACCCCCCCTCTTTTCATGACTGCTAAGGTATGAAATGTTTTCTGTGCCTATCTATAAAATAATATTTTTGATTTATGGGAACAGCAAAATATTATACAAAGCATTAGGTATTACTAGATTTGTTGTGAGTTTTTATATCAGTGAACTCCACTTATAATTCGAGAATTTAACACGCAACGAATAACCTTGGCTAATAATCCAAATCATCTCTACGGATAAAGCACATATGTCCTGCAATATTAGCGATATGCATCTAGTGTTGGGTGATGGAGACCATTATAGTTACAAAATTATGGAGGAAACACAGCAGATCGCATTTCATGTGTACAGTATCTTGCAAATATGTAGATACCATCCTTCGAGATTTCCAAAAGTTGTATTTATTGCTGTAAGATTCATCAAGCTGTGCTGCCCATTGCTTGCTGTTGTCTACAGGACAGCTGCAAGGTAATGCAAAGGAACGTGGAATCGACGTAAAAAGAGGAACAGTGCAATAGTGTGCACCGTCATCTTATAATGTCAGAGGTAACAGCGTGAGTCATTTGAAACTAATAGTTATCTTTTAACTCATACTGATTACCTTACTAGACGGTAAACAACTATAGTTTCACTGGTTAACAGTCTGCTGTTCACCGTTTTCCTTTTACCATTCACCTGTTTACTTTCCACCCATTTACCTTTCCCCTTACCGTATTCACCTACATACCATTCACTCGTTTACAGCTCACTCATTTACTGTTTACCATTTATTGCATAACATTTACTATTTACTGTTCTCTGTATACCGTTTGCAATTATTGACTAACTATTTAACCAATCATCCATTGGACAGTGGTATAAATTGGCGTGTTTGCTTTGAATCAGTTCAGTTGTTGATTGAGCAGTGTGGTTGTCTACATGCCTTTTGATTCCACTGAACAGAAAGGTAGCGCTCAGAGTTGTTTGGATCTCGACGAAATATCCGCAGTAAACTGCCGTTGCTGCAAAAAAGCAAGCTAAAGTTTACTCTATGCTGGAAAATGTAAGCCCATTTCTCAACAACTACAGAGAGTGGGGTGGCTATCCTGAAATATGACAGTCCAAGGTAAAGAAAATGATGCCAAAGAAAGCAAGGAATTCATGAAAGCAGAACAAGAAGAAGAATATGAATACGATGAGGAAGATAGTTGTCACGATGATTATGAAGTGTCACAACAGAAAATTATGGCAGAGACAGGAGGAAAACTTCCAGCATCATCTTCCAGCATCATTCATTATTGAAGCGGTTCTAGGCGCTTCAGTCTGGAACTGCGCGACCACTACGGTCTCAGGTTCGAGTCCTGCTTCAAGCATGGATGTGTGTGATGTCCTTAGGTTAGTTAGGTTTAAGCAGTTCTGAGTTCCAGGTGACTGATGACCTCATATGTTAAGCCCCATAGTGCCCAGAGCCATTGGTGAGTCCTCGTCGATTTGCTGCGATACGCCGGGCAGAAGGAGGCTCAACACTACATCAGGAAATTTCCCCAGATTTTTGCGATCTCAGTGTAAATATCAGCATGGGAGGAAATGCAGTGTTGTTCTCCAATTCAGTTGTGGCTAAAAGACAGATACAAAAATCTTGTCAGGTTTGCCGGAGGAGGAGAAGTACTCACTACAACTTGTAACATTATGTGATTGCCTAAACATTTTAAATCATTCACTAATCGAGCAGTCGCTCGGCAACAGCTACAGTTAGCAAATAATGTTGCGAGAATGTAAAAGGTGAACGACCTGTGATGTAACTTGTTTATTGTCGAAGCGCCGTCATAGATGCAGTGAGTTATTGACTTTGAAAACCGCGGCGCGAAAAACGGACTGAAGAACACTTTTACACATTTTCTTTTTTTATGTACGAGATATTCTCGATGAACAGTTACTCATTCTCCTCTTGTCTCTTGTAACTTGTGTCGGACGAGCATATCTTGCCGCCGTATTATTATCGTTAAAAATAATATTATTTTAGTGTAAAGTAAAGTGCAATACTAAAAGTGCAATACTGCATAGCAGTAAATTTATTGTGGGACGTGTATGTGAAAACGTCAAAGGAATTATTGTCATTACCAGAAGAGAAGTGCCAGTCAAAACGGCATCCATGTTAAAAATTCTTCATTGTAGTGTAAGTTCATCTATTAATTGCCATAAATTCAGATTTAAATGGAATTGGTGTTGGACTATTTATGTAGTGTAGAATCTATGTCTTTATGTTTCTGCCAAATAGAGAGTTCACATTCACGAATTCTTTCGTCGAAATCGGACGGAAGTTGTATGCGGCGAAATATTTTCTCCGCGCCTCATTCTACTACTATGCATGATACACTACGGTCCCTTAGGAAATCATGTTGAGCTATCCAAAAGTAATTATATTTTGATTAGGCATTTACTCTCCTCTGCAATGCAACTTCCAACTGATCAGACGATCCAACAAGAGGCAGCCGCACACGGTCGGCGTTCGAAAATACACTCCTGGAAACGGAAAAAAGAACACATTGACACCGGTGTGTCAGACCCACCATACTTGCTCCGGACACTGCGAGAGGGCTGTACAAGCAATGATCACACGCACGGCATAGCGGACACACCAGGAACCGCGGTGTTCGCCGTCGAATGGCGCTAGCTGCGCAGCATTTGTGCACCGCCGCCGTCAGTGTCAGCCAGTTTGCCGTGGCATACGGAGCTCCATCGCAGGCTTTAACACTGGTAGCATGCCGCGACAGCATGGACGTGAACCGTATGTGCAGTTGACGGACTTTGAGCGAGGGCGTATAGTGGGCATGCGGGAGGCCGGGTGGACGTTCCGCCGAATTGCTCAACGTGTTGGGCGTGAGGTCTCCACAGTACATCGATGTTGTCGCCAGTGATCGGCGGAAGGTGCACGTGCCCGTCGACCTGGGACCGGACCGCAGCGACGCACGGATGCACGCCAAGACCGTAGAATCCTACGCAGTGCCGTAGGGGACCGCACCGCCACTTCCCAGCAAATTAGGGACACTGTTGCTCCTGGGGTATCGGTGAGGACCATTCGCAACCGTCTCCATGAAGCTGGGCTACGGTCCCGCACACCGTTAGGCCGTCTTCCGCTCACGCCCCAACATCGTGCAGCGCGCCTCCAGTGGTGTCGCGACAGGCGTGAATGGAGGGACGAATGGAGACGTGTCGTCTTCAGCGATGAGAGTCGCTTCTGCCTTGGTGCCAATGATGGTCGTATGCGTGTCTGGCGCCGTGCAGGTGAGCGCCACAATCAGGACTGTAAACGACCAAGGCACACAGGGCCAACACCCGGCATCATGGTGTGGGGAGCGATCTCCTACACTGGCCGTACACCTCTGGTGATCGTCGAGGGGACACTGAATAGTGCACGGTACATCCAAATCGTCATCGAACCCATCGTTCTACCATTCCGAGACCGGCAAGGGAACTTGCTGTTCCAACAGGACAATGCACGTCCGCATGTATCCCGTGCCACCCAACGTGCTCTAGAAGGTGTAAGTCAACTACCCTGGCCAGCAAGATCTCCGGATCTGTCCCCCATTGAGCATGTTTGGGACTGGATGAAGCGTCGTCTCACGCGGTCTGCACGTCCAGCACGAACGCTGCTCCAACTGAGGTGCCAGGTGGAAATGGTACGGGAAGCCGTTCCACAGGACTACATCCAGCATCTTTACGATCGTGTCCATGGGAGAATAGCAGCCTGCATTGCTGCGAAAGGTGGATATACACTGTACTAGTGCCGACATTGTGCATGCTCTGTTGCCTGTGTCTATGTGCCTGTGGTTCTGTCAGTGTGATCATGTGATGTATCCGACCCCAGGAATGTGTCAATAAAGTTTCCCCTTCCTGGAACAATGAATTCACGGTGTTCTTATTTCAATTTCCAGGAGTGTATATTTCCACCGCTGATTATAGCTGTATGTTGCAGCACAAAAGAAACGTCTTGTTATAAGTAGCGACTACGAACGGGGACGTTTATAACGTATGTTTATGTGTACACATTACGTAAACATATCGTTATATACTCCCCATCAGATTCGTTTCTCAGAGATCGAACCGTGAGGGACAGTATTCTGAAAGGTGACAGACCTGGATGAAGTCATTAAAATTACGGATTCATGAAAGCAGAATGTGGGGAGACGATGATTATGATGAGAGAGACATTGATTAAAACGAGGAAGAAGAAGGAAATAAGAAGAAGATTAAGAAAAGTAGATGTTGAAGAGGATGATAATTACGATGATGTTTCGTCAGCTCATATCGAATTGAAAAAGTTGGTAGTACTCTTGCTTTCTTTTATATCGGCAGGCAATAATTCAAAAGACAATGAAATATGACCTATTGAAGTGGGCTTTGTGAAACTTAGATTACTGCGTGACAGAAGTTCGAAATATAGCGCGTACTGCAAAGCCAGATGTTTTTAATAATTTCCACAACAAAATTCTGTCTCGAAAACTGGCAGAAAACCCAGAGAGATTCTGGTCATACATAAAGCACACCGGTGGCAAGGAGCAATCAATACCTTCACTGCGCGATAACGACGGTGAAGTCACTGAGGACAGTGGCACTAAAGCACAGTTATTAAACACCGTTTTCAGAAACTCCTTCACCAAACAAGACGAAATAAATATTCCTGAATTCCAGTCAAGAACAACTGCCAAGATCAGAAAAATAAAAGTAGATATTCTCTGTGTAATAAAGCAGCTTGAATCACTTAATAAAGGCAAGGCCTTCGGTCCAGATTGTATACCAGTCAGGTTCCTCTCAGAGTATGCTGATAAAATAGGTCCATATTTAGCAATTATATACAGCTACTAGCTCACAGAAATAGCCGTACCTGAAGACTGGAAAATTGCTCAGATCACACCAATACCAAAAAAGCGAAGTGGGAGTAATCCGCTGAATTACAGGCCTATATCACTAACGTCGATTTGCTGTAGGGTTTTGGAACATGTGCTGTATTCGAACATAATGAAGTACCTCGAAGAAAACGATTTATTGACACATAGCACGGATTCAGAAAATATCGTTCTTGTGAAACACAACTACCTCTTTATACTAATGTAGTAATAAGTGCTATCGACAGGGGATGTCAAATTAATTCCATATTTTTAGATTTCCAGAAGACTTTCGACCTGTTCTTCAGGAGCGTCTTCTAACCGAACTGCGTGCCTACGGAATATTGCCTCAGCTGTGCGGCTGGATTCGTGATTTCCTGTTACAAATGTCACAATTCGTAGTAGTAGACGGAAAGCCATAGAGTAAAACAGAAGTAATATCTAGTGTTTCCTAAGGAAATGTTACAAGCCTTCTATCGTTCCTGATCTATATTAACGACGTAGAAGACAATCTGAGTAGCCGTCTTAGATTGTTTGCAGATGATGCTGTCATTTACCGTCTTGCAAAGTCATCATATGATCAAAACGACTTTCAAAATGGTTTAGATAAGGTATCTGTAAGGTGCGAAAAGGGGCAATCGACCCTGAATAAAGAAAATTGCGAAGTTATTCTCATGAGTACTAAAAGAAATCAGCTAAATTTCGATTACGCGGTAAGTCACACAAATCTGAAGGCTTTAAATTCAGCTAAATACTTAGGGATTACAATTACAAATAACCTAATCTGGAACGATCACGTAGATAATATTGTGGGTAGAGCAAACCAAAGACTGCGATTAACTGGCAGAACACATAGAAGGTGCAACAGGCTTACTAAAGAGACTACTTACACCACGCTAGTCCGCCCTATTCTGGAGTACTGCTGTGCGGTGGAACTGACGGATGGCATCGAAAAAGTAAAAAGAAGGGCAGCTCGTTTTGTATTATCGCGAAATATTGGAGAGAGTGTCACAGAAATGATACAATATTTGGGCTGGGCATCATTTAAAGAAAGGCGTTTTTCGTTACGACGGAATCTTCACACAAAATTATAGTCACCAACTTTCTTCTCCGAATTGGAGTGGCATTCATTAAAACAAAGTTATTTTTTGTTGTGACGGGATCTTCTCATGAAATTTCGATCACTAGTTTTCTCCTCCGATTGCGTAAAACTTTCTGCTGGGACCCGCCTACTTAGGGAGAAATGATCATCACGATAAAATAAGAGAAATCTGGCTTCCCACAGCAAAATTTAAGTGCTCGTTTTTCCCGCGTGCCGTTCGAGAGTGAAACGGTAGAGAGACAGCTTGAAGGTGGTTCATTTGAACCTTCTGCCAGATACTTTATTGTGAATATCAGAGTAATCTCGTAGATCCTTATAATGGATGTAGAAAATAAAAGACTGAAAATTTGCGCAAGGGGACATTCCATTGATTCAGAGACATCCACCAAAGCTCATTTTACTTATTTGGAAACAATTTCTTGTAATTATTGTACTCACTTTTTCAGCAGACATTGGATCTTGGGTGAGGTATTACATTTTGTTCTTCAGAAGAAATGAAAATATGGCCCGAATTTGTAGCTCGTACTAAGTCTATAGAGTGGTGCATGGATCCAAGTGTTCACAGCTATCTTATCACAAGAGGTAGTAAGCAACCACTGATAATTATTTTGCAGCTCTTAAGATGCATGGTGTGTTACACTACTACGCAGGTGCCTTAAAAGAAAGAAAAAATAACCACAAAAGTCGTGCCACATAAATGCAAGATCCACTCATCTGTTTCATGTCGCCGAGATTCAGATATGCACATCTAAGAATATCTTGGAGCTTGGATCACGTTCCTTGGAAATGTAGAAAACTAAATATAAAGCTTCCTGACTAATGCTTAATAATCACATGTTTGCCTCCTGACTCAGCGTGATGGACTTGGTATAAAAATGATAACTCTTCCCTGGAGTAGCTTAGTCATTGTCGCTGCAGTGTCTCAGACGTCACCATCATCATCCTTATAGCCGCAGACATTGCAAAATAGAACATGCACTGCATGCTACAAGATAATGAATATATTTTGATGACTGCAATATAAGAAAACATGCTCGTTGCTATTATTTTCGGTTTTTTTCTTAGATTGCCAAGGATTCTGCACTGCAGACAATAGATTCGTTTAGAAGGAACTTGCGGTGTGGATGTTTGGTCGTGCTCAGTGCCGAGTGACTGTTTATGGTGTTTTAATTCTAGAGTCGACATCGGCGCATTGTGAATTAAATATAACTTCTGGTTAATGGAAAATCACTACGATAACAGTATGGGTACAGCTGGTGTAGCATTGGAGATGGCATGGGTTTGGGAAAAGTGAGGTCGATTAAAGACTTGTTGACGGAGTGTGATGTTCATAATATTGGAAATGAAGGGTTTCCCTCAGTTTCTTTGCTCTCATCTAAAACGGATGACGGAAAATGCGAACTGGTGACTAGAGAGTTAAAAGTGAAGTTGTTGCAACAGTGGTGGCCCGATTGTCATCTATGAGATTTCCCTTATGACGCCAGTGAGCAAAATGGCCGGTGTTGTTGAATAATCTTTCTAAGAAGACAATGAATCTGTGCTCTGATTAAAAACCTATGCTAACTACTTCACTGCGATTTTAGTCTGTGTGTGAAAATGAGATTAATAGTGTAAAAATAATATATAAAATTTGTATTCCGAGTATTTTTTTTAGAGTTTCTTTCTCTTTGTGATATGATATTGGTACCCCATCAAAGTAACCATCAGAGAGTGAGCAAATCCCAGAGGGAGAAAGAAACGAAATTTGACATAAAGGTTTTTTGTGGAATATAATACAGAGAGATTAAATTTACTTATGGAACAGTAAAGTATTTGTTATACCATACTTAGTGGAGTATAAAACTGAAAGCAGAGAGAAAATGGCTGATGTGGTAGAATTTTAAGTGAAGTATAGGATCCGTAAATAATAAAGGTGCGGAAAAACAAGTAATCATACATGCTCTGCAGTTGAATGGAATGGACAGTGCCTTCAAAGGAGGATATAACATGAACATCAACGAAAGCAAAACGGGGATAATGGAATGTAGTCGAATTAAGTCGGGTGATGCTGAGGGAATTACATTAGGAAATGAGACACGTAAAGTAGTAAAAGAGTTTCGCTATTTGGGGAGCAAAATAACTGATGATGGTCGAAGTAGAGAGGATATAAAATGTAGACTGGCAATGGCAAGGAAAGCGTTACTGAAGAAGAGGAATTTGTTAACATCGAGTATAGATTTTAGTGTCAGGAAGGCATTTCTGAAAGTATTTGTATCAAGTGTAGCCATGTATGGAAGTGAAACGTGGACGACAAATAGTTTGGACAAGAAGAGAATAGAAGCTTTCGAAATGTGGTGCTACAGAAGATAACAATTACATGGGTAGATCACATAACTAATGAGGAAGTGTTGAATAGGGTCGGGGCGAAGAGAAGTTTGTGGCACAACTTGACCAGAAGAAGGGATCGGTTGGTAGGACATGTTCTGAGGCATCAAGGGATCACCAATTTAGTATTGGAGGGCAGTGTGGAGGGCAAAAATCGTAGAGGGAGACCAAGAGATGAATACACTAAGCAAATTCAGAAGGATGTAGGTTGCAGTAGGTACTGGGAGATGAAGAAACTTGCACAGGATATAGTAGCATGGAGAGCTGCATCAAACCAGTCTCTGGACTGAAAACCACTACATTATATCCTATGAATGTCAATGATATTTACGTACATGTACAGTATGTACCTCTGTATTTAATAATGGTAATATTACACTGATGGATATTAAGATTAAAAGACGAACGTAACTTACATAAAATGACACACTTAATTGAGTACACACACACACACACACACACACACACACACACACATACACACACACACACACACACACACACACACACATATATATATATATATATATATATATATATATATATATATATATATATATCAGTGTAATATTACCATTATTAAATACAGAGGTACATACTGTACGTGTACGTAAATATCATTGACATTCGTAGGATGTAATGTATCTTAGCACCATGTTGACACATCTGTATGGACGTGTAACGGAAATTACTCATATACTTCACCTTGACAACTATCTAAGTGAAGGTTAAGTAATTTTATACGGCATATATAGCGCATTTTAATACTACATTGTTGTTTTTTAGAGGGGGGAGGGGGGGGGGAGAGAAACACGGTGTATAAAACACAAATGATCTAGATCGCCATCTTGGATTTTGATTGGCTGTTTCGTATTAATACTATGTTGTGATTAGTTGGATGGGGGAAGGAATGGAGTATAAGCCGCAACTGAGTTACAACCATCATTTTAGCTTTTTAATTTCTCACTAGTGCAACTGGATTTGTTTAGGAATCTTTAATTTTTTTAGTGACACGCCATTTTCTGCAGTCTTGCTTTTTTTTAGAAAAATTCCCGTCTACATTTAAATTTCTCACGAACCTCTATGTACGACATTTCAATTTCTGCAATACTACGACTGTGGCACTGACTATTGGTGGAACTGTAGCCCAAAGTCTCCCCCCCCCCATCCCCAAATATACTAATTAGATCTTCTCTAGATGCCAGAGGAGCATGAAATTTAATACTAGATTACGTAAGATGAAAACGACATGGGTAGGATGCATCCAGAAGAAATTCCGTTTCTGCAGAAGCTGATAACAGTAAACTTCTAGAAATTCTACGATGTTGAAAATACTGTTTTAGTAGGAATGTTACGTGACATTCACCACGTTCCAGCCATGAAGGGACTTTCAGTGACTACTGTGCACCACATCATCCTCCGTCAGTGGCATCAAATGGGTTCAGTATGTAGGTGCATGGCGTGGTAGCCGTGCGGTCTAGGCGCCTTGGCACGGTTTGCGCAGTTTCCCCCGTCGGAGGTTCGAGTCCTCTTTAGGGCATGGGTGTGTGTATTGTCCTTAGCGTAAGTTAAAGTTAGATTAAGTAGTTTGTAAGCCTAGGGAGCGGTAACCTCAGCAGTTTGGTCCCGTAGCAACTTACCACCATTACAGTATGGAGAGTGAGGGTCAGATGAGTGCTCTCCTTGCCTTTGTCAGCTATTTAGACCTGGAGGCCGCTGCTTGTAACTCCAGTACGTCCTGAATGGGCCTAATAAAACCGAGTGCACAATTCTACAGTCCACCCACGAAGGAAAATTCACGACACTGCTGCTGACTGCAACGGATTTGTCGGCTTTGCAGTCAGACACTTCTATTCCTCATTTACAGAGGGTTAGCTTAGGAAAGTACTATCATTCTGGTAAGTATTCCCACAACATGAATTGAGTTCTGCCTGATTTTTATGGAGCCCTGTTCGGTATAATTCTTGGTGTTAGAGATGATACAGTCCGTAACACTAGTAAGCACAGACCTATCACAGTTAATGACAATATTAAAATGTTACCGATCTCATTAGTATCTGAGAAAACTAATACACGTAACTTTATAGCTCTACCTATCGTTAATCATTACCCAAAACTACATATTGTTGTGAATAACTTATTCCTCAAGAATCTCTGGCCTCCCAAAGGTCAATGATAACTGGAAGTATTCAGGCTTTGTAAAATGTTTTCCTACCACCTGTTAACGATCGTTCATTTGGAGAGTGCTTGTGTATAAACTGGCTAACGAACTACTCATATAGAAAAACCAGTGTTAGCAGCGTCAAACACTCTCGGGAATCTCAACGTTAGCACCAGACCATTGTTAATTTACATGGCACTCATAATCGGGCCGATAGATATTATAGAACTGCAGGAAAATTGTCTTATACGGGTTGTATGCAAATCAGGGCGGATACAAATCGAGCCATTCAGCTGCTTGCGAGCGTGGAAGTACCACTTTTAAGTAGTGTAAAATTACAATACAGTGGGACAAGAGATTCATATTCCAAATTTAGCAATTATTCTGAATCTACCTACTACGCATCCCCTTAATCGACACAATGAAAACTAACCAGCCTTCACCTTTCCTCTCACCCATTTAATTGTATGATAATTGCCTCGCGTAAATCTCTACAAAACTTTTTCACTGTCAACCGCATAATTCATGAAACGTCTATGCATTTAAGATTAACGTATCAATATATCTACTTCTGAGCCCACTAAACTACTACATTTCCATTAAATCTGAGTAGACACTACTACGTCCTGGCAAGAGGGCAGCGGGTACTCCGACGTGACGCGTCCCGTGTGGTGGGTAGGGTCGTTAGCAGTCTACGGTAGGACTTCAGCAAAATAAAATAGCTCTCGCAGACCAAAGATAATCTTAGGAACTTCTTTCAGGAAAGAAATACCACAGCTCTGCCCAGAGACGCAGTTAAATGAAAACATTTTATTCAGAAGATAGAAGACAGCAATGCGATCACGTACATGCACACTAACACAGTTGAAGAAGATTCAAAATATAAAATAAATTATACAGTGACAAATAACATTAGCGTGGCACTTAAAACGAGAAAACTGAAGAATTTCAGAAAAGAATTATATAAACGAAAACAATTTAATTTCAGGGATCGAAGAATGAGAAACATAACAGTGAACTTATTCCAACTGCAAGGTTTCAGCGTTTGTAATGGGAAACTACCCAGAGGATTATGAAGCAACGTTCCAGCTTGGAAGAGGATTTACGGCAAATACAAAAGTGATACATTCAATAATTTATTATTAAGCAATGTCACCAAGAATTCAAACACTGAATGAAATTTACACAATAATAATGCTCAGGTTTGTGGATTTAGTCAGGACTCGATCATGCCAGCGTCTACATCACTTCCCATTCATATAAATTAACCTATGGCACTTTATACACATCTGAATCAGCCCGCATTCATCCCCTTCTATTACGGCTGGCACCTTTCAAATTGCGAGGAGTGTTCTAATGAAAAGGTGCAAAACATCAACAACCAACACTGGTAACGTTGCATATGCCACTTTGGGATAACGTAGTGAGACATCTAGGAACTACATCACGGTATCTTCTGATTGCATTCACTTCGATCCTCAGTTTTTGTACACCATCAAGGGACCGAAGATCCAAATTGATATTTCAACCCGTTCCTGAGAAAAAGACTTGTTAAGTTAAAGATGTACATACCGACAGACAGACAATAAATGATATAAAAGGTATTCTTTCAGTTTTGACTATGCGAATGTACGTGCATGTGACGCAGGAGTGAGGCAGCGTGTTGTGTGTTCCGTCCAAATGACGCGGCAGTGCGTGATAGCACATCATGGCATTCACTTTGCAAAATTCGTTGATTGAGGGGCAGTGAGCAGTGATTTCTGACTACGGAAGCTGTTAAACCAGCCAATATTCACCTCTGGCTGATGGCCGTATAAGGGGGAGACGGTGTGACCGACAAATCAGTGAGATAGTGTGCCGCGAAGAGGCTCAGCGAAAAGCAAAATGAACAGCGCATGGGGCTAGGACTGCAATACATTTTTCAGTATCATGAAGAATCCGTTTTCCTGGAGCGAATCGTCGCCGTTGACGAGACCTGCTGCCATCACATTGGGTCAGAGAGGAAGGACATCATACAGTGAAAGAATGTGTCGTTAGCTACCTCTAAAAGATGGAAAGCTGTGCCTTCAGCACAGAATCTTATGCTCACCGTGTTTTTAGACGTGCGAGCTCCGATACTCATCGAATTCATCGCGCGCGCCAAAACCATAAACAGTGACGTAAACTGTGAGACATTCCGTATCCTACACCTAGTCTATCAAGAGTAAACGGTCTGGACTGCTCGGGAATAACATGCGTCCATACGCATCTAAGGTTTCACAAAACATAACGGTCGAGTTCAAGTGGGACCAGCTTGACCAACCGCCCTACAGCTAGACAAGTCGTCCAGGGACTTTCATGTGTTTGGCCCCCTTCGAAGACTTCCCAGAGGGCAGTTGTTCAATTCGGGCGACGAACTGAAGGGCACAGTGGAGTACTGGCTCCAGCCACAGCGGCATGAAACCTGTGAACAGTGAATAATTCGGCTCGTGAAACAATGGCATAGTCACGCTCAGGTGTCTGGTGGTTACTTTTCAGTAAAGTCCTCAGTTGTACCCACACAGTTGTTTAGTACCTTTTCTGTTGAACAAATTAATAGTACAGTCAATACCACATCCTGAAACTTCCTGACAGATTAAAGCTGTGAGCCCCACAGAGACACGAACTCGGGACCTTGCCTACCGGCCGAGCTAACCAAGCACGACTGACGACCCGTCCTCAGTTCTGCCAGAACCTCGTCTGCTACCTTCCATACTTCACAGAAACTCTTCTGTGAATTTTGTAGAACTAGCACTCCTGGAAGATAGATTACTGCGGAGACATGTCTCAGTTACAGCCTGGGGGAAGTTTCCAGAATGAGATTTTCACTCTGCAGCGGAATGTGCGCTGATATGAAACTTCCTGGCAGATTAAAACTGTATACCGGACTCGAACACAGGACCACTGCCTTTCGCGGGAAACAGCTCTACCGACTAAGCTGCCAAATTCCACATCCTGTCAGTTACCATCCTAGTACTTCAGCTGATAGGTGGACAGGTTAATAGGTAGTTGAGTGTGCTATGTCTGTACCTAAGTATTTAGTTACATCGAGTTTCTCCTTTCCTCGTTGGGTTTAGACACATACACTGTGAGACAACACCGGGCCGTCTCTGTCTGCGGTGCGTCAGAATGTGGAATTTATACGCTGTGAGGAGTCATGGGAGAGGCCACTCTGCAGGCTGTTTGTTTTTGTTGCCACCGAAAGTCCTGGAAGTGCGTGGCGCACTCTTCGTGGCGGGCTGCGCTTCTTGCCTGCCGCTGTCTCCGCTCGACACAGCAAATGTTTTATTGAACGACCGGCCGTACTTCGGAGCGCAGAGGAGCTGCAGTCACGGCCGTGCCTCAGCGGCTGAGACCGTCGGCACACAGCACGCGGACTGTGCGTTGGAACGTCATCGTTGAGCGTTCCGAGATCAACGTAACGGTCATTGATCGGAAACAATGTAGCTTCTGCGTGCGGTACAGTATCCCTGAACTGCATTTGCAGGCTGCATGTGGCTTGCAAGGCACACATTTTGTTCGCGAAAGAGACGAGTACAGTGTTCCTTCCTTAGCCATGTACACTACTGTTCATGAATATCTCTACACCAAGAAGAAAGGCAGATGATAAACGGGTATTCATTGAACAACTATATTATACTAGAACTGACTTATGATCACATTTTTACGAAATTTCGGTGCAAAGATCATGAGAAATCAGTACCCAGAACAACCACCTCTGGCCGTAATGACGGCCTTGATAGTCTGGGAATTGAATAAAACAGAGCTTGGATGGCATGTACAGGTACAGCTCGCCATGCAGCTTCTGCACGATACCAAAGTTCGTCTAGAGTGGTGAATGGCGTATTGTGACGAGCCAGTTGCTCGGCCACCATTGACAAGACGTTTTCAAGAGGTGAGTGATCTGATCACCCGCGGTCTAGGGGTAGCGACTTTGATACATAATCGAAACGTCTTCAGTGCCGGGTTCGATCCCCGCAACTACCTAAATTTTGATAAATAATCAGCATTGCCGGCCGAAGACTTCCGGCATAAGAAGTCAGCCTCATTCTGCCAATTGCCTTGTCAAAGAGGGCGGAGGAGCGGATAGCGGTTCAGGGCACTTTATTGTCCTAGGGGTGGGAAATTGCCCCTAAAGGCGGAAGAATCAGCAATGATCAATGACATGAGGATGCAGAAGGCAATGGAAACCACTGCATTAAAGACACGTAACGTGTATCCACAGGACATGAGGCCTGTAGTTGAAGAAGTGTCATGATGATCTCTCCATTGGCAAAAGATTCCGGAATAGTCCCCCATTCGGATCTCCGGAAGGGGACTGCAAATATATATATATAATGACTATTAAGGTAAATACATTGTTTGTTCTCTATTAAAATCTTTCATTAGCTAACTGTGCCTATCAGTAGTTAGTGACTTGCGTAGTTTGAATTTTTTAGTTAGCTGGCAGTAGTGGCGCTTGCTGTATTGCAGTAGTTCGAGTAACGAAGATTTTTGTGAGGTAAGTGATATGTGAAACATATAGGTTAATGTTAGTCAGGGCCATCCTTTTGTAGGGAGTTTTGAAAGTCAGATTGCGTTGCGCTAAAAATATTGTGTGTCAGTTCAAGCACAGTCTTGTATCATTTTTCACAGGGGACATTTCATATGTTGACCCTTAGCCGAGGATACCTCACTGGAATCTTCTGATTTTTTTGTTGTAGTTTGTGTAACTAATGTAGATTTTGTTTATTGCTAGCGCGTAATTGCAGAGATTGAATAATCAACGAAAGGGTAATGTTCTACGAGTCGGGGCGTGAAATGTCAGAAGCTGAATGTGGTTGGGAAACTAGAAAATCAGAAAAGGGAAATGCAAAAGCTCAATCTAGATATAGTAGGGGTCAGTGAAGTGAAGTGGAAGGAAGACAAGGATTTCTGGTCAGATGAGTATCGGGTAATATCAACAGCAGCAGAAAATGGTATAACAGGTGTAGGATTCATTATGAATAGGAAGGTAGGGCAGAGGGTGTGCTACTGTGAACAGTTCATTGACCGGGTTGTTCTAATCAGAATAGACAGCAGACCAACACCGACAACGATAGTTCAGGTATGCATGCCGACGTCGCAAGCTGAAGATGAACAGATAGAGAAAGTGTATGAGGATATTGAAAGGGTAATGCAGTATGTAAAGGGGGACGTAAATCTAATAGTCATGGGCGACTGGAATGCAGTTGTAGGGGAAGGAGTAGAAGAAAAGGTTACAGGAGAATATGGGCTTGGGACAAGGAATGAAAGAGGAGAAAGACTAATTGAGTTCTGTTACAAGTTTCAGCTAGTAATAGCGAATACCGTGTTCAACAATCACAAGAGGAGGAGGTATACTTGGAAAAGGCTGGGAGATACGGGAAGATTTCAATTAGATTAGATCATGGCCAGACAGAAATTCCTAAATCAGATACTGGATTGTAAGGCGTACCCAGGAGCAGATATAGACTCAGGTCACAATGTAGTAGTGATGAAGAGTAGGCTGAAGTTCAAGACATTAGTCACGAAGAATCAATACGCTAAGAAGTGGGATACGGAAGTTCAAAGGAAAGACGATATACGTTTGAAGTTCTCTAACGCTATAGATACAGCAATAAGGAATAGTGCAGTAGGCAACGCAGTTGAAGAGGAATTGACGTCTCTAAAAAGGGCCATCACAGAAGTTGTGAAGGAAATCACAGGTACAAAGCAGGTAGCTGCGAAGAAACCATGGGTAACAGAAGAAATACATCAGTTGATTGATGAAAGAAGGAAGTACAAACATGTTCCGGGAAAATCAGGAATACAGAAATACAAGTCGCTGAGGAGTGAAATAAATAGGAAGTGCAGAGAAGCTAAGACGGAATGGCTGCAAGGAAAATATGAAGACATCGAAAAAGATACGATTGTCGGAAGGACAGACTCAGCATATAGGAAAGTCAAAACAACCTTTGGTGACATTAAAAGCAACGGTGGTAACATTAAGAGTGCAACGGGAATTCCACTGTTAAATGCAGAGGAGAGAGCAGATAGGCGGAAAGAATACATTGAAAGCCTCTATGAGAGTGAAGATTTGTCTGATGTGATAGAAGAAGAAACAGGAGTCGCTTTAGAAGAGATAGGGGATCCAGTATTAGAATCTGAATTCAAAAGAGCTTTGGAGGTTTTATGGTCAAGAAAGGCAGAAGGGATAGATAACATTCCATCAGAATTTCTAATATCATTAGGGGAAGTGGCAACAAAACGACTATTCACGTTGGTGTGTAGAATATATGAGTCTGGCGACATACCATCTGACTTTCGGAAAAGCAGCATCCACACATTTCCGAAGTCGGCAAGAGCTGACAAGTGCGAGAATTATCGCACAATCAGGTTAACAGCTCATGCATCGAAGCTGCTTACAAGAATAATATACAGAAGAATGGAAAAGAAAATTGAGAATGCGCTAGGTGACGATCAGTTTGGCTTTAGGAAAAGTAAAGGCACGAGAGAGGCAATTCTGACGTTACGGCTAATAATGGAAGCAAGGCTAAAGAAAAATCAAGACACGTTCATAGGATTTGTCGACCTGTAAAAAGCGTTCGACAATATAAAATGGTGCAAGCTCTTCAAGATTCTGAAAAAAGTAGGGGTAAGCTATAGGGAGAGACGAGTCATATACAATATGTACAACAACCAAGAGGGAATAATAAGAGTGGACGATCAAGAACGAAGTGCTCGTATTGAGAAGGGCGTAAGACAAGGCTGCAGCCTTTCGCCCTTACTTTTCAATCTGTACATCGAAGAAGCAATGATGGAAATAAAAGAAAGGCTCATGAGTGGAATTAAAATACACGGTGAAAGGATATCAATGATACGATTCGCTGATGACATTGCTATCCTGAGTGAAAGTGAAGAAGAATTAAATGATCTGCTGAACGGAATGAACAGTCTAATGAGTACACAGTATGGTTTGAGAGTAAATCGGAGAAAGACGAAGGTAGTGAGAAGTAGTAGAAATGAGAACAGCGAGAAACTTAACATCAGGATTGATGGTCACGATGTCAATGAAGTTAAGGAATTCTGCTACGTAGGCTGTAAAATAACCAATGACGGATGGAGCAAGGAGCAAGGCAGACTCACTATGGAAAAAAAGGCATTTCTGACCAAGAGAAGTCTACTAATATCAAATACCAGCCTTAAGTTGAGCAAGAAATTTCTGAGAATGTACGTCTGGAGTACAGCATTGTACGGTAGTGAAACATGGACTGTGGGAAAACCGGAACAGAAGAGAATCGAAGCATTTGAGATGTGGTGCTATAGACGAATGTTGAAAATTAGGTGGACTGATAAGATAAGGAATGAGGAGGTTCTACGCAGAATCAGAGAGGAAAGGAATGTGTGGAAACACTGATACGGAGAAAGGACAGGATGATAGGACATCTGCTAAGACATGAGGGAATGACTTCCATGGTACTAGAGGGAGCTGTAGAGGGCAAAAACTGCAGAGGAAGACAGAGATTGGAATACGTCAAGTAGCCTGATGAACAAAAAAAAAAAAAAAAAAAAAGAAAAAGAAAAAAAAGAGTGATCTGGAGGATGTGCTGTCCAGGTCAGCAGTCGAACATTTTCTGTATCCATGAAGGTCCGTACAAGAAGATCTGCAAAAAGCAGTCTTGCATTATCCAGCTGAAATGTAGGGTTTCGCAGGGCTCGAATAAAGGGTAGAGCCACGGGTCGCAACACATCTGAAAAGCAACGTCCACTGTTCAAAGTGCCGTCAATGTGAATAAGAGGTGACCGAGACTTGTAACCAAAGGTACACCACCATCTCGCCGGGTGATACACCAGTATGACGATGACGAATACACGCTTCCAATGTGCGTTCACCGCGATATCGCCAAACACGGATGCGACCATCATGATGGTGTAAACAGAACCTGGATTCATCCGAAAAAATGACGTTTTGCCATTCGTGCACCCTGGTCCGTCGTTGAGAACACCATCGCAGGCGCTCCTGTTTGTGATGCAGCGTCAAGGGTAACCGCAGCCATGGTCTCCGAGCTGATAATCCATGCTGCTGCAAATGTCGTCGATCTGTTCGTGCAGAGGGTTGTTGTCTTGCAAATGTCCCCATCTGTTGACTCAGGGATCGAGAAGTGGCTGCACGATCCGTTATAGTCATGCGGATAAGATGCCTATCATCCCGACTGCTAGTGATACGAGTCTCTTGGGATCCAACACGGCGTTCCGTATTACCCTCCTGAACCCACCGATTCCATATTCTGGTAACAGTCATTGGATCTCGACCAATGCGAGAAGCAATGTCGCGATTTGATAAACGGCAATCGTGATAGTCTACAATCCGACCTTTATCAAAGTCAGAAACGTGATGTTACGCATTTCTCCTCCTTACACGAGGCATCACAACAACGCCGGTCAACTGCTGTTTGTGAATGAGAAATCGGTTGGAAACTTTCCTAATGTCGGCAAGTTGTAGTTGCCGCCACCGGCGCTAAACTTGTGTGAATGCTCTGAGAAGCTAATCATTTGAATATCACAATATCTTCTTGCTGTAGGTAAAAATTCGCGTCTGTAGCACGTCATCTTCATGTTGTAGCAATTTTAATGGCCAGTAGTGTAATATGTTATTGTGTCAGTAGTGTAAGTAAATATTATAATGGCAAAATGAATTCTCTATACACAGTCTGTAAGGACATCCAATTACAAAAATTCCACCAGAAATACTGCTATGCAAATTTGGTGCAACTTCCAAATAAAATGTTGAATAAAGACCACTGAAACTGTTGCAGATGCTTCACTAAAGGCACGAACGGTTTCGTAATTTCAAATTACATTATGAGGTGCTAATAATGATTAAAAAGAATAGAGAGGCGGTACAAAATATTACACAAAACCTATATCATAGTGGTAAAATGTGTCCAGAAGGCTGAATACCTCCATGAATTAGTCAAGCCAGTTTCAAGTCCGATCCAAACCTTTATTTAAAATTTGAGAAATTCCGAAAAAAATGATAAGCATGGATTAAAACACGGCAATGAAACCAATCTGTGAACAAATTGGAGAGAGGAAAGCTATAAGAATCACGGGAATAAGGATGCGTGAGACGGGCAGCGGGCGGGAAACGAACTATAGATTATACAGGATCTAAAGTTAAATTCCCGCCGGGACGGAAAGCTGCGACTGCCATGCCAGAACTAACAGGATTTCGAAACATAGGTTGGGAAGCGGTGCATGCACGGAAGCGTCAGTGACAACAGATAAACTGTGATTGAATCCCCCCAGATAAACTGAGAAGAAATTTTCAGATTTTGGATAATAATGTTATGTGTGTGAATCGAACACAGCAGGTTCTAGGGCTTTATCTATGATTTATTCATTTGACGTATGCTACTTTTATTAATGTTTGCAGTTTTATACGCCAGGTTCCCAACCATTTCCTTGAAGTTTAACGGATCTTTTTGATGCTTCCCTCCCATATGTTTTCATATGCTGTCCACGGTGTGGCAGCGGCAACGTTCCGTCCCGGCGCGGCTTCAACTGAGCTATAGCTTACTCTCTATTTCACCTATTCCTCTCTTCCCCTACCACTTCCTGCCGGTGCTTTTTATAATGTTTTCCCTCGTCCCATTTCTTGGTAAGTTCCAGATTCATTGCTGCGTTTCAATTCACTCGGAGAACCTCCTCGTTCCATGTCTCATCAATCCACCTACTTTTTGACATTCTTCTGTAACACCACATCCCAAATGCATTGAATCTCTTCTTTCCTAGTATTCCCACAGTCCATGTCCCTCTGCCTTACAATGCTGTGCTCCAAACGTACATTCTAGGAAACTAATTCTTCAAATTAAGACTTACATTTGATACTAGTAGACTTCCCTTGTCCAGGAGTGCCCTCTTTCCTAGTGCTAGTCCACTTTTTATGTCCTCCTTGCTCTGTCCGTCATTGGTCATTTGCTGCCTAGATATCGGAATGCCTTAACTTCATCTACTGCGTGACCACCAACTGTAACATTAGGTTTCTCGCTGTTATATCTACTACTTCTAATTACTTTCGCCTTTCTTCGATTTACGATGGTTGCTCTGAATGTAATACACTGCAATTTCCTTCTTCAACAAATCTTTACTGAACATAAGAGAATTACACAAACGAAATAATGGTCCTTTATCCAAACAGCCTAATTTTCCACGTAATCTCCTCCCATTCTTTGGTCTTCTTCCAGCGCGAAAGAAGGGTGTGTCTGCCCTGTCGGTACCAGTCCATGTCCTGGTGGTGGAGCCAGTGTTTCACTGTGTGTATCACCTCCTCATCGTCCTCAAAATGTCTTCCACGAAGGCGTCTGCCTGACGAATGGCTACATCAGCTCGCTGCAACATGTCAAGTGTGACAGCCGTTGATGGTCTCCCCAACCGCTGTAAATCGTGGAGCTCCACCGAACCGCCTTCTGATGACCTCACCCTCCGTGCACAGCGACAAACTGTACTTCTGTCGACAGCAGACGCTCCATAGACTTTTCACAAGCGTTTTTGAATGCTTCCCACTTTTTCTTTGTTTGCAGTGGGAAATTAAATGACGGCTTGTTTTTTGTAACGTACATCACCTACAGACGCCCAGTTACACTATCTGTCGGAATTGACGGAAACTTTGCACGTTCACTCAGAAGACTTCAAATAATACATACGTAACGTTTCGCATTCCTAGCAACGTTTTCGGTTGATAAAAAAGTACGGTGTATTACTTTCTGAGCAGCCCTCGTAGTTTTAATCCAAATTCTATATTAATTAGAATGTTCGTTCCATTTTGCAGATCCTGTAATTCTTCTTTACTTATACTGAAGATAGCAATGGCATCAGCGATTTTCTTTCACCTTGAATTCGGCGAGTGAAGGAATATATGGAAATAACTGACAAGAAGAAGGGACATACTGTAGGTCATCCTTTGAGTCATCACAGAATAACTTCGATGATAGTAGAGAGTGGTGCAGCTGGTAAAGCTGTAGGTGAAAACTGAGATTACAATAAAGCCAGCAAATAACTGAGGATGTAAATTGGAAGTGTTTCTTTGAGATGAAGGGGTTGTCACAGGCGAGGAATTCGTGACGGGCAGACTCAAACCTTAACTAAAATAAACGACATTTAGCGAAATTTTCCGAATATTAAAGGGAGATTTGGCATTGGGCTTTGGCTCAGCACCTAATCTAAGTGATCAGTCCTCCATAACACTTTCATGACTATGATAGTGTCTTTGCGTAGTAAAGTTTACGGCCTGTTTGTCATTTCTATTCATATTTTCACCTGATGATGTACTTTAATATTAGAAACCGGTCATCCCTTAAGACACAATTTTCTTGAGCCTCGATGGTTTTATTCAACATGCTAAAGTTTGGATGTGAGTGCCTGCCCAAGAAACTGTCCTCTTGTGTTTTCGTCAGGTTGTACATCAGATTTCTGTAGCACGATAGTCGTTTGTTTGTTTGCTTTGAAAGCTAGTGACCGCTAGGTGGCGTTAGTCAGCCAGCCACTCAGTCAGGCAGGAGTAGCTGGCTGCGATACAAGCACCGACAGGGAAGTATCCGATCTTGTGACCAGGAGCGAATTTTATAATATAATCTGCGTGCTTTAATAGTTTAGTTTCTTGTGCTTCTGCATGTTTATTATATATCTAATAACCACAGTTCTCCCATTTCGCTTGCTTTTGTGACATATTACAAGCATCTAATCAGGGGCGAATTACTTAGTTTCACCTGAGTGCTTCTGAAGTTAGCTTTTTTAATGTATTTTGTTAGACACAGTTGTAGTTTCCATCAGGGTCTAAGGTAGAGTTGTGCAGCATATTCCAATAGTACATTTGTCTGCTTAGTTTAGTTTTCCATGGACTTTGATTTGGACAGGAACTACGATTGTTGTGTGCAGATGTGAGCTGAGTTGGTGACACTTCGCTTTCAGCTCCAGGCTGTGATCACTTTGATTACACAGCTTGAGGCTGCAGTGAATGGGCACCAGCATTGTTGGCCGGCCATGGAGCCAATGGACGTCCAGCAGAGACGAGTCCTCCAATCAGTCCTTGACGGTGGGCAGTCCAGTTACTGCTCGCACTGAGGCTGACCCCTCACCCATAGTCGAGTATGAGTTCGCCTCGGGGCATAGCAGGTGGTGAAAGACATACCAGGCGGCCACACGTAGTGCTCCCCGATTTCTCTGACAAACAGGTTCCAGGTACTGTCTGTGGCTGACACTTTCGCTGAGTCAGATACTGTCACCTGATCTATTTCAGAGGAAACCTCTCCACCTGCCAGATCCCGACAGTCACAGAGGGTGGGATTATTGATAGTTGGGAGCTCCAACTTTAGGCACTTTATGGAGCCTCATGGGGGCATGGCTGCCAAGAAGCGAAAGGAAACCTATGTGCACTCCGTGTGTGTACCAGGTGAAGTAATTCCAGATGTCGAACGGATTCTCTCGGACGCATTGCTCCTGCGAAACGCAACTTGCCCTTTTCTCACATGATATCTTGCGAACGATGGATGAAGGGTATGAGACGGATGCCATATTCCTTGACTTCCGTAAAGAGATTGACTCGGTGCCCCACTGCAGACTCCTAACTAAGGTAAGAGCATATGGGATTGGTTCCCAAATATGTGAGTGGCTCGTAGACTTCTTAAGAAATAGTACCCAGTACGTTGTCCTCGATGGTGAGTGTTCATCGGAGGTGAGGATATCATCTGGAGTGCCCCAGGGAAGTGTGGTAGGTCCGCTATTGTTTTCTATCTGCATAAATGATCTTTTGGATATGATGGATAGCAATGTGCGGCTGTTTGCTGATGATGCTGTGGTATACGGGAAGGTGTCGTCGCTGAGTGACTGTAGGAGGATACATGATGACTTGCACAGGATTTGTGGTTGGTGTAAAAAGTGTCAGCTAACTCTCAACATAGATAAATGTAAATTAATGCAGTTGAATAGGAAAAAGAATCCTGTAATGTTTGAACACTCCATTAATAGTGTAGCGCTTGACACAGTCACGTCGATTAAATATTTTGGCGTAACATTGCAGAGCGATATTAAGTGGGGCAATTATGTAATGACAGTCGTGGGGAAGGCGGATATTCGTCTTGGGTTCATTGGTAGAAGTTTGGGACGATGTGTTTCATCCGTAAAGGAGACTGCTTATAAGACACTAATACGACATATTCTTGAGTACTGCTCGAGCGTTTGGGATCCCTATCAGGTCTTTTCGTTAACCTTTTCGTAACTCGCTACTGAGGAAATTTAGAGGACCAGCATTTGAGGCTGACTGCAGTACAATTTTACTGCCGCCAACTTACATTTCGCGGAAAGACCACAAATATGAGAGAGATTAGGGTTCGTACAGATGCATATGGGCAGTCATTTTTCCCTCGTTCTATTTGGGAGTGGAACAGGAAGAGAAGATGCTAGTAGTGGTACGAGGTACTCTCCACCACGCACCGTATGGTGGATTGCGGAGTATGTATGTAGATGTAGACGGCATGAAGAGCACAGGGTGCAGCCCACTGCAGGTGGTGGCTTACGTCGGTACCAATGATGTGTGTCACTTCGGATCAGAGATTTTTTTCTGGTTTCGAGCGGCTAACGGAAGTTGTAAAGGCTGCCAGTCTTGCTTGCAAGATGAAAGCAGAGCTGACCATTTGCAGCATAGTCGACAGAGCCGATTGCGGACCTCTGGCACAGAGCTGAGTGGAGGGTCTGAATCAGAGGCTCAGATTGTTCTGCGACAGTGTAGGCTGCTGATTCCAGGACTTGCGCCACATTGTGGTTGGGTTTCGCTGAATAGATCAGGTGTCCACTGTAAGCAGGAGGCGGCTACACTGGTAGAAGGGGCTGTGTGGCGTGGACTGGGCGGTGTTTTATGTTAAAGGGTCTCGGGAAAACAAACGAAGGGCTTCAGTCACAAAGGGTGCAGGCCGAACACAAGAAGAACGCAGATACAGGAACCATCGGTATAACAGCTGTAAATTGTCGTAGCTGTGTTGGGAAAGTACCATAGCTCCAAGTGCTAATAGGAAGCACTGATGCTCAAATTGTTATAGCCACTGAAAGCTGATTGAATCCGGCCATAAGTTAAGCCGAAACTTTTGCGAAGAACCTAACGGTGTTCCGAAAGGATAGACTAAACACGGTTGGCGGTGGCATGTTTGTTGCTGTTAGATGTCGTTTATCTTGTCACGAAACTGAAGTAGATAGTTCCTGTGAGTTATTATCGGCAGAGGTCATTGTTGTCAACAGGAATAAAATAAGTTATTATCCTTTTACCCACCTCCCAATTCAGATGATTTGCTGAAAGGATCTAAGAAAAGTTTAGTTTGATTTCAAACACGTACCCGACTCATACGATTATAGCTGGCGGTGACTTTAATTTACGCTACATATGTTGGCGAAAATAAAAGTTTTATTGCGGAGGTACGCATAAAGGACCATCGGAAATTGTGCTAAACGCATTCTCTGTAAATTATTTCGTACAGTTAGTTCATGAGCTCACGTGAGTAGTAAACGATTGTGAAGACACACTTGACCTCTTAGCAACAAATAATCCTGAGTTAATAACGAGCTTCAAAACGCATACAGGGATTAGTGAACACAGGGTTATCGTAGCGATACTGAATATTGGAACCTCCAAATCCTCCAAAAATAATGAAACATATACCTATTGAAAAATGCAGATAAAAATTCACTTGACGCCTTCCTGAGAGACAACCTCCACTCGTTCCAAATTAATGATATAAGTGTCGACCAGATGTGACTTGAATTCAGAGAAATAGTATCGGCAGCAGTTGAGAGATTTATATAAAATGAATTAACAAACGACGGAACTGATCCTCCTTGGTACACAAAACGGGTCAGAAAACTGTTGCAGAAACAACGAAACAAACATGGCAAAATTGGCTATCTTTTACAAAAGCTCGAAATTTAGCGCGGATTTCAGTGGGATATGCTTGTAACAGTTTCCACAAACGAAACTTTGACTCGAAACCTAGCAGAAAATCCAAAAAGATTCTTGAACCGTGACTTTACTTTCAAAATTTTTTCTTAAGGATTTACTTTATTTACTGGCGATTCATCAAGACATTGACACATTTAATCACACTAGGTGAGCATGGAAGTAGTTACCAGGAAGTAACTGATGGAAAATTACTTTTAACAAATGTGAATTTATTCCTAAATGCTTTTTCAAAACAGATTTAAAATAATAAGCAGAAAAGCACCCTCTGAATATCAAGTTATAGTTTTGTTTAGAGGCAAAGAACAATATTAACAAGAGTGGTTCAAATGGCTCTGAGCACTATGGGACTTAACATCTATGGTCATCAGTCCCCTAGAACTTCGAACTACTTAAACCTAACTAACCTAAGGATAGCACACAACACCCAGTCATCACGAGGCAGCGAAAATCCCTACCCTCGCCGGGAATCGAACCCGGGAACGCGGGCGTGGGAAGCGAGAACGCTACCGCAAAAATACGAGCTGCGGACCAATATTAACAATAGGAGCCTTCGGGATGAGAAGCATGCGTGCTCCCTATCAAGACGGCCGTAGTCATGACCGCTCACAACAACCTCTGAAAGAGTAGACTGGTGCAAATGTGCAGCACACCAGATTACTTCAAACAAAAAACAAGTCAAACATGTAAGCTTTGCGCCCCGTAAGAGGAATGGATATGGTACAAGCCTCAAATTATTTTCCAACGAAAGTGCAATTTTTTTTAAAGGACTCTTACGGTGGAAGGGTAGCAAGCTTATAACCTAAAATGACTATTTAAATAAAACCCATAAAATGCAGACTTACATAAAATGTACAACATGCTCTACATTACACATATACCACCTCATAAGATGATAAACAAGATAGAGACATTTTTCAAGAATTCGGCCTTTAACCAATAAATTCGTCATCACCGAATCCGCCAACCATGAGAGAGGAAGCTATTAACGTATGGCAGATTGACAGAGGGGGGAGGGGGGGGGAGGTGTTACTAAACTATCCGAACCGGAGATTGCGTTAAACTTCCCCAATTCCACAAGGGAGAAACGGACCACCCAATTCACAATAACGACCTTTCGGCGGATGGGCAAGCGGAGAAGAATGGTGGGACGACCCCAAAACAAAGCGGCTGGTGACCTCACCAAGCAAACATGTACAATTTAACAAGTAAATTAAACCACACATCTAGAATCACTTAACTTCTAATAAACTGCGATTTCTGAGGCAGACCTGGCGCACCACCCCCAACGCTCTCCCAAACCATCCGCTTCAACGGACGCAGGAAGGCGTACCGATCTTCCGTCGCAAGGCGTCGCAGCTCTCCCCGGCCAGCGCGATGTCGTGGTTTCGCTCTTGTTGCTCTCGTGTATACGGCGAAGCCACTACCCATTTCTATACGGCGCTGCCCACTGGACTCACGTGGGGACCTCACATGCGCCTGACGCTCAAGGCGGACAAGTCATCTCGTGCGTAAGTGCGCGACTGACCAACCGACCGATCCAAACGCCAGTGACCGTTGCCCGAGGAACTCGAGCAGATTGGCGGCCCAATATGCAGACTCAGATGCAGGAACTCAGCCCCGACCGGGAGAGCACTAGCTAAGTTCTGTTGCTGGCGGAGTAACAAGATTCACTTTATGGCTTAAAGTTTGGTCCAAACGACAGACACTAATTGCCCCACACTGAGCCGGCTGACCAACTCACCAACTGCCGAGCTGATAGCGCCCGTTAAATGCACGTGAGCAGGCAACCTTTCCGCTTCCCCATCAGAGGGAGACACCAAAGCTGCCATTACTACAGCGGTGCCACCGCCAGGAAAGGAGGGCGAGTGCTTCACGCAACGCGATGCAGAGCCCTCTTCAAAACAGCAACTTTATACCACGGCTCAATTCTGGTCGTATGTGAAGTATGTTAGTGGGAAGTAATAATCAATGCCTTCTCTGCGCCATAGCAATGGAGATACTACAGAAGACAGTGCTGCCACCAGAGTACTAAAGGCAGCCTTCCAAAATGCCTTCACATAATAAGACAAATTAAATAATTCGAATCAAGAACAGCTGCCAACATGAGTAACGAAAAATTAAATAATCTAGGAGTATTGAAGTAACTTAAATCACTTAATAAAAGCAAGTCTTCTGCTCCAAACCGTATGCCAGATAGGTTCCTTTCAGAGTATACTGATGCATTAGCTAAATACTTGACAATCATGTAGAACCGTTCATTCGACTAAAGATCCGTGCCCAAGGACTGAAAAGTTGCACAGTTCAAACCAATATTCAAGAAAGGTAGTAGGAGAAAAGCACTAAATTACGGGCCCATATGGTTAACGTCGAATTGCAGCAGGATTCTGGAACATACACTCCTGGAAATTGAAATAAGAACACCGTGAATTCATTGTCCCAGGAAGGGGAAACACATTCCTGGGGTCAGATACATCACATGATCACACTGACAGAACCACAGGCACATAGACACAGGCAACAGAGCATTCACAATGTCGCCACTAGTACAGTGTATATCCACCTTTCGCAGCAATGCCGGCTGCTATTCTCCCATGGAGACGATCGTAGAGATGCTGGATGTAGTCCTATGGAACGGCTTGCCATGCCATTTCCACCTGGCGCCTCAGTTGGACCAGCGTTCGTGCTGGACGTGCAGACCGCGTGAGACGACGCTTCATACAGTCCCAAACATGCTCAATGGGGGACAGATCCGGAGATCTTGCTGGCCAGGGTAGTTGACTTACACTTTCTAGAGCACGTTGGTTGCCATGGGATACATGCGGATGTGCATTGTCCTGTTGGAACAGCAAGTTCCCTGGCTGGTCTAGGAATGGTAGAACGATGGGTTCGATGTCGGTTTGGATGTACGGTGCACTATTCAGTGTTCCCTCGACGATCACCAGAGGTGTACGGCCAGTGTAGGAGATCGCTCCCCACAACATGATGCCGGGTGTTGGCCCTGTGTGCCTCGGTCGTATGCAGTCCTGATTGTGGCGCTCACCTGCACGGCGCCAAACACGCATACGACCATCATTGGCACCAAGGCAGAAGCGACTCTCATCGCTGAAGACGACACGTCTCCATTCGTCCCTCCATTCACGCCTGTCGCGACACCACTGGAGGCGGGCTGCACGATGTTGGGGCGTGAGCGGAAGACGGCCTAACGCTGTGCGGGACCGTAGCCCAGATTCATGGAGACGGTTGCGAATGGTCCTCGCCGATACCCCAGGAGCAACAGTGTCCCTAATTTGCTGGGAAGTGGTGGTGCGGTCCCCTACGGCACTGCATAGGATCCTACGGTCTTGGAGTGCATCCGTGCGTCGCTGCGGTCCGGTCCCAGGTCGTCGGGCACGTGCACCTTCCGCCGACCACTGGCGACAACATCGATGTACTGTGGAGACCTCACGCCCCACGTGTTGAGCAATTCGGCGGTATGTCCTCCCGGCCTCCCGCATGCCCACTATACGCCCTCGCTCAAATTCCGTCAACTGCACATACGGTTCACGTCCACGCTGTCGCGGCATGCTACCAGTGTTAAAGACTGCGATGGAGCTCCGTATGCCACGGCAAACTGGCTGACACTGACGGCGGCGGTGCACAAATGCTGCGCAGCTAGCGCCATTCGACGGCCAACACCGCGGTTCCTGGTGTGTCCGCTGTGCCGTGCGTGTGATCATTGCTTGTACAGCCCTCTCGCAGTGTCCGGAGCAAGTATGGTGGGTCTGACACACCGGTGTCAATGTGTTCTTTTTTCCATTTCCAGGAGTGTATTTTGTGTTCGAACAGTATTAATTACCTCGAAGAAAACGGTCTATTGACACACAGTCAAAATAGGTTTAGAAAACATCTTTCTTGTGAAATACAACTAGCTCTGTATTCGCACGAAATGTTGAATGGTATTGGCAAGGGATTTCAGATTGATTCCGTATTTCTGAATTTCCTGAAGGCTTTTGACACTGTACCATACAAGCTGCATGTAGTGAAGTTGCGTGCTTATGGAATAGTGTCTCAGTTTTGTGAATGGAATTGTGATTTCCTGTCAGAGCGTTCACAGTTCGTAGTAACTGGCGGAAAGTCATCGAGAACAACAGATGTGCTTTTTGGCGTTCTCCAAAGTAGTGTTATGGGCCCTTTGTTGTTTGTAGTCTATATAACCGGTCTGGGAGACAATCTGAGGAGCCGTCTTCGGTTGTTTGCAGATTACGGTGTTGTTTATTGACTAATAAAGTCATCAGAAGATCTAAACAAATTGCCAAAATATTTAGAAGAGATAGCTCAATGGTGCGAAAAGTGGCAGTTGACTCTAATAACGAAAAGTGTGAGGTCATCATAATGAAAGCTGAAAGGAACACGTTAAAAGTAGGTTACACGATAAATCAGTCAAATCCGAAGGCCGTAAATTCAAGTGAATAACTAGGAATTACAATTACGAACAACTTCAATTGGAAAGAACACACAGAAAGTGATGTGGGGAAGGATAACCAAAGATTGCGTTTTTTTGGCGAGACACTTACAAAATGTAACAAATCTACTACGCTTGTCTTTCCTCTTTTAGAATACTGCAGCGCGGTGTGGAATCCTTACCACATAGGACTGACGGATTACATCGAAAAAAGTCAAAGAAGGGCAGCACGTTTTGTATTATCGCGAAATGTGGTGAGAGTGTCAAAGAAATGATACAGGATTTGGGCTGAACATCATTAAAAGAATGGCGTTTTACGTTACGACGGAATCTTCTCACGAAATTATAATCACCAAATTTCTCCTCTGAATGCGAAAATATTTTGTTGACACCGATATGCAGAGAGTGAAACGATCACCACGATAAAATAAGGGAAATCAGAACTCGTACGGAGATATATATGTGTTCGTTCGTTCCGCAAGCTGTACGAGATTGCAATAAAAGGGAACTGTGAAAGTGGTTTGATGAACCATCTTCCGGGCACTTAAATGAGTTTTTCTGAGTATCCGTGTAGACGTAGGTGTAGGTCATCCACATACGATGAAAAGTATTTCATCATTTTCATTTTTAGCGATTCCCTAGGGTCATTCATGTCGGGCGATCTGAATGGTCAAACCTTTTGCTCAAATTGTCCAGAATGTTCTTCAAACCAATCGCGAACAACTGTGGCCCCGTGACATTACGCATCATACTTTGGGAACATAAAGTCCATGAACAGCTGCATGTAGTCTCCAGCTAGCCGAACTGAGCGATTTCCAGTCATTGATCGATGCCGTTGTATCATGGGACCCAGTTCATTCCATGTTAACACATCGCACACCGTTATGGAGCCTCCACCTGCTTGCACATTGCATTGTTGACAAATTCTGTCCCTGAAATCCTGAGGTCTGCGCCACGGTCGAATCCTAACATAACCTATTAGTAAATAAAGTCGGGCCTGATCTGAACAAGTCGTCTGGTATTCAATCTATATGGTTAGGAGCCCAGGAAAGCGCTGTAGGTGATGTTGAGCTTTAGAAAAACCGTTCGAGTTGATCGACTGCTGTCGAAGCCCGTGAACACCAAATTTCGCAGTATTGTCGGAACGAATGCGCTCGTCGTACGCCTCACGTTGATTTCTGCGGTTGTTCCACTCTCTGTCGCTCGTCTGTCACCACTGACATCTCTACGCAAACCGCGCTCCTATCGTTCATTAAGTGACGGTCATCGGCTTCTGCATTGGTGGTGTGAGGTAATGCCTAAAATTTGGTATTCTCGGCACACACTTGTCATTGTGCATCTCGAAGAATATTGGATTCCCTAATGATTTCCGAAATGAAACCTACCACTTGTCTAGCTGCTAGTACAATACCGCTTTTCAAGTCTGTCAATTCTGGTAGTGTGGCCATAATCAAGTCGGAAGCCTTTCCCCTGAGTGAAAATGCACTGCTCTTTTATACCTTGCACTGTATATGTGCAAATATGCATAACGCTATCCCACAACTTTCCTCACATCAGTGCACTGTGTGGCACATTTGTAAAATTATGAGTCATGTGTAATTCCTTCTCTGTAGTTAAACGAGAGCAACAGTGCCACAATACATGTAATGTTCCTAGAACCACCATCATAAGACAAGGCACCATCCTAAGATGTCATTTCTGGAAACCCAGAATCAACTCAGTAGGAATCTACATGGCTTCCGGAAACAGCAATCGTGTGAGACCCATCCCGCTTTATTTGTCCGTGAGACCCAGAAAATATTAGATACAGGCTCCCAGGTAGATTCCTTTTTCTTTGACTTCCGGAAGGCGTTCGATACAATTCCGCACTGTCGCCTGATAAACAAAGTAAAAGTATACGGAATATCAGACCAGCTATGTGGCTGGATTGAAGAGTTCTTAGCAAACAGAACACAGCATGTTGTTCTCAATGGAGAGAAGTCTACAGACGTTACAGTAACCTCTGGCGTGCCGCGGTGGAGTGTTATGGGACCATTGCTTTTCACAATAATATAAATGACCCAGTAGATAGTGTCGAAAGTGCCATGCGGCTTTTCGTTGATGATGCTGTAGTATAAAGAGAAGTTGCAGCATTAGAAAATCGCAGCGAAATG
Source organism: Schistocerca gregaria (assembly GCF_023897955.1). NCBI lineage: Eukaryota > Metazoa > Arthropoda > Insecta > Orthoptera > Acrididae > Schistocerca > Schistocerca gregaria. Next base: position 1,163,143,793 of record NC_064920.1, read on the forward strand.
CAGGTCTGCAGCGGATAAACACTTCGTGCAGGGAGTGACAACTGACTCTTAACATAGACAAAAGTTATGTGTTGTGAATACGTAGAAAGAAGGATCCTTTATTGCATGATTATATGATAGCGGAACAAACACTGGGAGCAGTTACTTCTTTAAAATATCTGGGAGTATGCATACGGAACTATTTGAAGTGGAATAATCATATAAAATTAATTGTTGGTAAGGCGGGTGCCAGGTTGAGATTCATTGGGAAAATGCTTAGAAAATGTAGTCCATCAACAAAGGAGGTCGCTTTCAGAACACTCGTTCGACCTATACTTGAGTATTGCTCATTAGTGTGGGATCCGGTCCAGGTCGGGTTGACAGAGGAGATAGAGAAGATCCAAAGAAGAGCGACGCGTTTCGTCACAGGGTTTTTTGGTAAGCGTGATAATGTTACGGAGATGTTTATGAAACTCTAGTGGCAGACTATGCAAGAGAGGTGCTCTGCATCGAGTGTGTAGCTTGTTCACCAGGTTTCGAGAGGATGCATTTCTGGATGAGGTATCGAATATATAGCTTCCCCCTACTTATACCTCCCGAGGAGATCACGAATGTAAAATTAGAGAGATTCGAGAGCGCACGGATTCTTTCCGGCAGTCGTTCTTCTCGCGAATCACACGCAGCTAGAACAGGAAATGGAGGTAATGACAGTGGCACGTAAAGTGCCCTCCGGCACTCACCATCGGGTGGCTTGCGGAGTATAAATGTAGATGTGGAAGAACATTGCTTCCAAGTGGTCAAACAAGTATAAGTGGCGAAAGGAGACGAATGTTGAGAGAAACCATCTTCCCTTGAAGAACTACCAGTTGCAAGAGAAATAGAGAACCTAGTTCTCGAATGACAATGAGAGTGAAAGTGGAAAAAATTAAAAACAGTCGTGGACAAGGTTTCACCATCTTAAGGACGTTTTGAAAATAGCGAATGTCAGTACCCGTTGAATTCTTCGACTTCCCACTAGTACTCTAAGATCCGCAGGATCACTGTATCAACGAAAATGTAAGGCAAATCCACGTTAAATTCTTTGCTACCTAATAACAGTGGAATATAGCTATATGTATAACTATGTGTATCATCGGTTTCATTTCTGATGCTCACTGAACATACAGCAAATGCTAATTTAATTTATTACTGCATTTTATTCGCTGTATTGTCCGTCTGGAGGTTAAAAACCGGGAAAAACTGATCGTCAGAGGCTGACCTTGTTGCTCAATTACGAACGCTTTATATAACTGTGCAGCATGAGAATTCATGTCTTTCACAAAGCCATAATTCTTTTTTCAACATAATTTCGAAATTTTCCAAACTACGTCTGAGAAATAGATTCGTATTAAACAAACACAGCAGGACATAGCGTAAGAGTGTGCATTCCACCTATTAGTCACAGAATACGACCCCAGTTTCTTTAAAGAAGGTAGCAATTAATGCTATTTCCTTGTGCTAAAGAATGAGAGCACGTAGTTGGCTTCCAATGAATTTACACATAGTTTCAAACGTTTACGAAACATTTTCTCGGTGACACCTCACAAAAAATTATAAAGAAAGGAAGTTTATCACTGTTCATGCAGAAGGGATTACGTTTGAATTTATTAGTTCTTTACTACTGACGCTAATCGCAATACAGTTTGCAGACTATATCCACATTGCCACTGAGTGCACATGCAAAATTGCTGCATTGTACGAGACATAGTTCAGAAGATGTGACTTCACACACACTTAGATGCGTGAAAAATTTACTCCTGCTTGAAATGGCGCGCAGTAAAACTTCATCATCAGGCACGATGATACTTCTTCCTTACTTTAAAAACTGTTCGCAACACACATTGGCGGCAGCACGTAAGTAAAACACTGAATCCACCTGCAACATTATATCACTCTAAGACGCCTAGTTCAGAATGGGGCCCACGAGAAATATCGGACCTGCAACGACCTTGTGACATCACACTAGTCGCCTTGTACGCCATATGTGGCAAACACTCCGCTTCTTGCCAGAGCCCACGGAAAACCAATATGTCAATGAAAAGATACCCACTGAAGGTGTCAGTTCTGTGGTGTGCTGTTGAGAGCCTGTAGGCATTTAAACGTGCAGTTAAGAATTAATATACTCGTCTTAGATACACTACTGGCCATTAAAAGTGCTACACAAATAAGAAGCGCAGATGATTAATGGATATTCATTGGACAAATATATTATATTGCAACTGACATGCAATTGCGTTTCCACGCAATTTGGGTGCATAGATCCTGAGAAATCAGTACCCAGAACAATCGCCTCTGGCTGTAATAACGGCCTTGGTACGTCTGGGAATTGAGTCAAATAGATTTTGGATGGCGTGTACAAGTACAGCTGCCCATGCAGCTCCATGACGACACCACAGTTCATCAAGAGTACTGACTGGTGTGTTGCGGCGAGCCAGTTGCTCGGCCACCATTGACCAGGCGTTTTCAGTTGGTGAGAGATCGAACATTTTCTGTATCCATAAAGGCCCGTACAGGACATGCAACATGCGGTCGCGCAATATCCTGCTGAAATGTAGCGTTTCTCTGGGACTGAATAAAGGATAGAGCCACGGGAAGTAACACATCTGAAAAGTAACGTCCTCTGTTCAAGGTGCCGTCAATGCGAACAAGTGGTGACCGAGACCTGTAACTAATGGCACCCCATACCATCACGCCGGGGTGATACAACAGTATGACGATGACGAATACACGATTCCTATGTGCGTTCACCGCGATGTCGCCAAACACGGATGCGACCATCGTGATGATGTAAACAGAACCTGGATTGATCCGAAAAAATGAGGTTTTGCTATTCGTGTACTCAGGTTGGTCGTTGAACACACCATCGCAGGCGCTCCTGTCTCTGATGCAGCGTCAAGGGTAACCACAGCCATGGTCTTCGAGCTGATAGTCCATGCTGCTGCAAATCTTGTAGAACTGTTCGTGCAGATGGTTGTTGCCTTGCAAACGTTCCCATGTGTTGACTCAGGGATAGAGACGTGGCTGCACGATCCGTTACAGCCATGCGGATAAGATGCCTGCCATCTCACCTGCGACACGAGGCAGTTGGGTTCCATCACGGCGTTCCGTATTACCCTCTTGAACCCACCGATTCCATATTCTGCTTATAGTCATTTTATCTCGACCAATGCTAGCAGCAATGTCACGACACGATAAACCGGAATCGCGATAGGCTACAATTCGACCTTTATCAAAGTCGGAAACGTGACGGTACGCATTTCTCCTCCTTACACGAGGCATCACAGCAACGTTTCACCAGGCAACGCTGGTCAATTGCTGTTTGTGTATGAGAAATCGTTTGGAAACTTTCCTCATGTCAGCACGTTGTAGGTGTCGCCGCCGGCGGCAAACTTGTGTGAATGCTCTGAAAAGCTAATCATTTGCATATCGCAGTGTCTTCTTCCTGTCGGTTAATTTCGCGTCTGTAGCACGTCATATTCGTGGTGCAGCAATTTTAATGGCCAGTAGTGTAATTACTCACTTCCCGAAGGAACCGCTTCTGGCACTCCCAAGACTGCGGTGTCACATGCTCTGATGTACACCGCGTGCCCTGTTTTTCTCGTTGGCCTCGCATCAGGAGACTTGACTTCAGGGATATGATATGCGTGTGACACTGCATTTTGCTTAAAAGCCGGCCGGGGTGGTTCAAATGGTTCTGAGCACTAGGGGACTTAACGTCTGAGGTCATCAGTCCCCTAGAACTTAGAACTACTTAAACCTAACTAACCTAAAGACATCACTCACATCCATACACTAGGCAGAACTCCAACCTTTCGAAAAACGCTGTTCAGCCGGCCGCAGTGGCCGAGCGCTTCTAGGCGCTGTAGCCTGGAACCGCGCGACCGCTACGGTCGCAGGTTCGAATCCTGCTTCAGGCATGGATGTGTGTGATGTGCTTAGGTTAGTTAGGTTTAAGTAGTTGTAAGTTCTATGGGAGTGATGACCTCAGAAGTTAAGTCCCACAGTGCTCAGAGCCATTTGAACCATTTTTTTCCTTAAAATGGAGTGCAAATTGCCCATACTATAATGCATCCAGTCTAGCATAATTTGAGCACTTTGCCACTTCCAAACACTTCAGCATAGTTTCATAACTTTTATAAACTTTTTCTCGCGTATGTGAATAACGTCAATATTTAACAGTTTATCTCATTGGCAAAGGAATGAGACGTTTGAAGCTCTTTTATGCAAGAGAGTTGGAATCTTTAAAAATCGAAGGTTTGCCGATAGTTAATCTAAAGCGAGATTCTTACGTATATTACTATCCAACATAAAGTTAATCAAGTGGCTGACATGAGGGATTCCGACATCACGATACTTATCATTTGCAACGATGCTTCGTGTGATGGCCATTCGGCGAGTACCCCACCGTTGTATCAGGCTGCAGTAAACGGTGTAACCTTGTGCACTACTGCGCCCACATTATCCGAACCGCTGGTTCCCGGGAGTGTTGCTCGAAGGTCGGCATGAATATGCAGCGGTGTCCAGACAGGCCGGTCTCTGCTGCGCCGGTGACACAAACACACGGTGCGAGGCTGCCCGCCCTGTCCAAATTACTCTCCCAGGAGCGCAGCGCAGCGCTGTCTGCCGCGCTCGTTGGAGGCGAGGATCTCGTAGTGTCAACACCCATAATCGTTCGTAGCGCATCTCATGCTCTCTGACTGATCTCCCTGGCGTTTACGGCGATAATATTGCGGCAGGTTGAACAATCTCAAATTGCTTCTACTGCTGTTTTAACTCAGCACATCTTCCCTTGCAATTGCAATATGGAGCCGCTAAGCACAACTAATATCACAAACTATATAGCGCATCCTTATAGAATCTGGATCTCTTAGCTCAAATTCTTACAACTAATCGTGAACGTTATAAAAAAAATAATAAAATGAAACAGCACTCGGTTGTGTAAAATCAAATTAAACAAATGAAATGCGCTCTAGTGCAAAACGTAAGGATGAAATTAGCTTTCTTGTGATGTGTCACTGCCAAGTAACATAGAGAGACTACTGCTAGAGTACGGAGGATAAAGTGACATTGAGTGCCTTCCAGTCCTGTTAAATGTGATAGCAATTGCACCAGCTGAATGGTGCGGGCGGTATCTTGCCTTCTGCACAATGTAGAGGTTATCTGCCGCCACAGTTGACCGTTGTCAACAGCTCTCCTTCGGGGAGCGTTGCTTGTGGTTGGGAAGCTCCCCACGTACGTGAAACAATGCCAAACTCCTGGACTACAATCATGACCATTCGTCGTTCTTCCAGTTTCCTGGAGATTCTTCTCCATGCAAACTCAACGAAATCATTTCTCTGGGCCGTGTTGTATTGAAGGACACCACCACAGTCTTTCGCAACTGCTCATAGATTGACATACAATCTTCTCCAGTTCCTTCAACTGTCTCGGGATTTGGAGCTAACCTCAACTGTCCCTATAGTTGCAATGGGTTCACGACTTTTAACCTTCAACTTTCTGTGCATTACCCGAAGATCTCTGGGAACATGCTACATCACTTTCATTGATTCTAGCGAGGAGTTAACATGTTATATTACTTTATCTAGCTCGTCCTTAAGTTTTGAATAGCAGCGTAGTCTATTTAAAGTGAGATTGTGGTAGCCCCTGAAGAGTCCATGATTTGTTGTACTATGTTATCCTCGCAAGGTAAATTACAGTCATTGAAGGACGGACACAGCGTGAAGAACTGCAAGTGTGTAAAATGTGTCGCAATTATAGAGTTTGGGGCTCAGTCTGTCCTGGAACTACTATGTATATTTCGGTGTTGTTAGCTCTGTTTCTGCTTAGGTCCGTATTTCTCGGAACTACTCGTTATGGCGTGACATTTCATTTAACAGTGTAATGGAATACAATTTCTTTTGGTAAATGGTGCGGCATATTTTTTGATGGCATGACTGTCTGTGTGGTAGCCCGGTTTATTCCTATCTATTCCACTTGTTATAAACGTAATCTGTTCCAGTGCAGTACTCTTCGGGCCCTGTAATTGGTCGCTTTTCCATTGATGTTGTTGAGTAAGCAATTCAAGTTGTTTATGACGGTATAAATAACCTGGGCCGATCAATCGACAGATGAAGGAAACTGCCCAACGCCGTATCCGTATTTCTAATTTGGAGCCTTGACCTTGGATCATTAGGGACACAGCAAATATTCCATGATCAATTCAAAACGTCACTGTTGAGTGTAGAGCAGGAGCAAAAACAGTATCCCGAGGTGGAAACTGTCTCAAAATTGACCTTCGTTAAGACAGAGAAAAACTGACTCCAAGGCATGTGACACAAAGAGTTGTGTTGAAGTTATTATGTTTAAAGGTTTTTATTAAAGTGCCTTGCTTACTATGCTTCTCACTTGGCAGTGGACTGTATTTAAGTGTGGCTAGCAGTATTTTGTAACATTCTGTGCGAGTGCACGAAATTCTTTTCATCATGTTTTAATCTCCGTAAATTATTAGTAGGCAGTTACTGAATATGCGAATGCGTTAATCAAGGCTAGTGAAGATGTTGGTCTAAGGATAAGTGAAGACAAAACTAAAAACCTGCTTACAACTAGAATGCCAACAGCAGTAGATCAGGAAATGTTAAAAGTTGGAGACATGCAGTTTGAAAAAGTGAACACATTTAAGTATCTAGGCGTGGACATCACTTCGAAAAATGAGATTGAATCTGAACTGAAGAAGAGATTACGGGCGGGAAAAGCGTGCTTCAAATGGTTCAAATGGCTCTGAGCACTATGGGACCCAACTGCTGAGGTCATTAGTCCCCTAGAACTTAGAACTAGTTAAACCTAACTAACCTGAGAACATCACACACATCCGTGCCCGAGGCAGGATTCGATTCTGCGACCGTAGCGGTCTCGCGGTTCCAGACTGCAGCGCCTAGAACCGCGCGGCCACTTCGGCCGTAAATGCGTGCTACTTTTCACTGAATAGATTACTTTCATCGCGGATATTGTCTAGTAATTTAAAGATTAGAATACACGAAACTATTATTCTACCAGTTATGTTGTATGGGTGTGAGACTTGGTCTCTCACTGTGCAAAATGAAAAACCGTTTCGAGTATTTGAAAACAAAATTGAAACTTTTCCGAGCAAAAAGGGATGACATTACCGGAGAGTGGCGAAAATTGCATAACGAAGAGGTTCACGAACTCTATTCAAGCCCTGACATAATCAGTATTATTAAATCACGTAGGCTGCGATGGGCGAGTCACGTAGCTCGAATGGATGACGGCAGGGCAGCGCGCAAAGTACTGGCAGGGCACCAAGAAGGAAAACGTCCTGTGGGGAGACCGAGGCGTAGATGGGAGGACAATGTTAAGGCTGATTTGAGGAGCCTAGGTGTTGAAGGTGAATGGAAGGAAATAGCCCAAATATGTTGCTGCGGTAATGGACTCTCGAGTCCGGTATGACCAGTGAGTAAGTAAGTAAGTTACTGAATTATTGGTTTTACAGTTTTAGCCAGATGTGCCTCTTGAGACATGATTGTTTCTGAAATGAAGTAACTAACGCTCTTATTTGAGTTGGTATTCTTGATGTTATACATTTAATCAGTCGTTTTAACGTCACTATTTGTTAGCCTAAAGTTTTGGCACGAATTCAGCTAGTTTCTAGTAGCTCAAGACATTGATTGCCTTAATAATTCCTAGATATGTAACGCAAACATCTCACTTAAAATATCATTATTCGGCTTATTTTCTTGGGATTTGTTAAAGACATTTTTGATACAGGGTGCTTAAGTTAATTGCTTTTACCTTTTTTTAAGAGATCATTATTTTAAATATACATGAGACTGTTCAAGCTGAGGGATATCTGAAGGAAAAAAGGTTCTGTTTTTGATAAGATTTCATTATCACAAACACCTGCTGTTAGTTAAACTTAAGAATTGTTAAATAAATTTTTTGTAAAACATTTTTAACTGTGAATGGTGTTGCTGTCGTGTTACCCTTGACTTCCCCTTCCCCACTGCAAACCTTGTCCTGCCCTTTACATTCCCCTTGATAAAACCCCTTTCACCACTCGTACTAATATTTTTTTTATAATGTTGCTACATGTGTTTGTAGGGAGCTTACGAGTGTGCCAGCTGTTTGCAGAATCCGTTTTTTGTGTCAGCAATGTATGAAATGTGAGACGCTCCTGTAGCTGCTGGTGAAGTTCTATCGCAGCCGTGGCCGAAGTCCACGAATTCTTAGCGCCAGGGCGCGCGCGAGGCAAATCACGCGACATATTGTTTTGCAGACTTCCTCCCAAGCGTTTGTTGTCCGGCCTGGATAATTTCTACGACCTGCTACACCTACGCTGTATAGCCACATAAGAGTCGACAGTGTCGCTTAGACCCACGAGAAAGAGTTGCCTTAGTCTCTTCCAACATCTACCACCGAAACCAACAACAGATTAAGACGTTTCCCACACGCTAGAAAGGGAATGCACTGCTGAACACATCAGAGCTTTCCACATCGAGAGAACAACACTACTACTCTCTGACAACTAACTTCCGAAATACTCCTTCACACGACAACCGCTCCAGAGGGCCAAACGCGTCTCCTGCACACTACCGACCAACTCTTCGATTTCGCGAGCTGCCCATAGCTCCAAGACACTCCTTTCACATGGTGACGTTTCGGCCAGTCAGCCTCCAGAAATTACTTTACGCTACAATTGACCATGTTCACCCTCATAGTACGACTGTAAAATACTGTGTGCTGACCGGCTCAGTCGCTTGTTCCCAAAAGAAGCGCCAGCCGATCTCTGAAACAAATTCGCCTCTGTAAGCCTCCTAGTCTGGCCAGGCTACACGTGTTAGCCGCATTATACAAAAACCGCAAACTTCGCTCCAGGCGTGTTATCAGTCCCCATCCCCAGAGGCCGGGAAAGAGACACAGTAACCCACAAAAGGAACCAATATTCCCTGACTGCCGCTGTCATGTTACACGTAGACTATTGGCTTCGTTTCCTTCAATATCAAAGGTGTCTGTTATACACCAGTACTCTAAAGCCCATGCATTTCCTGAGGAAATGATCTTTAAAACATTGTAATATAGTAGGTCGCCATCATCATCACCAGCCAATTCAATCATTAAATGATCTGGCCTCTTCGAGTCGTGGATTAAGGTAGGCTTTCAGCAGTCTGCTCCAAGTGGGACGGTCTTGGGCAGTTCTCTGTCAGGTGTTCCAGCGATCTTCTTGTTGTCTTTGTCCCATCTGTCTGCTGGTCTTCCTCTAGGCCTCCGGTGCTCTCTCGGATTCCACTCCAGTACAAGCTTCGTCCACCTGTTGTCTTTTCTTCTTGTGACGTGGCCAGACCACTGCCATTTCAAGGAACCTACAGTCTCTAAGATGTCATGAACCTTCGTCACAGACCAGATGTCATCTGCCCTTTTCCTATCCTTTCTTGTATAGCCCAGCATTGATCTCTTCATGGCTCGCTGTGCTGTCCTAAGTTTCCTTTTTGTAAATGAGTTGAGTGTCCATGTCTGGCAGCCATACGTCATCACAGGAAGAATGCATTGATCAAATACTGCTTTCTTCAGATTTACTGGCATTTTTGATCTAAATACTGTTGAACTCGCCCCAAGATTGAACTCAATGTAAGAAATGAAAGGAATATAGTAGGTAGACACTCAAAAACATTAGTAAGTAAATAAATTTCAACGAAAAATCGATTGAGATTAATAATGTCGTGGAAACTAAATGATTGTAGTTTAAACCTTATAAATTTTTATTGTAAGTAATTAACACTTTTGTGAAGGGTTGCCTTACAAAACTGCGGACTTAAGTGAGAACTTAGGTAAAGAATACTTAATGTACTACAGTGGAGCAACATAAAAGGAACAATGCATGCAGACTTCTTTTAAAAGCCCATTAATCATGAAAGTATTTTGCAAACACTCGAAACCTGAAAGAACAGTAGCTGACCAGTTAATCACAATATAAACCTAATGTTCACCATCTAAAATAATCACTACAAAAACGCATAAATCTGTCCGTGTAGGACAAGACTCAATATTAACTGCAGATAAATAGTTCAACAGAGTGGCAAATCAAACACCTTTCAGCCGTCTAAACTTCCAAACTGTTATTTTAATGGGAAACCAATTTCGACGATGTATTACTCCATCTTCAGGCTTCCGGACCGACGTGAAGAACGATTGGAACATCGCTTCTGGTTAAAATAGGGGCCAGTATTCAAAAACTGGTATCTGTAGAATTTTGATACAGCGATCACTTCAAACATCTCCAGTTATGATGTTGTTTCACGCGATCATTGTATCGAAAATTACAACTAAACAACTGCAAAAACAATTATAGAAATGTAGCTACTTTTATGGCTACATGCTGACCAATTATGCTTCAGACTGCTCCAGTGTGCGGGCGACCAAGTGCCTGCGGGCGCAGTTTAACAGGGGTGCGCAAAGCGCTCTCGTGCTGGCACATGGGGAACGTGACGAATGCTGGCAGGGGCTGACAAACGGATCTCGTGTCAACAATCAACACTCTGCACGTAACAAAAGCGGGCTGTAAGGAGACTTTGAACCAGCAGAGCCATTGCAGTGTACATGAGGACTATTCAGTCCAAGAAGTATACCAACACACTTACTTAAACTGACCATACAAACTGCAGGCAGTCCTTGGCCTCACTCAGCGAGAATTCCACACTTTCCTGTCATTTCCATCTTCACCTCCCAGATCCAGGTCCCAGTGGTCTCTTCCCTTCAGCTTCTCCATCCATTACCAGCTTTATTACCGTGTTCTCCCCTCTCCTCCTCACACGTCCGTGCCATCTTAGTATCTTAATCTTCACACTCGCTACGACGTCAGGCAGTGTGTGTAATTGTCTGAGTTCCCTGTGTTTTCTTATTCTCCACTGTTCATTTTCACTGGTCCATATATTTTTCTCAGTACTTTATCTTCAAAGTGGTGAGTTTTTTCTCTGTTTTCTTTCTCATGGTCCATGTCTCACTTGCATAGCGCATTATTGGCTTCATGATGGTCTGACATATTTTTATTTTTGCCAGCCTAGATAGTAACTTCGATCTTAAGATGATGTGCAAAGATCCTAGACATCTTCCCCCAGCTTGAATTCTTGTTACTATCTCTTGTTCTATAAGATTTTGTTGGCTGACGTTGACACCAATGTACGTAAATGTGTCTTTCTTCTGTATTGTTGAATTTCCTATTTTTATATGGTTTGGTCCTAAATGAGCCCTTCTTCCTTCCTATTACCATCAACTTTGTTTTACTTTCATTAATACTTAGACCTACTTTCTTAGCTTCTTCCCTTAGCACAGTCCCCATTTTCTCCAGGTCTATGATGTTATTTCCTATCAACACAATATTATCCGCAAAAGCCAAGACATTTATCTTTTTTCCTGCGATGACTCCAGCACTTTCACATGTTACGCTCCTCAGGGTGTTATTGAGGGAGAAATTGAACATCGTTGGTAATATAATACCTCCCTATCTCACTCATTTTTTCTGCTACAAAGCCTTCTGTACTTTCACTCTAGACTTTGATTCCATGACACTCATTTTTGTTAGCTTTGTCAGCTTTTCAGGTACCCCACACTCTGCCATTGTCCTCCACATTTTTTCTTTTACTATTGTCATATGCTTTGTTGAATCTATAAGCAGGCAAAAGGTGTCGTCCTTGTTATCCCAGTTCTTATCTAATATTCGTCTTAATACTGTTTGTGCTGTGTATAATATTTCCTCAATGTACGGATTATGCCTGTTCAGTGTAATTCTTTATATCAATTTATAGCATGTTCATGGGAGAGATATTCCTCTGCATTTCTGTATCAGCATTTTGTCTCATTTCTTGTATATGGGACATACAACAGCAGTTTTCCATTCCTCCACATTACTTCTTTTCTCCATACCTCTTTCAGCAGTTTACCTAACCATTCATGTATCTTCTCTCCACCTTCCTTGATGAGTTCTGCTGATATCATGTCTAAGCCAGGAGCCTTCCAATTTTATTTTTATTTTTATTGCCTACTTCACCTTCATCGGAGTTGATTCTTCGACTAATTGTTGTACGTTCTGATTGTTTTCTTCCTTGTTTTAATTGTTGTAGGTATCTAACGGGTTGTTCAGCAGTTCTTTAAAGTACTTCCTCCAATTCTCTAAATATCCTTCATTCGTTGTGATCAGTTTTCTATTCTCGTGCTTTATTATCACAGACATAGATCTGTACCCTTTTGTATAGCTATTCATTGTCTTGTAAAACTGTTTACTACTGTTCTGGTTATAGTCCTCCTCAGCCTTCTCTATCAGTTTATATATGAGTGCTCTTTTCTCTCGCCTTGCTGTACATTTCATTACTCTCGTGGCTTTCCTGTATGTTGTTTGAATTTCATTTTATTGTTCATCCTTGCCTGTCTGACTCTCTTCCTGTCCTGTACTGTTTTTCTACATGTGTCACTGAACCATGATTTGCGCTTTCTGTTGCTATTATTATTATCCCCTAGTATTTCATGTGCTGTCTTCCTCATAGCTGTTGACATCTTCTTCCATTTTGTGTTCATATCTTCATTTTCTTTTCTGTTTCTGTCATTTCTCTAATTCAGTCAATCTATTTTTAAGCTTAATCTTAATCTGTTTTTCACCTCTCCTCTTTTAGCCTACGCACATCTACTCTTTGGGTTTTTTACCACTGTTGTTCTTACTTGGTGGTTTTGGTAATGATTGTTTCATCTTTATTAGAGCAAGAGAATGGTATGATCCTATCTCAGTCCCTCTCACTGTCCTAACATCTGTTATTGCGTTTTTATGTTTTTTCCCCCCTCAAAAAGCGGTCTTTTTCATTCTTAGTTGCCGGCCGCGGTGGCCGAGTGGTTATAGGCGCTTCAGTCCGGAAATGCACAACTGCTACGGTAGCAGGTTCGAATCCTGCTTCGGGCATGGATGTGTGTGATGGCCTTAGGTTAGTTAGGTTTAAGTAGTTCTACGTTCTAGGGGACTGATGACCTCAGATGTTGAGTCCCATAGTGCTCAGAGCCAATGGTACCATTTTGAACCATTCCTGGTTAATCCGTCCGGTTAGGTCCATGTTGCTTTCTTAATGTCTTTATAGGGGAATTATGTACTTGCTCTTTCCATGATTCTAGCCGTGACTCAGTGTGAAGGCTGAACATACCTATATAAGGTTGCCATTGCTGTTCTTGTCCTAATTTGACATTTAAGTCGCCCAGCACAACTTTTATGACATACTGTGACTTGTCCTAATTTGACATTTAAGTCCTCCAGCACAATTTTTATGACATACTGTGGTAATCTGGAGTGCATATGTTCTAAGGTGTCATAGAATTCGTCTTTTATGTCTACCTCCTTGTCCTCAGATGGGGCATGGACACTTATTAGTGAGATATTTGCCTTTGATTATAATGTAGCATATTCTTTCATTGTCATTTATCAGTGTCATCACATTGGTCATTATTTTATTATGAACCGCAAAACATGTCCCAAATATACGGTGACCATGCCTGCTTCCGCTGTATGTGATCGTGTAGTTTTTCTCTCCGTGCATACCTTGTCCAATTCACCTTATCTCCTGAAGGGCTGTAATATCCATCTTGTACTCTGTTAGTTCTTCATCAAGTATCTCTGTCTGTCCTCCAGTATACAGTGTTTTTACGTTCCATTTTCCTATACATAGAACGTTATTTATAAGCATGGGTCGTTTTTTGTTAGACCCACTCTAATAGGAGCCTGGGTGTGAGTGTTTAGGAACCAGTGAGGTTTTACAGTGTTGGATGGTTAGCCCAAAGATTAACTCTCCATTTATCCGGTATTGGGACCGGCTGGAAGGCTAGTTTTCTTCCAGGCGTCATTATACCAGTAGAGTGCCGGAAAAAAATTAGGTCACCCCTTTTAGAAGTTTCCAATACACACAACATATACAGATCCATAGCACAAGTGGTTCTGACTAACAGGTATCCCATGCTAAGGTACCCATATTACTACGTTCTGTAGCATTTGGCGAATACCGTTCTGGGGTACGTTATGCCATGCCTGCTCGGCCTTTGAGTAGTTCTGTAAGAGTTTTTGCTTGTCGAGTGGCACGAGTCACTTTTCGTTCCGTCATATGACACAGGTGAGCACATCCGAGATAGTACTGGCCAGTGAAGTTGAGTTTCACGGAGTGAGGGCGAGCATTGTCCTGTTGGAACAACACTTCCCACCACTTGGAAAGCCGCAATTTGACCCACTTCAAACTAGCTCATTTAGCTGTAGGACTTATGAATACGACTCCGTGACATGGTTACTGCTTGCTTCACACTTCTGCATCACTCTGAGCCTGTTAAAAGATGTACATAGACGGCACTGTGGTAGGTATGCCTTTACACTATCTGCTGGTGGAAGACGTTAAAAACATTATCAGTACATTTATTGTCCCGAAGATAGTATACGCCAATATAGAATCAACATCAGTGTCATGTTGTCAGGTGTATTATGCTTTTCCGGCAGTGTACTTTGTTTCGTTTGTGAGACAAGACTTTTTTATTTTAATGGACGGAATATTTGAAGTGAGATCCCTTGCGGCTGTAAGATGCAGAAGGTTCTTTATTGTTGGATCTTGTAACTGCGACGTTTCTTCGGTTGTTACTGCGAAAAACAATTGTTCACAACAATATGTTGCGACGAACTTACATATAACACAAACTGTATTCTGCTATAGCTTCGGAAACCCTTCTGCATGAAGATCTTAACAAACTTGTTTCATTGTAATATCTATCCAGAGCAGAGTGCTGTTTGCAAATCAATCAGATCTACTTGCATTGCCAAAAGCACAGTACCACGTACATCGCAAATGAAAAGTTGAATAATTTAAATTCATTTTGTAGGTAGTGCAAATCCATAAACTTTTTCTCAAAAGAATGATGGAGTTGCAGCTCATTTTACTGATAAACCATGAAACTTGAGTCTGAACGTAACTGTAGCGATGCAAGGCTTTCGGTAAACGTTAGGTTTCAGGCAGCAATCTGCCTTTCAAGTATACGGAATTTTCCTAGATTGCACGAATTGCATTCCTTGAAGTGACAAATTTAAATGGTTCGTCTCGTAACATCAGTGAAAATGGTGAAGTGCGTAACCCACTTGTCAATATTAACTGCTGGCTGTGTCTCTTATTTCCAAAACACAAATACAGTGATTTACTTCACAACTGCAAAGATTACATCTACATCTACATCTACATCTACATGACTACTCTGCAATTCACATTTAAGTGCTTCGCAGAGGGTTCATCGAACCACAATCATACTATCTCTCTACAATTCCACTCCCGAACAGCGAGCGGGAAAAACGAACACCTAAACGTTTCTGTTCGAGCTCTGATTTCTCTTATTTTATTTTGATGATCATTCCTACCTATGTAGGTTGGGCTCAACAAAATATTTTCGCATTCGGAAGAGAAAGTTGGTGACTGAAATTTCGTAAAAAGGTCTCGCCGCGACGAAAAAGGTCTATGCTGTAATGACTTCCATCCCAACTCGTGTATCATATCTGCCACACTCTCTCCCCTATAACGCGATAATACAAAACGAGCTGCCCTTTTTTGCACCCTTTCGATGTCCTCCGTCAACCCCACCTGGTAAGGATCCCACACCGCGCAGCAATATTCTAACAGAGGACGAACGAGTGTAGTGTAAGCTGTCTCTTTAGTGGACTTGTTGCATCTTCTAAGTGTCCTGCCAATGAAACGCAACCTTTGGCTCGCCTTCCCGACAATATTATCTATGTGGTCCTTCCAACTGAAGTTGTTCGTAATTTTAACACCCAGGTACTTAGTTGAATTGACAGCCTTGAGAATTGTACTATTTATCGAGTAATCGAATTCCAACGGATTTCTTACCTTGAAACGTTTCTTGTTTCTAGTTAAAATTTAAATCGGCGTTTGTACTCATCCATATTATCTGTCGCAGCCATAGTCCTGGATTCGTAGACAACAACGGTAAATAGACTGTTAAGTCAAATGAATATTTAATCAAATATTAAGTTTCAGTATATTGTTTATTGTAATTTTGAAAAATACAACCTCCTTTACAAAAAAATTGATAATTTCTAACATACTTACAATACTGCAAATGAATCCTGCTTAACAAGCTACATGCTTTCCATCCAAAATCACACAAAGTAAAGCCCTATTGTGCCAACATGGCTTCCACTATATATATATACTTTAACAATCCACTGTATTGTTGTAAATGGTTTTTCAATGAAATAACAAGGAAAAATGATCTCTCAGAATTAGTACAACATTTCATTAACTATATTGACTCTTATATATTAAACATAAGAGTGAATTTTAGCGTGTGTAATAACTTAAACGTGTAGGAAAGCTTAGGTATCGAGGGTTAACAATAATTTGATTATTTTTATTGATTACAGAAGATTCATACTTCGGGAAATGTTCCTACCAATTACAGGACCTACACCCTTCAATACAATTATAACGTAGTAACTGGCTTCTTCGTATCCATCCCGTATGGATATGTTCGTCCTCTGTTAGAATATTGCTGCGCGGTGTGGGATCCTTACCAGGTGGGATTGACGGAGGACATCGAAAGGGTGCAAAAAAGGGCAGCTCGTTTTGTATAATCACGTTATAGGGGAGAGAGTGTGGCAGATATGATACACGAGTTGGGATGGAAGTCATTACAGCATAGACCTTTTTCGTCGCGGCGAGACCTTTTTACGAAATTTCAGTCACCAACTTTCTCTTCCGAATGCGAAAATATTTTGTTGAGCCCAACCTACATAGGTAGGAATGATCATCAAAATAAAATAAGAGAAATCAGAGCTCGAACAGAAAGGTTTAGGTGTTCGTTTTTCCCGCTCGCTGTTCGGGAGTGGAATTGTAGAGAGATAGTATGATTGTGGTTCGATGAACCCTCTGCGAAGCACTTAAATGTGAATTGCAGAGTAGTCATGTAGATGTAGATGTAGATGTAGATGTTTACCAAAACCCTTATAGTATTTACGTCAGAAATTTCTGTTTATGGTCGAAAAATATTTTTTTAAAATCGGTTTCAATGAACTGTTACGTCTCAACGTCGACAAAATTGCTTCCACTGCGCCATCGTATTGCCGAATGATAAGATATGTTACCATATGCAGATGCAAAAATCCATTGAAGTGGCAGTTATTAACACCACGGCACATTACGAAATACACACGTTGTACTACGACCTCTATGACGTTGCCATATGGCATACTTACTGTGCAAAGGGCTGCTTGGTGGACAAAAAGGTGTACACTTTTCCAACATTCGGTCTTGATTTTTTGTTTCATACACGACAGAAACTCCCAACTATTAAGACTCTCCTTCGTGGCCGAAGTCGCTAACATACGATTGTGAAGTGGCGCTCATCACTGAGGTAAGCTGTTTCGAATCCTGGGAGTAAAAATGTTTTCACTGCCAGCATTTAGACCGAGATAGGAGGAGACGTGGTGGAATGAAGTTTCTGATCGCCAGACTTTGCACCAACGTCCTGGTTTGAATTCCAAACCTATCCGCAGTGTCTCAAGAAGTGATGGTGTGTGACGTTGTTGACGGTAATCCGTCCTTCGGATGGGGCATTAAGCTCGGCAGCTACAATGAAGCTGTTCGCGAGGAGTATACTTCTCTCTTCATTATCAACTTATAACACAAGCCTTACACTACACACAATCGCGCACACACACGACACAAAACACACCTACCTCACAACACACACACACACACACACACACACACACACACACACACACACACACACACGAGATGGAGAAGCTTGCACAGGATAGAGTAGCATGGAGAGCTGCATCAAACCAGTCTCAGGACTGAAGACCACAACAACAATATATATATATATATATATATATATATATATATATATATATATGGTGAATCACCTAACGTTACCGCTGGATAAACATCAAATACGGACAAACCGGTTCCACAGACCGAACGTGAGGAGAGGGGCTAGTGTAACTGTTTAATACAAACCATACAAAAATGCACGGAAGTATGCTTTTAACACAAACCTACGTTTTTTTAAAAATGGAACCACGTTAGTTTTGTTAGCACATCTGAACATATAAACAAATACATAATCAGTGCCGTTTGTTGCATTGCAAATGGTAATTACATCCGGAGATATTATAGCCTAAAGTTGACGCTTGAAACCTCCGACGTTCAGTTGCGTGTTGTAACAAACACGGGGCACGGTCGGCTAGCAGCATGTGCAGGGACATGTTTACGATGACTACCCTGTTTATGAGTGTGGCTGTAGTGCACTGTTGTGGTTTGGTCTACCTGTCGCAGTGTCCGCATGTAGTGCTTGCTGCTTTTGTTATTCTGCATTCGTCTCCGCACGCAGACCAACTGTAGTACACCGTTTTACCAGACGTCTGTGATAGTGTAGTGTTGTAGGAACTGTGACCATGGTGTATTCAAACTCTGAAAAGGCGGGGATGATACTCATATACGGCAAGTGTCGACGAAATGCAGCTGAAGCCTCCAGGGTGTATGTAGAACGGTGCCCAGACAGAGAGCATCCAACGTGACGCAGATTGCAAAACATGTTCCACCAACTGTATGCAACAGGTATGGTCGTAGCACACGAACGGGTCCGTAACAGGCCCGTCACAGGAGAAGAGGGTGCAGTTGGTGTGTTAGCTGCTGTTGCCATGATCCCACACATGAGTACACGGGACATTTGCGAAAGCCGATGGACTGAGTCAAAGTAGTGTCATGCGCATACTGCATCGTCACCGCTTTCACCCGTTTCATGTGTCGCTACATCAGCAATTACATGGTGATGACTTTAATCATCGAGTGCAATTCTGTCAATGGGCATTAACAGGGAATGCGTTGCAGTTCTACCTGTTTACCGATGAAGCGGGTTTCACAAACGAAGGGGCAGTGAATCTTCGGAACACGCATTACTGTAAATGTATGGTGCGGAATCATTGGCCACCACCTCATTGGTCCTCACTCACATTGCAGGGGCCCAAACAGCTGCAACATACATCGCGTTTCTACCGAATGATCGGCCAACGTTGCTCGAAAATGTCCCACCGGAAACGCGTCGACGTATGTGGTGTCAACATGATGGTGCACCTGCACATTCCGCAATTAACACTAGGCTGACCCTTGACAGGATGTTCGACGGGCGTTTCATAAGACGTGGAGGACGCATAAGTTTCCAAGCCCGTTCTCCTGATCTTACACCTCTGGACTTCTTTCTGTGGGGAAGGTTAAAGGAGAATGTGTACCGTGATGTGCCTACACCCCAGAGGATATGAAGCAACGTGTTGTGGCAGCCTGCGGCGACATTACACCAGATGTACTGCGGCGTGTACGACATTCATTAAGCCTGAGATTGTAATTGTGTGCAGCAAATGATGGCCACCACATTGAACATCTATTGGCCCGACATGTCGGGACACACTCTATTCCACTCCGTAATTGAAAACGGAAACCACGTGTGCACGTGTGCCTCACTCCTCATGGTAATGTACACGTGCGTCAGTGAAAAAGACCAATAAAAAGGTGTTATGATGTGGACGTAATGTGCTGTTCCAGTCTCTTATGTACCTAAGGTCCATCACTGTTCCCTTTGGATACCTATGTAATTCGGTGCTCTCCGATAGACACGATCGAACAGCGGAGGAGTGGTACTCAAGCGTCAACTTTAGGTTACAATATATCCCGATGTAATTAACATTTTACAATGCAACAAACGGCACTGATTACACATTTGTTTATATGTTCAGATGTGCTAACAAAACTAACGGGGCTCCATTTAAAACAAAACGTAGGTTTGTGTTAAAAACACACTTCCGTGCATTTTTTTATGGTTTGTATTAACCTATTACACTAGCCCCTCTCCTCACAATCGATCTGTGGAATCGATTCTTCAGTATTTGATGTGGTTTATGAAATATAACCAGCGGTAATGTTAGGTGACTCACCCTGTATATAGCGTGTTACAAAAAGGTACGGCCAAACTTTCAGGAAAGTTCCTCACACACAAATAAAGAAAAGACGTCATGTGGCCATGTGTCCGGAAACACTTAATTTCCATGTTAGAGCTAATTTTAGTTTCGTCAGTATGTATTGTACTTCCTCGATTCACCGCCAGTTGGCCCAATTGAAGGAAGCTAATGTTGACTTCGGTGCTTGTGTTGGCATGGATTCATTGCTCTACAGTACTAGCATCAAGCACATCAGTACGAAGCAAAAACAGGTTAGTGTTCATCACGAACGTGGTTTTATAGTCAGTGCAATGTTTACAAATGCGGAGTTGGCAGATGCCCATTTGATGTATGTATTAGCATGGGGCAATAGCTGTGGCGCGGTCCGTTTGTATCGACACAGATTTCCAGAACGAAGGCGTCCCGACAGGAAGGGGTTCGAAGCAACTGATCGGCGTCTTAGGGAGCACGGAACATTTCAGCCTATGACTCGCGACTGGGGAAGACCTAGAACGACGAGTACCGCTGCAATGGACGAGGCAATTCTTCGTGCAGTTGCAGTTGACGATAACCCTAATGTCAGCGTCAGAGAAGTTGCTGCTGTACAAGGTAACGTTGACCACGTCACCGTATGGAGAGTGCTACGGGAGAACCAGTTGTTTCCGTACCATGTACAGTGTGTGCAGGCATTATCAGCAGCTGATTGGCCTCCACAGGTACACGTCTGCGAATGGTTCATCCAACAATGTGTCAATCTTCATTTCAGTGCAAATATGATTCTTACGGATGAGGCTTCATTCCTACGTGATGAAATTGTAAATTTTCACAGTTAACATGTGTGGGCTGACGAGAATCCGCACGCCATTGTGCAATCACGTCATCAACACAGATTTTCTGTGAACGTTTGGGAAGGCATTGTTGGTGATGTCTTGATTGGACCTCATGTTCTTCCACCTATGCTCAATGGAGCACGTTATCATGATTTCATACGGGATACTCCACCTTTGCTGCTAGAACTTGTGCCTTTACAAGTACGACACAACATGTGGTTCATGCACGATGGAGCTTCTGCACATTTCAGTCGAAGTGTTTGTACGCTTCTCAACAACAGATTCGGTGACCGATGGATTGGTAGAGGCGGACCAATTCCATGGCCTCCACGCTCTGCTGACCTCAACCCTCTTGACTTTCATTTATGGGGGAATTTGAAAGCTCTTGTCTACGTAACCCCGGTACCAAATGTAGAGACTCTTCGTGCTCATATTGTGGACAGCTGGGATACAATACGCCATTTCCAGGGCTGCATCAGCGCATCAGGGATTCCATGCGACGGAGGGTGGATGCATGTATCCTCGGATTTTGAACATTTCTTGTAATGAAGTGTTTGAGTCACGCTGGTACGTTCTATTGCTGTGTGTTTCCATTCCATGATTAATGTGATTTGAAGAGAAGTAATAAAATGAGGTCTAACGTGGAAAGTAAGCGTTTCCGGACACATGTCCACATATTTTCTTTTTTGTGTGTGAGGAATGTTTTCTGAAAGTTTGGCTGTACTTTTTTGTAACACCCTACATATAGGGTGTTCCAAGGATTGTGACCGGGCCAAGTATCTCACGAAATAAGCGTCAAACGAAAAAACTACAGAGAACGAAAATAGTCTAGCTTGAAGGGGGAAAGCAGGCCCACTAGCCCGCTAGATAGCGCTGCCATAGGTCAAACGGATAACTGCGTTACATTTATTTTTATTACATACACGTGTAGTACAAAATGTAATATGAATGTTTTAGTTGTACCACTTTTATCGCATTGTGATAGATGGCGCTGTAATAGTTCCAAACGTATAGGTACGTTGTATCACGCAACATTCCTCCAGTGCGGACGGTAATTGCTTCGTGATACATTAACCGTGTTAAAATGGACCACTTATCAATTGCGTGAAAGGTCCATATCGTGTTGATGTATGGCAACTGTGATCAAAATGCATAACGAGCGTGTGTTATATATGCTGCTTGGAATCCTGGACGACATTATCCAAGTGTCCGGACCGTTCACCGGATAGTTACGTTTTTTTTTAAGGAAACAGGAAGTGTTAAGCCACATGTGAAACGTCAACCAAGACCTGCAACAAATGATGATGTCTAAGTAGGTGTTTTAGCTGCTGTCGCGGCTAATCCACACATCAGTAGCAAACAAATTGCGCGAGAATCTGGAATCTCAAAAACGTCGGTGTTGAGAATGCTACATCAACATCGATTGCACCCGTACCTTATTTCTGTGCAGCAGGAATTGGCATGGCGACGACTTTCAATGTCGTGTACAGTTCTGCCACTGGACACAAGAGCAATGATGGCACAATGAAGATTTTTTGCAAGCGTTCTATTTAGCGACGAAGGGTCATTCACCAACAGCGCTAATGTAAACCGGCATAATATGCACTAATGGGCATCTGAAAATCCACGATGGCTGCGACAAGTGGAACATCAGCGACCTTGGTGAGTTAATGTATGGTGCGGTGTTATGGGAGGAAGGATAATTGGCCCCCATTTAACGATGGCAATCTAAATGGTGCAATGTTTGCTGACTTCCGACGTAATGTTTTACCGATGTTCTGCAAGATGTTTCTCTGCATGACAGAATGGCCATGTACTTCCAATATGATGAATGTCCGGCACATAGCTCGCGTGCAGTTGATGCGGTATTGAATACCATATTACATGACAGGTGGATTGGTCGTCGAAGCAGCATACCATTACCCGCACGTTCACCGGATCTGACATCCCCGGATTTCTTTCTGTGGGGAAAGTTGAAGGATATTTGCTATCGTGATCCACCGACAACGCCTGAAAACGTGCGTCAGCGCATTGTCAATGCATGTGCGAACATATCGGAAGGCGAATTCTCGCTGTTGAGAGGAATGTCGTTACGCATATTGCCAAATGCAATGAGGTTGACGGACATCATTTGAGCATTTATTGCATTAATATGGCACTCACAGGTAATCACGCTGTAACAGCGTGCGTTCTCAGAAGTGATAAGTTCACAAAGGTGCATGTATCTCATTGGAACGTACCTACGTTCTGTATTTTAATTTAAAAACCTACCTGTTACCAACTGTTCGTATAAAATTGTGAGCTATATATTTGTGACTATTACAGCGCCATCCATAACAAAGCTGAAAAGTAGTCCAACTAAAACATTCACATTTAGTTACGTACTACACGAATATTTAACAAAAAATGGGGGATCCTATTTTCAAAAACGCAGTTGATATCCGTTTGACCTATGGCAGCGCCATCTAGCAGGCCACCCATAACGCCATTTGGTTTGCCCCTTCAAGGTAGACAAGATTCGTTCTTTGTAGTTTTTTCGTTTGACGCTTATTTCGTGAAGTATTTGCTCGCTCACGATCAGTGGACCATCTTGTATATATACAATGCATACATGTAGTATTGTAAATATTGTAGTCCTGCAAATAAAAAAAATAAACAAAAATAATTAAAAACATCCCAACCATCTGTGGTACTTTATCTGTCGCCACAGAACGGAGCCTGTCCGACGAAAAACGTATTTTGTTGACAGATTCAAACACCACCTCAAACATATCGTGACCGTTTTTGTGTAACGAATAGGCATAATAAAACTCCTCGGAAGGCGGTAGTTCCGTGTCAAAATGGTGCACAAACAGTGTAAGCTGTGCATAGTAATCTTACATCGCTGGTTTCATGACGTTCAATTGAATAAAACGAACTTTCTCCTTTTGTAGATTTTCCAGATACGTTCCCATATCTCAACGATATGACATAAGCCATTTGCTGGCGGGGGCACATTTATCTACCCTGTCTCGTGTTAGGCAATCTACAACGACCAGCTAACACTATTTGAACATGACACCCATTGAAAATTGAGCACTACTTTTTGAAATGGTGTATGCAGCTGACTAGCTTTCTCGCCCCCCCCCTCTCCCCCCACATTGCAACAACAGAATATTCCTCCACGTCAACAATCTAAAATTTACTGCAAGAAACATATGCAACAATTTATCACGTATGAAGGATACGCAGAACGTCTATGTTATTTTCTCTGCTTCAAATCTACGTGTGGCTTTGTTTCGCCCTTCGGTGTAGCAACGAGTTGCTCCCTTCCATCGCCTTGCAGCTCATTGAATTGCGCGGTGTGAATGGATATGTAGTGATGCTGAGTGTTGTACTTCTCCATATCCAAGATGGCCGCCGAGTGAGATCACAGGTATTTTCTTCGTCCACTAAAATAACTTATTTAAGAGGAAATAGTGCCAAGTTTAAATATTCTTTGCTTTTATTACTTGCTGTAGTGTCCGTTCTTGTCACACAACTGAATATTAGCGTCCAAGCAGAGCTTGTTCTTGAAAAAACTTGTTCTTTAGCTGGTCCCGATAATCGCGACATATCCCGTAATTTTGCGTGACATAAACACAACAAATTCTATTCAAGTTTTCTTGATAGTGCAAAAATCGTTTAAAAAAGACAGCTACTAGTTTCATCAGTGTCTATTGTCGCAATAAAAGTGTAATTAAACATTTCTAAATCGTATTTAACTAACACATTTCGTATTGTTTACTAGTTAGATAGACGCGATCTAGGTCTAAATTTTCCGAGTTATAAACGTTTAAAAACCTGACCAAACACGCCTGATAACTTAAATTCTCCAAAAGCAAAGTAATTACAAATTCATTCTTCTGTTTTTGCATCTCTAAATCAGTAGAAAAACAACAACCACCGCACATAAGATCTTTGTGTCGTTTTTTTTTGCTTGCAGACATACAATCTCGCGACCTTGACAAATTTAAAACATTCTTTAAACTTAACTATTCTTTCGAAACTGACCATGAGTGAGAAATGTGGGAGCTGTTATAGGGTAGTGAGTAGAGGGATTTGTTGCCAATCTTGTAGGAAATATTTTCACTGGGGGGGATGCAGTGGGGAGAATGTTGGGAGAACAGAAGAGGCTCTCTCCTGGAACTGCAGAGTTTGCAGTAGGAACATTTCGATTGGGGAGCAGGAAAGGAAAATCTGTGCCCTTCAGGCACAGTTGGAGGAAGCAAGGAAGGAACTGATAAGGATCAAGGGAAATAGGGGGAGGAGGGTGGTTGGGAACTGGCAGCTGGTAGGAGGATAGGAAGAAAGAGAACGCGATCTGATAGTTTTATCATCAACACCAAAAACAGGTATCTGCCACTGCCAGAGTTAAGTGGAGAAGAGCCTCAGGTAGAACGAGGAGCAGGAAATGTGCAGCACACTTCAACCGAGGCCAAGAAGCCTAGGAATGTACAAAGTGTTAGGAAGAAGAAAGTGCTGCTGCTAGGTAGTAGCCATGGGCGAGGTGTAGGCCCTCAGTTACAGGAAAGTTTAGGGGCAGCGTACCAGGCCACCAGTATCTTCAAACCAAATGCAGGGCTAAGTCATGTGATAGAGGACCTAGGGTCTTTATGTAAGGATTTTACAAAAGAGGACCATGTAGTGATAGTGGGTGGGGCGGGAAACAGTTTGGACAGGGATGGGGCATATGAAATAGGTGGTGACCTGGACAAGATAGCTTCCCTGACTCATGGCACCAATGTACACTTTGTTGAGCTGTTCCGGCGTCATGATCAGCCACGCCTTGATGGAGCTGTGAGGCGAATCAATGTGGGGCTGGGGATGGCTCTGAGGACGGCCAACTTTGCTCATGTTTCTCTGGTGCCCGTCGGGACTATCAACAGATGGGGTTTCACTAGGCATGGCCTACACCTAAACAGGACTGGGAAGGGAAGATTGGTACAGCTGATTCATGAAAGTATAGGGGGTGGATCTCGGGCCACACATGGTCAAATACCTGTTGTCATAGGTAGGAAAAGTAGGTCTTTTTTAGGATAAATCCAGACAACAGGTTCCCCTGCCTAAAGAGTATCTCTAGCAGTTCAAAAAATACTGAAACAATCACTCACAAGACAGATTATAACACTTCAAAAATCACACATACCAGATGTCACAAAGAAAAACAAACCATCGGAAAGAGTAACATGGGGCATTTCACAGACTTAACAATCCTCCATCAAAACATGCAATCAATAAAAAATAAAATACAAGCATTAGAAGTTGAGCTCCAATCTTTGAACTGCACAGTAGTTTGTATTACTGAGCACTGGTGTAGAGACACAGAAATCCAACATGTAGTATTATCATTGTATGAAAGGGCAAAATCTTACTGCAGAACTACTTCAAGGGGTGGAGGATCATGCATTTATATCAGAAAAGGAACACAGTTCAAATCTAGACATGACCTCAGTACAGTAAGTGAAGACAAACACATTGAAATATCAGCTATTGAATTATCAGGGCTCGATATCACCAAGAAATTAATCATTTTGTGTGTGTATAGATCTCCCAGTGGTAGTGTGGACAGTTTTTTCAATAAATTAACAGAAGTTCTAGATAAAGTCTCAAGTACAAAGGTCAACATAATTCTGTGTGGGGACATAAACATCAACACTAATATCATAAATGAATCCAGCAGCACCTTCATAAATATCCTTCAAAGTTTTGGCATGTCCCTATTGGTCAATAGTGCAACAAGGGTTACTACAATGACTGCATCAGTAATTGACCATGTGGCCACAAATATAGACAGGGAAAAATGTAATGTAGCTGTAAAAGATCTCGGACTATCAGACCATCTCTGTCAAATAACAACAGTAAAATCAGGCATCAAATCATTCCCTAAACTACAAGCCTATAAACGACATCTATCAGAAATCAAAATAAAAGATTTTTCAAAAGAACTAGAAAAACAAAGCTGGGATGAAGTGTATAAGGAAACCAATGTGAATATGAAATTCTCCAAATTCTCCACATTGTTTAAATTGAACTTTGAAACAGCATTTCCAAAAGTATGCATGACTGTATCAACATCTCACAAAAACAGATGGATAACAGCAGGTATTAAGAAGTCCTCCCAAACACTTAAACACCTCAGTTCCATGAAAAAGATTCACAATGATCCAGAATTCTTAAATTTCTATCATAGATACAAAAAGATTTATAGGAAGGTGCTGATTGCTGCAAAAAAGTCATTTAATGACAAAATAATATATAATACAGAGAATAAAAGCAAAGCAGTCTGGGATGTTATAAAAAAGGAAACGGGGAGAGACAAACAAACGCAGAATAACATACTGCTAAGGGAGGGGGATAAGGAAATAAATGATCCACAACACTTAGCAAACTATGTAAACGAGCATTTTTCAAGTATTGCAGAGAAGTTAAAGCAAAAATTCCCCAAAACAAATATAACACCTGCAAAAATTGTTTCACTAGATACAATGATGTTACTTCCAACCTCAGAGAATGAAGTCAATAAAACTGTTCAAAAGCTAAAAAATAAAAAGTCAGAAGGCTTAGATGATGTACCAATGTGTGTACTGAAACAATGCATAGGGATTATACAAGGCCCATTAACAAATATAATAAATGAATCCTTCATATCAGGGACATTTCCAGAGCAGCTAAAACACGCAACAGTTGTACCTTTGCTGAAGAAAGGTAATGCAGAAGACATAGAAAATTACCGGCCCATTTCCCTGCTGTCAGCATTCTAAAAAATAATAGAAGCAATTATGAAAGACAGATTAATGAATTATCTGAATAAATACAATCTTTTAAGCAAATCACAGTTTGGTTTTCGAAGTGGCAAAAATACGGAGTCAGCCATAGTAGAATTCACAAAAGTTGTACTTAATGCTCTTGATAAAGATGAGTGTGTCACAGGCATATTTTTGGATCTTTCTAAGGCTTTTGATACAGTCGACCACAAGATTCTATTAAATAAATTAGAAGCATTAGGAATAAGAGGAGTAGCTAATGACTGGTTTCGATCATACCTAACAGATAGGGTACAAAGAGTAGAGATAACACATACTTCAAATAGATCTAAACATTTAGTAAAATACTTATCAGAACCAAAACATATTAATATAGGGGTTCCACAAGGTAGCATATTAGGACCAATTCTATTCCTGATATACATCAATGACTTTCCCAGTAGTGTTACTCATGGTGAGAAAATTCTCTTCACTGATGACAGCAATATTATAGTCACTGAGAGAACAAGAGAACTCCTTACCGAGAAAGCAAATGAAACTCTCAAGGAAGTTTACGATTGGTCAATAAGCAACAAATTGACATTAAACATAAAGAAAACTAATGCCATGAACTTCAGTTTGAAGAGGAAAAATGACAATGTTAAATTAAATGTAGATGGCACCTCTATAGACTGTGTAACAAATGCAAAATTTCTAGAAATGAATATTGACTCTCAGCTGAAGTGGTGCGAACACACAAAGGTACTTGCAAACAGAATGTCATCAGCATGTTATGCCCTTAGAATTCTATCATCTGTGTGTAACATGCAGTTTCTTTTAGTTACATATTATTCATATGTACACTCAATTCTTAGCTATGGCATTCTTTTTTGGGGAACAAATCCACAAAATATGAACACAATTTTCAAACTCCAGAAAAGAGCCATAAGAATAATAACCAGAAATAGTAGTCGAGGTCATTGTAAAGATCTGTTCAAAACACTGGGAATTTTAACTGCTCCATGTGAACACATTTACCAGTCAGTTGTACACATCAAAAGTAACATTGGCAATTACTGCACAAACAGCTCTGTCCATGACCATGCAACAAGAGATAGACTCAACTTACATTTACCAAGAAAAAATAAATATAAAACTCAAAACAGCATTTTCTACCAAGGAATAAAACTGTACAATAAATTACCAAAAGAGATTAAAGAAATTTCAAAAATACACTTATTTAAGAAGGCAGCTAAAAAGTACATGTTATGCAATACATTTTATACATTGAAGGATTACTTAGATAAAGCAGAGTAGGGGTTTGATAAAAAAATGTTATACAAACAAATAATAATAATAATGATGATTATAAAACATCCAATATTCCACATAACACCTTCACTTTATTATTTTTCTTCTTTTTTCCTTTCTAGAGACACTCTCCCCTCAAGCTATGCATAGCACAATACTAACACCTCTTCCTCTTTCTGAGCTCAACATCTCACTCATTATGAAGGGATGCTGACTCAGTTTTTCAGGATACCAAATGGGAACTTGCAGAACAGAAAATGGCACAAGGATCACCTGTGTGTGTGTGTGTGTGTGTGTGTGTGTGTGTGTGTGTGTGTGTGTATGTAGTGAGTGAAGTGTTATGAAACAATGTGTGTATAGTGTGTGCAGTGACTGATAGTGAAATATGAGTGAATAGTGTGGCATTACATTATTTAATGAGTTATTTGTAAATAAATTATTGTATACCAGGAGTAAAATCTAATGATTGTCTATAACTAGAAGTCTGTAAATATATGTGTATACGAATTAGCTTATTGTAAATTGATCTAAGCTTGTAAATACTTTGACATGTCCTATATCCTTGTAAAAAGAGATCTACGGATGAATAAAACTACTACTACTACTACTATTAAACTTCTTATGGCAAACAGGCACCGAAGGAACCCACTTTTTTTAAACAAATGCGATTTGTCTTCCAAACCTCCTTTTTCGATGAGTCATCTTTTTAGATGCGTTCATTGCCATTTAGCCAGGCTTCGGGTGTCTGACATGTGCGCCAAGGTGCGAACGCAACACAGCAGTGGGGGAAAGCAGTGCAATGGAGCATCTGGGGGGTTGTCAGCTCACGCGACACCATTCCTTGAACAAGCTGACAATCGCCCATCTTAGCCATGGTTCGATAAGCCAATGTTAGGGAATTCAGCTCTACAGTTTTGTAATTTGACTCATTGTTTATATTCAAAAAATTTTGTGAGGGATAGGTGGAACTGGGAAGTAGAAACAAATGTAACATTGTTTGAAAATACTTATCTGTCAGGCATTTTATTTGTATGGAAACGTCGTCGTGTATTCTACTTGTCCGTAGTCGCTTTGCAATTACTAAAGATAGTTTAAGTATGTCTTTACAACAATATGAAGGTTCGTATTTTTTATTGGAATAAAAGCATCAGTTGTCTGTGACGAAAGATATTTACAACTTTCCTTGCTTTGTGAATCGAAAAATTGTTCTTTACAAAAGATTTCGATGTTACTTCCGATAATTTATGTCCGATTTCCACTCTCATCATGAAAAGCAGTCTGCTTGCTATCACTATAAAATGGTATACAGTGACGTACAAAAAAACGGGGAATAAACCTTGCCTACAAAACAAATAATTAGGTACAGAAATTTACCCCAGGGAAAGGAAAACCGATTACATACAATCTGATATCTAACACATGAGCTAGAGGGACGGTGAAAAAATCCACATTGTATTGATTGGAAAGACGTTGGACACAAGGTATAAAGAGCACATCAGCACATGGAAACACATACAAACCATTCAAAATTCGCAAACGAACATAAACAAGAATACCATACGTAATGCAGAATAGGAAAAGGTATTAATTTTAGGGAGACGAAAATTTAATAGTCATGGGTGACTGGAATTCGTCAGTAGGAAAAGAGAGAGAAGGAAACATAGTAGGTGAATATGGATTGGTGGGAAGAAATGAAAGACGAAACCGTATGGTAGAATTTTGCACAGAGCATAACTGAATCATAGCTAACACTTGGTTCAAAAATCATAAAAGAGGGTTGTATACATGGAAGAATCCTGGAGATACTAAAAGGTATCCGATAGATTATATAATGGTAAGACAGAGATTTAGGAACCAGATTTTAAATTGTAAGACATTTCCAGGGGCAGATGCGGACTCTGACCCAATTGGTTATGAACTGTAGATTTAAGGAGATGGGACCTGGATTAACAGACTAAACCAGAGGTTGTACAGAGTTTCTGGGAGAGCATAAGGGAACAATTGACAGGAATGGGGGAAAGAAATACAGTAGAATAAGAATGGGTGGCTCTGAGGGATGAAGTAGTGAAGGCAGCAGACGATCAAGTAGATAAAAAGACGAGGGCTTATAGAAATCCTTGGGTAACAGAAGAAATATTGAATTTAATTGATGAAAGGAGAAAATACAAAAATGCAGTAAATAAAGCAGGCAAAAAGGAATACAAGCGTCTCAAAAATGAGATCTACAGGAAGTGCAAAATCGCTAAGCAGGGATGGCTAGAGGACAAATGTAAGGATGTAGAGGTTTAACTCACGAAGGGCAAGATAGATACTGCCTATAGGAAAATTAAAGAGACCTTTGGAGAGAAGAGAACCACTTGTATGAATATGAAGAGCTCAGATGGAAACCCAGTTCTAAACAAAGAAGGGAAGGCGGAAAGGTGGAAGGAGTATATAGAAGGTTTATACAAGGGCGATGTACTGGAAATGGAAGAGGATGCAGATGAAGATGAAATGGGAGATACGATACTGCGTAAAGAGTTTGACAGAGCACTGAAAGACCTGAGTAGAAACAAGGCCCACGGAGTAGACAACATTCATTGGAGCTACTGACGGCCTTGGGGGAGCCAGTCCTGACAATACTCTACCATCTGGAGAGCAAGATGTATGAGACAGACGAAATACTCTCAGGCTTCAAGAAGAATATAATAATTCCAATCCCAAAGAAAGCAGGTGTTGACAGATGTGAAAATTATTGAACTATCAGTTTAATAAGCCACAGCTACAAAATACTAACGCTGATTCTTTACAGACGAATGGAAAAACTGGTAGAAGTGGACCTCGGGGAAGATCAGTTTGGATTCCGTAGAAATGTTGAAACACGTGAGGCAATACTAACCTTACGACGTATCGTAAAAGAAAGATTAAGAAAAGGCAACCTACATTTCTAGCATTTGTAGACTTAGAGAAAGCTTTTGACAATTTGGAGTGGAATACAGTCTTTCAAATTCTAAATGTGGCAGGGGTAAAATACAGAGAGCGAAAGGCTATTTACGATTTGTACAGAAACCAGATGGCAGTTATAAGAGTCGAGGGGCATGAAAGGGAAGCAGTGGTTGGGAAAGGAGTGAGACAGAGTTGTAGCCTCTCCCCGATGTTATTCATTCTGTATATTGAGCAAGCAGTAAAGGAAACAAAAGAAAAATTCGGAGTAGGTATTAAAATTCGTGGGAAGAAGTAAAAACTTTGAGGTTCGCCGATGACATTGTAATTGTGTCAGAGACAGCAAAGGACTTGGAAGAGCAGTTGAACGGAATGGACAGTGTCTTCAAAGGAGAATATAAAATGAACATCAACAAAAGCAAAACGAGGATAATGGAATGTAGTCAAATTAAATCGAGTGATGCTGAAGGAATTAGATTAGAAAATGAGATTCTTAAGGCAGCAAAGGAGTTTTGCTATTTAGGGAGTAAAACAACTGATGATGGTCGAAGTAGAGGGGATATAAAATGTAGATTGGCAGTGACAAGGAAATCGTTTTTGAAGAAGAGAAATTTGTTAACATCAAGTATTGATTTAAGTGTCAGGAAGCCGTTTCTGAAAGTATTTGTATGGATTGTAGCCATGTAAGGAAGTGAAACATGGACGATAACTAGTTTGGACAGGAAGAGAATAGAAGCTATCGAAATGTGGTGCTATAGAAGAATGCTGAAGATAAGGTGGGTAGACCACGTAACCAATGAGGAGGTATTGAATAGGATTGGGGAGAAGAGGAGTATCTGGCACATCTTGACGAGAAGAAGGGATCGGTTGGCAGGACATGTTTTGAGGCATCAAGGGATCACAAATCTAGCATTGGAGGGCAGCGTGGAGGGTAAAACCCTAAAGGGAGACCAAGAGATGAATACACTAAGCAGATTCAGTAGGATGTAGGTCGCAGTAGGTACTGGGAGATGAAGAAGCTTGCACAGGATCGAGTAGCATGGAGAGCTGTATCAAACCAGTCTCAGGACTGAAGACCACAACAACAACATGAATTTTATAAAAAAAATTGGTAAAGACAGAAACCTCATCCCTTTTTAACAAACTTCCCATGTAAACATGGAAATAACACACCGTAAACAGCTACTGAAATAACAGATAAATGTTGGATATCATACACTACAGAAAAACTGAAAAGCTCTCATAACGAAAAGAAAGATTTTCCTTTTCCAGCTATTGTTCCTTATTACTCTTATCTTCCCCTCCCTCTCCATTCCCAACCCCTGCTTCATTTCACTTTTTGCTCCTTGGCCCATTTCCTCCATCCCATTAGAACCTCACTCTCCACTGCGCTACCTTACATTGACTGTTCACTTATCTTTGCCTCCACACCCCTCTCAATTCACCACTCAACCTACTCACCAACTACTTCTAAAAATCCGCCGCTACTCCTTCATTTCCCTTGCACATTGGATATTCACATAATAACGTAATTAAACGGCATAAAACACTTACGAGGAAAGGCAGAATAGTAGACCATTTTAAAACCAAAGGAGAAAATTGAAGTAACACTATACAAAAGACACGAAACATTTTTACGCAGTAATATGCAGAGGACCAGTAGCGGTGCAGTGGTGTGTTGTGTTAATATCAAGAAATACAGAGTTCTTCAAAGCAGTGTGGGATTAAGCCCGAACCAACAGGGCCGAACGAAGGAAAATTTCAAAAACTTGCAAGCAGACGATGTTTCCTGATGTGACCGAAAGTCAGACATAAAATAGCGTAAGTGAAAGCAAAATCGGTACTAACGAACAGTTTTCGATCTATAAAGATAGCCAAATTGTGATACCTTGCACTGCAGATCACTGATGACGTTTTATTTCATTAAAATGAAACGCGTTTGGAGAAAAAGAAGCGCATTTCCTTATAGTTGGAAAGACGGATTTAGAATACCTCCACCCTCGTCGCAAGGTTTCATCCATATGTATTTCCCTTCTTACTGAGCCAGAGTTAGATTTACTAGAGAGAAGAGCTAACCATCTTTCTGTCTAGTATTGTGTTTCGTGTACTATACTCAAATTTCAATGTAGTGCTTCCAACAAATTTCGTCAGTTAAACATTTTATGACATCATAGTTATTTTTAACAACTGCTTAAACAGACATTTGTGAGATATACATATCTGCATACAAAACACGTCTAATTACATTCTATTTAGCAACGAAAACTATTTGCTTAAATATGTAAAATGGCTTTAATTATTTATTACTATGCCACAAAAGGTGCAATTATTACAATGAGAAAAGTAGTTGAACGTAACATTCTTTCGTAGGTGTGCTGTATGGATCTTCCTGTAAGGATTTTCGTCAATATACACAACCAAATACTTATAATCCCCTGTCCTCAACATTTCTGTTTGTTGGTCAAGTACATTATTAAGAACTGGAGTATTTCTGAAAGAATATTAATTGAAGAGAAATGTTTCTTTTCCTTTGAATGTTTAAATCAGTCCATTAGTACAAAACAAGTTAATTAACAAAAACTCAACTTATTGTTGTCCCTGCCGATGGTTTGAGATCGGCCACAGATCAATACCAGTATGATCTTCAGGTATGCCAAATTCTGCCTCCTGATTGATACTTCTGTACGCTGTTTTCATGAAATTGACCAGAATTTCCCGAATTAACCTTCTGTAGGCTGTCCCTAGCGATACTAGTACATGTTATAGCCCAGCAACTATCCCAGATACATTTAACATCAGTTGTTCCGCTTATTTAAGCATTCCACGGTCAGCCGAGCTGCACTGTTAATGCAAAGGATACAATGGGCATCTCATTGCGATCAGGTAGTAAATCACATGTGCTACAAATTTGGATGAATCTGTTGTACCCCTTTCAGAGTTCTAAACGCATCCCACAGTGCAGTATTATCCACACAGTGTCTCTTTCGCTACAGTAAGCCGAATTTGTACCTTTTGCTGAAATTTCCCCAGGCATTGCGCCGGCCGATGTGGCCGACCGCTTCTAGGAGCTTCAGTCCGCAACCGCGCTGTTGCTACGGTCGCAGGTTCGAATCCCGCCTCGGGTATGGGTGTGTGTGATGTGCTCAGCTTAGTTAGGTTTAAGTAGTTCTAAGTTCTAGGGGACTGATGACCTCCGATGTTAAGTCACATAGTGCTTAGAGCCATTTTTCCCCCCAGTAGTTGCATAGCTCTCATCCCTGTCCTTAGGGATGATAGTAAATTTGTTTCTACAATAAGTTATATTTGTACCAAGTTCTGTTGAATACATGTAGCCAGGCGCCAGCAGAGTGTATCTTCTACATAGATCCTCTTTTTAATCTGTCAGTAGGGCTGAGATATCTTCAAAATATTTTGCCATATGGAAAAACATAATAGTTCAACTGGTTCTGAGTACTATGGGACTCAACTTCTGAGGTCATCAGCCCCCTAGAACCTAGAACTACTTAAACCTAACTAAGGACATCACACATGCCCGAGACAGAACTCGAATCTGCGACCTTAGCGGTCGAGGGCTTCGAGATTGTAGTGCCTAGAACTGCTCGACCACCCCGGCCGGCAAATCAAAAAGTAAGAAGGTTCATAAGAACTACTGTCTTTTCTCGAATGCACAATACTATATTCATATAGTAATTCATATTTCTACCAAAATGGGTTCTAATTCCTCCCATCAATGACAAGTGCAAATATGTCGAACTCACATTACATCTAATTTGGTTTCAAATTCGCTCACCACCGATAACCATATTTGGGGTGTATCACCCGTCAGCGGAAATGGGTATCATCCCACCCTTGGGACGGTGGGGGAGGGGGTGGGGGGCGGTGGGTGGACGCTTGTCAAACTCACTGTGATGGTTGCTCATATTTGTATCACATTAATTGAAAAACCTAAAATTGTTCCAGAGTGTTTATGCCCACACGTTCTGCCTGTATATACGGCATACCACGCGAGTTGCGCGCTGATTGTGCCATTTCTGTTGGACGAACACAGTAAAGCGACGTGACAGACTATTCCAAAGTCCCTCTCTCTCTCTGTAAGTGACTCATCCTACAAGTTGAGGACATTGTCCAGCCAACACTCGTGGTCTCCCCTCCCGTACTGTGGCAAGTGGCCGTCTTCGGTGGTGACGTCCGGCCCGTAAAGGCCACGGCGCGTGTAGCGGACGCAAGAACTGCAGGCGGAACGGAGGAATGGACCTACGGCTACAAAGTCGCCGTGGCTTGCCGTGTTTCCTCCGGACAGCGTGCGCCGGTTATTGGCCGTCGTTGTTTTATTCATGTGCAAAAAATAGTGGCGGGCGGGAGGCGCGGGGACACGGCTGCAATATCGCCGCGCAAAGGACGGCCGCCACAGCCCGCCCCGCAAGTAGGCCGGGCCCGCGGCACTACAGGGCAACCCGGAAGTATCGGCGCGGTCGCGGGAGTTGCACTGATAAACGGATAGGGAGACCCACGTGCGAGGAAATAAGCTGGTCGTGATTGAAGAACGGAGCATTGTATTTTGGTTAGAGAGTCACCTCTGTCCACCAAAACAAACACTGCTGAAGCATCATTCAATTCGAATGAACTGCAGTACATGCTTCCCTGTGCAAACGATTAGTATATCAGCGTAATTGCACGTCGTAGTAGGAGTAACGCCATGCATATTCTGTACGTAAGAAAAAATTACGTATGAGTCTTGTGGTGTCACCGCTAGACACCACACTTGCTAGGTGGTAGCCTTTAAATCGGCCGGCAGGTCTAGTGTAGAGAGACTCCCTAGCACTCGCCCTAGTTGTACAGCCGACTTTGCTAGCGATGGTTCACTGACAAAATACGCTCTCATTTGCCGAGACGATAGTTAGCATAGCCTTCAGCTACGTTATTTGCTACGACCTTGCATAAAGTTAAGTATTCCACCAGCTACGTCCGTTTTTCTCACTTCTAATTCCCTTGTCATGTTCCAGACTTCAAGCCAGCCTGCGTGAGCTAAAACGCGTGCATTTCGGACTCCTTTAGTAACACAGTGTTGGCTCTCCTGCCAATCACAACAAGTCTCTTATTGAGCCGGCCTTTGGGGCCGAGCGGTTCTAGGCCCTTCAGTCTGGAACCACGCGACCGCTACGGTCGCAGGTTCGAATCCTGCCTCGGGCATGGATGTGTATCATGTTCTTGCGTTAGTTAGGTTTAAGCAGTTCTAAGTTCCAGGGTACTGATGAGCTCAGATGTTAAGTCCGATAGTGCTCAGAGCCATTTGAACCATTTCAATCTCTTATTGACAAATCGCATTTGAATATATGTTGTCTATGAGGCGATAGCTTTGTCCCTCTCGTAAGAAGGTGAAGTATCTACCAGCTCGAAGGTCAATAGCACCATGATCGTTGACTATCGAGATTGTTGTTTACTCTTCGGCAATACTGCTACTCGCATTGCGAGTGTTGAATCGGTAATTCCGTGAGGGCCATGTTCAGATTCATGCAACATCCTAGTGGATATTTCCGAAAAGAATTTAAGAAAACAGCGATTTTAAGAACTGTACTTTGAAAAACATTTATGGGAGTCTGGTATTAGCAGCTGATAGCATCTGGAGGCGTCAGCAGTTCCTGCTCCGTGGATTCGTCTGCACACACCAACTTTTGAGTACAGTCTGTTAAGCTCTGAACTGAAATTGTTGACCAGTTAATTTGATACGCGCCATATACACTGTTCAAAGATTACAACGGTTCTACGCTACCAGCTCTTGAGACAACAAACACAACTACATCTAAATGACACACACTTACTTGTATGGTGTAAGGTTCGTAAATCAATTTCCTGATAGTTTCTTGACCCTTCCACATTCGAATAGCGATGAATGAATATCTAAAACTTTATGAGTAATGTCTGATCTCTTAGTATTTGACACGTTCGTAGCTCGTGGTCTCGCGGTAGCGTTCTCGCTTCCCGACGAAGGGGTCCGGGGTTCGATTCCTGCAGGGGTGAGGGATTTTCACCTACTCAGGGATGAATGAGTGTTACGGTAATGTCTCCGTTATCGTCATTCATTCCCCTTACAGTCGGAATAAGCGCACGACATATTCCATCTATTAGAACCTTGCCTAGTACGGCGGTGAGGGTCTCCCCAACGGTCTGTCAAGAAGCATGGGACTTCATTTCCATTTGGAATTATTTGTCTAATTACAAATGATTTTTTTTCTGAGGGTAAAATTGGTGATTGAAGTTTCGTAAAAAGATCTCTACCTTCCTTTTAACCATTGTCTCCAACTCATCCATGCCATTCTCTGCCCTGCTTCGCAAGAATATGAGCTGCCATTCTTTTAACTTCTTCAATGACCTACGTCAATCGTATGTGTTATGAATCCCATACGCAAAGTAATACTCCAGAAAAGACGAGCAGCCGTGGTGTAGGCAGTCTCTTTAGTGGATATGTTGCATGTTGTGAATGTCCTACCAATAAAGACGAGTCAAGGTCGTCCAAAGTATCTTTTCCCATTTGGTTAGTAGTTCAGGATTTCTTGGAGAATTCTGCGCTCTGCCATTCTCATGAGCTGTTGTCTCCTATCATATTGAAAATATTTAATTCTGCTCTGATATCTTCATTTCTAATTTATGTCTCTTCTTCTGCAACCCTTCGTCTTCCTTAGGAACCTCACCTCTGCTACTCGGATTTTATTTTCTTGTTTCATTTTGGTAACCCACCTTTCGCTGCCATCGCTTCACAGATATTCACGATGCGCTCGTTTTGTATTTTATGACCCTGTGTTTAGCTAATAGTGCCACAATCAGTGTGCAATCTCTGTGTTTCATTTTCTATATCAGAGACAAACTTCAGAGTCAAAATCAAAACTTACGGCACAGTCTAAATATCAGATTTGAGAAACTTGTTCTAAGACCGAACTATCCAAATCTATTTTTGATCTGACTGGATATTTCTCTCGTGATGGCTATATTTTCGTTTTACTACTAGAAATTTTTGAAGTGTCTTTATTACATATAATGTTAAATGATACCCTGATATTAGGAGGTTATTTTCAGTCTTCTGAATAATAACGATATCATCTGCAAACAGAAGGTATTCTTCGTTCGATATCTTAATCCTTCTGTGCATTTTAAATTTCGTTTACGAATAATGAAAATGTGAATTACAAAAATTGTAGATGATAGTCCACAGGCTTGTCTTTCTCCTAGGTTAATAATTATTTCTTCTAGTCTATGCGCCTTTGTTCATTGCAATGCATTTATTTTCGTACTGACTTTTCACTACCTCTATTAAGAATGCTGAAGATTAGATGGGTAGATCACATAACTAATGAGGAGGTATTGAACAGAATTGGGGAGAATGGGAGTTTGTGGCACAACTTGACAAAAAGAAGGAACCGGTTGGTAGGACATGTTTTGAGGCATCAAGGTATCACAAATTTAGCATTGGAGGGCAGCGTGAAGGGTAAAAATCGTAGAGGGAGACTAAGAGATGAATACACTAAGCAGATTCAGAAGGATGTAGGTTGCAGTAAGTACTGGGAGATGAAGAAGCTTGCACAGGATAGAGTAGCATGGAGAGCTGTATCAAACCAGTCTCAGGACTGAAGACCACAACAACAATTAGGTGATAAGGATATTCACACTTAGACGTAATCTTCTGCAGACAATCATGGCTCACACGGTCAAACGCCATGTCAAGAACCATAAATGTCATTTGGGTTCCTACAGTAAATTGTCTATATTTTTCTAAAACGTTTTTCATTAAAAAGACATTGCCTGAGCATGGAAAACTTGATATGAATGCAGTTTGTTCTTAAGAAACAATAGCTTCTGTGATACCCTTCACGTGCGTATTGATTATCTTTCAGTACGCACTGCAAAGGTCTGCTATCTTGCAGCTCGTCTGACATTCATTTATTCATTTTAAAAGGCTTTTATCCTGTAAAAGCCCTCTGAATTTAATTATTTCTATTTAATTATTTCTGTTATTTATGTATTTATTCCAGAATATATTCTGTTCTTCATACCTTTCAAAGTCTCTTGCAGCTCCTCCGTAATAGCTGGCTCTACTGTGTCATTGCACATACTTCGACCTTCTGTGTACTCCATAAGTCTGTACAATGATTTATCTATTGTTCGTTGGGTATAATGGTCAGGACTTTCTTTCCTGTCCACCATGTAACTCGTGTTCTAAGAGGACTGTGAATGAGTCCCACGACTCTTGGTGTGCTTTACGTACTCTTTGTTTTACAGTGCTCTTTCTCATTTGTACGTTTCCCAGTTCTGTAGTGTTTCTGTCTGTAGAAATCTCAAATCAGCTACTTGTCGTTTTTACCACATCTGTTTTCTTCTTTTTACAAAGCGCTTCTCAAGCTCATTCGATGATGCAGGTCTTTATATTATTCTATTATATCGATTTTAGTTTTTCGTAATTGTCAGCCCTAAGTATTCAGATGAAAGCATTCATTCTGTTTCATCTACCGTATAGAATTGTTCAGCCCAGTTATGTACATTGAAAGACAACTATCCCCACGGACTCTTTCACATAGTCTGGATATCCGTGGGCTTCCTTTGACATGGTAGCATAGAGACGCAAACTATTACACTGGACACGGCAGTGACACCCTGTAGTGTGTTCAAACGAGTTCCGATTCTGCATACAGGAACACAATGGATATATTTGTTTTTCGACGCTCTGAAGAGAAAGAACGTCTTGTGATTTGATTCACATTGCCATACGGTCTGTATTGCTTGGAAGCTGTCTTGTAAACATCTTGTTCACAAGAAATAAGTGGGATTTTTAGCAAACATATGTAATAGCTCCCTGAAGCGGGGTATGTTCCCAGATAGACTGAAGTATGCCATTGTTAAACCACTACATAAAAAACGAAATACGTCTGATGTCAACAACTTCCGCTCAATTTCTCTTCTGACTGCCTTACCCAAATTTTTTGAAAAAGTTATGTATTGTAGAGTAGCTTCATACCTTTGTAAAAATAAAGTTTTAACAAAATGTTAGTTTGGTTGCCAGAAGGGTTTTTCAACGGAAAATGCTGTATATACTTTCACTAATGAAATATTAAAGAAACCGGAAGTCACGCGTTGGGATTTTTTTGTGATCTATCTAAGGATTTTGATTGTTTAAATCATGGAATACTTCTAGATAAGCTCAAGTGCTGTGGTACGAATGGGACAGTGCTCCAATGGTTTAAATCATACCTAAGTGGAAGTGTGTAGAAAGTTGAAATAAGCAGTTCACATAATATGCAAAAAAATCTGGTGACTTCTCAAACTGGGGAACAATCAAAAACGGGGTGCCGCAAGGTTCGCTCTTGAGTCCTCTGCTGTTCTTAATATATATTAATGACTTGCCATTCTGTATTCTCGAAGATGCAAAGCTGGTACATTTTGCCGATGATACAAGTATAGCTACCACACCCAACAGACAAGAATTAACTGGTGAAATTGTAAACGATGTTTTTTAGAAAATCAATAAGTGGTTCTCTGCAAATGGACTCTCATTAAACTCTGACAAATTACAGTATATACATTTCCACACAGTAAATCGAATGACATCATTAATAAATATAGACTTCGATCATAAATCGGTAGCTAAGGTAGAATATTCAAAATTTCTAGGTGTTTGCATTGATGAAGGGTTGAACTAGAAAAAACACACTAAGGATCTGCTGAAACGTTTGGGTTCACCTACTTATGCTATTAGGGTCATTACAAAT
Organism: Schistocerca gregaria; assembly: GCF_023897955.1. NCBI lineage: Eukaryota > Metazoa > Arthropoda > Insecta > Orthoptera > Acrididae > Schistocerca > Schistocerca gregaria. Next base: position 1,163,185,389 of record NC_064920.1, read on the forward strand.
TTTTGCGATATACATCTGAGTAAATTAGCTTACCACGCCTATTTTCATTCTCTGCTTTTCCATGGCATCTTATTCTGGGGCAACTTGTCATTGAGTAAAAGAGTGTTCATTGCACAAAAGCGTGTAATCAGAATAATTGCTGGAGCTCATCCAAGATCATCCTGCAGACACTTAATTAAAGAGCTAGAGATCTTCACTGTAGCATCAAAATATATATATATATATATATATATATATATATATATATATATATATATATATATATTCACTTATGAAATTTGTTATTAACAATCCGAACGAATTCAAAAGTAATAGCAGTATACATGGCTACAACACTAGGAGAAAGGATGATCTTCACTACTGAAGGTTAAATCTAACTTTGGCTCAGAAGTGGGCAAATTATGCTGCCACGAAAGTCTTTGGTCACTTACCTAATGACATCAAAATTATGACTGATAGCCATGTAGCATTTAACAGGAAATTAAATGAATTTCCTAATCGCATCTCCTTCTACTCATTAGATGAATTTTTGGATATAATAAGTGTGTAATTTTCCCAACCCCAACAAAAAGAAATTAAAAATAATAGGTGTCATGTAATATTTTGAGTAATGTCATATATTGTACAGACACCTATTATTAACCTGACACGTTCCACAGAATTAGGAAATGTCGTATTCATGATCTATGGAACAAGTACTAATCTAATCTAATCTCTCATGTTATGTATCACTGCACGAGATCTGAATCATTCGCGTAACTCAAAAGCTCTATAATCCATGTTGTCTTCCTATCTTTTGTTGGATAGCGAAGAAATATATCTTCATCTTGCACTCAGTACCTCGAGGCTTGTCATTCAATCTGGTTGCATGGAACAGAGCCCAATGCTGTGGGCCATGGCAGTGCCTGCTTGGGTGCAAGATCGCTGATTTGGGAGAGGGGACCGAAGAGCGAGGTCATCGGTCCCATAGGATGATAAAAATTCGATCTTTCATCTCAAAAGTTTTATGTTGGCATGCTTTACCTTTTGCCAAATTTCATCCAATTTCTTTGCAAAATTCCTAACTGGACAACATTGTGAACCGAGTTTACATTGAATTACATCCAAAGTTGATAGCAATTCCCAGCCAAATACTAATTTTTACGGTAGGAGACCACTTCCAGTATGAACTTCTTTATTATGTGCACTGACAACAAAACTTAAACATATGTCCACATCTGAGGGCTGGGCATCTTTATAATGGCTTACCATTTGGTTACATTAAAGTGAACTCATTCTGTCCAGTCCAGTAACAAGTTGTTTACCATTGGCTGTGGTATAGTTCTCACTTTCTCTTCTGGGACAGCTACCATAGCTAGGTTGTTGTTGTTGTTGTTGTTGTCTTCAGTCCTGAGACTGGTTTGATGCAGCTCTCCATGCTACTCTATCCTGTGCAAGCTGCTTCATCTCCCAGTACCTACTGCAACCTACATCCTTCTGAATCTGCTTAGTGTACTCATCTCTCGGTCTCCCTCTACGATTTTTACCCTCCACGCTGCCCTCCAATGCTAAATTTGTGATCCCTTGATGCCTCAAAACATGTCCTACCAACCGATCCCTTCTTCTAGTCAAGTTGTGCCACAAACTTCTCTTCTCCCCAATCCTATTCAATACCTCCTCATTAGTTACGTGATCTACCCATCTAATCTTCAGCATTCTTCTGTAGCACCACATTTCGAAAGCTTGTATTCTCTTCTTGTCCAAACTAGTAATCGTCCATGTTTCACTTCCATACATGGCTACACTCCAAACAAATACTTTCAGAAACGACTTCCTGATACATAAATCTATATTCGATGTTAACAAATTTCTCTTATTCAGAAACGCTTTCCTTGCCATTGCCAGTCTACATTTTATATCCTCTCTACTTCGACCATCATCAGTTATTTTACTTCCTAAATAGCAAAACTCCTTTACTACTTTAAGTGTCTCATTTCCTAATCTAATTCCCTCATCATCACCCGATTTAATTTGACTACATTCCATTATCCTCGTTTTGCTTCTGTTGATGTTCATCTTATATCCTCCTTTCAAGACACTGTCCATTCCGTTCAACTGCTCTTCCAGGTCCTTTGCCGTCTCTGACAGAATTACAATGTCATCGGCGAACCTCAAAGTTTTTACTTCGTCTCCATGAATTTTAATACCTATTCCAAGTTTTTCTTTTGTTTCCTTTACTGCTTGCTCAATATACAGATTGAATAACATCGGGGAGAGGCTACAACCCTGTCTCACTCCTTTCCCAACCACTGCTTCCCTTTCATGCCCCTCGACTCTTATTACTGCCATCTGGTTTCTGTACAAATTATAAATAGCCTTTCGCTCCCTTTATTTTACCACTGCCACCTTTAGAATTTGAAAAAGAGTGTTCCAGTCAACATTGTCAAAAGCTTTCTCTAAGTCTACAAATGCTAGAAACGTGGGTTTGCCTTTTCTTAATCTTTCTTCTAAGATAAGTCGTAAGGTCAGTATTGCCTCACGTGTTCCAACATTTCGACGGAATCCAAACTGATCCTCCCCGAGGGCTGCATCTACCAGTTTTTCCATTCGTCTGTAAAGAATTCGCGTTAGTATTTTACAGCCGTGGCTTATTAAACTGATAGTTCGGTAATTTTCACATCTGTCAGCACCTGCTTTCTTTGGGATTGGAATTATTATATTCTTCTTGAAGTCTGAGGGTATTTCGCCTGTCTCATACATCTTGCTCACCAGCTGGTAGAGTTTTGTCATGACTGGCTCTCCCAAGGCCGTCAGTAGTTCTAATGGAATGTTGTCTACTCCGGGGGCCTTGTTTCGACTCAGGTCTTTCAGTGCTCTGTCAAACTCTTCACGCAGTATCGTATCTCCCATTTCGTCCTCATCTACATCCTCCTCCATTTCCATAATATTGTCCTCAAGTACATCGCCCTTGTATAAACCTTCTATATACTCCTTCCACCTTTCTGCCTTCCCTTCTTTGCTTATCTATCTTACCCCTAGTGAGATAAGCTCCTACATCCTTACATTTGTCCTCTAGCCATCCCTGTTTAGCCATTTTGCACTTCCTGTCGATCTCATTTTTGAGACGTTTGTATTCCTTTTTGCCTGCTTCATTTACTGCATTTTTATATTTTCTTCTTTCATCAATTAAATTCAATATTTCTTCTGTTACCCAAGGATTTCTAGCAGCCCTCGTCTTTGTACCTACTTTATCCTCTGCTGCCTTCACTACTACATCCCTCAGAGCTACCCATTCTTCTTCTACTGTATTTCTTTCCCCTATTCCTGTCAATTGTTGCCTTATGCTCTCTCTGAAACTCTGTACAACCTCTGGTTCTTTCAGTTTATCCAGGTCCCATCTCCTTAATTTCTCACATTTTTGCAGTTTCTTCAGTTTTAATCTACAGGTCATAACCAATAGATTGTGGTCAGAGTCCACATCTGCCCCTGGAAATGTCTTACAACTTAAAACCTGGTTCCTAAATCTCTGTCTTACCATTATATAATCTATCTGATACCTTTTAGTATCTCCAGGGTTCTTCCACGTATACAACCTTCTTTCATGATTTTTAAACCAAGTGTTAGCTATGATTAAGTTGTGCTCTGTGCAAAATTCTACTAGGCGGCTTCCTCTTTCATTTCTTAGCCCCAATCCATATTCACCTACTATGTTTCCTTCTCTCCCTTTTCCTACACTCGAATTCCAGTCACCCATTACTATTAAATTTTCGTCTCCCTTCACTATCTGAATAATTTCTTTTATTTCATCGTACATTTCTTCAATTTCTTCATCATCTGCAGAGCTAGTTGGCATATAAACTTGTACTACTGTAGTAGGTGTGGGCTTCGTATCTATCTTGGCCACAATAATGCGTTCACTATGTTGTTTGTAGTAGCTTACCCGCATTCCTATTTTCCTATTCATTATTAAACCTACTCCTGCATTACCCCTATTTGATTTTGTGTTTATAACCCTGTAGTCACCTGACCAGAAGTCTTGTTCCTCCTGCCACCGAACTTCACTAATTCCCACTATATCTAACTTTAACCTATCCATTTCTCTTTTTAAATTTTCTAACCTACCTGCCCGATTAAGGGATCTGACATTCCACGCTCCGATCCGTAGAACGCCAGTTTTCTTTCTCCTGATAACGACATCCTCCTGAGTAGTCCCCACCCGGAGATCCGAATGGGGAGCTTGGTATGGTGAAAAATAGTATAACATCGTGAGAACTTATTTATTACTTGCCTGGTTCTATTGAAAGGTCCTAAGACACCCAATCCTAGCACAGAAAATGGTTTCCAGTTTCACATTGAATCTGTAATTGAACTTTTTAATAACTCCAATCTGCTCTTCTTGCACACGGAATGTATTTTTCTACATACTGTTCTACATCACCGCCACTTATTTTCCACCAAAGTATGTCAGCTACACGCCTATCACGTATTATTTTCTTTCTGTGACCAGATAATACATGGCCACGTGCTTGATGTAATACGTAAATTCCAGTGCTGCAGGAACTACAACACGAGGCCCATAGTTTGAAGATCTTCATAGCACGCTTCCTTGTGCTTCAAACTGTGGTTGCATAAGAAACAACTGACACTCACAGACATCTGATTGTGCCTTTACCAAATCTCCCTGTCTCCCACCTATTAGTTGTAAAACCGCTATCTTTCTGCTTCCGATATCGGAATTTGTCGCTCTCGGTTTAGGAATTACTCCATAGTCAATTACACTAGATTTCAACGCCCTCTTGTTAATTGCCAAATAATGGTTGTAAAGACATATGGTCCATAATAACTTTGAACTGATGACTGTACAAATAGCAACGAAACTAGGACATTCTGTAAATAACTACTAACATTTCGTTTTCAGATGTCGAATAATTAGTTTCAGCCTTGTCCAGTTGTCTGGAGGGGTATGCCATCGGATGTCCCTTCCCATCAACATTCTGACTTAAAATACAACTAAAACGTTGTTTTAGACATCACATGGAAGAACGAATTCCTGTTCAAACTCAGGGAATGTTAATACAGGAATGATATTAATATTGCCTTGAATTCCTTTAAAGCTTCTTGATACTTTGTTGTTCACTGAAAACTAACAGCAAATCCCTTTACTAAAATACGACAATAATTACTTAAACCAATAAATGACTGTAATTGATTAATAGTTTGTTTCGTCGGAATATTATGTACGGTAGTAGTGAGTCAAGGCTCCGTCCTTCACTGATAGTGAGTGCAAGATAACTTACTTGTGCCAGAGCAAACTGGCAGTTCTCCATTAAGGAAAAGGTGTGCTGTCCTCAATCTACTAAATACTTAACCCAGACGTTTAACATGGTATTCTATTGATCTAGAATAGACGATGATGATATCATCTTGATATACCATACAAATTCTTGGTTTTAATCTACTACCACCCCACCTAATAGGCGTTGTAATGTACTTGGAGCTTTTTCAATTCGAACAACATTCTTCTTTATTGGCAATGACCTTGATGTGTTGTGAAAAGTGTTCTGGAACTGCATTTGGGTAACATTTCCAATTCGTGCTAACCACTTCCAAGACCAATCGTTGAAAACATTTACATTTTACTAGATTGTCTTACATATCTGTGACGTTCAAGATCAGATATGCAATGACTGCGGTTCGTGAGTTCAAGTACCGGTAGCTACAAAAAATTTATATTTTCGAGTACCATCAACTGTTTCTTTTGTAAAATAATAGTATTTGCTGAGCACTTTCTGTCGCTATACCGTCATGTAATTTTTGACCGATGAATTCATCTACAATCTGCTGTAGATGTTTCGCTACTCTGTACAGTTTACTGTAGATTTATGAATTATCGTCTGTTGGTATGCCATGTGGTGTGACTGAATGTGCTGGTAGTAAGTGGACAGTCTGAACTGAATAAATCTGAATATTCTAACAACTATACTTCCATGGATTCCCGTTCACTGTCTTTCAAGTGATGCACCTTCGCACCTTGTGCAGATACACTGACAGAATGTTTGATGTTTCGATCACCTCGTGATCCATGAGTATCCTCACACCCGACTACCTCTAAACTCACTATCATTAATCCTTTCGAGAGATTCACATAACTTGTCCCGAAACTACCAAAGTTTACCAGAGTCATTAGTTCCACATTGACGTTCGCTACACTTACAGTGCTTCTTCGTATAAAACAATGCATTTAATCTAATGTTTCATTGCTCTGCAGTGGCTCAACCACACATAATCTCTATTGTGACACATCGCCATGTAGAGACATCCAAACCCGCTTCCCTATACCAGCAGGTACTTTGTTATGCGTGATTATCTCTAACGTACTTATGCACAAGCTCAATTGGTGACATATTAGCAATAAGTATATCTCGCGATACTGGAACATTTTCAGCTGTTGGACTCATAGGGAACAACATTACGCCAATTTCAACTGTACATTGTAAACGTTAATGTTTGCATAGCGTCTATCGAGGAAGTCATTTCCGAGAAGCGCAAATACCCCCGTCCCACAGTAGGCGACACTTCCATAAGCTCACGAAACTCTATAGTTGCAATCCTATATTGTCACCTAGTTCCCTTAGTTATGTGACTCACTGCTGCCGACACGGCCAGAGCCCCCTCGGTGCCAGCGATACGAAAACATAGTGTCTTCGTAGCGCCACGGCCACCTCCACCATCTACACTCCTAGAAATGGAAAAAAGAACACATTGACACCGGTGTGTCAGACCCACCATACTTGCTCCGGACACTGCGAGAGGGCTGTACAAGCAATGATCACACGCACGGCACAGCGGACACACCAGGAACGGCGGTGTTGGCCGTCGAATGGCGCTAGCTGCGCAGCATTTGTGCACCGCCGCCGTCAGTGTCAGCCAGTTTGCCGTGGCATACGGAGCTCCATCGCAGTCTTTAACACTGGTAGCATGCCGCGACAGCGTGGACGTGAACGGTATGTGCAGTTGACGGACTTGCAGTGCCGTAGGGGACCGCACCGCCACTTCCCAGCAAATTAGGGACACTGTTGCTCCTGGGGTATCGGCGAGGACCATTCGCAACCGTCTCCATGAAGCTGGGCTACGGTCCCGCACACCGTTAGGCCGTCTTCCGCTCACGCCCCAACATCGTGCAGCCCGCCTCCAGTGGTGTCGCGACAGGCGTGAATGGAGGGACGAATGGAGACGTGTCGTCTTCAGCGATGAGGTCGCTTCTGCCTTGGTGTCAATGATGGTCGTATGCGTGTTTGCCGCCGTGCAGGTGAGCACCACAATCAGGACTGCATACGACCGAGGCACACAGGGCCAACACCCGGCATCATGGTGCGGGGAGCGATCTCCTACACTGGCCGTACACCTCTGGTGATCGTCGAGGAGACACTGAATAGTGCACGGTACATCCAAACCGTCATCGAACCCATCGTTCTACCATTTCTAGACCGGCAAGGGAACTTACTGTTCCAACAGGACAATGCACGTCCGCATGTATCCCGTGCCACCCAACGTGCTCTAGAAGGTGTAAGTCAACTACCCTGGCCAGCAAGATCTCCGGATGTGTCCCCCATTGAGCATGTTTGGGACTGGATGAAGCGTCGTCTCACGCGGTCTGCACGTCCAGCACGAACGCTGGTCCAACTGAGGCGCCAGGTGGAAATGGCATGGCAAGCCGTTCCACAGGACTACATCCAGCATCTCTACAGTCTCCATGGGAGAATAGCAGCCTGCATTGCTGCGAAAGGTGGATATACACTGTACTAGTGCCGACATTGTGCATGCTCTGTTGCCTGTGTCTATGTGGCTGTGGTTCTGTCAGTGTGATCATGTGATGTATCTGACCCCAGGAATGTATCAATAAAGTTTCCCCTTCCTGGGACAATGAATTCACGGTGTTCTTATTTCAATTTCCACGAGTGTATTTCAATCGAGACAACAGCAAAGTAGTAAGATCATGATAGCCACACCACAGACAACAATCAGAAACTATAAAACGGATACAAAGAAAGGGTAGCACGAATGGTTTCAGGCTTGTTTGCCATCTGGGAGAGCGTCACGTAGATGCTGGGAAACCTGATCTTGGCACACCTTTGAGGAGAAACACGAACTTCCCCTAAAAGTCTACTTGCAAATTTCCAAGAATCGTTATTGCATAATCAATGTAGGTAACAATAAAGTTAACATAAATTCTACTTATCGATTCCGAAGGGGCCGTGGAGACGAGGTATGTAAGGCATCGTTTTTCCCATGGTGCATACGTGAATGGATTGGTAAGAAATCCTAATATGAAGTCCAATAGGAAGTACACTCTACGATGCACATCCTAGTAGTTTTCATAGTATACGTCACCTAAAAGAAAAAAGGCAAAAGCACTAAAACATGGGACAATTCAACTTAATAAAAGATCCACAGTCAGAAATATGAAAAGCTATTTGAAAAGAGTATACATTCCACATCCGAATTCCACAAATTACCATATGATCTATTAACGAGGTTATACCATGCACCAGTCTCTTCCTCTCATTCCTATACCGTGTCCACAGCTCTTGGGCTAGTGGCTAGCATTGCTGCCTCTGGATCACGAGGTCTTGGGTTTGATCCCCCGCCAGGTTGGGGAGTTTTCTTTTTCTGGGAACTGGGTGTTTGTTTTGTCCTCATCATTTCGTCATCATCATCATTCGTGAGGGTGGCTAATTTGGAGTGCGTAAAAATTGGCATTTTGTGCAGGCGCTGATGATCGCGCAGTTGAGCGCTCCATAAACCAAACATCATCATCATCATCGTCACAATCATCATCCTATACCGTTATAAGGCAATTAGTGAGAAAACAGAGTACAGTAATCTTGTATATGTGCCCTCATTTCTCTAGTTTCAGTGTTGTGACCACCATGCTAGGTCTGAGTTGGAGGAAGAAGTAGGTCTTTATCTCGTTTTGGAACGTAGGCTGTAACAAATTTGAATGAAATGTTTGCCCTTATCTTAAGATGTACATCTGTTTGTAACCCCCACGCTAAGAAAAACCGTGGTGAATCGTTTACATGTCTTTCGATTTTGTACCATGGTAAGGGCCCTCAAATTGTCAAACAACACTCAAGGATATTTCGAATAAGGGTTTCGTAACTGCCTTCTTTCGTGGATGGTTTATGGTACCTTAGTATTCTTTCTTTAAGCATGTGTTTGACAAGTTCCTTACGGCATGATAGACGTTTTCGTTCCACGTGAAACCACTCCGGAAAAGTACTCCTATATACTCTAAGATTATGTCCAATTCCACTGACCGATTGCCAGTCCTGTAATTTTACGATATTGCACTAAGTACTCAAGCTCTCTTCAGTGGAAGCTCCGGGTGTACTCCTCAGTCTGGATATCCGTATACCTAGATATCGGCAAAGATAATATTACAAAATAATTGCTTGCTCGTCTCTCAACGCTATCCTCTTGCCATTGTTGTGTCCCCTTTCTTCTTCGGCTTTGCATGTACAGAAAAGTCCTCTACATGTGTCAGTAAGTGCTGACGTTGTTTAGAGAAATAGATCTTAAGTTTTCCAGAATGAGATTTTCACTCTGCAGCGGAGTGTGCACTGATATGAAACTCCCTGGCAGATTAAAACTGTGTGCCCGACCGAGACTCGAACTCGGGACCTTTGCCTTTCGCGGGCAAGTGTTCCACCAACTGAGATACCGAAGCACGACAGTTTTTAACTGCCAGGGAGTTTCATAACAGCGCACACTCCGCTGCAGAGTGAAAAATCTCATTCTGGCTGTGGCTACGCCATGTCTCCGCAATATCCTTTCTGTCGGGAGTGCTAGTTCTGCAAGGTTCGCAGGAGAGCTTCTGTAATTTTGGAAGGTAGGAGACTAGGTACTGGCAGGAGTAAAGCTGTGAGTACCGCGCGTGAGTCGTGCTTCGGTAGCTCAGTTTGTTACAGTCGTTTTCTGGCACTCGGCCAGTGCACATCGCGCGGTGACGGGCTGTACCGCGGGCCGGTGTTTACGTCGCGAGCAGTGCTGAGGTTGAGTGCTAAGCAGCGTGTGCGAGCGCTGTTAACCTTGGTTTCTGTATAACTGCTGTAAGTACGATGTCGACAACTAACAGAGCGAAGAGCGTTTAGTGTGTTTTCGATCGCGCTGCCTTGCGACCGACGGCGTTTGAAATTCATGAGTGGATTTTGGAGGATTTGAAATTGCCTGGAGATATAGACGACACGTTCCAGTTGGACTTTGTGCAGTACTCGTTATTTATCAAATTTATTTCGAGTGACACTAATGAGAAATTCGTTGAGGAACATGCTGGTGTGAGACCATTTCGTCATAATGATGGCAGTATTAGTAACGTCCAAATTGTGCCTTCGGGACACGGCGCGACAACCGTCAGGGTATTTAATGTACCACCTGAGTGCCCAATGATCTGATTTCACGTTCTCTGTCACTGTACGGCGCTGTTTTGTCAGTTAAAAATGAAAAATGGTAGAGTGCATATCGTTACCAAGTTAACAGCGGGGTGCGAAGTGTCCGTGTAGACCTAAAAAAGCATATACCTTCGTATGTTGCCATTGGCGGCTGTCGTGCACAGGTAACTTACATTGGCCAACCCCCTACCTATTCGATCTGCCATTCAACTGAACATCTGCGGATGAACTGTACACGTAGACGTCCATTTCAACTTCCACGGGAACGTCCTGCAGACGGTAGTGAAAAGCTTGTTCCGCTATTGAGTGAGATAGTCGCGGGGACTGTACCGGCACCCGGAACATGTTAGCGAGGCGGAGGTGCCAGTTCAGGTGGAATGTAGTGCCAAAGAGATTCGCGGTAGGACGGACGTCGATTCGGCACCGTCATCCTCACCGGGGCAGTTACCTCTGGATACCAACGATGCGCCAGCCACCTCTGACACTAAGCCGTGTGAGATACAGGAGCGGGTGCAGATCAGTTTGCCTGAACCACCCCTATCGGCAGAGACTGCAGCAGAAACGAAGAAAGGCCGCCGAAGGAGAGGCAAAGGGAATAGTAGCAAAGAGGAAAAGTCGGATGATTTGAGACCCGTACACATGTCAGACAGTGGCAGCGAGACTGAACCTCAATCTTCTTGCTCCGTGCGCTGCGAGGACACCGCGAGGCAAGAAGGCATTCGTGAACAAACCAAACACCTGAAGGCACTACCGAGCGCTGAGAGGGAACAGAGCACCGTAACGGCTAAGAGGAAGAGCGAGCAGAGCAGCGAGCAGCTGCAGCAGCGCTCCCGCAGGAACTCGCTGACGTCAGTCGCTGCCCCGCGTGGTGGCCAGGCGGATGCGACCACGTTGACAGACTCAGCCGGCGGTGGCGGGCAGGGCGGCGCGCGCACCGCGCAGCACCCCGACAGCAATGAGCCGTGGTGGCAGCAGAACGAGGAGATGCAGCAGTAGCTGCTTTCGCGCTCTACTGCGCTGCGACCTTCCCACTCCCTGACCCGTTATTGGTTTTGACATTTCGCTTCGTACTCCAGACGTTACCAACGGATTTGGTTCAAAGCCATCGAGAAGGATGATCCAAAACTCAGAGCTCATTGTCCTCTGAACCATCATGTGTGACAGCCAAACCTACAACATTACCACACTTAACGTCAATAGAATACAAAGTGTGGTGAAACTCCGTTCGCTAACTGATTTCTTGTATGGTACCAGCGTTGACATTGCCCTCCTACAGGAGGTAGTCGCAGCCTTAGAAGTGCCCGGTTACGTTCTTATTGATAACATCAATCTTCAGGATGCTGTAGGCACTGCCATCCTTCTGCGCGACGGTATACCCTTTACGGATGTGCAGCGGCTGCCCAGTGGTCGTGGCATTTCTCTTCGAGTGAATGGTGTGCAGATTGTTAACGTGTACGCCCCCTCAGGTAGCACTCATAAGAGAGATCGTTCAAAATTTTATAAAAACGAGGTTCCCATTCTTCTTAGCGCTTATCGTGCACATCTCATCCTCGGTGGTGACTTCAATTGTGTTCTTAATGTTAGAGACCAAATTCCTCACACGAGCACATGTATCGAACATGAACATTTAATTCATGGCATGCGTCTTCACGATACATGGGAACAACTGCACGGTGAACGGGTAGCGTACACCTTCGTAACCAGTCATTCCGCTAGTCGGCTGGATAGGATCTATGTGTCAGATGCCCTTCAGCAACACACTGTGGACTGTGACATAGCTCCTGCCAACATCTCCGACCATTGTGCATATCAGTGTTACCTTAACCTACAACGGTAGCAAATTTACCGTGGGAAGGGCTACTGGAAATTGAATGTCAGCCTTCTGCAGGATGCCCAACTTGAAGAGGAGGTGAACGTAACGTGGCAACAGCTCCAGCGGCACCGACGTCGTTACGCTAGCGTTCTACAGTGGTGGATTCAGTGTGCTACGCCTAAATTACGCCTCACCCTCATGAGCTACGCCAGACAAAAAAAGCTTTTGGCATAAACAGACTATTGAATTTTATTATCGCTGCTTGAGAGAACTATACAGTCGCACTAGCAAGTAGTAAGGCCGAAGTGCAATCTCAGCTGCCTGCGATTTGAGGGACATCATCTGTTCATATCCTGAAACCAACAGGGCGCTCTGATCTTTCTAGATTTTGAGAAAGCTTATGACCGTGTACGTCATGATTTTCTCATTAAAAGCATGAAGAAACTAGGATTTGGACATCATCTCATAGAATTAATTGGCAAACTTACTACAAACGCCTCTTCACGGATACTCATTAATGGCCATTTTACAAAAGAAGTTTCCATTGAGCAATTCATCCGCCTAACATGTCCTCTGTCAATGATTTTGTACGTCATTGCAGTAGAGCCGCTACTGTACAACTTAGAGCATAGCGGGATCGGGCTTAGCGTCTAGTCTGTCACTATCCCTTGCATTGCGTATGCTGACGATATATGCGTAACTGTGTCATTATAGCAACAACTTCTGTCAGCAGAAACTCTTCTACAAACATTCACGTTTCTTTCAGGAGCAATGCTCAATAGCATTAAAACCACAGTTTTGCAGATCGCTGGCGGAATCGGAGACATATCCCAATTTACCTGGTGCAAGGTAAAGGATTCTCACACAACCCTCAGTGTTACCTTTGAGGCCAAACCAGACAAATTCCTGACGAAGAACTGGTCACACATGCTTAATAAATAACGTGCTGCTTTGATGCTTCTCTCCGACCGTGACTTGAACATACTACAGAAAGTTAAGACCATCGAGATCGCCATTACGAGTGAGATGAATTATTTGGCGCAAATTCTTCCAATCTCCGACCATCTAGCCAAGAGTATATAACAAGCGTTATGTTGGTTTATTTTTAGGGGGCATATTTTCAAAGTTCAGTTCCATACCTTAAGCTTACCGTCGTCCAAAGGTGGCCTTAACCTCATTTAAGTACTCAAAAAATGTGTCACCCTGCTCCTAAATCGCATCAGGAAGGAGTTTCGTACCCGGAGGACCAGTCTCATCAGAAACCTCATTCAGCGGTGGAAGCCTCATAGCTTTGACCCACCCGTTAAGCCCGCCGGCATTCCACTTTCGTACCGACATGTGCGACTGTACTACATGGAAATGAGCTATATTCGACACAACATCGTCGATACCTGAAGTCTGACGAACAGGAAGCTTTATGATCTTCTCATGACAACAAACCACAGGAATCGTCTCGAAGAAAAACATCCACATATACATTGGAGTATAGTATGGCGGAATGTGGACAGCGACATGTTACCGTCACGCGTCATAGCCGACTGGTATCTAACAGTCAACGATAAAGTAGCAACGAATGAAAAGCCTTCATCCAACGCCCAACTGTGACGCATGCGGAAGAGTCGATACGCTTATTCATAGGTTCACGTGCGGACATGCAGACGAAATTAGAACATTTCTTCGTCAACGATTGTCAGTGATCGACCGTACGACGCCCAGTGTTGTAGACCTTTTAGAGATCATTCAGCCACAAAAAATGAGATATCCACTAACAAAAAACAACGCTCCAACGTGGGTCATGGGCCACACAGCATCGTTTATTATGCAGACTAGGCATGCTACTTTCCTAGACTATTATTCTTACATAGAAAATGAACACTTTAAAATAAGCCAACATTGTGGCTACAGGAGGATATTTGGAAATATGCTGAAAATCATAATTAACGGTTAAATGCTTCCTGGGACTTTAGTTCTTGTCGGAATTTTAAGATACTATTCAGATGCTCACCAATCCAGAAGGCATTTTTTCTTTCCCATTTTCGTCTTAAGATTTTCCTTCTCTCTTATATTGCGCAACGGCAACATAAAAATAATTTATAATATGTTCATCTATTCTCATTACAAATCGGAGCAAATGTTTATTTCCCTCCAAAACAAAACAAAAAAAAATTGGTGGGGCACTTGCCCGCGAAAAGCAAAGGTCCCAAGTTCGAGTCTCGGTCGGACACACAGTTTTAATTTGCCTGGAAGTTTCATATCAGCGCACACTCCGCTGCAGAGTGAAAAGCTCATTCTGGAAACATCCCCAGGCTGTGGCTAAGCCATGTCTCCGCAATATCTTTTCTTTCAGGAGTGCTAGTTCTGCAAGGTTCGCAGGAGAGCTTCTGTAAAATTTGGAAGGTAGGAGACGAGGTACTGGCAGAAGTAAAGCTGTGAGTACCCTGGCGTGAGTCGTGCTTTGGTAGCTCAGTTGGTGGAGCACTCGCCCGCGAAAGGCAAAGGTCCCGAGTTCGAGTCTCGGTCAGACACACAGTTTTAATCTGCCTGGAATTTTCAGATCTTAATTTTTCTACCAGAAAAAAGTACGAGATAACATTTCGTATAAATGAGAGGCACGGGGACTTTGGCCATAGTGGGACGATGGCCAGTTGGTACCATTTCAAAATGGCTCTGAGCACTATGGAACTTAACATCTATGGTCATCAGTCCCCTAGAACTTAGAACTACTTAAACTAACTAACGTAAGGACATCACACAACACCCAGCCATCACGAGGCAGAGAAAATCCCTGACCCCGCCGGGAATCGAACCCGGGAACCCGGGCGTTGGAAGCGAGAACGCTACCGCACGACCACGAGATGCGGGCGGTACCATTTCGATAAAATGCAATTAGACTACGCCACCGACAAAAGAACTTGGTAGCAACAATACCGTCATCTTTTCACATACTCATCGTTGATTTTAGATTGTCAGGTAAGTAACAGCAAGCATTTTGCCTTTCCTTGTAACTGGATCCTGCTTGATCAAGATATTTTCTATGCACGCCAAAGCAAGGCTCTTACAAATTAAATAGGTCTAATGATACATTGAGTACTATTTTGA
The DNA here is from genome assembly GCF_023897955.1 of Schistocerca gregaria. Lineage (NCBI taxonomy): Eukaryota > Metazoa > Arthropoda > Insecta > Orthoptera > Acrididae > Schistocerca > Schistocerca gregaria. Next base: position 1,163,200,731 of record NC_064920.1, read on the forward strand.
CACTGTACTCTGCGGTCATTGTTTAAAACGATACCGTAAACCAATTAAAATTATTCCAATTTGGCGATGGGGCATAATAGCCCTCTTAAACACAAGCACGTTGGCTCAAATGGCCAATCTGTCCCGCTGTCTGTTTATAGGTACTGATATTAATTTATTGCGTCTAACATACACTCCTGAAAATGGAAAAATGAACACATTGACACCGGTGTGTCAGACCCACCATACTTGCTCCGGATACTGCGAGAGGGCTGTACAAGCAATGATCACACGCACGGCACAGCGGACACACCAGGAACCGCGGTGTTGGCCGTCGAATGGCGCTAGCTGCGCAGCATTTGTGCACCGCCGCCGTCAGTGTCAGACAGTTTGCCGTGGCGTACGGAGCTCCATCGCAGTCTTTAACACTGGTAGCATGCCGCGACAGCGTGGACGTGAACCGTATGTGCAGTTGATGGACTTTGAGCGAGGGCGTATAGTGGGCATGCGGGAGGCCGGGTGGACGTACCGCCGAATTGCTCAACACGTGGGGCGTGAGGTCTCCACAGTACATCGATGTTGTCGCCAGTGGTCGGCGGAAGGTGCACGTGCCCGTCGACCTGCGACCGGACCGCAGCGACGCACGGATGCACGCCAAGACTGTAGGATCCTACGCAGTGCCGTAGGGGACCGCACCGCCACTTCCCAGCAAATTAGGGACACTGTTGCTCCTGGGGTATCGGCGAGGACCATTCGCAACCGTCTCCATGAAGCTGGGCTACGGTCCCGCACACCGTTAGGCCGTCTTCCGCTCACGCCCCAACATCGTGCAGCCCGCCTCCAGTGGTGTCGCGACAGGCGTGAATGGAGGGACGAATGGAGACGTGTCGTCTTCAGCGATGAGAGTCGCTTCTGCCTTGGTGCCAATGATGGTCGTATGCGTGTTTGGCGCCGTGCAGGTGAGCGCCACAATCAGGACTGCATACGACCGAAGCACACAGGGCCAACACCCGGCATCATGGTGTGGGGAGCGATCTCCTACACTGGCCGTATACCTCTGGTGATCGTCGAGGGGACACTGAATAGTGCACGGTACATCCAAACCGTTAGCGAACCCATCGTTCTACCATTCCTAGACCGGCAAGGGAACTTGCTGTTCCAACAGGACAATGCACGTCCGCATGTATTCCGTGCCACCCAACGTGCTCTAGAAGGTGTAAGTCAACTACCCTGGCCAGCAAGATCTCCGGATGTGTCCCCCATTGAGCATGTTTGGGACTGGATGAAGCGTCGTCTCACGCGGTCTGCACGTCCAGCACGAACGCTGGTGCAACTGAGGCGCCAGGTGGAAATGGCATGGCAAGCCGTTCCACAGTACTACATCCAGCATCTCTACAGTCTCCATGGGAGAATAGCAGCCTGCATTGCTGCGAAAGGTGGATATACACTGTACTAGTGCCGACATTGTGCATGCTCTGTTGCCTGTGTCTATGTGCCTGTGGTTCTGTCAGTGTGATCATGTGATATATCTGACCCCAGGAATGTGTCAATAAAGTTTCCCCTTCCTGGGACAATGAATTCACGGTGTTCTTATTTCAATTTCCAGGAGTGTAGTTAAAGTTTAGATCATATCCAATGGAATTTTTAAGTTAACAATTTGTGTCCTCCACTGATGTTAGGTCGGTAACGCCAATACGAATGTAGATATTCTGTTTGGTTTTTGGTTTTCACCGTTGTACACGAGATTGGCCTTTTCATACTACTGTTGGTTATGGTTTAATAGTTGAATCTGGCCCTTCAGTTGCTCATCCACGGAGTCCCATGTTCGCATGATGAGAAACATTTTTTTAAATTAAATTTGGTGGTCGTGCCTTATCCAGAGGCTACAGTCAGAGGCTTAAGTCCTGCGAGCTCTCTGTAAAGGGTGTAAAAGTTGTTGAGTGCGCTTCCGTACTTCAGTTACGTGTATACCTTTTTTTGCGGACAGCGACTGAAGGAAACCCAACACTTGACCAAATGACGGTGGAAAACCGCCTTAAAAGTGCACTTACGAGGAAAACATGGCAAGTACCATAACCTGATTTTCCTGAAACTTAGGGCAATAGAAGATGGGTCAATAAAGAGAACACATGTTTCGGCTTACCGTAGACACTAGAGGGTTCTGAGGAAACGACGGTCAACGATTTCGACGTAATTTAGCGACCGATAATCTCAGACCAAATAGTGGTACAGTGTGTAGCGTCTTGGCCTCTCACTTTCGCGTCCCGCGTTCGAAACCCGATTACAGTCTTTGTTTACTTTCTTCATGTATCTACCCACGCCGTAGAAGGTTACTATATAAATGTTTCTTATCAAATGAGGGGATACAAATGCGTTACATAAATTGTAAAAGTATAGCTGAGTTTCGCAATAAATTTCGTACATTTATTGCGTAACATATGTGTATATGATATTTTCAGTGTTTACAATCTTCTTAAATTCTCATATTCTTACATTCCAATTTTATGTCCATTCTTACGTTAATTATTATTTTTATTCTTACATTTATTCTTCGGGAAAATTAGGTGCAGTCTCTTGAACGGTACTGATAGTAGAACCATTCAAAACAAATTAATTCCGAACACCTCGAGCACCACGCGAAGGATGTTTGCCACTGCGTATACTTCTTCGTAAGAATTTCACTCGGGAAAGGAACGTCGTTAAAGTCGCTAAAGGTTTCACTCGTCGGCATTAATTTCGTAGCGAACAATACATAACGAATCACTTTACTATTTTGATTCATCTACCAGATGTAGAATTAATAGACGATCAAGTGTAATGTTATTTCAATTCTTCTTTAGTGTTCAACCCTGAGGTTGGTTTGCAGCAGAGCGCCATTCCTCTCTTCTGTCTGCTTTCCTCTTCATTTCCACATATGTGTTACATCCAACGTCATTCATGATCTGTTGCATGTATGATATCCTTGGTGGCCCCCGCCGATTCCTTCCCTCAATAACTCCTTCTGCTATTGTTCCAATGATATTGTTGTGTCGTAGGATGTGCCCTACAAGTTTGTCTCTTCTTGTTTGGATGTGCCTCCACAGAGATCTGGTTTCCTGTACTCTTCTAAGCACCTCTTCATTTGTTACTTTGTCTGTCCAGCTGATCTTCATCATCCTTCTATAGCACCACATCTCCAGGGCCTCTAGCCGTCTTCTCTCTGCTCTTCCAACTGTCCAAGTTTCACATCCATATAGGGCCACACTCCAAACGAAACCTTTCATGATGCGTTTCCTTATTTTCAGACTGATGTTGTTGCTGGTGAGTAAGTTCCTTCTCCGATTAAATGCAATTTTGGCCTTTTGTATTCTGGTCGCAATTTCTTTCCGGCTTCTACCATCCCTTGTGATTTTGCTTCCCAGGTAAGTAAATTCCTGTATCACTTCCAGATCCTCTCTTCCAATTCTAATTCTCGGGGGTTCATATTCTGCTCCTGTACTGCATACCATCACTTTAGTATTTTTCTTGTTTATTCTCATTCCATACTGATTGTATAGAATTTTTTCCGTTGTTCTGAGGACTTCCTCTAGATCTTCTTCTGTCTCCGTGACTATAGCAATATCATCTGCATAACGCTTCTGCCCATTAATTTTGATCCCCACCTCAGTAGTTTCTCGAACTTGGTCTATAGCTTCCTGGATGTAAGCATTGAATATAAGAGGAGAGAGAGCACATCCCTGTCTTACCCCTTTTCTAATATTTGCTTGTTGTTCCTAGTGACAGTTCCTAATCACTGCCACCTCATTCTTATAGAAACTGAGTATCACGCGGATGTCTTTGTACTTTATTCCAATTTTCCTCAGCACTCTGAACATCTCTTGCCAGATAACGTTATCAAATGCCTTTTCCATGTCTATAAAGGCAATATAAGTTGGTTTATTTTTCTGTAATTGCTTTTCGATAATGAGTCTTAGTGCCAGAATTGCCTCTCTTGTTCCCAATCCCCTTCTGAAACCAAACTGATCTTCACTCAGCATATCCTCCACCTTCTCTTCAATTCTCTTCAGAACTATTTTTATGAGAATTTTTGATGCATGTGATATTAGGCTAAGAGTTCGGTGCTGTTCACATTTTGTAGCTGCTGCCTTCTTTGGTATAGGAACAATGATACATTTCAATATACGTTAGAATACATTCGTGTAGTAATCTTGTAAGGACATGGGTAGATAAATGAAAAACAAGAATAAAAATAATAATCGGGTTTCTAACACGGGGAGAAAAAGTCTGAAGCCGCAACGCTAGCCACTGTGCCACTGCTTCGGTTGGTGTATTGATTCACTAAAAGTTACTAAAGTACCTTTGACGTTGCTTCTTCGAAAATGGGTATCTGCGGTTAAACTCAGACACGTATTCGCTTGTTTTGACTCCTCTGCCACTGAATGAATTTTCTGTGAAATCGGTTTATGGCACTTACCGTATTCTCATCGTAAGCCTGGCCGATGTACTAGGGCAACTGTCGTTGTTTCCCCGTGCGGATCCGATTCAGGGCTCGCTCGCTTCGCTGCCTCTATATAGTGTGATTCACTTTAAGCTTTACAAGCGCGTCGAAAATCCATTGAATGATGTGAGTTATAAAATATTGTTTTTGTCGTTGCATCTTGTCTAGTGTTAAAAAAGGTGGTGTACGGTACTAAATGTGTGAGCGTTAGGGGTGAGGTTATAACTTATGATCAGAGAGCTACAAAGATGGAGAATCACTCCGTTAGATGGCAACGTCAGTTCCTGTTGGGCGAGGTTCTCCATCTTCCACCGGGCAGCGCAGTGGGGCAATAGGTCAGCCACGGTGATATTCCGGCCGGGGGAAGAAAGACAGATGTTGACCACTGTGCGGGTGGAGGGGCGCCATCTGCGGAGCTGTTGCAATATTGACGAGGATGCCATTAGCCGCGGCGGCCGCTATTGTTCTCCGGTGCGGCCGCTAAGTGAGATTGATGGTCTCCGTCAGAGCTCCGCCGCGGCTGAGGCCGCGTTCACCCGCCTCGCCTTCTTGCGGCGCCAGCTGGAAGCAAGGGCCGCGGAATCAATGGGCAGTCCGTCACGGCGAGGAGGGCTTCCCCGGGGGCACAGCTCGGCGCTCAGGTGCCGAGTAATTTTCTCCCTGTCGACATACTGGAAACGTGTACTGGCAGTCGCAGCTGCCGAGCAGTTAATGAAACTACTTTTACCTCGTTCGTGCTGTTAGAATCCAATAATAATAGTGTCGTGTTTGTGTTGACCGGGACCGGCCGGAGTGGCCGAGCGGTTCTAGGCGCTACAGTCTGGAACCGCGAGACCACTACGGTCGCGGGTTCGAATCCTGCCTCGGGCACGAATGTGTGTGATGTCCGTAGGTTAGTTAGGTTTAAGTAGTTTTAAGTTCTAGGAGACTGATGAACTTAGAAGTTTAGTCACATTGTGCTCAGAGCCATTTGAACCATTTTTTTTAATTGTTAAAATCCAATAATAATTGTAACGTGTGTGTGTTGACCGCTGCGTTGACGCCAGTGGATCAGCATGATCAGTTTGGCCGCAGAATGCCACTTGTGGTAGGCTATGATAATGGAATGTTCCACTGTTACGGCCAGTGCAGAGCCAACAATGGTGCTCAATAAAACATTCTTTATTATTCGCAGGTCGACAGCTCTGGCCCGCGTGCCGATCGTGCTTAGTGACAACTATCGAATCCGCTGAAGCAGTGGAATGTTGTTGATACAACTTGATAACGACTGGCGTCTATGGCCGCCTTGCTAACGTAAGACCGGTGTCCGATGTGCACCTTAAAAAGCTTATGGCTTGACTTGTGTACTCCGCCCGTGGCTCGAGCCGGACGTTTTCTGACAGGAACCTTGCTTTTATCACATAGTCGGCTGTAAAACCGTGCTTTACAGTGTGGCATGTAACATCCCAGCACATCACTATGCAGCATCACTACAGTACAGCACGCCGTGGTACTATTACTGCAACCTCTAATTGCAAAATTGTGCACGTGGCTCAATAGAATATACCTGGCTGGCTGCTTTTGCCTGCCTCGGACTGATGCCGCAATACTGTGAAGGCCTGCCTGTAGTTAATAGTAAATGTACTTTCAGATAGCCCAATTTGAGACTGTGACTAAAGAACAAATGCCAAGATCGAGTGAGCTGTGCTGTCGTTAATAGATAATATGCTTCAAAATATTACAATCTACTAGTCATCAGAATGAGGTTTTCACTCTGCACCGGAGTGTGCGCCGATACGAAAATTCTTGGCCAATTAAAACTGTGTGCCGGACCCACACTCGAACTTGGGACCTTTGCCTTTCACAGGCAAGTGCTCTACCAACTGAGCTACCCAAGCACGACTCACGCCCCGTCCTTACAGCTTCACTTCTGCCAGTATCTCGTCTCCTACCTTCCAAACTTTACAGAAGCCCTCCTGCGAACCCTGCAGGACTAGCACTCCTGAAAGAAAGGATATAGTGGAGACATGGCTCAGCCACGGCCTGGGTGGTCCCGAGTTCGAGTCTCGGTCCGGCACACAGTTGTAATCGGCCAGGAACTTTCTTACTGCTCATCAGTGTTACAAGGCTAAAATGCTTTTTGGTTCGGTCTTGATAGTGTGAAGTTTGCTTCAACTTCCGTATACTGCAGATCGCACCAACACTGACAATATCAGGAATATATAAAACTTCAGATAGGTGAAATTGCCTGGAATATGACGAAAATGGTAATTCATCAATTTTATAGTTTCGTTGACAGGGAACAGCAGCTTCATTAAATTCCTTAAAGCCTTTATAGACAGTTCTGTCAACATTTGTGGTACTTTTTAGGCTACTAGTTTCGAACCATTACAGGTTCAGTTCGAAGCCTGGCCAACTGAGGCTGCATTGACAGTGTCTGATCTTAATAATAAACGTTGAATGGAAAGACGTGATCTATAAATGTTTGCAGAGTGAATGCAACAATCCACACGTGTCTGTTACGTAGCTGAAATCAAACTGGGTGTCAACATAGCCACATGCTGGTGCTGTTGACTATGTTGACCTCAAGATTGATTTTGACTACGTAACAGGCACGTGTAGATTGTGGCATTCGTCCAGCAAATATTTGCAGAACATGTACAGCCACTCAATGTTTATTATTAAAATCAGTTAGTGTCAGAGCAGCCTCAGTATGCCAGTCTTGAAAATGAACGTGTAAGGGTTTGAAACTAGTGGTGTAATAGAAACTGCAACTGTTGACAGAACCGTCAATAAACGCTTTCAGCTTCTGGACTATGCTCAAAAGATGCTCTCGAGTACAGCGACAGAAATGCGCAACATCTCTGCTTTGGATGCATCACCTGTTGTAACTTGACAGCCAGTGACGACAGCTAAACGAACATGAGGTGAACTTGGTGCTGGGAGTAGGGGCGCAATGAATGGTCTGGAAAAGTAAGCTTAGGGCAGAGCGGCCCACCTGCAGTACAATTATCATGTCTGCGTGTCAGGGTGAGCCCTTCTGGGAGAAAGAGGTGGAGTACAGGTTTTGCAAAAAAATCCACGAGCTACTTCTGCCACTGGTGGCTGCAGATTGTGATCATTGTATCCAGAGAGAATCAAGATATGTATGAACTATTAGCCCTACGAAAGATCGAAGAATATATCTTTATCAATGGGTCAAAATCCTCAATACAACCCAATAGCCTGTACGGTGAAAATTGGCATAGTTGTGGCACTTCAATCAAGGAAACGTACAGTTTCATGAAATGTTTGAAATCTCACTTCAGCCAGCAGTTTATACAAGCAAGGATCCGGCAGTTCATTCGCACCAGACGGAGAAGATGTCGGCTATTTAGCGGAAGCCGCACGACTCCCAGGTTTACTGTGGTGCACAGGCCAGCTGTAGGCAGTTGGATATGCGGAAAAGGGGCGTCAGCTAGAACTGGGAGCCTACGGAGAAACACGGCTGACAAGCGTCGTTGTTGTTCTGGAAGTCCCTCACTGGCTTTATCTTTGTACACAGGCGATTCTGGCCTGTGAATTTGCCGCATTTAATTCAGTTCGGTATAAGTGACTTGTACGAGTGATATTGAATGGACTACCTATCCTGCAACCAGCGCTTGCTCACTGTGCGAAGCTGCTTACAATACTGTAGTGCTTCACAGGTGCCAGGCATTGCTGTAACAGCCAAGCTTGTTTCGCATTTGGTGGGTGGGACCTGTGGATGTAGCGGTGACTACACAATTATGTCGGAGTATGGGGAGCCAATGGTCGGAATGACACAGCTCCACTAGAAGACGGTTGGAATCCAGTGGCTAATGTGAGCACATTCTTGAGGAAGCTCAACCTTACCACCTGGAGTTGGAGTAAATAGCATGGAGGCAGAATGGCAGTGGGTTCGCGGATCACCAACACCTCGTGGCACCTGCTGCTATTGTAACGAATTGTTTGGCCGGAGCACCAGGCACAGTTTGCCTCTTTACGTCCAGAGCACCCGGCAGCCAGGAAAATTTCCATTACGTGCATAAGAATTATTTGTGCCATTTTCTGTGCTGACCTTTGTGCTTTTGGTGGCTATGTTCCAGAAATCACTGTTGCGTTAAACGAGGCCTGTGGCCTCATCAGTAGGATATGTGTCTTGTAACAGTTGTTAAGCAAAATGTGCTGTTGTTTCATCTTTCAACAGTTAACTCCGATTTTTTTCAGTCGCAGTATATATGTGTGTGTGGTCAAAGATGTGATTTTTTAAGCTTGCATTGATCTCGTCTGTTAGAGTTGACTTGGAGAACTTGGAGACAACTGGAAGTATTTGTCGAAAATCAACCGAAAGTATAAGTATAGCTCCTCCCATCACTTCAGAGTTACCTCTCAAACTTTTTAATGTATTGCCCATGGTTTCGAGTGACTTTTTATGTGCCGTTGTGCATTCGTCCCAGAAGATAACTTTAGCTTGCCTTAGTTCAGCCTGTCTAGATGCACTTGACATTTTACATACCCGGGATTTGTTCTTCGCCGGCTGCTGTGGCCGAGAAGTTGTAGGCGCTTCAGTCCGTAACCACGCTGCTGCTACGGTCGCAGGTTCGAATACTGCCTCGGGCGTGATGTGTGTAATGTCATTAGGTTAGTTAGGTTTAAGTAGTTCTAAGTCTAGGGGCTGATGACCTCAGATGTTAAGTTCCATAGTGGTTACAGCTATTTGAATCATTTTGAATTGTTCTTTGCTATATGAAACGTCAGTTGAATGGCGGAATGCTAGTATGATGTGTTGTTTAGCACGTGTTTCCGCCAGCAACAAATTTATTAGAAACGTTTTCCCGGCGCAGCGTGGTTCGTCCAAGTAAATAATTCCATCAGTGTTGTTTTCCATCGGTTCATTGATACCGTTGTGAATTTCATTGAGGATTGGTTTGTTGTGAGCAATGCTGTTGCTTCTTTCCTTTGTAATTTCGAAGTTTAGCACACTGATAGCATCTTTTCATGGTACTTGCATTCCAAGTGGTACTAAGGTCTGGTTGTCTATTCTCCTATGCAAACGAGCCTAAATTTAGGATGTCGTCGTTCAATTCGATTGTCGATTTAAGATGAACTTGTCAACAATCATTCTCTCTCTGAAGCAGTTCCATAACTGTTTTGGACACGATGGGTTATATATTCAGTGTGGCCGAGTGGTTCTAGGTGCTTCAGTCTGTAACCACGCTGCTGCTACGCTTGCAGGTTCAAATCCTGCCTCGGGCATGGATGCGTGTGATGTCCTTAGGTTAGTTAGGTTTAAGTAGTTCTAAGTCTAGGCGACTGATGGCCTCAGATGTTAAGTCCTATAGTTCTTAGAGCAATTTGAATTTGGTTACATGTTGTTAGAACTATTGTATAGGTGAGGCCGAGGTTTTGAGTGAGGTTTCTTTTACTGTCAATTCTCAGTGGTTGTCGATTTCCAGTAGTCCTAAGTGTTAGCACGTTTCTCTATATGAATGGCATAGGTACCCATTAACAGTCTTGAGATCTGTGAAAATTTTTGGTCCGTTTATTTCGAGTAGCAACGTTCGGCGTTGTCCGGATTAACGATGTATATTAGGCCTAGTGGTCCAGTTTTCATGATTCCTGGATGATCCACTGGAATTCCTTGTTTCCGTGGTTGAAAGATATTTCTCGTTGTCTTCCACACATAATAGGTAGGGACGGCGACTTATAGTTATATTTTTGCGAATTGATCACACGTGTTAAAATGGTGTTAATGGGCAGTTTTTCCTGCGGCATGTTTTACGAAGTAAACTCTTTGTCCATTCTCCAAACGTACTGCTAGATGTTCCATAGTTGGTTCACGTTCATGTATAGGAAAACCGAAAATCTGCCACTCTACTTTGTTAATGTTGATGTATCTTTCCATTTGGTACATGAAGATATGTTGTTCGCTATCTCTGGCTATTTGAAATACTGCCATGTCATTGCCTTTGTTCACATACTTACAGACGGATTTGATTGATTTCACTTATGTGTAGTACTCTACGTTTATACGAGCTTGGAACATTTTGGAATGTAATGTGTTATATGGCACTACCCATTAATTGTTTCCATTTCGACACTGACTGGTATTCGTATTTTTTCTGTGAAGCCACCGTTTTCGGGTGACCGTCTTTTGTTTTTGGAACAGCCATCAACTTCGATTTGTATATCATCGAAGTATGGGTTTTGGTATTTTTGTACGTATTCCGCCATTTATACATGGCGAATTGGCATTCAATGTCGTATAGTTACAGATTCTCTTATCGATTGGGAAATTCAGCTTGGAATATTTTGTCGAAATCCGTAGGGTGAATTCTGTGGCGTAGCCTTATGAGATTGTGTGAGTGAGGCAGTCGTCATTATTGGCATTCGAGTGTGTAAATCCAGCCTCTAACGGTTCCAATGATGTGGTAGTTTGCGATGACTTCAATAAATCTCATTTGATTTTGTCGGAAAACTCGGGCTATTAGGTCGTATCTTAGTTGTTCTTTGATTTCTGGACACGTCGAAATGCATGTGAATATTATGAAAATTCAACTCATCCACATTTTCTCACGTAGGTGATAGCATCTTGAGTGTATTCGTGAATGTGGCTCTGACTTCCTATATATATGAAGAGGATAAGATTTACATCGTTCCAATGTCGTCATTCTTTTCGTCATTTATGACTGCGTCTCGAGGGTGGATGTATTCTTCAGTGCATAGTTTATCCTGATTTCGTCTTATATAAAGCATCCGTTCCCCTTCTGCTTTTGTTTGCATGTCTACCATCAACTGTTGGAATAAACTTCGAGTATAGAGAATGTGATTGTACATTTCATTGCCTATGATCACTAAACGTAAACGTAGTACTCCTTGGAAGTGACTTTTTTTGTGTCTACGCCAGTTTCCAGTTGGATTTGTTTCACTTTAAAATGATATCCATCTTCTCCGTGCGGAAGTATTAATGGCTAGTCTCTGCAATGCGTTGTAGTCCGTCTCTTCTTCGTTGTACAATTATGTAGCGGTTTGAATTCTCACTGTCCATAGTTACGATGGCGACTTCGTCTGTCTGAGGTGCATTAAATCGACGTTCGGTTTCTCCATGTGGTATTTCGTCAGCCCAAATTGTAACTTTACAATCGTGAGGAATCATTCGGTCTGGTACTATTCTGAATACGTTAACCAGTTGATTGTATTAGTGTAAGATCCTCTGTACATCTTGGGCTACTACTCGTCTGCGTCCGCTGATATCTGTGCATCATTGATCAGTTTCTGTTTCTTCGTTTCCGATGAAATATACTCACAGAAATTTGTGGTTTTCGTTGGGTAATGGTAATAGTGATCCCATGTTGTGATAGATTTGTCTTTGGATGCAAAGAACATAATCCATTTGGTCTCTTTAGTGTTGGTCGGAGTGACACCGAAAGAAGTTCTTTGGAAGCAGACGTTGTACACTTTTATATTTTGAAGATAGTTTCTCCGGTCACGTAGTATAAAAATTCCTGTGGAAGAGATTCCAGTGGTGCTAACCGAATTTTTTCATTCATTCAACCGAATCCTGTTACTTCTCTACTGATTTTCTTCGCGTTGCAAAATTGGCAGATGTTACGAATTTTTTTCGATTAAGGCGTGTTTGTGTTTGTTGGAGTCTTTCGTCGGGACGTAGTGGAACACTTCATTTGTTAGGTTCTGCTCGTCCGCGCCTCTCGTAGGGTGATAATTTCATGTCGGGTTTGAGTTCGCAGTCTTATTATAAGACTGTGTCGCAATTTATGATTCTTCAATTCGTTCATTTCGTTGATATTCGGTTTCTTTACTTCACACGGTCCTCACTGTCGTTCGCTGTTAGTCTGTTTCGGATTTTCGTTCCTTTCTGTTTTCGCCGATTTGCTTCGCAACTGTCAAGATCTCCTCCTCTTGTACGTTTGGGCATTGTCTACAGTATAAATCAAATCAACACACACACACACACACACACACACACACAGGCGTACAAACATATTTTTTGTTTCTTATCATGTACATCGTATAACGTACGAAAAATAAAATTGAAGTATTTGCAATCGGACTAAAATTGCTGAAAATGATATTCCCTTTTGCTCCCACAAAGGAGCCCATTACCAACTGGTTATTGGCTGAAAATAAATCTTTCCTCTGTAATGGCCCTGAATCTCCGACAGTCGGCTTCAATCGTTGGGGCAGACAGTCTAGCAGGAGTACGAAGTAAGATATTATTTATAGCTAAATGCGAAAATCTCAGCCGCGTTGCCATCTTGCCAGGTGTTTCGCTTGAATAGAATGGTGCTCAACAATCAGAAGGATCACGAGTAGATCGCTCTACCAACCTGGGTGTTGAATGAAACATATTTAAAGTAAAGAAAAATTTCAATACTTTGATATATAGGACACATAATATTAGATTTGTGACGCAGTGTGGCTTTACTGCCGTCAAATAATTGTGAAACTTCGTTGTAGATAACTATCAGCTTTTTTTTTTATCCTCAGTGCTGACGGTTACGATCAATAGACCAATATCAAGCTAAAACCTCGTGGATATCCAAAATCTTTAAAGTGCACAGATTAGAATATGCTGACAAAACCAGAACTATAAATAAAATTTATGGCACTAAATAACATAGAAATCATTTATAAAACATAACTAGCTTGTCACTACCACACTTGAAGCTTGAAACATAGAATATAATCGTTCAGTTAACATGGCGCATGATAGGACAAGCCGGATTAGACACTATTTCCTCGATTTGGCTGATTACGGAATAGAACTTGGTTTTCAGTGCTGCAAATGTCCGTAACGAAAAGGTAATCAATTTGTGGAAAAAAATTTAGACAGCTGGACGAACAGAGAGTCTGTCAAATAATAAAAGTAATATTATTAACTTCGTGTGACTGGACGGCCTATGGGTAATTTAACATACTTACGAAGTTGCCGTTCGTATCACTGTTTCCACTTTCTTATTTGAGTATTGCTCTATTTTTCCCCCGCGTGTAAACTATGCACGCTTTCGTTAAGCTTTTGATTCGTTCCTTTCATCTATACATAACATTTTCCCAAAGGAATCCTCTAATTCAGCTAGTGATACTTATCGAAATATGAGACTGATTATGGTCCCACACATTAACAATAGAAAATACTAATGTTTCATCAGCCACAGGCGCTTCCTTGCGGATTCCTTCAACTAGCTGCAACCCGACATGCACTCTCGATGCACAGGTTCGCTCGATACTGCTCTCACCAACACCATCGCTGAGTGACGCACTGTGGTTTTGTGTTTCGTGCTGAAACAAATGTCTTACTATGTTTCAAACTTAAATCTCCAAACCGGGCACATATAATGTCACCATCACCACCGCCATTTCCATCATCATTATCATAACAGATACTTTATATGTGTTGGTGTCTGCTGTGTGAAGAATGAAATAACTGTGAATTACAAACATCAGCTGTGTATGGGACGTTTATAGAAATCAACGGGGAGACTTCAAGCTGTGTGCCTGATCGGGATTGGAACTACTTTTACTTACTACGTAATTTAAACACAACCAATTAATTTCCATTTACTACGATCACTTGGCAGTAAGTAATTTTAATTCCACTTTCTATTACTTGTGGAATTTATCACTATACTTCAGTAATTATTTAAAGAAGACACACGTATGTTTCACCAAGGAAACCAAAAAATATTAAACTTATAGCTATCATTCATATGATCAAAACTACTATTTAGTGCTACTACATTTCATTTCTTTAGGACTGTCATTTGTTAATGTTTTACTAACACCAATATTTGTCTGGCTTGCTTTGACTTGGAGAAGCAACACGAACAATTACTGTTAAGATTGTTGCAGTTAAACAACTACGTTAATTTACTTTCAGAGATGCTATTGAAAACTTATCTTCATGGTCACGCAAAGCGGTGGCCCTTAAAATGATACGTGCAAACTTTAGTAGTTAATAATCATTTTCAGAATTTACTACCGAAACAGCACTATTGCCAGTAATGTACTATTATTCAAGCTTCAATGAACATCAGGATACTCGGAATAAATTCGTTTAGGTAAGGACCCTACTGAGGTACATGAAATAGGAAAATAACGCTTAAACACAAAGGTACATTTAACACTCATATTCCACTGATTGAAGACGGATGGTTCATACTGTGATACACTTCTAAATAAAGTAATTTGCCTGTTACTGATGTCGAAGGTGGCGTGAGGCGGTGCTGCATAGTAACATTGCGCAGGTACGGCTCTTGATGTACATAGCTCTGTCTTCCTCTTGGTAGCGACGATAAAATTGCTTATTTGTGAGCTATTAATTTATTGCCGTACTGTGCCATTCATGATGAACACGTCCGAGGCCAAAACCCAGTCTTGCAGGTAAATTCTTGGCCTCTAGTGCTTGACCAACGTAATGCGTGTTCACCACTTGCAGGGCAGCTACCGACTGCCTCAGCCACTTGCGCGCCAATTCTTACTCGCGCGCCCCACCACCTTCTCCATTCCACCACAGAACGGAGTTCCATTCTGCCTATGATCCCTACACCTTCTCAATTTACACTTCTGCTTACAAAAACTCTAAGTATGAACCATCTACAATTGCATGACAGCATATACATACAAAATTAAGATAATTAATTATAGTTGTACTTGAAATATTGCATAATTATTTACAAAATATGTTTTAATATATCTATTTCACCTACGTCAGAGAGGTTAGTTTAAACAGATGAACTACACTTAATAATAGCTTACTCTGGTTACAGTATTTGCTTAATTTTTCAAAATTATTGCGGAACAAAGAATTTTAAAATATACAAATTAATGGCAGTTTTATATTTGCAATAGCATTACACCTTCTAGGCTACTATTTGTATGGTAACTCTCACGATCACAATTTTGCAGACTACGGTGATCTACTGATCAGATGAGTGTGTAATCAGATCCTACGAAATCGTTGACTAGCTATCGTCAATCACTTTACGTCACCGTCATATAGTGTGATAATGAACCTTCTCAAGAGATTACACGCAACTTCTTGCTATGCTTGTCCTGATTATGCCTGTTCAATGATACCTGATTTCGTGATCTTGCCATTGTTGCAGGTTATAAGTAGACCAGTTGTTTGGTACACAACGTATACGAATACAATCGATGTGTAATGAAGATTACGTACGTCAAAGATAAATCGGCCGCTAGGCTACGTCGGGATTGTGACAAAATCAGAACTGAAACAAAAGCTGTCGAATTTTTCCAGATTCTCAGTTAGAAAAACGAAGGACGAATGCGTGTTATTGCAACATAACTGCTCTCCGTTGATTTGGTGCTGAATTACAACAGCTTGCCTTAATTTCACACAAGTTAAAACACTGAATCAAGGAATTCAATAAAATAAGTTTGAGTGTAAGTCTGAAAATTAATTACAATAATGATCAAATGTTATGTGATAAGCAAATCGAGAGAAAAATTCTACATATTTACTGTGAAGTTGTAGAACCACTGGATGAGGTTTTTGTATCACAGTTTAGGAAATGCACTGTCTGCAAAGCCAAAGAAGTAAACGGATGAGAAGGAATGTCCTACATTACTTCTGATAAACTATATTGAGTTTTTGTAGATACGTTACCCGCGTGCTTGGAAAAAAGGATATACATTCAATGTCTACTAATAGTTTTGACTCATGATTGTGGAACATGAAGATATAATTATTCAACGAATGTTGAAGGAAGAGAGGGATGCATGTACGCAATTTATAGCAGAGATCAAAACAGAAACAATTTCGTCGGCAAACAGACTGGATTGGAGGACTTGATTTTTACTGTGTGATAATTAGATGGTGATAAGCAGGAATACATCGAGATGAATGTAATGTACATAAATCAAGAAATAAAGCTGTTAAATTCAAATGATGAAAAACTGGGGTATGGGAGGTGATCTGATGACATAACAAATTCAAAACATATAAGAGATAGTCGAATGTGTACGGCTCAAAGCTATAATGCAGCTAAAATTCGAGATGCGGCGTTTTCCAAGCAGTGGATGAGAAGTAATGTCTTTTCTTTTTTTGGCAATGAATTACAAACATGAGCTGTGTATGGGACGTTGATAGAAATCAACGGGGATAGCATAAATTCTGTGCCTGAGTGAGATACGAACTCGGGATCTCCTACTTAGTAGGTAGGAGCTCTTTCAACCTACCCCACACTACAAAAGTAGTGCTCCCTTCCCATTAATGTCAAAGCTCGCAGCAAAGCCTACTTCCGTGTGAGTTCGAGAGTATGTGTGCATCGGCTTGTGATCGCCGTAATTATATGTGTCTGGTCTCTGTTCTTTCGGACACTACTTTCGTAGTATGTGGAGTAAGTTGAGAATGTGGGTCTGCTCGGAAGCGTGCTTGGGATATGTCCACGCAGCCGCGCTCATTCCTCGGTGTCTTAGTGGTTGGAGCGCTTGCCTACTAAGCAGGAGATCCCGAGTTCCAATCCCGGTCGGGCACACAGTTTGAAGTCTCCCCGTTGATTTCTATCAACGTCCCATACACAGCTGATGTTTGTAATTCACAGAAATCGCATTCTTCACAGAGCAGACGCCATACACATATAAAGTTGATGTTATGATAATGATGATGGTAGTGGCGGTGGCGATGGTGATAGCGTTGATAATAAAATTAAATGTGCCCGGTTTGGACATATAAGTTGGAAGCATAGTAAGACATTTCTTTCAGGTCGAAAGACAAAACCAACGTGCGTAACTCAGTGGTGGTGTCAGTGAGAGGAGTATCGAGCGAACCTGTGCATCGAGAGATCAGGTTGGGTTGCAGCTAGTTGAAGGGATCCAAAAGGAAGCGCCTGTGGCTGATGAAACATTAGTATTTTCTATTGTTAATGTGTGGGACCCTCATTAGTCTCAATTTCGGTAAGTATCACTAACTTAATTAAAGGATTTCGCTCGGAATATGTTATGTATGTATGAAAGGAACGAATCAAAAGCTTAATGAGCGCGTGGGTAGTTTACACGGGAGCAGAAATACCAGAGCAATACTCAAATAAGAAAGTGGAAACAGGGATACGAAAGGCAACTTCGTAAGTCTGTTAAATTATCTATAGGCCTTCGAGCCACAGAAAGTTAGTAATATTAGTTTTATTATTTGACAGACTGTCTGTTCGTTCAGCTGTGTAACATTTTTTTCCAACAAATTGATTACTTTTTCGGTAGGGACATTTACAGCATTGAAAACCAAGTTCTATTCAATAATCAGTCAAACCGAGGAAATAGTATCTAACCCGACTTGTCCTACCGTGCGCCATATTAACTGAACGATAGCATTCTATGTGTGAAGCTTCACTTCAAGTGTAGTAGTTTTGTCAGCATATTGAGACCTGTGCACTTCAAATATTTTGGCTGTCCATGAGATTTCGGCTTGATATTGGTCTATTGATCGAAATCGTCATCACTGAGGATATAAAAAAAACAGCTGATTGTCATCTAAAATGGAGTTTCACAATTATTTGACAGCATTAAATCCACACTGCGTCCCAAATGTAATATTCTGTGTCCTATAAATCAGACGATTGGAA
This sequence comes from Schistocerca gregaria, assembly GCF_023897955.1. Classification (NCBI taxonomy): domain Eukaryota; kingdom Metazoa; phylum Arthropoda; class Insecta; order Orthoptera; family Acrididae; genus Schistocerca; species Schistocerca gregaria. The sequence goes on from NC_064920.1 coordinate 1,163,218,764, forward strand.
TTTTCTTTACTTTAAATATGTTTCATTCAACAACTAGGTTCGTAGAGTGGTGTACTCGTGATCCAGCTCATTTTTGAGCATCATCAGAATCAGCCAAATACATGGTAAGATAGTAACGCAGCTGAGATTTTCCCATTTGGCGATATGGAATGTCTTACTTCGTATTCCTGCTAGACTGTATGCTCCGATTGTTGAAGCCGCGTATTGACGATGAGAGTCATTACAGAGGAAAGACTATTTTTCAACCAGTGACCAGCTGGTAATGAGCTCCGTAGTGCGAAAGAATGGGAATATCATTTTCAGCAATCTTAGTCCGACTGAAAAGATTCCAGTTTTATTTGTATGACGTTTTACGATGTGCATGATAATAAATTAAAAAAAAATGTTTATACGTCTATGTGTGTGTGTGTGTGTGTGTGTGTGTGTGTGTGTTGTGTGTGTGTGTGCGTTAGTTTGCCTGTCTATGACGTATGTTTCAGCGTATACTGAAGTGCTGTGCTGTGCTGATGATTACGGTATCATATTAAAGCAGCTGTAGTTCATGTAGTGTCAGTGCCTCGTGTTTGCGCAAGAGATGCTGGAACAGCCAGTTATTAAACGATTTGCACCATATGTCGAAGTTCGCAATTTTAGTTTTAATAGCTTCCAGCGATTTCCCTTCACAGAATTAACTATCGCTGACGCGCAAAAGCAAACACGATAGCGTTATTCGGATTTACGCAACTGTGAACACAAAGTACGATTGAGGCGCTCTTCCGCCAACCGCTTAACAAACAACTGAATTGCTCTGTATCTACCACGTGACGTATCTAAGCCAATATGCTTAATGTCACATACCAAAATGAAAATAATTTTACAAAATTGTAGTTTTTGCCTTCTGAGTAACCTTCATGTAAATGTTTTTCCTATTTTGAATCTCATTCAGATCGCAGGCACCACAGTAGGTACTATAACGAGTACTGTCAATGAAAAACGCTTTTCTAGGTGCTGATGGTACGATGTAGTTATGCATTATGTACGTTCCAGAAAGGTGAGGGACACGATTTAATAATGGGCAATGATCAAATATGAAAGATTTCTGTAATGAAACACATACATTCTTAAGTAATTAAATTATGATTTACTGCGACGGAATACCAAATTTGTGAAAGCAAAAATTCCTTTTGCAGTAATAATTAAAGTTCAAATTTCGATTAGAAACAACAGTGATACTCAATTGAGATTGATCTAAGCTAACGGCTTTGGTTTGATACTAAAACTTGCCGTCTGTAACACATAAAACACAAGGTGAAGTGTCCATTAAAATTATGAAATTTTTACAAGTATGTAGAAAATGTTCTCCATTATTACTAAAAGTAGAAGAAACAGTATAACTTAGATAATATTGGTAAGAATGTTATCTCGTTAGAAATAAGTATGTATGTTATATTGTCACTGGTTAATGTCATATACTAAATGAAACCCTAGAAGCAGAATTTATGATTAAAGAATAATACATCAGGTAAACAACGTGATTGTAGGGCGTGACATGTGTGGATAGCGCCCTAACAGGGCATAAGTCTGGGACGAGCAGCGAGGAAACGAAACGTTTAACTATTGACACGACTGAGAACAGAGCCTAAAGGTGCAGTCTGTTGCTGGTGCTATGATTAGGCGGTAACTGGGACGACGACAGTCACACTGGTTGCTGTTTCCCTTTCAGCTGTTACTGGAGCGTGTTTTTATATCAATTTTACCCATGACCACTACTCAATAAATATAAAAAATATATAGTAATTACAGTCGAATGGGCAAAAGTCAAGTCATTTAACAAAACGAAAAGCACCACATCGGGCACCGCAAGGTTACGTCTTTACTTATGTAACTTGTCGCTAGCTGGACTGCACAGCTTAATTGTAAGGAGGTGGCTTTGTAGAAGTGGCAGTACACAACTGGCGCTAATAGTATAGGCACAGATCTGTATGTCCACGGTATCGGTGATAGGTTGCGAACACCCTCCCGAAACACAAGTGGTACAAAACGCCACAGTTTCTTGCGCATGTACCCCGACATCAATATGGGATATGATCACCGTGCACACGTACATAGGCCGCACAGCGGGTTGGCATACTCTGGATCAGGTGGTCGAGCAGCTGCTTGGGTATGGCTTCCCATTCTTGCACCAGTGGCTGTCCAAGCTCCTGAAGTTTCCTAGGGGTTTGAAGACGTGCAGCGAAACGTCGACCGAGAGCATCCCAGATTTGCTCGATGGGGTTTAGGTCTGGAGAACAGGCAGGCCACACCATTCGCGTGATATCTTATGTTTCGAGGTACTCCTCCACAATGGAAGCTCGGTGGGACCGTGCGTTATCATTAATCGGGAGGAAGGTGGGACCCACTGCACCCCTCAAAAGGCGGACATACTGGTGCAAAATGACGTCCCGATACACCTGACCTGTTACAGTACCTCTGTCAAAGACATGCAGGGGTGTACGTGCACCAATTATAATCCCACACCACACCTTCAAACCACGACCTCCATACAGGCCCCTTTCAAGGAAATTAAGGGGTTGGTATATAGTTCCCTGTTCACGCCAGATGAAAACCCGGCGAGAATCACTGTTCAGACTATAGCTAGACTCGTCCCTCAACATATCCTGGGACCACTGTTCGAATGACCATGTACTGTGTTTTTGACACCAGGCCTTACGGGCTCTCCTGTGACCAGGGGTGAGTGCAATGCACCTTGCAGGTCTCCGGGCGAATAAACCACGTCTTTTCAATTGTCTGTAGACTGTGTGTCTGGAGACAACTGTTCCAGTGGCTGCCGTAAGTTACCGAGCAAGGCTACCTGCAGTATTCCGTGGCTGTCTGCGGGGACTGATGGTGAGATGGAGTTTTACACTGTGGACGTCCCGTACTGTAGCGCCTGGACACTTTTCCTGTCTGCTGGAATCGATGCCATAATCTTGAGATTACACTTTGTAGCAGACGGAGGACCCGTGCTACTACCTGCTGTGTTTGTGCAGCCTCCAGTGGCCCAGTCGCCCTCCATAACGTCATCAATATCTGTCCTTTGAGCCATTTTCAACACACAGTCACCATTAGCACATCTGAAAACGTCTGCACCCTTACTCACTGCACCGTACTCTGACGTGCACCAACACACCTCTGCGTGTGTTGACTGCTGCCAGCGCCACCGTGCGACGACCGCAGGTCAAATGCACTGCAGGGTCATACACCGAGGTGATTTAAACCCGCAAACCGCTTACCAGAGCGTTGCTTCACCATGTATCAGCATTATCCCTAATTTATTGACATGAGTGTAGATATCACGGGCAATCAAGACCTCTGGGGAGGCGGTTTAAAGCTTGTACAAGTTAAAGACCAACATTAGCTCACTGTTTCCTACTGTCCATCGTTAGACCTTGATAACAGAAATGGATTGGTGGGATTATTCAATCGTGTCAACATTTAGACGGATCAACAAAAATTTTCTTCAGCCCGATATCTCGTGCTCATGTTTTGTTATTGTGAGTGTTGCTGAGCCGACCGGAAGGCGATCCCAGACGTTGTTTGAAAACATACACGTAGTTACCGTGAGTGCTATATCGGGGTAGAACGCCGCACACACGAATAGTTTCCTTTTTAAAGTAAAACACAAGCAGGGACACATCAGAGACGTCAGTTGAACAGGCCATGAAGGAAGAACCGCCATCAGAGACTGGGTCTGCATCATCACGTTATGGGTAAAATGCCTTTCAGCCAGAAAAGTTGCTTGTCTTGTGCACCAGAGTTATATTGACGTGATGCGGACAAGGAAATGCTTCTATTGATAGGTATGTTGAGTAATTACACTACACAGGGCATTTATGTTTGACAAAGGCATAAGTAATCGATATCTAAGACTTCTGAATCAAAGGATTTGTCGGCTGAATGCTCCAGATGTAAATTAGGCGTTTGAAGAGGCTACAGAACGTGAAATATTACATCCTATTGTTAGGAGACGACTGCTTGTGAAATAGTTGTCCCTGATACACATGTAAGATTCTAAAATTGTGTCGTTAAAATCTAGTTTTTAAAATTCGATTGTTAGTTAATGTCTTATCTGGAAGAGGTAATAGATTTGAATAAAACTGCTGTAAATCACATTTGTGTGTAAATTGTAATAAGATGAACATCTAAAAGATTTTGTGTAACACTTTTAAAAAACAACTTCGTTCTGAAGAAGATAAACATAATAAAAGAAATATTGGCAACATGCAAACTGGTTCATGCTGATGGCATTGGAGCTGTACAGGTGAAATCTAAAAGGGGTAGTCAGCTGTACAGGTGAAATGTAAAAGGGGTAGCCAGCTGTACAGGTAAAATGTAAAAGGGGTAGCCGGCTGTACAGGTGAAATGTAAAAGGGGTAGCCAGCTGTACATGTGAAATGTAAAAGGGTTAGCCACCTGTACAGGTGAAATGTAAAAGAGGTAGCCAGCTGTACAGGTGAATTGTAAAAGGCGAAGCCAGCTATGCAGGTGATATGTAAAATGGGTAGCCAGCTGTACAGGTGAAATGTAAAAGGGGTAGCCAGCTGTACAGGTGAAATGTAAAAGGAGCAGACAGCTCTACAGGTGAAATGTAAAAGGGGTAGCCAGCTGTAGAGGTGAAATGTAAAAGGGGTAGCTAGCTGTACAGGTGAAATGTAAAAGGGGTAGCTTGCTGTACAGGTGAAATGTAAAAAGGGTAGCCAGCTGTACAGGTGAAATGTAAAAGGGGTAGCCAGCTGTACAGGTGAAGGTGAAATGTAAAAGGGGTAGCCAGCTGTACAGGTGAAATGTAAAAGGGGGTAGCCAGCTGTACAGGTGAAATGTAAAAGGATTAGACAGATGTACAGGTGAAATGTAAAAGGGGTAGCGAGCTGTACAGGTGAAATGTAAAATTGGTAGCCAGCTGTACAGGTGAAATGTAAAAGGGGTAGCCAGCTGTACAGGTGAAATGTAAAAAGGGTAGCCAGCTGTACAGGTGAAATGTAAAAGGGGTAGCCAGCTGTACAGGTGAAGGTGAAATGTAAAAGGGGTAGCCAGCTGTACAGGTGAAATGTAAAAGGGGGTAGCCAGCTGTACAGGTGAAATGTAAAAGGATTAGACAGATGTACAGGTGAAATGTAAAAGGGGTAGCGAGCTGTACAGGTGAAATGTAAAATTGGTAGCCAGCTGTACAGGTGAAATGTAAAAGGGGTAGCCAGCTGTACAGGTTAAATGAAAAAGGGGTAGCCTGCTGTACTGGTGATATGTAAAAGGGGTAGCCAGCTGTACAATTAAAATGTGAAAGGGGTAGTCGTTCCCTTTTGAAACGGAATGGAAAGGCTGGAAGGCGAGACGGTGGAATGACTTGGAGCCATGCACCTAAGTAGAACACATAAGACTGAAGTTAGTCTACAGGCAGCAGTGATAGAGGAAATATCTAAGGCTTAGCGTGAGACTGGCTTATGCGTCAGTCTTTGCCTAAACACCCTCACACGGAGACAGCTGTTTCATAGTAGCACGCCATTTACAATTGGGCTGTATGATATTCATAAAACTACGCCAAGAAGAATTTATGAAGCCCTAAAAACACCAAGAGCCATGGCTGCTAATGTACGGCATTTGTAGCCACCACACTGGTACACCACACCCATCGACTACAGAAAAAGGTTCAGAACTTTATTTAGAACTGTAGTAACAGCTTGAAGCAGTAATTGTTTTGTACATCTTTTTAGAAACAAAAATTTGTTCCTCTCATAACGTGCTGGCGTACGCTGGCGCCAGCACGCCATGAGGCACAGGGGTTATGAGAGATCGATCAAGGTCAACGACAGACTCGCTGGAAACAATCCGCCAACGCCCTCTCGCCCGCCAGTGTTTGGGACCTCTGCCCCATACCGGATGGCCAGTTACTTAGTTCACTTGGTTCAAGTTTGAACGCCGTGTGAGTTCCAGTGTGTCACTGGGGTGGAGACGCAGACTTAGCCTCTAGCACAGAGACAGGCAGCACATAGCAACCTTATAGTAAACATGCTTCAGCAGCATTGAGGCTATGTGGAATATGCAGAAGAGAGCTTGTACACAGCATATGTAAGCTTATGTTAAGTAGCTCTCTATTTATAAATAAAGAACCCAGCAGTTTGTGCTATAGAGCGCGGATGCTGGCCACGAACCAACATCATCTCCTTGCTTCCCATGATACAGCTCTACAGAGACAACGAGATGACATAATCTAGTAAAGAGACTTCAACACATACACTGGTTCAAAGAACATAATTTTATTAAGACATATAACTAGACAGGATCCTATCCTAGCTAAAATGTTAAAAATGAAGGGTCTTATCCTAGCGCAAGTGTTAAAAATGAAATAAAACATTCTATTGTGTTTCCATATTTTTATCCGTTAGCAACCGGTTTCAACCCATCCTCAGACCATCTTCAAGCTTTTCCCCGCCATTACGCCTGGTATCACCAACAGAGCTAGCGAAATTCGCAAAAGTAAGGATGTCACTGCATCTATGGGTCTCGCTCCATCTGCCACCACCAGCAGCTATAATTGTGGGGAAAAACCTGAAGATGGTCTGAGGAAAAGGCCGAAACCGGTTACTAACGAATAAAAATGTGAAAACACCATCGAGACTGTTTTTATTTGGTTTTCAGAATTTTATACTGATCGCTCCTTTGCTCCATTTACAGAATGCTTTCTAAAATTTTAAATTCCAAGTGAAAATTATTTTGAGTATCATAAAATTATACAGAACTAGTTTTGCCAACTTAATCTACTAAAATAATTTCAATTTTATAATCAGTAAAATTTGTTTGTGGAGCATTAAATTTAAAATTTTCTGGAACTTACAATTTTGCTGAACTGTACGTAGAGAAGGTACTGATTCGAACATTCGAAATGACCATTTCGAGCACAATCGCAGATGCAAAGTAGATGCTCTTGGACAGGCGTCGACAGTTGTTTATGGAGGAAACACTGGTCTGTATGTACCCTCACAATCGCAGATGATATATTTTGAGACAGCCCGGAAGTATCGAAAGACTACACTGTATCTGAGTCAGCAGAGCGTACTCTTGTGATAAGCGATGCTGACTCTCGATCATAGGGCCGGGGATTCGATTCCCAGGCGGGTCGGTAATTTTCTCTATTGGGAGCTGCTGTGTGTACTGTACTCATCATTTCATCAACATCGACGTGCACGTCACCACAGTGGCCTCAACTAGAAGATTTGCACCAGGCGGTCGAATTCCCCAGAAGGGAATAACGGCCTCGAAGGCCATCCGCACATATTATTCAATTATCTTGTTCACATATGAAACAAGGTGGTGCTAGAGTGATGTTCTGTTATGGCATTAACTGGGGTCACCGTACACCCCTAATGGTTGATTAGGGCAGTCTCAATGCTTTCAGTGCACGGAAGAGGGACAGTATCGCCAAAGCTTAGGTGACAATTTCGCCTTGATGGATAGTAACTCGCGTTCTTGCCACGCTGATCCGCAAACACATTCCCTCAGCATGCTAGGATTACAAGAATCGAGTAGCCACCTTATTTCCAGAACGAAACAGCTATGGGATATGTCTGGGATCAACTTAACCAAATGTTTACACACGATCGCCATTGAAGAGTGAGTTAGTTTGCGCCAGGGCTGGCTTAATGATCTTATCGATGCAAAGCCACGACAGAGTGAAGCCTCCATAGTAGCAAGGGGACGTTACACAACAAGCAGACGTTGCGCAGGCGTGCTGCGAAAATATGTATGAGAAACGAATGTTTGTTCTTTTATTTTATATTTTTATTTGGTGAGCTTCATACACAGTAAATGAACATACACACATACCTTAAGGTCGACTTCTGTTTTCAGTGCTGTGAGTTTTGAAGTAAATTGGTGATTCAAAACTTTTGTTGATGTTTATCACTGAATGGCTAGAATGGTCCCCAAGAACCAGTTGCAGGTAAACTTTCTAAAGTCTTCCAGGTGCAACAAAAATTTGGGTTCAGTATTTCATATAATTAACGGCTAGGTTTAAAAATTTAAAATGCTGTCAAGAACGACTCATTAATAGGTGTAATCTTACGTTAAAGGTTTAACACAATAACGCAAGTATTGAAGTAAAATAACTGTGTATGTACCTTGAGGCAGTGTAGCTCACAGCTCGCAAATTAAACAGACTATATTTGTCCACTATTGGATGATTGGTCGATTAGGGAGAAAGGGCCAAACACCGAAGTTATCTGTCCCATCGGATTAGGGAAGGATGGGGAAGGAATTCGGATGTTCCCTTTCAAAGGAACCATCCCGGCATTTGCCCGAAACGTTTTAGGGAAATCACAGAATACCTAAATCAAGATCGCTGGACGCGAGTGTGAATCGTCGTCCTCCCGAATGCGAGTCCAGTGTGCTAACCACTACGCCACCTCGCTCGTTCCAGTATTGGAGCATTAGAAAGCACTTAGCGGGGATCAACAAACTTTAAAAAAGGTAATGAAGGTAATGAAAATAGCCTGAAGCAGGTGTTGGCAGATGTGAATATTACAAAACTATCAGTTTAGTAAGTCAAGGCTGCAAAAAACTAATACGAATTCTTTACAAACGAGTGGAAAAACTGGTAGAAGCCGACCTCGAGGAAGATCAGTTTGGATTCTGTAGAAATGGTGGGACACAAGAAGATATACTGACCCTACGACTTATCTTAGAAGATAGGTTAAGGAAAGGCAAATCTACATTTTTGACATATGTAGACTTAGAGAGAGCTCTGGACAATGTTGACTGGAATACTCTCTTTCAAATTCTTAAGGTGGCAGGGGTAAAATATAGGGAGCGAAAGGCTATTTACAATTTGTACATAAACCAGATGGCATTTATAAGATTCGAGGGAACAAAAGGAAGCACTGGTTGGGAAGGGAGCGAGACAGGGTTGTAGCCTGTTCCCGATGTTATTCAGTCTGTTTATTCAGCAAGTAGTAAAGGAAACAAAAGGACATTTCAAAATAGGAATTTAAATCCATGGAGAAGAAATAAAAACTTTGAGGTTCGCCGATGACATTGTAATTCTGTCAAAGACGTCTATCGCCTTGAAGAGCAGTTGAACCGAATGGACAGTGTCTTAAATGGAGGACATAAGATGAACACCAACAAAAGCAAAACGAGGATAATGGAATATAGTCGAATTAAATCGAGTGAGGGAATTAGATTAGGAAATGAGACACTTAAAGTAGTACCTCTACATGTACATTTATACTCCGCAAGCCACCCAACGGTGTGTGGCGGAGGGCACTTTACGTGCCATTGTCATTATCTCCCCTTCCTGTTCCAGTCGCGTATGGTTCACGGGAAGAACGACTGTCTAAAAGCCTCCGTGCGCGCTCTAATCTCTCTAATTTTACATTCGTGATCTCCACGGGAGGTATAAGTAGGGGGAAGCAATATATTCGATACCTCATCCAGAAACGCACCCTCTCGAAACCTGGCGAGCAAGCTACACCGCGATGCATAGCGCCTTTCTTGCAGAGTTGCCACTTGAGTTTGTTAAACATCTCCGTAACGCTATCACGGTTACCAAATAACCCTGTGACGAAACGCGCCGCTCTTCTTTGGATCTTCTCTATCTCCTCCGTCAACCCGATCTGGTACGGATCCCACACTGATGAGCAATACGCAAGTATAAGTCGAACGAGTGTTTTGTAAGCCACCTCCTTTGTTGATGGACTACACTTTCTAAGGACTCTCCCGATGAATCTCAACCTGGTACCCGCCTTAGTAACAATTAATTTTATATGATCATTCCATTTCAAATCGTTCCGCACGCATACTTCCAGATATTTTACAGAAGTAACTGCTACCAGTGTTTGTTCCGCTATCATATAATCATTCCATAAAGGATCCAACTTTCTATGTATTCGCAATACATTACATTTGTCTATGTTAAGGGTCAGTTGTCACTCGCTGCACAAAGTGTCTATCCGCTGCATATCTTCCTGCATTTCGCTACAATTTTCTAATGCTGCAACTTCTCTGTATACTACAGCATCATCCGCGAAAAGTCGCATGGAACTTCCGACACTATCTACTAGGTCATTCACATAAATTGTGAAAAGCAATGGTCCCATAACACTCACCTGTGGCACGCCAGAGGTTACTTTAACGTCTGTAGACGTCTCTCCATTGATAACAACATGCTGTGTTCTGTTTGCTAAAAACTCTTCAATCCAGCCACAAAGCTGGTCTGATATTCCGTAGGCTCTTACTTTGTTTATCAGGCGACAGTGCAGAACTGTATCGAACGCCTTCCGGAAGTGAAGAAAAATGCCATATACCTGGGAGCCTGTATCTAATATTTTCTGGGTCTCATGAACAAATAAAGCGAGTTGGGTTTCACGCGATCGCTGTTTCCGGAATCCATGTTGATTCCTACAGAGTAGATTCTGGGTTTCCAAAAACGACATGATACTCGAGCAAAAAACATGTTCTAAAATTCTACAACAGATCGACATCAGAGATATAGGTCTATAGTTTTACGCATCTGCTCGACGACCCTTCTTGAAGACTGGGACTACCTGTGCTCTTTTCCAATCATTTGGAACCTTCCGTTCCTCTAGAGACCTGCGGTACACGGCTGTTAGAAGGGGGCAAGTTCTTTCGCGTACTCTGTGTAGAATCGAACTGGTATCCCGTCAGGTCCAGTGGACTTTCCTCTGTTGAGTGATTCCAGTTGCTTTCCTATTCCTTGGACACTTATTTCGATGTCAGCCATTTTTTCGTTTGTGCGAGGATTTAGAGAAGGAACTGCGGTGCTTCCACTGTTAAACAGCTTTGGAAAAAGGTGTTTAGTATTTCAGCTTTACGCGTGTCATACTCTGTTTCAATGCCATCATCATCCCGGAGTGTCTGGATATGCTGTTTCGAGCCACTTACTGATTTAACGTAAGACCAAAACTTCGTAGGATTTTCTGTCAAGTCGGTACATAGAATTTTATTTTGGAATTCTCTGAACGCTCCACGCATAGCCATCCTTACGCTAACTTTGAGATCGTTTAGCTTCTGTTTGTCTGAGAGGTTTCGGCTGCGTTTAAAGTAGTAGATGAGTTTTGATATTTTAGGAGCAAAATAACTGATGGTGGTCGAAGTAGAGAGGATATAAAATGTAGGCTGGAAATGACAAGGAAATCGTTTCTGAAGAAGAGAAATTTGTTAACATCGAGTATAGATTTAAGTGTCAGGAAGTCGTTTCTGAAAGTATTTGTATGGAGTGTAGTCGTGTATGGAAGTGAAACGTGAACGATCAATAGTTTAGACAAGAAGGCAATAGAAGCTTTCGAAATGTAATGCTACAGAAGAATGCTGAAGATTGAATGGGTAGATCACATAACTAATCAGGAGGTATTGAATAGAATTGGGGAGAAGATAAAGTTGTGGCACAACTTGACTAGAAGAAGGAATCGGTTGTAGGACGCGTTTGAGGCATCAGGGGATAGCCAATGTAGTATTGAAGGGAAGCTTGGAGGGTAAAAATCGTAGAGGGAGACCAAGAGATGAATACACTAAGCTGATTCAGAGGATGTAGTCGGCACTAGGTACTGGGAGATGAAGAAGATTGCCTAGGATAGAGTAACTCCGAGATCTGCATTAAACAAGTCTCTGGACTGAAGACCACAACAACAATAACAATGAAGCGACAGTTAGGGATTGTGTGCAGCCAAGAGTTAAAAACCTCTAGTGTCCACCATGAGTCAGTCTCTTTCAGAGCGCTCGTCGAAAGTCACACAGAGGGCAAGTTCTTCTTGATGGAAGAGAATATTATGTTCATAGGTCCCTAAAGAAAACTGTCCTTTGGCTCATCAATATTGCAACTGAGAGCCCCTGTTGCTGGAAGTCAAACCAGAATTTGTAGCAAGTTGCCGTCTTCTGTGTACGTGGTGCCATTTGGCGACTTTGTGTCTGGGAGCTAAACAAGACTTTGTAACTATTTGGGGCCTTCCATGCAAGCATTGCCTCACCAGTGCTGCTGCTGAGCGTCTCTGGGACCAGGACCCAAACCAGAATTTGACTGGAAGCGCAACGTCATTCATTTACCTGTCGAAGTATTTCTTACAAACCTTCTGTTGCTGTTGTGTACGTCTATTTTTCGAACTGCAGAAAGAAATATACCCTTACCATGGTTTGTTCATTTGTAAAATTATTCCTCAGTTGTTGCTATGCATCTGATATCTGTTAGAGCGTGCAAACATCGTGTATTGTTACGTCGTCAATCTTCTTTCCTCCTTGAACGACCACTGTATATAGTAACTTACATTACAGGTGAAACGAACTGCGTGGTACTTCCACTACAAAAGCTCGCCCGGAGACGCTCTGGGAACTCATTTTTCAGAAAGACTACCTTTTTTTGGGCCTAAGCGCATGGCCTTAGTGTCCCCGCCTGTAGCCATGACACGTCTCAAAACACTACAAAGTCAATAAATTTGTACAGTTCATTTACTTTCCTCTTGTATAACTATTTGCAGTTTAGCAGAAAACAATATTCTAATGCAAAACACCACTTATCGTTGGCACAGAAAACCAAATTACTAGTGTTATCTATACAAGCTATAACGATTCTTAAGAGAATGGACCTTGACACAGTAACCAGAAACACACAGTCTAGCATATGAAAAGTTGAGTTTACTAAAGTTGTTTTTACCGCACGAAATATAATGGTAATGTGACTGAGTTCAGGCTAGATAAAGCTGCTGTGACAAGCTACTTTTTAATAAACTCGGTTATCATAATTTTTTATGTTTATGTACATTTTAATGTTATATTTTACCATAGGTATTGCATTTTTGTCTGTTCCCTGTTTTAGAGTAGTAATAATGAATGCCTAGCAAGAGAAATCAACCGACGTCGTCATTACACATAGGGCGATGTATACAGGGTGGTCCATTGAATGTAACCGAGCTAAATATCCAAGCGTCAAACGAAAAAACAACAAAGAACGAGACTTGTCTAGCTTCAAGGGGGAAACCAGATGGCGCTCAGGTTGGCCCGCTAGATGGCGCTACCATAGGTCAAACAGATGTCAACTGCGTTGTTTTAAATAGGAACCACCATTTTAATACATATTCGTGTAGTACGGAAAGAAATATGAATGTTTTAGTTGGACCACTTTCATCGCTTTGTAATAGATGGCGCTGTAATAGTCACAAACGTGTGGCTCACAATTTTAGGGGAACAGTTGGTAACAGGCGGTTTTCTTAAATTAAAATACAGAACGTAGGTACGTTCGAACAGTTTGTTTCGGTTGTTCCAATGTTATAGATGTACCTTTGTGAACTTATCACTTCTGAGAAAGCATGCTGCTACAGCGTGATCACCTGTAAATACCACATTAACGCAAAAGATGCAGAAAATGATGTCCGTCAACCTCAATGCATTTGGCAATACGTGTAACGACATTCCTCTCAACGGCGAGTAGTTCGCCTTCCACAGTGTACGCAAATGCATTGGCAATGCGCTGACGCATGTTGTCAGGCGTTGTCGGTGGGTCACGATAGCAAATACCCTTCAAATTTCCCGCAGCAAGAAATCCTGGGACGTCAGATGCGGTGAACGAGAGGGCCATGGTATGGTTCTTCGACGACCAATCCACCTGTAATGAAATATGCTATTCAATACCGCTTCAATCGCACGCGAGCTATGTGCCGAACGTCCATCATGTTGTGAGTACATCGCCATTCTGTCATGCAGTGAAACACCTTGTACTAACTTCGGTAGAACATTACGTAGGAAATCAGCACACGTTGCACCATTTATATTACCATCGATAAAATAGGGGCCAAATGTCTTTCCTCCCATAATGCCGCACCGTACATTAACCTGCCAAGGTCGCTGATGTTCCACTTCTCGCAGGCATCGTGGATTTTCCGTTGCCCAATAGTGCATATTGTGCCGGTTCACGTTACCGCTGTTGGTGAATGACGCTTCGTCTGTCATCGTCCCGTAATTTCTCTTGTTCCCAGTGACAGAACTGTACACGACGTTCAAAGTCGTCACCATGCAATTCCTGGTGCATAGAAATATGGTACGGGTGCAATCGATGTTGATGTAGTATTCTCAACACGACGTTTTTGAGATTCCCAACACTCGTGCAATTTGTCTGCTACTGATGAGCGGATTAGCCGTGAGAGCAGCTAAAACACCTGCTTGGGCATCATCATTTGTTGCAGGTCGAGGTAGACGTTTCACATGTGGCTTAACACTTCTTGTTTCATTTACTGCCGTAATTATTCGGCGAACGTTCCGGATACTTGGATGATGTAGTCCAGGATAGCGAGCAGCATAGATAGCACACGGCCGTTGGGCATTTTGATCACAATCGCCATACTTCAAGACTGTATCGACCTTTTCCGCAATTGGTAAACGGTCCATTTTAACACGGGTAATGTATCACGAAGCAAATACCATCCACACTGGCGGAATGTTACGTGATACCACGTACTTGTACGTTTGTGACCATTACAGCGCCATCTGTCACAAAGGGAAATAAGCGGTCCAACTAAAACTGTCATATTTCTTTACGTACTACACGAATATGTAATAAAAAAGGGAGGTTTCTATTTGATATCCTTTTAGCCTATGGCAGCAGCATCCAGTGGGCCAACCATAGCGGCATCTGGTTTTCCCCTTCAAGCTAGACGAGATTCATTCTTTTTGGTTTTTCGTTTCATGCTTATTTCGTGAGATATTTGGCCCGATCACTATGAATGGACCACCATGTATATAGCAACATTTCTAATTTACCATCTCCAATCTCAATGACTGCACCACAATATAACTCATTTGGCCCATTTACCTGGATACGTGTTTGTCATAGGGATGGTAAACATGTAATGTCTCCTTTATCTACATTCTTCACGTTTTTTTATAGAAATGTGTAAATCACGATATGTTTCAGAGTTCTTATTGATGAATATGCTCCCACACGCCCGCTTATGATTGTAACGTTGGAGCAATTACATGACGAGACCCATGACCTGCTCTCTACGGCCTAAAATACTTGTTTTTCGTAGGTTTCTATCGACATTGTTTAATATCTTCCAGTTCGGATGGTACCTGTTGCAAATCTTTTTCTCCAGATATTTGTTAGAATTTCTGGTCAAAACATCCTGTTCCACCATACGGTGAATAAGAGTATGTACATTTACGTAACGATCAATGCTTCAACTTCGATAACTTGTTGTGAACTGTAAGCGGTGATCACATAACCGACGGCTACGTACTGCTTTGGTGGTGCACCGCTGACATCGTCTATGAAGGAAGTTGTTTGTCACGAAACATGAACAGTTTGAAGTAAAGTAATGCCCATTGACGCCTCACAACGCCCTAAGTGTTTATTTCCGAACATTCTTCCCTTGACTTACTCAATATAGGATCCGCTACCATATGTATAACTTTGCATGTACGTTTGGGGTAGCCTGTATACTAAAAATTACATATGAACTATAATTTCTTCTACTTAAATGTCCTGATCATTTCATAAGATGTATGTGGGAGAACGTAATATACTTTCTGACTCCTCTTCTTTGAGTCTACGATATCGTAATTTTGACACCAAACCTCTTCGTTTTGCACAACGCCTATCATCTAGTTTATGCCACCGCAATTTTAAGAGCATCTCTGTAACTCACGTTTACCGAACTAACCCTTTAATTAAATCTGCCGTTCGTCTCAGAATATTCTCCATTCCTACCGGGGGAGAGACTCACGTGCACATCCATTACACAACAATCAGTAGAACAAGGTTTTCGTAAGCTATCTCTTTCGTAGACGAATTGCATTTCCTTCCGACTTATCAGCAAAACGTTGTCTAACATCTGATATTCCTGAAGTTGCTTACATGCCATCGTTCCAGTTTAGATACTCCGGAACTCGCAATTATTTTACGGTTGTAGATGGAGGATGAAGTATGCCGTGTATTGTCAGAAGAAGGAACATCTGTTTTGGAAATTTTCGATGGCGTGCAGGAATCACACAGTTGATGCAGAGAGGAACAGCAGAGAGCTAAGAGAAGACAGGCAGACAAAGACTAATAGATACGGTGAATCAAGAGGAGAGGTACATACTTTGATAGTATTGCTGATTCTGAATAAAAACGTCATGTAATCATATTTTCTCTTGTTGACTATGTCCGACTTGCAGTCGTTTGAAAATCACGGTCATCAATTTGATATCCATCTTCATCAGCTCTCACATATGAATACAAAGAAACAGACTTTAGGATAGGCATTGTTGCTTTTACTGACTGTACGTAGTGAATGAGCGGTGAGTTATTATTGATGAATTCCTCATGATCCATTGGTTTTTGATAACCGTCTTAATGAAGTACAGCATCTTGATTTCCTTCAGAATTCCGTACGGCCAACGACACGTGTCCTCCTCGTGAAACGCATCCTTCGTGTTCGGTCAGCAGCCATGCAGCCATTTCCTGGCCACTGAGGTCACCAAGTAGATTAGTGTTTTTGGGGGTAGCTTAAGAAAGGTTTACAAGCTCAAAGTTGATGCAAAGGAGAATTGGATCTTTCCGCTCTTATTTTACATATGTGTGCACAACTTAACGACCGCACGAATGACTCGACCACTACTGGAATGCATGTCTTCTTCTAAACATACATGGTGGTGTCTTTTTGTTCTATATCGTGTCTCCCTGCCACTTTCGCGCAACGACGCTCTGAGCGTGTTTTTTAGGGAATTGACTAGTTTGAACCTGAGACCTGTTGCTGGTAAGGAGACGCCAGACCTCACATGACATGTACAATTCAGAAGAGCTCAGTGAGACTAGCGATGATATAACCAAATACCAAATGATCTCAGCGTCAGCTCCACTGCACTCCCTGTAAAAGAATCTTAATACTAACTAAATTTAGTGCAAGGGGTTCAAGGCTTTCTTATTTTTAGTTAGCTGGTAAAATAACGTCGAAAAAGCAGTTAAGTTTACCATTGGAAATTTTATTCTACTCACAAAACATTGTTTATAAATTGCACTATTGATAATAGGAAGTGTTTTAATACAGGATGGTAAAAACCAACTGCGTTCAACTAAAATGTGAACGAATATTCCCTGAATGGGTTTCCAAGTTCTACAGTGGATCGAAGGATGACCTATGCGATATCACATCTATAATCTAGGTTTGAATTAAGTTTCACAAAACAGAAAAACTATCAAAATGGTCTGCAGTGACCCTCAATTATCTTTGATAACTTATCTAACTTCTCGTAAATTACAGTGGCTGATGTGGCTTCTCAATAACTATATAACAGAAAAATCATCGCGTTTCAGATCTTTACTTCAAGTGGCAAATGTGAACACCATGAGTTTTAATTAACGATCGACAATAGTATTACGCACTAAAGGAGGTGTCACAGATGAGACTTCTGCAGTTCTGAGTGAAGCTTTATGCGCTGTTATGCGGCATCGCGTGCGTTCATTACCTTGTCGGTGTTCGTCAGTGGGGCGGCGGCCGGCGCAGCAGCCATCCAGCTCGCCGTCTCGGAACTATCTCTTCACCTAACTTCTCCTTACTACCATTTACCGAAGTTGGTCTAAAAAAATCTATCTGGCTGTGTTTTCATCTGACCAATCAGGGTCTCAATGTTAACCGTAAGCTCTGTCTACAAAAATTCTGTCTATTCAATGAGAAACGTTATACTTTTCGTGGTGGGGCAAGGTTTTTAAAGTTTGCAACGTAACAGAGACGCGAAAAAGTCTCACGCTAAAACCTGCAGCTGGTGTGGTCCTTTTAGCGTTATCGTAAGATCTATACTGTTCTTCTGGAGGGCTCTATCTTTTAACATGGGCTGGCGGGTGGTCCTAACCTAACAGAGACGCGAAAAAGTCTCACGCTAAAACTTGTGGGTGGTAGTGGCCCTTTTTGTGTTATCGTAAGATCTATACTGTTTTTCTGGAGGGCTCTAGCTTTCAACATGGGCTAGGGGGTGGTCCTTGACGTAATAGAGACGCGAAAAAGTCTCACGCTAAAACTTGCGGG
Organism: Schistocerca gregaria; assembly: GCF_023897955.1. Classification (NCBI taxonomy): domain Eukaryota; kingdom Metazoa; phylum Arthropoda; class Insecta; order Orthoptera; family Acrididae; genus Schistocerca; species Schistocerca gregaria. The sequence continues at coordinate 1,163,236,781 of NC_064920.1, forward strand.
TGGTGTTGCCCTAGTGGTTAGCTGGCGACGTGGGTGTCCAGTCTGTCCCTTATCGTAGGGCCTTCTAGCTTAACACCGTTCAGCTCTCGGCTTCTGTTCTCATTTCTCACCTAGGGATTGTATCGGTCTCACGGTGGGAAGGTACGACATGCATTTAGGCATTCTTGTGTTAGTCTGTGGTATTCCATTTGCTCACTCGTTACTCGTATTACTTTGGTTAATTTAATGTCACGATTTATTCGGAGCTCTGTAACACACTACTGGATTTGCTTATCATGTCAGGGTTTTCATGGAAGGTGTTGGATTTGTATGACACCTTACATATTGTAACACCATAGCTCTAATGCAGTACGGATTTAGTTTGCTTTTGTTTTGTTTAATGTTACATCATTGAGCTTCTGTAAATGTGTTTTTCTGAATTGATAACATAAAATTGTATACTCCTTTCTTTGTAAGAACAATATTATGATATGATTCTATGCAATGTAGTGTATCTGTCATTTCAATTCTATGTCCCATTTGGAGGGAACAAATCTTACTGTATATAATTGTAATTTCTGTGTGAATAATTTTTTGTAGAAATGTCAATACGTGCCAATATTCTGTTTTATTGAATGAATTTGGTTGCTGTTATGTAAACTGCTGATCCTCACTTAGGGTTCTTAGTTAGTTTGTATGTAAAAGGTGTTGTGGTTCCCCTCGGGGACAGAACTGTGTAGCGCGTGCAAATTGTGGTTGGTCTATGTAGAAAAGGTGGAACAAGAGTCAGTCGGGGACGAGCCACGAGTCGGGGACGAGCTACCAAACTGTACATTGCCATGTGAATGTTACAATTGTGCTGGTTCCGAGAGAGGCTTTTTCTGCTACTTTCCAATGCCTCGGATGGATGGATAAATAGCTGGAACTATTCTGGAATTTGTATCTATCATCGCCACCAAGAAATGACAGAGTCCAGCAATTCTACCAGCAATTCCACCTACCAACATGCAATCGCCACCACATTGCGCAATCACTGTAAAGGAGTACTACAATAATGTACTGTGAAGCATTAGCTTAATGGATGTGTTAATGTGCTCAAATATAAGGTAATTTATAACTGAATTTATGTACCTACCTTGATTTTTCTTCTTATCATAACACCTCTCAGGTTCCTCTCCGTTAGAACTAAAGTGATTACCGGGTGTCCCTACTGAAATAATATTAAAGACCAGTGTTTTTGCTAATTAATGCCTCGTGAACATAGAAAAAGAAAGTTAAAGTTAATGATGCTTGATGAAAGTAATTTTCCTAATACAACTGCTTATTAATGTATTGTTGCCAACTTCAAATTAAGAGTTCGTAAGACTGAGGCTTATAAAGTTTTGCTTAGTAAACGATCACATTACTGCCTGTTGTAAATCTCAGAAGGTGAGTCAGTGTCTTACATATATGTTAATTTTGTCTCTCAATGTAGTAAAAGTGGAAACTGCAGTATGAAACGTTATATACTCATGTTTGCTAAGTGTTTGTCTCTCCTGTGTATTAGAAATGCTTATTAATAGTATAACAGGATCCACAGTTTGTCTATTGTGTTAATGCTAGGTAACAACTAATGTAAAATTAGTAATTATGAAAAACATTATTTCTTTATTCAAATGATAGTGAGAAGCAACCTGGTAGTGGATTCCAGTTAACTTTCATTTTAAATAGTAAAGTATTTAACTGAGAGAAACTTAACTTATATTCAATTAATGACTCTGCAGTGAACAGTAATAATAATGTTATAAAGACCATTCAGTTTGTGTAAGCCCTGAAAGTAATAGTGTATTTCGGTATCAGTTATAATTTTGTAAACAGTTTGTGCTGCTCTAACTGTTAGTTTCAATCATATCAACATACGTATGTGTCAAGAGTTCACCGCACTCACATGTGACAAAGTATAGGTTGTGTTTATCCATTAAAGTTATTAATAACTATTTTCTTGAATGAGGATGTTAATCATTCTCTTGCCTAGTTAGGCTGGCGACCATTTTCTTTACCCGTTAAATAGTGCAGGTAGGCAAAATTTTGTTTGTTACTGTTCAAATATTTCCGTAATTCTTACTTTCACTTCCGATAAGCCACCTCCGTTAGGTACAACACGGTCAAAACTACAAAATTCCTCTCAGAGGGTAACACTGCTCTGTTTAGTTATACCATAACTGCTTTAATAAGATTGTTTTATTTCACAACCTGCTTTAAGGTTATGGTACAGCGGTATCAGACGGTAGTGTTATAATATCACCACCCTTCAAACTTTAATTTGCACTGAATTTAGGCAATGATTGAATCGTTGTCTATGTCAGTAAAACATTTTCTAATTTGTCTAAATTTTATTGCGTACTGTTCAGCCACATTATTCTGTTCTATGATAGTTTGTATTACTAATTTATATTTGTATATTCTTCCACATTATAATTAAAAATGACAAGAGAAGAATATTTTTATACTATTATTAATTTATAATTATATTCTTTCTTTATTTAAGTGTGAAGTTGGTTTTTTAAGAAGTTTGTTATCGAAAGTGAGGAGTCTTTCACATCGATTTTGTTAGAAATATTGTTTTTATAAGTGTAGTCAGGCCGTTTTTTGCTCGCTCTGCTGAGTCGGGGGCGCCCCGGGGTTTACGAGCGGCGAAAGTCGGGTGTCTGCTTGTCTGTCCCTGCAGCCAGCCCCTTCTGACGTTAGGCGTCCCGTCGCGTCTCAGCAGAGTTCCCCTAGAGGGCAAATTTATTGCCCACTTTCGCTACAAGAAGGTCACTCTCTTGGTCTCGCTGTCCTCATGTCTTGCTAATTACGTCCTTTTCTTGCTTGATACTTCTGGCGTTGCAACTTGTGGGTCGTTGCATCTATTCCTTGTTGGAGTTTTTACAATGGTTCCTACAAAAAGTTTTACTTATAATCATCTAACATATGTCTAGTACGTACATTGTTTTGCGCCCTCTTAAAAAGCTTTACAAATATCAGCGCCCTTTCCATGTTACAATTCTAAGATATTTGGAGTCTTAATGTCTACTCAAGAATCCTCAAACTCTTTTTTTACTTATGTTTAGTGTCGTGGTGTATACCATTTTAGTACTTCATGCTGTTAGACTATCTATGTTTTATTCCTTCACCTTAATATATGGTACTATTGATGTTATTATTGAAACTACTTTCTTTTTCCCACCTTCCTCTCTCTTCATTTTCTTTCTCCTGACGATCTCATCTGCAACATAATCTTGAAATATTGTGCTGATTATTTAACAGTAATAAAATTAATCTTCAAACTTGTACTGAAAGTGTTTAATACTGCCAGTCTTAGGTAAAAGTACCTCTGCTTTATCTCGTAAAATACCCTCCAATTCTCTTTTACTGTGTCCCGAAATACCTTGAACTTCTTGCAATTTTTCGTCGATTTCTTTATGGACTTCTAACATGACTTGAGGCGATTCCTTCTTTTGTGCATACCATTCTAATTCTTCATCCTTTTTATCTCGCATCATTTTTAATTGTTTGTTTATAACTGGTATTTCATCTAATTTTAGCTTTTGCTCAAAGAGAAGTGTGACATTCCTGAATGTTACGCTACCTTTCCCCATATCTATTATCGCTCGTCTCTCATTTAAAAAACCTGCACCTATAATCAAATCTACAGTTAGCTTAGGTATAATTACGAAGTTGGCTTCGATCTTTTGACCTTGGAACGAAAGAGTTAACCTTGTTTGTCTCGTCATTTCCGCAGCATTGTTTCTAATGGGACCTCTTACTTTAATCATACGTGTTTTCAGAACTGGCAATTCCTCATTGGCATTACACTGCATGAATAAATTTTCTGAGATCGCAGTCAGTTCACTTCCGCTATCAATTACAATATAGACTGGAATATGCTTTACCATGGCCTTCACAATTGGTTGAATTTAAAGGGGTTGGTTCTGTTCTTCTTTCTGTCATGATGTAACAAAAACGGAAGGCATATCAGAAGATACATTTCGCATACAGACGAAAGTTTACAAAGGTGCAGATAACTACTGCAGATTATTAAGATGTAAATGCATAATAATCGCATACAAGTAGCGAATTGCAACGACACAAACCTTTGGTGCGCAGCAGTAAATGTATTTCGTGCAGGAAGTCTTCGTTGTGGGAAGCGCTCTCGATAAATTCGTACAGCTGCCCTCTCAACACCTTTTGCCTCGCGATAAATTAAATGCATATCGCATAGTTCAGCTATAGTAAATCCCGTTTCCATCATAACAGTTAACAGAATTTCAATAACATCTGCACAGGTTACTCGCCTACTGTCGTCACTCGGTGTATTACAATGACGCAGCCACTCAGGCCGCAGTTGCCTATGTGTTTACTATTTACGCTATCGATGTCAATACGCGCAACGTACGTGCACGGCCAAGTATGTACCTTTCCAAAACCATTATCCTGAACGAACTGTTTTTTTTTCTACGACAACCGTAGGAAATATGCATACATGTTACTAGACTATTTTGTCAAGCATTGAGAGATGTGCCATCTGTATAATTTTGGCGCCTTATACTGTTTACACCCTGTATATTCACTTATGAAATATGTTATTAACTGTCCTAACGAATTCAAGAGTAATAACAGTGTACATGGATACAACACTAGGAGAAAGTCTGATCTTCACTACTCAAGGTTAAATCTATCTTTGGTTCAGAAGGGGATAAATTATGCTGCCACAAAAGCCTTTTCACTTACCTAATAGCACGAAAAGTCAGGCAGATAGCCATACATCACTTAAAGGGAAATTAAAAGAATATCTGAATAGCAACTCTTTCTTCTCATTAGATGAATGTCTGGATATAGTAAGTGGGTAATTTCCCCACCACCCACTCAAAAAAAAAATGAAGTTGCATGTAATATTTTGTGTAATGTAATATCTTGTACAGACACCTTTTATTAACGTGACACGTTCCACATCATTACGAAGTTTCGTATTCATGCTCTATGGAACAAGTACAGTGAAACAAGTAATAACCTAATGTAATCTACTGTGTCTGGATGGTAGAGTGGTCAGAGCATCTGCCCAATAAGGTGGAGCCCTGGGTTCGAATCGCAGTCTGACACAATTTTTCTACTGCCCTCTTGATGAACACTGGTAATTAAGGTATTTAATTCTTTTTTGTCCCGATGGTTGGTGTTCCCCTGGTAGCTAAACAATATTTCCTTGATATATTTAGTTTTATTTTTCTAATGTTATTAGGGGTGATCAAGATAAATAGGTCACCCTGTGTAAATAAAGGAAGTAACGCCCTCGGTGCAGTTTGTACCTGATTCCTAAGACGTTACACAGCAGCTACAGAAACAGCAGACCGCCTTCTTGCGCAGGCGCAAGCCTGCTATGTGGCGCGGAGACTCCACGCACGCAGATGCGGGGCGGCGGCCATTAAGCGCTGACCGGCGCCGCCCACGCACCCCGCCGGCCCCGCCTCGGCCCGGCGCGACAACAAAGGACGCGGCGCCGTGATCGCGCCGATTACCCCCTCATATAAATTCAAATGCGAATTTGCATTTTCATAACGGCGGCGTGGCGTGGCGCCCGCGGCCGCCGGCCCATATAACTCCGCGGTCGGCGCGGCGTCCGCTAATCTGGGCGCCGCCGCCTGGACGCCGGGCGCCGCGACGCCGCCGCCTAAGCCCGCGCTCGCATGTCTCGGCACGCCCGCCCCACACCTGGCTCCTTATCGCCATCTACAAGCCGTGACCGCCGGATCAGCAAACAGCGGTGCGCTATCACCCGGGGGCAACTAGGCGCCTCCGCGCTGCGTCAGGGGCGAGGGCAGGCGGTGGCGGAGTGACGAACTTCAAACCCTAAGTAAGCAGCCGGCTGCCGCCGCGGCTTTTGCAGAATGTGCAACTCGTCTGCCCCCTGACACACTGCGACCTGCAGTAAAGGCAGGCGCCAACTTCTTCATTTCCAGCTTACTCGCCGGAAGACAGAAAACCAATTAAACCGACGTAACCCTGTAGTACCAATTTTTATGCTGTTGTAATAACGAGAACAACGATTGCAAGATCTACTGCCTAACATACACCCTGACGCTCTCCAATTTACTGTTCTTTTTCTGACCGTACTCAAATATTCTTTGATGCAAACGGTGTGCGTGATGACTGGGAGTTGTGTGATGTCCTTAGGTTAGTTAGGTTTAAGTAGTTCTAACAAGGGAACCTCCCCATCGCACCCCCCTTCGATTTAGTTATAAGTTGTCACAGTGGATAGACCTTGAAAAACTGATCACATATCAATCGGGAAAAGGTGGGTGGAACAATGAAAAAGAAAAGCAAATTATAAAAACTGTATAGTCCATGCGCAAGATAGGCAACATCAAGGTGACTGGTCCCGTGGTTAACGTGAGCAACTGCGGAACGAGATGCCCTTGGTTCATGTCTGCCCTCAAGTGAAAAGTTTACTTTCTTTATTTTCGCAAAGTTATGATCTGTCCGTTCGTTCATTGGCGTCTCTGTTCACTGTAATAAGTTTAGTGTCTGTGTTTTGCAACCGCACCGCAAAACAGTGCGATTAGTAGACGAAAGGACATGCCTCTCCAATGGGAACCGAAAACATTTGATTCCAATGTCATAGGTCAACCGATTCCTCCACAGGAAAACACGTCTGATATGTTCTATACGACACTGGTGATGGCATGTGCGTCACATGACAGGAATATGTTGTCGACACACCTAACTTGTTTTCTCTGCCTCGTGATGAGTGGGTGTTGTGTGATGTCTTTAGTTTAGTTAGGTTGAAGTAGTTCTAAATTCTAGGGGACTGATGACCATAGCTGTTAAGTCCCATAGTGCTCAGAGCCATTTGAACCCAAATTGTACACTTGGCGAATGGGTAAAAAGATTCTTCTACCTTGCCCGATTTAGGTTTTCTTGTTGATGTGATAATCACTCCCAAAAAAGTGATGAAAACATAAGAGTTCGTCCCATAAACTGCAACAAATGAATGCAACAGTTTACTGTAGCACAGTTTTCCCTGTGCTCTGTCAAAACATATGTTTTTGACGTTTTCAAATGTTTCCATGAGTAGACCGTCAAATCCTCCATATGTCCAAACAAATCTGAGCACGTCGTGGAATTTTGAGAGCGAAGTTGATTATGTGTAAGTGCCTGAACTTTGTTAATTGTCTGAAAATAAAAAATTAAGCTTTTCACTAGAGGGAAGACTTGAACCAAGTACCTCTCATTCCGCAGCTGCTCATGCTAACCACGGGACCACGGCGCTCTTGACAATACACCAGCCTTGATGTTGAGTATCTTGCGAATTGACTACTCAGTTTGTATATTTTGCTTATTTTTTTCATAGCTCCACGCAACTTCTTCTTGTTTCTTCTATTGATCTGTGTTCAGTTTTTCAAGGTCTATCCACTGAGCCAACTTATAACTAAATCTGAGGGGGGTGCGATGGTGAGGTTCCCTTGTAAGTTCTAGGGGACTGATGACCACATATGTTAAGTCCCATAGTGCTCAGAGCCATCTGAACCAAACGGTGTATACTTAGTAATCGTTTGGATACAGCCTGTCACTATTTTACAATCATTATGTAACAATTCTTAACCATCCTGTGTAAATCTGACCAATACTTAGCTTGCCTAATATCAGGTTGGTGCATACGACTGTAGCGTTCCTGTTTCGCCTGTTGGTATTCTGGTTTTTATTTGTTTATTTATTTATTTAACCTGGCAAGATTTGGGCCACCAGGTCCTCTCCTACATCCAAAGGGGCATTCTACTTGTTGTGTTGGCAGAAGAGCCAACACCGTGTTACGAATGGAGGCCAAAGGCTATGCTAAACTGTCGTCTCTGTCAATGAGAGCGTATGTAGACAGTGAACCATCGCTAGCAAAGTGGGCTGTACAACTGGGGCGAGTGCTAGGGAGTCTCTCTAGACCTGCCGTGTGGCGGCGCTCGGTCTGAAATCCCTGATAGTGGCGACACGGGGGTCCGGCGTATACTAAAGGACCGCGGCCGATTCAAAGGCTACCACCTAGCATGTGAGGTGTCTGGCGGTGGAACTACACTACTTATTTTACGTTCATATGTTTTAGTAGGTATGTTAAAATACATCTAGTACAAAAAGTGAAATAAACAATTACAAAGGCACACTTGGAAAAATACATACATATAGGTTTTATATTCGTAGATGATAAGTACTGTTATAATTAGACATTATGAAAGAGACAGATTTTAGACAGGAGTGCTAGCAGCAGGGAGTATGAGGGACACTTATGGTGAAGGGAGGAGAAGAATAGAGACATGATGTAACATAATTAAGGGAATATGAAAGAAAAGAAGATTGCGTGGTCAATAGAAATATATGAAGAGGAAAAAACTATTTTACAGAGGAAACGATTGGCCTTGTACATTTATCTTGTGGAAAAAGCTATGAGGATGATAGCAGGAAATGCTTCAACGTCAGCAGGGGATTGAATTTTGCGCAAGGTAGGGGGCACTTTGTTCCAGAGGAGGACAGCGGCAACTGAGAAGGAGTTTGCAAGAGTTTTTGTTTTGTGAGTGGGCACAATTAGGATAGCAAATAAGAGTGACCTCGTCTTTCGATTATGATGGCATGAAAGGTGTTTAATCTCTGAAGCAAGGTACTGGGGTGCTTGCGCGACGAAGAGTCGGTAAAGTAGGCATAGAGTGTGGTAATCACGCAGTTTGTCTGGCCGCAGACGGATTTTTTTAAATTACGGTTCACCACTGCTGTTTGAGTTTACATATTGCCGTCATTTTGCCACTTGTAGATAGTGAGAGGACCTTTGGACGTTAGAAAATGTAATGCAAAGTGGAGAAATCGAAACATTTCCGACATATTCTTCTCTTTGAGTTCAGGAGAGAGCTGACAGCAGCAGAGGCAGCAAGAAAAATTTGCGCCATGTGTGGGAATAATGCCACTTCACAGAACGTGTGTAGGTGTATGGATATCGCATGCTCCAACCCAAAATCACAGTAATCAGTGGTTGGCCATATGTGCATCTATGCTTATTCGTCATCATTTGGCCCATGAACGACACCGACCATTCCAATCCTGGTGACAAGAAACGGTGTTTTTATGCTAAAATAAGCAAAAGACAGGAATGGTTGAGTCCAAACGAAGCAGAAACTCCCCGAAAATGACCTGCGCGTATCACAAAAGATAATGTTATGCACCTGGTGGAACACCTGCTGCGTGGTGTGCTACAAATTGCTTCCCAGAGGCGTAACCATCACAGCTGTCATTTACTGTCAAAGACCGAGACGTGTTTCAGACGCAGTCCAAGAACAGCTGCCAAGAAGACTGCGTGTTGTGATGCCACTCCAAGATAACGCTCTCCCGCATTCTGCTAGATTGACGAAAAGTGCTATACAGGTGTTGGGTTGGGGAGTCAATCTGCAGACACCTTATTCACCTACTTTTGTGACAGACTTTCAGCTTTCCGCTCTGAACCAAACAGTCTTCAAGGAACTTTGTATCTCTGTGAAAATGCGCTCCGAAGTTGGATTGACAAGCTCTTCGGCTCAAAACCATGTGCTTTCTAGAGTCGCGGAATCGAAAAATGTTCCAAAGTGTTGGCAGAATATTGGAAATTGTGAAGGAGAATATATAATTGATGCCTGACATCCCTGTTGTTTGTGAATCTGTCATATTTATTAAACTTACGGAAAAACGGTACGAACTTCTTCACCAATCCAATAATTTACTAAAGAAGGGAAGACGGAAGAAAATAAAATTACATGCGTGTAATTCTTTTATTAGGTGAGGTAAACAAACTGAAATAAAACCACTTGTATATGCTTCATGCTAATACTAACTTTCTTGGTGAAAGAAACTTGTTTACCTCTAGGTTTGTAGCCCGGACTCGCTTGACGTAAAAGTGTTTTTAAATATCTAGTGGTAGAGTTTCTGATTACAATTAATCAGCAGTTGCCACTTTATACACTTTTGAGGGCCTGTGGACTTTTATGATGTTGAGAGCTGGAATGGGGCGCCTTCTTAAATTGCGTTGGAAGGTTAAGTCTACTCGGATAACAGAACAAGGCCATAATTAATCTAAAAAGCCTTCAGTACAGCAAAGTGTGACGACCACACCCAGCGCGTCAGCGGGGTTGATTGTTGACGTCAGGAGCAGCCATATTTTGAGGCGGGATCAGCGATGCAAAGCAGGGACGCTGTGAGGGGCCGGAGGGGAAGGGGGTCGGTTCTTGGAGAAAACTGGCGCGTGTTTTTGGGACGCACCTTTCTGGCCCGCGGCTGCGAACGACGCCGGCTGAGACGGACACGGAGGCAAGTTGATTAATTAGCGGTGCTGATTAATGGCGCGAGTTCCGGCGCGGTGCGCCGCGGCGCGGCTGAGCGCGACAAGAACCGTTGTGGCGGGGGTGGAGGGGGCGGAAGGGTGGCTGGCTGGTGGCGCTCCACAGCCGGCTGCGGCCTTCTGGGTCAGGGAGGGCTCCGAACACGTGACTGTCGGTGGGAAATACACTACAACATTTTTCAAATGATATTGTGAGTTGGACTTACATCTACATACACAAGGTGTTTCACGATTCATGTTGCACACTTCTTCAGGTTCTACATCAAGTCCGATGTCCGGAAACGCCATCTAGCTACAAGGCTTGTCACAGGCGCCGGCACCTGTACATTTACGTTTATTATTATTATTTTGAGCTTTTCCTCATTACAGCGGCTTATCTCCAACAATAATTTACTTGGAAATTACTATACAAACAATAAACCTTCTTAAACTATATTTTGAAAATATTCCTCCAGGTGTTTCGATCTTGTATGTCCTCTTCCACTGCGCCCATTCTCCTCATTGAGTGCTGTACATTTTGGAGCCACGTGATCATAGATCGTCCTCTTATTCTTCTTCTCCCCTCCGGTTCCCACTACAGTATCAAGTTTGGTATTCTGGTTTTCTCCATTTGTCGTACATGCCCTTACCACTGTAATTTCTTCCTATCCATTACGTCATATATTCTTTCAATTATTTCTATTCTCCTTATTATTTCGCTGTTCCTTATCTTTTCTTTCTTGGATATTCTTGCCGATCTTCTTCAGAATCCCATCTCTCGAGCTTTTATTTTTTAATGTGCTTCATGTTAATTGTCCAGGTCTCGGTTCCAAATGTTTGTACATACAGGTGTTTCCGTGATGCTGTTACAAAATTTCTAGGCTGACGGATAAGGATAAACGTATCAGTTTGAGGTAATGGATCCTTTACCGGAAACGGACGAGTTTGAATTTAAAACCGAAAATCCTTTTGATACCTCTGACAGCGAAATACATGCACCGGTAGTGCCTTTGCTCAGATTGTGGGTTGGCAACTTTCCGAGGTGCTAATATGCACCAAAAAAGAAAAATTATACGGTACATATGGGCACTAAAAAGGATATCTTAAGAGGGTTGGGTTGAGTTCTTTGGGGAACGAGACCAGATACTGAGGTCATCGGTCTCATCGGATTAGGGATTGACGGGGAAGGAAGTCGGCCGTGCCCTTTCAAAGGAACTATCCCGGCATTTGCCTGGAGTGATTTAGGGAAATCACAGAAAACCTAAATAAGGATGGCCATTGAACCGTCGTCCTCCCGAATGCGAGTCCAGTGTCCATATCTTAAGAGTTATGAGTACTTCTTCAATAGAGGAGATATGGTTCTGAGCCTGCTTGGTTCTAGGCGCTACTGTCTGGAACCGCGCGACCTCTACGGTCGCATTTTCGAATCCTGCCTCGGGTATGGATGTGTGTGATGTCCTTAGGTTAGTTAGGTTTAAGTAGTTCTACGTTCTAGGGTACTGATGACCTCAGAAGTTACGTCCCAAAGGGCTCAGAGCTATTTTTGAACCATATGGTTCACAGTGGCAAAGATAAACAAATGCTTATAGCCCCTCAGGCATGCGTCTTTGAATCCATGTTTATTCGACATTTTTTCTTTGTTTTGATCCACACTAGCGACTCTGAAAGGAACTTCCTCTCCACTCTTAGCGACAACGGTCCCAGTACATGTATTACACTGGTATAGGTATCAGAACAGTTTTTGTTTTTAACGTTCTTGTTAGTTTCCGGTGCAGGGACCGTTACCTCAGAGTGATACATTTGTCTTTCATCCTAGAAAGTCTGTAACATCATCTCGTGATCACCAAATATATGTACGTACATTTACAGGCGCCAACGCCCGTAACTTTGACGCTCTGCAGTGTTGTTGAATGACATTTCCCGATAATGATTCCTACGTATAATTTGATCTACCAAGTTCCCTCTACAATCTCTAGAAGTGTGTAACATAAACTGAGGAATATCCTGTACATACATACCCTAAGAGCCACTATACGGAGCATGGTCGAGGATACCTTTTACCAGTACAAGAAATTTCCAGTTCCACTCGCAAATGGCGACAGGGAAGTATATTGTTTACCTTATCTCTTCAAAAGTATCCGGACACATATTGGCGGCCAGTAATACCGGGTGTGTCCACACTTCGCCTTAATGACTCCTAGAAATCTGTTGGGTACATTCTATATGATGAGTTCGAGCATGAATAACGTGAAGTCTTGTACGTTTCACTTAAAAGGTTGCTTTGTATTTGTACGAGGATGTTTGTACGATTTTCGACAAAATATGTTTACTTTACGTTTCATTTTTTGATTTGTTTTTTTTTTTCGTGTAGAAACCTTCTCGGATCTTTCTTCAAGTGAGTAAAAATTGATAGTTACTCAACAATGCTCAGTCGCAAGCCTAAACACAATTTTTTTTTCATCTGCATGATTGCTGTGCTGCATGTAAGAGGAAATTGTCCGTAGTAGGCTGTAAAGTAGACTACCTTTACTTAAATCGTGCGATTAGCTAATTTCGACAACTTGTCTTTTTCAAGCACTAGTGCAATATTGTGAATTACATGTCGAAATTGTCACATTATTATTCAATAAACGTAAAAGTAGACATTATATTCCATCCTTACATTGTGAGTGCATCCACATTAACGCGAGAACTTTAAATATCATATCGTGATCTTTGCTCTAAGTAGCACAGCTTGACGACTAACACCCACTGATATTTTTTTGTCGACAATGTGTATGCATTCACAGTGTAAGGATGGAATACAACGTCTGCTATTACATGTAGTGAAAAATAATGTGATAATTACGACATGTAATACGTAATATCAAACATGTACTTGAAAATGACAAGTTGTCGAAATTAGCTAACCACACGATTTAAATAAACATTACATTACAGCCTACTTCGGATCATGTTTTACTTTATGAAGCATTTGGAAGCTGTGGATCTACATCTACATCCATACTCCGCAAGCCACCTGACTGTGTGTGGCGGAGGGTATCTAGAGTACCTCTATCGGTTCTCCCTTCTATTCCAGTCGAGTATTGTTCGTGGAAAGAAGGATTGTCGGTATGCCTCTGTGTGGGTTCTAATCTGTCTGATTTTATCCTCATGGTCTCTTCGCGAGATATACGTAGGAGGGAGCAATATACTGCTTGAATCCTCGGTGAAGGTATGTTCTCGAAACTTCAACAAAAGCCCGTACCGAGCTCCTGCAGAGTCTTCCATTGGAGTTTATCTATCATCTCCGTAACGCTTTCGCGATTACTAAATGATCCTGTAATGAAGCGCGCTGCTCCCCGTTGGATCTTCTCTGTCTCCTGTATCAACCCTACCTGGTACGAATCCCACACTGCTGAGCAGTATTCAGGCATTAGGCGAACAAGCGTACTGTAACCTTCTTCCTTTGTTTCCGGATTTCATTTCCTTAGGATTCTTCCAACTAATCTCAGTCAGGCATCTGCTTTACCGACGATCAACTTTACATGATCATTCCATTTTAAATCACTCCTAATGCCTACTCCCAGATAATTTATGGAATTAACTGCTTCCAGTTGCTGACCTGCTATATTGTAGCTAAATGATAAGGGATCTTCTTTCTATGTATTCGCAGCACATTACACTTTTCTACATTGATACAATTGCCATTCCCTGCACCATGCGTCAATTCGCTGCATTTCAGTACAATTTTCCATTGTTACAATCTCTCGATATACCACAGCACCATCCCCACAAAAAAACAAATTTTTTGTTTACTATGCAATTCACAGTCAAGAGAAGAATGAAATTTACACCATCCAGTAGACTGTGCGCTATACCAACTTCCTGGCAGGTTAAATAAGTGTGCCGTATCGAGACTCGGACCCGTAACCTTTGCCTTTCACAGAAAAGTGCTCTACCGGCTGAGCGACCACGCACTTCCACCAACACCTCATCTCCCACCTTCCAAAATTCACCGTAGCTACTAGTGAAAAGTGCGTGACTGAGACTTCTGGAAGAAACGATATTGGGCTGACATGACTTAGCCACAACACGGGGGACGTTTCCAGAAAGAAACTTTCATTTCTCAGTGGAATGTGCGCTGACAGGGAACTTCCTGACAGGTTAAGTAACCGACTTGAAGCTATTTCTCTGCCATTTCACTTCTGAATAGTGCAAGGGTAAAACAAACATTTAACCTTTTCCGTGCGAACTCTGATTTACAGAACTTTATTGGTTCAAATGGCTCTGAGCGCTATGGGGCTTAACATCTGAGGTCATCAGTCCCTTAGAACTCAGAACTACTTAAACCTAACTAACGTAAGGACATCAAACACGTCCATGCCCGAGGCAGGATTCGCACCTGCGACCGTAGCAGTCGCGCGGTTCCGGACTGAAGCGCCTAGAACGATCTTTCCTCCATTTGTAGGTGGTTGCCAACAAAATAGTTTTTGTAGTGGGAGAATTAAGTTTGTGACTGAAGTTTAATGAGATGATTCTGACGCTAAGAAAAACTCCTTTCTTTTAATGATTGCCACCTGATTTGCATATCATATTCGTGGCAGTGTGTCCCCTATTTCGTGAAAATACAAAACGAGCAACCCTGTTTTGAACCTTTTCGATTTTCGTGATAAATTCTACTTGATGCGGATCCCACAACTCACAGCAGTGCTCCAGAGGATGATAGACAAGCAGAGCTTAGGCAGTCTCTTTAGTAGATCTCTTACATTTCTTAAGTGTTCCTACAATGCAACGCTTAGCTCTCTGAACAGCATTACCTAACTCTATTTTAATTATTCGTAGATATGATCGATAAGTGTACACTTGTATTCACAGGCTTTAGATTTGTGTGATTTATCGTGTAATTGAATTTTAGTGAATTCATTTAAGTACGATGGGCATGACTTCTCAATCTGGTCTAAGTCTTTTTAATCATCTGAAGGCTTCAAAGGCGGTAAATGACAGCATAATCTGCAATCAATCTAATAGGGCTCAATATATTATTGATATAGATCATTAACAGCAGCACACCCATATCACTTCCTTGGGGAGCGCCAGATATTACTTTCGTTTCACTCGTTGAGTTTCTGTCATTTACTACGAATTATGCTCTCAATGAGAGGAAATCACGGATCAAGTCACAGAACTTGTAACGTGCTCGTTGGGCACACAATACTTCTTAAAGCCTGTACTATGCTAAGTGAACGGGCTTCACCTTATGAGAAAGGATTTTCGTATAGATATCGACCGCATGTACCTGAATGGTGGCAAATCAGACTTACACCCACTCGGTAATAACAATGTTCCGTCAAGCAAGTTCGAAATGCAATTACACGTCAGTATGGACCAAAAGCAACACTGCAGATGCTACCAATTTAATAATAATACGGTCGCCAGCCTAATTAGGCATTAACTGAGTTTCTTCCCTGTACAAGTTGGTGTATATTCATGCTAAACAACACGTAGTAACACTGCACAATAAAGTAAAATTTTAGAACCAAAAAATCTATTGAACTGATAGTTTCACGTTCTGTACTGATATGGAAAAGCCATGAATACATAACACTACACTATAATGTATACTACAAAACTTTATACTGTCTATTAATCTGATTAAAATCGGGCATAGGTTCCCCTAGCAATAGCACTTTCGTGAAACGCACAAAATGTCAGTTTTGATAAAGATAAAACACTGATAAATTTTGACTTTATATTGATTTTAACTTTTGCTGGTTAAATCAATGTGGAACTCTTCAGAATTCAAATGAATAAAAGAGGGGGGGGGGGGCTGAAACTGTTATGATCACTACATTAAAAAATTGATTACTGAAATTATCATGCGTTCAAGATTTCCAGTATATGAGTTACTACTCATCTTATTAACTTCTCATTTAAATACATTTATATCTGTCTCGAAATAATTAAACTTCCTTACTATATCAATATTTAAGTTATCTTTCAACTTCGTTAGACTTTCGTTATTCATTTACTGCTTCATAAACAAAACAGTTCTTTAAACACCATTCTAACATAACTAGGTCTGCAAATAATTATTATTAACACAAAATTTAATTTTTCATTTCGGGAGACTCGGATTGCACAACATTTGGAAAGGACCCTGTCTAGGTTAATTATGAGGATAATTAAATGAGGGGAAAGTTCTGGTAAAATTTAGGTTATTATTGAACAGTTCACTCTATGGTCCATATGAATACAGTACTAAAGGTTTCAACCTGCTTGTATCGATGCGGCGGTTGGTGGGCGGCGAGATGGCGAGGCACAGAGCACACATACAACCACATCTATGGTTCTTGACGTATCCGTACTTTAATTCTTCTCAGCGTCACAATACTTTTCCATTTAGTGCCTATGGAATTTTGTCATGCTGTGTGGGCGTTGGAACAGCATACCCGAGGCTTAGTAAAACTAGGTCTTCCAGGAGAGCCTCCTCGCTCCCGAAGATGTTGCTCAGACCAATGCCAAACTCCAACTACTGCTGCTGCTGAGTGTTACATTTCAATTCTATCATAATATTACTTGACATTTTACACAAACATTAATATTCACATTGAAACTTGTTTACAGTCTTCTTAACACAATGCCGGCCGCGGTAGTCTCGCGGTTCTAGGCGCGCAGTCCGGAACCGTGCGACTGCTACGGTCGCAGGTTCGAATCCTGCCTCGGGCATGGATTGTGTGATGTCCTTAGGTTAGTTAGGTTTAAGTAGTTCTAAGTTCTAGGGGACTGATGACCACAGCAGTTTAGTCCCATAGTGCTCAGAGCCATTTGAACCATCTTAACACAATGGCTTGAAACAAAAAAGAAATGAAAACAGAACATCAATTACACTAATTTATCGAAAGATCAGATGGAAAAATAATTACTTATTTATATGTACAATAGTACAACGTAGTTGTTGTTACAAACTGAGACGACCGGCCATAAGTAAGCAATCTGATTGGAAGCCGTTTACGAGGGACGCTGACAAAAGCTTTCTGGAAATCTATAAATATGGAATCAATTTGACATCCATTCACGATAGCCCTAGTTACTTCTTGAGATTAAAGATATATTTGTATTTCGCAGTAACCATATTTTCTGAATTTATTTGTCAATAAATAATTTTCTTTAAGGTACTTGATGATTTTCGTGCACAAAATATCTTTCAAGATCGTCCTTCATGTCAACGTCACTATATGAGACTACAATTCAGTGGATTAATATTATATCCTTTGTTGAGGTACGGATCTTTCGACGAGCTATTGTATCAGCACATGCTGAAAGGGACCCGACTGGTATACACTCTAGAGGCATTGTCTCTATTAAGTGATTTAAGCTGCTTCTCTACACCGAGAATATATGAAGGGCTTATTTCAATAGTGGTACAGGTCCATTACTTCCCACTTTTCTCTCTGTAATGCTTCTGACATTAATGGTCTAAACAAACAGAAAGAAAGGTTTATCTCTGGCAAGAAGCCATATGCTTGAATATTTCTGGTATCTCATTTGTAGATTTTTCAGCGCTCATCTAACTATATTACTCTGTATGTCGGAATAAACAAAAGTGGACTTGTACCACTATTGAAATAAACCCTTCATATACCTCTATGCGACCCAAGTTGAAAGTTGTTCTCCATTCGAATTCTAAAAACAGCTGTAGCGAGTTATCTGTAAAAAATAATCATTTCCATAACCCCCACATGTAACAAATACAGCAGCTCATTTCTGAATTGCTTCGGTGTCTTGCTTTAATCCGTCTTCATGGGAATCTCATACACTTGAACATTACTCATGAAATGGATGTTCAAGTGTTGTACAAGCACTCTCTGCTACACATTTTCCTAGAACTCTTTCAATAAATCGATGTCGACCATTCGGCGTCCCTACTAATCGGCTTACGAGCTCTTTTCATTTGATGACGCATTGCAACGTTATGCCCAGACATTTAATCGACGTGACTGTCTCAAATAGCGCAAAGCAAAAGTGTTATCTAGCATAACATGGTTCTTTTCTCCCCTCATCTGCATTAAATCACATTTTTCTCTTCACACTTCAAGCATTTCATAGTCAGCTCCCGGAACTCAACTTCCTAAAGTAGTACGACGTAATTCACAAAACCAAAATGCTAAAAAAATGGTCTTAGAAGATATGCGAGCGCTGTCAAGTAGGAAAATTTTCACCATTTTTACTAGTCTACATAATCGTTCTTGAGAGATTCAGAAACTGTTTACATAATTAACATATTTCTCATTTATTATTCCGTCTCAATTGCACATTTTAATTACATTACGCGTTTCCCCAATCTGGATCATCTTTAGATCCAAAACTAACTAAAGCTAAATATGTACCATCTAATATTTTATTATGAATTATTATCCTTTCTGTAATTTTAACGCAGCCACTCTTGTAGACTCATGACATACCAACCACCCCCTCCATGCTTCCTCTATCCTCCCCTCATCAGCCTCACTCCGTTACCCTTCCATCCTCTCCCCCCTACCCCCATCATACACCTATTTCAAACACTGAAGACAGTTGCAAGACACAGTACTCTGATATGTGTTTTGAGTTGGAAAGACGGGTTGCTTTGGGCAACATTTGTGTACAGTTAATGTCTTTTATACTTATTGTAAAGTATTAGTTGGTATGTATTCAGTTTTACCTTGTTTTAGATTTGAACAGCATCTGAAGTCACCAAAACACATATATAATTGAACAATGTGCAACAGAGACGGAACAATAAAGGAAAATTAACTTTCAGCATTTTATCAAAGTCTCTGGTAAGGAAGTGCATGTCATATAGATCTTCCTGGAACAATATCGGCATTTTTATACTCGTAAGTAAGAATATTCCTTTAGTTTTAAAATAGCATTGATTTCTTCAATGCTAAATGATAGTTAACAAACTATAAAAGTTACATAATTTAATATTCGACTATTAACTGCATGAAAATATATTAAAATTAGAGACAGACATGTAAAATGCCTCTCTCTTAAATTAAAAGGAGTGGTAGTTCTGCAAGGTTCGCAGAAGAGCTTCTGTGAAGTTTGGAAGGTAGGAGACGAGATACTGGCAGATTTGAAGCTATGAGGACGGGTCGCGAGTCGTGCTTGGGTAGCTCAGTTGGTGGAGCACTTGCTTGCGAAAGGCGAATGTCCCGAGTTCGAGTCTTGGTTCGAAAAACAGTTTTAATCTGTCAGGATGTTTCCAGATTGAACGCTTTGATAATATATTTCAATTTCTAGAATTGAAAACGTACTTAATTTTCTGTTTGATGTTTCGCATTTTTTTCACCATGTTTTAATCATTTTGGTTACTCGAATTTCATGCAATTAGTAATTAAATGTAAAAATATTTCCTTTATCAAATTTAGGTTTTAATATTTGAAATTAGCGTTAAAATGATGTAGCGCACCATAATCAAATTAGGGGCGTCACAGTGACAAGACTTATACTAATTTCACATTCAGTTGTCGCCGAATCTTGTAAATTCTTTTGTACTTAAAGAGACTCAGAAGTCCTGTAATCTTCAAAGTCAATGTATCTAATGTTTTCCCTTCTTCTTTGAGACTTGCGTCCTACTGTTCTTGGAAACTGATGTCTAGGGTGTGAACCTCACATTCTGTGAGTAAGAAGAGAATCGAAGGCGGCCAATCTGTAACGTACCATTGTCAGTAGAGAAGAAACCTGCGAATGGCATACAATGTAAAATAAATGTTTCTTTACTGGCTCAACCACTAAATACTTTTCACAGAATACCCAGAATCATCATTCATTATTCTTCTTAAGGAAGTCAGTGTTGTATTTCAAATCTGTGTGCAAGAGTAGAGACAAAGCAATAGCTTGGGTATGACACTGCTATCAATTTGATAAACGACATTTTCATTTGCGTATAAGGACAATGTTGCTTCCTTTGTGTCATTTTCAGTTTTCTGCTTTACTGAGCACATGCTCCTCGTCAGCAGGCCTATAAAACATTTATATGAGACACAATATCTGCTATAGGCTGTATGTCATGGGAGTTGTAATGTGTTAATAATGTTGGTATTTTGTGTTAGACTGTTTAGTATTTACTTGTATTCTACTTTTAAGCCTTCATAGAAATCTTGCAGTTGTTCTACTAAGTTTATATGGTTCCTAGCACATTCACATATTAATAAAAATCATTGCTTAGTAGAAGTGAAAAGTGATAGTCTACATGGTCCCCCCCTCCCACAAGTAACCGTTCCAGCTATCATTGTTAGCCTAGGGGACGGTTCCTGGCTAAAAATGTTTTCCTTAGGTTTCATAAAGTTTTGACAGTAAATTTCATAAGTCGTTATTATTAAATGCTTTAACTTGCTGCAACTCTGTCTTACAAATTTTATAACGTAATGTTAATTCCCTACGCTATAAATCACCGTTACTGTGGAACTAACGGGAGGTTACAAAGTTTTACTCCTAACAGAGATATAGAAGTGTTTGGTATGTAAAACAGGTTTACTATATCTGCTCCATAATATCAGTGACATATATCACTGTCAAAGACGCCGAAGATGTTGAAGATATCGGTTCTTCTGTATTTTTCTTTCGTGTCTCTGTTTGTTTCGCCTAGAGGAAAATGTGTTTGGTATTATAAAGCATGACGAGCCTCATTTATACTCAAACAAGAATGTGCTAGAAGCCACATAAGATTAATAGAATACCTGCAAAAATTCCTGTGCTGAAAGAAAGATATAATTAATTACTAAAATACACAAAATCTATAAACACATTCCAATTCGCATAACATAAAGTGTTACGGCGTAAAGTCAAGTACCGGCGCGCCAGTCTGGAACGACAGAGAAGAGAAGGCTGTGAAAAGAAGTCAGCCAATCGCTCGCTGACCGACCCCTCTCCAGGACGACAACGCGGCAGCAGCGGCCTCTGTGTGAACATGATATAAACGCCGCAACCCACTGGTCGTGGCCCAGTTCTACATGAGCTTCAAGATTAATCATCTCGCTCTTACTATGTAGCATAGTCTACACTGAAGGACTTGTTTATTTCGGAGGTCTCCCTTTGCTTGCGACATATGTAAGTACTTCTCAATATTAAGTATTGTCATTTACTTTTCGTAATAATACTCATTAATACTATTTGTTTTGAATGTTGTCTAGCAATCCGAAAGAGCAGGTTTCCTAGACACCCCATCTTCGGCGAATAGGCAGGATGTAACATAGAGCCTGTAGCATATTTTGTGAATTATTTTTGTGTATCTTATACATGTTCTCCCCCTTACCGATCCGGTAAATTAAAAAGTATAAAAATCAACAGCCACGTCTTTATACACAAACATAAATGTTTACCAACAATAATGCGCAACTAAATTAAGGAATCACTTTTTCTTTGTCCTCTGTCTCCCACTACGACGCAGAAGTTTAAAATTTCGGTCAAAGATGACTTCAGTCTTCCTCTGTGACGGTGAAAAATCGTGACGCGCGGCAACGCCATCCCCAGCCTCGACTATTATTCAGACAGCACGTGTGGACACGCTCGAAGAAAACGCCAGAGCTCAGTTCATGTACCGTGTAAAGTGGGTTAATGATGTCATGTTGGCGTCTAATTTCAGCACAATTCTGTCCAACAGGCTTAACTTCAGCTGTGCCCCAGGGCAGCGTAATAAGTCCTCTGCTTTTTACGATTTGCATAAACGATCTGTTTGATGATATTGACAGCGGCCTTAGACTGTTTGCTGATGATGCTGTAGTCTACAGGAAAGTAGTATCACACGAAAGATGTGAACAAATAAATGAGGATTTGCAGAGAATAAATGCGTGGTGTAATGACTAGGCCTGCCAGTATGGCCGAGCGGTTCTAGGCACTTCAGTCTGGAACCGCACGACCGCTATGGTGGCAGGTTCGAATCCTGCCTCGGGCATGGATGTGTGTGATGGATGTCCTTAGGTTAGTTAGGTTTAAGTAGTTATAAGTTCTAGGGGACTGATGACCTCATATGTTAAGTCCCATAGTGCCCAGAGCCATTTCAAACATTTTTTGTAATGACTGGCAGTTATCTCTCAATATTAGTATGTGTAACGTACTGCGTATAACAGGGCGAAAATCCACATTAATGTACGAGTACAAAATAAATGCCCAGTCTTAGGAAGCGGTAATTTCGGTCAAGTATCTGGGTGTGACTATTCGAATTTGTCTCAAATGGAATGATCAGATCACACAAGTAACGGGGAAGGCGAACTCTTGATTGCGGTTTAATGGTAGAATTCTGAAGCGATGCAGTCGTTCAACAAAGGAAATAGCTTGCAATACATTAGCTCGTCCAGTCTTGGAGTGTTCAGTTGGGTCTGGTTCACGAGACTGAGGAGGTCCAAAGAAGAGCGGCAAGATTCGTGGCTGGTACATTTAGCCATCGCGAGAGCGTTACAAATCTCTTAGAAAGTTTGAAGTGGGACATTCTTGCATATAGACGGCGCGCTAAACGGAAGGGGCTGCTCACTAAATTCCGAAATCTGATCTTCATCGAGGATGTAGAGCGTATATTACCATCAACTTTCAGATCGCGCAATCATCACAATCACACATGTATGACATGAGGGGAGTGTTACCTCTGCGATGGAAGTGAGAACCACAACGCCGAGCGTTGGAATGACGTGGCTGAGATTCTCTCCAATCTGTGTGTCCCGCCAGAGTTTCAAAATAACTCTACGTCTATGTATGTGTCTTTGAACAGGGAAGATTTCGAGGAATTATTCCATGTCGGAAATAACGGTAACTGTGAATCAGTCGTGAAGGTGGACTGTTCGTTTTCTGGGAGTGGAAGGGGCAACACGCGCGGCCATTTTCCTCATAAAGGTTTTCGCGTGGTGAGCAGTGAGTGTGTTGAGCCAGTATTATTACAAATGGCTGATAATCCAAAGTTTTACCTGTTATCCAATTCTGTCTGCTCCATCCCGAAAATAAATGCTGATCACTGCTTCTGTTACGCACAAGATCAAAAGCGTTACAGTACTTTACCTATTCGATCCGCTGCTTTGAGGGGAATGAGGGGGGGGGGGGGGGATGAGGTAAAATCCGAGTACTGAAATCTATATAGGCGCTTTTCGGTCCTTGTATCATTCCTTTAAACCACAATTTGTACAATGATTCCCTTTATTGAATCTTTATTTTATTTATTTGACTTAAGAAATGACACAGGCTACTGGCAACGTTAATTTGGACACTCCTGCCTGTTAGTAATATCATGTTTATATCTTCCCTTTCCAATAAGTAAGAATGGAAGTTCTCCTCTCGCCGTCGAAGTTGATTTCTATTCATGCTCTTCTGGTAATTTTTCATTGACGCTAACGAGAGCTTCCTCTCACCTAAAAAAGTGCCTTCTACACGGCACGTACATTGCTAATCGAATAGACGATTCCTTTGTATAACTCACATCTGACATATGGAGGGGGCGCTACAGCACTCCACACGCTACCGGACGTGAACAAGTCTGTATTCAGGATAGACTCATAATTGGCTGATCCTTTCATACAGACTTTCCACTCGGCTCCATATCAAAAGACTCCTATCATCTCTGGATACATTGTTGTAGTCAATTGACGCTGATTCCACCCTGTAGCCAATCAATGAGAGGAACCGAGGATGGCCTCAGCACCTAGGTAAAAAACGTTACACCTGTAGGCATGAGCTGCTATATGCAACGAGTTGCACAGACCTGCGTTAAATAGCCAAAGGCAGAGGCTCCTCCACATCTCGAACGAGACCTCCCTCCAACCATACGGAGTGCAAAAGGCAGAGGCTCCTCCACATCTCGAACGAGACCTCCCTCCAACCATACGGAGTGCAACTTGATCGTCTTTTCTGACTAAAACAAAATAATAATAATTATTATTATAAAAATGGCTATAGCTATATTGTGTATTAGATGGTGCTGTACACTCCTATGTACACGCTGCCGAAAAGTTGCACGATATTCCTGTCTGTTTACTCTTAAGTTCTGGATCACATGTTCAAAAACTAACCGAAAGTACAGTAGTTGGAACCCGTTTAATTAGCGAACTACGAGGAAACAAGAGTCGTTTCTTGAAGAGCTTATGTAGGAATGTTGGCTGATAATAACGGCGATCATTATTATGTAGTTCGTATTATTTTCCACTTCCCAAATAGTGTCACAGGAGAGTTTATATTATGCGACTAGAGTCCACCACGTGCGTAAGTACACGGGTGTCGTCCTCGTCTATCTGGATGGCAACGATGTCGTGGTTATTTCTAAAACTTTCTAGTCTTCTTCTGTCTCATTTGGGCCACCATAATCAGTCGTTGTATGGTTGGTCTCTAATGAAGGCATCGTTGACGGCACGTGAAGCTATAATCGTCCTGCATCCCTATTAGTCATACTATTCAATCTGTAGATAGAACAACCCGTAAAACAAAGCAAGCAAGAATTTGAAAAATTAAGTAAGTTTCATAGATAAGAGATACGTATGTTATCAAAGATTTTGAATTCAGGTATACTTTGATGGTGGTTTATGAAATAATTTGTGATGCAAGATGTATGAAAATATAAGTGGAGGATGAGATAAACGGAATGGATAATATCTTGAAGCTTGGTTGTGGGATGGCCATAAAGGAAATTAAAAAAAAATAAGTTTTACACAGTGTAATCATTCTCAGTTTATTGACTTTTAATAGCCCAGAGCGAGGTGGTGTAGCGGTTAGCACACTGGACTCGCATTCGGGAGGACGACGGTTCAAACTCGCATCCGGCCGTTATGATTTATGTTTTCTGTGTTTTCCCGAAATCGCTTCAGGCAAATGCCGGGATGATTCCACTGAAAGGGCGCGGCCTACTTCCTTCCCCATCCTTCCCTAATCCGATGAGACCGTTGACATCGCTGTTTGGTCCCCTCCCCCAAATCAACCAACAGCAACCATCATTGATCCTTAGCATAATATTCAGCAGGAAGACTCCAAAATTAGTTGAAGAGTTTCGGTGTTTTGGTAGATAAATAACTAACAACGGCGGAAGTAAGTAGAATATTAAATGCCGGCTTTCAATATTAAGAACAGAGTTTCTAAAAAATGGAAACAATTTAAAGTGGAATGTAAACTGTGAAGAAGTTTTTGTCTGGAATAAAGCCTGACACGGAAATGAAAACTTTAAAATGAACCGTAGGAACCAAAATTGAAAAGAAATTTTTG
This sequence comes from Schistocerca gregaria, assembly GCF_023897955.1. Classification (NCBI taxonomy): domain Eukaryota; kingdom Metazoa; phylum Arthropoda; class Insecta; order Orthoptera; family Acrididae; genus Schistocerca; species Schistocerca gregaria. The sequence continues at coordinate 1,163,262,294 of NC_064920.1, forward strand.
AAACGTTAAGGTGCAGATGAATGCTTAAGGTTAAATGCGTAGACTGAGTAACCAACGACGAGGTTGTTGTTGTTGTGGTCTTCAGTCCTGAGACTGGTTTGATGCAGCTCTCCATGCTACTCTGTCCTGTGCAAGCTTCTTCATCTCCCAGTACTTACTGCAACCTGCATCCTTCTGAATCTGCTTAGTGTATTCATCTCTTGGTCTCAATCTACGATTTTTACCCTCCACGCTGCCCTCCAATGTTAAATTTGTGATCCCTTGATGCCTCAAAACATGTCCTACCAACCGGTTCCTTCTTTTTGTCAAGTACTCAGTACTGCTCAGATCCGCCACAAACTCCTCTTCTCCCCAATTCTGTTCAATACCTCCTCATTAGTTATGTGATCTACCCATCTAATCTTCAGCATTCTTCTGTAGCACCACATTTCGAAAGCTTCTATTCTCTTCTTGTTCAAACTATTTATCATCCATGTTTCACTTCCATACATAGCTACACTCCATAAAAATACTTTCAGAAACGACTTCCTGACACTTAAATCTATACTCGATGTTAACAAATTTCTCTTCTTCAGAAACGCTTTCCTTGCCATTGCCAGTCTACATTTTATATCCTCTCTACTTCGACCATCATCAGTTATTTTACTCCCTAAATAGTAAAAGTCCTTTACTACTTCAAGTGTCTCATTTCCTAATCTAATTCCCTCAGCATCACCCGATTTAATTTGACTACATTCCATTATCCTCGTTTTGCTTTTGTTGATGTTCATCTTATATCCTCCTTTCAAGACACTGTCCATTCCGTTCAACTGCTCTTCCATGTCATTTGCTGTCTCGAGGTAGTCCGTCGAAATGGGGAGAAAATAGCTTTATGACATTATGAAACGGTTAATTCAGTAATACAGAGAGGTGGGATGGAGATGGTAGGTGGTTTTCGAATTATGAAGGGAGTCTAGATTTGAATAGAGCAAATATGGTCTAATGGTAATACGCCGTAGTAGTTATGCAGTGAAACAAAGACTCAAATAGGACAGACTAAGGAGAATCGAATATCTTTCAAAAATAAGAGTACATCAGTGTCCTTCGTTTTGCCAAGAATGGAATAAGGTATACTTTTTCTATATGTCCATCGTCTGTGTGATGTGATGAGCTTGGTTTGTGTTACTGCATGCTGTCCGTTACCCTCTAATCATAGTCACAATTAAATTCTATTCAACTCCAATCAGTTACTCGCAATATTCAAAAAATTAAGAACTTTATTTTCAGTGTGCTACGTTTTGAGAGCACGTCTCTTGTCTGCTTTGTGGTACAATGGCTATGACACATTCCTACTTATTACGAGTAAGTGGAAGTGGCGTTTATTTTCAGATAGCCCCTAATGTGCTGCGAACAATTGAAATTAAAGACTACTACTGGAGCCTAACTCCACTGCCGTAGGCCTAGCAGGACGGTCGGCAGCACGTCACGTGGTGGGGGATTTCCTGCTGTAGGCCGGTGGACGTCGGGGCCGCTTTGTTTCAGAGCCGCGACTGCAAATGGGCTATTAGCGCCTCTTCCGCGCCTCCTCCTCCTTATCTCCACCGGATCAAGTTTGCCGAACTTGGAGGAAACTGCTTTGCTTAGCATTGCTAATCTTGGACGTCGTAATGAAATTCCTTCATGCCGAAGACGTCAAGGCGCGCGGGTCTGTAGAAATGCAAAGTTATACGGATCGGGGCCAACATTTTCTGCCGGGTGTTCCGTCTGCGACTGCCCTATCTGCTCCCGTTTCTAGTCTAATTTGATGCGGCTTCTTCTTGATTTTTAGTGGAGGTACTGTAATTCTGTAACAAAAGTTCGTGCTAAAAAAAACATAGTTTTACTCAAAGACTGTCATTTGTTTCTTATTTTAGCAGCTATACAAAGTAAGCCCGAATTCCTGCACGGAAATTCAGAGGTCATTCAGGGATGTAGTCTGAGCATTTTGGCATAAGTGGTTAGTGGTTTCCGTTTGCTATTCAGAGAGTAAATATTTATCTTTCATGCAAAATGATTCAAATGGCTGTGAGCACTATGGGACTCAACATCTGAGGTCATCAGTCCCCTACAACATAGAACTACTTGAACCTCACTAACCTAAGGACACCACACACAACCACGTCCGAGGCAGGATTCCGACTTGCGACAGTAGCAGTCGCGCGGTTCCGGACTGAAGCACTTAGAACCGCTCGTCCACCGCATGTACAATTCACCGGAAATGTCTACCCAGCAGTCTAAAAGTCTATAGCATTCGTTTTGTGTATATTTTGGAAACTGCTTGCACACAGTACTTCTCAGATCCGTCTCGAGTTTGTTGTTCAGGCACCGTTAATTGTATATTAACTGTGGTGCACAGCACTGAGAATATATTTACTAAGAGTTGGTCGCTATACACTTCGTGTGTATGTTCACTGTATGCTGCGGTAGCTGAAATATTTTGGAAATTTGTGGTACGGTCTTAAGGGACCAAACTGCTGAGATCTTCGTTCCATAGCGTATCGACTACTTAATCTAACTTAAACTAACTTATGTTAAGGACAACACACACACCCAATCCCCGAGAGAGGACTCAAACCTCCAACGGGGGGAGCTACGGTAGCTGACTGACAGCAGTATCACAGTACATTTTCGTCTCCACATAGTCTCCTACGGGGAACTGGATTCGTCTGTGTTAAGTGTATTTACGAGCTGTATGTTTAACATTTGTGACTGACGTCTGTTGACCTTTACAACTGAGATGCCTTATGATATTCCTCATGAGTTTTCGAAGTGTGTATAACTTACGTGACGTGTTGTAAATACAAGTCATACCTTATGGCACCCTTATGAGGCCAGAAGACAAAATAATGACTTTCAGTTTAAATTTGTTTAGTTTAACAATGACCATACAGCACACGACAATCATAACATTATTAATAAACGTCAATATACTGTCATACAAATCTCTGTTTTTATAAGAAATTTTAATCATCTGACTTAGGGCGTTTATTTTTCCATTTTTTTTTAAATACAGTTTTAATAAAAAAGCCTTACTGTCGAACAACTTGTATTTGAAGCTTATCAGCGGTGAATGCGATTCTGAATGAACCACTCAGACTACGTCGTACTGCTGATGCCAGAAAATGGCAGGCATATCCAGGAGCAGATATAGGTTCAGGTTATAATTTAGTAGCGATGAAGACTAGACTGGAAGAGACTCGTCTGGTAGAATGAATGTGGAAAGGAGTGGATACTGTAGAATGTAAGTAGAGAAGAACCGTGCGATCTTTGCTCTGGTCTTCTAGGAACCAAAGAGAGTTCCCCTACTAATAGCTTAGCAGAGTGGCACAGTTAATAGGCAGCCGATACGCTACCTTCTACCAATCACGTTTAGATTTGCCTTCCAATCAGCCACTGAGGTAGCACAGGCAATAGCGTAGCGTACAGCCACCCAGTCGTAATAACCTCATTAAACTGTCGAATGACATCTCAGATATGTGAGGTGGATAGCCACAAGATAACCGAAAATGACGTTATATAAAAGACATTTACCATTGTACAGCAGTGAACCGCCCTGAAGAGGATCTCAGAATGTCAGTCCAAACGTCAGAAATTTGATTGTTTTAGTAATTTACAACGATGCTACCCAGTACTAAAAATTGTCTTATCCAAAATAACACTGACTGAGAAAGATTACGAACTTATATCAGTGACAAGTACCGTTTAAAGTTTTCTAGGCTTGTAGATAATGCGAAAGTGAATATCGCAGTAGGTACACAGTTCAGTTCAGCAGGGATGAAAATCTATAAAATCTGCAAACACAGAAGCTGCACAGGAAGGAAAGTAAATACGAAGAAATCTTCGCTAACAAACGACAAAAATAAATAATTCAACGAAGAATAGTCTACAAAAAAAAAACCAGGAATACCGCAATATAAGTGGTTTGGCAATCAAACATACAGGACGTACAAGCAAGTCAATGGAAGATGGCTGCACGAAAAATTCTAAGAAATCTAAAAGGAAATGGTAATTGAAAGCACTGATTCACAGTATAGAAAAGTCAAAAAAACCTTTTCTGAATTTAAGGGGAAAAGTATCAACATAAGAGTGCAATAAAAATGCACTGTTAATTTTAGAGCAGGGAGCGGTTGGGTGGAAGGAATACAAGTAGGCCTCTTCAAGAGAAGAACTATATAACGCCGTGCGAAGCTTTAGGCGACATGGAAAACATAGGTCGCATAGTATTAAGGTCAGTTTGGAAAATTGAGAGTAAATAAGTTTAAGGGCATAAAAACTATTCCTTTGCAATTTCTAAAATCATCGGGGCAAAAAGCAATCCATCTATTATTGTGTTAGCTCGTGGAATCTGGAGACATGCCATCAGACATTCGGAGAATATCATCCACACAATCACTAAGACAGCGAGGCCAAATGAGTGTGTGATCTAGCGCACAGTCAGCATAACGTCTCATACATCCAAGCTTCTGTCAAGAATAATATGCAGAAGAATGAATACCAAATCGAGAACCAGCTAGATCGCAATTAGTTTGAGTTTAGGAAAGGTAATGGCACGAGACAGGCAGTACTGACCCGTTTGATAAAGAAAGTAAAACTTAAGACACATCTGAATGTGTTCAAAGGTTTTGTCCCTCTAGAGAGCGCGTTGGACTATATTGGATTGTGCAACATATTCAAAATTTAGAGGAAAATGTATATAGTCTATACAGGAAGATGGGTAGGATACAACACGTACGGGAAACAAGAGGAAACTTTAAGAACGGAGGACCAAGAATGAAGCATTCAGACTAAAACGTGATTAAGGCAGAAAGGTAGACTTTCATCCCTACTGTTCAAACTCTACATCGGAGAATCAGTGATGGAAATAAAGGAAGATTCAGTAATGGGATTAAAAGTCAGAGTGAAAGGACATCACTGCGGAGATTCACGGACGTAGTTGCTACACAAAACGTATGTGAGCGAGAACTGCAGGACCTGTTGAATGGAATTAACAACCTAATAAGAACGAGCTGTGAACAGATTGAAATTAAGGAAGACAAAAGTAACGAAGAATAGCAGCGGTAGCGGTAACTTAACACGAAATTTAGTGACCCTAGAAAAAGTGAAATGATTCTGATGTTCGTATTTACAGGCATATTCGTATTTGTATGACGAGATACAACTGAAGGAATTCTGCTATCTTCTGAGAAAAACCATTTGTGACAGACTAATCATCGAGGACACACAAAAACGGAACAGCACAGGTAAAGAGGGTATTCGTGACCAAAAGAAATATATTGGTATTAAAAATCGACCTTAGTAATCTGAGGAAGACATTTCTGAGATAAGTTTGGAGCACAGCGTATGAATATGTGGAAGATACTGGCAAGAGGAAGGAACAAGGTGATAGTGCTTATGTTAAGAAATCAACAAGTAATTTGCATGGTAATTGAGAGAGAAGTAAAGAGTAAAAACAATATGAAATAATGTGTTTGGAATACAAATAACAGACAATGAGGACGAAGGGTGCAAGTGCTACTCTGTGATGAGAAAGTTCTCTCAGCATAGGAACTCGTTACGGACTGCGTCAAATCATTAAGGAATACAGATGACAAAATGTTCAAATGGCTCTGAGCACTGTGGGACTTAACATCTGAGGTCATCAGTCCCCTAGAACCTAGAACTACTTAAACCTAAGTAACCAAAGGACATCACACACATCCATACCCGAGGCAGGATTCGAACCTGCGACCGTAGCGGTCGCGCGGTTCTAGACTGAAGCGCCTAGAACCTCTTGGCCACACCGGCCGGCACAAAATAGGTAAATGAAATTAAAGTTGTACTAACGGTGAACAGCGCAATGTTAAGAGAAAAACTTTGGATCTACTGACGGATATTAATCAGTATTTCTTTTTTTTATCAGCTTAAGAAGTAATTTTATTTGAAGTTTGAACTTACAGATATTACGAACTCTGTCACATGTACAAAGCGGGCAGCAGCGCGTGCAGCGTATCTTTGATTTGTTTCTGTGTCTGGGGTATTCTGAGAAATAACATACGGCGCTCCAGATTCAATGAATCTCTACTAAGTTCGTATACTTTTTCAGACTGCTGTTTCTCTCGCTATGTCCTCGTTTGCCTCCTCCTCTTCCGCTGTCCCCCTCTCCCTTCTAGTATATGTCAGAGGTAGGCGTTCCCTAGGGAAATTAGCGCCCCCGCAGTTGGCATCATTAATTTCCGTGACTGCGCCATGACGACCCAAAGGGCCCACGAACGAGTTCGCCCTACGCACTCGACACGAGTCGCATTCATTTTTGCCGAGCAGCTCTAAGTTCAATTAACTCTTTCGTTGTCCGTCCATGGAAATCATCTGAATTTAGGTTCTGCTCTGCTGCGTTTCTACGGAAAACAGCTGTAGACTACGTTAAAGCTGTGTAAACACAAATTCTCAAAACCAACGGTTCATCATTATACTCACATTGTGTTACTGATTTGCTGTATTTTGTGTCTACAGACGCTGATCCCTGAATTGCATATTTAGTTTTCATACCTCATTTTTAAATATCTCGATGCCACTTTGGGCGTATTTTTCTCTAAAGCGTTTAATTAAACAGCTAAACCTTCTGAAGAAAAGAGTTGACAAAAGGCAGTACAGATTATTTATTGATACAGATTTTATAAGCAAAGATTATTTCCCAATGACATTTATATCAATAAAATGTCCCATGAATTGTTAAAAGCCTAAAGGAGTTTCGACTGACGAGACTCTTATCATTGCCTCATAAATATTAAGAATTGCTAAATAAGTAGATATGTTATGACATTACATTAATAAAATAAATAAGTAGGAACTGAAAGTCAGGAAATTCCTTAACCAGTAAACTGGTTTTACCCCGTCAAACATTTTCAGTACCTCTGTAAAAAGTAGGAAGGAACAGTGGAAGGTAGCCTAGTAGCGACCTTACATTCGTAAACTAAATAAATACATAATTGCACTACATAAACTGTAAAACTGATACCATAAATTCGTCACTACCTTATTGGAATACCGACGAGGAGAAGCTGTTGTAAATCCTGGCTGTGAGAGTCATTGCAGTTTCGTCTATGTGCATAAGTCAAAATGAATTTACTATAAAATAATACACACAGGAGTTTTCCAGTAGTGTTAGCTGTCAAGAATTATTTAGTTGTATTTCTTCTACTTTTTCAACGTTAATAACGACATGAATCAGGTTAGAAATATCCTTGGTAGAATCTGATTTTCATGTTAGCTTTCACTTGTTTAACTTTAATATGCTTTTACTCATGTAAAATTTGACCTGGTCCCCTTGACTAGGTAGTAACTGCATGACCATGATTAAAATAAATTTTCATTTTCAAACAAATTTTATCGCTGCTTTTCTCTACATGTACGTGACAAATGTTACCTAATTAAATGCATCCAGTAGATGTATACATTGTGTTTTCGCGGTTGTCTTGGAGTCTGCCTTTAGTTTTGAAGTTGGAATCCAGTTGTGCCACTGACATGCGGTTTAACAAGTAATGATAACTGACATAGATACTGATAATCAGAGATATTGTACTTAGAAGAAAAATAAGAGATGTTGCTCTGGAACAATAATAAAAGTTTATTAGTTTGAATAGTGTGCCTCTGAAAAGAAATTAAAGAAGCAGAATGGACTTTTTTCTATTTCGTCATACAGCAATTTTAAAAACTTTTGCTTTCTATAAATGTATGTGATGAGGTTTTTATATATAATTAACTCACCGCCCGTGTTAAGCATCTGTAGTGTTCCAGATTGCAGTGTATTTCCTCAGATACATATCCTTAGAATTATCTATGTCTAAGTATTCATGCTGGAAGGCTCATTAACAACCATGTATTAAAACTTACAACCTTCAACTTATTCAATATTTAGAACAAAGGAAAGGCGAGTTAATATTTTCCAACGCGACATTTCCAACTGATGTGGGTATTTCTTTCAATGACAAAAATCGTTTTGTCTGTAGTTATGGCGAAGAACATAAATAAGGTGTTGTAGAAAGGACAGCTGAGGATATTGGTTTCGGTTTTCCTGAGTGACCTCCATGAAATAATAATTAAGAAGCAAAAGTACACATATTCGCTGGTGAAAGAACAATTTTTGAGGCTATGAACTGAGAAGACTCACACATAAATGTGTGAACTATTACGTATCATAAGTAGCACCATGCTACTGATTCAAGGAATACATTCAGGAACTAATAATTGTATTGGAATACATATCACATAGCAAAAATAAACACTGTTGTAAACCCAAATTGTGATACTAGTAGAAGAATTTTTCAAAATGAGTGTTTGAAACTCTTAACATATAAAAATCAACAATTTAATGAAGAAACAACATTCATACCCTTGCATTCAGATGTGTTTCATCATGCTTAATTCATTACAGTGTCACCAGTTCACTAAAGGAAATAAATGAATTGTGTAGTAGCCACTTCAAAAATCATCAGAATCAGGGCCATATTGCTTGTAAGAAAGAAAATAAATTTTCTGAGAACGTCTGCTCCTAGACGAATGTTACATAAAGCTAATCTCTGTTTTCATATATAGTGCCATTAAATTACTACTGATTGGATATTAGTAGACTGAAATTATTTTACAATCAAAAAATAACATCAAAAGGCTTTGATAAGTGAGGCAAATTGTTCAAAGATATCTTTGAAATTACCGACAGAAACAGGAAGTAACTGAAAGTATATTTAAACAACACATTTGATACTATGCTTCCTTACATTTCAGTTTGATTATTACAATTCTTCTAGAGCTTCTGCAGCTTCTGGACAAACTTTTATTTAATATGATAGATAGAAGATACATAAGATTTTCGTGTCAAATGTTTTTAACTAATTTACAGAGAGAATGCTCAGTGGGTGGAGATGCTTCTAGTAGACTTGATTACAGTATAGTAACCCTTCTTGTAGACAGCAGTTTCATTGTTCAGTAAAATTGCTGCGTGGTGAAGAGAGGCAATACTGCACTAAAAACTGGAAAATAGTTAAAAAATAAAATTGTAGATGTAAAAGTATTAAATATTGTTACCTACACCGACTACGAGCAAAGAAATCTACCTACTGTGCAGTCGCAACCAATGGAACAGGTGCGCAATGATCCGCGCGATCCCCTCACCCATACTAAGTCCGTAATTAACAAGAGATCCATGTTACCGGACTGCGTCACGCCGCATCACTGAATGAATCCGAAATAGCGATACGGCCGTCGGATATCGTTTGTCTTCACGCTTGATGCAACAACAGTGTAGCCATGGGCCGCTAATCGTGTTGTTTCAGGTAGGCGGAGTTAAAACAATCCGCAAGCCCAGCTTACAAGCTTCGGCCGTTCCGCCGAGCGAGGCGCAGGTAGGCAAACACGCACAACAGCTCTGCGCCGATCCACAGCGTTTCGGCCTGAATACCCCCGACGTATAACGAAGCATGCAGCGCAGAATGTCTATTGTTCTAGCCAACAGTTCTTTCACCCTCCTATAATTTTAATGATGACCGTGGTTTACTGTGCGTTACATCGGTGCACTAATACATTTTAACACACAGTGCCGGCTACCATCAGTGTACTTGTAACACGGTACCGACTTGCCACACGCGGTAACACAGCTACACGTTGACAAATGGTTCTTAAGTACAAATGAAAACATTGGTCGTCGTGGGCTGCACAATTTTTAGTTGATCTGCTGTTGATCAATTTCGGCTTTTCAGTCATTAGTTTTGGTTTCAGAAGGGGGCTGGGAACAAGAGAGGCGATTGTAGCACTGAGACTCGTTTTCGAAAAGCAATTACAGAAAAATAAACCAACTTATATTGCCTTTGTAGACATCGACAAAGCATTTGATAACGGTATCTGGCATGCCCTGTTCAGAGTGGTGAGGAAAAGTGGAATAAAGTACAAAGACATCCGAGTGATACTCAGTTTCTGTAAGAATGAGGTGGCAGTGATTACGAACTGTCACCAGAACAAGAAGCAAATATTAGAAAACGGGTAAGGCAATGACGTGCTCTCTGTCCTGTTATATTCAATGATTACATCCAGGAACATATAGACGAAGTTCGAGAAACTACTGAGGTGGGGATCAAAATTAATGGGCAGAAGATAGACATGCTACGTTATGCAGATGATATTGCTACAGTCACGGAGACAAGATCTAGAGGAAGTCCTGAGAACAATGGAAAAAATTCTATGCAATCAGTATGGAATGAGAATAAATAAGAAAAAGACCATAGTGATGGTATGCAGTACAGGAGCAGAATATGAACCTCTGAGAATGAGAATCTGAAGAGAGGAGCTGGAAGTGATAGATGAATTTATTTACCTGGGAAGCAAAATCACAAGAGATGGCAGAAGCCGGAAAGACATTTCGACCAGAAAACAAAAAGGCCAAAATTGCATTTAATCGGAGAAGGAACTTAATCATCAGAAACGACATCAGTTTGAAAATAAGGAAACGTATCATGAAATGTTTCGTTTGGAGTGTGGCCTTGTACGGATGTGAAACTTGGACAATTGGAAGAGAAGCGAGATGACGGCTAGAGGCCCTGGAAATGTGGTGCTATAGAAGGGTGATGAAGATCAGATGGAGAGACAAAATAACAAATGAAGAGGTGCTTAGAAGAGTACAGGAAACCAAATCTCTGTGGAGGCACATCCAAACATGTAGAGACAAACTTGTAGGGCACGTCTTACGACACAACAACGTCACTGGAACAATAGCAGAAGGAGCTATTGAGGGAAGGACTCGGCGGGGGCGACCAAGGATATCATACATGCAACAGATCATGAATGACCTCGGATGTAACACCTTACGTGGAAATGAAGAGGAAGGCAGACAGAAGAGAGGAATGGTGCTCTGCTGCGAAACATCAAGGTTGAACACTAAAATAAAAGAGTCATTAGTGCGTCGCAAGAGACTGACAGCTGTTACTTGAATGTTGCCTGATAATGACGAAAAAGTCGAAGATTATCATTAGAAGATAAACTGAAAATTGTACAGCCCATAACACTTAAAGTTCTCATTTGGAAAATATGTCTATGTTGTGGACCTAAGTGCAAACAAAATTATAAAGGTCGGTTTTAGCTGTAACTAGTCGTGTTTTGTTTAATGAAAGGAAATACAAAAAGTTCTTTTAGATGGTATTAAATTAGAAAGTAATGAGAAGTGACACAATTTAGATAACCTCAACAACGCTAACGGGGGTCATTAAATAAAAATAAAAAGTGTAGGAATTACGCTACTTTGGAATCAAATTATGTATGACGCATCAAGTATGGAGAATAAAAGAAGTAAAATTAGTACAAGCAAAGAGTGCACTTCTCGCTGAAAGAGTTGAAGAAACGAAGTGACGAAAATCATTATAACTGTTTATCAAATTACCGCATTAAAACAGTGCATTCTCCGGCGAAGTAAGTGCCTTCACTGTTTGGTGAAAGATATTATATGGCACATGTCAAATTTTACTGTATATAAATGAATTTACTGAGTAATTCATTTTTTGATGTGAAAGAATCCGCCAACCCATCAATCCACCGGTAAGTAATAAGCTTCGGACAGTCTGACAATTCTCTCTGCAACTCCAGTGCGGCTCTGGCCAACCACATTTTCATTCCTTCCACTGGTGTGTATGGATGCTTCTGAACTCTAAATTAATAAACTCCAAGTTTGATAGCAACAGAGTTGAGCTAAAAGATAAACGTTACTGCCACTTCCATCACGGCCAGAAACAACAGTGTTTTACGTCACTTGGCCCCGGCCTTTAACCTTTTCTGAGTGGTAACTGCAGAAATAGCACCCTAACTTGTTTAAACCCATTGATGTTAATTCTCTGAATTGGTTTTTTCCTGGACAGCTCCCTCGACCATCTGAAATTTGTAACGCTTTAGTGTTTTTATTTAGCACCGACAACTTAAATGCTAGCACTTTTCCCTGCTCTCTGCATTGTCTCTCTGATTTCCGATCTTGGAGTGCCCTTGATGACTCGCAACAGCCTTAAGCGTAACAACGTACAAGTCATTACTTCATCAGTATATGACCAGTCGTGAAAAACCCTGTGTCATTCTAGCAAAGTGGTATTTTCTCTTATTTCATCTTATTCTTAAACGTATTTTAAAACATAATCGGAGTAACCAAAAAATCTAATTTTACATTTTGAATTTATAAATAATAATGCAAATAGTCATTAAAATTTGAACAAATACGAGACTGCATTCAGATGGCTTCCTAAGACACATAGATAAAGGTATAAAGATCTATTCAATGATTTGTAAATAATTAAATCTGACAATTTACTATAGAAATTCGTTTCTACAGTCCAGTGGAAGGAAGCAGGAAAGGTTCTGCAACTTTTAGAAACTTTCTACTGGAGAGCAGATGTATAAGTGGTCTGCCTGTGACTGGGAGAGAGTGAGTGACAGCGCGTAATGAGACACGCTCCAATACATTTCTGCAGAATAAAGGAAAACTATCCGAAAAGTAGATGAAATGTCATTTTCTCCGGGAGGCGCCACGTGATACGCTCCTCACTGTGAAAATCAATCACAATCACTGGAATATCATACTACTGACAACTGCCTGTCGAAACTTCAATTTTATAACCAAAAACTGACTGTGTTACCATACAACAGGAAACAACCCGAAATAACATTGATTCACCAGATATTTGCTTGGTGACCACGAGTACGTTCCGAAAATTAACGGAATGCAGACAAGTATCTAGAGGAAAGGCATCCTGCGTCTCGTGAGGCGCTGAATTCTGCTATTCCAGTAAAAACGAATTACTCTATCGTATTACATTTTGTAACAAAAATAATGTGCCGTAATCAGTCCTGTAACTAGAGGGAAAACGAAACGTACACCAACAGACGAAGGGTGCACGTAAGTTGCCTTTGTCCGGATGCACTGGTGACAGTTACTCCGTAGGACCTGACATCATACGTAGCTACTGTGATTCAGTTCGCTCTTATATTTTTCCCCACGTGTCGAGACTGTATGAGATCGTTGCTCGTGGTCTTCCAAAATGTGAGGTTTTCCTTACTGCGCACATGTAGCCATCTTTCTACAGTGTTTTTTTTTTCTTTCATCGATTTTCCGCGAATAGCTCCATGTGGTGAATCTGCAGATTCCTTTCCTGTGCCGTTCACTTCGTCTCATTGTATCATGTACATGGTATATCGCCAATTATTTCTTGTTTATATTCGAGTTCTCTCATTTCATCTGTTGTGCTTCATTCCTCTCTCGGTAGCAAACCGAAAATGTTGAAATATATTCTATCATTTCGTAGCTCCTTCAGGTCACTGTTTTCCACATAAATGTTTTCCCATCGGTTCTGCTGACAACCACAATACTTATCTTACCAGTCCATTTAATATAGAATAACTTTCAGCAACACGATATCTGAGACGTTCTAATTCTCTTTTTTTACAGCTTGTCTACAGACCATAAGTCTCACTCATGCAATGCTATGTTCCAAGCGTACTTTCTCAGACATTTATTTTTCAAATTATGGCATAATTGACTTATTTGGGTGAAGAAACCTACCTTTGCCTGTGCCTCTATACTAATTTTCACCTTGTTTCTTCTTTGATTCGTTATTTAGCTTCCAAGGTACGCAAATTCCTTCTCTTCGTATACTGAATGGTCCCGTTGTCACCACTCACATAGCAAAAGTTCCTCGATACTACATTAATCTATATATATTTCAGTGACGAATAAAATGTTCAATGCGTACATCAGATGCTGAACGTGCTCCTTTTGAAAGAGTTATTTTGCTTTACTGTCTCCTGAGGATGCTGAAATACAAAGAGTATTTTTATTCGTGAAGCTCTGGGTACTCTGGGTAAACGCTCTAATCTCTGTTGTACGCTTTTCTACAATCTGTTTGCCTATAGTTAGTACCATGAGAACATCCTTTAGCTATAAGTCTGGCGTTTTTGAAACTAATGTTAAATCATTGCTTATACTCACTGTGTTGTTATTTATTTGTACGTATTTTTGCATTTTTGCACGAAGCTATTGGCACCAGATTCAGTAAATCCGATCAAGTTCGGTGTCGATAGCAATGATATTCGTGCGTTTGACACTGGTATCATTTCATCCTGAATTTGATGCTCACTTCTGAAACTTTCATACACTTGCTATATTGCTTAATCCGTACACAGAATGAATAATGGAGGAGAATGTCTGCATTGCTGACTCATAATCCGAGAATTTCCCCTTCTTTCTGGCATTTTAACACTTAGTGTTAGATTCGCCTGCATGGTACATACTCATAAGACGACACATTATGACCACTGCTCATCATCACGTTGGATGCTGCTTGGTGGTGTTGCGGGCACGGGAAATGGTAAAAAAGTAAGAGGAGCAGACACGGAAGGAAGATCAATATTATGCTGTGGGAGACATTCTCCTGCTGTTGCAAGGAATATGTGATAGTAATCGAAGACACGTTGACAGCTGCGAACCACATGTAACTCTTCCTTCTTGAAGTTGTCATCTTTCAGCAAAACAATTACCCCTTTCTCGGAAACAGAACCGTGCTACAGTGGTTTGAAGAGCATTATAGTGAACTCACATTGATGTCTCGGTGACCAAATTCGCCTTATATAAATCCTATGGAAACGACCTGGGTCGCAATTGGACGCCAACACCGGGTGCGCAAATCAGTGCCGGCTATTTATGCAAATTACATGACCTCTGGGTGGATATCTACTGCCATATGCTTCCACAAACTCACCAACAAACTGTCGGATCCTGATACGTAAAAACAGCGATGTATTTCGTTCCAAAGACGGACATACAATCTATTGAGCAGGTGGTCGTAATGTTTTTCCTCATCAGTCTACATTAACGTAAATGTATTACCGTGTTGTCCTCGGAGAGTATACACTGGTGAATTCTAGGAACAGCATATTGCAATAGCATTTCTACGTTAGATAGATGATTTTTATAAAATACCATTTATATCGCGTTTTGTGTTTCGTGTTTCACTTTAGTCACTTGTTGTAACTGTCTTGTAAAGAAAATTTTTATTCCAGTTTCAGCCTGACACCATACTGTTTTGATACGTATCAGGCTATCGATGGACAGGCGCGTCGTATATACCAGTCCTATCTTCATTTATAGTAGTCTCTGCCTAAATATACTTTCCATCTCTTAGTAAACTACTTAACAATTCTAATGAATAACGACGGTGATTGACAGAAGAAGCCGTTGAAACGTCCCCTTAGAAAAATTTATGAATGACTGTGCTGGTAAACCTCTTACGTTATATTATTTTCAAACAGCTGAGCAGAACTGAATGTACTCAGGCATTTGGCTTGTGACCAGAGCACTGGAGGAACCTTTTTTTGTAGGAGAACACAGTGGGAAGTCTAACTCCGCCGAAAAACTTGGGCTGTTGGTATAACACCTTTAAAAAGTTGAACGGTAACAGTAAGCTTGGACCTCTTTGTAGTATGTGAGACGCCGACGCCCAACCGTGTGACGCCAAACCAACCAAATGTTTAAAGAAACCTAAAGAGTAAAGATAGCCCTTCTGGTTCATATAAATAATCTAGGAGTGGGAGAAGAGTGTGTGACTGTGCGTAGAGACAAAATAAATTGGTTAAAATGGCTATAAGCACAATGGGACTTAATTTCTTAGGTCATCAGTCCCCTAGAACTTAGAAATCCTTAAACCTAACCAACCTAAGGACAGCACACACATCCATGACCGAAGCAGGATTCCAACCTGCGACCGTAGAGGTCAAGAGGTTCCAGACTGTAGCGCCTAGAACCGTTCGGCCTCTCCGGCAGACTGCGTAGGAACATCTAATCATATTGGCCAGTAGACGAAAGACGGAAAAGTGTAGGAATAAGGCATAGACATTCTTGGAGCCCCAAGACTGACAAATTTTCTAACTGGTTAAGCATCTGAAATCCTATTAAGGATCGGAGGACATCATCTTGTAAGACAACATCCTACTGTCAGCGCCCACAAGAAATAGTGTTCTTCCAAAGACTACCTAGATCGAGGTTTTCCTTGGCGGAAGCGCTCTAGAGATAGTCAGTAGTCACCTAGACTTCGCTTCTGGACAACACGTCTGCTTTCGACACTGGACATCTGGAACGAGAGGCTCTCAACGGCCTGAGGCTGAACTTAGACTTCGGAAGAGGTGAGCTAATGGTACTGAGCCGGAAACTTATTTTGCACGCACTGTAGCCGCCACTTGCAGCCCAGAAATCGGGTGAGGCAGAGCTGCAACAACGAAGTGTACTGCAGGGAAAGGCGAAGCTTATGGAACACTGTACAGTAATTCCAATTTTAATTTTGGACACTTTTTTGTTGTTATTATTTCAACGTTCTTTCAACTCCAGCAACAGATGCCCTCGCAAACACTTGTGTAGTATTATTTAACTTTTAACTTTTTGCACAAACCAATGTCGATCACAATTCGATCTCCACAGACAGAAGTATTTGGTTCAGATACACGTTAAGTTTGAATTACCATGCCTTATCCTTTATCAAATACTGCCAATGTTTTAGTTTGCTTATTTCAGGATTGTTTCCTGTGAGGTGCCATTACTTACATAAGATTTTAAATACAGATGCATTCCTTCAGAATTTAAGAAACAAGTGACAGTTACATATCTAGATAAATAAAATGTCCAATTGCAGTATGCAATAAGAAAACCTCATTTTCCCTTACACCACATTATGTGAGGAGGCTACCCTCTGGCCTAGAAAGTTGTAAGAGGCCTCTTCATAGGCAAAGTCAAACAAGCAGAAAATAATCAAACTGCCTGAAGAGAGAGGGAGTAACTACTGCAAACCCAGGTGTCTAAGACTGGTTAATATTACCGATGTCTCACATGGAGAAGAAATACTGTTTTGCTTACATATATATCATAGGCCAGCACGGTTCAGAGATTGTCTTTGACGCATGGGAATGGTATAGATCTGCGGAGTGAAGTACGAAGTTACTTTTCGAATCAGAGAACATTTCCGTTGAAGATATAACCGTGGTCAATGCAATTCGAATACTGGTAGAACAGACTTCGGCGTGGAACATGCCGAGGACTACTTCTGGTCAAGGTACAAAACAGAACACTTAGAAACTACATCTGGACATGCGAGACAGAGATGGTATGCTGCAGTTTACGGAAAATCATTGCACTCAGTAGGCTTCATCCACTTGAGGGCTCAACATGGTGAGATTCTGCAACGTTGTTCTTGTTGCGGTCTTCAGTCCTGAGACTGGTTTGATGCAGCTCTCCATGCTACCCTATCCTGTGCAAGCTTCTTCATCTCCCAGTACCTACTGCGACCTACATCCTTCTGAATCTGCTTAGTGTATTCATCTCTTGGTATCCCTCTACGATTTTTACCCTCCAATACCAAATGGGTGATCCCTTGATGCCTCAGAACATGTCCTACCAACCGACCTCTTCCTCTGGTCAAGTTGTGCCACAAACTTCTCTTCTCCCCCATCCTATTCAATATTTCCTCATTAGTTATGTGATCTACCCATCTAATCTTCAGCATTCTTCTGTAGCACCACATTTCGAAAGCTTCTATTCTCTTCTTGACCATGCTATTTATCATCCATGTTTCACTTCCATACATGGCTACACTCCATACAAATACTTTCAGAAACGACTTCCTGACACTTAAATCTAAACTCGATGTTAACAAATTTCTCATCTTCAGAAACGCTTTCCTTGCCATTACCTGTCTACATTTTATATCCTCTCTACTTCGACCATCATCAGTGATTTTGCTCCCCAAATAGCAAAACTCCTTTACTACTTTAAGTGTCTCATTTCCTAATCTAATTCCCTCAGCATCACTCGACTTAATTCGACTACATTCCATTATCCTCGTTTTGCTTTTGTTGATATTCATCTTATATCCTCCTTTCAAGACACTGTCCATTCCATTCAACTGCTCTTCCCAGTCCTTTGCTGTCTCTGACAGTATTACAATGTCATCGGCAAACCTCAGAGTTTTTATTTCTTCTCCATGGATTTTAATACCTACTCCGAATTTTTCTTTTGTTTCCTATACTGCTTGCTCAATATACAGATTGAATAACATCGGAGAGAGGCTACAACCCTGTCTCACTCCCTTCCCAACCACTGCTTCCCTTTCATGTCCCTCGACCCCTCTAACTGGCATCTGGTTTCTGTACAAATTGTAAATAGCCTTTCACTCCCTGTATTTTACCCCTGCCACCTTCAGAATTTGAAAGAGAGTATTCCTGTCAACATTGTCAAAAGCTTTCTCTAAGTCTACAAATGCTAGGATTGTAGGTTCGCCTTTCCTTAATCTTTCTTCTAAGGTGTTTCCAGTGTTTCTACGGAATCCAAACAGATCTTCCCCGAGGTCGGCTTCTACTAGTTGTTCCATTCGTCTGTAAAGAACTCGTTTTAGTATTTTGCAGCTGTGGCTTATTAAACTGATTGTTCGCTAATTTTCACATCTGTCAACACCTGCTTTCTTTGGGATTGGAATTATTATATTCTTCTTGAAGTCTGAGGGTATTTCGCCTGTTTCATACATTTTGCTCACCAGATGGTAGAGTTTTATCAGGACTGGCTCTCCCAAGGCCGTCAGTAGTTCTAATGGAATGTTGTCTACTCCAGGGGCCTTGTTTCCACTCAGGTCTTTCAGTGCTCTTTCAAACTCTTCACGCAATATTATATCTCCCATTTCATCTTCATCTACATCCTCTTCCATTTCCATAATATTGTCCTCAAGTACATCGCCCTTGTATAGACCCTCTATATAATCCTTCCACCTTTCTGCTTTTCCTTCTTTGCTTAGAACTGGGTTTCCATCTGAGCTCTTGATGTTCATACAAGTGGTTTTCTTATCTCCAAAGGTCTCTTTAATTTTCCTGGAGGCAGTATCTATCTTACCCCTAGTGAGATAAGCCTCTACGTCCTTACATTTGCCCTCTAGCCACCCCTGCTTAGCCATTTTGCACTTCCTGTCGATCTCATTTTTGAGACGCTTGTATTCCTTTTTGCCTGCTTCATTTACTGCATTTTTATATTTTCTCCTTTCATCAATTAAGTTCAATATTTCTTCTGTTACCCAAGGATTTCTACTAGCCCTCGTCGTTTTACCTACTTGATCCTCTGCTGCCTTCACTACTTCATCCCTCAGAGCTACCCATTCTTCTTCTACTGTATATCTTTCCCCCATTTCTGTCAATTGTTCCCTTATGCTCTCCCTGAAACGCTGTACAACCTCTGGTTTAATCAGTTTATCCAGGTCCCATCTCCTTAATTTCCCACATTTTTGCAGGTTCTTCAGTTTTAATCTACAGGTCATAACCAATAGATTGTGGTCAGAGTCCACATCTGCCCTGGAAATGTCTTACAGTTTAAAACCTGGTTCCTAAATCTCTTTCTTACCATTATATGATCTATCTGATACCTTTTAGTATCTCCAGGTTTCTTCCATGTATACAACATTCTTTCATGATTCTTAAACCAAGTGTTAGCTATGATTAAGTTGTGTTCTGTGCAAAATTCTACCAGGCGGCTTCCTCTTTCATTTCTTAGCCCAAATCCATATTCACCTACTATGTTTCCTTCCCTCCCTTTTCCTACACTCGAATTACAGTCACCCATGACTATTAAATTTTCGTCACCCTTCACTATCTGAATAATTTCTTTTATTTCATCATACATTTCTTCAATTTCTTCGTCATCTGCAGAGCTAGTTGGCATATAAACTTGTACTACTGTAGTAGGTGTGGGCTGCGTGTCTATCTTGGCTACAATAATGCGGTCACTATGCTGTTTGTAGTAGCTTACCCGCATTCCTATTTTCCTATTTATTATTAAACCGACTAGTGCATTACCCCTATTTGATTTTGTGTTTATAACCCTGTAGTCACCTGACCAGAAGTCTTGTTCCTCCTGCCACCGAACTTCACTAATTCCCACTATATCTAACTTTAACCTATCCATTTCCCTTTTTAAATTTTCTAACCTACCTGCCCGATTAAGGGATCTGACATTCCACGCTCCGATCCGTAGAACGACAGTTTTCTTTCTCCTGATAACGACATCCTCTTGAGTAGTCCCCTCCCGGAGATTCGAATGGGGGAATATTTTACCTCCGGAATATTTTACCCAAGAGGACACCATCATCATTTAATCATACAGTAAAGCTGATGCCCTCGGGATAAATTACGGCCGTAGTTTCCCCTTGCTTTCAGCCGTTCGCAGTACCAGCACAGCAAAGCCGTTTTGGTTACTGTTGCAAGGCCAGATCAGTCAACCATCCAGACTCTTGCCCTTGCAACTACTGGAAAGGCTGCTGCCCCTCTTCAGGAACCACACGTTTGTTTGGCCTCTCAACAGATACCCCTCCGTTGTGGTTGCAACTACGGTACGGCTATCTGTATCGCTGAGGCACGCAAGCCTCCCCACCAACGGCAAGGTCCTTGGCTCATGGGGGGAGGGGGGGGGAGGCAACGTAGGCAAGCAGATATCGGGAATTAACGCCCATCTGTATGTACGGTGTTAGGAATAGCTTCGCTTCAGAATCCATTATTTCCCCCAGCCCTCAATCGAAAATGCTAGTTTCATGCTGAGTTCTTCGCTCTCCTGACTATTTCAGGCAGTCACTGATCAAAAATGGCTCTGAGCACTATGGGATATAACTGCTGTGGTCATCAGTCCCCTAGAACTTAGAACTACTTAAACATAACTAACCTAAGGACATCACACACATCCATGCCCGAGGCAGGATTCGAACCTGCGACCGTAGCTGTCGCGTGGTTCCGGACTGCATGCCTAGAACCGCTAGACCACTGCGGCCGGCAGTCACTGATCACCTTGGAATTACTTCCAGGGCTGTTCATGTATAAATTACGGCGTTTTACCATTCACCCAAATTATCTATTCTTTGCCGAGGTACTCACGTACATGTGCCTTAACTGATAGTTTCCTTATTCTCTGCATTGCTTTTAATCGAACCTGTCCTGTAATAACTTATCATTCATGTATAACAGCAGGAGGCTTTATAATAATCAGCGATTAATGTGAAGAACTGTTTCATTTCAGAGATTCACTGTTAGTTACCTGTTGGTGATACAATTAACATCAACTGCACGTGAGTCCATGGAGAGTCATCCATTCATTGGGTAGTACAAGTGATGTGGATCATCAACAAGGATATTTCAAAGGTTTAGCCAGAACGTCAAAACTGGTACCATCATCACGCTCGACTTCTTAACAATTTTTCATCATATGGCTTGAACAGACTACATAGTACTTCGTCAAAGAACCACTGAACAGGCTTCATGGGCTGTGAGCAAACTCCTGTTCATTAAATGTTGACGACACAGAAAACATAGAATGAAATCATTCTCTGGGAAAAAAAACAGTGTCATCCGGAGAGTCACTGAAATATATTAACATAAAACTGTTAAGCACCTCAATTAAGTTTCGTACTAAGAAGCAATGCAACAAAAATATCAAAATTTGTGTATACGAGTGCACAGCAAAAAATCCTACATCCGCAAGATTCCTTGTGATAAAGTAAACGTGATTGGGAATAAGTACATAAAATACCTAAGTGGACATTTAGCTGAAACCTATATGTCTTGAAAAAAGTTAGTTACCTGAAAGAAACGATTAGTGTGGAGATGACATACATTGCACTGATTCATTCTACCTTACGTTATAGGGAAAAGCATTGATAGGGTATTTAGAATGCAGAAAACAAGTGTATGAATGACAACTAACCTCAATCGAAGATAATCACGTATGCCAGTATTTAAACAATTCAGATACTAACACTAGCAAGTATAAACTTATGTGAACTTCTATGATTATCAAAATTCAAATACGTTCATAATGTTGAAGGTATAAAGACACAACACAACCATGATACAAGGAAACAGATACTCTTCATCAACCAGACATTACACCATAAAGCTCAAGTGAAAGCCATCTTATATAGGTCCAAAAGCCCTAGGAAAATCCCTTTAAGAAACCTCTCATATCCATTTTATTTCAAAACATTTTCTAAACTACAAATGACTTCATATCCACTGCGCTGTAAGACTACTTGTAGTATAATACTATATGTCAAAGGACAAGTACCTAACGCAAACTGCCCTCCGTTGTGGCCTAGCGATTCTAGGCGCTACAGTCTGGAACCGCGCGACCGCTACGTCGCAGGTTCGAATCCTGCCTCGGGCACGGATGTGTGGGATGTCCTTAGGTTAGTTAGGTTTAAGTAGTTCTAAGTTCTAGGGGACTGATGACCTCAGATGTTAAGTCCCATAGTGCTCAGAACAATTAGAACCTAACGGAAACTTCAAGATATGTCCTCCAAAGAGAGAGAGAGAACCATTAAAACTACCCTGGCAGGTAACGTTAGAACATTCTTACAACGCTATAGGCACAGTTTATTGATGTGTATAATAATAATTTCTAAATTCCACCCATTACACATTTGTATAGGTTTCTAAGGTTGTGATTCTACTAGATCCATAATTTTACATTACATTTTGTTCCAATAAACATTATGTTATACTATGAAATGTATTCAGATCATCTGACGACGACTTGCTAAAAAATCGAACCGGAGTTACGGAACCACTCTTGTGAAATTATGGGAGGAAACTTAATAATAATAACAATAATGGAAAAAATTCAGCACTATGATATTTCTGCACTATGATATTTCGCAAAATAAGTACAAGCAAATGTAACTGGTAAAGTGCCGATCGTCGACCCTCCTTGAAGGAGTGAAATTTTTGGTGTGTTTACCGTGCCCAGCGGCTGCCGGGATGCCCCTGTGAAACGGATACCAGGGAGCGAGACGCCACGCGCAACAGCGCTGCCCTGCGGGCTTGCGTTGTGTTGTTTACTAGGCGCCTGTAAGGCGAGCCCGGGCGCTAACAAGTGCGGCGTGTCTGGCAGGGGACCAGGAACTCCGACACCTCACTGCGACGCGCTCCGTACGAGAAGAGGGTGGGAGAGGATTTGTTACGTTGTTAACCTGGCTAGCAACTGAGTTGAGTGCGAGGGACGGTTTTATTGAGGGGTCGCAGCGTCTGCTACGTGCGAAGTCGTTTCCTCGAAGTGTAGCCACCAAGTCTTCTGCGACACTTTCGTTTTATTAAAAGTTGGCTCTTGAAAAATGTTGAACAGTTTCCTTAGACATGCCACCAACCGTGATGTAAATTATGAATGACTTACGAAAGTAGTTGCGAAGGAAAACTCATATGCAGTACACCTCATTCAAAATCGAAATCGCCCTTTACATTCTTCGTATCTCAAGTGAGGCATTGGCTGCGAGGATTTTTGTTGCCACTCACTATCATAGAGACATGCATCGCAACAACTGTAGTTTTCAGGAAGATAATCTGCCCGAGTACACAACGCATTCCTTTTACAAACTGCTTTAGGATACGGAACACACAGCTGTGAGATGGAATGGTAGACCCAAACGGGTAACAACAAAAGCGTCATTCACAGCTGAAACAGCATGCAGGTTAATGAGTCAGTGAGGCGACGGTGACGAATTAATGCAATGAGATCTTGTTACAATTCTGTCGATTATTCCTTATGAATGGAAGAAGCTTGTACTGTTAAGTTAATGAATTAAACAAATGAAAAGACAAGCAAAATTCTTAATCTTCGGTTTAAATCAGTTGCTAGCTGCGTCAACAAAGTTTACCTTTTAGAAACAACTGAATGAACAGCTTGGTAAAAACACCTGCGCTTAAAATTAGCAGGGTTAAACAAGATACAACAGTAATACGACGTCTAAGTAAGGCCCTGTATGAAGCTAGAGTGGCGTTGCAGTCAGATGAAAAAAATGTTCAAATGTGTGTGAAATATTATGGGACGTAACTGCTAAGGTCATCAGTCCCTAAGCTTACACACTACTTAATTTCCAGGCTCTCAAAATTAACCCAAAATAAGACGGGCATTAGAGGCTCTGCCACAATACCAATGAAACAAGCGGAATAGTAATTTAAACTTGTAAACTCTGCAACGATGCAGGGTTTCCCACTGATATCCTGTTTTGGTTTTACACTCCTTCAGTAAGTTAGTTAAGCAATGAACTTTTTTTTTTCATTTTCATTTCTCAGATTCCGACTACACATTCTGTGGCCTTCAGCCTCATAGCACAGAATTCAGAAATAGTTTAAATAAAATTCCCCTAAGAAAATCTATTATTTCAGTACTTTTTAATGTCTATTCTGAAAGTAATGAGCTAAATAGTTATATTGGAAATACATCCTATTAAAAGTTATGAACAATGACGTATATTGTGCAATACATATAAATCAAAATTCGAGTGAGCTAATTGATCGAATTAAGCTATAAGACTGCATCCAAAAGAAAGCCTAAATTTTACTGATTCCAGCAAAGTGTTTAAATTAACGTAAAGTCTATTAGTTAAATAGATATTAAGACGTGAAATCTGTAGCGTGTATGACTTTCAGTGCCAATTGTGACCAAACTACTGAAAAATTCCGAGATCTGTTTTGATACTACGTAAAATGACTGCATTCTCAACTTCGTAAGTGCATTAACTAAGAATTAAGTAAATTTGAATAAGAAAAAAATATTGTTCAAAAGGGTTGCCATGGTTATAAGTCGGGAATTCCCACTGCGGATGCATACGTTAGTTCTGCGTATTTAACTTGATACAACTCGCTAATGCTATTTAAGTAATAAACCCCAATAGTTAACTTCAAAACCAATCACAAAGGATCATTTTAACCCTGAGAAATTATAAACTGTAATATATTAACAGAAATAGTCAAATATTCAAGCACTCGACTCTATGAGGTCCGAGCTGGAGCAGTTCTCAGTTAGTTCTCGGTCAGATTCTCATGGAGCAAAAGTGCGGCAAGTCGGTGCCGGAATGTGAAGTGATAATACTTGAAACAGAAGCTTAACGTTTCCGGTCGGTACAAAAAAAGTGTAATTATATTCGGCTTTGAACATTTAACGCGTATTGTGGACCTTGTTAAAGACTGGAAGTTTTTGACCTACCTAATGTGACGATTATTAAGTGTAAGAGGCTTGGTCACATCAATATTGTGTGTGTGAGTGATATCAAATAAATCACAGTGTAGTTGTCATAAGTGTTCAACAATGAATACGGTCTTGACTTTTCATTTTGGAAAACATAATCTAGGCTCCTGGCTTATTAACTGCAGTGTGATTTAGGTGAGACGGTGAGACCGAGAAGACAATATTGAATAAGCAAAGCAAGGTAGGTCAGGAACACTGCGCGCTATCTACTGGGTGAGGAAATGTTTCATTACATCCAGTTGTGACGTGAACTTTAAGTGGCACTAGTACAAGGATTCAGCCTGGCATGTTAAAGCTCCCTTGGATATAGTAAATTTCACAACAGGCGCAGTTTTTCACCTGTTGTGGTACAACGTCTTGAGGCCAAACACACAATAACTGCAGCCAATTTAACGACCGCTAAGTTCATATAAAGGGTCGAAGTCTTAATTCATTGAGGGGCAGTACAACAAGACACCAACAGTCCAAGGGCATGTGGCAGGGGATGGTTGCAAATCCACGTTCCAGTTTGTCGCTCGTAAGCATACTCTCCAAGACACAGCCCGGCAGGCACAAACAGCGGACGCGGCTCAGTTACCGCCGCGTTCCTTGCATAAATATCCGCTGGCACGCCAAAAGCGCGCGCCTGCCCAACAGACACGCGGTTTCACCAATTAACAACTCAATGCTCCGTGGCCACTTGTTTCACGTCGCAGTCTTTCCTTCGAACCCATACTGGTTGGTGTTACGGCGTAAAGTCAAACGTCGGGACGCCAATCGCGAACGAGAGAGAAGAGAGGGCTGTTACGAAGGCCTCAGTCAATTGCACGCTCACCGACCCCTCTCCAGGACAACAACGCGACAGCAGCGGCCTATATGCGAAGTGGACATAAGCACCGCACCCGCCTGGTCGCGGCCGAGGCTGGTTGCTTTCGAAATAAAATAAAATATCTTAAAGTGTACGGCTGTTGATAAAGTTTATTGAATAGAAAGGCAAGTGCCAGCCGATGTCCCCTAGCCATAATGGACCAACAGAGAAGTCGAAGAGAAGCTTCAAGACAAGCGACCTCAACAGAAGCGTTAATTCCATTACTTCGTTCGTATTAGGATTGTTCACGCTGTAGAACATTGTTTATTTTGCATGTCACCCTTTGCTTGCAACACATGTATATACCTATCAAAGTTAAGTATTGTCATTTACTTTTTCGTAATAAAAATGCTGTCTAGCTGTCTGGGAAAATAGCTTTCCTAGACCCCCATCTTTGAAGATTAAGCAGGATTTAACATTCGGCGAATAGGTTGGGATAAGGACAGGCCCATTGCTTTCGCATCAAAACTCAGTCTAACGGTTCACAAGTAGGGAAGGAGGCTTTGGCTTATGTGTATGGTGTCACCAAATTGCACCACTATTTGTATGGCAGAAAATTCTACTTAGTAACGGATCACAAGCCATTGAAGTCCTTCTTTCATCCGATGAAGCCGTTCCTGTACCAACTGCCCAAAAATTGCAATGATGGGTTTTGCTGTTGTCTCAATACCTGTTCGATATTTCCTATCGTCCGACAGCTCAACATGGTAATGCGGACGCACTTTCACGCCTCCCGATTGGCTCTGATACAGACTTTGACATTTCTGCTGCATCTTGTTGTTACATCGATGCTCAGGATTTGGAATTGCTTCAACAATTTCCTCTGAACTCTAGGAAAATCGCACAGGCCACGGAATCTGTTTCAGATTTGAACATTTTGCTACAATGCATTCGCACATCTTGGACTCGCTCATTGCATAGCATATGGAACTCTGTAGTGCGCCGATACGTTGCACGTCGGCGTAGCCTGGCTACACAGAAAAGTGGGATTCTTGTTCAAAATCACAGTGAACAGTCACGAGTGTTGATCACGAAAACTTTGCACAAATAAATGTTGCTGTTACTTTAACATGGACGAAACAGTTAGCGTCTCGACACTGTACTTAGCAGGGTACGGGCAGCCAAATACAACAGATGACGTGACAGTATCACACATGTGCGGAAAATCAGTCCGCATCGCCACAAAAATTCTCTGCTTGGTCTAACCCGCAGTCAACGTGTGCACCTAGATTTTGCGGGACCTGTTTGAAAGACTCTTTGGCTGATTGCGGTAGACTCTTATAGCAAATTTCCTTTTGCTATGTCAATGAACTCGACAACGTCACGTGGCACAGTTCAGACGTTGTCCACTATTTTTGGCCTCGACGGTTTGCCCGAAGTCATAGTGTCGGACGACGTTCCTCAGTTCATATCAGATGAATTTGAAACATTCTGTGAACTCAATGGCATACAGCTTCTAACTAGTACACCGTTACATCAACAGTCAAATGGCGAAGCGGTACGTTTAATCAGAACATTCAAGCAACAGATGGTCAAATTCCGCTCAGCACACATCAGGGATCAAGCACTGCAACTGTCCCTCGGCTCCTATCATTTGCCTCCACGAGATGGACCATCGCCGGTGGAACTGCTTCACGGCATCCGCCATCTGACACTGCTCCACCTGCTTCACCCTCCTCAATATCCGGTGCCGAAGGAAGGCCACTAGTATTGCTTCGCGGCGCCTGATATTGTGTTCCTTAGTCTTCTTAGAGGCAGCAGACGGTGGGCGCATGTCGAGATACTTCGTCCACTTGGGGCATGCATATACCTTTTTTCTGGACCAGACCGATTACAGCGCCGACATAACAAATTAGCCACTTTCACGAAGGCGGTGATCCTTCTGTCTCTCTTCTCCCAGATTCACGGATCCCGAGGACAGCGTGCCAACAACACCCGCCTGAGGATATAAACATGACAACGTGGGACGACCACATGGAGACGAAGCTTTTGCCTCCTCATCTGCCTCCTCTCTTCCTACCGATGGAGCTGGACCCCCAACACAGCAGCAGCCGATGTCTTCTAATATTGTTATGGGCCTCAGGAGCTTGATGCGTATCATTCTGGTCGTTTTCTGCCAGAGTGAAGGCCGGATGGCGGTATACGAGTGGGGTCTTTCCCGCAGCCACAGCTCCCAGTCCATCACAGAATCCTCGCTCCTGCCTCCGCCGCCATTGTCGTGCTCTCAATACAACGACGGTCCATCGCTCTGGGGGGAGGAATATTACGGCGAAACGTCAAGCGCCGGCACGCCAGACGGGAACGAGAGACCAGATAGGGCTGTGGAGAAGACGTTAGCCAGTTGCACGTTCATCGAGTCCTCTCCAGGATGACAACGAGAGAGCAGCGGCCTCTATGCTAAGAGGACATAAACGTCCGCACCCGACCGGACGCTGCCCAGTTGAAGAGAAGCTTCAAGACTAGAGTTCAAATATTCAAATGTGTGTGAAATCTTGTGGGGCTTATCTGCTAAGGTCATCAGTCCCTACTTAACCTAAATTATCCTAAGGTTAAACACACACACCCATGCCCGAAGGAGGTCTCGAACCCCCACTGGGAGCATCCGCACTGTCCATGACTGCAGCGCCTTAGATCGTTCGGCAAGACTAGAGTCATAAATAGAAGCGTCAGCTCCATTATTTCACTTGTAATAGGATTGTTCATACTGAACAACACTGTTTATTTTGCATGCCGCCGTTGCTTGCGACACGTCTAAGTAATTCTCAAAGTTAAGGGTTGTCATTTCATTTTTGTAATAAAACTCATTAATACGCTTGATTTGCTGTCCAGTAAACCGAGAAAGCAGGTTACCCAGACACCCCAACTTTGACGACTAGGCAGGTTTTGTCGCTTGGAGCTCAACTTCCAATCAGCGACATTACGTTGTCGCGCAGCAGATGCACGCTCCAGCAAAGAT
Organism: Schistocerca gregaria; assembly: GCF_023897955.1. Lineage (NCBI taxonomy): Eukaryota > Metazoa > Arthropoda > Insecta > Orthoptera > Acrididae > Schistocerca > Schistocerca gregaria. Next base: position 1,163,291,202 of record NC_064920.1, read on the forward strand.
GGCCGCAGCACCCCACAATCGACACTCGAAAGGTCGAAGCAATCCGTGCGTCTCACTGCCATTTTGGTTTCTGCTTGTGTCTATTTTTAGAGGAGAGAAACGTATGCGACTGGAGTGGTGAAGGATTTTCAGGACAGTAATTTGAATGTCTGTGAACCTCTCGCCGCCTGTACTTACTACCACTAAACGTACTTTCATAATTTCAATTTAATAACTTAGTATTAGCCATTAGTTACCATTCACAGGAACTAAATCTCAAGTGGTGATTTCACTTGTGAGGTTCGTTAACCTACTCGCTGCTGAGAATGTCTCAGCAACGCGCTTGGTGCCCGTGTCATTTCCGGCTGTGTAAGCCATTACTGTCCTTTCTCTGTCAGTTAAAATCGTCCGCGGACTGGACTTGATCTTTTCCTGTTGTCACCTTCTTCTTTGTGGTCATGATGAGTTTGAATTCTGGAAGGCGTGCGTCTGCGGTGCGGCACGCTACATTTTACTCCCCTGCCAGTGTCCAGCAATGTTCATTTGTCTAGCTAAAGGATTTAGTAGAAAATAATAGACCACTACTGTCTATTGCAGGTCGCAACATACATAGAACTGTCCGGTAAATGGGATGTGGCTAGCTAATGAAATAAAAGTTTTAACTTGGCAATGTAAATTTTCAGGTGTGTTTTTACGATAAAGCTCAAAGTTAATACTGCCAAGTCTGTACTAAGTGGCAACATAATGTAAAGTTCACACACTTACCACAATCACACACGTAGCCAGTTTATGGTATTTACACCCGTTACCGAAGTTAATTGAGTTCACCGGATCGTTTAGTTATGAAAATGCTCGCTCAAATGTTGTGCACTCTGCTCTACACGTAATACCTGTTCCAGTCTTAGATCGCACAGCACGCAACACGGTTTTAACTAACAGTTAAAAGCAATACTTTTGATATTCCGTCCGAAATTCCACACGACTTCCACTATACCGTTCACTTAAATACACTTTCTACTACTTCGCGAACTCGTAATTAGCAATTTTCCGCGATTTTAAAGTACTTTCGTCGGAGCTGCTTTCAATGACATGTTACTAGTTCGAACCCTCAGACTCGACCTCCCTAGATCCAACCAAAAGCTTTGTTCCCAGCATACATTGGCGCAAGCCTGCATTTTTCTGATTAGCTGATATCACAAACAGCAAACCAGGTTGCAGTATTATCCCGCGCTAACCCGCGCTTTACTTCAGTGACCAATCATAGTAAAGCATTTCTTCCTATGGCAATTGCTAAATAAATACATTTAGAACAGTATCAAATATAGAATTACTCCTTCTGAAATTACCGATTTATTAGTACCATAAACTGACTGCACATTTAATTTTAGTAAATCCCCTGTATAGTTTACCTGGCACATCGTGAATAAACAAAACTTTTTTTCATTTACTTCTGTTCTTCTTCACTCATACAACACTCACACTGCTAATTACTACACATATGAAACAATTATAATAAAGCAAATACATAAAATATTAATCAAACATAACTTTACAACATTATTTTGACTACAACTGCTAGCACTGTCTGTCAACTGCTGACCTCTGCCGCCTACTAGTGCAACTACGTGCAGCTCTGTAACTCAGGTCCATATCAGCTGGTGACATTTGTCGATGACTCATGCCTATAACGATATCGTCCTAACAAGTGAAAGGGGCGATGTGAAAGCGCTACGCCTCACGTCCGAAACATGAAGAACGATATTCTCGGCCTCGAGATCCTGGAAGGCCGGGATCGAAAGTAGCCGCAGTGTCTTCATCAGAAGAAGAAGAGTTTGTTGTCATCCTCACTGTGACTATTCATACTTAATCTTTCTATTCACGCATTTAGTAAGCTATACAACTTCAGATTACTTCGCAACAAGCCTATATAATGCATCCAAAACGAGCGAAATGATTTTTAAAGGTTTTTATGCCATCTGTTGACAATATTAATGAAGTTTTTGTAGCTATTAACTTCATGAAGTGCCTAGGTAACGTGATAAATTTATTTATCGTGTGCTTACATCGTGATGCATACATATTGATTAGCTTAGCGCCCACTGCTTCCTTCGCGTGGTCTGTATGGACTGGAAAGACTTTTTTGTTTTCCTTTAATCAAATTTTTGTGTTACTCACAGATTGACACCTTCTAAACTTTTCTAATTAAGGCCACGGTAATATGGTCTTTTCCGAATGTTCATATGACCAAAATGTGATTGTAGTGGCCTTAGTCCAAAGTTTTTGTCCATCATTCCTTTAGCGTTTTTGCCGAGATTTTTCCTTAGAATTATTCATCCCATAACACATATGCTTTTATTTCTAATATCAATTCTCCTGCAATTAGCTTCTAATTGTTTCAGGGAAATAAATATTTTCCTCAAACTTTTCATTCGCCATTTAACATTCTAAGACGTCAGAATTACCAAAATTTCCTATTATGCTGCCCTAGGGCACGCCTGACGATACCCTTGTCCCTGATGACAACTCGGCGTAGAGGACAACGTACTTGGTCCTATCATTTAAGAAGTCTTAGAGCTATTCACATATCTCTGCACTTGTTCCCAATGAAAAAGAATAATTTATATTAAAGAATATTATGCTATAGGACTCGTTTAAGCAGAAATTTTTCGAAATTCCACCCCTAAGGCTGTGGAAAAGAGGATGAAAGGCTGTTAGAAGGTATGTCAATATTAAGACAGTTTTAAAGCTAGAACTACGAAAATTAGTTTTCGGTTTCCAGTTAAAAAGTAAGAATATACGTGTTTCAGGTTATTCGTGCGAGTGGACTTATCGATGGTTATTGCGATCGTCTATCTTTGAACACAGAATTGTATGGCGTCTCGGGCAGGTCTTGAGAGTGTACGGGCGGGGAAGGCGATTTAAGCATCGCAGCTGGCGACTGCAGTGAGTAAGAACAGCTTCCTTCGTGGCTGCAGGGTTGTGACAACACCGACAATCGTCTAGACCGGTGACTGTGTGTGAAGCGGACCGGCAGATTTTTAGCTACGTGGTATTAATATTAAAGCATCACTGGTTATATGAAATGGTCTACAGAATGAAAGGCAGCGTGGATTCATTAAACTTCCACGGGGAATGTGGAATGGTTGCCGCCGAGAAAAGATTGCATGTTGAGTAATTTCTGCGTTTTAAACACCCCTGTTGTCGAAGGTGGTTCACGAGGCTGCTCAGAGTTTCGTAGTTGCCGTCTTTGGGATTACATTTGATTCAAATTCAATTTCGAGTGGATAAGTTCCTGTGTCGATAAGTTGCAAAATAGAAAATTATACTATAGGTTAGCTATCCCGATAGTGATAGTTTCTTCTGGGTATGGTCAATAAGTCCCACTGTGTGCTAACTAGAAATTTGTGATTTTCCAGGATTTGCCGTCTGGATTGTATACAGTTAAACAGTAAATGTTTTAAGCATGATTTAATTGTATCCTTCATCTGTTTTAGTACTAGCCACTGTTATGTGGATTATCATTACTGCTGTTTTGAGGACCTTGCTGGCCCGCATCTAACCCTCGTTTACGTGATGTCGCTAGAGTGGATAAGCTCGTGGAAGGCTATTGGCCGGGAGTCAGTTAGTTCACTGTAAATTTCACCGAAAATTTTGAACTTGCGTCTATAAGTGGGAGAAATCTAGGGAGATAGGTCCTTTTTGTTGAAATAAAATTAATTTTACTATTCACCCTGGTTTGTACTAGACGTTTAATATTCAGTCCACTGAAACTTGGCATTTCGCCGAATTCTTGTGTTTCTATTTTATTGCTTACGTACATATCGTATTTTCTTAATGTTTTAAGTTGTCGTCTGCACAAATTCAGTAATCTCGCATTTGTGCCGGATTGGCGTGCATGTACATTTCTTTTAAAATTGTATTCCAAACACAGTTGTAACTGAATAACACTGTCTTGCATTTAATTAAGAGTTTTCATCCGATCAGTCTTTGCGTTTTCATTTAATTTGCTTCCGCGTTTTTAAAGTATTCTGTTATTATGGGTGATGTTTGGCAAAAAAATTTGTAAGTCCGTTACTCCTTAAATGTAGAAACCCGCTTTCTGCGCAGTCTTGACAAATGGTGAAATGCGATCAGCTTCGTTTGATCGCTTTCTGCGTATTTTGTTACCGTGTTTTGAGGTTCCTGCAGTAATTTCAGAAATTTTATCTTTCGATTTTTTATTAATATTTTTGTAACTGAGTGTTAAACAACTAAGTTCAAATTATTCCTGTAAATAAACTTAACCGAGGTAGTCTCCACCCCCATCCTCCACCCCCCTTTTTCAGAAGACATGTACCAGATAGTGCCTGTTCCTCTTTATAATCTGAGAAAAAGAGAAAATATCATACACTACCCGTTGCTACCGGAGACAAACTTTCTGTCTCTTGTTCTTCTCTAACTGCATGTCTCCTATTCTTCTCTAACAGGCATAAAACTCAATATAATGAAATGATGTTGCATGATACTTAAGGGAAAGTCAGTTGTCCCACACTGAGAATGTGTCCAGTCCTCTCTTATCTCCACGGCCGGCCAGAGTGGCTGAGCGGTTCTAGGCGCTGCAGTCTGGAACCGCGCGACGGCTACGGTTGGAGGTTCGAATCCTGCCTCGGGCATGGGTGTGTGTGATGTCCTTAGGTCAGCTAGGTTTAAGTAGTTCTAAGTTCCAGGGGACTAATGACCTCAGAAGTTAAGTCCCATAGTGCTCAGAGCCATTTGAACCATTTTTTACTCCGCTGCAGGAGCATCAAGGTGTCATTCTACAGGATGTTCGGAAATTCTCATTACAAACTTGTAGGACCTGTAGAGGGAATTGAGTAGAGAGTATTTTGAAGAGGAATATCCGTTTAAAACGTGTTTGTAACGCGACCACTTCTACAAGTAATTGTTTACGCGTGTCTCAGTACATCACTTGTTTTATGATTCTACTCATTATTAGCCAAATAAGCTGGTCGTGTACTTGATGTCGGGTTCTCTTCAACGTGATTGCAGTGCAGCGTATTCTAATTCTGGTGTACGATATCTTCTTGGATCACCAAAGTTACACCTGCTGTCAGTGCAGGTACTCTTTCCCGAAGCCGTTGCGTAATCCAGGCGAAAAGTGAATGCTATGGAGAACGATTTTGACAAAGGCGACAAGCAGCTCTTCCAGTACCGTGGGTTTGCCTTTCACAATGTTCATGTCGAAGCATTCTGCAAATGTCTGCACAATCGAGTCGCTCTAACACTCACAGACCTGGGAATACGGTTGGAACCAGGCCAGACAGGTAGGGTAGACGTCAAATGATATCAGTCAGTGGACTTGTCCCACCCATCACGACTACCCTGTTGCGTATTAACCTAGCAAACATGTTCTCAGAAGGCTGTACCACGGAAACTGTTTCTGGACACGGGTTCCAATTTAAAATATTATGCACTCACTCCGCTCTATCAATCATAAAAATCTGTAATGGGAGTTTTGGCACGCTCTATACGGTGATTTCGAGACTCAGAAGCATTATTCCTCCCGAAGACTTGTGGATATCTACAGCTCTTAACCACTACTTTCTTGACTACTCTCTGGTAATGGCTGACTTGACTTCCTGCACTGGCTGTTCATATACTGATACTCTAGAACAAGTTCTCCCGTAGTGACCGTTTCTCCTCATTTTTTCTAATGTCTTCCCTGGACAAACACTTCCCCTGAACGTTCAGCTGCTTCGAATGCATTGCTTCAGATGGTTGTAGTCGCCTTGGAACACTCAAATTATCCGGTTGGGTAGATGTTGTCGACAGTAGTTACAGCGCCGTCACTTCCTCTCCTGACCATCAAAATCTTGGCCCGCTTTCTGGTGCCCACCCTACACAATGTGAATTCGAAACCTGATAGCATGAATGACATAAACGTAGATATCTAAGGTATTGAAATCACTCAAGAAAGGCAAGTCTTCCTGTCCGGATGGTATACCAATCAGATTCCTTTCAGGGTACGCAGACACAACAGCGTCTTTCTTAGCAGTCATATACAACCGCTCACTTGACGAAAGATCTGTTCCTAAAGACTGGAAAGTAGTACAGGTCACACCAATATTCAACAAGGGAAATAGGAGTAACCCATTGAATTACATACCAATGTCACTGACCTCAATTATTAGTTGGATTTTGGAGCATATACTGTACTCGAACATTACGAATCCCCTTGAAGAAAATGACTTATTTATAAATAACCAACAAGGACTCAGAAAATATCGTTCTTGTGCAACACAGCTAGATTTTTATTCCCACGAAGTAATGACTGCTGTCGATAACGGATCTCAAATCGATTCCATATTCCTACATTTCCAGAACGCTTTTGATACCGTTCCTCACAAGCGACTATTAATCAAATTGGGTGCATATGGAGTGTCGTCTCAGTTGTGTGTCTGGATTCGTGAATTCCTCTTAGAGAGGTTACAGTTCGTAGTGACAGATGGCAAATCATCGAGATGAACAGAAGTGATATCTGGCGTTCCGCAAGGTAGTGTCAAGGGCCCACTGCTGTTTCTGATTTACATAAATGATCTAGGTGATAATGTGAGCAGACCCCTTAGACTGTTTGCAGATGACACTGTAATTTACCAGCTAATAAAATCATCAGACGATCAGTCCCAAACACAAAATTATCTATAGAGAATTTCTGTATGGTTCTAAAAGTGGTAATTGGCACTAAACAAAGAAAAGTGCAACGTCATTCACATGGGTACTAAAAGAAATCCGATAAATTTTGGGTATACGTTAAATCAGACAAATCTATGGGCTGTCAATTCGTCTAAATACCTAGGAATTACAATTACGAACAACTTAAATTGGTTAGACCACATATATAACATTGTGGGGAAGGCGAAACAAATACTGCGCTTTGTTGGCAGAGCACTTAGAAGATGCGACAAACCTACTAAACAGAGAGCCTACATTACACTTGTCCGTCCTCTGATGGAATATTTCTGCGCGGTATGGGATCGTTACCAGATAGGATTGACGGAGGACATCAAAAACGTGCAAGGAAGGGCAGCTCGTTTCGTGTTATCGCGCAATACGAGGTTCATTCAAGTTCTAAGGCCTCTGATTTTTTTCTAATTAACTACTCACCCGAAATCGATGTACTGGAGTTACTTCTCGACGTAATCGCCCTGCAGACGTACACATTTTTCACAACACTGACGCCATGATTCCATGGCAGCGGCGAAGGCTTCTTTAGGAGTCTGTTTTGACCACTGGAAAATCGCTGAGGCAATAGCAGCACGGCTGGTGAATGTGCGGCCACGGAGAGTGTCTTTCATTGATCGAAAAAGCCAAAAGTCACTAGGAGCCAGATCAGGTGAACAGGGAGCATGAGGAATCACTTCAAACTTGTTATCACGAACAAACTGTTGCGTAACGTTAGCTCGATGTGCGGGTGCGTTGTCTTGGCGAAACAGCACACGTGCAGCCCTTCCCGGACGTTTTTGTTGCAGTTCAGGAAGGAATTTGTTCTTCAAAACATTTTCGTAGGATGCACTTGTTACCGTAGTGCCCTTTGGAACGCAATGGGTAAGGATTACGCCCTCGCTATCCCAGAACGTGGACACCATCATTTTTCAGCACTGGCGGTTACCCGAAACTTTTTTGGTGGCAGGGAATCTGTGTGCTTACATTGAGCTGACTGGAGCTCTGTTTCCGGATTGAAAAATGGCATCCACGTCTCATCCATTGTCACAACCGACGAAAAGAAAGTCCCATTCATGCTGTCGTTGCGCGTCAACATTGCTAGGCAACATGCCACATGGGCAGCTATGTGGCGGTCCGTCAGCATTCGTGGCACCCACCTGGATGACACTTTTCGCATTTTCAGGTCGTCATGCAGGATTGTGTGCACAGAACCCACAGAAATGACAATTCTGGAGGCGATCTGTTCAACAGTCATTCGGCGATCCCCCAAAACAATTCTCTCCACTTTCTCGATCATGTCGTCAGACCGGCTTGTGCGAGCCCGAGGTTGTTTCGGTTTGTTGTCACACGATGTTCTGCCTTCATTAAACTGTAGCATCCACGAACGCAATTTCGACACATCCAGAACTCCACCACCACATGTCTCCTTCAACCGTCGATGAATTTCAATTGGTTTCACACCACGCAAATTCCGAAAACGAATGACTGCAGGCTGTTCAAGGAAGGAAAACGTTGCCACTTTAAGTATTTAAAACAGTTCTCATTCTCGCCGCTAGCGGTAAAATTCCATCTGCCGTACGGTGCTGCCATCTCTGGGACGTATTGCCAATGAGCGTATCCTCATTTTAAAACCATGCGCATGTTTCTCTCTCTTTCCAGTCCGGAGAGAAAAAATCGGAGGCCTTAGAACGTGAATGCACCTCGTAGGCGTGACAGTGTCACTGACACGACACGCGAGTTGGGGTGGCTGTCACTGAAACAAAGGCGGTTTTATTTGCGGCGAGATCTATTTACGAAATTTGAATCACCAACTTTCTCTTCCGAATATTTTGTTCACACCCATTTACGTATGGAGAAATGATCATCATAATAAAATAAGAGAAATCAGTACTCGAACGGAAAGATTTATGTGTTCCTTTTTCCCGCGCGCTGTTCCAGAGTGGAATGTTAGAAAAGTAGCATGAAAATGGTTCGATGAACCCTGTTCCATACCCTTAAGTGTGAATTGCCGAGTAACCATGTAGATGTAGATGTAGATGTATGTTTGTGCGTCGTCGTTACGTTATTAATAAAATTTATTATTTTCTTAGCAGCCATGACGCTAGCCCCTCTTCGCCATCGAACTGAGAATCGACTAGATCAACAATATCGTTGCCCGCCGTTGCTGTTTCTGGATACGTCACACGTTGCTCACCAGCTGAGACCGTCCGCGAGCCGTTAACTTCGAAGTAATGTATAGCAGGCACCAAAGAAAAAGAAAGATGCCATTAAGTAAACTACCTTTGTTCTGCGTTCGCAGCAAAACCCAAAATGCAACATCCACACGCGCAACCCTGGAGCCAGAGCCAGCCAGCCTGTAGCAGACGTAGAAATACCAGTTTCCGTGCATCATGTCTGATGGATTCTGGAAGAGTAACTGTTACAGTTATGAGCAGTAACTATAACTCCGTCGCCTGTATTTATTGGCTTAATTTATATGCAACAGGTTTCGGTGCTACTATACGCTATCCTAAGATGTCTCTATGATTCTAGGTGATCACGTTTACGACGGAAATCATCCCCATACTTTTAGAAGGTCTATAAACCACCGGCGTACGAAAAACTTCTTATCGTCATCTGTGCGTGCTGCTGCAACACATCAATTTGGGGATAATTTCAGTTGTAAAAAGTGATCACCGTCATACAGACAAAGAAAGAAATGGAGGTACGACTGACATGAAAACAGGTAGGAGGCAGCTCGAAGAAGGAACCGATTCTCCACTGTCTGTGTAGCACTGCTAAGGAAGACGATAGATGTTTCAAGCAAATCAAGAGAAGACTAGCACTGACCAAGAGTACCTTCCGAAATAAGAAGAACCTCCTGCTGAACAGGCACGTCAGCTTTCACACCCAGAATTATTTGTAAAGACTTTCGAGTGTGAAATCTGAACGACAGCAAAGCAGGAGGAAGCTCACATCGAAGTTGCGGAATTTGCTTCTCGAGGAGACTTTCCAGGGCGAATCATATCGACAGAGAAACAAATAAGGTGGTTGTATAGGAAACACGAGAGAAGAAAGACCTACTGGAATTTATAGGCCAACGCTAAGCCAATTTCGCTGGACACTTAGTCAGACATGATATTCTCCTACAAATCATTTTCGAAGGCAAGTTCATAGGGAAGAAATGAAAGGCCGACCGTGAACATCCAATTTAAAAAATATGATCATGAAATGGTATGTTCTTCATACATGGGTATGAAGAGGACTGCTGAAGAGAAGAAACTGTAGCTTGTTAGACGAGACTTACTCTTTTGAAAGAAGAAGAAATCACAGAGGAAACGGCTGAATATCAATAAAACCAATAAACAGAGTGAGGGAGTTTTCGTCATTACTAAACCTAAAAATATCAAGTTTACCGACAGTTTGACGCCTAGGCCACAGCGCTGTTGCGGCCACCATGTAGTAAGCGTCGCTTCACACAGTGGAGAATGGCAAAACAGAGGCACGCAGGCGACTGAGGCGTTGCGAAGTAGGCAGGCCCAGATAGCCTTGCTGACAGCAGCAGTCTACCAACAGACTACCACAGACCGAGCGCCGAGCGAAGCCTGGAGAGTGCTGAGTAAGGAGAAGTGAGGCCAGTATGCTAAGTTACGCTGCAATATACTGCAGGAGTAATAACAAAAAGCTAACGCAGAGGGTAAAAAACGTCCTCCTGGCGGATATAAATAGTGGAGCACAAGCAGCAACACACAGAAGCCATTAGGAAGCAGCTTGCATCTGAGGGCGGACGTGGTCCGCGTCCGAATGTTATATCTTCGCAGGTGACGATTCCGGTAGTCTGTTCCGTTCGCTGCCAGATGGCAACTTCAGCTCTGGGGGTCGACCCGAGTTCCGTCGGCACTTTGGCTGACTAACTACAGTGAGAACTTCCAGCAGGACCGGCCGCACCGCGGTCACAGGCGCCGCCCGGGACTGACGCCCGGACTTCACGGCAGCTGGACCCGCGGTGCGTGGTCCGTCCATGACGTGACCTCGCGGACATCGTGACTGACGGCTTCCCAGCCGCCGGTGCAGCAGGCGTCGGCAGCTGACCTCACTGCGACGCGGTTCCGTGGGCGTGCCGTACTGGGGTGCCTAGCGGCGACAAGTTCATCGCTACCAAAGGGCGTCCTGGCTTCAGTGGAGCACAGGTGGCCTGAGGCTCCCGAGTGCGATCAGCGGCGCGCGTTGCCCGCAATGTCGGAGAATTTACACAGCAGCCAGGCGGAGGGATCCGCAGGGCTGGGCAGCGACGATGAGGGAGTAATTGTAAAGAAAGATTAATAAATAACTGTAAGACTCCACGCAGTCTCAATCCTCGGCGCAGCCACTGTGTCTGGTGCTAACAAGTGGTACAGAAGTCGTAACAGCGCTAAGATCCCGTTTGCTGCCTTCTGCAGTATTTGACTGCAAGTTTCTCGCTGTGGGCTGTTTGAATTCGACACGTGTAAAAGGACAGCGGCATTTCCTTCACGAAATGCGCACTTCGTTTGATAGCTGGAAGCCGCCGGTGGGTGGGGCACTGAACAATCTGATTAGGACTGTGAATCTAGAAGGACAGCAAAATCTGGTTGTCCGAAAAATCACTGCTGCTCTTCCATATCTCTGTGTCGCCATTGGAAATTCGTCAAGAGATGCGCCAGCATGTGGGCAGCATTTCCCAACTGTCTCGCGATTGTTTTCTTTGTTGAGTATTCCGATATCTCTTACTGTTTTACTCTGTGGGTGAATAACACACATATATATATATATATATATATATATATATGTTGTGTGTGTGTGTGTGTGTGTGTGTGTGTGTGTGTGTGTGTGTGTGTGTGTGGTATCTCAGGAGGCATGGTGAATATTCAGGGATGTGAGAGGGTCGATCGTTCGAAGAAGAAAAATATACCAAATATGAGCTCTAAAATGCGTACCTTAAGAGCTATTACCACTTATTCGTTACATCTACGTCTACATGATTACTCTGCAAAACACACTTAAGTGCCTGGCAGAGGTTTTATCTAACCAGTTTTATACTGAAATGAAATGAAAGGTCGTGTGGCTAAGGCCTCCCGACGGGTAGGCCGTTCGCCTGATGCAGGTCCTTCCATTTGACGCCACTTCAGCGACCTGCGCATCGATGGGGATGAAATGATGATGATTAGGACGAAACAACACCCAGTCCCTGAGCGGAGAAAATCTCCGACTCAGCTGCGAATCGAACCCGGGACCTTACGATTGACATTCCGTCACGCTGACCACTCAGCTACCGGGGATACTATTTCTCTAGCATTCCACTCTCGAATGGTGCGTGGGAAAAAGGAACACCTAAATCTTTCCATTCGAGATCTGATTTCCTTTATTTTATTATGATGATAATTTCTCCCTGCGTGGATGGGTGTTAACAAAATATTTTCGCATTCGGAAGAGAAAATAGGTGATTGAAATTTCGTAAATAGATTTCGCCCTAAAGAAAACCGCCTTTGTTTCAGTGACTGCCATCCCAACTGACGTATCATATCAGTGATACTGTCACCCGTACTGCGCGATAATACGAAACGGACTGCCCTTCTTTGCACTTTTTCGATGTCCTCCGTCAATCCTACTTGGTAAGAATCCCACACCGCGCGGCAATATTCCAGCAGAGAACAGACAATTGTAATGTAGGCTGTCTCTTTAGTGGGTTTGTCGCATCTTCTAAGTGTTCAGCCACAAAATGCAGTCTTTGTTTCGCCTTCCCCACAATATAATCTATGTGACCTTTCCAATTTAAGTACAAGAGACGTATTTCACCGCAGTGAAGATGAAGTGTTCATATGTCTCAAGGCATGCGCTCTGGACGCCACGTTTACTTCGTTAGCGCAAAAGCTTATAGTTGGTATAGCAAAACAAAAGTTGAATTTAAGTGAGTAAGAGCAACCTTTGCTGAAGGTATTTGTCTGCAGTGTAGCCATGAATGGAAGTGAAACACGGACGATATATAGTTTAGACAAGCAGGGGCTAGAATCTTTTGAAATGTGGTGGTACAGAAGAATGGTGAAGACTGCATGGGTAGATCACGTAAATAATGAGGAGATACTGAACATAATTGGGGAGATAAGAAATTTGTGGCAGAACCTAAGTGAAAGATGTGATCGGCTGATAGGACACATTATGTGACATGAAGGAACTATCAGTTTAGAATGGGTTAAAAGTGTGGGGTGTATAAATCGTAGAGGGATAACAACAGATGAATACATTCCGAAGGATATAACTTGCAGTAATTACTCGGAGATGAAGAGGTCTGCTCAGATTAGAGCAGCATGGGGAGCTGCATGAACCCCGCCTTCGGGCTGAAGCCCATAACAATAACAACAAGAGAAACTATGTCAGACAGCTCACCAAGCATACAAGTGTTGAGGAACGGGCTTATAGCTATTTGCAGGTCAACGAGAATATGCTCCCGGTTTGTTGAAGTGGTACACAAAACATAGGACACCGAATAAAGACACCTTCTGCAGAATAAATTACAGCATCTCTGCCACCTGCTTCAGCGCCAGTATCTACCATATCTGTTGCGATCATGTACGGAAACCTGAAGTAAAATATTCAAACTGATTACTACTGTTGTTGACGTGAACAGCAACAAGGAAAATGGAAAATTTTGCAACATGAGATAGCGAGGTTATTAGTTTCAGATAAAGTTGTCGTGTACCACTTGTTAAGTACAAATTGGACGAATTCATTTACACGGAAAATGCATGCCAAATAAAAAGGTTTTAAAAATGTTTAAATGTGAACTGATATAAGTGATGTCAGAAAAGTGCGTGAGTAACAACGAGCACAACGATGCAAGAGTGCATAGAAAACGGAGAAGAAACTTAAATTCCAATACACATTCAAAGGTTCACTAGTGGAATTTGCAACTGAGCTGAGTGTATCACCATTCAGATAAATTTATAGCATCTGATTATGTACAGAGTCATGAAACCAGTCACTTCACAAGGGCCAAAAGGGCAGATAAAACAACATGTGAGACACGTGTCGAACAATTGAAAGTTGTGACATTTGCATGACACGAAGAAAGATAAGTTTTAGCGTAATTCACACGCACGTAGTGAATGAATAACGAAATCGTAGTGCAAGTATTTCTGTCCTTGACGGGGCGAGGCTACATATCACCACCTAACCGTATAGTAACACAGCAACCCTCAGCAGTCAAACTAAGCACGTCCTCCTTCCACAGCCCTTGCCTCAACTTTATCAACGAGCCAGCAGTGATCTCGTAGGTTCATTCAACCGAAACTCAAAGACTTACAGGATGTCTCACAGTTTACCCTCAAAGATAAATAAATTGCTCGTAGTCTCTACTAGCTACAGAATTGCACCTTTGCGGTAAACTTGTAATAACTAGCACACGAAAATGAATGAATCATAAAACAAAAAAGTGAAATACTAATAGTTTCAACGTAATAGCAAATTTTCCCTCTTCTCATTTCTCATTATCGTACAGAGATGTAGTACAACAGCGTTGTTTTACGAATAGTGGAAAGGCTATTATCTAACGCCGGTGAGACAAAGTAAGGAAATGTTTGGTAGGATGGCTGTAACACCAATTTCAATGTCGTGTTTCTCCAAAAAAGCGATGTAAAAATTGTAAAATCAATTTGATTACGTAGAGATAGTTTTCGTCGAAGAAAATGACGGCCCGTTGAAACCAGTTTCTGCTTTTGTCACAAAAAACGTGATAAAAGTATTAGAAAAAATCTAGAAAGACCCGCAACGACCAATATTTAATGAATATGTTAAAACACTCGCGTTTGTAAACCCCGTCCACAGAACGCTCAGACTCCTCTGCATGCATACAAGATACGGGATTACGGTGTAATTGCGAGCCGCTTGCGCAGGATGCAACAAAATGTGGGCCATTAGGGGAGTGCAAAGCGGCGCTGCAAGCGAAGCATCTGTGGATGACATTTAAAGAAATCATCTCCCCGCAAATCTCTATTTAAAAAGTAAAATGCGCAGGCAAATGATGATCACTGCAGTGAGCCATGAAATTCTGTGTGTTCAGTGGGTTTGCAGGGTACTGTAGATGAATCAATGGATGCAAATGAGGGCACAAACGGGTCCTTTATCGTACGTGGCTGAGGCACTATGGCAGGCGTAACAGTAGCCCCTTATCTCCCATGTGACTGTCTCGTTCCCACTGCTCATCCATTCTCCCTAAAAGAACAGCTCCAGCACTGCCGGACTTGTGTCCTGCACCCGAATGAGTTACCTCGTGGTCTCTTCTGTTTTTCGCACTATCCTATTTAGCAATAATACTTTGTGTGACGACTGGTATCTGTATATAATCCAGAGTATGTAAGAGTGTATGCAAAGAACTCACTAAATTTCGAGCACGTTTAGAAACAAGAGCACCATTATAGAGCACCATGAATTATTTGATAGATTCAAAAGCGTGTCTCGTGTCATATTCTTAAAAGTCTCGTAAGCCTTTACGAAACGAGCCACAAAGTTTCTAAGTTATGATAATATAGTAAGCTTTTTGGTGACATAGATTCAAACGTGAGGTGGTAACATCCAGAAATTGCTGAAAGAGCAAGTTCTCCCACAAATTTAGGTTGCTGTAATAGGATAATTACGTTAAGTAAACATAAGTTTCTGTAACGAGCCACCTATCACGTTCAATTTACCTTCAATAAATCATTAATAAAATGCTGTGTACTGATTATTCAGAACCGAAACTCCAATTGGCAGATAGTAAAATTTATACTGGAGCATGGGTAGACACAAATTTCGCTAACAACAGTAATAAAACACACACATGGAAGAGGAGATCCCGTCCCCAAAGCTGAAGAAAAATGCACTGTAAGAATCAAGAGCAAAACAAGGTGCAAGTCATTAATCGCATTTAGCTCTTAATAACACAAAAGTGTGTGACATTTGTTTATTCTCGAAACGAAGTGTCTGAAAAATGTACATTCAAGGAAAATTATATAAATAACTGGAACATGAATTTCAAGGTTACTCTAAACTGAAAACCTAGGGCAACAATCATTACGCGAGTACTCAATTCATTTACTAATAAATCATTTATATATAAGCTGATTTAGTAAAGTTGTTAAAAAAGGAAATGAAACTGCAAATTTTGCTGAGGGCAATTTTCTGACAGTTCCTAAAGCTGACCACTTAGCCGGGCGAGTTGAACGGTGCGTCTGCACGTTGCGTGTTGCAAACCCATAAATAATCAACTAAAACCATTGCATATCCCACGATATGAATATAATACGATTGACGACTTAACGGTTCTAAGATCGCTTTAGACGGATACATGCCGTCAACAGTTTACGCTCGCAGTTTCAAAACTCACCACATGAAAAGTTTTACTTTCGTCACAGCTAGTCTTAGTATCGATGAAACTACAACAATCTGCAGAATATTATAATATGAGAATATCTGTGGAAAGAGGAGGTGTGACCTGGCAGCAAGTGGAGGAAGAAAAGTGGTGGGAGGACCGAGCCAAATGGAAAGGACTCGTCAGCACCCAGACCCGGCAGTAGCTGGAGCGGGATCCAGACATAGATAGATAAAATATCTCGAAATCTTCATAACTGCAAGACGTCTCTCGAAGTTCTCTGCAACCCGCCACCTACCTTAAAGGAGGTACAAATCGTCTAGAAAAGTTTCATATACTGATAGCAGTTTAGAGCGACACAGATTCTATGGAAAGCAGATTGTTTATCATAAGTTGTGGTCGCTTCTGATATTACACATAACGAAGTGTATACTAAAACAGGTATGGCTGACTTTAATTGTTCACAGACGTAAAGAATTATTTCAGAAAAAAATAATGAATTAGAGATTTCAACTCGATTACAGTTTTATTTGATTCATGGCTAAAATTTTCAGCTACTTTAGTATTATTTCTGTCAGGATAAACTTCAGTCATCAGTTACAAATAAATTTCATTATGCGTTACTGGTTTTGAGAAATTAATTTATCATCTTCAGAAGCCTACAAAATTTGGGATTATAAAAGTTATATTATAGAAACGTACTTAGTTTAGCAGGCAGTCAATATATTCCTCATACAACGATAACTCCATGACATGTTCAGAAATTTACTTACTGTATGTGATTATTTTAAACATAGTTTGACAATTTACAATTACTAAATCACATCCATGTACACAGTGAGTCAGCGGCACGTAACATATATAAAACAATACACAAAAATATAACCAAAACGTATAAGAAAATTATACATAATACATTGAAAAAAGACATGAGTCATACATCTAAAGTTCGGAATGGATGGGCTAATTTTCACATATTATCCTGAGCGCGTTAGTCTTTTGAAAGGACCCATGTTCACACAAACGGCCATAAAGGCCTCGAAATGTTGTATCAGGTAGTTAGTGACTGTGAGAGTACTTGTTTTGGTATAGCCCTGCTGCCTCTCGACCGTTTATGTCTGCTTGTCCGTACATTAAAACCATCTCGGCCTCTTCGTGGTATGAATGCCGGACCATTCTGCTGCGTATAGTACGCAGCTTCATTCTCATAGCCTGCTACACACAAGGAACACACGGCACTTGGTCAGAGCTACTTCATTCGTCAGCGACATCTGCAATAAATGCACATCGAGATACGGGTTCATAATATCTTTTTTTCCTCTATTTCCAGGCAGGAATCTATCCCTGCAGTTTGTCAGTTTTACAAATCCAGAATGAGATTTTCACTCTGCAGCGGAGTGTGCGCTGATATGAAACTTATTGGCAGATTAAAACTGCGTGCCGCACCGAGACTCGAACTCGGGACCTTTGCCTTTCTCGGGCAACTGCTACCAAGAGCACTTGCCCGCGAAAGGCAACGGTCCCTAGTTCGAGTCTCGGTCCGGCACACAGTTTCACCCCATATAATACATTATTATCATAAATATAATAATAGCAGTAATAGTAAATATTAATATTACAAACTGCTTGCGTAATATCTTTGTTTCGATGTTAACAAACTAAATCTAATCGGATATATGAGGGCATTTGAAGGCCATAATCGTTCCAAGTTACGTAAAAGCATATATAAACAAAATTATATAGTAACTCCCGTATCTGTAACAGGGTAAGATGTGAGAGTATATAACGAGCTCTTATCTTCTATCTGTATTTATGTTCGGATCATAAAAGTTCCTCTGCGCTACCACAGAGTTCGGATAAACAAGTTTCTGAAAGTAGCGGTACAGTATATTTTTACACGAAAGAATGATAATCTTGTATACGAGTATATTGTACACTATGAGATGAAAAGTATCCGGACACCTGGCTGAAAATGACTTACAAGTTCGAGGCGCCCTCCATCGGTCATGTTGGAATTCAATATGATGTTGGCCCTCCCTTGGCATTGATGGCAGCTTCCACTCTCGCAGGCATACGTTCAGTCAGGTGCTGGAGGGTTTCATGGGGAATGGCAGACCATTGTTCACGGAGTGTTGCACTGAGGAGAGGTATCGATGTCAGTCCGTGAGGCTTCGCGTTCTAAAACATCCCAAAGGTGTTCTATAGGATTCAGGTCAGGACTCTGTATAGGCCAGACCATTGCAGGGATGTTATTGTCGTGTGACCACTCCGACACAGGTCGTGCATCATGAGCAGGTATTCGATCGTATTGAAATACGCAGTCTTTATCCCCGAATTGCTCTTCAACATTGGGTATCAAGAAGGAGCTTAAAACGTCAATGTAGGCCTGTGCTGTGATAGTATCACGCAAAACAACAAGGGGTGCAAGCCCTTTCCACGATAAACCGACTGTTCCATGACACTACCGCCTCCGAATTTTAATATTGGCACTACACACTCTGGCAGATGACGTTCACTGAGCATTCGCCATACTTACTCGCTGCCATCGTCACTCCACTCAACGTTTTTCCACCATATTTACGTTCCTT
This sequence comes from Schistocerca gregaria, assembly GCF_023897955.1. Classification (NCBI taxonomy): domain Eukaryota; kingdom Metazoa; phylum Arthropoda; class Insecta; order Orthoptera; family Acrididae; genus Schistocerca; species Schistocerca gregaria. Next base: position 1,163,309,811 of record NC_064920.1, read on the forward strand.
ACAAAGGCGTCGTTTGGCATTTACCGGCGTGATGTGTGGCTTATGACCAACAGCCTGACCATGAAATTCAAGTTTTCTCACCTCCCGCCTAACTGTCATAGTACCTGCAGTGTATCCTGACGCAGTTTGGGTTTCCTGTGTGATGGTCTGGCTATTAGACACTATGACGCTTTTCAACTGTCGGCATTGTCTGTCATTCAACAGTCCAGGTCCGCCTGTACGATTATGTGCTGTACCTGTCCCATCACGTCTCCTCTTCACTATCACATCTGAAACAGTGGCCCTACGGATGTATAGGAGTGTGGAAATCTCGCGTACAGACGTATGACACAATTGACACCATTTTATCTGCTCATGTTCGATGTCCGTAAGTTCTGCGGAGCACTCCATTCTGCTCTCTCACTATTATGAATACTGAGGTCGCTGATATGGAGTACCTCGCAGTAGGTGGCAGCACAATGCACGTAATAAGGAAAACGCATGTTTTGGGGGTGTCCGATTACATTTAATCACATAGTGTATCTGAGGCAAACTCATCGTTAAATAAAGTAAATAGTTCTAATTTGTCAAAACACATACCAATCCATAATGGTATTCATAGCAATTACGTGACAGAACAACCAGCAATGAAATCACTTCTATGCAAAAACCCAACACCAACTTTGTGACACAATTCTTCCAAAAAGTGAAAATTTGAAGTTTTTCGGGAATCTGTAAAGTTGAATATCGACAGAATGACATAGTACTATCCTTACGGCTAATTACACACCCATTATAGGTCTGCTAAGCAATTTTAGTGCCTAATTATGTATCCATCGTCCGATGGTTAATTATGTATGGAGAAGTTGCTGTTACGAAGATTATAAACTTTCAGATCATCATCTTGCGGACACACTGTGGTGCAAAGCGCTAAAATAGATTGCTGTTCTCCAACGAAACGATAACATTCTATGAATCAAGGCGGGCTTTGTCACAAGTGTGAACATCGTATGGAAGCTAGAACATCAGAAAATGGAGTGGGGGTCAATGGGAGTCAGTGAAGTGAAATGGAAAGAAGACAAGAATTTCTGGTCCGATGAGTATGGAAAAGAATGAACAGCTGCAGCAAATGGTATAACGGGAGTACCATTCTTTATAGGTAGGAAGGTGGGGGCAGAGAGTGAGTTGCCGCGAACATTTAGCCATAGTTATTCTCACCAGTCTATAGCAAACCAACACCGTCTATGACAGTTCACCGGTCGCTGTGGCCGAGCGGCTCTAGGCGCTTCAGTTTGGAACCACTCGACCGCTAGGGTCGCAGGTTCGAATCCTGCCTTGGGCATGGATGTGTGTTATGTACTTAGGTTGGTTAGGTTTAAGTAGTTTTAAGTTCTAGGGGACTGATGACCTCAGATGTTATATCCCATAGTGCTCAGAGCAATCTTAACCATCTATGACAGTTCAGCTATACATGCTGACATCGCAAGCCGAAGATGAAGGAATAGAGATGTATATGAGAATACTGAATGCCTAATTCTGAACGTAAAGGAAGATGAAAATCTGATAGTCATGGTGGATTATAATAAGGTTGTAGAGGAAGGAGTAGCAGAAAGGGTTACAAGAGGATACGCTCCAGTTGATAGGAATGAGAGAGGAGAAAGACTACATATACATCTACCTCTACATCCATACTCTTCAAGCCTCCTGACGGTGTGTGGCGGAGGGTACCTTGAGTACCTCTATCGGTTCTCCCTTCTATTCCAGTCTCGTAATGTTCGTGGAAAGATCTGACTTCTGCAATAAATTTCAGCTAGTAGTAGCGAATATTCTGCTCAAGAATCAAAAGTAGGAAGTGTACTTGGAAAAGGTCGGAAGATAACGGAAGATTTCAGTTAGATTACATCATGGTCAGACAGATTCCGAAATCAAGTACTGGGTTGTAAGGCGTACCCAGGAGCAGATATAGACTCAGATAAAAATGTGGTAGTGATGAGGAGTAGGCTGAAGTTTAAAGAGAAGAGTCAGGAAGAATCAATGCGCAAAAAATTGGGATACGGAAATACTACGAGAAGAAGAGATCCACTTGATTTTGTTCTCTAAGGCTGTACATACTGCCATAACAAATAGTTCAGTAGGCAGTTCATTGGAATAGCAATGCACCACTCTAATAAGGGTAATCACAGAAGTTAGAGAGATAAATGTATATACAAAGAAAATAACAGCGAAGAAACAACTCGTACCCTTAGAAATAATTCAGTGGATCGGCGAAAGAAGAAAGTACAAAAATATCAGGGAAATTCATGACCACAGAAATGCAAGTAATTTAGGAATGAAATAAATCGGAACCGCAGACAAGCTAAACCGAAATGGCTGGATGCAAAATGTGAAGAAATCGAAAATGGGAGATCGACTCAACACTGAAAAAGGTCAGAACGACGTTCGGTGAAATTCAAAGCAGGGTTATTAAAGTGAAGAGTGCAACGGTTAATTCCATTGTTAAATGCAGAGGAGAGAGCGGATAGACGGGGAAGAATTGAAGGCAAGGGGGACAATCTGTCTGTTCACGTGATAAAAAAAGAACCAGGAGTCGATATAGGGTAGGCAGGGGATCCTAAACTAAATTTGAAACAGCGTTAGTAGACTTAAAATGAAAAAATACAAAGCGTACATTTAACATTCCATCATAATTTCTAAAATCATTGGAAGGTTTAGCAACAAAACCACTATTCACGTTGGTGTGTGGAGCCTGGTGTGAAGCCTGGCGATACACTAGCTGACTTTCGGAATAATGTCATCCACACACTTCTGAAGACTGCAAGGGCCTGCAAGGGCGAAAACTGTCACACAATCAACACTCGTGCATGGATGCATGCAAGTAACTGACAAGAATAATATAAACAAGAATGGAAAAGAAAATTGAGGGTGTATTAGATGACAATCAGTTTGACTTAGAAAGGTAAAGGCACGAAAGAGGCTTTTCTCACGTACCGGTTGATAAAGGAAACAAGACTAAGTAAATATCAAAACACTTTCATACGATTTGTCGACCTGGAAAAAGCGTTCGACAAAGAAATGGTGTAAGATATTCGAAATTCTAACAAAAATATGGCTACGTTATTGGGAAAGACAGGTGATAACTGTACGGCCAAGAGCCTAGAGGGAACAATGCGAGTGGAAGCCCAAGAACGAATGACTCGGGTGAAAAATGGTGTAAGACAGGGATGTAGTCTTTCGGACCTCGTGTTCAATCTGTACATCGAAGAAGCAATGGCTGAAACAAAAGAAATGCTGAAGAGTGAAATTAAAATTCAAGGTGAAAGGATATCAATGAGAAGATTCGCTGATGATATTGCTATCGTCAGTGAAAGTGAAGAAGGATTACAGGGTTGGTTAAATGGAATAAACAGTGTAATGAGTACAGAATATGGACTGAGAATAAATCGAGGAGAGGTTATAGTAATGAGAAGGTGCAGAATTGCAGCCAGCAAAATAATACAAGACGGTCGGAGGAAGTACGACATTAAAAGCAGCACCTGCAGTTGCGAAAAGGACACTCCTCTTCAAGAGAAGTCTACTAGTATCAAAGATAGGCTTTAATTTGAGGAAGAAACTTCTGAGAATGTACATTTGGAGCACAGCAGTGTATGGTAGTGATACATGCGTTTGGAGCACAGCGTTGTACAGTATTGAAACACAGACTGTAGGAAAACCGGAAGAGAAGAGAATTGAAGTATTGGAGATGTGGTCAGGGATTTGATATGCCTCGTGATGACTGGGTGTTGTGTGATGTCCTTAGGTTAGTTAGGTTTAAGTAGTTCTAAGTTCTAGGGGACTGATGACCATAGATGTTAAGTCCCATAGTGCTCAGAGCCATTTGATAAGGTAAGGAATGAGGAGGTTCTCCGCAGAATCCACAAGGTAAGGGATATATGGAGAACAATTCTGAACATGGCTGTCCTTCAGCTACAACATATAAGATTCAACGAGAAAAACCACAGCTAATCGGTTGCAATCATTTTTAACACACTTATGTAGGTTTCAACATTTATAAAGATGTCTTCATCACAATAAAATTTTAACAATCTTGACATTACATTGCGAGCAGGCAATGGTCAAAATTACATGCTCAAGTTAAAAATTAAAATAAAAAAAAGTTGTCTTAAGTACGTAAACTAATGAAATGAATTTGTAGTAACACTTGGAGAGGTTTTTGGTGTTTAAGGAAAAGGAGGCTGTTTTGCTTCTTAGTATGGGAGTTTTCGTGGAGTTGACAGTGAGAAATTCGGAAAATATTCAGCAAATGTCAGCAAGCGTTATAATTTTCAAGTGTTCCCGTAATCAACGCCGACCAAAAGGACAAGTCTATTAACCAAAACTAAGCATCACTATCATTGCAAAAATCTCAAATTTTCTGTTTCTGCTTGGCAAGTCAATGCCAGCATAGGCTAGACGTGAGGGATGATAGAGTCAGAAACAATAATGTCTAGAAATATATGAGAGTTACGCAGTACTCTTTGAGTACGCGTATCCCATTATGCTAGTTTCTTTGAATTCTACGTAAAAGGCCGTTCTACATTCTGCCAGATCAATCCCAGTAGTCACGTTCCACTCTAACCCAATACTATACTTAAACTATAATGTATGGTTTCAGTTATTACCAGTTTTCCAGAGCGGTTGGCTTATTTTCGTAGATAATATTTTTGTAACGGTTACGAAGGTAACATCTAAATTGAAAATAAGATTGCAGAGGTAAACTTATTCTCCTGATGTTGGGCTAATATGACGAACGCTGATTTTTTTACGTTTATTCACTGGACAAAATGTACTTTCTTTGATTTTCTTCCTCAAATGTGACACTTTTATATCAAGAGGTGACGGAAGAATGAAACTATTCCACCAAGAAGTGAAAGAAGAATCCATCAATTCGATAGGACCTCATCCGCATACACGTTTATAAGTCAGTACTAATTAATATTCAATACTCCTCTTTTCCATATCAGCAGCTGCCCGGTGAGCGCAGCGGATGACTTCCCAAACAGTCCCCTAGATTGATTCCTAGACGGGTCGCAGATCTACTCCTCTCGGGGACTGCGTGTTACGCCGGCATTGTGTTCATATCATCGTAACTGACATTCCAGTTATGATGGCTGTATGGACTCGTACCAAAAGCCACTAAATTGAGTCATAAAGATAAGGAGTTCGTCTGTGGTGATGGATGTGCTGTAAAAGGGTAACAACTAATTTACATTTGAATCGTTAGAGGTGTGGTGCATTAGAACGCTGCCGGACATTAGGCTGACTGATCGAGAATGAGGAATCCGCGGAATCGGGGAAGAAAGAAACACATTGAAAAGAGAGGGAGAACAGGACCTGCGTTAAGACATCAGAGGCAGCTGTAGCGAGTAAAAATGATAGGGGAAGACAGAGGTGGGACTATGTCTAACAAATGGCTCAGGACGCAGGGTAAAAGTAAAACTCTGAGATGTTGACGCAAGAGATTAATTTATGGGATGCAGCGTCAGAGCAATCAAAAGAAGGGAAAAAATCAAAATTTTGGCTGCCCATGTGAGTACCTTAAATTCCTACATCTACGACTACACTCCGCAAGCCACCAAACGGTGTGCGTAGGACAGAGTCGATGAGCGGTCAGTGTCCATCCGGCAGCAGATTGCTGGCTGGCTGAAGGCAGCGACTGTTTGCGGTGGCAGTTTGGCGGTGCGGACGTGTGATGTGCCCTCTGGCGCCAGCGGCTGTCGTGCCGGAACACGGCCGCTCCCGGGAGACGCGCCGTCTGCATTACGGGCAGACACAGTGTCTGGCTGCGCCGCCTTAAGACCGGCCCGTCCCGGCTCGGCTCGTAAACGAGAACGCCGAGCGCTGGCGCCAGCTCTGCAGGGCCGCGGCAGGGCACGCGCCGTTAAGGTAACTGCTGGCGCCACCAATACGTGCGGCTGCCGCCCCTGGTCTCGTGCACTGCGGTGCGCTTCCCTTGCCTTCGAGTCACCTGCCAACCACAAGGTGCTTAGCTTACTGCCAGTTCATTTACAACGGCCCATAGGCAAAACCGCAATGGAGTTCTTTTTTTTTTTAATGGTGATCAGTGACTGCACTTCCTCGTAAGACTCAGTGACGACTTCCAAAAAAGTCAGTAGGTCACTCTCTACCGAAAATTACAAATTTAAAATGTTGAAAATATCTGCGTCTATATATAAAACTCTTGTTTGTGTACGTACTGACAGACTTTCCTCCATGACCATCTACTGCCACCCACTCGTGGCTGTGATGGTAGGTGCGTGGATGTGAGTGAGTGTGGCGAGCAAAAATAATGAAATATGGAGCAATAAATACTCTTAGGAAAATATATGTATCCTGTGACATACGAAATTTAAGCTGCCCCTATTTATACACTATTGGCCATTAAAATTGGTACACCAAGAAGAATTGCAGATGATAAACGAGTATTCATTGGACGAAAATATTCTACTAAACCTGACATGTGGTTACATTTTCACGCTATTTGGGAACATAGATCCCGAGAAATCAGTACCCAGAACAACCATCTCTGGCCGTAAAAACGGCCTTGATACGCCTGGGCATTGAGTCAAACAGAGCGTGGATGCCGTGTACAGGTACAGCTACCCATGCAGCTTCAACACGATACCACAGTTCATCAAGAGTAGTGACTGGCGTATTGTGACGAGCCAGTTGCTCGCCCACCATTGACCAGACGTTTTCGATTCCTGAGAGATCTGGATAATGTGCTGGCAGGGCAGTAGTCGAACATTTTCTGTTACCGGAAAGGCCCGTACAGGACCTGCAACATGCAGTCGTGCATTATCCTGATGAAATGTAGGGTTTCGCAGGGATCGAATGAGGGGTAGGGACACGGGTCGTAACACATCTAAAATGTAACGTCTACTGTTCAAACTGCCGTCAATGCGAACAAGAGGTGACCGAGACGTGTAACCAGTGGCACCCCGTACTATCACACCGGGTGATATCCCAATATGGCGATGACGAATACACACTTCCAAAGTGAGTTCATCGCGATGTCGCCAAACACGGATGCGACCATCATGCTGTAAACAGAACCAGTATTCATCCGAAAAATGGACGGTTTGCCATTCGTGCACCCAGGTTCGTCGTTGAGTACACCATCGCAGGCGCTCTTGTCTCTGATGCATCGTCAAGAGTAACCGCAGCCATGGTCTCCGACCTGATAGTCCATGCTGCTGCAGACTTCGTCGAACTGTTCGTACAGGTGGTTGTTGTCTTGCAAACGTCTCCATCAGTTGACTCAGGGATCGAGACGTGGCTGCACGATCCGCTACAGCCGCGCGGATAAGATGCCTGTCATCTCGACTGCTAGTGATACGAGGCTGTTGGGATCCAGCACAACGTTCCGGATTTCTCTTCCTTACAAGAGGTATCACAACAAAGTTTCATCGGGCAACGCCGGTCAACTGCTGATTGTGTATGAGAAATCGGTTAGAAACTTTCTTCATGTAAGCCCGTTGTAAGTGTCGCCACCGGCGCCAACGTTTTGTGAATGCTCTGATAAGCTAATCATTTATAATATCACATTATCTTCTTCCTGTCGGTTACATTTCGCGTCTGTATCACGTCATCTTCGTGGTGTATCAATCGCCAGTAGTGTATGTACGTTAGGAGGGACCCTGTGTGTGCGCTCCTTGCAAAGGTATCCTTTCGATAAAGCACCTGGGTTAGCACGCACTGGATTCCATCAAACTCATCTTTGGAGTGTTGTATATTGTAACTACATTATAACTTACGTCCTATAAATAATTGCCGTTCCAAAACACTAACACGTTGAGGATCAAAAAAATGGTTCAAATGGCTCTGACCGTATGCGACTTAACTTCTGAGGTCATCAGTCCCCTAGAACTTAGAACTACTTAAACCTAACTAACCTAAGGACGTCACACACAACCATGCCCGAGGCAGAATTCAAACCTGTGACCGTAGCGGTCACGCGGTTTCAGACTGGAGCTCCTAGAACCGCTCGGCCACCCCTGCCAGCCACGTTCAGGATCTCTTCAAATCGTACAGTTTATTAATATTCAGTGTCTAATAATGAGTTTCGGCGTCTGAAGGGTTCATAAGGCGCATGATACAGTAATTAGAAGTTGGATATCATCACTGTGGTGTATTGGGTAAAGTTAGTACAGTCAAAAAGGTTTCTTACCAGTTAGGTTATCTTTGTACAACTACCCACCTTTGTTTCAAATAGCTAGTGCTTCACCTATTAGCATCACTTTGTACTACAAGTAACGGCTTCATTGCCTCCGTGATTTCTAGTTATTATTTCAGTTGTCTTTCCAACATCGTACAAGCTCTTAGGCTTGTGATTATCCTTTACTTGGTTTGGCTGTGCAGAGAGCTTCGGAGACAGTGATTTCTGTTGAACAATGCGAGGTCGATACAAATATCTTGAATTTCAAGTTAAACCAGGAGAACAGAATTAACATTATACGCGTTTACTTCTTATTAATACATGATTTACTTACAACACGATGAAAATGTACTCAGAGCATTAGATATAGAAAAATTCCTTATCTTTCGAGACTGTCCTACAGTCATCCTCAACGAAAATGTATCTTTGTACCAGCATTCGAATTGAAATTTTGTTCTAGTAGGCATAATTGTTATACATTTTCACTTTTCGAAACACTCAGTAACGGCAGACGTAGGGACTGGTCTACATTTATCCTGAACGAGAGTGTAAATTCGTACCTGCATTAAAATTTAAATTTATTTAAGTATAGAAACATAATTTTCACAACTTTTAGACACTTGCGTAATAATGAAATATTTGGTTGTAGTACGAATTATGTCAGAAATAGAATGAATCAAAAGCCAGTTATAGTCGTTTTGCTAAAAATAGAGTAACTTTCATAACACGAAGTTGGGTAGTAAAACTTCACGCAACTTAAACACTGAACGTCACTGTCAAAGCACAGTTCAAATTTATAGCTTGTGGCATAATTTATACCATCTGTTACAAAGAAATATCAGAGTAACCGCTAGGTTAATGACATTTCTTACCAAAGAGTAAATTGAAACAATTACGACATTCAGAATTACGCTGAGTAAAAAAACCAAATTTTCTGTCCACAACCAGTGAACAATCTGGCTTTAATTGATCTTTGAAAATTATTATAATATGTTGTCTGAGTTTGCTATTTGGTTAGAATTTGATTACTGTGACATGTGTTGTGTGAAGTACCTGAATGTGTGAGTTAGTACTGTTGTTACGTTATGACTCCAATAACTATTTATACGTGAGATTGTTTATGAGTATAAAGTTTACTCTCAATTTAGTTATTCTTGCTCCGATGAGGAACTGATGACCGTTGGTTATTTTCATTAACGACATACTTTGAAAACCTTTTTTCCTAATTTTCCACTAACTACTGTCAATTAAAACTAGTTTGTGCAATAAAAATATACAACATTAACCGAAATTTGTTTCTAATCGTCACTGCTAAAGTACACAGCAGTGGCGATTAGGTTATAACTTTATCTACTTTTCTCAGTTTTACATCAATTTTCGGAGAAGATACCTTTTCCCCACAGACTAGGAAACTTACGTACACTGCCATATACACTCCTGGAAATGGAAAAAAGAACACATTGACACCGGTGTGTCAGACCCACCATACTTGCTCCGGACACTGCGACAGGGCTGCACAAGCAATGATCACACGCACGGCACAGCGGACACACCAGGAACGGCGGTGTTGGCCGTCGAATGGCGCTAGCTGCGCAGCATTTGTGCACCGCCGCCGTCAGTGTCAGCCAGTTTGCTGTGGCATACGGAGCTCCATCGCAGTCTTTAACACTGGTAGCATGCCGCGACAGCGTGGACGTGAACCGTATGTGCAGCTGACGGACTTTGAGCGAGGGCGTATAGTGGGCATGCGGGAGGCCGGGTGGACGTACCGCCAAATTGCTCAACACATGGGGCGTGAGGTCTCCACAGTACATCGATGTTGTCGCCAGTGGTCGGCGGAAGGTGCACGTGCCCGTCGACCTGGGACCGGACCGCAGCGACGCAGGGTTTCACGCCAAGACCGTAGGATCCTACGCAGTGCCGTAGGGGACCGCACCGCCACTTCCCAGCAAATAAGGGACACTGTTGCGCCTGGGGTATCGGCGAGGACCATTCGCAACCGTCTCCATGAAGCTGGGCTACGGTCCCGCACACCGTTAGGCCGTCTTCCGCTCACGCCCCAACATCGTGCAGCCCGCCTCCAGTGGTGACGCGACAGGCGTGAATGGAGGGACGAATGGAGACGTGTCGTCTTCAGCGATGAGAGTCGCTTCTGCCTTGGTGCCAGTGATGGTCGTATGCGTGTTTGGCGCCGTGCAGGTGAGCACCACAATCAGGACTGCATACGACCGAGGCACACAGGGCCAACACCCAGCATCATGGCGTGGGGAGCGATCTCCTACACTGGCCGTACACCTCTGGTGATCGTCGAGGGGACACTGAATAGTGCACGGTACATCCAAACCGTCATCGAACCCATCGTTCTCCCATTCCTAGACCGGCAAGGGAACTTGCTGTTCCAACAGGACAATGCACGTCAGCATGTATCCCGTGCCACCCAATGTGCTCTAGAAGGTGTGTCAACTACCCTGGCCAGCAGGATCTCCGGATCTGTCCCCCATTGAGCATGTTTGGAACTGGATGAAGCGTCGTCTCACGCGGTCTGCACGTCCAGCACGAACGCTGGTCCAACTGAGGCGCCAGGTGGAAATGGCATGGCAAGCCGTTCCACAGGACTACATCCAGCATCTCTACGATCGTCTCCATGGGAGAATAGCAGCCTGCATTGCTGCGAAAGGTGGATATACACTGTACTAGTGCCGACATTGTGCATGCTCTGTTGCCTGTGTCTATGTGCCTGTGGTTCTGTCAGTGTGATCATGTGATGTATCTGACCCCAGGAATGTGTCAATAAAGTTTCCCCTTCTTGGGACATTGAATTCACGGTGTTCTTATTTCAGTTTCCAGGAGTGTAGAAAAGCCTAATTAGCCAGAGAGGTAAGAGGGTTATACACGCACTCTGTTTTTTTTTTTCTGCGAGTTCTCCAGCGTGTGACAGTTTCCACAATTCATCAGTCACTGTAAACATTCTTTTAAAGAAACAGGGTATACTGGATAACAGTTGCCAAACAAACCGTAGTGCTAGAGATAGAGAGATACTGAATGAAACGCATTAATCTCTCTAGAATATTGTAGCAGAATGTTATCAACGTCTCACAAAATTCCGATCGTAAGTAAAGGCTGACAGTTTTACTAATGTTAGTGCCCAGACACTCAAGGACGAGACGGGACTGAAATAGAGGTCTGCAAAGCAAAAAGTGCTGAACTGAGTTTTGAAATGTCTCTATAAAAAAAGAAAATCCAGTAGTCTTATCTCAGTGTAATTCTCACACCACTGCAGAGGTGACTGATTAAGATATTAATGTCGGTGTCGACGAGAAACAGCTGAAACACAGTTCGAATGCCCTATCGAGTCCCATTCAGTTTCTACATCGAATCTGCAGGTGAATCAGCCACTCTTTTAACGGCTAACTACCGTAGATGCCTCGAACAAAAATCGGTAGGCGGTAGTTGGAAGAAAACACAAGTCACACATGTCTACAAGATGGATAGCAAAAGTTATCCATAAAATTACCGACCTATATCTTGACATCCACTTGTTGTAGAGTATTGGAACATAATCTGACCTTAATGCTAATGGTGCGCCTCGAACAGAATTCCCTTCTCCACACCCAGCTGCATGGATTCCGAGAACATTGGTCAGACGAATATCAACTCGTCCTTCTCTCGAATGAAGTCCAGAAAACCTTGGTTCAAGGTAGTTAGGTATATGCAATATTTACCTGCTGCCGAAAAGAATTTGACTGAGTTTCACAGCTGTGCTGCGGAAGTACGCTCGGGTCGAATATAAAGCGAAATTTGTAAGTAGATTGAGCATTCCAGAATGAAATTTTGGCTCTGCAGAGAATGTGCACCGATATGGAAACTTCCTGGCAGTTTAAAACTGTGTGGCTCTATCGAGCACTTTCCCGCGAAAGGCAAACGTCCCGAGTTCGAGTCTCGGTCCGGCAAGCAGTTTCAATGTGCGAGGAAATATCTGATTGAGCATTTCTGGCTGGGAGGACGCAGCGTGTTATCTGGGATAGAGATTTTTCGACAGACGTAGAAGTACCCTGACTTAGGTGTGCACCAGGGAAGCATATTGGGACCGTTGCTGTTCATGTGCATCATAAAGTTGGACGTGTTATTAATAGTAACCTCATACTATCCGCAGATGATACAGTTATTCGTAATAAATTGCTATATGATAAAAACTGCGCAGTGGTTCCGTTTCATCCCAATAAGATCTCTAAACGATGCAAAAATTGGTAACATGCTTTAAATATTCAGAAATGTAAAGCTGTGCATTTCACAGCATGAGAGAAAACGTAATATTATATGGTACAATGTCAACAAGCTACAGATGGACTCGATCAACTCAGACAATTTTCTGAGTGTCACACTTCGTCGGGATATGAAGTGGAACAAGTACGTAGGCTCACTCAGATGTAGAGCGGGTGACAGACGGAGGTATATTGGTAGTATACCTCGGAAATGAAATCAGTCTGCAAAGGAGATTGCTTACAATTCACTAGTATAAGTATGTAGACCCCATACGATACAGAGCGAACAGGGAATTGTGAACGAATACAGATATTGGTACTACGAATGGTCATGGGTTTATTTGACCAGGATTGTCACATACGTCTTGGCTCGAAATGGCTCTGGCCACTATGGGTCATCAGTCCCCTAGAACTTAGAACTACTTAAACCTAACTAACCTAAGGACATCACACACATCCATGCCCGACGCCGGATTCGAACCTGCGGCCGTAGCGGTCGCGCGGTTCCAGATTGCAGCGCCTAAAACCACTCGGCCACTCCGCCGGCACAGACGTCTTGAATTAACTGAACTGGCAGACACTTGAAGACAGACGCAAACTATCCCGAGAAGGCCTACTTAAAAGATTTTAAGAACCGGCTGTTAATGGTGATTTAAGGAAATACGCCAAACCTGTAAATCATTGACTCGTAGGGATTGTGAGGGCGAGGTGATATTAAATACTACAGCGAGCACATATGTACACTTACTCATTCAATCCACACTCCATGCGGGAAAAGAACCGGACCTAGCCCCAATGACTGGTTCAATGGGTTGCCTACTCCGTTCTGCAGAGGATGAGTGCAGATCTAGGTGTAGGCGTAAGTGCGTTCGCACCCACCCACCTACTCATCCGCAAGCACGCACGCACACACACACACACACACACACACACACACACACACACGAGCGCGCGCGCGCGCGCGCACTAACTATACTCTCTCTACTCTCTGTCTCATTCTTTCTCGTTTATCGTGAGGTACGCCTCAGTTTCATAAACGCAAAGAATGTCGTTTTGAGTCACATTTATAGATTCTCTACCACGCTCTAACTTACGATACCGCATGCTCCGCCTCGCACAATGTTATCTTTAATTTAGTTATTCAGTCTTATTCCGTCTACTCCTTGACATAAAAATTGTTCAATTGGCTCTCAGCATTATGTGACGCAACATCTGAGGCGATCAGTCCCATACAACTTAGAACTTCTTAAACCTAACTAACCTAAGTACAGAACACACATCCATGCCCGAGGCAGGATTCGAACCTGCGACCGTAGAGGTCGCGCGGTTCCAGACTGAAGCGCCTAGAACTACTCGGCAACACCGCTTCTTGGCATATTCCTCCCAGAGATCCCAAGGGGGAACTAACTCGCAATATTTTGTCAATAGGTGTCCCTCAGGTTTTCGCAATTTGCGTAACTTTACTAAATGACATACCTTTGTGTGCGGATGACCAGTCGATCTTTTTAAATATATTTGGGAGTACATTGTTCGTTTCAGGCGTCAACCTTGGGTCTAGTTCTGTTAGCGGTAGATTGTAGCTAATTTTAGCCAGTATTTGCTTCAGATGGAGTCGCTGTGTGGACGCTTGTGTAGAAGGCGGCACGAGCATGTCGCATTTATTCAGTAACTTGATTGGTATTACGTGTAATGTTGTCATAATTGTAGTGGAACATGGACATCAAACATGCCAACCATTGTGTCAACGGATGTTTTGTGGAGCTCATCAAATTAACGCAGTCTTAGTTTTACCTCTGTCGGCTTACCGTGAGGTGACAAAACTCGTGGGATACGACATAAAAGCTTCCTGGGAATGGTACTACGTCACAATGTAAAACTACTGTTGCTGGATAGAAAACGACGTTTCGGCCACTGTTGCAGAGGCCTTCTTCTGGGTTTACTGGTATTGAGTTGGTTTCTTATCCAGCAGCAGTAGTTTTACATTATGAGGCTGTACCATACGCAGAAAATTTTTATGTCAATTGATTCTGACCGCGGAAGCCTACACACTCTTGGGATACATTCTAATATAGAGACAAATCTCCTTTTTGTCGGCGTGTTGCAGCTACTTGATGTGACATGCACTCAACAAGTCGTTACATTGAGCCGTGCTACGTGTATAGCCGTTCATAATTGCGGAAGACTTCCGGGGCAGGATTTTGTGCAGGATTTTGACCTCTCGATTGTGTCCCATAAGTGCTCGATGGGATTGATGTTGGGCGGTCTGGGTGGTCAAATCATTCGCTCGAATTGTCCAGAAATTTACTCAAAGTATTCGCCAAGAGTGGTGGTCCGGTGACACGGAGCATTTGCATCCACAAAAATTCTATCATTGTTTGGCTGAAAATGGTCTCCAGGTAGCGGAACATAACAATTTTCAGGTAACAATCGGTTCAGAAGTATGTAAACAGTGCCTTGTTGGCAACTTGGGTTCTTGGCTTCGGGGGTCTGTGACACACTCGAACCGTACCATCAGCTCTTGCCAACCGAAATCTGGACTCATCTATTCACGTCGCTATTTTCGAATTGCCTAGGTCCAACCGATTTGGTCACGGGCCCATAAAATGCGTTGCAGGCGATGTCGGGATGTTAGCAAAGGCACTGGCATCGGTCATCTGCCGCTATAGCCCACTAACGCCAAATTTCGCTTCACTGTCCTAATGGATACTTTCGCCGTACGCCCCATATTAATTCCTGCGTTTATTTCACGCCGTTTTGCTTGTATGCAGCACTGACAACTCTAAGCAAAGGCCGTTTCTGCTGGTCGGTAAGTGAAGGCTGTCAGTCAGTGCCTGAAATTTGGTATTTTCAGCATCCTCTTCACACTAAGGATTTAAGATCGTTTAATTCCACAGTGAATTCAGTAATGGACTGCCCCATGCGTCTAGGTCCAACTATTATTCTTCATCCAGAGTCTATCAATTCCTGTCCTGCGGCCATAATCGGGTTGAAAGCGTTTTCACAGAAATCATAGCTACGCCAATGCACTGCCATTTCAACCCACGTGTAGGCCATTCTACATCTGTATATGTGCATATCGCTATCGCACGACTGTTGTCAGCTCACTGTAAATTCTAACGTGCGACCGTCACAGTTCTTTCCTGAATCTGGCAGTACAGTATTCTGTCAACAAAGTTTGTGAGCCTGCCACCTCGCAGAACCCACGTTACGACAAGGATAAAAATAATACGCATCGAGTGGATAAGGGGGGAGGATATTAAAACCTGGCGATGCGCTCATGGACAACGGGCGACGTCCAGTCTTCGGCTGTGGCCTGAGCAGTTCACAGCAGTTATAAAGGGAGTCTCTCAGCAAAGAGGATAAACTGTTGACTTTAAATTTCATAAAATATGTTAGGAAACGTCATTAACTGTGTTAAACCTCTAGCATTTGTCACACATCGCAACTGACTTTTAATTACTTTTCATCACATAGTATAGAAAAGCTAAGAACACTGCTGCAATCCAGCAAGCAGTTAAGGTTGGTAGCACTCCGCGCTCCAAAACACACTAACGGTTTGGTAACCATAGTTTCAGTAACGCCAAAATGATGCTAAAACATCAGTTAGAAATTTGTGCACCGTCATCAATCATTGTTCAGCTAAATCGAACAATTGCGATCTTGTTCTGTGCAGGTAACACGCAAAACACTAAGGGTATCTCGCGCATTGTCTACGACTGGTATTAAGGCAGTCTAGAACTGACTTTCACGCCGATAACATGTATTTGATGGCGTGGGATATTTTATATTATGCAAGTTGGTGAAGTATTCATCAGCACGGGGAAACTTTTAGCCCAATCCTGCACTACGTTTTGAAGGGACAATCCATATGTGCTGTGGACGGAGTGTATGTGTAGGTAAAAGTGAATAAGTGACTAAAAGCCTCTCGGAAAACGTTTATATGCGACCTTGAGTTTGTGTGATGTCATATGGTGATTAATGACGTGAGGAAATTTCTCAGGACCTTGGAATGGTGCTCGATAAGTGGAGATCACAGTGCGCGATCTATGTTTCAAACCTTGCTTGTTCTAAGCACTGTTTTTTCCTTATTTTCTTTAGTATAGGTAGCACTCCGTCCTCAGGCCACAAGTGGCACATCGGGGCCATCCGACCGCCGTGTCATCCTAATCTGAGGATGCGGATAGGAGGGTCAGCACACCGCACTCCCGGTCGTTACCATGGTTATCATTTACCAGAGCCGCTACTATTCGGTCGAGTAGCTCCTCAGATGTAATCACTAGGCTGAATGCACGCAGAAAAATGGCAATAGCGCATGGCGGCCCGGATGGTCACCCATCCAAGAGCCGGCCCAGCAGCGCTTAACTTCGATGATCTGACGGGAACCGGTGTGACCACTGCGGCAAGGCCGTTGCCCAATAAAGTAAGGCGGTAGACTTTTATTTCCAGACTTTCATTGTAGTGGCGTTGAAATTTCACCACTTCCTATTCCATCACTCACTGTACAATCTACACACATCACAGCCCAAGGCCGACGGAGAAGAAATTCAGTTGGGCCCATGGGACATGTATCAAGATACTCGGTAAGCAAAGCTCCTCTTGCTCCTTTAGAGAAACTGCAAGAGGTCTGATGGATCTTCTCGTTCCGAGGAAAGATCAAAGTGTGACACAAATTATGTAATAACACAGTTTTGGCGGTGTTCATTAATCACTGACATCGGTGTCAATCAGCTGTGATACTCAACATGATGAAGATTAATGCTGCACACACCTGACACCAAAAAAGCTATTCATTCAGTATTCTAATTTGTACCACCATACTGAGCCAACAACGCTTCTTCTATCGCAGCAGAAATCAACTTCGTACGCTTAAAACTGCACAATATTATCGAATATCATTTCCTAATATGATATGAAGTCACACTTGTTATCTTAATAGATTTTCCTTTTACTCTGCGTTTTACTTATACTACATTCTCTGCTGCCATTTGTCCTCACCGCTACCTTAACCTCATTCACTTCGATTATGACTTCATCTTCCTCACGTAGGTTTATCGTTTTTCTACATGAAGAGATACAACTACAGCAAAAATTAATGTGTTCATTTGTAAGCATGTCACGTGACTAATAGAACTGAAGTAAAAATTAGGAGAGAAGGCTACTGGACGAAGATAAATGACTTGGTTAAAAACCTGACCTCGTGAAAGTAAATGAACACGTGGAGAACGTCATATTAATGACGCCAGACGAGGGCGAAGCTCTACAGAAAATTCAGTGCTCCTGCACCTCGCACTTGCTGGAAATAGTATTCATCCGCAGGCAGCGACGCGTGCTGCCCAGTGAAAGCGAATTTTCCGGCAGCGGCTATCTGGCCGTTTCGCTCGTGTCGCTGTGGAGGCGGTCTGACCGAGCAGTCCGCACCAGCTCGGCGCTGCGTGGCACCGCCGATACGCCGCCCATCAATCACCAACAGCGGCCGTTAATTCAGGCGGCGCCCGTCGGCGGCGCTAGTATCGCCCGCCAGCGCTGTCCGGCCGTGTTTATCGCAATCCGTTGCTGCGGCAGCGTTGGACCTCCAACACAGCGTCCAGAGTGCGACCGCTCAAGAGACAATCGTCTACTGGCCACTTCGGTGGTCCAACAACATGCACGCAGACTTGTTAAAAATCACTGGCACAGGGCAACGCTGCGTTCGGATGTCGCTGCACATATATATCCACCAAATACGGAGACGGCAGTAGTTTCTAAGTATGCATTGCACTTTACTCGTAATTCTAAGAGTAAATAAGGACAAAACGTAAATGTGCTGGCCAAGAGAAGTCAGCTTGTGTCAGAGAAATGCCTTATTTTGAGGAATAATTTTCTGAAGATAGACTTCTGGAGCACAACATCGCAACATAGTGTGCTAGTGAAACATGGACAGTGGGTAACTGGAACGGAAGAGAATGTTGAAAATTATGTGGACTGTAAGATAAGGAATGAGGAGCGTCTGCACAGATCCGGTGAGGACAGGACTGTATGGAAACACAGATAAACAGGAAGGGCAGAATGACGAGACATATGTTAACACATCAGGGAATAACTTTCATGGTACTAGAGGGAGCTATAGAGGTTAAAAACTGTAGAGAAAGACATAAATTGGAATACATCCAGGAGATAGTTGACGATGTGGGCTGAAACTGCCAGGCTAAAATGAAATTTTAGGCACAGGAGAGAATATTCCACCTGAGTGGATCACAGCAAAAGTATAACGCTATCTGAAGATTTACTTGAGAAATAATCGATGAATTGGTACTATGGCGCGATGGACAAGTGCACTGACTGGCAGTTTGGTGGTCTGCGTTTGATTCTTGCTGTTATCATTCCGTTTTTTTAAATTTTATTTTATTCCTCTCGGTGCTACACTATTGATAATAAAACTCATATCAATATAAGTAATTAAATTTATGTACCTTACATTAATATATTCACTTCAATTACGATTGTTACTCTTGGAGGTCAGAAGAGTATAGGTTGTGGTAAAAAATGCGAGTATGTAAGAAAAGTTAATACGAAATTATATCAAAAGGAAAAAACGACATTTTGTCCATGGAGTGAGTGATTGATTATCTTATAAAAATGTTTTTGTTAATTTATAGGAGCAATCACATTCTTATGACACAGTCATAACGGGTTTCGGCCATACAATGACCATCTTCAGATTCTAAAACAATACAAAAAGAAATTTATATTAAAACCTAAAAATAAGTGCAGTATTTGACCAGGCTAATTAGTAACCTAACTGAATCTATGCGAAATGCGTATAATTCATACCTAAAGGTGGCATACTCTAAATACAGGTTCATCCATTGTCAAACTAGCTATAATATGTAAAACACCGGCCTTATATAAATTGCTTTTATAGCTATATAAATTCAGTTAGATTACTAATAAGCCTGGTTAAGTATTGCATTTATTTTTAGGTTTTAATATAAATTTCAATCGTATTGTTTTAGAAGCTGAATATGGTCATTGTATTTCCGAAACCGGTTATGACTGTGTCTTAAGAACGTGATTGCGTCTATAAATAAACAAAAATTTTTTTGCAGTATATGAAAAGAGCTGGATCGGAGGGTGTGGTGTTTGCAATGCATTTATGCTTTCCACGTTTGTTGTTCGGGAATAGTGACGCATCGGATAATGGGATGCAGGTGATATGAAACATGTAGACATACTACTCGTAATGCATTTAAAAAAAGTACCTGAAACCTTAAACACATAAAAAACATATTTGTTTATAGTGCATTATACGCAGTTTATAGCGTAGCAATATTATGTAGCGCCTATCGTGACTGTATAGCGGAAAACAACTGTTGCAGTATTATAGCACCACTTTCAGGCCATTTCCATGCAGTTCCAGTCTAGAATACACGCGTGAAAAACAAAGACGTAAACCTTTCCGCGGGAGTTCTCAGTGCTCTTATTTCATTACCATGTAGAGGTGGGTGTAAATAAGATGTCTTCACATTCATAGGAGGACGTTGGCGATTAAAGTTTCGTGGTAAAATCTAGTCGTAAAGAAAGTCCCCTTAGTTTTAATGGTTGCCGCCACGAAGTAGACGTAGTAAAACAAAATAACACATTTCATGGACGGAGCAAGGTGGACATAGAAAGCAGTCTAATACAGGCAAAGTGGGCATACTTAGCTAAGAGACGTCTGCTAGTATCAAACATGGCCCTTAATTTAAGGAAGAAATTTCTGAGAATTTACTACCTGAGTATTAAAATTAGAAACAACATAACCTGGCACGATCACATAGATAACTCGCACGTCATATTCTTGACACACTCTCCCCTATTTCACGATGCTCCGATAATGGCCGTCAGTCCTGTTTCTTAATGACGTCATACCGTGCAGAAATACTCCGGAATACGAATGAGTGTAGTACAAGTAGCCCTTTTAATAGATCGTTTGCATGATCAAAGCATTCCGCCAGTTAAACGCAGTCGTTGGTTCGCCTTCCCCATAACATTTGTGGCATTTCACGCTTTATCACTTAAAGATTTCATTTAAAGTTATAAATAATAGGCGGACTGAACTGGCCAATCGCAATCACGCCTTGAGCAGGCACGTGCCACTCTGTTACGCTAGCTCATTACGTAGTCTATAGGAAACTTCCTGGCCGACACTATGCTATTCTTACGAGTTATTAATTCGTGTTATCAAGCGAATTAAAATTTAAAACAGCATCAGGAAACTTTTGAAAATTAGGGAGTCTTTGCGTAGTAATACCACATGAAATACGTATGCTCCGCTGATGGTTCTTGAGTTACCATAAAAATTACTTAATTCTTGAACTGCTTCGGTAAACGATTGTATACTGTATCACAGTCATCAAAAGCGTACGCAATATTTTGTGGCCTTTGATGGAGTTTTATGAAATCCACCATCTTCAGTGCGGAGGCACAGCAACAATCGGCCTCCTGAGGGAGTCTCAAAGAAGCGAGGATGGAGGATAAGTGGCGCTCGGTGGGACAATGCCGGGATATGTGCCGAGGTAGTTCATACAGTTGCGACAGACACTGTGTCCGAATGGCGCAGTGGTTAAAGCCTAGTAAGCAGGAGTCCCTGGTTCAGATCCCGGAGCGCCACATATTTCCACTCGTCGCCGCTGATTCCGCATTACGTCCCTATGCAGCTGACATCAATAGTTATTTCCCTTTCATTTCCTTTCTCCCACCTCCTCCTTCATAGTCTGCATATTAGGATTTGAGGCTGGAGGGGAAGACAGCAAATGGGGACATCGAGAATACTTCGGAAGACGTGACGTAAAATAAAACCCTTCTGTCCAAGCATGGAAAGGGAGAAACTTGATAGTCGTTTTCATTAAGAAATGGTCATCGTAGCCGCCCTCCAAATGCTACAATTCGCAAATAATACCTTACGTCGTTAGCATGTACGAAACAATAGTGTGTCACAGCAGGAACGATCCACTTCGCATCATCATTTCTTAATTAGCTACGCAACGGGTTACCGAATCGCTACGCATTATCTATGTGCGTTCCAGTTTGTGTTGTTCGTAACTGTAGTCCTTAGGTATTTATATCAACTGAGAGCCTTTAGATTTTGTGAAAGTGTAACTTACGAAACAGAAATAAATGTATGAGAGGACCAGAAAGGAAATCTACTTTCTGTAGACGACAGAGTTATCTACGGTCGCAGGTACGAATCCTGCCTCGGGCATGGTCATGTGTGATGTCCTTAGGTTAGTTAGGTGTAAGTAGTTCTACGTTCTAGGGGACTGACGACCTCAGAAGTCCCATAGTGCTGAGAGCCATTTTTATTCAGATTTGCACCTAAAGACGTAATTTAAATTACGATATGGATCGTGCCCTTGATACAGCATTTACAACAGCTGGAGTGGTTTTTATTCAACATGCATATGTTTGACTCTGGATGACAGTCCAATACACTGCTACATTGGAATATTCACGCTGAAGCCGAGGACATAATGAGCGGCACTATTCGCAAGGATTGGAGAATCAGCGTATTTGTGCCGAAAATTGCATCGCGATCAAGGATGGACATACAAACAATATAATTTACAAAAAAATGTATAGAAAACCGGTATGAAGTATTCTTTCAAACTCGTAGTGTATAGCTGTGTGTCTTCTTGGTCAAACAAAGTGTTTAAAATAGCTCATTGTTTCTCCTGCACCCCGTACGAAATTGCTGAGAAAAGATATATAAGGAGGAAAATACAGTTTGGTTGGGTATTTGGTATGACGATCTAGATTACTTAATGTGGTTGTGAAAAGAGCAATACAGAGCTACAACAATAGAGAAATTCTTCAATTTCAACATTTTGTTGTCGGGGAACAACAACATTACACTCCTGGAAATTTAAATAAGAACACCGTGAATTCATTGTCCCAGGAAGGGGAAACTTTATTGACACATTCCTGGGGTCAGATACATCACATGATCACATTGACAGAACCACAGGCACATAGACACAGGCAAAAGAGCATGCACAATGTCGGCACTAGTACAGTGTATATCCACATTTCGCAGTAATGCAGGCTGCTATTCTCCCATGGAGACGATCGTAGAGATGCTGAATGTAGTCCTGTGGAACGGCTTGCCATGCCATTTCCACCTGGCGCCTCAGTTGGACCAGCGTTCGTGCTGGACGTGCAGACCGCGTGAGACGACGCTTCATCCAGTCCCAAACACGCTCAATGGGGGACAGATCCAGAGATCTTGCTGGCCAGGGTAGTTGACTTACACCTTCTAGAGCACGTTGGGTGGCATGGGATACATGCGGACGTGCATTGTCCTGTTGGAACAGCAAGTTCCCTTGCCAGTCTAGGAATGGTAGAACGATGGGTTCGATGACGGTTTGGATGTACCGTGCACTATTCAGTGTCCCCTCGACGATCACCAGAGATGTACGGCCAGTGTAGGAGATCGCTCCCCACACCATGATGCCGGGTGTTGGCCGTGTGTGCCTCGGTTGTATGCAGTCCTGATTGTGGCGCTCACCTGCACGGCGCCAAACACGCATACGACCATTATTGGCACCAAGGCAGAAGCGACTCTCATCGCTGAAGACGACACGTCTCCATTCGTCCCTCCATTCACGCCTGTCGCGACACCACTGGAGGCGGGCTGCACGATGTTGGGGCGTGAGCAGAAGACGGCGTAACGGTGTGCGGGACTGTAGCCCAGCTTCATGGAGATGGTTGCGAATGGTCCTCGCCGATACCCCAGGAGCAACAGTGTCCCTAATTTGCTGGGAAGTGGTGGATCCTATAGTCTTGGCGTGCATCCGTGCGTCGCTGCGGTCCGGTCCCAGGTCGACGGGCACGTGCACCTTCCGCCGACCACTGGCGACAACATCGATGTACTGTGGAGACCTCACGCCCCACTTGTTGAGCAATTCGGCGGTACGTCCACCCTGCCTCCCGCATGCCCACTATACGCCCTCGCTCAAAGTCCGTCAACTGCACATACGGTTCACGTCCACGCTGTCGTGGCATGCTACCAGTGTTAAAGACTGCGATGGAGCTCCGTATGCCACGGCAAACTGGCTGACACTGACGGTGGCGGTGCACAAATACTGCGCAGCTAGCGCCATTTGACGGCCAACACCGCGGTTCCTGGTGTGTCCGCTGTGCCGTGCGTGTGATCATTGCTTGTACAGCCCTCTCGCGGTGTCCGGAGCAAGTATGGTGGGTCTGACACACCGGTGTCAATGTGTTCTTTTTTTCCATTTCCAGGAGTGTATTTAAATTCCTTAATGCGTTTAATAATGATTCTGTTAACAGTTGCAGTATTTATTAGACCACTAGTTTCGAACATTTACAGGTCCGTTTTCAAGCCTGGCCTACTGAGGATGTACTGACCATGCCTTATCTTAATAACAAACACCGAGTTGCAATACATGCTACGTAAATGTTTGCAGGATGAATGAAAAAATCCAAACATGCCTGTTAACAAGTTTGAATGTAAGTTTGATTTTAACTTGTTAACAGGCATGTGTGGATTGTGGCATTCATCCTGCAAACAATTACAAAGCATGTATTGCCACTCGCTGTTTATTGTCCAAGAATGTCCAAATGTGTGTTATATCTTACGGGACTTGACTGCTAAGGTCATCAGTCCCTAAGCTTACACACTGCTTAGCCTAAATTATCCTAAGGATAAACACACACTCCCATGCCCGAGGGAGGATTCGAACCTCCTCCTGGATCAGCCGCACAGTCCATGACTGCAGCGCCCGAGACCTCTCGGCTTATCTCGCGCGGCATCAGTGTTTATTATTATGATCAAGCACTGTCAGTACAGCCTCAGTATCCCAGGCTTGAAAATGAACCTGTAAGTGTTGGAAACTAGTCGCCTAATAAATAGTACAGTTGTCGACAGAGCCATCAATAAACGCTTTAAGGGCAGTAGAGAAAGATTTGAAAAGGCAAAACATATTGTAGAGGATGTAACTTACAGCTGTTATGCAGAGATGAAACAATGATAAAGACATTGACAATGTTAATTACAATAACTACATACAACTAAGAGCCACAAGTGTTTGTATGGCAGTGGCATGTTCCTAATATTTTATTCCTGATAATAAAAAGAATACCTTTTCCATAGTTGTGTGCATTTTGTGAGACTTCTCTAGATCTCATATTGGCACGCCACATGCTAACGTGTGGTAGTCTATACTGTGAAAAAATACATTTAGCGCCGGAGACTGGAAGTAGAGCATACACCTCAGAAATATCTGACAATATTCAGTAATGCCGTTAGATAACGGTTGTACCGATGTCGGAATACAGTGATGGAGATTAACCGGCGCGGATACAGCAGGCAGCCTGTTGCGAACACCAGAGCGCCCCACTTCCCTTTGGCTGCTGGCACGCTGGTGGTAAATCGAGCCAATAGGGCGGTAAATTTGAAACCGACAATGGCGGCGCGCGACAAACCGGCAGCAGGAAGACAGCAGTGAAGCGCTAACGCGAGCGTCCGGGCTGCAGCGCTGTACCGGCGGGGGTACAATGGCGCCGCCCAGTATGTTGGCAGCACTGGCGCCGCCGGCGGAATCAGCGCCGGCGGGAAGTGCCGGTCGGGAGTCCTGCGCCCGCCTTTTCCCCGTCGCGGCAATATATCCGCGCGCCAATATTTGAAATTCATATGGACGCGAAGGAAGCTTTCCAGCGAGAAATTTCACAGCCGCACACGCCACCAACCCAACCGCCGCGTTTCCCCCTCTTCCTACCCGTCAAGTTCCCATCCCCTTACCAACCCGCTGAGTGTCCTCCCAACCTCTGGCGTTCCGGCTCCAACGAACGCTTCACTGAGACTTGATTTACAGCCGTTTGAGGACCGCGACGACCGTGATTTACGATATTGCACTCTTCAGCGAACTGGTAATTCAGTAAAATTTGCGTTCGAAATTTCTGCATCCCTATTTCATCTGCGTGGGAGCGGAATGCTCCAGAGGGCCGCATCTGCTCCTCTCTTCGTTCCTTCCGCTGGCTGCCCCCATCGCTGGAAAAACGCGCGTCCGGCGAGGCGTCAAAGCGCTATTCAGTCTTCTTCGTAGCGGAACAGATTCCGATCGGAAATCGGAATCGATGCCGGTTCTCTACCTACTTAATTACAGCATCAACTGCTCTCCTTCAGTTAATACCAGGCTGAGCTGTTTACATTATACTGTTTTGTTGTCACTCTAGTTGTGAATCAGCTGCGTAGAATTTGCCTTACTGAATCGGTTGTATTATTGGCACACTGAAGCGTATGAACGCTGTGCCCACTGCTAAATGTCATAATCGCAATAGCAGGACTAACAGCGGTTAAAATGTTTTACGTATAAGAGCACATAACACGAAGAAAAGATCACTAAGTTTGTAGCCGATGTGGAGTTTTACTGAATGTAAAATGAGGCACACACGGCTACCACTTGTGGCAGCAGTTCTAAAGTCGGCCGTGATTGGAGTCAATTCGATCTGGGAACCATAGATACGACGTAGACTGATAGGTCAACTCTGGGCCAGCGATTATCTCTCATAGTGGCTGCTTACGTGGCAGATGCTCTGTCCATCTGAGCCACCGAGGGCACAGACGATAGTGAGGCTGTAGGGACTATCTCACACACGCTCCCGTGAGACCCACATTCTCACCTTATACGTCCACACACTACAGTCGTAGTGTCCTTATCCAACACACTTATTACTCATGGACGCTATTTCTACCAAGTCCTGTAAGAGTTCGGGTCATATGTGTGCATCCACACACAGGAACAAGGTCATGGCCGATGTTGCCAGAATTACATACTTAATAGAGTATGGTGTCTGTTCTTTCGGGCAGGCTCCATATTCATATAAGTATACAGTTCTGGCAATACAGGCGATGACCGTCTTCTACAGTGTCGGCCTGCGCGTCGAGCGAGCAAGTTGTTAACTTCCGCTTGTGCCGCAGCGCCGCTTGTGTCGAAGCTACTGAGTCTTGTTGGTGTATCGGCCGGAGTCACATCGTAGTTGCGTAGCGCAGTTTGTTGTCGTTTTTCTCTTGGCGGTGGTGTTTTCTGTCCGCGCCAAGATGCCTGTTGAGTCTCCTAAATCTGTTCCTCGTCGAGCTACTGTTCGTTTCAGTTTTGACAAGAGTACGCGTCGTGCTCAACCTGGTTCCTTAGAAATTCACGGTTGGTTGGCTGATGTTATCCGTGTTACACCTGACCGGCCTTACTTTGATTCAATTTGTATGAATTCTTTGTGAAGTTTTATGATCCCGTTCAAGTACAAAGACTTCTCTCCCGGGTTGGTTCTAAAGTGTTGTTTATAAATGGTGATGGTTTTGTTAGCCAAGCTGTCCTTAAAAATGCGACACTCGAGTATACTCCGGTTAGAATTTATGACCTTACTCCTGAAGTTAACGATTCATTTCTTAAAACAGCGTTGCTTCCGTTTGGAATGACACGACATATCAGATGGGAACGCTGGTCAGCACACCATCGCTTACAGTGTTATAATGGTATCCGGACTGTGGGCGTGTGCGTTAAAAAGAATATTCCTTCCTAACTGTTTCTGGTTACCGCATCCATGTTACGTATACAGGGCAAGAAGGAACTTGTTTTCTCTGTAGCGAAAGCGGTCATCTCAGATCTGACTGCCTGCGCCGTATTACTGTTCTGACGTCGTCTTATGAAAAACGTCTTCTTTTAACGTTAGCAGACATAGCAACTTCGCAGTCTGCTGTCAGTCAGTCTCCAGCTTTAAGCGGTGTAGAGGCAACATTACCACCTACTCCGCGCGAATTTCCACCGTTACAGACGCGTACCAGTGCGGCTTCTCTCCACAAGGCGACGACGGCTCCTAGAGTGCACGTCAAACGCCGGCGGACTGGGGACGGTACAGATTTCGAGGACGCGCCACTCCAGTATCATTCTTCTGACACGGCGTGGCACCTGCTGGCGGTAATGCGTTGTCTGCTGATCCTAATTATGATTCCAGTATTACCAGAGAGGATGTAGCTGCTTCCGTTGATGTTGAAATGTGCGTTCAATCTGCGTCCGCCACTTCTCCCGTCGACGTGACGGTTCCCGTGGGTTCCGTTCTTCCTGGTAGGTTTATCTGGCGCCACTCTGTATTTCGCGTGCGTTGTGGGGTCGTGGCGCGGCCCCGTTTGCAGGGAGGTTTGGGCCTCCCTGACATTCGGATTAAGGCTTCAGCCTTATTCATCCATCGCACCGTGCTAACGCCCCCCCCCCCCCCCCCCCAGTCACTTACAGCTCGCATTGATAACAGTATCCGACCGGCGAGATTAACGCCTCCAGTAGATATTAGTAGGATTAGTTATAAATTAGGGCACATCAGGGAATTTTTTTCTTGAGGTCAGTTATTTAGGAGTAAATATCCTTTCCCAAGCGAATCTGTCCCTAAAAATGCTGTTAAGCCGCTGGCCAGTTCCTTGCAGTCTTCCCTCTGTGGAAGCCATGTCCCAAGAACCGAACTGGAAGATTGTTTAGTCTATCAGCAGCCTCCCGATTTTGCCGATGGAAATGGCGTCCTTGTGGTACCAAGTTGTTTATGATATTGTACCTACCAACGGGCGACTTTTTCGTATTGGACTGCAATCGTTGCCATGAAACTGATACATTATATCATCGCTTGATTTCCTGCGGTCATGACCATTGGAGATGGCTTCGCCGACAACTGGTTTTTCTCCTCAGGACGGCGGAGGCGGCTATATCGGGGGAGATTCTAGTGCGTCCCGACTCAGCCTTCTTTTCTCGATCGAAGAACAATACCATCATGTGGCTTGTTAGCCATTATGTCCACTATGTGATGGTGAGTGTATATTACGTAGATCCGTGTGCCTTTTTCCACAATATGGCCCCCGCACATTGGACGTGGCTCCGGATGCCCCGTTATCGTGATTTTTTTTCCTAATATGTTGTAACTAGTTTTTCATCGCCAAGGCGTTGGACGAGTAGCCATGCCCCCTTCTTTATATTTTTTATTTTTATTTTTGTGGATACTTCTATGGATTTAGATGATCCACAATGGCGGAAGAGAGAATGTGTGGGCACGTTAAAACTGACGCCCCATTCCTTCCTATACGTTTTTCTGATTTCACCCTGAAACGTCCCCTTTGAAAAATTATACATAACTGTGCTTAAACTAACACACAATAGTTTTAGCGCAACGCAATCTGACTTTCAAAAATCCCTACAAAAGAATGGCCCTGACTAACATTAACCTATACCTTTCACAAATCACTTATCTCACCAAAAATCTTCGTTACTCGAACTACTGCAATACAGCGGGCGTCACTACTGCCAGCTAAATAAAAGATTCAAACTACGGAAGGCACTAACTACTGATAGGCATAGTTAGCGAATGAAAGATTTTAATAGAGAACAAATAATGTATTTACCTTAATAGTCTTAATATATATAGCAGTTCATGACATCCAGTCTTACAAATTTCAAAACTCCGCCATCTCTCTCCCCAGATCCCCCACTGCTGGCGGCTCACCTCAAACTGCGCAACGCTACGCGCTGTTCACATCCAGCTGCCGCTGCCCAACACTACAATGGCAGACAACAATGCAAACCAGCCACAGACTGCACACAGCACAGCCAGTGACTTTCACACAGAGCGCTACGTGGCGGCGGCGTTACCAGTATAAGAACCTCTCCAGCCTACTTTCAACCCTTTTGTTTTTGTCGAAATGACTTCCTTTGTTTCATTTTAATTGATTGTGTTTTGAAAAAAAAACTAGAATATTTTCCTTTCTTGAAGGAATACACTGCCATTTGAGTGTATATTTCCGTGTGTTTCCTGTTTTAAAAAAAAGCCGAATCGGCAGCTTGGTAGACTGATAAGTTATTGCATTTCATGGTCGGCTGGTTACAAAAAAAAAGATGGACAGAGCATCTGCGGTGTAAGCAGGAGATCCTGGGCTCGAGTTCTGTCATTTTCACCTGTCCCTGTATATATATATATATATATATATATATATATATATATATATATATATATATATATATATATATATATATATATATATATATAGCAATGCCCATAAACAGCTGAAGGTATTAATATATAATTCTAAAACATTGTCATTTAGTTTCACTGTTACAGAATCTGATACACTGAATCACTGAATGCCTGTTGTCTCCAATATGACAATGTATCATATAGTTTAAATCTTATTACATCCATTATTTATTTCTGTCAGGACCTGAATACTTCCGGACATTTCAATCCCTTTTCTGAAAATACTACTGTGTTTTTTGCAGGAATTAAGAAACGTCGAAACTTGAGTTACTCTGGCTATTACATAAATTTCTCTCTTATTTCTTGCCTGAGTTTTTAATTTCCTTACTTAGCCATGGCTTAATTGTTTTTAATGGACTTCTGGATACTTTTTTAGTGAAGACTCTCTCAAATACTGACACAAATTTAGTAGGGGTAAATGGTATTTCACACAAGCACTTCTTTCTACATGTAATTCATCACATACCAACCCCTTCACCTTACTGTATGGACCACTTTGTAGTGGTACCCCTGTAGGGTGTGTTGCGTGTGTGGTGATGCCATAGATGATGGGGAACCAGTGGAAAAGCTGTGGCCAATTTAACAGTTGTGTTGTTTTTGTGGTCTTCAGTCCTGAGACTGGTTTGATGCAGCTCTCCATGCTACTCTATCCTGTGCAATCTTCTTCAGCTCCCAGTACCTTACTTCAGCCTCCATCCTTGTGAATCTGCTTAGTGTATTCATCTCTTGGTCTCCCTCTACGATTTGTACGCTCCACGCTTTTCTCCAATACTAAATTGGTGATCCCTCGATGTCTCAGAACGTGTCCTACCAACCGATCCCTTCTTCTAGTCAAGTTGTGCCACAAATTTCTCTTCTACCCAATTCTATTCAATACCTCCTCATTAGTTATATGATCTACCCATCTAATCTTCGGCATTCTTCTGTAAAACCACATTTCGAAAGCTTCTATTGTCTTCTTGTATAAACTGTTTATCGTCCACGTTTCACTTCCATACATGGTTACACTCCATAAAAATACTTTCAGAAAAGACTTCCTTACATTTAAATATATACTCGATGTTAAGAAATTTTTCTTCTTCAGAAACGCTTTCCTTGCATTTCTAGTTATTTTGCTCCCCAAATAGCAAAACTCCTTTACTACTTTAGTATAACTTTATTATGTTTCCCTCTTCTCATGAAGTCTGGAAGGCGTAGCTAGCGTCGCCTGCTAGAACGGCGACGGGCGATGCTACGTCTGGACTCCGCCCCATTGGCAGAGGCAAGGCCACGGCCAGCTGCTACGGCCTTGCTTCCTGGTGGGGTGACCAGCCCGGTGCGATCCCTCTGTTCTCTTTCCCACGGTGGTGGAGGCGGCTGTGTGTGGGTCTTGACCCACGCCCTTCAGAAAGCCTTCGGGCGACTGTTGATGTTGTGAAGCCGAGTACCTCCTTGGGCCTCCAGCGTCGGCTGCAGCGGGCACCGGCAGCTGGCCAGTGGGGCTGAGGCTCCAAGTCTCGTGAAGGACCCAGTGTGGCTGCAGACGCAGCCTGGTCTCGAACCGGATGCTGTTGGTTGCGCTACCCAGTCGTCTCTCTGTCCGCTGGAGCTCTGGTGTCGTCGTGCATCTATTCAGCGATGATCTAAGTCCTTGAATAAAATTCAGCCTCATTTATACTCCGTTACTGCCCACCTGTTTCTGTAAAACCTTGTGACTAGCCACCTCGCCCATAACAAAGGGAATCGCTCGAGTATTTTGGATGCGACCAGCTTACCCCACCGTTGTTTGCTGCGCGGCACAGTTTCTCACTGAGATCAGCTGTCACCGTTTCGTAATTCACTTGCCCATCTGTTATTGTGCCGTAAATTTCGACATAGCGTGACTGGCAGCCTGCGCTGTTCCCACAATACTCCACTGTGGCCTCCATGCTAGGTACAATACCTTAAACTAAAGGTTTAATACTTATGTCTAATATACTGGGTAATGCCACTACTCTTAACACATTGTATCATGTTCACATTAATAGGCCTCACTGCTTTGTATAAACCACTGAACTTCACTGTTTGGTATCAATCTGTCTCCAGGTTGAAAGTGCCATTCTGTTTACTTCCATTAATTGTGCATCATGATAAGATAGCCCATTAGCAGTTGGGTACACATTAACTGTTTCAGCCTGAGCGCTGTCTGTAAAAAACGTCATCAGCCGGTGTCCTACTATTTTGCTGCACTCGAGTTGGACAACTGACCACTAAAACTGGGTGAAAGACTAAAATAATAATTAAAGTTCATATTTCTTGTCAATATCTGTAAAAAAAAATCTACATTTGAATCTCCATAAACTACTGAGAATTTCTTCTTGTCCGATAGGTAGCTGACGACCGCTTCCAGATTTTCATAAGTAGCTAAAAGTTACTTAAAGGGAATCTGTAAGTTCTTACACTTATTAAATAAGTAATCTGCAGTAACAACTCACAAGCACATGCTTGTAGGTTCTGATCAACACAAATACTACTTGTTTCAATAATCTTCCCCTTGTGTCCAGCTTTTACATATGCTGCAGCTCATTCTTTTTCTTTGAAGGAAAACAACGACATTTGACTGTTTAATTGTTTATTTAAGGACAAGCAACATGTCGGCCTTTTATGGCTTTTGCAAGTATTTTCTATGTTATGTCCTTCACATATATTGCACATGTCCGAGACATAAAATAGCAAATACTTCAAAATGGCATAAAAGACCGAAACCTGGGTAGTACTTGAATCAACAATAAGACAGTCAAATGGCGGTGTATTCCTCTAAAGTATATTGTATGACTGTTGTTCAGCAACATCAAAAACTATTTCGTCCTTTTTCCATGTTTACTCTAACACCAAAAAAGAATCATGTTTAAAATCCCAGTATTTAACTTCTCCCGCAATTTACCTGGTGCTCAGAGAGATACAGAACATCTACCCCTTCAGAACATTCCACATTTTCTAGGAATACAGTAGGCTAGTCTATCTAGTTTTTAGCCCTCCTTTTCAGTGTTAACAAAAAATAATATAGTTTAAAATCCCGGTATTCAATTTCTTCAGCCCTGTGGTTACAACGTTTTCAGAGAGACACAGAACATCTACTCGTTCAGAATTTGTCAGATCCTCGAGGAGTAGAATAAGCTCGTCTACCCAGCTTTTCTACCCTATAATGTTGTGATGAAACAAATTAATTTTTCTGGAAATCGCAATAACAGGCACAGCAAAGATATGAGACTGTTTCATTCAAAAGCAACCCGCTCTGCTCTTTGTTGACATGGCTGTGTTATGGCTAACAACCGTGTTAACCCAGGGCTGGTCATGTCGCTGCAAAACTTCAGGAAACACCATAAGAGAGTGCGCTATTGCCGTTCCTATTTTCTCCAGGTCATCTTTAACGCTACATTCTAAGATGATCGCCAGGCTGTTTCCTGCTCCTCCTAGAATAAGTACGTTATCCTCACCATCAAAATCTCCCAGTGTTCTCTGTCACCTGGCTGAGCTTGGCGCTTCTGATCTAGTATCCTACGCCTAGCTTTTCATGTAGTAATTTGTGTAGACCTCTCGCATGATGGCTCCCTAGTAGCAGGACTCTTTCCTTTCTGCTTGGCGTTTCTACCGATCTAGCCTTAAAGTCCTTCATACAAGTCTGCTGCACTCTATTTAGCTTAAACACTGGTTCAGGCTCTTCCCCTGTTTTAGGTAACAAGCCAGACTACAATATGTTTGAAGGCAAAAATGTTCTGAGAGCAACTAGTTATATTTGGCTGACAGCATATACTCATATAGAGATCGACTGTGCGAATGTAGCGTACTATCCTTTCATAAGGAGCACATACACATACACATACACAACGAAAAGTGTGAGGTGATCCACATGAGTTCCAAAAGAAATCCGTTGGACTTAGATTACTCGATAAATAGTACAATTCTCAAGGCTGTCAATTCAACTAAGAACCTGGGTGTTAATATTACGAACAACTTCTGTTGGAAAGACCACATGGAAAATATTGTGGGGGAAGGCGAGCCAAAGGTTGCGTTTCATTGGCAGGACACTTAGAAGATGCAACAAGTCCACTAAAGAGAGAGCTTACACTACACTCGTTCGTCCTCTGTTAGAATATTGCTGCGCGGTGTGGGATCTTTACCAGGTGGGATTGACGGAGGACATCGAAAGGGTGAAAAAAGGGCAGCTCGTTTAGTATTATCACGTAATAGGGGAGAGAGTGTGGCAGATATGATACGCGAATTGGGATGAAAGTCATTAAAGCAAAAACGTTTTTCGTCGCGGCGAGATCTTTTTACGAAATTTCAGTCACCAACTTTCCTACCGAATGCGAAAATATTTTGTTGAGCCCAACCTACATAGGTAGGAATGATCATCAAAATAAAATAAGAGAAATCAGAGCTCGAACAGAAAGGTTTAGGTGTTCGTTTTTCCGGCGCGCTGTTAGGGAGTGGAATACTAGAGAGATAGTATGATTGTGCTTGGATGAACCCTCTGCCAAGCACTTGAATGTGAATGGCAGAGTAGTCATGTAGATGTAGATGGTTATTTTATATTCGTTCAGTGTGCTTTTTAGCCTGTTTTTTTAAAATGTTGTACAAAGTAAAATGAGACTTAACACGGGCTCACAAAAGTGCTACAAGAGTCAAGATAGGTGCTCGACCAAAGCTGCAATTAGTAGACGTGTACGCCTGAGTCACCAGCTTATTCTTGCCAAAACATTAACATAATAACACGTCTGTTCCCATTTCTATGAAGTGAGGCGTATGTTCTTTACCTAATGAAGACACTGGCTCACAACTTAGCTATAAACTAGCTATTTCTATTATATTTTAACTAAAGTTCAGTCTTGATGACAACACTTACGTCTCAATAACATGGGTGACCGGTTTCGGTTATATTTATATAACCATCTTCAGACCCACGGCTTCCTTGGAGGATGGTAGGCGGAGCTCTCCTGCTACGAAGTCAACTGAGACATAAGTGTTGTGATCAAGACTGAACATTAGTTAAAGTATAATAATCTATTGATCATTGTATCCCAAAAATGTGTACCAAAATTGTAATTTGAGTTAGAAGCGTAAATAACATTTGAGTTTTTCGCATGCCTTGATGGTTGATGATGAGGACTAGTGCTCGAAGTGCCTCACCAACAAATAAATGTAATAAGACAAATAACACTTAAACATTCTGACGGTTTGTAATACACACATATATCCTTGACTATACAGATATTCGTATCTTCATTTTCTGCCACTTGCCCTCGTGAGCCATTCGGTAGATATTTATCACACTGCATTGTAAAAGTTCACGAATTCACTCATTACATTTACTCGTATTGCAACGCTTCTTTAAGAGAACGAAAATTAAAGGTAACGAGATTTTGTTAACAGCGAGACAAACTTCCGTAACCATAGTAACGCAAAAAGAAACCAACGAATGAAAGCGAAATCTTCAGCACAAAGAAACTTGCTCTGCAAAAACGTCACATAAAGTTTCCTACCGGAGATAAAAGCATGTTAGGTTACATTTCGCCGGACTAAAGCATGTCAACAGGAAGCAAAAATGCATAGTGCATCTCGCAGAGCCCTTCTTTCCTTCCAACAGCCTGCGTGCCATCCGCTAGTCCCCCATTACCGCCTCACCTCTTTCTGCCGTACGGTAGTCGGAAACAATGTCATTAATTCGGAAACGAAAAAGGAATTCTCGTCCTGCTTGTCTTTCATGGTCCCTTAATACCATTGTTTCTCTCGTCACTTTTTAGTAGAGAAGAGAGATTTTGAGCTCGTTTTGAGACATTGTACGTTTGGTTAGTTAGGAAATATTAGGAAGAGTTACTCTACTTCACCGTTACCGGGACGCTTTTGCGTACATGGGGGCTTAATTGAATATAATGCAAATAATTTTATTTTTTGTCGCTGTTTGTCCGATTACGCAGTCTCGTAACCGGTTGGCCCTGAATAATATTAGCACGCAATCTGACTGCACAGAATAAAAACAAAGAATGAAAGGAAATTTCCGTTAACACAATTAATTAATTAAGTCCCCAGCAACTATAAAACCTATGAAACAAGAAAGCACAAATGTAAGTGTTCTGTGTGTGGAAGTGTGATTCAACGTAGACGTCTGGCACGGTTCTTCCACGATAAGACAAGATATTTTGAACACCATTTACACTGAAGTAATTAAAAAAAACTGGAAATACTATAATTGCATATAGAAACCAGAATTACAGTCTAACACAAGAAACGAGCCAGATGCTTTGTTGACTCACCCTGTGACCAAGAGGCTTTGTTACATAGCACATTAAAACTTTTTTTACCTTGGCGAAAAAAATACACTCTGATCATTACAACATCCCCAATCGAATAACACATGGTGTCTTGCCCAACAGAACAACTAGTACCCTATCGACGTCTCAACAAGCACAGATCACGCCTACCTCAGAACTACTACAACTCAGTGGCAACTGCCAGCGGAGGCGCCTGAATAATACTCTTTGGCGCAATCTCTGGCGCTGTGACTCAGTGTAGCTACCTTTCAAGTGTCATGTCGTCAGTTCCAAAAGTACAATGAACACAATGATTCTGACATCGAATCTTCTCCAAGCCATAAAATATTTTATGTAACTCGGCATCACGAAACAGGGAAAGCAGAAATGCGAGATTCTGTGTTAAGAGGAAGGCGTCTTCTGCAACTATATATTGTTGATGGCAGGAACAGCCGCTTCAGCAGCGAATTTTTCGGTTTCAAAAATCAATTTTCCTCGCATAAAGCCAAGTATTCGCTTTCACATTATTGCGCTGATTCGTCCTATCCTGATGATATGAGAAAACGGCCTTTAATGAGTCGGAAATGGGTCGTGTTTTTCAATGAGGAAGTATTACGACCGACGAAGCGTTATTGCCCTCCAGAAAAAAAGCTTGCATCAACTTATAACGGCTTTTAAACAAACGCTACCATCCACATATAAGCAAAAACATTATTCTTTCAAGCACAGACACTAATCATAATTTTAAGAAAGGTTGCACTTTTCTGTAAGTAATGGTATACTCGTATTAAATTAATTGACTGTTTAAACATTATAAAATTACACAAAAAACATGTTTTTCCAAAAGTTTCACAAATTTCTTGTTCTCACGTTTAGGATTTCAAGGACATTTTCTTATTTTAATAAATCAAACTGGTTACTGTGTAACAAATAACTATAAATGCAAATTAAATATTTATTCAAAATACATCTAAATGCTAACATCATACAACAGAGTAATTGGTTACATAAAATTTTAATATTGTAGAATATAACAGACTAAGATCAAATAAGTAGTTACTCATTGCGCTGCATCTTCAATGAGTTATAGTATGCAAAAATACAGTAGGATCTTTCAATAAATTTTACAGTATATATGAATAGAGACTTTGGTGCAAGATACATAACCGACTAGAACATGGTTCCTGTTTTTAATATTTCAAGCATCTGTATTTTAATTTGCGTTTTTCTTATTTCCTAACTACCATACATGGTTACCTGCAGAAAAAGTATAGTTGTTTAGTAAACAATGCTGAGCAAGTTGTAGTTTGAACTGCGGAATTTCCAATGCTTACGATTCCCTCAGTCAGCAACACAACGATCACCCAAATTATTTTGTCTAATTCAAGCAACATTACAGGCTATTTATCTGACTTATTCCACTTTTAATTCAGGGCAACTTCTGGTTAATTTTACTAAATTAACTACTACGGGTTGTATTTGTCCTGGCACGACGGCCTGCGTAAACCCATTAGTACCCGAATTCTTTTTTTGTTAGTTTTTTAACGTTTATTACTTTTACCTTGTTTGTTACATTGAAAAAGAAACATGTCAAGTAAAAGAACGATGTTTACATGCCTCATTTTAATAGACATACCGTATCATACGTGTAATTCTAAGCGCTACTGAGGACAAAACATACGGTTATATGAGAAGTCTACAAATGTTTGTACTAAAAGAAACAAATTAAACATGAGTGAAAATTACGAAACAAAATATATCAATTAGTTTGTATGACTATCAACAATACACTCACAATCCCATATTACACTTCCTGCATTGCGGTACTAGGTAACATCTCACAATGTACTACAGCCCAGGGAGTGATGTCGTAGTTTATTACAGCACAGTGTACACTACGAACGGTGACATCTAATAACCAAATGAAAAGAGCCCAGTACCATGTACAGTTACAGATGTTTACCCTGTATTCACTCACATAGTGATCCATTCCATTGTATCCACCACGTTTTCGTCTTTTGTGATAGGCTGGAGGGTCGAGGAACTTTAGTAGGTGTCCTTGACGGCTGAGAAAATATTTGGACATTAGTTAGTGCATCACACCAGTTGTATTTCATGCTGCAGAAACAACGGAGTTGTCAGGACATTTGTACAGGAAAACAGAATTTTCTTTTTGTATTTTCTTTCTGTGTCTCATGTTTCACGGTTACCTTTTTCTTTCGACGGAGGCAAGTTTGGGGGGTACAGTTTTCTTTCACCATGTATACTACGTACAAGGTTGTGCCGAGTACATGTTGTGGATAACACCTTGGGCTATCATATGACCTATTGCAAGTCGACCTTCGGCTTTGGTGGGGCGCACACGCCTTGTTTGCGTCCCGCCTCTTTTGCTGCTTGCGAGAGAGCGCATGTTCGTTTACTTCCGCGTAGCGGCTTCTCTCAGAGTCCGACTACACTGACCAATATGGTGTTTTCTTACCGCCACACCACTATTAAATTAACTTTTCCATTAGATCACGAACGACCAGAGGCGTCTGAGGTGGAACTTTTTATACGGGATGAAATGCGCCGCCCGCCACAAGACGTTCTCGAAATACATTTTTGAGTCATCAATGTTACTGTGTAGATACAGCTCGAGAATGACGGCACCCTGAGGCCGGAGCAATTCAGCTTCACCACTCGACAACACAACAACTCCACAGTGTCGTTGAGTGCATAGCACACGGATACAACACAAACAAAGCAACTGGGGCAGTGTTCCTGGACATCGAAAAGGCCATCGACCGTCTGTGGCACAATGGCCTCATACGCAAACTCAGCGACGGAGGGTTCCTCGACGAGCTCGTACGTCTCATACACTCATATCTCACGGACAGGAGTTTCAACACTGACGTGCAGGGCAAGCAATCAACACGACATTGTATCCAAGTTGGAGTACCCCAAGGAAGCATCCTAGGGCCCATACTGTTTAACCTCTACGTTAATGACCTTCCAGCTACACGCAACACGACAGTGGCAATCTACGCGGATGACACTGTCATCCTCGAGCAAGACTGGAAACCGTCTGACATTAACGCACGACTACAGACTGCACTCACAGCGGCAGAACCATGTTTGGTGAAATGGCTTGCTAGAGTAAACGTTGACAAGTGCGAAGCCATTCTGTTCACTAGAAGACCGAAACTACTACTCAAACATCAACACACTGAAAGCCAACAACACTACATGCACGCCCAATACGTTTCCGAGAGAAGGACATGTACCTCGGTGTAGGCTGGACCGGAAACTACTCGAGGGGGACCACATTCAAAACATGACCAAAAAAGCAAACGCGAGGCTCAGACAACTCTACCCTATGTTTACCAGGCGTAGCACACTGAATACAAGGGTGTCAAGGTCCATGTACACCACACTTATTAGGCCTCTGATGACGTATGTTGCTCCCGTCTGGGGATACTCTGCGTCCACACGCCTGCGCCGTCTGCAGCTCATACAGAACAAAGTACTCAGAATCATAAGCAATGCTCTGCGTTACACACACACCGGGACGCGGCTAGATACCCTCTTGCAGGTATTCCAAATTTCTCCACGCGACTGTACAGAAACACGAGACGCTCGCGTAACCCGTTTATTATTTCTCTGGGGAACTACGACCACAACCGTAGATGGGAACACAATAGACCAAAGATACTATTTGCAAATAACTAAACATCTACGGTCCATAGCGCGCTAACACAACAGTACTGGCAAGCCCCAGCAACACAGCTACTACTGGCAACCCCAAATGCTCGACTCGCCGAAAAACAGGTAATCGCAGGGAAACCGTACTGCACACAACACGCAAATCAGCCCCCCCACCCCCTCGCCACACTGTGAGCTGAACTATGGACGATCGCCCACTAATGTATGACGACCTCGGACTCTTCCAGGTACCCAGCCGCTACAGCAGGCCCAGGAGCCCACCTGCAGCACCTGGACTGACCCATGTGCAACGAGCACCCGCAGCGGCAAAGGTAACGATGCTCGATTCTTCGCACGAACATAACCTCACCTAGCATACACTGTCGCAGCTAGCAACCCGCTACTGTCCTTACTAGTCCTCCTACGGTTGCAGAGGTTGTTTAGCTCTTGACGCTTGCCTCCGCACGTTTTTCCCCTCTTCCCTTACAAACGGCTACCCTTCGATCGCTGTCGTCCACTTTCTGTCTCCTGATGGACCATGTTAGTGAGTAATCCTGCCCAGACACATGGCCAACATCACAGCCCGCATCCTGTGACTCCTGAATCGAAAACTAACATGTTATGCGGAGGTGACAGATGAACTTTTGGTTTGGTCACCACGTCGGTGTGGGCTGGGAGGGGCCGCATCCTATAAAAGATCTGTGCGCAGACGTTGTGCGGCGCCGCGCTAAAGATCTCAAGTTTCGATACTCTGACGGACATTTAGGGACTGTAGTGGTTGATCACGCCGGTTTTGTCCTCCGAGTGTTGCGGGTTTTCGAACTCCGTTGGACGCTGTGGAGGCCGCTTTTAAACCTTACGGCAAGGTTGTCGGTCTCGTGGCTGAACGTGGAAGACGTTCAAAACCTACCGTGTCCTCAATGGTGTCCGTCATATAAAAACAGCACTACGTAAACAAGGGGCTTCCTGCTTGGTTATTGCCCGCTGCAGGGCTGTCGTCATGTTCGATGGTCAGCCGCGCACTTGTTCAGGCTGTGGCCAGGAAGGCCACGTCCGTTCTGAACGTCTCCGACGTAGAGTGGTTCGGACGCCAATCGGAGACGTCGCTCCTCCTGTCTTACGCGTCTATGGTGGTGATGCCTGCTACGCCCCCTCTGAATTAGTCAGTACCCGTGTCGGCTGCGCTCGACAACGTGATGGACGTTTCGCCTGTCTCTCGTGCAACTCTGCCGGACGCAGTACAAATGAACGAAAACCTTCAGCAGGCACAAGCTGTCTGTCCCGACCCCGTGGTTGTTGATAATGGTACCGTACGTACTTCTGCCTTTCTGCCCTCTAGCCACATGTCGGAAGATAGCCACCCGCCATCCGACACGGAACAGCACGTTAGGAAGCAACGGTCCCCAAGGAAACGGAAGAGGCTACGCCGTATCCCTTATGATGACTACATCCATCGGATGTCCGCACCGGGTGACGACCCTGCAACGGTGCGCTGTCCTCTGACACCCTGCCACCTGACGACGTGACGTGTTTCCTTGCCTCCATGGCAAGTCAGCGTTCACCTCCGGACACCGACGTACCCTTAGCTTCGTCTGATGCGGTTGCCTCCCTCCGTGTCCGATGCTACCTGTTGGCGCACCTCTGATAATGTTTCACTGAACCGGCGCGGTGACACGTCTGTCTCCTTGGCGGACGAAGTTGATGCTGAGAATGTACATTCTGGAGGTGTACAGACCGATGGATTCCCCTTAGCGGGGTTGGCTCCCCACCCCCCCCCCCCCCTCCCCGTCACAGTGATGTCCCCCTCCGTGGGGGGAGCTAACAGCGAGTTTCCTGTGCTTCCCCCGTGTTTGAATCGCCTGTTCTCCGAGCGATGGCAGCTTTCCAGACTTATCGCTTAGCCACGGTCATTGTCATCCACCGTGAAAGCTTGAAGAGTCCCAATGTCAACACTAGTCGCGTACACCACAAACTGGCTTCACTCCATGGCATGCTATATGCCACGGACGTTGACGAAGGCTTTCTTCAGGAGATGCATGTTGCCATTTCCTGTGCCTCCCATGTCTCTCAAACTTCCAATCTTGGTAGTGGGGTGACCATTCTCTTAGATGACGGCATCCTCGCTGATGCAGTTACCTATCTGCCTGATGCCAGAGGTATGGCTCTCACGTTTAGTAGCGTCAGGATTGCCAATGCCTATGCGCCATCTGGTTTGGGTCGCCGCCGTGAACATTCCACCTTCTTCTCAGAGACAGCCACGCCTGTCTTCCACCGGCTGCGGTGGTCTAGCGGTTCTAGGCGCTCAGTCCGGAACCGCGCGACTGCTACGGTCGCAGGTTCGAATCCTGCTTCGGGCATGGATGTGTGTGATGTCCTTAGGTTAGTTAGGTTTAATTAGTTCTAAGTTCTAGGCGACTGATGACCTCTGAAGTTAAGTCGCATAGTGCTCAGAGCCATTTGAACCATTTTTTTTTAAATTGCCATTTGAACCATTTTTAGCCTGTCTTCCTGGGTCGGTATGATGAATTGATCATGGGACGCGATTTCAACTGCACCGAGGCACCCGAAGACCAGCTACAACGTCACTCTGTGAGCGTGCCGCTAGCGAAAATTCTCCAGCACCTAGCCTAGTGGATTCTTGGGAGCATGCACATGGCGATCGCTTGGCTTTACATATTTCACTAGCCATTCTTCCAGCCGACTCGATCGTATTTACATCTCCCGCTATATTGTCAGTGGGGTGAAAGCTGCTGAATTCTGACCTACTGTACCAATAAATACTTCCGGGCTAAATTGCCGTGGTCTATCTGTAAAACGTCTTCTCTCTGACGTTTGTTCTCAATTACGGAGAACATCTTCCGAGGTGAGTCGACGACTGGCTGCTAGGAGCTTGGGCCGCCGCTTATATGGAGATCTAGAGGGCGCCATATAAGCGGCAGCCCCAGCTCCTAGCAGCCAGCCGTCGACTCACCTCGGAAGATGTACTCCGTAGTTGAGAACGAGACGTCAGGGAGAAGAAGTTCTATAGATCGACCACGGCAATTTAGCCCGGAAGTGTTTACTGATGAAGACGCCGGCCGTGAAAGCCTACATGGCATGATTCTGACCTATTGCGTTCACTGACCATGTTGCATACATCTGCGCCATCAATCTCTGCCGCCAAAGGATGTGGCGCGGCCGTGGGCCATAGAAACTGAACATGTGCCACCTTACGTCACTCGACTGACGACAGAGACCACGTGGGCAGCCTGTCGCTGACACCGTAATGCCTGATAGTCTAGCCCGCCATGGTCGATGCCCTATGCAAAGCCTACTCTCCGCAAATCCTTGATTAGTTACGGAAGGGAGGTTCCGACGTGGCGTCGACGGACTCACGAATTCCATTTCACCATTCTCCGGGAATGTACTATGATGCCGTATTCGTTAGAGTGCCAGGCGATGGCGAATAGTGCCATGGAACAGCTCACGTTCCCTGCTGGCCGCCACATCGAAGGTGCTTTGGTCAGGGCGTGCACACAGTGGGTTAGTGCAAGAGCATCCATCTATGAATCATGTCACAGTAGAACGACGCCACTGTCATAGGAATTTGATTAATATTTGTACGACTGACGAAGGGCAGCGTTTTGATACATAACGGGATATCGGTTCAAAATGGTTCAAATGGATCTGAGCACAATTGGACGTAACGTCTGAGGTCTACAGTCCCCTAGAACTTAGAACTACTTAAACCTAACTAAACTAATAATATCACACACATCCATGCCCGAGGCAGGATTCGAATCTGCAACCGTAGCGGTCGCGCGGTTCACAGACTGAAGCGCCTAGAACCGCTCGGCCACAGCGGCCGGCCGGGACATCAGGTCTACCCCCCACGCTCATTATGTTACGCTGTATTCTGAACAACGTCAACGTCCTGCCAACATTATGGCGGTCTCCAGACTCTCCTTCGGCTCGGTTCTCGTGGATGCGACGATGGATCTGACTGCTAACGTCACGGAGGACAAAGTCCATGACTTTATCCAGGCTGGTTCTACGAACAGGCCGACTGACCCCGACGGCCTAACACTGGAGTTTTATAGGACATTTCGTCCCTTCTGGCGCCAGTATGGACGAAAATTTGTCAGGACCTTACACCATCTTTCGTGCCAATTCCAGACGGTTTCCTCAATGGTTTCCTCATTCTCATCCAAAAGCTGCTGGGTGCCTCAGGAAAATGCAGTTACCGCCACCTGACGTTACTGAACAGTGATACAAAGTTGTTACCCGGTTGTTGGCTGTGCGGTTTATACGGACAGCTCAGCAAGTGGTTTCCCCCGATCAAACTTCTTTGGAAGGTACCAATAACATCCACACTACCCTCTGCTGCTAACGGGGCATAATCGCTATTGCTCACGCACGTCGTGTGCCTGGACTTTTGGCAGCTCTTGACTTCAGCCAGGCGTTCGACCGCGTCGATCACAACTTCCTGTAAGGGGTGCTCGGCAATATGCCTCGTAATGCGTCTACTTCTGGGACCTATACGTCTCGTGTTCTCTACAATGGTCG
The DNA here is from genome assembly GCF_023897955.1 of Schistocerca gregaria. Lineage (NCBI taxonomy): Eukaryota > Metazoa > Arthropoda > Insecta > Orthoptera > Acrididae > Schistocerca > Schistocerca gregaria. The sequence goes on from NC_064920.1 coordinate 1,163,353,784, forward strand.
TCTCACTCCTCCCATCTCGATCGATCCGTCGATCAGTGCGTCAAGGCTGCCTGCTCTCTTCACTGTGGGTATGCATTCGCCATGGAATGGTTGCTGTGCGGCCTCCCTCAACGACTCTCTGGGATATCTCTCAGTGACCATGTATTCAGCAGCACTGCATACTCAGGCGATCTCGTCCTCGTTCTTCGAAGCCGTGCTGAGGTCAGGGAGTCACTGGCATAGGTTACCACCTACGGTGAAGCTTCCGGTAGCTGCCTTAACTTCCGCAAATCGAGCGCCATGGCTATAGGTGCGGGAATTCCTGCGGACAGTGCTGCTCCTTCGTGTATAAGTGATACTTCCCGATGCTTAGGACTCTATTTCACAAGTAATCTGCGGCGGACAATTGCCCACAACTGCAAGCGTCTATTTCTCCAACTACGAGCTCGGCACTTAGATAACCGTTTACGACCACTCGATCTTCTGCAACGCACACAATATGTAAATGCATTTAGCGTCACGTACCCTCCACGTGGCACAAACACTTCCTATTCCACCATTCATGCTAGCGGCATTTGGTTCATAGGTTTGCCACGTCTTGCTATTCAAGATAAGGTACGAAACCCTTACTCTCTCGGTGCAGCGGCGTTTTGGGTCTGTATTATGGGCCTGAAAGAGCGGTAGCCTTTTCCATTAGCTCTCACATGACGATGTGCCACCGTAGTCCTGCGTGCCTTACCAACCTATTGCTGGGGGCCCTTGCACCACACTGTCTCGCAGCACCTATCCAATTTTCGGACATCCAGCCGCCCTTCTTTTACTTCCGCCACTTTTTCATTGAACTGAACTACGTCCGTACAGTGATACTGCTAGCGCAATTGACATCCACAAAGGCGATCTGTGGTTTCCTTCAACAACACAGGCCACCGAATGTGGTTTAGGGGAAGCTTCCTCACGTCAACTGGCGTGCCGTTTGGCGATCGGTGTGCGCTCCTTATCTTGTCACTGATGTCCAGTTTGCATGGTACCTTACTGTCAATGGGAAGCAAATATGTTGGCTACGCTTTCACAGGATCCACCTGGCAGACACCCCGTTGTGTGTTGCCTGTGATGTTATGGACACAGATGAACACCGTCTTGTGTGCAAATCGGTGAGAGGCGTGTGGTTCGTGGTACGACAGATCTTGTCTCTGATTACCCGTACGACTCACCAGATACCAAGGCATTCCGGACGCGGAATACTTAGCGCAAGAAAAGAGGAACTCTGTGGGGTGGATTTGTGGACACGCAGCACACGACTAGTTTGCTGATGGCGAGAAATGTGTTCTTGACTTTTAAACGCTACTGTGTGGTTGTCCGCAATTCAGAATGGCCTACCTACAATTTTTCTCCAATTTTCTCTTCGGTGTCATTCTTAACCCACCCCAGAGCTGGGGTGCTTCTGACAGGAAGGTTTGATTCCCGTCTCTTGCAAACTTAGAACCAATGTATTCACTGGTAATCGGAATGTTCTTTTTAGTTTGACGTTTTGCTACACCATCCTTCTTGCGTGACGCCGGTTACCTGATTCTCCATGGTATTAGTACCAAAACTAAAGAAATACATAAATAAAATAGGAGGAGAACGAAAGAAGAAAGAGCTCAGTAGAAGAGACATGTTTCTCACTAGTGTACGCTTACTAGACTGTTTTGCTTCGAATAATCATTCCTCTCATATGCCTGAATGTAGACTATTCTTCCTGCGGCTCCATGCACGTGATTTTGGAAGTTTATAACTGCTACTCGATTATTACAGCACACAAATTTAGACTCTCGAGTCATTCCTTTCAGTTCAAGTCTCTACAGTAACTCTCTCATCCGTGCCATCATTCTTGGTTAATTTCACATGTACTGCTTCCATTGTGCTCAGAGCACTTGCAGTCCGGTTCTTTCAGTACAGTGGATATCCTGCCGGTGTTATCATATATCCGGCAATACGTTGTTTATCATCTATACAAGTTACCCAGTCAGTGTCGGCGTATGCTTCAAGTATTTGACCAACGAAATTATTAAATGGAACAACAAGTTCACTGTTACCAGTCACCGTTTTATTTATTTCCACGACGCGTTTCGAAGGTTTAAATTTCCATCATCGGGTGGATTTACATTAGTAAGTATTACATTTGTGTGTGTGTTGTGTTACGATTTTTGGAGGAACTTGTGACACTGCCTAGTGGAGAAAGAAGACACTATTTCAGATTATGGTTTAGGATTACTTTTGACAAAAAAATTAAACTGATATCTAATCGTAAACATTAAATAAGTAAACTACAGTACCTTCAGTGGTCACAGGTTCCATTTGCTGTCGTAAGACATCACATGTATGCTGCCACATTTGTAAACAAATATGGCGTCAGGAATCAGCTGGGTGTAAGGATCGTATAGCGGAAGAGAAGACATAATCGAAAAGTACAAAGAGTATACATCGTAACAACATTATTACAAAATAACTGCTTTAAGCATTTGGAGGTGTTTGTTTTGATATGTCAAATATATGTGTGTGTACTTCAGGTGGTATATAAATCCAATTCTGACAAGTTGAAACCGCTAAACATTCGTACTCGTTTATACAATCAGGTGAAATGTTAAAATGGCTTAAACTTCATACTTGTTGAAAAAAATTAGGTGAAATGTTACAGACTTAAATTACAATGATCATATTGGCTACAACAGTAAAGTCATACATACATTACACTCTTTGATTGGGATTAATAAAGAGATGTGAAGTGAGGGGCTGGAGGAAGAAGGAGAGGTAGAGAGAAAGAAAAAAGTGTGTGTGTGTGTGTGTGTGTGTGTGTGTGTGTGTGGGAGAGAGACAGAGAGAGAGAGAGAGAGAGAGAGAGAGAGAGATGAAAGAGTGATTATGAGTGCAAAAACATTTACATGGCAAGGTGTCTTAAGATTGCATGTTGCATATGGTTCAAATGGCTCTGAGCACTATGGGACTCAACTGCTGTGGTCATTAGTCCCCTATATCTTAGAACTACTTAAACCTAACTAACCTAGGGATATCACACACATCCATGCCCGAGGCAGGATTCGAACCTGCGACCGTAGCAGTCACACGGTTCCGGACTGCGCGCCTAGAACTGCGAGACCACCGCGGCCGGCACATGTTGCATATATTAGCTGCCTGAAGGTTGGGGTAATGCATCGGTTAATGCTATAAAATATGCAGATAGATAGACACTTGTGCCAGTAGTTGATGTACATACAGTTTTAAGCTGACAAGGGGTACAAGCTGTTGGTGTGATGAATTATCTGTGAATGAGGTCAATCTCTTGTACTCTTGGTAGCTGTCAATATTTATGGTAAATATTAGGTGTGTGTGTGTGTGTGTGTGTGTGTGTGTGTGTGTGTGTGTGTGTGTGTGTGTGTGTGTGTGTGTGTGTGCGTGTGTGCATTTTTAGAGTGTAGGTAGTTGCTGAAAATGGAGATGATACTATTGTAAATATTGTCATTTAAGATGGATTCTGGTTGTTTCATTTGATGTTTGTATATTTGGAGTGTTTCAAGAATGTCTACTTTTCTGCCTTTTTGTTGGGTGTGTAGGATGCTAATACTTGTGTTGTTAACTTTTTTTTTCATGATGGTGGGTAGCTATTGCTGATGTGTGATATTTTTTTGTTTTTTAGTGCTGCCATGTGGTCCTTGAACTTAATGTCAAATGATCTGCCTGTCTGGCCTATGTAGAAGCAGTCACAGTCCAAACATGCACTTTTGTACAAACCTGTTTGATGAAGTGGATTTCGTGTGCTGATGCTGTGGGGTAACTTCTGTCCAATCTTGTTGTCTGTTGTAAAGGATATGCTTATGTCTCTCTGTTTGAAGACATTGACAATCTGGTATAAAATGTTACCCAGAAAGGGGATTGTATAGAAGATGTTATTTTCTTTTTGTTTTTTGTGTTGTGATTCCTTTGCCAGTATTGAGTGTTTTAAGGTGTCTACTATGGAGCTGTTATAACCATTTTCAATAGCTGTTTGTTTTATTATTTCAGTTTCTTGATCGCATTTATCTTCTGAGAGTGGTAGTTGGATAAGTCTATTAATCATGTACCGGAATGCTGCCATTTGTGTACTGCGGGGTGGCAAGAGGAGTTGTGGATTGTGGTATGTGTTGTGGTAGGCTTCCGATAAATTTCTTGAAGAACTGATTCAACTCAGTGATGTCATCTTTAGTGCCTTTGATTAAAATGATGGTATCATCTACATATTTGTAGTAGTAGATGATATTTTTGAGGAGGTGGTGATTGGAATTCAATATTTTGTCTTCTAGGTTACTTATAAAAATTTCTGCTAGCAATCCGGAAAGATTTGAGCCCATTGCCAGCCCATCTGTTTGTAGATTTTATTGTTAAATTTAAAATAGTTGTGTGAAAGTGTGAATTCAAACAGGTCCATTAGTTCATTAATGTGAGTTGAAGGGATTTTTTTGTGTTCATCTAGGTTGGCATTAATTATCTGTTGTGTGGGATCTATTGGGACAGAGGGATATAGGTTTTGTATGTCAAATGAGACAAGTGTGGCTCCATCAGGTACTTGTAAGTTTTTGACATTTTGTGTAAATTCTGTTGTGTTTTTAAGTGTTCTCTCATTATTGAATGTGTATGTTTGTTTGAGAATTCTGAAGAGTATTTTATTGAGCTAGAATGTTGGGCTGTTCCTACAGTTCACTATGGGCCTGATGGGGGTCCCGTTTTTGTGGATCTTTGGTTGTGATCTAAGGCAAGGTGCTTGTTGGCTCATTGTTACAATGTTTCTTCCTTCTTGGATGGTGAGTAGAAAGTTAATGTTGTTTGAAATGTGTTTAATCTTCTTTTGTATACTGGCTGTTGGATCTTTATGTATTTCAGTTATGTTGCTGGTTTGGAAGAAGTCTAAAGTTTTTTCTATGTATGTTTTTCTGTCCCTTACAACAGCTGTGTTGCCCTTGTCAGCTTTTACAATTATTGCATTATTCACATTTAATTCAGTCTTAATGGTACGTGTAAGGGCTTCTTCTCTTTTCTTGTATGCTGGGAACGGTTTTGTAATTTCCTTTTCAATGATTTCATTAATTTTGTGGCAGGCTGATATTCTGTCAGTTTGCTTCTTAAAGGCGATGGTCGAGATCTGTGTTGCACAAGTGATGAGCTTTTCTTGGTTCTTTTGATCCAGCGGAGCTTGAACATTGTGTTTTAAACCTTTGCAGAGTAGTGCCTCTTCTTCTGCAGTGAATGTTATGTTTGTGTTGTTGAGGAAAGGAGTGTAGAATGAGTGTTTCTTTTGGCTGTTTTGGTTCGGTTTGGGAGGTAATTGTTGCTTTGTAAGATTGGCTAGTTTTTTCTTCTGTGTATGTTTCGTTTTCTGTACGATGATCGCCCTGTACTCTTTGACTATTTTGGTTATGGAATCATATTCTAATCTATGAAGCAACTTTCCCAACTGTAATTCTGCATTATAAAGCTGTGTATTGAACATTTGTTTTTTAATATAAAGTTCTTATAGTTCATTTTTCACCTAGAGAAATAAAACGGTGACTGGTAACAGTGAACTTGTTGTTCCATTTAATGTCAGTAACAGTCACAGTAAAGCCTAACCTAAAAATGTTCGCATTTACAGTTCAATGAAATTATATCTGTGTTTGTAATATCGTGTGTAAATTTTGTTTGGTCAAAGTTCCCTGTGAAAGATACAACAGTCCACCAATAAGTTCACGAAATGTAAGATTTTAACTTCATCATCAATATAATCATCAAGGGATTTTGATTTCATTTACATCGGACTCTAAGCTTGTAAGATGTTAGGCAAATCCAACACCTTCAATGAAAACCCTAACATGATAAGCAAATCCAGTAGTATGTCACATAGCACTGAATAAATCGTGACATTAAATTAACCAAAGTAATACGAGTAACGAGTGAGCAAATGGAATACCACGGACTAACACAAGAATGCCTAAATGCATGTCGTACCTTCCCACTGCGAGACCGACGCAGTTCCGAGGGGAGAAACGAGAAGAGAAGCCGAGAGCAGAAACGTGTTAAGCTAGAAGGCCCTACGATAAGGGATGGACTGGACACCCACGTCGCCAGCCTACCTCTAAGACTACCACCCGTATGTTTTAGCGTGAGACTTTTTTGCGTCTCTGTTACGTCAAGGACCACCCCCAGCCCATGTTGAAAGCTAGAGCCCTCCAGAAAAACAGTATAGATCTTACGATAACACAAAAAGGGCCACTACCACCCGCAAGTTTTAGTGTGAGACTTTTTGGCGTGTCTGTTACATTAGGACCACCCTCCAGCCCATGTTAAAAGATAGAGCCCTCCAGAAGAACAGTACAGATTTTTCGATAATTCTGAAAGGACCACACCAGCTGCAGGTTTTAGCGTGAGACTTTTTCGCGTCTCTGTTGCGTTGCAAACATTAAAAACAATGCCCCAAAGTATAACGTTTCTCATTGGATAAACAGAATTTTTGTAGGCGGAGCGTAAGGTTAACATTGAGACCCTGATTAGTCAGATGAAAACACAGCAACATATTTTTTTTTAAACCAACTTCGGTAAATGTAGTAAGGAGAAGTTAGAGAAGAGTTGCTTCCGAGATGGCGAGGTGAGCGGAGCTGTCCGCCGGCCTCTGCCCCCCTGAAGCTGCCTAAACACCGACAAGGTAATGAACGCACGCGATGCCGCATTTTTTGAGCGTGTAAGGCTTCACTCAGAACTGCAGAAGTCACATCTGTTACACCCCCTTTTTGCGTAACACTAGTGTCGATTGTGAATTAAAGCTCATGGTGTTCACATTTGCCACTTTGAAACGTCCCCTTTGAAAAATTTATGCAAGACTGTGCTTAAACTGACACACAATATTTTTAGCGCAACGCAATCTGACTTCCAAAAATCCCTACGAAAGAATGGCCCTGACTAGCATTAACCTATACGTTTCACAAATCACTTACCTCACAAAAATCTTCGTTACTCAAGCTACTGCAATACAGTGAGCGCCACTACTGCCAGCTAAATAAAAGATTCAAACTACTGAAGGCACTAACTACTGACAGGCATAGTTAGCAAACGAAAGATTTTAATAGAGAACAAACAATGTATTTACCTTAATAGTCATTATATATATATATATATATATATATATATATATATATATATATATATATATATATATCGCTTCATGACACCAATTCTTACAAATTTCAAAACTCCGCCATCTCTCTACCCACGTCCACCACTGCTGGCGGCTCACCTCCAACTGTGCAACGCTATGCGCTGTTAGCATCCAGCTGCGGCTGCCCGACACTACAATGGCAGACAACAATGCAAACTAGCCACAGACTGTGCACAGCACAGCCAGTGATTTTTCATACAGAGCGCTACGTGACGTTACCAATAAGAAAATGTAAAGAGCCTACTTACATAGCCCCCATGCTCCCCACAAAAAAATTTACAAATTGTTTTGGGCAGTGGCCAATACAGATTTGAAAATTTTTTTCATAATTACAATGACAAAGAAATGAAATGCACACACTTATCGATACAATGTTGGTCAAAAGCTAAAATTTTCTCACAGTCCATAAAGACAGTCCTGATCATTCATCAAAGTAAAATTGCAGTGTTTTTCTCAAAGTCTGAGTAGTAAAAGAAAATGCACACAGAAGTAGTGGATTTCCATGCAGTCTTGAAGAAGTAATGTTGTCCTTCCAACGGAAAGACAGTGCTGACTCTTGACATGCAGACAGGTAATGGGCCACAACAGAGCAAACCCACAGCAGAGTCAGTTGAAGTTTTGAAGATTATTGGTGGGTAGGTCATCACAGAGTAGACCCCTTGTAGTGCTGGTAAAGATTACGGTAATGGTGGGTCACCAGAGATGCAGACCCACTGTAGACCTTGTAGAAATAATGGTATTGGTGGGTCATCAAAGATGTAGAGCCACTGTAGTCCTTGTAGAGATGGCCAGCAGCCATCTGTTTGACTGTGCAGGCGCACAATCACCAATGAAGGGTCTTGTGGATAATATAGCAAGTCCATAACCACCACTTGTGCACTCACAAAAATTGTTTTTGAAATGTCCTTACAACCAGCAATGCTGTTATCCAGTCCCTTACTGAATTATTAACACACGTGCAAACACTATCAGTCCCTACTTCTCACATATTGTCCATATACTATGACCAACAGAAACGTGTGCAGTGAAATGTAATTTACAAGTTACTTAATTTGATGAACTGGTGTCAATTACAATTTTATAACATAAGAATGCAATAACAAAGGTACAAAATACATCTTTAAAGAACATAACAATACAGATAACGTTTGCAGTAGTACAGGCTTTACAAAAGAATCGAAATAGCAAATACATCAGTGTACAAAAATTACGACATAAGTACATACATAAAAGATCAGAATAACTTTTAAAACATCAACTTCACACAAGAGCATTAAAACAAAACACAATAAATAATGTCTGAACATATTTACAAAGAAAATAACATAGTATTTGAAAAATTCTACAACATAAATCTTATTAGCTAAACACATAAAGACAGGAAAAAGACAAATACACAAGGGTACATAAACACATAGAGGGATAATACGAAAGGACAGGGTTTGTTTTACTGCAGTATTTTGCATAGAGATCTCCCTTAATTCATCATTATTCCCAAAAAGTCCTATCTAAACCTGCTTTCTGTATTCTGTTCACATCCTCTTTCAAAAATAGTTTTTCTCCACTGTACACAACTTTTTTGGCCAAACCATTTTTTTAAAGCTTCTCAATGCTTTTCTTCCTATTCATCATAGTTAGTTTCTTATATAGTCTACCCCCTCTTAAGCTAACCTAAATCTACTGAGCTCAGATGCTAAACTAAGGGACGAGGCAATGCAGCAGCACGAAACAAATTAACACAAACAGCAATGACCCCAAAAAAATGAAAATTGGTAAAGCAATTGCAATATTACAACTAATATAAGGCAAGGCACAGCAAACAAGAAAAATAAATCAGTAATAAAATTGGCTTAACCTATTAATACAAAGTGACATTCAGTAGCACTATGAATGGCAAACAGCCACAGCAAATGCTATAACTTATACCTAAACATGACAAAGCTCAAGCAGAAAAAATGTTGCACTAAAGACAACAATGCAGATAAGGACAATGTCTATTCACATCTTAATGTCTATGCAATTAAAGTGGTGCACCCCAAAAACTAATGCTACAACAAAATACCAAGTACTTGAAAAGAAAATTATATATACAGTTACTGTTATTAGTCGCTTCTTATTGCTCTTTCCATTCCAAGAGCTCCTTTTTCGAAGAATGTGGTTCATGAAATAATTATTTAATAGATCTGTTGACAGAAAGTGTTCACATTAGCAAACGCATTTAATTTTATTTTATAAAACCAATGCTGCAATACAGCTGGAAACCAGATATCAAATGAATTAAGCAATTATGAAAGGCAAAGCATAAAAATATCATTCAATAGTCATGTGACATTTCATAAATTAGTACAAATTCTCTCAACTCTCATAGAAAGACGATTGTCATTATCAGGTGTGCAGAAGCAAATAAGTATCTTTTCCAAGTAATTAACGTGTCGTTTTTGCGATGCTTTCTACAAAGGAATGTCAATAGCGAGGATAATGGCCTCCCTTTTTTTTTTCTTGTGCCTATGGAAGGCACACACTAATGGCATGTTTCCTGGTGGCTGTCGCCCAGGTGGGCGTCCACGACGCATTACGTGCAGGTGGTCACTTACCTATCTTACCGAAATATTTACGACACCAGTTTCCACTACAGTGGCAGGCTCATATAAAAAATTTCACAGGTCAAGCATCTGCGTTACAAATATGTAGAAACAAAATCCTGTAAATATAACAGTGTCCAAAAATGTTTGGCGGCCTTGTGATACATTCACGCGTATACACACATTTCATAACTCTTAAAGTACGATTCTTGGTTTCTAACATCCTTGTCATAAATCAGAGTCCCTAACCACTACTTCTTATTTCTTACCTTATTACACATACACATATTCGTCGACACTTCCTCAATATCTCATCATAATAAATATGTAGCATAATCAAATTCCTCATATAGCATCAGCTTATTGATCATAAACATACCTCAGCAGCATAATACACATCGTCGTCGTAATAATATCATAACACCTCAGTCAAATCTCAAAATCGTCGTAGCTTCCTCCAATAATTTCATAACCTCACTAGTCATAATATATATAGCAGTTCATGACACCAATTCTTACAAATTTCAAAACTCCGCCATCTCTCTACCCACGTCCACCACTGCTGGCGGCTCACCTCCAACTGCGCAACGCTAGGCGCTGTTAGCATCCAGCTGCCGCTGCCCGACACTACAATGGCAGATAACAATGCAAACTAGCCACAGACTGCGCACAGCACAGCCAGTGATTTTTCATACAGAGCGCTACGTGGCGTTACCAATAAGAAAATGTAAACAGTCTACTTACAACTTGAAGTAAAAATCTGAAACGCGATGATTTCTCTGTTACGTAGTTATGGAGAAGCCCCATCAGCCACTGTAATTTACGACAAGTTAGATGAGTAATTAAAGATAATTGAGGGTCACTGTAGACCATTTTCATAGTTTTCTCTTTTGTGAAACTTAATTTAAACCTAGATTATAGTGTGATATGGCATAGGTCATCCTTCGATCCTTTGTAGAACTTGGAAACCCATTCAGGGAATATTCGTTCACATTTTTGTTGAACGCAGTAGGTTTTTACCATCCTGTATTAAAACATTTCCTTTTATCAATAGTGCAATTTATAAACGATGTTTTGTGAGTAGAATAAAATTTCCAATGGTAAACTGAACTGGTTTTTCGACTTTATTTTACCAGCTAACTAAAAACAGGAAAGCCTTGAACCCCGTCCACTAAATTTAATTAGTATTAAGATTCTTTTACAGGGAGTGCAGTCGAGCTGACGCTGAGATCATTTAATATTTGGTTATATCATCGCTAGGCTCACTGAACTCTTCTGAATTCTACATGTCATGTGTGGTCTGGCGTCTCCTTACCAGCAACAGGTCCCAGGTTCAAACAAGTCAATTCCCTAAAAAACACGCTCAGAGCGTCGTTGCGCGAAAGTGATAGGGAGACACGATATAGAACAAACAGACACCACCATGAATGTTTAGAAGGTCGCTTAGCATTTAGAGGTTCGAATCTGTCAAATAGCTGATTAATACACTTCTGGCTGTTGAAATTGCTACACCAAGAAGAAATGAGGTTTTAAACAGGTATTCATTGCTCAAATATATTATACTAGAACTGACATGTGATTACATTTTCACGCAGTTTGGGTGCATAGATCCTGAGAAATCAGTACACAGAACAACCACCTCTGGCCGTAACAACGGCGTTGATACGCCTGGGCATTGATTCAAAGAGAGCTTGGATGGCGTGTAGAGGTACAGCTGCCCATGCAGCTTCAACACTATACCACAGTTCTTCAAGAGTAGTGACTGGCGCATTGTGACGAGACAGTTGTTCGGCCACCATTGACCAAACGTTTTCAGTTGGTGAGAGATCTGGAGAATGTGCTACCCAGGGCAGCAGTCGAACATTTTCTGTATCCAGAAAGGCCCGTATTGAACCTGTAGCATGCCGTCGTGCTGAAATGTAGTGTTTCGCAGGTGTCGAATAAAGGGTAGAGCCACTGGTCGTAACGCACCTGAAATGTAACGTCCACTGTTCAAAGTGCTGTCAATGCGAACAAGAGGTGACCGAGACGTGTAACCAGTGGCACCCCATACCATCATGCAGGGTGTTACGCCAGTATGGCGATGACGAATACACGCTTCCAATGTGCGATCACCGTGTTGTCGCCAAACACAGATGCGTCATCATGATGCTGTAAACAGAACCTGGATTCATCCGGAAAAGGACGTTTTGCCATTCGTGCACCCAGATTCGTCGTTGAGTACACCATAGCAGGCGCTCCTGTCTGTAATGCGCCGTCAAGAGTAACTGCAGCCATTATATCCGAGTTGACAGTCCATGCCGCTGCAAATGTCGTCGAACTGTTCGCGTAGATGGTTGTTGTCTTGCAAACGTCCCCATCTGTTGACTCAGGGATCGAGACGTGGCTGCACGATCCGTTACAGTCATGCGGATAAGTTGCCTGTCATCTCGACTGCTAGTGATACGAGGCCATTGGGATCCAGCATGGCATTCCGTATTACCCTCCTTAACTCTCCGATTCTATATTCTGTTAACAGTCATTGGATCTCGACCAACGCGAGCAGCAGTGTTGCGATACGATAAACCGCAATCGCGATAGTCTCCTCCTTACACGATACATCACAACAACCTTTCAGCAGGCAACGCCGGTCTACTGCTGTTCGTGTATTAGAAATCGGTTGGAAACTTTCCTCATGTCAGCACGTTTTAGGTGTCGCCATCGGCGCCAACCTTGTGTGAATGCTCTTAAAAGCTAATCATTTGCATATCACAGCATCTTCTTCCTGTAGGTCAAATGTCACGTCGGTAGCACGGCATCTTCGTGGTGTAGCAATTTTAATGGCCAGTCGTGTATATTGCCTCTGAGAAAGATTACTTGCTTTATGTTCACTGCTTTCAAATTTCCTTCCTAGAATGTGTGAAATTGCGCCCAAGTGCTTAATTTCAAATTAAATTTCTAAAAACGTTTTCAGCTTTTGCCTTATCTCCTCTTTTGTGAAGATGTAAAAACGCCATCTACATACACTAACTGGAAAGCTTTCCTTACTTTTCAGTTATGTGCATACACTTGGATCTAATTTTGAACACATAATAGTTTATGTGGTGATTCCAGCATACCTGCTTTGTCCAGTATATACATTTTGTTTTACTTGCAAACCAAACATTTTTGGCGCTTCTTGATGAAACCTTCTGGCCAGAACATATATTCTCTGCCTTGTATTTGTATTCTACGCTGCCTACTTGATTAAAGCATTTTTTAAAATAAACGAGCTTTAAAAATTTGCTTCTCACCAGTTGTCTCCTTCTTAAAAACAAATCTTTTCTTTACGGGAACCACGCCAGACGTTTTCCGAATAACTTCCATGTATCAAATTTCTTAATGCGTTATTTTCTTCATTCATTGTAACTATCTATTCAGCTGCCTCATCTGAATTTAACTGCTTCATGATACGATAATCGTTCGTCATTGATTCTTCAACGTACAACGTGTGTTTGTGCTTCTTCAGACTTAGCTTTCCCTTTGGAATGGGCTGCCATTCGGTAACACTTGCTTAACCCCAATTATTATTTCATTTCATTCTTCCTGGGGCTGCAAATTTTTTTGTTGAAGTTTCAGCGCTTTCCTCAAGTTCCTGATTTGGCTCTGGCATACCATTAAAATACTTTTCCACGTTCGAATCGTCTCTTTCACTTAGTATTTCGTCTTCAATACTTGGAGTTAGTAATGCTCGTTCACTGTACAGTTCAGTAAATTCTTTCTGCTCTCTGTTTTCAGTGGAGCATTTATCATTCAAAAATTCTTTGAACATACGTTTCCTACACTCCACAATTTGCTTTGTTCCTGGCGTACAGGTCCTGTATCGGTGGTCATATAGTGGGTATCCAATATGGATGTCTTTCTCTGCGCTTGTGCATAATTTAGAATATCATCTCCCCCTGGATATGTAAACGGAAACTTCGTATCCTATCACATGTAACCGTCATGCAACAGGCCCCCCATCTATCCACAGTTCCTTTGGAGCTTTTTCATTATTGTAGCTATTTGTAACACGATTTTGTTGTGGTAAATTTGAAACACGATTTCCTAAGTATGTCGCTTTCACATCAGCTTAACCCACAAACCATTTCGTAATCCACTGACCTTGCTGTATCCACTAACGGTCTATTGCGGCATTCAGCTACACACATTTCGCTGCGGTGTATATGTCACGGTAACTTTATGCCGAATTCCTTCAAATTCACTAAACTGTGAGCATTTTTGCAAATAGAATTGAATTCCATTGGCAGTATGGACTCTGTTCTGGTATTTACCGGTTTGTTGGTCAATTTGAATCATCCATTTATGAAATTTTTGAATACTTCATTATTTTTAAGAGGCGCACAAATATTAATCTGTTTGTATTGTCTAGAATACTTATTAAGTATCTATTGCCTCCCAAACGTGGAACGCAGTATGTCCTGTGAGATCACTATGAACAAGTTTTACAGTGGTTTATTGGTCCTTCGAATTTTGTGATGCAATTTTGTAAACGAACTTCGTGTCGATTTACCAGCCAAATACTCTTCACGTGGGTCTCATTTTTCACAGTGTAATCGTCTTTTTATCATATGGTTCATTTTACTCTTACTAATGTGCTTCACTCATTGATGTCGCAAGTCTAATTATTTTGCGTTAGATTCATTATTTCTCAATATGTTTAATTATCTTTCTTCGCCTGTACGTGGCATCGTATATATGTAATACCTTAGTGTTAGTTAGCACTCTTCACGACTCGTCGTAGGCCTAACAGCCTTTCTTATCGAAAATAATCTACCTATCGTTTTCAGTGAGATGCCTCACAGATGTCGTGATCGAATGTCAGGCGGAAGTAGCATATTTTTAGACACACATTGGTCACCTAAATCTTCGTTGTTAATTATCTTCATCCTTACTGCCCCTTTCCCCATGGCTTGTGTTTTTTATCCGTCATCAGCTAACGTTATCTTTTCAACTGAAATATTTTCATATACAACTGAAAAATAATTTTCATTTCGAACCATGTAATGAGTTGCTCAAATCACTGTTTAATATAACTATAGCACACGTAGGACTCATACAACAATTCGTTTCTTTTCCTATCTTTCAAATTTCCCCCTTTCATCTACATCTACATCTACATGACTACTCTGCAATTCACATTTAAGTGCTTGGCAGAGGCTTCATCGAACCACAATCATACATACTATCTTTCTACCATTCCACTCCCTAACAGCGCGGGAAAAACGAACCCCTAAACCTTTCTCTTCGAGCTCTGATTTCTCGTATTTTATTTTGATGATCATTTCTACCTATGTAGGTTGGGCTCAACAAAATATATTCGCATTCGGAAGAGAAAGTTGGTGACTGAAATTTCGTAAAAAGATCTCGCCGCGACGAAAAACGACTTAGCTGCAATGACTTCCATCCCAATTCGCGTATCATATCTGCCACACTCTCTCCCCTATTACGTGATAATACAAAACGAGCTGCCCTTTTTTGCACCCTTTCGATGTCCTCCGTCAATCCCACCTGGTAAGGATCCCACACCGCGCAGCAATATTCTAACAGTGTAGTGTAAGCTGTCTGTTTAGTGGACTTGTTGCATCTTCTAAGTGTCCTGCCAATGAAACGCAACCTTTGGCTCGCCTTCCCCACAACATTATCTATGTGGTCTTTCCAACTGAAATTGTTCGTAATTTTAACACCCAGGTACTTAGTTGAATTGACAGCCTTGAAAATTGTACTATTTATCGAGTAATCGAATTCCAACGGATTTCTTTTGGAACTCATGTGGATCACCTCACCCTTTTCGTTATTTATCGTCAACTGGCACCTGCCACACCATACAGCAATCGTTTCTAGATCGCTTTGCAACTGATACTGGTCTTCGGATGACCTTACTAGGCTGTAAATTACAGCATCATCTGCGAACAACCTAAGAGAACTGCTTAGATTGTCACCCAGGTCATTTATATAGATCCGGATCAGCAGAGGTCCCTGGACGCTTCTCTGGGGAACACCTGATATCACTTCAGTTTTACTCGATGATTTGCCGTCTATTACTACGAACTGCGATCTTCCCGACAGGAAATCACGAATCCAGTCGCACAACTGAGACGAAACCCCAAAGGCCCGCCGCTTGATTAGAAGTCGCTTGTGAGGAACGGTGTCAAAAGCTTTCCGGAAATCAAGAAATACGGAATCAACTTGAGATCCTCTGTCGATAGCGGCCATTACTTCGTGCGAATAAAGAGCTAGCTGCGTTGCACAAGAGCGATGTTTTCTGAAACCATGCTAATTACGTATCAACAGATGGTTTCCTTCGAGGTGATTCATAATGTTTGAATACAGTATATGCTCCAACACCCTACTGCAAACCGACGTCATGATATAGGTCTGTAGTTAGATGTATTACTCCTACTACCCTTCTTAAACACTGGTGCGAACTGCGCAATTTTCCAATCTGTAGGTACACATCTATCGGTGAGTGCTAATTAGGGAGCTATTGTATCAGAGTAATCTGAAAAGAACGTAATTGGTATACAATCTGGATCTGAAGACTTGCCCGTATCAAGCGATTTGAGTTACTTCGCAACCCCTAAGGTATCTAATTCTAAGAAACTCATGCTAGCAGCTGTTCGTGTTTCAAATTCTGGAATGTTCCATTCGTCTTCCTTGGTGAAGGAATTTCGGAAAACTGCGTTCAATAACTCCGCTTTAGCGGCACAGTCGTCGGTAACAGTACCATCGGCACTGCGCAGCGAAGGTATTGACTGCATCTTGCTGCTTGTGTACTTTACATATGACCAGAATTTCTTCGGATTTTCTACCAAATTTCGAGACAATGGCAATCTCTCCATATGTGACCGATTTTTTGACGGTTTTAATACACACAAGTATCTCTCCGTGCTACTTCTTTCTTGGTTTCTTCCTGTTATTCGTCACGTTGTTCCGTAAACTGTACTTTTCAATAACTCTTAATACCGATACCAACTTTAAACGACATTACAGAATATTTACTATATTCATGGCATCTAACACCTTCGTCAAAGAAACGCCTCTTAATTCTATCACAGTTAACATAATTATACAACAAACTGCACAGAACTGTAGGTGGTGCGAATGAATCGTCTGGAAGCCCACCTCGAATAGTCGTTGCTAGACCTCCATCATCAATTTCGTTACCAATTTTGGTAGATCTGCCACAGTGTATCATCCATAGATAATTTTCTATAAATTCACAATCGTTGATTTCTGTCTAATATAATTTCCATCTCAATTGCACAGCGTGGAATTTTCTATCCTTTGGGGCGTATAGTTTTGAAGATATTTCCATACTCTTTTAGAAATTAGAAATATATATTAATACCTTCAGCTGCTGACGGGCGTTGGTATATATCAACGGGAGGAGGTGAAAATGTGTGCCCCGACCGGGACTCGATGAACAATTATACATAACTGTGCTTAAACTGACACACAATATTTTTTAGCGCAACGCAATCTGACTTTTAAAAATCCCTACGAAAGAATGGTCCTGACTAACATTAACCTATACCTTTCACAAATCACTTACCTCACCAAAAATCTTTGTTACTCAAGCTACTGCAATACAGCGAGCGCCACTACTGCCAGCTAAATAAAAGATTCAAACTACTGAAGGCACTAACTACTGATAGGCATAGTTAGCAAATGAAAGATTTTAATACAGAACAAACAATGTTTTTACCTTAATAGTCATAATATATATAGCCGTTCATGACATCCAGTCTTATAAATTTCAAAACTCTGCCATCTCTCTCCCCACGTCCACCACTGCTGGCGGCTCACCTCCAACTGCGAAACGCTACACGCTGTTAGCATCCAGCTGCCGCTGCCCAACACTACAATGGCAGACAATAATGCAAACCAGCCACAGACTGCACACGGCACATCCAGTGATTTTCATACAGAGCGCTACGTGGCGGCGTTACCAATAAAAAAAACCTAAACAGCCTACTTACAGGTTCTCCTGCTGACATGGCAGGCGCTCTGTCCTTCTGATCCACCGAGGGCACAGAGGATAGCGCGATTGCAGGGACTATCTCGCGCACGCCTCTCGCGAGACCCACATTCTCACCTTATATGTCCACACACTACATTCGTTGTGTCCCTACCCAACACACTCATTATTCGTGGAAGACATTCTTAGCAAGCCCCGTAAGAGTCTGGGCAATATGTGTGCATCCGCACGGATGAAAAAGGTCATGGCCGGTATTGCCAGAACTATATTCTTATATGGATATGGTGTCTGTTTTTTCGGACAACAAATTCATATATGAAATTTGAGAAACCCAATAGGAGTATACTTATGTTAATATGGTGTCTGTTCTTTCGGACATGGCCGACAGAAAAGACACCATATCCACATAAGTGTACTCCTATTGGGTTTCTCAAATTTCATATATGAATTTGTTGTTTGTCGCATATGTTTAGTAAGATCGTTGATAGCTCCTTACCATGACGTGATATACAGGGTGATACAAAAAGGTACGACCACACTTTCAGAAAACATTCCTCACGCACAAATAAAGAAAAGATGTTATGTGGACATGTGTCCCGAAACGCAAAATGTTCTTCCACCAACGCTCGATGGAGCACGTTATCATGATTTCATACAGGATACTCTACCTGTGCTACTAGAGCACGTGCCTTTACAAGTACGACACAACATGTGGTTCATGCACGATGGAGCTCCGGCACATTTCAGTCGAAGTGTTCGTACACTTCTCAACAACAGATTCGGTGACCGATGGATTGGTAGAGGCGGACTAATTCCATGGCCTCCACGCTCTGCTGACCTCAACCCTCTTGACTTTCCTTTATGAGGGAATTTGAAAGCTCTTGTCTACGCAACCCCGTTACCAAATGTAGAGACTCTTCGTGCTCGTATTGTGGATGGACAGCTGTGATACAATACGCCATCTCCAGGGCTGCATCAGCGCATCAGGGATTCCATGCGACGGAGGGTGGATGCATGTATCCTCGCTAACGGAGGACATTTTGAGCATTTCCTGTAACAAAGTGTTTGAAGTCACGCTCGTACGTTCTGTTGCTGTGTGTTTCCATTCCATGATTAATGTGATTTGAAGGGAAGTAATAAAATGAGCTCCAACATAGAAAATAAGCGTTTATGGACACATGTCCACATAACATATTTTTCTTACTTTCTGTGTGAGGAATGTTTCCTGAAAGTTTGGCCGTACCTTTTTGTAACACCCTGTATATGCCTTTGTATCAGCGACTGAAGCACCTTCAAGACGTTCCGTCTCGCGAGGCTCAGACCACAAATATGAATCTATTAGAATCATTTTCATTTGGCACAACCAGGGAGCATAATTCACTCCACTTAGTTTTCAGTGCAGTGACTGATCTCCGTCATCGCTGTGTATTTCAGAAATCGTATTACTGGTGTTAACAGAGTACGTTTACTTTCTCACACAATTCAGCACGTTCTCATTACCCACGCCCGGGTTCCTGGGTTCGATTCCCGGCGGGGTCAGGGATTTTCTCTGCCTCGTGATGACTGGGTGTTGTGTGATGTCCTTAGATAAGTTAGGTATAAGTAGTTCTAAGTTCTAGGGGACTGATGACCATAGATGCTAAGTCCCATAGTGTTCAGAGCCATTTGAACCATTTTGTACAATTGAGCACACAAATCAACGTCAGTTAAAATTTTCCATAAGCGTAGCACAAAAATATTCGGTCGGTGTCTGTAGATGTTCCGTCTTTGCCATATGTAAAAGATATGGAAAGGCTAATTATGACTAAAGCAGCTCCTACTACCATAGTTGGAGAAGGGTAAACAGCTGGCCTAAAGAAGTAAAAATTAAAAAAAAAATAAAAACTGCTTAGGCTACATCAATCAGACACAGGGAGTAGACTTACATTTAACAGAACTAGGACTTTTGCATCTTCATTATCTTTTTAAACAGCAGCAACGTCGAAGATAATCACGTCACAAGAAAGAAACAAATAGCGGAGCTTTTGTACATTTGTTCCTATCGTAACTCTCATAGATATCACTTACTGATTAGTAACTTCTTAGTTTAACAAACAAAACACCTTTAAGTGCAGTTATGATCCTTGACGTCTTCAATTACAAATAATTAATAACTCGCTTGGGAATCATAATTTTGAGCTACGGTATCCCTCCCTCCGGAAGATGCTGGGACCTCAAAAGCCTAGTGCCTGCCAGAGCCGGAACTGTGGTCGATTGATGAGCGGACGTAGCGGTTAATAACTGACGCAGTAATCAAGCACAGTCAGCGACAACACAGCGCCCTAGTCAGCACTCTCTCGCAGGACTCTACTTAGCTGTCCCAAGTTTGCCGGCACGGCTGACAGCGTTAAAGCTGCGGCCAGCGTAAATTTGTCGCACCGTACCAGGTTCCAATAGAATGTAGACTGGGTGCTATATTTAGAATTCTATTCAAATTATTACTTTCCCACACACAGACACACACACACACACACACACACACACACACACACACACACACACACACACACACATTAACATCTTGTCGGTTGCGATGGCCATTACCCCTCCATTCAAATACACTGCTTACAAAAGAAGAGAAACACATGGAAGACATTGTCGGATATCACTGTAATCTCGTACACGTACACACCATCAGTGGGTATGTAAATTATTACAGTTGAAATGTTCTGTGAAAGGTGGATCCACCACCAGAATACATTAGTGTTGTTTGTGTTAAGTGTTATTCCAGCCTAGTAAAGTATATAAGGGACGTGGGGCTAAGGAGTATCAGAGGCGGAGTCCTTAGTGTGTAGGGTACGGAGATGTCATGATCTCTTATGACGCAGCGCTGTCAGTACCTGGCCTGCTGACAAATGGCGTCGCATTAAGGCTAAAGACGAATCGCGGCTCCGCACCAACACAGGTGATTAGCGATGACGAATGAAGTGGCGACCTGGAGATAGGTCCCATTCTTCCAATATTATGGAAAAGCAGAGCTGTGTTACTCTTGGCCTCTTGGTGTGGGGAGCCATCGGATGATGACTTCAAGTCACGGATGTGACAAGAAAACGGTGCAGTTCTTCAACAGTCCACACATTCCACCTGTCTTTATGGTGCTGAGGTATGCCCGTGGCCAACAAGATCAATAACTCCGTCCCTGATGAAACATGTGTAGGACCATATCCGATATCCACTTCGTCCCAGTGCCAGTATCCATGAATTGAAAACCTATTTACAACTTTTGTGGAATCATCTTGTATCAGAAGAGGATAAATCTGCTTTTTGTCCGCCCCGATAGCTGAGTGGTCAGCGTGACGGGTTGCCGTCCTGCGGGCCCGGGTTCGATTCACGGCTGGGTCGGAGATTTTCTCCTATCAGGGACTAGATGTTGAGTTGGCTTCATCATCATTTCATCCCCATCCAGCGCGCATGTCGCCCAATGTGACGTCGAATGTAATAAGACCTGCACCAAGGCGGCCGGACCTGCCCCGTTAGGAGCCTCCCGGCAAACGACGCCGAACGCTAACTTCCATTTTTCATCTGCTTTGTGACCCGCTTCCTAACCCAATCATGAATTCAGGCCACAGGAGATGTAATTTCATATTGTTAAGTCGGATCTACTGTCAATTTCTTTGTAAGTTTGTCTCGCGTTTGTAATCAATAAAATAATCTCAAGTATCCTGCCAGCTTCCCACCCTGCAACACCACCACCCCCCTCCCTTAAAGAGTGCTTCACCTTTTTTGTCAGGCAAAGCAAGAACAGTCCGAAACTTTCGGTGAGGCTTAAGGGTTCCGGGAGGTTTCGGTCGGCTTTAAGACAAATGCTGGAACTGGTAACCCCCCTGCGGGTCCCGGGGTTAGAATAAGCCCCAGGTATTCCTGCCTGTCGTAAGAGAAGACTAAAAGGTGTCTCACAAATTTGGGCCTTTATGTGATGGTCTCTTGTAGGGTTTGACCCCCATTTTTCAAAATTTTCCCTCAGAGCGAGCCAACTGGGGAAGGGCGCCTTACACGGTGCATCGTGTCCATTGTGCATTGAGATTCTTAGCGCACATTCTCGTCGTCGCATTGCAGTCCCGCTCATTCTCCATCTCTTGGATGAGGACACCTTCCTAGGTGCGATTTCCACCATGCACTATGGAGTGTCACTTTCTGTGTCAACGATGACCATGGACTTGTTTGCTCCTCATATCCAGCATGGTAGCCAGTCCGTTGTGGTGGGGCCGCCATTTACCCTGCTGGTTGTAGGCCCTTGACAACACAGCGATCGCTCTGCCGATGCCTGCCCATTAACTCCCCACGTGTGCCAAGGAGTAGATGCCCATCACCTTGGGACAACGATGAAATCACCTGTGACCGAGAGCGAAATATTTACACCTAGACATGTCGAGCAGTTCACTGACTTTACACTTAGTCGAACAGTATGTTTAAATGTTTCTGTTTGTGGCCAAGGTTTTCGTTACATTTTCCTTATTTGTCAAGCAAATACCATAACTCGATACCGCTTCCAACATACTTCCACAAGAATTCCCTCAGTACGACGGTTTGATTACTTGCCATTCATTGCAGTTATCCTTGGGTCAGATTTTCAATAGGCCGCTTTACATTTTGGTAGAGAATGAAAAGTATGAAAACTGTTTTATGCTTGATGTAATTTCTATACGAGTTCTTAGAATTTAAACAACACATTTGAGATGTGGTTGTCGACAATCCAGAAATGATTTCCATCTTATCCTTACTACTGCAGAGGAATCACAAACTACTCTTTACTGGCTATTGAAGCAGTTTCTTCGCAGCTAAAGTGAAACTAAAAATGAACCAGTTCTTCGCTAGTACGTAGTATAACACCTTTACCACTTTCACCCCGCTCTCTGCAAACGCTAATCCCATTTACTAATCTTGTGAGAAGCTATTACTACAAGTTTGTGTTCATGTCGCTATTATTTTTCTATAAGGGCGGCTCCCTGTTACGAGAAATGTTCTATATTTGCACTTTTCACCAATATTGAATTCTGAACAATGGTAAACTTAGCCGTAGACTGTGTGTTGTTAAGGTAGTGCCAACAAAGCCTCTGAGGCAAACGAAACACAAGCAGAACACATACACGGGCGTACATTCCTAGTATATTTCCGACCATTAATTCCACATTTTAAAATAAGCGATTCACAGACGGTATTATTGTGACTCATTAATATTACGAGTAATAACATTCTTTCCAACATAACTCCAATGTGAAATAAGAACAGCGGAACAAAAACGCTGGGTAAATCGCTCACGAACCTCACATTATGCAGTATTATACATACAACACATAATAAAATACAGTTTTAGTATCAAAATCTACACAGCTCATGAAATTAACACAGAATTCAAGAGCTATTGCAAAAATTTATTGTCTTTTTGGTCAGAAAATATGAATAGTATAGAAAATATGTGTAGTAGTACAATTCGTTTACATTTTTCATATACATTGAATAAAAAACTACTTTACAACTTCGACAACAATTTTAAGCCAATAGTTCTACTTATATTGTCATTGAAGAGGTACTACTGTCCAAATTTAAGACACAGGCAAGGAAGAAGTTACAATAAAAGTTAATAAGTGCCTACATACATAGCTGAAACAGAAAAAAGTACTCCTACAGTTCAGTCTGATATTGATCTACGCATTTAGGGAATTCGTTGCTTCAGATATCGTCCTTTTCACACCTTCTCCCGCGTATGACCCACACATAGCATTCTTTTAAACTGAATTTCAGTTATTCATTTCAGTGTAGTGCATGCTATAGAGCCCGTTTTGTCTTTTTCTTACGCCAATGAGACAATAATATAGTCCATGCGAGGGTTTTACATTATTATACTACCTCCAAATAAGCCTCCAAGGGCATGCTAACTGCCAGAGTGCTGCTGTACAAGTGTATGTATGGTTGTGTGTGTGTGCTGACTTGAAGCGCTTTCCCACATTCCCTTCCACATTTTTTGTTGTGCCTTTGTGCCAGCGGTACACACTCCTGCTGCTTTTCCCTACCTATCTACATCTACATGTACATGTACATCCATATTCCGCAAGCCACCTGACGGTGTTTGGCGGAGGGAAAGAAGGATTGTCGGTATGCCTCTGTGTGGGCTCTAATCTCTCTGATTTTATCCTCATGGACTCTTCGCGAGATATACGTAGGAGGGAGCAATATACTGCTTGACTCCTCGGTGGAGGTATGTTCTCGAAGCTTCAACAAGTGCCGAGCTACTGAGCGTCTCTCCTGCAGAGTCTTCCACTGGAGTTTATCTATCATCTCCGTAACGCTTTCGCGATTACTAAATGATCCTGTAACGAAGCGCGCTGCTCTCCGTTGCATCTTCTCTATCTCTTCTATCAACCCTATCTGGTACAGACCCCACACTGCTGAGCAGTATTCAAGCAGTGGGCAAACAAGCGTACTGTAACCTACTTCCTTTGTTTTCGGATTGCATTCTCTTAGGATTCTTCCAATGAATCTCAGTCTGGCATCTGCTTTACCGACGATCAACTTTATATGATCATTCCATTTTAAATCACTCCTAATGCGTACTCCAAGATAATTTATGGAATTAACTGCTTCCAGTTGCTGACTTGCTATATTGTAGCTAAATGATATGGGATCTTTCTTTCTATGTATTGGCAGCACATTACACTTGTCTACATTGAGATTCAATTGCCATTCCCTCCACTATGCGTCAATTCGCTGCAGATCCTCCTGCATTTCAGTACAATTTTCCATTGTTACAACCTCTCGATACACCACAGCATCATCTGCAAAAAGCCTCAGTGAACTTCCGATGTCATCCACAAGGTCATTTATGTATATTGTCAATAGCAACGGTCCTATGACAGTCCCCTGCGGCACACCTGAAATCACTCTTACTTTGGAAGACTTCTCTCTATTGAGAATGACAAGCCGCGTTCTGTTATCTAGCAACTCTTCAATCCAATCACACAATTGGTCAGATATTCCATATGCTCTTACTTTGTTCATTAAACGACTGTGGGGAACCGTATCGAACGCCTTGCGGAAGTCAAGAAACACGGCATCTACCTGTGAATGCTTGTCCATGGCCCCCTGAGTCTCGTGGACGAATAGCGCGAGCTGGGTTTCACACGACCGTATTTTTCGAAACCCATGCTGATTCCTACAGAGTAGAGTCCTAGTCTTCAGAAACGTCATTGTAGTCGAACATAATACGTATTCCAAAATTCTACAACTGATCGACGTTAGAGATATAGGTCTACACTTCTGCACATCTGTTTGGCGTCCCTTCTTGAAAACGGGGATGACCTGTGCCCTTTACCAATCCTATCATTACATCTTTACTATAAATCGAACCCTATACATGGTAAACATCGGAAAGTATGTATAATGTGCACATGACGTAGTGTGTCAGTGTTAAACTTGAAAAGTTTTTCTAATATGATTTATTAGCCAGTGATGCCTATCAAGTGTAAAATGTTATTTAGGGTATCAGTTCGTTCCCATTGACATTGGGCATTGCAGATTTTTTTTTCAGTTGCAGTAGTTGCAGCCAGTGACTGAGTAAAAGCTCCGTCCACAGGGGAGTGGGTCTGATTCAGACTGTGGTGTCAGAGAGAGGTAAGCTTCGGCCGCCGTCACCGCAGGCCGACAAAGCGACACGTCGGGACGCTTGGCGCCCGCCGACCCTCCGCCGAATGCCGGCGGCCTTTCTGCGCGCCCCCCTCTCCGCCGCTCGTCACGGCCCCACCTCCGCCCCCACTTCCACCTCCGCCCCCACTTCCACCGCCGCCGCCACCGCCACTGCTTTTGATCCGAGCTGTCGGCTGCCGACTCGCCCGCGGATGCGTTCCGCTCTGCTACCCCTCAGCCCCGCAGCGATAACTGCTGCCCAACTCGATAAGGACTCAAGCCTCACTTCCCTCAACCCTCATCCCCCTCTGCCATCACCGCACGCCGTGCGGTTTGCTGCGGCCGCAAGAATGGCAACCCTTGAGGGCGCCGCAGTTATCACGCAGTGGCGTAAGCTCGAAAACACTTTGGCTGTGTTACTTCCTGAGGCACTCAAAGTATCTTCCTCGTCACTTGCACAGTATACACCTTATATCTCTATGAATTTAAGACAAATGGAAATACAAATATCATTCCACTCGAATTCACACGGTAGCACTTTATGAGACATTGTTATTATTAACATAATAAAGAAAGAAATGTAGCATAAAAGGCGACAACAGCTACAAAGGAATATCTCTCCTACCAGAAGTATTTTCGATCTACAGCTAAAAAAATGTCAAGAGTTCATTTGTGTGACTATATTGCTCGTATGAAGAGGATTTAGAAAAGACAGGGTCAAAATAGACAGTCTATGTCAAATACGTGATCCGTCAAAGATGTAACCATAACACTGTTATCAGTTGAAACTTCCTGGCCGAGAGGCCGTGGTCGAAGTATAAAATTTCCACCTAAAGTTTCCTCTCCATCTGCGGGACACATCTTCTGAGATCGTCCGGCTACTGCCACTGAGGCTCCAGGTACTGTCGCATTTATAGAGCGCATAGAGGGCACCACCATTCTTCACGTGATGCGGACGGTATGCCAATCTTTCGAAGGCATCATCATTCTTGATTAAGAGTAATCGATTGTCATTCTCCTCGCGCAATGTCGACATCCATATTTTGTCTAACTTCAAAGCTTCCTCTTTTCTGTTAAAATTGTTATGGTGTTTGTGAATCTCTGTTGCTTCTCCATACATGCGCATGGTAATGGGATATTCGTACCCAGAAAGCTTGTCTCATTAAATTTAATTTCGTGGTTCCCATCTCGAAAAACATGCTCAGCTACAGCCGATTTTTCCATGTGTCCTAAGCGTCAGTTACTTTTATCTTCGGCTAAGCACGTGTTTACACTTTTTTTCGTTGTTCCAATGTATACTTGTCCACAACTGCATGGAATTTTGTGTACTCCAGGTGTTGCTAGGGGGTGTCGGGCGTCTTCTGCAGTTCTTGAATATTCCTTAATCTTTTTGGTGGGCCTGAAGATTGTTTCGATCCCACACTTGGCCAGAACATTCCCGATACGATCCGTGACTTTATTAATGAATGGTAGGAAAACTTTTCCACTAGGTGACCGTTGTTGAAGCCAGAAGTAAAGAGCTACAGGACGTCGCGTTACGACTCAAACTGTGCGCAATAGGAGGCATGATGCGCTACTTCACTCCCGACGTCCATGGCGAAGTCCATCTGCGCAACCACGACACCATGCAGCGCGGTACAGACTGGCACAACAACTTGCCAAATGGACCGCTCATGATTGGCGTCACGTTCCCTTAACCGATGAGTGTCGTAAATGCTTTCAACCAGACAATCGTTGGAGATGTGTTTGGGGGCCACCCGGTCCGGCTGAGTGCCTGAGACACACTGCCCAGCGAGCGCAGCAAGGTGGAGGTTCCCTGTTGTTTGGGGGGGGGGGGGTCATTATGGAGGGCCAACGTATACCGCTGGTGGTCATGGAAGGCGCCGTAACGGCTGTACGAAACGTGAATGCCATCCTCCGACAGATAGGGCAACCATATCTTCAGCATATTGGCGAAGCATTCACCTTCATTCACGACAATTTGCGCCCCCATCGTGCACCAGAATGTTCGCAAGACAAAAACGCTATCGAACATGCCTGGGATAGATTGAAATGGGCTGTTTATAGACGACGTGACCTACCAAACACTCCAAGGAATCTACACCGAATCGCCGTTGAGGAGTGGGACAATATGGGACAACAGTGCCTTGATGAACTTGTGGATAGTATGCCACGATCAATACACGGATACATCAATGCAAGAGGACGTGCTGCTGGGTATTAGAGGTACCAGTGTGTACAGCAATCTGGAGCACCACCTCCGAAGGTCTCGCTGTATGGTGCTACAGCATGCAGAGTGTGGTTTTCATGAGCCATAAAAAGGGCGGAAATGATGGTTATGATGACCTCTACTCCAATTTCATGTACAGGTTCAGGAATTCTCGTAACCGTATTGATGAAAAATGTTTTTTTTACTTGTGTAAATGACAGTAAACTAAGGCTAAGGAGCTAAAGGCTTATCGTATTTGATACCTTTAGACTTCTTAATTGTGTGCCGTGAAAGTGTGTCTTTTCAACCCCACGGTCCATAGATGATTTGTGAAAAGTGCGTCGTTTCCGGTACAGTTTGTTGCAGTTAAGTGTCAAATAATGACATATGTGGTGTCAGCCCTTACACTTTGATTCGTGTAACTGCGAGGTTTAGGATAAGTTGGAACTATGCTGTAAGTGATGCAGTTGTGAACTACGAATGGAAAGTTAGCAGATTCGCGTCCGACTATGTGCGTACCATTCTTTTTCACCTCATGTTTTCTGAAAGTTTCTGGAAGTTTCTTATTAATTTATCAGAAGTATGCGACGTTAATTATTATGGAACGTGGATCAGTGAATTCTAAGATTGCAATCTACATTATGGGTCGATTCCCTCGCACATAGGTACAATTCTAACTACAGAGGGAAGACCATGGCTAGCATGTGGCCATGGGAATAAACGTGTCAAAACCTTCACCGACGTGTTAGGTGAGCCGCTGAGAAACAGGTATTGCTTGCCTGAGGATTCGTTATCCCACTGTGTCACCTGTCTGTTCCATGCGCCGGCCGCGGTGGCCATACGGTCCTAGGCGCTTCATCCGGAACTGTGCGGTCGCAGGTTCGAATCCTGCCTCGAGCATGGATGTGTATGATGTCCTTAGGTTAGTTAGGTTTAAATAGTTCTAAGTTCTAGGGGACTGATGACCTCAGATGTTAAGTCCCATAGTGCTCAGAGTCATTTGCTCCATGCGTCTGAAAACCCATTCCTGCTTTTAGTTATGATGTAACACGTAAGTAAAATTATTAATATTTTATGATCAGACATGTGATTAAAAATTGTAACATTTTTATGGTTATGACGATAACTTGTGTCCAGAAGCAGCTAACGACTACCACAGGGAACTGCTGCGGTCTCATATCACGATGAAGATCACTTTCCGTGATATGTAACAGGTGCTTTCAGAGTGTTCAGCAACCAAAACGGACATCAGCACTCCTGAAAATGGAGAAAGTGAAAAGGAGATGACGTATCATTTGCAAAATTATACCGCTTATGAATGCAGCAGTTGTTGTTGTTGTTGTGGTCTTCAGTCATGAGACTGGTTTGATGCAGCTCTCCATGCTACTGCATCCTGTGCAAGCTTCTTCATCTCCCAGTACCTGCTGCAGCCTACATCCTTCTGAATCTGCTTAGTGAATTTATCTCTTGGTCTCCCTCTACGATTTTCACCCTCCACGCTGCCCTCCAATACTAAATTGGTGATCTCTTGATGCATCAGAATATGCCCAGCCAACAGATCCCTTCTTATAGTCAAGCTGTACCACAAACTCCTCATTTCCTCAATTCTGTTCAATACCTTTTCATTAGTTATGTGATCTACCTATCTAATCTTCAGCGTTCCTCTGTAGCACCACATTTCGAAAGCTTCTATTCTCTTCCTGTCTAAACTATTTATCGTCCATATTTCACTTTGAAACGTCCCCTTAGAAAAATTATACATGACTGTGCATAAACTGACACACAATATTTTTAGCGCAACGCAATCTGACTTTCAAAAATCCCTACAAAAGAATGGCCCTGACTAATATTAACCTATACGTTTCACATATCACTTACCTCACAAACATCTTGGTTACTCGAACTACTTTAATACTGCGAGCAGCTAAATAAAAGATTCAAACTACGGAAGGCACTAACTACTGATAGGTTTAGTTAGCAAAAGAAAGATTTTAATAGAGAACAAACAATGTATTTACCTGAATAGTTATAATATATATATAGCAGTTCATGACATCCAATCTTACAAATTTCAAAACTCCGCCATCTCTCTCCCCACATCCACCACTGCTGGTGGCTCACCTCCAACTGCGCAACGCTATGCGCTGTTAACATCCAGCTGCCCAACACTACAATTGCGAATATTGCAACAATGCCAACCAGCCATTGACCGCACACAGCACAGCCAGTGATTTTTCATACAGAGCGCTATGTGGCGTTACCAATAAAAAAACCTAAACAGCCTACTTACATAGCCCCCATGTTCCCCACAAAAAATTTTACAAATTGTTTTGGGCACTGGCCAACACAGATTTGAAAAAAAAAATTCACAGTAAAATTGCAGTGTTTTTCTCAAAGTCAGAGCAGTGAAAGAGAATGCACATGGAAGTAGTGGATTTCCATGCAGTCTTGAAGAAGTAGTGTTGTCCTTCTAACAGAAAGACAGTGCTGACTCTTGACATGCACACAGGTAATGGGGCACAACAGAGCAAACCCACAGCAGAGTCAGTCGAAGTTTTGAAGAATATTGATAGGTAGGCCATCACGGAGCAGACCCACTGTAGTCCTGGTAGAGATTACGATATTGGTGAGCCACCAGAGCTGCAGACCCACGGCAGTCCTTGCAGAAATAATGGTATGGTGGGCCATCGAAGGTGCAGACCCACTTCAGTCCTTGTAGAGATGGCCAGCAGCCATCTGTTGTGACTGTGCAGGTGCACAATCGCCATCGAAGAGTCTTGCGGAGAATATAGCAAGTCCATAAACTACCACTTGCGCACTCACAAATGTTTTGGAATTGTCCTTAGAACCAGCAATGCTGTTAACCAGTCCTTGCTGAATTATCAACACATGTGCAAATACTAACAGTTCCTACTTCTCACATATTGTCCATGTACTATGACCAACAGAAATGTGTGCAGTGAAATGTAATTTACAAGTTACTTAATTTGATGAACTGGTGTCAATTACAATTTTATAACATGTGAATACAATAACAAAGGTACAAAATTCATCATTAAAGAACATAATAGTACAGATAACATTTGCAGTAATACAGGCTTTACAAAAGAATCGAAATAACAAATACATAGGTTTTACAAAAATTATGACATATATACATACATAAAAGATCAGAATAACTTTTGAAACATCAACTTCACACATGAGCATTAGAACAAAACAGAATAAATAATGTGTAAACACCTTTATGGAGTAAATAACATGTTATTAATGCAAATTATATTTGAGGATAACAGTATTCCTCATCATAGTGAATGTAACTTAGTAATAGAAGAGAAAAAATTCTATGAAACAGTACACATAGACAGTAAGAAAATAAATACACAAGGATACACAAACACATAGTGGGATAACACAAAAGGAAAGGGGAGAGTTTGTTTTCAGTGTAACATTTGGTACTGCAGTCCAACCCAAAACTTCATTCCATAGATCGTCCCTCTTACTTCAACATCTGCTCCAGCCAAAAAAAATCTCATCCAAGCATGCTATCTGTATTTATATATTCACACATTTCTTACCTCATTATTTATTTTCCATCATCTTACCTCATCATTTATTTCCTAGAAAATCCTACCTAAGCCTGTGGTCCCTAAACCCTACTTTTCTTGTTCCTATCCTCTTTCAAAGTACTTTTTTGGCCAAACCATTTTCTTATAGCTTCTCAATGCATTCCTTCCAATTCATCGCAACTCATTCTCTTATATAGTCTACCCCCTCTTAAGCTAACTTAAATCTACTGAGCTCAGATGCTTAACTAAGGGACAAGGCAATGCAGCAGCACAGAACAATTAATACAAAGAGCAATGACAAAAAAATGCAAGTAAGCAAAGCAAGCAACAATAAATGTAATAACTTATACCTAACCAAGACAAACCCACAAGCAGAAAAAATAGTACACTAAGGACAACAACGCAGATAAGGGAAATGTATATTCACTTCTTAATGTCTATACAATTAAAGTGGTGCACCACAAAAACTTATTCTATGAAATAAGTTACCAAGTACTTGAAAAGAAAATTATGTATGCAGTTCCTGTCAAGGGAAATGTCTATTTGTGCTCCCTCATTTTTTTGGAAGTATATCACATTATTATTATATACTATATTTGTAGACAGAAAATATTTATATTAGTACATGTATAAAATTTTATTTTAACCAATGTTGCAGTGCAGCTGGAAACTAGATATTAAACAACATAGACAAAACAAGGCGTGAAACGTCATTCACTAGACATATGGCGTTTCATAGTGCAGTAAACAATCTTTCAACTAGCAAGACAATAGCCGTGAAATGTTTCTCATCGTTTCATTATGCATTTTAGTAAATATCATAAATTAAGAGCTCCACAGTATAATCATATGTTTTCAAATTTGAATGTGTCGTATTTACGACGCTTTCTACAAAGAAATATCAATAGCGAGGATAATAGCCTTTTTTTTCTCGACCTGTGCCTCTGAAAGGCCTCTGAAATGGCTGTTTTTGGAGGCGACTGTCGCACACCTTGGTGCCCACTACGCATTACGTGAAGGTGGTCACTTAACTTTCTCACCTAAATATTTACGACACCAGTTTGCACTACAGTGACAGTCTCATAAAAATTTCACAGGTCGAGAATTTTCGTTACAAATGTGTAGAAACCAAATCCTATAAATATAACAGTGTCCAAAAAATTTTAGCCAGCATAATGATACATTCATGCATATCCACACATTTCATAACTCTTAAAGTACGATTCTCAGTTTCCAACATCGTTTTTCACAAACCAGAGTCCCTAACCACTACTTATTATTCCTTGCTTTATTACACATATACATATTCCTAGACACTTCATCATAATAAATACGTAGCATAATCAAATTCCTCATATAGCATCAGCTTCTTGATCATAAACATACTGCAACAGCATAATACACATAGTCATCGTAATAATAACATCATAACACCTCAGTCAACTCTCAAAATCGTCGTCGCTTCCTCCAATAATTTCAAAACCTAAAAAAATTTCTCTGCTCATGTCAAAAGTGCAATCTGCCTCAAACGCACTTTAAAAATCATGGTCCCATACCAAATACATCATTCAAAGCTCTCATAGTATCACAATGGTTCCTAAAAAATATGAATATTTCACAAAGTACAGACAAAATACAATTTCATAAGTGTGAAGTTATCCAACCGTGTAATTACGTAAACATCTGTCACTGATGTAGTAAAATAAATATTTGTCTCTCTCAGTTAAATGATCAGATAGCTGTGTAATTCTGTCTTAGATGGTACCGATGTGTAAAGTTGTATAAGCAAATACCATATTAGCTAGGGATCCTTGTGCTTTCCATACACATGGTACACAAAGTAAGCGTGTACCCCCTGAGGATTAATGTAATTATATCCTTAGATGTTACAGATTACAGCAATGGAATGAAATGTATCACGGAAAACCTTTGTATCATTGTACTTCAAATATCTTTAAAAATAAATGTTTCAAGTACAAAATAAATCACTCAAATACGTGTACTGTAGCGCTAAACTGTGCGTCTTGTTGTAAGATAATCTCTGTGGAAGTGTCGTAGTTATCGTCCTCCGAAAGCTAAATTCTGCAGAAGTCAATGTACTTACCTCATGATAAACAAAAGTGAAATGCTTTGCGTATAGATATCGTAGTTAATACCTACATTACCGTGATCAAGAAAGTACTATAATGTAACATATTGTTATGCTACGAAAAAGGCTGTCTCATTGTAGCTATACCACAAAAGTTACTACTAAAACATGTTTTCTTTTCCAGAAGCAGTCAGAAAAACTGTGCAGATATAAAACAGATACACCGCAAAAGCACAATATAAACTGTGTCACACATTAGTAGCGTCGTGATATAATCGTGTTGCTATCAAAGAAACCAAATGCTAATTCATCTTTAATCTCACAGAAAGTACTTCTAATAAAGAATGTCTTTTCAACTAAACCAAAATGTTGCATTAAAATTTCATTAACAATGTATGTTCTAAGTATGTAAGCCTTATAGTTGTTATATTATCGTGCAACTGACAAGCAAGAATGTACAAATAACAACACTGTGTCGTCTGTTCACTATAACAATGCATTCGTAATCTCTGTTTAAAAATGTTCCCTAGGTTCTTGACCGGATACTTAACTTCAAACATTGTTGCATGTTAGCAGATTCTAAGTCTGACGAAGCATACTAGTAATGTGAAGTGAAAAGTTATATGGCAAATACAAAGTTTAAAAGCAGATTATCTTTCAATAAACGGTTTTACATGTGAAATGTGGTGTAAACCTTTACTCTTAGTAGTACGCAGAGTTTTAACTCGAAAGCAATTATCATGCGGTATACATCGGTAAAGAATACTGGAGTTTTTCTCAACGTTGGCGTCTATGTTATTTTTCTCTGTGCCAGCCTACGCACGTGACTGCCTGCGGTGCGAGTCATTACCTATTGTGTCTTTGTTGGCGCGCGTCGTTATTGGGATTTGGAGACCTTTTTTTTTTTTTGGCCATCAATCTACTGACTGGTTTGATGCGGCCCGCCACGAATTCCTTTCCTGTGATAACCTCTTCATCTCACTGTAGCACTTGCAACCTACGTCCTCAATTATTTACTTGAAGTATTCAAATCTCTGTCTTCCTCTACAGTTTTTGCCCTCTACAGCTCCCTCTAGTACAATGGAAGTCATTCCCTCATGTCTTAGCAGATGTCCTATCATCCTGTCCCTTCTCCTTATCAGTGTTTTCCACATATTCCTTTCCTCTCCCATTCTGCGTAGAACCTCCTCATTCCTTACCTTATCAGTCCACCTAATTTTCAACATTCGTCTATAGCACCACATCTCAAATGCTTCGATTCTCTTCTGTTCCGGTTTTCCCACAGTCCATGTTTCACTACTATACAATGCTGTACTCCAGACGTACATCCTCAGAAATTTCTTACTCAAATTAAGGCCGGTATTTGGTATTAGTAGACTTCCCTTGGCCAGAAATGCCTTTTTTGCCATAGCGAGTCTGCTTTTGATGTCCTCCTTGCTCCGTTCGTCATTGGTTATTTTACTGCCTAGGTAGCACAATTCCTTAACTTCATTGACTTCATTACCATCAATCCTGATGTTAACTTTCTCGCTGTTCTCATTTCTGCTACTTGTCATTACCTTCGTCTTTCTCCGATTTACTCTCAAACCATACTGTGTACTCATTAGACTGTTCATTCCGTTCAGCAGATCATTTAATTCTTCTTCACTTTCACTCAGGACAGCAATGTCATCAGCGAATCGTATCATTGATATCCTTTCACTTTGTATTTTAATTCCACTCCTGACCCTTTCTTTTATTTCCATCATTGCTTCCTCGAGGTTCAGATTGAAGAGTAGGGGCGAAAAGCTACAGCCTTGTCTTACTCCCTTCTTAATATGAGCACTTCGTTCTTGATCGTCCACTCTTATTATTCCCTCTTGGTTGTTGCACATATTATATATGACCCCGTCTCTCCCTATAGCTTACCCCACCTTTTTTCAGAATCTTCAACAGCTTGCACCATTTTATATTTTCGAACGCTTTTTCCAGGTCGACAAATCCTATGAACGTGTCTTGATTTTTCTTTAGCCTTGCTTCCATTATTAGCCGTAACGTCAGAATTTCCTCTCTCATGCCTTTACTTTTCCTAAAGCCAAACTGATCGTCATCTAGCGCATTCTCAATTTTCTTTTCTATTCTTCTGTATATTATTCTTGTAAGCAGCTTCGATGCATGTCTGTTACGCTGATTGTGCGATAATTCTCGCACTTGTCAGCTCTTGCCGTCTTCGGAATTGTGTGGATGATGCTTTTCCGAAAGTCAGATGGTATGTCGCCAGACTCATATATTCTACACATCAACGTGAATAGTAGTTTTCTTGCCACTTCCCCTAATGTGTTTAGAAATTCTGATGGATTGTTATCTATCCTTTCTGCCTTATTTGACCGTAAGTCCTCCAAAGCTCTTTTAAATTCCGATTCTAATACTGGATCCTCTATTTGCTCTAAATCGACTCATGTTTCTTCTTCTATCACATCAGCAAATCCTCACCCTTATAGAGGCTTTCAATGTATTCTTTCCGCCTAACTGCACTCTCCTCTGCATTTATCAGTGGACTTCCCATTGCACCCTTAATGTTACCACCGTGGCTTTTAATGTCGCCAAAGGTTGTTTTGACTTTCCGGTACGCTGAGTCTGTCCTTCCGACAATCATATCTTCTTCGATGTCTTCACATTTTTCCCGCAGCCATTTCGTTTTAGCTTCCCTGCACTTCCTATTTATTTCATTCCTTAGTCACTTGTATTTCTGTATTCCTGATTTTCCCGGAACATGTTTGTACTTCCTCCTTTCATCAGTCAATTGAAGTATTTCATCTGTTACCCATGGTTTCTTCGCAGCTACCTTCTTTGTACCTATGTTTTCCTTCCCAACTTCTGTGATGACCCTTTCTAGAGGTGTCCATTCCTCTCCAACTGTACTGCCTACTGCGGTATTCCTTATTGCTGTATCTATAGAGTTACAGAACTTCACACGTATATCGTCATTCCTTTAAACTTGCGTATCCCACTCCTTTGCGTATTGATTCTTCCTGACTAATGTCTTGAACTTCAGCCTACTCTTCATCACTACTATATTGTGATCTCAGTCTATATCTGCTCCTGGGTACGCCTTACAATCCAATATCTGATTTCGGAATCTCTTTCTGACCACGATGTAATCTGATTGAAATCTTCCTGTATCTCCCGGCCTTTTCCAAGTATACCTCCTACTCTTGTGATTCTTGAACAGGGTATTCGCTATTACTGGCTGAAACTTGTTACAGAACTCAATTAGTCTTTCTCCTCTTTCATTCCTTGTCCCAAGCCCATATTCTCCTGTAACCTTTTCTTCTACTCCTTCTCCTACAACTGCATTCCAATCGCCCATGACTATTAGATTTTCGTC
Source organism: Schistocerca gregaria (assembly GCF_023897955.1). Taxonomy (NCBI): domain Eukaryota; kingdom Metazoa; phylum Arthropoda; class Insecta; order Orthoptera; family Acrididae; genus Schistocerca; species Schistocerca gregaria. The sequence continues at coordinate 1,163,390,435 of NC_064920.1, forward strand.
CCCCTTTACATACTGCATTACCCTTTCAATATCCTCATACACTCTCTGTATCTGTTCCTCTTCAGCTTGCGACGTCGGCATGTATACCTGAACTGTCGTTGTCGGTGTTGGTCTGCTGTCGATTCTGATTAGAACAACCCGGTTACTGAACTGTTCACAGTAACACACCCTCTGCCCAATCTTCCTATTCATAACGAATCCTACACCTGTTATACCATTTTCTGATGCTGTTGATATTACCCGCTACTCATCTGATCAGAAATCCATGTCTTCCTTCCACTTCACTTCACTGACCCCTACTATATCTAGATTGAGCCTTTGCGTTTCCCTTTTCAGATTTTCTAGTTTCGCTACCACGTTCAAGCTTCTGACATTCCACGCTCCGACTCGTAGAACCTTATCCTTTCGTTAATTATTCAATCTTTTTCTCATGGTAACCTCCCCTTTGGCAGTCCCCTCCCGGAGATCCGAATGGGGGACTATTTTGGAATATTTTGCCAATGGGGAGATCATCATGACACTTCTTCAACTACAGGCCACATGTCCTGTGGATACACGTTACGTGTCTTTAATGCATGGTTTCCATTGCCTTCTGCATCCTCATGTCGTTGATCATTGCTGATTCTTCCACCTTTAGGGGCAATTTCCCACCCCTAGGACAAGAGAGTGCTCTGAAACTCTATCCGTTCCTCCGCCTTCTTTGACAAGGCCATTGGCAGAATGAGGCTGACTTCTTATGCTGGAAATCTTCGGCCGCCAATGCTGACTATTTATCAACATTTAGGGAGTGGCGGGAATCGAACCCGGGACCGAAGACGTTTTGATTATGAATCGAAGACGCTACCCCTAGAACACGAGTCTCCCTTGGATACCTAACTTCTACAAATTCACTTTGTCGAAAGGGCACTGCTCTGTTTGAATCCCGCCAGGTCTGATGCAATTCAGGTCTGTCGTGACGATCATATCGTCTGTCGTCATGTCGGTAGATTCCATAGTTTCTTTCTTGTCGGTCACTTGGTGGAGAATTTCTCCCTGAATCGTAACTGCGTGCTGGACCGTTGCCTCTTTATTCTGTCTCCCTTGATAATAATTATTTTGGTTTCCATATTGACTGTTTCTCTGATTGTCTCTGTGATAGTCATTACCGCGGAGAGGTGATCTTTCCCTGTAATTATTACTACTTTGCCAACGGTTGTCATACGATTGGTGTCTGTTTTGGTCATGATTTACGTTGTACGAATAGCCTTGTCGTTTATTATTTCTGTCATCGCGGAATTGTGACAGACGTGACCTGTAATTGTTGTGCTCCTGGTTTCGCGTTCCGCGATTGTCAGTGTCAATTTCCAGTTCTTGTAACAGTCCCTGAAACGCTTTAATGACGTCTTTGCATCGTCCTGCTAAAATATTCTGTCGTAAATGTTCAGGTCATTTGATTAAGCAAATGCGGATGAGTTCTGAGGGGCTGTATGGGTTTGAAAGATACTGATTCTTATGTAACATGTCTTCGAAATATTTGACAAGACTGGAAAATTCAGATTGTTCGAAATGTTTCATCATTATGATGCTATGTTTTACTCGGTCTTGTGTAGCTTGAGACCAATGCGCTGAGAGGAAGGCATGATAAAATTCTCCTTCACTGTGACAATCGTGCATGACCGTTCGCATTCTTACAGCTGGTTCCTTCTCCAAGTAACCACACATAAATTATAATCTGTGTTCCAATGACCAGTTGGGAGGAAAACAATGAGAGAATTGAAAGAGCCACGGTTGTGGATGAATGTCGTTGCCAGAATTCTTAAATGTTTTGAATTTACGTGCAGTAATGAACAGCTTATAGTCAAAATCATCGTGTCGGCGAGTAGCATATCGGTCATTGTTACGTCGTGTCGGCGGTTCCATCTCAAAATTCGGCGCACCTTGCCAATTTCTTTCTTGATTTACGAAATGCTCTGTGTTAGTATTTTGTGGCTTTTCTGTACTTCTAAGTTCCTCTTCCCGTGTTGGAGCGCGGGTGTCGTCTGAAATATGTAATTTTTGTATTACCTGCGCCAATGGACCTTGTACTTCCTGGATTTCTCTTTTGTATTGCGTATTAGTTTGATTCTGATTTTGTTTGAATTTCTTAATTTGTTCATACTCTTCTGTGTCAGTGATGGCTACAGGTCTTGTGTCATTCAGATCATCATCTACCTTTGCTGATAAATTAGTGAACTGATCCGAAAGTTCGGCTACTTTCTCCGATAGTGAACACATTTCCTCAGTGTGTTTTTCTGAACCATGTTTCAGAGTGTCCATTTGTGTTGAAATCGAATCTACTGTGTCCTTTAAGTTTTCCTGAGTTCTTGCAAGTTGCGTAACCGAATTGGTGGATGCAACTGAGACCATTTTAGCATGCAAGGTGTCGTGATTTTCACGAACAATAGTTTGCAGTTCTTTTATGCCTGCTTCGTGATACTGTAGTGCATAGGTAGAAAATGCTCTCAAATTTGTGTTTTTACGTCATTACAGATTTTTTGACATTTCGATTCAATGTTATGTAACTCAGTAGTTCAATCTTAACGTGTTTGTTCAAGTGTGGTGTCTAACTTCCGAAGATTTTGTTCCATTGTGTGTAACTGTTGCTGTGTTTGTCTCTGGCGTGCTCCATTGTGTCTAACTTTTGAAGCTTTTGCTGTGTTTGTCTCTGATTTTGTTCCATTGTGTCTAACGTTTGAAGCTTTTGCTGTGTTTGTCTCTGATTTTGTTCCATTGTGTTTAACGTTTGAAGATTTTGTTCCATTGTGCATAACTGTTGCTGTGTTTGTCTCTGATTTTGTTTCATTTGTTGCATTAATTGCAATAATTATGTTTTAGTGTCTGGAATCTTTTCCTCTATGCTTTTCGGCAGTGCATTTTCTCCGGCAACATTCACATTTTGACAAGCAGAAAATTTGTCTTGACTTATTTGAGAAAACGGTGAGCACGCAAAACATGAATGTACAGTATTTGCAAGATTGTGTCCTTTCATTTCGGATTCCTGACGCGAGCTGTTGCTGACCGATCGATCGATAATGCTTCCCTGTTCACTAATTGTTTCATTGCCTACACCATTATTTGCAGTCCGCTCCATTTCCCTATGCACTATTACCAAATTACTACTTTGAACATTAGTTAATTCATTACATGGTGGCGGTAACACACTGCTTTCGTCTTCACTGTTATTTCTCAGTTTACTTTGTAGCCTAGTATTACGTTCTTCACACGCCATTATTGTCACAATATTTCACCCGACAACACAGAAAAGAACAATTTGAAGAGCAAATTAAGAAAACACATTAACATAGCACTGAAAATAATAACTAGTTAATTGCAAGCGCAGCTACGAAATACTTCGTGCAAATTTACATGCGTGTCACACCTGTTTTACTGTACAGAAATGAAAGACTACAACTACAAAGGAGATTCTCTCTACAATTACGCGCTAGCAATAAACAAAATCTACACTAATTACACAAACTACAAGAAAAAAATCAGAAAATTCCAGTAAGCTATCCTCGGCTAACGGTCGAAATATGAAACGTCCCCTTACAAAAATTATACATGACTGTGCACACAGTATTTTTAGCGCAACGCAATCTGACTTTCAAAAATCCCTACAAAACAATGGCCCTGACTAATATTAACCTATACGTTTCACATATCACTTATCTCACAAAATCTTGGTTGCTCGAACTACTGCAATACAGCGAGCACCACTACTGCGAGCTAAATAAAAGATTCAAACTACGGAAGGCACTAACTGCTGATAGGTTTAGTTAGCAAATGAAAGATTTTAATAGAGAATAAATCAATGTATTTACCTGAATAGTTATAATACATATGTAGCAGTTCACGACATCCATTCTTACAAATTTCAAAACTCCGCCATCTCTCTCCCCACATCCACCACTGCTGGCAGCTCACCTCCAATTGTGCACCGCTACGCGCTGTTAACATCCAGCTGCCCAACAGTACAATGGCGAGTATTACAACAATGCCAACCAGCCATTGACTGCACACAGCACGGTCAGTGATTTTTCATACAGAGCGCTATGTGGCGTTACCAATAATAAAACCTAAACAGCCTACTCACAACTTCCATACATGGCCACACTCCTTACAAAGAGTTCCAGAAACGACCTCCTAACACTTAAATCAATATTCGATTATAACAAATTTCTCTTCTTCAGAAACGCTTTCGTTGCCATTGCCAGTCTACACTTTATATCCTCTACACTTCGACCATCATCAGTTATTTTGCTCCCCAAATAGCAAAACTCCTTTTCTATTGTAAGTGTCTCATTTCCTAATCTAACTCCCTCAGCTTCACCCGACTTAATTCGACTACATTCCATTATCCTAGATTTGCTTTTGTTGATGTTCATCTTATACCCTCCTTTCAAGACACTGTCCATTCCGTTCAACTGCTCTTCCAAGTCCTTTGCTGTCTCTGACAGAATTACAATGTAATCGGCGAACCTCAAAGTTTTTATTTCTTCTCCATCGATTTTAATACCTACTCCGAACTTTTCTTTTGTTTCCTTTACTGCTTGCTCAATATACAGATTGAATAGCATCGGGGAGAGGCTACAACACTGTCTCACTCCCTTCCCAACCACTGCTTCCCTCTCATGTCCCTCGACCCTTATAACTGTCATCTGCTTTCTGTACAAATTGTAAATAGCCTTTCGCTCCCTGTATTTTACCCCTGCCACCTTCAGAATTTGAAAGAGAGTATTCCAGTCAACATTGTCAAAAGCTTTCTCTAAGTCTACAAATGCTAGAAGTGTAGGTTTGACCTTCCTTAATCTAGCTTCAAAGATAAGTCGTAGGGTCAGTATTGCCTCACGTGTTCCAACATTTCTACGGAAACCAAACTGATCTTCCCCGAGGTCGGCTGCTACTAGTTTTTCCACTCGCCTGTAAAGAATTAGCATTAGTATTTTGCAGCTGTGACTTATTAAACTGATAGTTCGGTAATTTTCACATCTGTGAACACCTGCCTGCTTTGCGATTTGAATTATTACATTCTTCTTGAAGTCTGTTGGTATTTCGCCTGTCTCATACATCTTGTTCACCAGATAGTAGCGTTTTGTCAGGGCTGACTCTCCCAAGGCTGTCAGTAGTTCTAATGGAATGTTGTCCACTCCGGGGGCCTTGATTCGACTTAGGTCCTTCAGTCCTGTGTCAAACTCTACACGCAGTGTCATACCTCCCATTTCATCTTCATCTACATCCCCTTCCATTTCCATAATACTGTCCTCAAGAACATCGCCCCTGTTATTTAGCAGTGCTCCTCTAAATTCATTCGACTACTTTCTTGTCGGAGGAGTAGTGATTTCTGAACGTTGGAGCAGACGTTTCCGCATTTTCCACACGGTCGGAGCGACGCAGTGGCGGAGCGGTCTCGACGTCTCCTGCGGAGGAGCGGGGAGACGTCCCGCCTCCGGGTCTCGCCTCCAGTTCCCAGCAGGCTGTCTGGCATGGCTGGGCTGTCGTGCGGCGTTTGTCATCCCGGATAGCCGGGCGTGCGAGGTGCGACGCTTGCGGGATCAACGGCCCGGCGCCGCCCCTGCAGTCGCCGACGTGGGGCGACGAGCGCCGACTCACAGTTGCTGCGCCACCCTGCTCCATAACAAGCGCGGCAGCCGCTACTCATCTCCACTCTACACTCCCCACAGCCTTTAGGAATCCTTTGTTACAGTTGAACATGTACGTTGGTATAGTAACAACTTTTGCAAAAGAAAGAAAATTATGGTGTTTTTGACGGTACGTCACATAAATATTGACATTTTTATTGGCAGTAAACACTGAACAATATTGTGAAGTGTCAAGGGTGAACTAACACTTATCGTATTTAATGAACATAAAAGATACAGTTAATGTTCTTGAAACAACTGATATTCAGCCATAATTTAAAAGTAGCATCTTTATTTAAAACTTGTGTCCGCAGCTCGTGGTCGTGCGGTAGCGTTCTCTCTTCCCGCACCCGAGTTCCCGGGTTCGATTCCCGGCTGGGTCAGGGATTTTCTCTGCCTCATGATGCCTGGGTGATGTGTGATGTCCTTAGGTTAGTTACGTTTAAGTAGTTCTAAGTTCTAGGGGCTGTTGACCATAGATGTTAAGTCCCATAGTGCTCAGATGCATAAAACATGTCTATGAAAATAAAAAAGAGTCGTTAAGCGACCCGATTGTACGGCCGAAGAGGAACGACGTACTTTATCGTACTCACACTATTTTGTTTCGCGAAACGGAAGGCAGCCATTGAGCTACTACACATATTGTATGTAAGTTATTCGGTATTCTGATAAAATAAACTAATTATTGTTGTCACAAAATGATTTTCTTTGTAATAGTTGTCACCTCTAATGGTCGCAGCGGCTAATTATTTTTAATAATCATTTTTGTTAGTAATTTGCGCTGCGGGAAGCTCATCTTCTGATGAAGCCTCTGGTCGGCAACTACGAGCCGAAGTATTAATTCATTTTTCAAAGTGTTAACAGTAACTGTAAATCCGAGGAATTTCGTTGTAAGAAGCTTTCTAAATTACCACAGATAATTAATTTACGTTAAAGTTCATTTTTTAAATTATACAGATACCACGAATTCAGTAAGTTTTATCGCTACAGTCACAGGTTCGAATTCTGCTTCGGGCATGGATGTGTGTGATGTCCTTAGGTTAGTTAGGTTTAAGTAGTTCTAGGGGACTGATGGCCTAAGATGTTAAGTCCCATAGTGCTCAGAGCCATTTTTTTTTATCTTGGCCGCTCCACGGCAACAATCGAAGTTCTCTCGAGCCTTGCTTTGCAATCAGTAAATATAAATTAACAAATTTACTTTCAGTTCAGTTAACGACATCTATATTTTAATCATGACGTCCAAAATCTAATATTGGTACACGAATAACAGCGACCGTTCAAGAACCCGTTTCATATTTACTTATGCACGTAAGCAAAAGTGATAAGAAAAGATAATATCCCTGAAAGAAAGAATCCTGCTGTAACAAAAGAAAAATTCATGCTAATTATATATATACACTCCTGGAAATGGAAAAAAGAACACATTGACACCGGTGTGTCAGACCCACCATACTTGCTCCGGACACTGCGAGAGGGCTGTACAAGCAATGATCACACGCACGGCACAGCGGACACACCAGGAACCGCGGTGTTGGCCGTCGAATGGCGCTAGCTGCGCAGTATTTGTGCACCGCCGCCGTCAGTGTCAGCCAGTTTGCAGTGGCGTAAGGAGCTCCATCGCAGTCTTTAACATTGGTAGCATGCCGCGACAGCGTGGACGTGAACCGTATGTGCAGTTGACGGACTTTGAGCGAGGGCGTTTAGTGGGCATGCGGGAGGCCGGGTGGACGTACCGCCGAATTGCTCAACACGTGGGGCGTGAGGTCTCCACAGTACATCGATGTTGTCGCCAGTGGTCGGCGGAAGGTGCACGTGCCCGTCGACCTGGGACCGGACCGCAGCGACGCACGGATGCACGCCAAGACCGTAGAATCCTACGCAGTGCCGTAGGGGACCGCACCGCCACTTCCCAGCAAATTAGGGACACTGTTGCTCCTGGGGTATCGGCGAGGACCATTCGCAACCGTCTCCATGAAGCTGGGCTACGGTCCCGCACACCGTTGGGCCGTCTTCCGCTCACGCCCCAACATCGTGCAGCCCGCCTCCAGTGGTGTCGCGACAGGCGTGATTGGAGGGACGAATGGAGACGTGTCGTCTTCAGCGATGAGAGTCGCTTCTGCCTTGGTGCCAATGATGGAGGTATGCGTGTCTGGCGCCGTGCAGGTGAGCGCCACAATCAGGACTGCATACGACCGAGGCACACAGGACCAACACCCGGCATCATGGTGTGGGGAGCGATCTCCTACACTGGCCGTACACCTCTGGTGATCGTCGAGGGGACACTGAATAGTGTAGGGTACATCCAAACCGTCATCGAACCCATCGTTCTACCATTCCTAGACCGGCAAGGGAACTTGCTGTTCCAACAGGACAATGCACGTCCGCATGTATCCCTTGCCACCCAACGTGCTCTACAAGGTGTAAGTCAACTACCTTGGCCAGCAAGATCTCCGGATCTGTCCCCGTCTGAGCATGTTTGGGACTGGATGAAGCGTCGTCTCACGCGGTCTGCACGTCCAGCACGAACGCTGGTCCAACTGAGGCGCCAGGTGGAAATGGCTTGGCAAGCCGTTCCACAGGACTACACCCAGCATCTCTACGGTCGTCTCCATGGGAGAATAGAAGCCTGCATTGCTGCGAAAGGTGGATATACACTGTACTAGTGCCGACATTGTGAATGCTCTGTTGCCTGTGTCTATGTGCCTGTGGTTCTGTCAGTGTGATCATGTGATGTATCTGACCCCAGGAATGTGTCAATAAAGTTTCCCCTTCCTGGGACAATGAATTCACGGTGTTCTTATTTCAATTTCCATGAGTGTATATGATCTAGTAGGAAGTGTCAGATGCTCTTTAAGGCTGTTTGCAAATTATGCGGTTGCCTATAGCAAAGTAGCAACGCCAGAAGATAGTAATGATTTGAAAATGACCTCCAGGGAACTAATGAATGGTTCAAGCTGTGGCAATTGACCTTGAACGTAAATAAATGTGACATATTACGCATACATAGGAAAAGAAATCAACTACTGTACAGCTATATTATTGATCACAAACCGCTGGAAACAGTAACTACCATAAAATGTCTAAGAGTATTTCTCCAGAGCAATCTTACGTGGAATGATCACATAAAACAAATAACTCAAAACATGATGACAGAATCAGGTTCACAGGAAGAATGTTAACGACATGTAACTCATCCACGAACGGAGTGGCTTATAAGGAGCTCGTTCCAACGATTCTTGTGTAATATTCATCTATCTGGTACCGTACCAGGTAGGACTGACAGAAGAGACAGAGAAGACCCACCGAAGAGCGGCGCTTTTCGCCACGGGATTGTTTAGCTCGCGCGAAAGCGTTACGGAGGTGCTCAAAAAACTCTATTGGCAGACGGTGCAAGAGAGGCGTTGAGCATCGCGGGGAGATTTAGTATTGATGTTTCGAGAGAACACTTTCTAGGAATAGTCGGACAACATATCAGTTCCCACCACATAAGTCTCGCCTAATGACCACGAGGAGAAAACTTGTGAAATTAAAACCGATATTGGGGGCTACAGACGATCATTCTTCCCACGCACTGTTCGCGAGTGGAACGAGGTTGGACGGCTCATTTGATGGTACAAAAAGCACCCTCCGTCAAACACCATTAGGTGGTTTGCAGTGTATGATCTGGATGTAGAATCAGTAAGTAGACATGTACATCATACTCCACAAAATGATGTGTAGTGGAGGTTACTTTTGTATTACCAACTGAGTTATCCGACCATGTTCCACTCGTGGATAGCGCATGGGAGAAATGATTGTCGGTAAGCCTCTGTATTGACTCCAATTTATCGAATTTTCTCCTCGTGCTCTTTACAAGAGACATATGGAGGGGAGGGCGTTGGGGAAGTAGTATGTGGTAGACACTTCCCGGAAAGTGCTCTCTCAGTGATGCAGAACGTTTGTCTTGTAATGTCTGACTGCGGAGATTGTTCAGCATCTTCGTAACGCTCTCTCGCCTGATAAACGGTCCCGTGACTAAACGCGCCTCTCTTCGTTGGATCTTCTCTATTTTTTTATATCAGTCCTACGTCGTAGGGACCACAGACAGATGAACAATACTCAAGAATTGGTGGAACAAGAGCCTTATAAGACACTTCCTGTCTTGCGCCTACTTTTCGCACTATTTGTTTTACGTGATCATGCCACTTAAGAATGCTTTGGATAGTTATTCCTAAACGGTCAGAGTATTAACTACAAGTGGTCTCTTTCTCTATTAAAAACCTTGCGCAGACGGACAAGTAGGTGGTGGATGTAATTTCGTTACAATATGACAATACACCTGAATGAAATATAACATACAAGTGGGAGGGCGGCAATAAGCATCCCTACACAGCGCAAACTTACATATATCAGGGAAGCAGGTAGTGTTTCCATAGCAGCCAGTCTACCCCATTAGGTTCTTCCCTAAATTATCTGACAGCTCGCGTCTGCCGTATCCTACCCTGACCTCGATATGATTATGTGTCCAATGAACTGACAACCAAATTGTGTGCAGAGAGAATAGATTTCACATGATGCTGCGTAATGTAAATTCGAAAATCTGTAAAAGTATGTCTATGAAGTAAGCAGCTTTCGCGACATCACTGTTGTACATATGTGCAGTGGAGTGCACAGCTGTCAGTGATCACTTCTTTGGTGTTTCCAATCAGCCGTGATGCTGCAAATGGACGCAGGGCGCAGCCATCACCGGTAGGGAGTCTCCACTGCAGTGAACTGAATACATCTTCAGCCTCAGGATTGACAGAAAACGCCAAAGAACCGCCGTTAACAGCGTCCACTGCAATGGACATGGGCACCACATGGATATTTTCTGATCTTCAAATGCTGACATCTACTGCAACCGACATTTACAGACTTGAAACGTACGAAATTAATGCCGTTTACAGTGAAATGCGTGTCTTAAAATCCATTAACGGGCACTTTGTGTATAAAAACTGTTAACCTAAATTTAATGTTTCTTCGAAAACGAAGCAGCAATGCTCAGGAATGGCGAGACTCCAGCTGAGGTCCCCAGATCTGCAAAAATACCCAAATGTTTGAAAACGTTGTCTATGATGCTGCGGAGTATAAGAATTATTCTCGAATCTTTGAGTCGTCGAAGAAAAATATGCTCTGACCACTGGAGACAGTGGCAGCGGTTACAACAAAGTCGTAAACACAATACATACAACCCATATTAATTCTCATAAATCCACCTAATGATTCAAGAATAAACCTCTGAAACGTATGGCGAAAATAAAACAATGTGTGACTAGTAACAGTACACTTGTTGTTTCAGTCGGAAGTGTATTTACTTGGAAGTTTGGAGAGATTCCTTAGATTATTCTTTGGATCATTGAAGCGCTTCCTACCAGAAAACAGAATGCCATGTAGTCTCCCAAATACACCACTGGCCATTAAAATTGCTACACCACGAAGATGACGTGCTACAGACGCGAAATTTAGCCGACTGGAAGAAGATGCTGTAATATGCAAATGATTAGCTTTTCAGCGCATTCACACAAGGTTGGCGCCGGTGGCGAAACCTACAACGTGCTGACATAAGGAAAGTTTCCAACCGATTACTCAACCGGCAGTTGACCGGCGTTGCCTGGTGAAACGTTGTTGTGGTGCCTCGTGTAAGAAGGAGAAATGCATACCATCACGTTTCCGACTTTGATACAGATCGGATTGCATTTTATCGTATAGCGATATTTGCTGCTCGCGTTGGTCGATATCCAATGACTGTTAGCACAATATGGAATAGGCGGGTTCAGGAGGGTAATACTGAACGTCGTGCTGGATCTCAACGGCCTCGTATCACTAGCAGTCGAGATAACAGGCATCTTATCCGCATGGCTCTAACGGATCGTGCAGCCACGTCTCTATGCCTGAGTCAACAGACGGGTACGTTTGCAAGACACCAACCATCTGTACGAACAGTTTGACGTTTGCAGCAGCACGGACTATCAGCTCGGAGACCATGGCTGCGGTTACCGTTGATGCAGCATCACAGACAGCAGCGCCTGCGATAGTGTACTCAACGACGAACCTGGGTGCGCGAATGGAAAAACGTAATTTTGTCGGATGAATCCAGGTACTGTTTACAGCATCATGATAGTCGCATCCGTGTTTGGTGACATCGCGGTGAACGCACATTGGAAGCGTGTATTTGTCATCGCCATACCGTTGTATCACCCGGCGTAATGGTATGGGGTGCCATTGGTTACACGTTTAGGTCACCTCTTGTTCGCATTGACGGCACTTTGAACAGTGGACGTTACATTTCAGATGTGTTACGACCCGTGGCTCTACCCTTCATTCGATCCCTGCGAAACCCCAAATTTCATCAGGATAATGCACGATCGCATGTTGCAGGTCCTGTAGGGGCCTTTCAGGATCCAGAAAATGTTCGACTGCTATCCTGGCCAGCACATTCTCCAGATCTCTCACCAACTGAAAGCGTCTGGTCGATGGTCGCCGAGCAACTGGCGCATCACAATACGCCAGTCACTGCACTTGATGAACTGTGGTATAGTGTTGAAGCTGCATGGGCAGCTGTACCTCTACACGCTATCCAAGCTCTGTTTGACTCAATGCCAGGCGTATCAAGGCCGTTATTGTGGCCAGAGGGAGTTGTTCTGGGACCTATGCACCCAAATTGCGTGAAAATTTAATCACATGTCAGTTCTAGTATAATATATTTGTCCAATGAAACCCGTTTATCATCTGCATTTCTTCTTGGTGTAGCCATTTTAATGGCCAGTAGTGTATGTAGTTGATGTCTATGTTATTTTTATTTCTGGATTGTCTTTGTGTAACCCATAATCCAGCAGAGATTTGTTTTTATAATTAGCAATAAACAACATTGAGGCAGAAATGTAAGAGTGTCAGCTTATCACTTCTTCAACTCCCGGCCAGAGGACTCTGTAATATTTGACACTATCGAGCCAGACATTTTTAACGCTGGCTTTTGCCTCGTTAGTATTTCATTAATTTCATCAACTTTATCTCAGAAAGTCGCGTAAGGCAACAGAGAGTATTTGCGTGCAAAATAACCAAACACTTTGGTCTTAATGTGAGATCTATAACACATACCCAGTGTGAAAAATAAAATGGTTAACTCGTTTTGGTTTATCCATCTATCGCCTAATTATAATGTTTACATATTCAACGAAAAGTCACAGAACACATTAAAAGTACAGGTTTTGCTGCTCAGCGCTGCAGGTTCCCTGTTTGAAGTGATATAGGATTATATTACTTTATCTACTGAAAATCCCTGAAGAACGTGAAGCTGAGAGATAGTAACTGATTTTGGTTTATAGTTTTATTCTAATTGTGGTTTCATTTAAAAGTACAGGTTTTGCTGCTCAGCGCTGCAGGTTCCCTGTTTGAAGTGATATAGGATTATATTACTTTATCTACTGAAAATCCCTGAAGAACGTGAAGCTGAGAGATAGTAACTGATTTTGGTTTATAGTTTTATTCTAATTGTGGTTTCATATCGCCAGGTTCTCCAAGTTAATGATAGAAAACATCTGGCAATTTTAGATTAGAATCACATGAACGAGAGAATGACGACTTTTCCACGGTTACTAGCTTTTGGAGCATTTTGGTGAGTAACAATGCGCAAATATTTAAGCAACAATTTTAGAACTGCAGTTACGCGCTTTAGCTTACGTTAAGTGACTGTAGGTTGAACTGTTTATGCTACGTGTCGTGTTGGGATTCAGCAGTGACGTGTGTTGCTGCCAAACACTGTCGCCAACTCAATATTGAGATGCTGTAAGAGGGAATGCAATGCACGTTAGACATCAGACAAACAGATTAATTATAAAACCTCCAAATACGTCACTTTGTGACCTGCACGCCACGTTGATTTTAGTCTATGCCAACATATCACAATGTTCGAAAGTGTAGACACCTGTTTTAGAAAGGAAACACCCTCACAGTGAGACAACAAACTAGAAATGCAAATTAATGATTAAATTTCTTGTTTAAAGGTCGCCGAATCAGGATAGCATGCTGGACAATTAGATCTGGATGCGTCAAAAGTTTCTGGAAGACTTCTAGGGAAATAGGACAAGCTCTTCTAATTTTTGTAACTCGTAGCTGCGGAGGAGACGGAACGAGAAACCATGAAACAATACAATTAATAATGCAAAACAAGTTTCGCAGCAGATCGCGCAAATTGTGATCGGCTCAGAAAGTGGACAGCCCAACTGCAAAGAGCGAAACATACTCGAAAATTCAGCAAGCATGCCTGTCAAAGTGTAACACCATAACTCTAGTGCTTTACTGATTTATTTTGCTTTTGTTTCATTTAATATTGCATCGTTAAGCTTCTGTAAATGTGTTTGATTGAATAGATAACACAAAATTGTATACTCCTTTCTTTGTACAAACTTTGATGTCATGGTTTGGCTCTATGCAAAGTAGTGTATCTGTCATTTAAATTCTTTGTCCCATTTGGAGGAAACAAAACTTACTGTATACAATTGTAATTTGTGTATGAATAATTTTTTGTAGAAATGTCAGTATGTGCAAATGTTCTGTTTCACTTAATTCCTTTGGTTGCTGTTATGTAAATTGCTGACCTTCACTTAGGATTTTTAGTTAGTTTGTATGTAAAAGGTGTAGTGGTTCCCCTCGGGAACGGAACTGTGCAGCGCGCGCAAATTGTGGTTGGCCTATGTAGAAAAGGTGGAACAAGAGTCAGGCGGGGAAGAGCTACGAAAATGTGCACTCCCATGTAAAAGTTATATATTGTGCTCGTTCCGAGAGAGGCTTTTCCTGCCGCTTACTAGTGCCTCGGATGGATGGATAAATAGCTGGGACTATTCTGGAATTGGTATTTATCGTCGCCACCAAGAAGGGACAGAGTCCAGCAATTCTACCTGCAAATCCATCCACCGACATGCACTCGCCACCACGTTGCGCAATCACTATAATGGAGCACTATAATAATGTACAGTGAAGGATCAGCTCATTGGATGTTTTAGTGTACACAAATATAATGTAACTTATAACTAAATTTATGTACCTACCTTAATTTTTTTCTTATCATAACACCTCTCAGGTTCCTCTCCGTTTGAATTAAAGTAGTTACCGAGTGTCCCTACTTAAAGAACATTAAAGACAAGTGTTTTGTTAATTAATACCTCTTCAACATAGTAAAAAGAAAGTTAAAGTTAATGGGGCAAGAGAGTGAAATGATGGTTGCTGAAAATAATATTCCTATTAAAAGTGCTTATTAATATATTTATTTTATTTATTTATTTATGCATTTATTTTACTTGGCAAGATTAGGGCCTTCAGGCCCTCTCTTACACCTAACCAGGCATACTCAGATTGAACGAGGTAGTTTCGACAGAACATTAAGGACATATAACATATTATTCAGTATTGATGTTAAAGAAAATAATAGAGATTATAACAGTAGTACAATGATAACTATAACAATAATAAATAATTATAACAATCAAGAACAATAATGATATTAATAATAATAATAGTAGTAGTAATGACTATGTATATGAAAGTAAACATACTTTTCTTTTGTGAATGTCAGTCCTATTATTAGTTGGGAATTTTCTCGTCATGTTCTTGCAGCTTGTGAGTTATTCTCATCGAGCAGAGACATAAGACGATAGAATGGGGTAAAAAAGATACACTCCTGGAAATGGAAAAAAGAACACATTGACACCGGTGTGTCAGACCCACCATACTTGCTCCGGACACTGCGAGAGGGCTGTACAAGCAATGATCACACGCACAGCACAGCGGACACACCAGGAACCGCGGTGTTGGCCGTCGAATGGCGCTAGCTGCGCAACATTTGTGCACCGCCGCCGTCAGTGTCAGCCAGTTTGCCGTGGCATACGGAGCTCCATCGCAGTCTTTAACACTGGTAGCATGCCGCGACAGCGTGGACATGAACCGTATGTGCAGTTGACGGACTATGAGCGAGGGCGTATAGTGGGCATGCGGGAGGCCGGGTGGACGTACCGCCGAATTGCTCAACACGTGGGGCGTGAGGTCTCCACAGTACATCGATGTTGTCGCCAGTGGTCGGCGGAAGGTGCACGTGCCCGTCGACCTGGGACCGGACCGCAGCGACGCACGGATGCACGCCAAGACCGTAGGATCCTACGCAGTGCCGTAGGGGACCGCACCGCCACTTCCCAGCAAATTAGGGACACTGTTGCTCCTGGGGTATCGGCGAGGACCATTCGCAACCGTCTCCATGAAGCTGGGCTACGGTCCCGCACACCGTTAGGCCGTCTTCCGCTCACGCCCCAACATCGTGCAGCCCGCCTCCAGTGGTGTCGCGACAGGCGTGAATGGAGGGACGAATGGAGACGTGTCGTCTTCAGCGATGAGAGTCGCTTCTGCCTTGGTGCCAATGATGGTCGTATGCGTGTTTGGCGCCGTGCAGGTGAGCGCCACAATCAGGACTGCATAGGACCGAGGCAAACAGGGCCAACACCCGGCATCATGGTGTGGGGAGCGATCTCCTACACTGGCCGTACACCTCTGGTGATCGTCGAGGGGACACTGAATAGTGCACGGTACATCCAAACCGTCATCGAACCCATCGTTCTACCAGTCCTAGATCGGCAAGGGAACTTACTGTTCCCACAGGACAATGCACGTCCGCATGTATCCCGTGCCACCCAACGTGCTCTAGAAGGTGTAAGTCAACTACCCTGGCCAGCAAGATCTCCGGATCTGTCCCCCATTGAGCATGTTTGGGACTGGATGAAGCGTCGTCTCACGCGGTCTGCACGTCCAGCACGAACGCTGGTCCAACTGAGGCGCCAGGTGGAAATGGCATGGCAAGCCGTTCCACAGGACTACATACAGCTTCTCTACGATCGTCTCCATGGGAGAATAGCAGCCTGCATTGCGGCGAAAGGTGGGTATACACTGTACTAGTGCCGACATTGTGCATGCTCTGTTGCCTGTGTCTATGTGCCTGTGGTTTTGTCAGTGTGATCATGTGATGTATCTGACCCCAGGAATGTGTCAATAAATTTTCCCCTTCCTGCGACAATGAATTCACGGTGTTCTTATTTCAATTTCCAGGAGTGTATATAAGAGGTAGACAGGTTAGAGGAAGAGAAATAGAATGGTAAAATTCGAGGCTGTGGTGGAGAGGAGAAAGAAGGAGATGAGAGGGGCACAACAATGGTGGCTATACCGTCCCTTATATGTAAGTTTTGAGTTCCCTCTTGAATGTTGAGTAGTTCTGGATAAGACGCAGATCACCGCGTTCCATAGTCGTATGGCTGAGATGGGGAATGACATGGAGAAAAAGATTTTGTGTTATGTAAAGGCACAGCCAAGATGCTAGGCGTATCCGATCTGGTATTGCGATTGTGGAATGATGATAGGTGTTTAATGTGAGAAGATAAGTATTGGGGGCACCAGTGGCTAAGAAATCGATGAAGTAAGCACATCATGTGGAGATCGCGTGCCTTATGTGATCGTATCGAACCTAGCTGGCAGTATGAAGGACTGATATGATCATATAACCGAACATTTCACACGCATCTAACGCAAGCATTCATCACTAGCTCGAGGCATCTAGAATTTTCACTATTTGTGCCGTGTTGAACTACGTCACAGCAGTAAAGATTAGGCAAGACTAGTGTTTGGACAAATTTTTGTGTAACATGGGTTGGAAATATTTTTCTAAATTTTTGAACTGCATGTAGGGAGGAGAGCGATTTCCGGCAAGCTGTGACTGTTTGTTCTTCCCAGTTTAGGTGTTCATCCAAGATTATTCCAAGGTCTTTTACTGGTTTTTGGTATGGTAGTTGGGTACCATTTAGGAGTATTTGAGGGACTGTTTCGCGAAAGTACCGGCTGATTAACTTTGGATGAGATATAAGTATGACCCGGGATTTCTTGGGGTTTAGTTTCAGACCTAGGGTCTGTGCCCATCAAGAAACAGAGCAAAGATCTGCGATCATACTCGCTACTGCGTCAGCAATGTTTTTGGGGCTTGCAATTATGTACAGTTGCATGTCGTCGGCATATAGATGGTAGTTGCAGGAGTGAATCACTGAAGAAATATCATTAATGTACAGTGAGAAGAGTAGTGGACCAAGGACGGAGCCTTGGGGAACTCCAGAACGCACGTTTTTCCATGATGACGTTTCCGACCCACAAATGACTTGTTGACTTCTGTTTTTGAGGTAGCTGTCGAACCAGTGTATTGCGCTGTTTGAGAAATTCAGCTGTTTCATTTTAATTAGTAATATATCGAAGTGAACTGTGTCAAAAGCCGTGCTAAAGTCAAGCAGTGTTAGGATAGTAGCTTCACGTCTGTCCATAGCATGTTTAATGTCATCAGTTACTTTGATTAATGCAGTTGCTGTGCTTTCGAAACCCTGACTGATATTCGTCATCGATGTTATGAGTTTTGAGGTAATCCGTCAGCTGTTCATGGACGATGTATTCGAGGGCTTTAGATATTGCAGGTAGTATGCTGATAGGCCTGTAGTCACCTGGCGACCTAGGGTTGTCAGTCTTGGGTATAGGTTGATTTAAACTTTGCTTCCACTCAGTAGGATATGTACTACTGACAAGAGAAAGGTTGAAGATGTCTCTGATAACTGGAATAATAGTGTCTACGACGTTCTTAATCATGCCAATGCTCACTTCATCATTTCCTACTGCCTCGGAAGAGATTCTCATAATTGCCTTGTGTACTGTGCCGGTAGTGACATGTTTTAGGAAAAACTTGTCTCTCGAGAGATTGATATCTTGGGGCTGGTAATTTGTTGCTGCGTGGCAATTTACAGCTGTTGAGAAGAAATCGTTTAATTCTTTTGCAGACGCTTGATAAACAGCGTCAGATCTTCGTTTCCCTATACCGAAACTGCGCAGCTTTTTCCACAGTGTAGCAGGTTTTGATGTGCCCCATGCGACAGAGCGGGCATGTCTGATTTTGGCATTCCTCACGCTTTGCTTTGTTCTGTTTCGGAGTTTCCTATAAGCTTCGTACACCTCGGGAGTTGGGTTACGCTTGAAGGCCCTGTGTGCAGCATCACGTTTATTCATTAACTGGCGTAATGCAGTGGTGAGCCACGGAGCGGGAGCTCTATTTACCTTGACAGTGCGTTGAGGATCATGTTTATCGTACAGTGCAGTAATTTTGCGACGTAATTCCCGAATTTTTCCGTCTGAAGTCAGTTCTTTGCTTATGTCATGCCAAGGGATGTCTGAGGAATCCTTTTGAAGAGAGACATGGTTAACATTTTTTAGGTTTGTGTAGGTTACCAGGTGAGATTTTTCTTTGTTAGTATGCATTGAGTAATTTAACAATATCACGTCATGAGCAGAGAGTCCCGGAGCGCATGTCTGATTGGCGCGGATTATTTTATCTGTTCGCTTTGTTGCTATTATATCTATGAGTGTGTGGCTGTGTGGCGTGTGATGAGTTGGGTCCAGCGGTGTTAAACTCATATCATTGGAGTGGAACAGTCGCCTTAGTTTTTCGGCAGAGGGAGATTTTAACTGTAAGTCGATGTTTGTGTCGCCCATAACGATTATATGTTCATACTGTGTCACGAGTGAGGACAGGTCAGACTGAAAGGAGGACATGGTACCGACGTCTGGAGGTTTATAGATTACACCAATTAGCAGTTTCTGATTTGATGTATTTATTTTGAAAAACGAGAACTCTGCTTCTGCTTCGCCCTTTGCATCCGATGTGCATAGTACAGTAAGTGTCAGATCAGAGCGAAGATAGGCACCCACACCACCCCAGCGTCGTGTTTCACGAGAGAGTAACCAGTGATTCGCATAACGTCGGAAATGTTTGGTTTCAACCAAGTTTCACAGACGAGGATAATATGGAACAGCGGTTGGCAGAACAGGTCACAGAACTCGTCGAAGTGAGCCGTCTACATCTACTATCTACATCCGTACTCCGCAAGCCACCTGACGGTGTGTGGCGGAGGGTACCCTGAGTACCTCTATCGGTTCTCCCTTCTATTCCAGTCTCGTATTGTACGTGGAAAGAAGGATTGTCGGTATGCTTCTGTGTGGGCTCTAATCTCTCTGATTTTATCCTCATGGTCTCTTCGCGAGATATACGTAGGAGGGAGCAATATACTGCTTGACTCTTCGGTGAAGGTATGTTCTCGAAACTTCAACAAAAGCCCGTACCGAGCTACTGAGCGTCTCTCCTGCAGAGTCTTCCACTGGAGTTTATCTATCATCTCCGTAACGCTTTCGCAATTACTAAATGATCCTGTAACGAAGCGCGCTGCTCTCCGTTTGATCTTCTCTATCTCTTCTATCAACCCTACCTGGTGCGGATCCCACACTGCTGAGCAGTATTCAAGCATTGGGCGAACAAGAGTACTGTAACCTACTTCCTTTGTTGTCGGATTGCATTTCCTTAGGATTCTTCCAATGAATCTCAGTCTGGCATCTGCTCTACCGACGATCAACTTTATATGATCATTCCATTTTAAATCACTCCTAATGCGTACTCCCAGATAATTTATGGAATTAACTGCTTCCAGTTGCTGACCTGCTATTTTGTAGCTAAATGATAAGGGACCTATATTTCTATGTATTCGCATCACATTACACTTCGCTACATTGAGATTCAATTGCCATTCCGTGCACCATGCGTCAATTCGCTGCAGATCCTCCTGCATTTCAGTACAATTTTCCATTGTTGCAACCTCTCGATACACCACAGCATCATCTGCAAAAAGCCTCAGTGAACTTCCGATGTCATCCACCAGGTCATTTATGTATATTGTGAATAGCAAAGGTCCTATGACACTCCCCTGCGGCACACCTGAAATCACTCTTACTTCGGAAGACTTCTCTCCATTGAGAATGACGTGCTGCGTTCTGTTATCTAGGAACTCCTCAATCCAATCACACAATTGATCTGATAGTCCGTATGCTCTTACTTTGTTCATTAAACGACTATGGGGAACTGTGTCAAACGCCTTGCGGAAGTCAAGAAACACGGCATCTACCTGTGAACCCGTGTCTAAGGCCCTCTGAGTCTCGTGGACGAATAGCGCGAGCTGGGTTTCACACGATCGTCTTTTTCGAAACCCATGCTGATTCCTACAGAGTAGATTTCTAGTCTCCAGAAAAGACATTATACTCGAACATAATACGTGTTCCAAAATTCTACAACTGATCGACGTTAGAGATATAGGTCTATAGTTCTGCACATCTGTTCGACGTCCCTTCTTGAGAACGGGGATGACCTGTGCCCTTTTCCAATCCTTTGGAACGCTTCGCTCTTCTAGAGACCTACGGTACACCGCTGCAAGAAGGGGGGCAAGTTCCTTCGCGTACTCTGTGTAAAATCGAACTGGTATCCCATCAGGACCAGCGGCCTTTCCTCTTTTGAGCGATTTTAATTGTTTCTCTATCCCTCTGTCGTCTACTTCGATATCTACCATTTTGTCAACTGTGCGACAATCTAGAGAAGGAAGCACAGTGCAGTCTTCCTCTGTGAAACAGCTTTGGAAGAAGACATTTAGTAATTCGGCCTTTAGTCTGTCATCCTCTGTTTCAGTACCATTTTGGTCACAGAGTGTCTGGACATTTTGTTTTGATCCACCTACCGCTTTGACATAGGACCAAAATTTCTTAGGATTTTCTGCCAAGTCAGTACATAGAACGTTACTTTCGAATTCATTGAAAGCCTCTCGCCCTCCTCACACTACATTTCGCTTCGCGTAATTTTTGTTTGTCTGCAAGGCTTTGGCTATGTTTATGTTTGCTGTGAAGTTCCCTTTGCTTCCGCAGCAGTTTTCTAACTCGGTTGTTGTACCACGGTGGCTCTTTACCATCTCTTACGATCTTGCTTGGCACATACTCATCTAACGCATATTGTACCATGGTTTTGAACTTTGTCCACTGATCCTCAACACTATCTGCACTTGAGACAAAACTTTTGTGTTGAGCCGTCAGGTACTCTGTAATCTGCTTTTTGTCACTTTTGCTAAACAAAAAAATCTTCCTACCTTTTTTAATATTTCTATTTACGGCTGAAATCATCGACGCAGTAACCGCTTTATGATCGCTGATTCCCTGTTCTGCATTAACTGATTCAAATAGTTCGGGTCTGTTTGTCACCAGAAGGTCTAATATATTATCGCCACGAGTCGGTTTTCTGTTTAACTGCTCAAGGTAGTTTTCAGATAAAGCACTTAAAAATATTTCACTGGATTCTTTGTCCCTGCCACCCGTTATGAACGTTTGAGTCTCCCAGTCTATATCCGGCAAATTAAAATCTCCACCCAGAACTATAACATGGTGGGGAAATCTACTCGAAATATTTTCCAAATTATTCTTCAGGTGCTGAGCCACAACAGCTGCTGAGCCCGGGGGCCTATAGAGACATCCAATTACCATGTCTGAGCCTGCTTTAACCGTGACCTTCACCCAAATCATTTCACAATTCGAATCTCCGTCAATTTCCTTCGATACTATTGCACTTCTTATCGCTATAAACACGCCTCCCCCTTCACTGTCCAGCCTATCTCTGCGGTATACATTCCAATCAGAGTTTAGGATTTCATTACTGTTTACGTCTGGTTTCAGCCAACTTTCTGTTCCTAGTACTATATGGGCGTTGTGACCGTTTATTAATGAGAGCAGTTCTGGGACCTTTCTGTAGACGCTTCTGCAGTTTACTATTAGCACATTAATATTGTTATTCCTTGTTGCATTTTGCCTACTCCTGCCTTGCCGCGTCTCAGGAGGCGTCTTGTCGGGCCTAGGGAGGGAATTCTCTAACCTAAAAAAACCCCATGTGCACTCCACACGTACTCCGCTACCCTCGTAGCCGCTTCCGGCGTGTAGTGCACGCCTGACCTATTCAGGGGGACCCTACATTTCTCCACCCGATAGCGGAGGTCGAGAAATTTGCACCCCAACTCTCCGCAGAATCGTCTGAGCCTCTGGTTTAAGCCTTCCACTCGGCTCCAAACCAGAGGACCGCGATCGGTTCTCGGAACGATACTACAAATAGTTAGCTCTGATTCCACCCCGCGAGCGAGGCTTTCCACCTTCACCAACTCCGCCAACCGCCTGTACGAACTGAGGATGACCTCTGAACCCAGACGGCAAGAGTCATTGGTGCCGACATGAGCAACAATTTGCAGTCGGGTGCACCCAGTGCTCTCTATCGCCGCCGGTAGGGCCTCCTCCACATCTCGGATGAGACCCCCCGGCAAGCAGACAGAGTGAACACTGGCCTTCTTCCCCGACCTTTCCGCTATTTCCCTAAGGGGCTCCATCACCCGCCTAACGTTGGAGCTCCCAATAACTAATAAACCCCTCCCCCCGTGTGCCTGCTCGGACCTTGCTGAAGGAGCAGCCACATGTCCACTCACAGGCAGAGCGGGCGATGCCACACGGCCAGCCTCCACATTGACCCTCCGCCTCGTGCGCCGCGAACGCCGCTGAACCCGCCACTCCCCTTGGGGAGAGGGTGGCCCAACCGCGCCCGGTACCCGCGAAGACGTCTCGACAGCAGGGACAGTGGGTGAAGCATCTAACACCTGGGGTGCACCATGCGACGCACCAGACTCCCCACTGCCGCTACACTCCGAGGCAGCAGCCTGAAGACGGCTGACCGCGGCCATCAACACGCTCAGCTGTTCGCGAAGAGTGGCCAGCTCCTCCTGCGTCCGTACACAGCAGCCACACATCCTAGCCATTCTAAGAAATCAATTTACTATAGAGTGTTAATCAGCTTTTAACTAGACTGCTAATTCACTAAAGGCGGTTGATTATTGACTAAACTGTGATTGCTAACCACTTCTTGTAGAAACAAGGAAAATAGCGCTACCTGTCTCTGGACGGTATTGAAAACAAACACTAGCACTACGAGCACTATGGCTGACTAAAGGGACTCTCTGACTGTATTCGAAACACACACGAGATCTATGGAACACTTAATAGCACTCTACTATTAAAGCTTCCTAAAAGCAAAAACACGCAGAAGAAGAAGTGACAAGTAAGAAAAATACAGATAATACTTAAATTAAGGTAGCTCGCTGCACAGCAGACGTGAAGCAGACGGCGGTTAGGGCGACACTGACTGCGCCGTTAGTGACTGCGCTTTCGCGTGGGCCACAATGAGCCCGCCGCCGGAACCGGTCCGTCCCATTGTGGCCGCCTATAGGACCGAGCGCGCTCCGTTTACCTACTGGCCGGAAGAGGGACAAAAGCTGGAATTCGCGGGGCAAGACATATTTACAGGTGTGTCCTAGGTCATGATTGACTCAAGCGTCTGTGGACTAAAGGTGAAAAACACGCTGGAAGTATCGAAGAAGGGAGCGAAAAGAAAGATGGAAAGTGGCAGTAGCGGTTACGAAAAAGATGGTAGTAGTAGTAGTGGTAGAGGCGAAGATGAAAATAACAGATATAGAAAGGCGGTTGTAAGGAGATTCCTGTTAATGGAGAATGTTAATTCCCATTTGACTGACAATATGAATATACATGAGCACTATGATAGACAAATAAAGAAACAACATTTATGTGAAACAATTGACTGATTTTAAATAGAGTACTTATGGTACTTATAGAAATAACGAAGAAATATTTAAGCTAAAAAAATGAAAAGAAAGAGTAAAAATTAACTTTATTAAACAGATTACAATATGAGACTTTGTGTCTCGCGAGATTTCTGTCAGTCTTTCATTTCGAATATGTTCGTCACCGTTTTCCTCCCTCCTTCCGTCTTGACTATGATCCTGCCATCCTGGGTCGAAACATTTTGAAGGCCGAACTGTGTGATCACAGCGTTCAAAACTTTTAGTCTTTCGCGCGTCAGATCTCCCCTCAGGGTAACCCCACTCTTGGCGAGTTTTCTTTTCTGATCAAACAGTTCAGCTCTTTTCCGGTATGACACAAATTTAATTACTATGGACCTGGGTTTCATGGCACCCGGTATCCTGCGCCCAACACGGTGGCTTCTGTCAGTATCGCCCATGTCGATCTGCACGCCAAGTTTCTCACGCACGAGGCTAATGGCAATGTCGCCGGTGTTTTCACGATCGTTTTCAGCTATCCCGAACAAGCGCAAGCTGTTCCTTCGCTGATACTGCTCAATTTCATCGGTGGCTGCAGACAGTTTAGCTTCTAGGTCGGCGGCTTTTTTCTCTTGTGCGGCCAGGGACTTCCTAAGAGACTGGATTTCGGTGCTGTTGTGCCCAACAGACTCTTGCAGTTTGTCCATGACCGCGGCCGTCACAGAGTCCGTGATGGATTGGACGATTACGTCTAGCGTGTCTTTGCTGTGCAGCGCCGCACTCACCTGGGACCGGACGAGCTCCCCGATGTCGGAAGCGGGGCCTCACCTGCCGCCGGAGACCGGGCGCCCGCGCTGCCTGCGCCCCTGTAGCCTCGCCTGCTGCCGCTTACTCGTGCTCTTCCCATTTTTCACTCACTTATCACTTATCACTTGTGGTAATCAACGGAGAACAATACACCACGGCAAGTAACACTTGTTTAGTCGGTTGCACACGTTGTGGACTGCCGCACTTGTCTGTAACACCTTCAATGAGCGGAAAAACTCGTGAGCCGAAGAAACGCGCGTTACTCAATGGCCGCCATCTTACTTGTATATATTGTTGCCAACTTAAAAATTAAAAGTTCTTAGGACTGAGGTTTATAAAGTTTTGCTTGGTAAATGATCTCATTGCTGTCTGTAGTAAATTTTAAAAGGTGAGTCAGTTTGTTGTAAATTTGCCAATATTGTGTCTCACTGTAGCAAAAGTCGTGAATTGCAGTTGTGGAATGTTATATCTGCTTGCTAAGCACTTGTTTCTTTCGGGTATTGAAAGTGCATATTAATAGTGTAATATTATCCACGGGTTATCCTTTACCACTATTTATGAAAACGATAATTTCATTATTCAAAAGACAGTGAGAAGTAACCTGTTAGTGGATTCCAATCAACTTTCATTTTAAATTGTAAAGTATTTAACTGAGATTGAATTAACCTATGTCCTATTGGTGATCCTGCAGTGAATGTTGATAGTAATGTCATGAAGACCTTTCAGTTTGAACAAGCCCTGAAAGTAATAATGTGTTTCGGTATCTGTTATATATTTGCAAATAATGTAGGTTGATTCTTACAAAGAAGAAAACAGCAACCAGCCACTATTAATACTGCTATTTATTTAAGTAAATAGCGCCGTAAC
This sequence comes from Schistocerca gregaria, assembly GCF_023897955.1. Classification (NCBI taxonomy): domain Eukaryota; kingdom Metazoa; phylum Arthropoda; class Insecta; order Orthoptera; family Acrididae; genus Schistocerca; species Schistocerca gregaria. The sequence goes on from NC_064920.1 coordinate 1,163,416,320, forward strand.
CGATTTCGAACTGAAAAGTTCATCTTCAGACGGCTGTTCACAATATTTATAAGACGCACTTTACATAATTATCAGTTTTTGATATTTATGCTTCCACTGCACCGAAATATTCTTGGTGTGTTGGTGCCATCGAAAATTCCGCGAAAAGTTTTTGCGAAGTTGCAGGATTGCGTTTTTCAAATATTGTATAGTATATGCGGCACTTATTTGATTTGCAAATGACCATATTGTGCATAGTAACACACACACACACACACACACACACACACACCAAAAAGTATTTGCCACATCTGTTGACACACAGAATCTTTGTCAGAGTTCATTGCACTCGCGTGTGCCCAAGTCTAGGTTGTGTTTGTCCGTTAAAGTTACGCATGTCTACTTTCTTAAACGAGAATGTTAATCTTTCTCTTGCTTAATTAGGCTGGCGACCGTTTCCCTTATTCTTTAAACAGTATAGCTAGGCAAAAATATCGTTTGTTACTGTTCGAATACTTACGTAATCCAGACTTTCATTTCCGATAAGCCATTTCCGTTAGGTACAACACGGTCAACCTAGCAAAATTCCTCTCAGAGGGTAACACTGTTCTGTTGCTTTATACCATTATTACTCTAACAAAATAATTCTGTTTTGCAAACTGCCTCCACTTTAGAGGTTATGGTATAGCAGTAGCGGACAGGAGTGTGGGACGAGTTTGAATGTTTGATGGTGGCCAAAGCTGCCCCTCTTCTTAATCTCGCAGGCTGTCTTACGAACTCTAAAGTTTGACCTCTCACTGTCTTTTAACGCCACAAAGTAGCCTCCCATGTAATTCCGGTCCCTATGATTGGTCGTTACAGGAGTTCGACAATGTTCGCTACCTGAAGCACCCATCTTCCCTCTGGAAACAAAGAATGTTCGATCAGTGCTAGTCTGTCGTTGCTTGTGACTGTAGGCGCAAAGTCGAGGTCCCGTATCGGTAGGCAAGAGCATTCCTTGAGGACTCCAGCTTCGTTGATTGCAATGTTGTGTGTTAGGAAATCCTTGCTTTAAAGAGCATTCGTAGTTTTCGTCTTCTTGCTATGTTTATCCCGTAAATCTAAGTATTTCTCTGTCATGCTGGGTTTGGTATCCGTCTTGTGTCCGGCAGATCCGAGAAGTCGGTCTTAGTTCATATTAGAGTACAGATTCTCACTCTCAAGGTTACATTTGCGCCTCCTGCACTCTTCTTCTTTTTTTCCTGCGATATGCGCCTGATACTAAAATTCTTTAAGCTGAAACCTTTGTGACATAGGCTTGGTCCTTTGTGCCAGACAACGTGATCATGTGGCGAACGGAGAGCTCTACGTAATTTCAGCATCTCTGCTCAGATGAAAGTTACTATCGTGGCTAATGATGAGTGTTACTTGGTTCCTGGGTGGGAGGCCGCTACGGCGTCTTCTTATCCTAATATTCAACACTTCTGTTTAGTCTACAGTGGTGGCGGTTGCATGCTAATGACTTCATTCTCTCACTAAGAAGTAACGTAACTTACAGCCACGACAGTCAGATGTTTCGTTCCCTTGTCCGCAATCATTTTGTTTCCTCATCACTGTGGAAAAGGCAGGCTGCTGGATCAATTCCCTCACCTCCCCCTCCCCAAATCCCTATGAGATCATGTTTAACGCTATCAGAGCGAGTCAGAATAACGAGGTTAATTTTTTGCTCTTGTAAAAGATTCAGTTCCTTTTCTTTTTTAATACAGACGCAATATTAATATCAAAAAAATGGTTCAAATGGATCTGAGCACTATGGGACACATCATCTGAGGTCATCAGTCCCCTAGAACTTAGAACTACTTATACCTAACTAACCTAAGGACATCACACACATCCATGCCCGAGGCAGGATTCGAAACTGCGACCGTAGCAGTCGCGCGGTTCCGGACTGCGCGCCTAGAACCGCTAGACCACCGCGGCCGGCAATATTAATATCAATCTACCTTTTTTCATTCATTACAAATTCACCATCTCACATGAAAATAGTTTTCAATCCACTATAAAATCGTTCTGCATAGAAGGTAATTAATTAATTAAAATTATGTGTGCGGTCTCAGTAAGGTCGGAAGGACATTGCGTCTTTTCCTGTTGGCGCCAAGTTGGTTTATGCAGATCCGTTACGGCCATTGCACTTCCGCTAATAGCAAATTCAAGATCTTCCCCTTTAGAGCAAGAGAGAGGTCATGGCTTTCCTGTTCGCCACGAATAAAATTCCACTCGATAGGGAGAAAGTAAGATGCCTTTTTCTGATTAGGAGGTAATGAGTGTTAGGCTTACTGAATTGGGATTATTTTTATGGCAGTAATTTTCCATGGTTAGATGACTGTGACCAAGATACTAAGCCGAAAAAGCTTTGCATATTAAGTAGCTGGTTATAAGGTCTTTTATCAGTTCCCATATCAATAAGGAATTTAAGGCGCCGCTCTTAAGATTATCTATAGATAGCAGAATCAATGACGGAAAAAAAGTGGGATATAAATTGAAGGTGAAATGATATCAATGATAAAATTCAAAGATGACATTTCTATCGTCACTGAAAGTGAAGATTTATAGGACCTGTTAAACGAATTGAACAGTTTAATGAATACAGATTACGGATTAGGAGTAAGTCGAAGAAAGATGAAAGTAATGAGAAGTAGCAGAAATGACTACAATTACGTACTTAATATTACGATTGTGGATCATGAAGTAGACAAATTTAAGGAATTGTGCTAGCTAGACAGAAGATTAACCCATGATGAACGGAGCGAGGACATAAAAAAGCAGAATAGCACTGGCAAAGAAAGTATTCATGCCAAGAGAAGTCTGCTGACATCAAATACAAGTCTTCATTTGAGGAAGAAATTTTTAAGAATGTATGTATGGAGAATAGCGCTTTATGGTAGTGAAACATGGATTGTGGGAAAACCAGAAGAGAAGAGAATCGAAGAATTAGAGATCTGATCGTACAAAAGAATGTAGATAATTAGGTGAAAGGTGAATTGATAACATAACGAATAAGGAGATTGAATGCAGACACGGAAACGAAAAGAAATATGGAAATCACTGACAAGAAAAGGGATAAAATGACAGCACATCAGTTAATGATTCAGGGCTATACTTCCATTATACTAGAGGGAGCTGTTGAGAGTAAAAACTCGAGGGAAAGACAGAGATAGAAATACATCCAGCAAATAATTGAGGACGTGGTTTGCAATTGTTATTGCAAAAGAGCCGTATTTGTTTTGAGCCGAATTAAAACAGTCAGAAGACTGATGACACAAAAAATTAAAATTAAAAGTGAGGGGATTACTGTAAAAAAAGTCTGCTAAGTGATTAGGAATTAAGTAATAATATTTTACATAGCGTGTAATTGCTCCATAATTAATAGTCTCTCCGTCTGCAACCTGTAGAGGAAGAAGGTAGCAACACGACTAGTAATCGTTAAACTGGTTTTGTTAACCATTAGTCGACAGGTTATCAGTTTTTCTTCATACATAGCGTAACAATGTTTTCACTGAAACACACGCTTTCTAGTAACCTCCAGAAACATATCACATTTATCCACTCAGCAGACACATAAACATTCAAGTAAATTTCAGGGAGTTTCATAAAAACCGGAAAAGGAGATCTCTTAAGGATGGAACCTTGATAAGAACTTGTAGATTGACGACTGTATTGAAAATGCTTTGCTACGTACAAAATGTTCAAAATTATATTGATGGGTGATACCATGTAGTGATGGTCTACATTGTTTTATTTGTAGAATAAGATGTAGCAATAAAGAGTGATTTACTGCTACACTATGGATCCTTCTCAGGCTTTTGTTCGTCACCTGTTACTGTGTCACCTTAGGAATCATTGTTCATATGAAAAATTACGAGCTACGCCTTGGTTTAGAGTCCACAATTAAGTGTATATCCCACTATAATTTGCTGTATGAGTCATTTCAAAGATCGGAGAAATGCAGTGTGCATCCAGTGAGATAATTCCTAGTAAAGCAGTACTGTGTTCGTTTTAACCTTAGGACTCATGAGAGACTTGCAATGTTTTGCCTTTAATATTGGATATAATAAATCCCAAGACCACAATGTTTTATTATTATTTTATGAAAATGGTTTACATGTTTTAGTGCAAATATTTGATTGTCATATGTTCCGTGGATAATAAAATTGTTTCTCGATGAAACGCGCTGCAGACCTGGCCGCAGAGGAACTAGTTTGGTCACGTTACTAGGTACAGCCACATTTCACTTCAAAGTAGGGTGCGCCGTTACCTTACACTGCAAACATGGGCCGGCCAGAGTGGCCGTGCGGTTCTAGGCGCTACAGTCTGGAGCCCAACGACCGCACGTTCGAATCTTGCCTCGGGCATGGATGTGTGTGACGTCCTTAGGTTAGATTTAATTAGTTCTAAGTTCTAGGCGACTGATTACCTCAGAAGTTATGTCGCATAGTGCTAAGAGCCATTTGACCATTTTTTTGCAAGCATGAAAAGCGATCCTGGAAAATTACTAACCTCACAGGCGTGGCGGCTTGTTAACATCGTTTAACTTACTGACAATGAGACAGATATAAGAATGACTGTCCTCATAATGGTGATGGAAATCGCAAGAAAAAGTCAAACTTTAGCTGTGGGATGTAGTTTGATGAACTTATTAAACATGATGATTTCCGCTGATGGTTTTTCGGAATCATTTTTACTGCTATATTTACCGGAAGTGGATAGGTAATACAGTGGGTGTGGAAATGGGTTCTTATCATCAGGAGGTCATTATTCGCAGCTCTAGACGGGGTAGCAGTGGAGCTGTGAGTGGATGCGGAGTAGTTATCTGACGTATCAACGTGAAAACAGTATTGTTAAGATATCCACTTATCTCCTAGATAACTATGTAAGTAGGTTGTTAGGGTTATATGTTGGTAACACCACGTAGTGCTCTGTATGAAAATCGCAGACTGCGCTGTGTGCAGTCTGTGGCTGGTTGGACTCATTGTTGGAATATTCGCTTGTGTAGTGTTGGGCAGTTCGATGTGAACAGCGCGTAGCGTTGGGCAGTTGGAGGTGAGCCGCCAGCAGTGGTGGATGTGAGGAGAGAGATGCCAGAGTTTTGAGCGGACGATCTGGACGTGTGTCCATCAGAAGAAGAAATTTGTTTAATGGGATGTCACAAAATTATATATACCTATGTTATGAATTTTGGACGCTATTAAGGTAAATACATTGTTTGATCTCTATCAAAATCTTTCTTTTGCTAACTATGCCTATCAGTAGTTAGTGCTTTCAGTATTTAGAATCTTTTATTTAGTTGGCAGTAATGGCGCTCGCTCTATTGCATTAGTTCTATTAACGAAGATTTTTGTGAAGTAAGTGATTCATAAAAGGTATAGGTTATTGTTAGTCAGGGCTATTCTTTTGCAGGGAGTTTTGAAAGTCAGATTGCGCTGCGCTGAAAGTATTGTGTGTCAGTTTAGTGATGATCAGAAGAAGTAAAGAGAAAATTGTCTGAGTACGTTGAGTTTTACTCATCTGTTCGAATATCAAATAACGTAGAAGTTCACCAACACTGTCGTTCATAACTTTTCAAACGGGACGTTTCAACTATAAAAATCGTGATGATACTCAGCGAAGCTAACGTCATCTGGACGCAAGCGTTAGGCGGCCTGTGAAGAGATACACACGTCAGCAGTAGCCGGCGGCGGGCAGCGTCGTACAACGGATGGAGTGCCGATGCCAGCGACTTGACAACTAGACTGAACACAGCAGCAAGCTACAGCCCGAACTGCAGACTGCACAAGGCGTCGCCGCACAGAATCAAGCCGTTCACCAGGCGTGGATGATATGGCTCACCGGAGCCGTCGTGTCTGCCTACATGAACAGAGGCAGGCAGGAAGGAGTCTGCCCGCAGAAGCTATGTCCGCTGAATGGTTGCACTGTACCGGGCTCCAGGTCGGCAGGCCGGCAACGTCTCAAGTTTGCCCGCAGGTAGCCCACCGGCTAGAGAGTGAGAAGTCAACAGCGTTGGACTCAGTCCACATGGCAGAGCGGCAGCCATCAATAATAGCTTCCGGAGACTGTGACATGTTGATCCATGTCCATATAGAAGCATAGAACATCGGATTTCTCCTTTGGAGCTGGTGGCTGGCAAACTGTGACACCTATGGCCGGAAATCATGAGTATTCATACGGACATAGCCAGACTCTGGTTAGCTACAGCGTAGGTTTTGTTTCATACAAGGCGTGATAAGAACCTGCTTCGGAAGCGAAGCAATCAGGTCAGCCACGCTACATACAGCAGCTCTGCCTTTCTACTTGCCTGTAGCCCCTCTGCTTAGCTGTAGTAGATGGTAACTGTTTCGACGTCATCGAGGCAGTGCTTGCAACGTCAACAGGTAGTACCATATAAATGCGTCTCGTCAGCTTTGTCTAACCTACTTCCACGACCACTGACGTTACTTATGGCAGTGTCGTTATTTTACTTAATCACACAAAAAATTTGTGGTAGCGCTCCACATTGGAAAATAAACATTTTCACAACTCTATGAAGAAATTAACACGTGTACCATAAAAATAAAGTCTTCGATATTTAAGATGGTTTGCCTCTACACCACAAGGAACACCAGAATGTCTTAATGTTCTAGGCTATCATAGCTCCTACTGATTTTCACGGTATGCACCAGTTCCAAATGCAATGAATGTTTAATATGATGATGTCATCTGTTCTTTCGGACTTCTCTGAAAGATCAGATGCCTTTGGTGACCGTGCTGCTCTCTAGAATGAAATTGCAATTAAATCAATACCATTAGCTGCTGACGAGCGTTGATATACATCAACGGGGACAGTTGAAAATGTGTGCCCCACCACGACTCTAACGTATCTCCTCGTTACATGGGAGCCGCTCTATCCATCTGAGCCACCGAGGGCGCAGAGGATAGTGCAACATCAGGGATTGTCTGCCTCGTGTAATGGGTGTAATGGCAGGTGCACTACGAATGTATGTCACGTGTTTTGATACTCGCATACTCACTCATCAAAACCTATACGATAATTCCTGTTGACCTAGAATCATGAACTTCGGCAGGAACCAAGGTTTCACAGTACAAGAAAACGAAAACTAATCGAAAATCGTGAATTTTTAACTATCTCACTCGATTTTTTATTTGTTGTCCAACTGTTTGCCTGTCCGTCCATTGGTTAAGACACCTTTCCCTCAGAAATAGCAGGAGTATCAAGTTGAAATTTATGTCACATACTAAGGTTCATGGTCCCTTGGCGTTTTAATGAATGTAAGTTTCCAGGTCAATGTAGACGAAAGATACGACCATTTATGTCACATAATTTGATACCCGAAAATTCGCATTTCAAAACCAATACAGCAGTTCTCTTTGACCTAGAATAATGAAATTTCTCAAGAGGCAAAATTTCACACTGCAAGTGTAGGAAATAAGTCAGGAAATTATTCATTTTAAATTATATGGCACGAACAAATATTTCTTTAATCACTGGTTATCTACGTCAGATTTAAAATTAAACCAATTTCGGAATAAACACGTATTATGTTCGAGTATAATGTTTTTCTGGAGACTAGAAATCTACTCTGTAGGAATCAGCATGGGTTTCGAAAAAGACGGTCTTGTGAAACCCAGCTCGCGCTATTCGTCCACGAGACTGAGGGCCTTAGACACGGGTTCACAGGTAGATGCCGTGTTTCTTAACTTCCGCAAGGCGTTTGACACAGTTCCCTACAGTGGTTTAATGAACAAAGTAAGAACATACGGACTATCAGTTCAATTGTGTGATTGGATTGAGGAGTTCCTAGATAACAGAACACAGCATGTTATTCTCAATGGAGAGAAGTCTTCCGAAGTAAGAGTGATTTCAGGTGTGCCGCAGGGGAGTGTCATAGGACCGTTGCTATTCACAATATACATAAATGACCTGGTGGATGACATCAGAAGTTCACTGAGGCTTTTTGCAGATGATGCTGTGGTGTATCGAGAGGTTGCAACAATGGAAAGTTGTACTGAAATGCAGGAGGATCTGCAGCGAATTGATGCATGGTACACGGAATGGCAATTGAATCACAATGTAGACAAGTGTAATGTGATGCGAATACATAGAAAGATAGGTCCCTTTTCATTTAGCTACAAAATAGCAGGTCAGCAACTGGAAGCAGTTAATTCCATAAATTATCTGGGAGTACGCATTAGGAGTGATTTAAAATGTAATGATCATATAAAGTTGATCGTCGGTAAAGCAGATAGCAGACTGAGATTCATTGGAAGAATCCTAAGGAAATGCAATCCGACAACAAAGGAAGTAGGTTACAGTACGCTTGTTCGCCCACTGCTTGAATACTGCTCAGCAGTGTGGGATCCGCAACAGATAGGGTTGATAGAAGAGATAGAGAAGATCCAACGGAGAGCAGCGCGCTTCGTTACAGGATCATTTAGTAATCGCCAAAGCGTTACGGAGATGACAGATAAACTCCAGTGGAAGACTCTACAGGAGAGACACTCAGTAGCTCGGTACGGGCTTTTGTTAAAGCTCCGAGAACATACCTTCACCGAAGAGTCAAGCAGTATATTCCTCCCTCCTACGTATATCTCGCGAAGAGACCATGAGGATAACATCAAAGAGATTAGAGCCCACACAGAAGCATACCGACAATCCTTCTTTCCACGTACAATACGAGACTGGAATAGAAGGGAGAACGGATAGAGGTACTCAGGGTACCCTCCACCACACACCATCAGGTGGTTTGCGGAGTATGGATGTAGATGTAGATGTAGATGTAGAATCTTGGAACTCCTGGGACCGATATCTTGCCGGTGTAAACATCGATAACAGGCATAAATGTTCGAGATTCTATACTTTCGGGTGAATGAACTCTCTATGTATATAATTAAGTTACAAAATACACACATCAAAAACAGTTTTGCATCACATCGGTTACGAGAGTTCAGAAACTGGAGTACAGTTCAACACAAACATCGTTTCCACCCTTTTGAATGCTCGTGAAAACCACACACTGCATGCTGTACCACTATACAGTGAGACCTTCAGAGGTGCTAGTCCATATTGCTGTATACACCGGTACCTCTAATACCTAGTAGCACGTCCTCTCGCATTCATATCTGCCTGTATTCGTCGTGGCATACTATCCACAAGTTCATCAAGGCACTGTTGGCCCAGATAGTCCCACTCCTCAACTGCGATTCGCCGTATATCCCTCAGAGTGGTTCGTGGGTTACGTTGCCCTTTCCAATATATCCCAGGCAAATTCGATAGGGTTCATGTCTGGAGAATATGCTGACCACTCTAGTCGAGCGATGTCGTTATCCTGAAGGAATTCATTCACAAGATGTGCACACTTGGGGCGCGAATTGTCATCCATGAAGACAAACGCCTCGCCAGTATGCTGTCGATATGGTTGCACTATACTTGTACGTCGGAGGATGGCATTAACGTATCGTAAAGCCGTTACGGCACCTTCCATGGCCACCAGCGGCATACTTCAGTCACACATAATTCACCCCGAAACATTAGGGAACCTCCACCTTGTTACACTCGCTGGACAGTTTGTCTAAGGCGTTTAGCCTAACCGGGTTGCCTCCAAACATTTTTCTTACGATTGTCTGGCTGAAGGCCTATGAGACACTCCTCTGTGAAGAGAACGTGATACCAATCCTGAGCAGTCCATTCGTCATGTTGTGGGGTCCTTCTGTACCACGCTGCATGGCGTCCTGGTTGCGAAGACGAACCTCGCCATGGACTTCAGGAGTGAAGCTTCACACCCTGCAGCCTATTGCGCACAGTTTGAGTCGTAACACGACGTCCTGTGGCTGCACGAGAAGCATTATTGAACATGGTGGCGTTGCTGTCAGTGTTCCTCTGAGCCATAATCTGTAGGTAGCGGTCATCCATTGCAGTAGTAGCCCTTGGGTTGCCTGATCGAGACATGTCACCTACAGTTACTGTCTCTCTCTGTATCTCCTCCATGCCGAAACATCATCGCTCTGGGTCACTCCGAGACGCCAGGGCACTTCCCTAGTTGAGAGCCCTTCCTGACACAAAGTCCATCTAGGCATGGTTGACCTGCAAACAACACAAGCCGTGTACTTCCTTCCCGGTGGAGTGACTGGCACTGATGGGGTGTCGGACCCCCTCCGTCTAAAAGACGCTGCTCATGCATGGATGTTTATATTTTAGGCCGGTTTAGTGACATCTCTGAACAGTCAAAGCTACTGTGTCTGTTATACAATATGCACAGTGTCCGTTCCGGGTAGCTGAGTGGTCAGTCAATCCCAAGGACCTGGGGATCCATTCCAGTCAGGGTTGAAGATTTTTTCTGCTCAGGGACTGGGTGTTATGTTGTCCTAATAATCGTCATTTCATCCCCATCTACTCGAAAGTCACTGAAGTGGCGTCAAATCTAAAGACATACACACGGCGAACGGTCTACCGTAAGGGAGGCCCTAGACACACGGCATTTACGTTTTTACAAATTGCACAGTCAACGTCTATCTTCAGGAGTTCTGGGAGCCTAGGTGATGCAAAAGTTTTTTTGATGTCTATTTGATTAGGTGAACATCCGCAATTATTGGAAAAAATCCGCTTCAGTTGCCAGTCATTTATTTATTTTATTGTAGGATCGGTTTTGAAGCTTAGTGCTTCATCTTCAACAGCCGCCAAATAATTATAATTACATAAACGTGTGGCGGTCGGGGCAGTCAGCCATGGGAGTTGACACCCACATCAAAGCAGCAGCAACCACAGCGTCCGCCCAGATAGCACGTCATGGAAGTGACTATCCTAGATGGTCGTTGATACTGATTTGACGTGGGTGTGCTCTCTATGATTCACTGACCAGACCTCCACACAAATCAAATGGTTCAAATGGATCTGAGCACTATTGGACGTAACGTCTGAGGTCATCAGTCGCCTAGAACTTAGAACTACTTAAACCTAACTAACCAAAGGACATCACACACATCAATGCCCGTGGCAGGATTCGAACCTGCGAATGCAGCGGTCGAGTGGTTCCAGACTGTAGCGTCTAGAACCGTCCGGTATTTCAGGCCGCCACCTCCACACATTGAAGGTATCAAAATTATTTTGTTGGTCATGATGATGAAAATTTTCAGTTTAGAAACAGGTCGTGGAATAAATTAAGAATAATACTGTCAACGTAAGCCGATTTTTATTCTATGAATAATTAAGTTTTCACAGAACGCTCATCGTGCGAGTCCTACTCGGGCCTGATCAGTTTGTTGTTTTCATGTCTAGTTTCACAGAAAAAAAAATTAAGGACCAGTCTCCACGGTCATGGAACGAGTCAAGTTTAATAAAGCAAGAACGTAACAAACTTGGACGACAGCTGAAGATGCAATGCAGGCGTTCCTTCGCCCCGGGCGGATCTCCGCCGCCAGGGAAGAGACTGTGTCTGCCCGCAGGAGACACCCTGAGCCCCCTGGGACGGCGATTACCGGCTATTGATTTGCGATAGGCCATTAAGACGATGAAAGTCGGCCCGGGGTGGCGGTGCGCGGTTCGTTTTATCGCGGCACCAGCTCCTCCGCCTCCGGCAGCGCCAGCGGCGTCGTAGGAGCCTACTTTTAAATTCTCTTTGGCAATTTGAGGGCGAACGAGCGAATATCTGAGCGGGGAGCGAGCGATACGCAGGTCTGGTTGGCCGCGTGGCTCTCGCCGATTCCTCGGGGAACAGCGGAATGCACAGCAGCGAATGACGTCTACCCCTCTTCCCCTTCCCTTTCGGTTGTGCGTTTCTGGAGATGATGGAATCCACGTGGAGCAGGCGCCGCATCCACCACGTGTAGGAAACGTACTCCTCCAAATACTCGACTGTGGAACACACCAGTGGACACTGAGGCTTTTGTAGCCCCAGAAGCCAAGAAATCCTATACATACCACTCCACTCCGGTTTGGCCTATGCAGTAGCAGTGGTTTAGTGTTGCAAAAAATAGGAAACAGCCTATTGCAAGTGTTTCATTAATATTGAGGCTTTTCGACGGTTAGCAGATTTTCAGGTTGTCTGTAATTACAACATTGTTATGTAACAGCGAACGTATATATCATCAGTCACTAGGAAAACCGAGTTAAAGGTGAGAAGTAAAGTGACTCACTTGCCTTGAACAGTGGATACCGTATTACTTATTTTAAAACGCATCTGATAGGGAAACGTTGTAGCGAAAACCTCAATCGTCAAATATGGACAAAAACCAGAAATAGTAAGTGTAACTTAGAAAGAACATAATTAGTCTCAACACCAAGAAACTTTATTTTTGTGATTTCCAGTTTCGGTCAGTTACTCACCATCTTCAGACCTCATATCATGTTGGTAGGCGATGGCAGGGAATGGAGCAGTCGTTACTGTCTCCACAAACATCAACTGCTGATGTTCATGGAGTTCCTAATGCCTGTTCCGCTCTTTGCTACAGCCTACCATCCTGGAATGATGTCTGAAGATGCTCTGTAACTGACTGAAACCGGTAACAATAAAAGTAAAGGTTTCTTGCGGTCGAGACTGTTTATGTTCACTTTAAAGTACAAAAAGAACCGCTGTTCTCTACGAGAAATGTTCTCAAAAATTAGCAAGTGTAGTTCTTTAAGATAAAGATGTAAAATTGCAGTACTAACAATAAATTAACTCAACGCAAGGGGCAGGATTCAGAACCGAGAAAGCATCTCACCAAAGCATGGCAATATGCTGTGCGAAGACAGGTTAACGATTACAGCCGTATGTCACAGTGATAAACAAATACTGCTCTAGACAGCATATATGTTGCAGCGAGTGGCCCGTACTGTAGGTTAATTTGAGAACGAAACATAGTGAAAGCTCCGAGTAGTTGCGTTAAAAATAAAAAGGCAATTCAAATAAAACAAGTACGGTACAGGGCAAGTTAAAAATGACGGGATGTAATAACATCCTATTAAAAATTTAATAGTAGACAAACTGGTAGTATTTCAGTGAACTGCCAACTATTGAGATGGACCGAAATGTTGTTTTGAATAGGAGAAAGAAGGGGAGGGTGGAGGGCAAGAGATGGTATGGACAGTAAACGTATGGATGGAGGGAAGGGAGATGGTATAAAACAGTGGTTTAACAGTACTGGGCTATTGGGAAAATCGGACATGAAACCACGAGGAGACAAAAGGCTGCAAAAATGAGTAGCTCACACAATAGTCACTGAAAAGGAGGAGGGAAACCTACCTAAATTTTGACAAAGCTGACATTTTGTTAGCATAGGATATTTGGTTTTTAGTGGCCAACTGATCATTAAAGCTTAATTTTTCCGCACGCATGAAAGATTTCGTTACGTTGAACCTTTTTTTTATATTTTTTTTTATTTGGTGATACAGATGCATTCAGAAAGAGAACACCGAGTACCAGCTGTGTTATACATGTTTTACGTTTTACCTTTATATAATATAGGATCTGGAGATAATCGAGCGTCGGTTGACAGTGACCACAAGCTGTAATACGTTCGGCGAAAGAAGAATTATTTCTTACAGCGCTCGTTGCAGCGATAAGATGCTCCAGAAACCTTATTTTAGCCTCATGAACTGTTTTTCCAATATCTGTACGAGGACAATGAGCACAAATGAGTCAACTTCTTGGTTGGAAAAGAAATCTTTGACAAATAGCTCACTGTGAGTCGGTTGATATTGGATTCGATCACGGTTAGAAAAGGAGAATTAAACAACATGGCGTTTGATGAAGTCGGGATTCTGTAAGATAGTAAAGATTTACATAGAAGGGGTAATACCAGCCGTTTCATTTAGGCTGACTTCAAGTGAAATAGGTTGACTTCTAACTTTAGACTGTAATCATTGGACTGGGCGATGTAGTTCGACTTAACTAACCGGAAAACCTACAACAAGCGATGCTATCACACACCCGCCGCCTTGTCATCCCGTCACAAGTAAACATATTTCCTTCTCATGGGTTACTGATCGGACACTCATTGTCTCTTTAAGCCCTAAACGTTAGAGTTCGAATTACTTAACTTATAATATACACCAGAGAGCCAAAAAACTGGACACCTGCCTAATATCGCGTAGGTCTCCCGCGAGATCGCAGAAGTGCCTCACCACAACTTGGCATGGACTCGATTAAAGTCTAAATTAGTGATGGAGGGAAGTGGCGTCATGAATCTTGAGGGGCTGTCCATAAATCCGTAACAGTAGGTGGTAGAGGAAATCTGTACTGAACAGTACGTTGCAAGGCATCCCAGACATGCTCAATATTGTTCGTGTCTGGGGAGTTTGGTGGCCAGCGGAAGGGTTTGAACTCAGAAGAGCGTTCCTTGAGTCACTCTGTAGCAATTCTGAACGTGTGGGATGTCGCATTGTCCTCTTAGAATTGCGAAAGTCAGTCAGAATGCACAATGGACATGAATGAATGCACTTCTGTCACGTTGAACTATGCTTACGTACGTATCACCTGTCAAAGACTTATCAGGGGTCCCACATCACTCAAACCGTATACGCCCAGCACCTACAGAGCCTCCATCAGCTTGAATAGTGAACTGCTAACATGCAGAGTCCATGGATTCACGAGATTGTCTCCATAGCTGCACACGTCCATCCGTTCGATACAATTTGAAATGACACTCGTCCGACCAGGAGATATGTTTCCGGTCATCAGCAGTCCAATGTCGGTGTTGAAGAGCCAAGGCCAGCGTAAAGCTTTGTGTCGTGTAGTCATCAAGGTTCCATGAGGGGGCCTTCGGCTCCGAAAGCCCATATCGATGATGTTTCGTTGAATGGTTCGCACGCTGACACTTGTTGATGGCCCAGCACTGATATCTACAGAAATTTGCGGAAGGGTTGCACTTCTGTCACGTTGAACGATTCTCTTCAGGTGTCGTTGGTTCCGTTCTTGCACGATCTTTTTCCGATCGCAGCGATGTTGGAGACATAATGTTTCACCGGATTCCTGATATTTACGGTACACTCGTGAATGGTCGTACAGGTGCAACCCACCTTCAACGCTGCCTCGGAGATGCTGTGCCCATCTGTCATGCGCCGACTATAACACCACGTTCAAACTCACTCACATCTTGATAACCTGCCATTGTAGCAGCAGTAACCCATCTAACTAAGGCGTTAGACACTTGTTGCCTTTCATAGGCTTGCCGATCGCAGCGCCGTATTCTGCCAGTTTACGTATCTTGTATATGAATCGACATGCCTATAACCTTCTTTGGCGATTCAGTGTCTATTGCCTACTTCAACGGTAACAGCCAAAATTCAGTAGGTACGAGGTTTCATTTCCAGTCGGCCGAAATGTATAACACAGCTGGTACTCGGTGTTCTCTTTCTGAATGCATCTGTATCACTACTCTTGCCGGTGTCATATGTTACAGACTGATCAACCTCCTCAAAGACCATTGAACCGTGGTAAAAAAAAATGCTGTTTTGAAGAGCGCGCCGCAGCGCATTTTGTGAATCAGTCGCCCTCCGTTTCCGGCGGTGGTGCATCTGTGGCAATCGCAGCTTTGATGTCTCTCTCTGGTGGGAAAGAGGAAAGGTTGCCTGTTCACGTGCATTTAAGGGGCGCTATCAGCTCGGCAGCTGGTCTGTCGGGGTGAGGCTAGGTCAGTCTCGCGTCACCAGTCGCTAGTATGTCTTTCGTTCGCATTTGTGCTGCAGTTAGTGTCTGTGTGTCGTTTGGATCAAACTTTAAACCAGAAAATAAGTCTTGCCACTCCGCCAGTAACAGAACTCAGCTAGTGGTCGCCCGGTCGGGGCTGAATTCCTGCATCTGAGTCTGCTCGTTAGGCCGCCAGTCTGCTCGAGTTCGTCGGGCAACGGTCATTGGCGGTTGGATCGGTCGGTTGGTCGGTCGCGCACTGAGACACGAAATGACCTGAGATGACTTGTCTGCCTTGAGCGTCGGCGCATGTGAGGTCTCCACGTGAGTCCAGTGGGCCGCGCCGTATGGAAAGGGGTAGTGGCATCGAGGTTGACACGAGAGCAACAGGAGTGAAACCGCGACATCGGGCTGGCCGGGGCGAGATGCGACTCCGTGAGACGGGAGATAGGCGCGCCTTCCTGCGTTCATCGAAGCGGATGGCAGCGGACGGCTCGGCAGAGCGTTGGGGTGCTGCGCCAGGTCTTCGCCAGAAATCGCAGTTTATTAGAAGTTATGTGACTGGAGATTTGTTGTTTCATTTACTTGTTTTCTTGGTGAGGTCACCAGCCGATTTGTTTTGGGTTCGTCCCACCATTCTTCTCCGTTTGCCCAACCGCGGGAAAGTGGTCATTTCTGAATTGGGTGGTCCGTTTTTCCCTTGTGGAGTTGGGGAGGGCTAGAGCAATCTGCGGTTCTGTTTGTTCAGTAATCCCCCTGTCAATCTGCCATACGTTAATAGCTGCCTCTGTCGTGTTTATCGGATTCGGTGTTAACGAATTTATAGAATTAAGGTTTAAAGGTCGAATTCCGGATATATGTTTTTATCTTGTCTATCATCTTGCAAGGCGGTATATTGTGTAATGTAGAGCATGTTGCACATTTTATGTAAGTATAAATTTCATGGGTTTTCTTTAAATAGTCATTTTTCTAAAGTTGCCACCCTTCCACCTTAAGAGACCTTTTAAAAACAAGTTGCACTTTCGGTGGCAAATAATTTCGTAGTGTTAGTGTTTGTACCTCTTCCATCTCTCTTATGGGGTGAATAGTTAATGTGTTTGTGTGGGTTATTAAAATTTTTAGTTTTAAGTAATCTGGTGTGCTGCACCACTGTAGTCTTTCAGAGGTTGTTGTGAGCGGTCGCGACTACGGCCGTGTTGAAAGGGAGCGGCAAGCTTCTCAGCCCGATTGCTCATACTGTCAATACTGTTCTTTCTGCCTCTAAATAAAATTGTAACTTGATATTAGGAGGGTGCTTTTCTGCTTATGTATTTTAAAACTATTTTGAAAAGGCTTTTATGAATAAAATTCCCAGTTGTTAAAGTTAACTTCATTTTCATCAGTTACGCCCTGGCAACTACTTACACGCTCACTTAGTGTGGTTAAATGTGGTAATGTTCTTGGAGAATCGCTAGTAAGTAAAGTAAATCCTATAAGGAGAGATTCTGAAAGTAAATTCACGATTTATCTGTGACGATAAAATCTTTTCTTCTGGTGATCGAATGATCTCCCACTAAACGATTTATTTTCCAACTCAGGTGCAGGAGTCTCTAGACTCACTCTTGGCAAAAGTACTCGTTCATACATTGCTTAAAAATGTAGCGACGATAAAACATGATTTGGAGAGCACCTTCTCACTAAAAAGAGCGCTGTAAAAAATAATCTCCTTTTTTAGAAATCCTTGAGGATAGTGGCCATTTGAACCGACTATCGATTCTCTCCTAATACTTCACGTAGTATCTAAAAGGAAAACTTTACCCTTTCGAAAAAGCTTTTTTTCTCTCAGGTGGTCGGAAAATTTAAGCTTAAATGATCTATTGGTCACTAAAAACCAAATTTTCTATGTCAGATACAGTGATACCCAACAAAATATCAAAAGATGAACAAGGAATGAAATGCAGAGTTAGTATTTATTTGTCTAAATTCGAGAAAATAAGAAAATATGTGGGCTGACAGACTACCAAAATGCCATATAAATCAAATGCAGGTGAGAGGAAAACAGAATTACAATAATCTCTGTAAGCAGTCGTAACTGAAAAGCGCAAGACGTGCAGAAGAAGAAGATGATAAATCTTCGTGCTTAATTCATTTTTAAGTGTCAGATTGCATAGGAGTAAAGTGAAAAAAAAAAGAAAACGTAAGTGCGATACGGAGACGTAGGCAGACAGGGAATGGAAATTTGTTTGCTCGTGGGTGTATTATTTAGCGCAACTGGTGTTACGTCTGGAGTCTCCTGCGATTCTGGGGGCCAGAGAAGTGGAGTGTGTTCTCATGGCTCCCCCCTGTGTGTCGTGGCTGAGCAGTGACTCAGCGAGGCAAGTGGCTCCTCCTTGATGCCACCAGGGATTAGGGCGGAGAGCGACCACGGCCGGCCAATCCCGCGTGGAATATTGTCGCCGCATTTTACGACTCTCGCCACCTGCGTCTGGGCCTCAATAATGGAGGACTCCCGCGGCAGCAGGTGTTCCCCGGCCCTGGCCGTATCTCCGACTGGCGGACCGAGCAAATATAGATGAGCTGGCCACGGCGCGGACACACACCACGGCAGGTTCCGCTTTCACGCCTCCTGTGCTGACGTCTTCTTGGTGCTGCCTTTCGATCGGTAGGTGGCCTGCGCGCGAAATGGCTTTGTGTGTGTGTGTGTGTGTGTGTGTGTGTGTGTGTGTGTGTGCGTGTGTGTGTGTGTGTGTGTGTGTGCGTGCGTGTCTCCAGGAATGGCTGGTCCGGTCAGCTACTGTATAATTCAGTGCGGGACCTGAGTCACACACCTTCTGTTCGTGTCAGGATTCTTGCGCAGAAACCAGAAGATAGCTACACCTAACAACTGAGTCCCTAGTTTGTTTATTTTGTGTTTCTTGTCGTTACTTAAGTCGTAACTATGACGGTGAGTCAATTACAAGGGATATGTCCGAGTTACTATAACCAATATTTGAAATCGATTTAAAACGCATGTCCAATAGCATCTGTAAGTGTACCAGTTTTTTGATACAAGGGATGTCTAATTCCTAAAAGCGGATACTGACGAGGTCAGAATACACAATAGAAGCGAAAACCTTCCAATAAACATGAGTCCGCGATCGAGCCGATTGAGCGACAAATTCCGATATACACTTACAAGCAGACACTAATTATAGTCTGATACATTCTTCGCGTTAAAATATAGATTTTTCGATGAAGACCCCATCTGTCCGGGCTGGAATTTCGTCCACGGTCAACCTTCACAAGAGATTAGATGATGATGATGTTGATAATGATGATGGTTTGAGGGGCGCTCGACACCGAGATCAGCAACACCCATATAAGTTCTCAATCTTCCTAGTTCCAATCTCGCCACTTCCCAAATGATGATGGGATGGTGAGGACAACACAAAGACCCAGTCCCCGGACGGAGAAATTACCGACCTTGCCGGATATCGAACCCGGGACCTCGTGATCCAGAGATACGAACGCTAGCCACTAGACCTTGAGATGCTGTCTTTACAAGGAATGCAATCCTACTTCAGCGCATTAAATGTTACAATTTACTGTATCTCTTAAAGAAGGTGTCACTCCGTCTGTTCTTGCACACGCATTTCATACCGCACACTACTGTGAGTTGTGAAGTCTTTGAAGCGGGTGATTTTGGTTGTCAAATTCGTCGACCTACGTCACGTTCCATCTTGGACTATACTCTGGCTCATATGTCGTAATACGGCACTAACAATATATGCAGGTGTTTCATCACATTTATGAAAGGTACGAGAAGAGATAATCCCTAAGCGATCTTGGAAAATGAAGTCGCCGAAGCCGTAGGTACTCTCGTCTAACAAGGATGTGTGGCGAAATGAGACGATCATTTAGTAATCTGGCAACGTATTCAATGAGGAGCATTGCTGGCATCGCGGGATTAGCCGAGAGGTCTCGGGCGCTGCAGTCATGAACTGTGCGGCTGGTCCCGGCGGAGGTTCGAGACCTCCCTCGGGCATGGGTTTGTGTGTGTTTGTCCTTAGGATAATTTAGGTTAAGTAGTGTGTAAGCTTAGGGACTGATGACCTTAGCAGTACACTCCCATAAGATTTCACACACATTTCAACATTGTTTTCGTGGTGACTCATGAACAGTGCGGTGGTTTTGTTAAATCTTAGCTCAATCAGACGAGGATTTAACAAAAATGTACTCTGAAATGTGCTTCTTGCACAGGGAAGATAGGTAACTGACGCAACTATTCATTTTAAGATGATCCAGAGGGGCAGAAACATGTCATATAATTCAAAATGTGCCAATGAGACTGAGAGTGAATATGAAGTGCTTTAATCGAAAAGTAAGCATGTGATGTATACAACCCGACGAAAAGGTTGAAAGAACATCTGTTAAGACTTCCCTGGTACAAGAGGGAGCTGTAGACGGCAAAAACGGTAGAGGAAGAAAGAGATTGGAATACATCCAGGCCTTTGATTGTATAAATTATAGAATTCCTTTAGATAAGCTAAATTAATATGGTTTGAGGGGGGCAGTGCACAAATGGTTTAATTCGTACTTAACTGGAAGAATGCAAAAAGTTGAAATAAGTGGTTCATGTAATGTTAAAACAACAGCTAATACCTCAAACTGGGGGCTATTAAGTACAGGGTGCGACAGGGTTGTCTTAGGTCCTTTACTGTTCTTGATTTACATTAATGACGTACCATTCCACATTGATGAAGATGCAAAGTTAGTTCTTTTTGCTGATGATACAAGTATAGTACTAACATCCAAAAACCAAGAACTATGTGATGTAATTGTAAGTGATGTTTTTCACAAAATTATGAAGTTGTTCTCAACAAACGGACTCTCTTTAAATTTTGATAAAACACAGTATATACAGTTCTGTACAGTAAATGGCACATCTCCAGTAATAAATATAGACTTTGAACAGAAGTCTGTAGCTAAGGCAGAATTCTCAAAATTTTTAGGTGTGTCCATTGATGAGAGGTTAAACCGGAAGCAACACATTGATGGTCTGCTGAAACGTCGGAGTTCAGCTGCGTATGCTATTAGGGTAATTGCAAATTTTGGTGATAAGAATCTAACTAAATTAGCTTACTATGCCTACTTTCATTCACTGCTTTCGTATGGCATCATATTCTGGGGTAATTCATCGTTGACTAGAAAAGTATTCATTGCTCAAAAACGTGTAATCAGAATAATTGCTGGAGCCCACCCACGGTCATCTTGCAGACATCTATTTAAGGATCCAGGGATCCTCACAGTAAACTCACAGTATATGTATTCACTTATGAAATTTGTTGTTAATTATCCAACCCAGTTCAAAAGTAATAGCATTGTGCATAGCTATAACACAAGGAGAAAGGATGATGTTCACTATGGAGGGTTAAATCTGAGTTTGGCACAGAAAGGGGTAAATTATACTGCCACAAAAGTATTTGGTCACCTACCAAACAATGTCAGAAGCCTGGCAGGCAGCCAACTAACATTTAAAAATAAATTAAAAGAATTTCTAGATGACAACTCCTTCTCATTGGCTGAATTTTTAGGTGTAAACTAAGGGAAAAACAACTTAAACATTAGCGTCATGCAATATTTTGTGTAATGTGATATCTTGTACAGATATCTTTTATTAACCTGACACATTCCACATCATTACGAAGTGTCATACTCATGATCTATGGAGCTAGCATTAATCTAATCTAATAACTGAGGATGTAGCTTGCATGTGCTACTCTGATATGAAGAGGTTGGCTCGGGAGAGAAATTCATGGCGGGCCGCATCAAACCAGTCAGAAGACTGATGACCAAAGAGAAAAAGAAAAGAGGTAGAAAATCAAGATATGTTCACAGGCTGAGAAGTGGTGTCAAGTTATACCAGTGTTTAAAAAATCAATTCAGGTGTACAAAGAATTTGGCAGTGAAGAGTTTGGCAGTATGAGGTCACTTATCGTTATGATGTTCCACACACTCCGAACTGGATGGCTCACTGATTCGATTGGGAAAGGAGTCATAAAACCCCTGCATTATCGCCGGAGGCAAGCTGGTTCACAATTGTAGTAACTCAATATGACCCAGACGGTTCCTAGAGACACGAGCCATGTATGTCCTCTTCCAACCAGAAACCATACCATTATCAGAATGAACGTAGGTACGCAAAGAACTAAAGTAAACCTTAACCTTTCACGAAACTGTCGATACTTAATCTTCGGATGAATGAATCAGATGTAGAGGTTCTTCTTGTAGGAATAGGTTGATGAAGCAATACCTGGTGTAAGAAAACCTTACTGCAACTTGCGAGATAACATCCCAAAAATATTCGGACTCACATCCGGATCCCCTTCATCGAAATGTCTTGGCTCAAACTCGCACAGGGGTTGAATCGCATTTGTCGCATTACAAGCCCTAAATTAGACACTTGTCACCCTCTGGTTAAATTGTCTGGCTCAAAGCAGATTCGCGAAATTCAAAGGTAAGATAACATATAATAACAATAATAATAACATCGTGAACTAAGTTAGCGACCCATAAATGATATAGGCTACTCAGTTGCGAATGGTTAGAATAAAGTTTATTCAAGAAGCAAACTAATAGCGAAAGTTGTCGTATTTAGAGTTACTTTTACATTCGAGCGCATATCCATTTGTCACAGTTCGATCATTCACAATCTCATACCGAAAGGCAAGTCCGATCCCTCGTCATATACAAGACAAGTTAGAGTTTACACCAGGCGCGCGGCTCCTCAGGACTCAGAGACTAAGTCCCGCCATACCACACAAAGCGACGTTTTCTAAGTCGTCTCAGTTTCTAGCTGCCTAAAGACCGACCGTCCGCTTTCGCGTCTGCATCTGTACTGTAGCCTTTGGTGTCTCCAGCCAAACTGTCCGCTTTCGCATCTGCACCAGCACTGTCCCTCTACCCTTCCCTCACCGCTTTTACTGCACGCGCAATATCGTCGATCAACTGACTAGGGCAGTTCCCTTACCTGAAGCCCTCCATCTGATTTGCTACAGCTTATTTTACATTTAAACACATTTAAATCACAAAAGCTTGACCACTTTCACGTTCTAAAGAAAGTAACAATAATATCCATTACATAATAAACGTTAGGTTCATCTACACAAAACCAATACAATTTCCTTCTTTTCTTTGAATGTCACAAGTAGCGTTGCACCAGTGTGCTTGCCGATAAATAAATAAATAACTAAAGTAACCATCATGCACTAAATCTTACAATAAATTTTCTTTTACCTGATGATTCAATAAGGTGTCATACTGTCATCGTTCAATGTGTTTTGTGTGGAGGGAATGATGATCTGATGCTTAACTGAAAATACTGACATTTTAAATCCACTATATCTTTTAAAAATAAAGTTACAGACCTGATATTTACAACTTTTGTCATTGTAATGATGCACTTCCATATGAAATGTCGATCGTTAAGATCGAGCGAAGCGTTCAGATTTTAGCATTCAGGGTTTGTAACAATGCTTGGTAATTTCACTCTTAACAGTAAACGCTAAACTATTATAGATATGATAAATATTCAAGTTTTATTGGGATCACCATGAGAATTTATCAAGGATGATAGATTAAAATTACTGTGGTTCCATTCCCTGCGTTACTACAGAATTACATAGTTTTCGTAAATGTTTCCCTTTATGGCCGAGCTTAGGTCCTCCATATTAAACACTGCTATAAACCCTTGGTCACAAATGCTTTCTATTGGGTTTCCCTATGACGTAGGTTCTCGGTTGTCCCACTCATATACTACAATACTTAGGCCTCACAATAGACGCCTGTGGGTTTTCCCATCTCGCGGTGAATCTGCGCTCTTTGTGACATGCAGTTCAGGACGACAGAGGTCGTTTCACAGTTCCTGAAGGTTGACTCACTAAGCCATACACTTCAATGAAAGTGAAATTCTCGTTAACTCACACGTCTCCACTTCATAAGATGCTGGCGTGCCATATATTTTATGAAGTAGCATCCAAATGTATAAGACACAAATTGATAATAGAATACCATAAATATCCCAAGTATAAGATCGATAGTGTAATTCTTTGTGGTAGTACTGATGCGGCACGTTTTAAAATGAAAGAAATGTATATCTAACACAAGTTAGGAATTGTTGCATATTAATTACATGTGAAATCAACATATACATTAATCAAAATCGATTGTCCATTGAAATGCTGCTGAAATATCAGCGTCACTCCACTCACTTTCACAAAATCTTTTTGTCACAACGAAGTGTCCAGCTGCGCTCCACAGATTTGCAGCCGAGTACCCCGCTGAAATTCTGTATGGTCCGGCACTCGATCGCGAATGTTTTTCGGGAACAAACCTGTTGAAATTCGAGTCGGGTGTAGATACAAAAAAACAAACACTTTCTGAAACCACCCAGGATGTGCAATAATGCTTCCACCAGTATAATCAATAAGAACAAATCTAGTCTACACAGTAAACAATTTAGTTGCTGCATTTTCAAATTGCTCATAAATTCTTTAATGATTTTGACATGTTATTCAAGACCCACTACAGACAAGCATCTCGTGGGAGATTCCCAATCGACTTTATCAGCAAATAATTATTTTCTTTTAATTTAAATTACTCCCTTAGACTCAAAACTAATAACAAATATGAACAAATCTCACCCCTTGTTTAATTCTGTGAAGCTTCTTACATAGATCTATATTCCATATAACAGTAAATTACTTCTCCGAAATATTCTCAGATAAGTAGATAAACATCCATCAATATTCCTAGCCAAGCATTATTAATTTCTTTTTCCAAATTTCTCTGACCTCCATGCGACCAAATTGACTTGCCATAACTTATGATTAGGAAATTACAACAAACATAAAGCCATCCCAAAACTTAAGCCTAACACATACATTCACATAATTAAATCTCCTATATACCCACAGAAACCTAATTTACATGCATACTGTGCATTTATTTTTGACTTGATACCATTCACCAAATAATTTAGTTCTGACCTCCTCGCACGCAAATATGCGTCTAACCTCTATCTTTCTAAGTGCACAGGCTTTGTGCCAAAAAATTCTTATGCGAGAAAACTACAAATGAGCTATATATAATATATCCTGAAATAAAACATTGGAAATTACCCCTCCATACATGTCAACAAATTGTTCTCTTCATCCCAACAATTTGTAATTATGGTGGGTGTGATCTGGTTTTTCCCCATCAAAAGATTCTTAAATTATAGTTTCCTTGTTTCATCCTCAATTTCGAAATCCAAGCACCTTCCCCACCAGTGAAGTGGAGTTTGATGTTTACACAAAACATCTGCTCCCACCACCACATCTTTTACAAGCACATTCACTACAAAGCATCCTATTCTAAAATGATTCTCCTCGCACTTCAATTCCAAGAGCACGTCTTGTCTTATCAGCTTACTTAAACTGCCAACTGCCAATTTAATTTTTACACTATTTACAGGTAATTATAGTGTAAGTAGGATGTTTAGGTTTTTTCTTAATTGGTAACGCCGCTTAGGGCTCGGTATGAAAAATCACTGGCTGTGCTGTGCGCAGTCTGTGTTTAGTTTGCATTGTTGTCTGCCATTGTAGTGTTGAGCAGCGGCAGCTGGATGCTAACAGCGCGTAGCGTTGCGCAGTTGGAGGTGAGCCGCCAGCAGTGGTCGACGTGGGGAGAGAGATGGCGGAGTTTTGAAATTTGTAAGAATTGGTGTCATGAACTGCTATATATATTACGACTAGTGGGGTAAATGCATTGTTTGTTCTCTATTAAAATCTTTCATTTGCTAACTATGCCTATCAGTAGTTAGTGCCTTCAGTAGTTTGAATCTTTTATTTAGCTGGCAGTAGTGGCGCTCGCTGTATTGCAGTAGCTTGAGTAACGAAGATTTTTGTGAGGTAAGTGATTTGTGAAACGTATAGGTTAATGTTAGTCAGGGCCATTCTTTCGTAGGGATTTTTAAAAGACAGATTGCGTTGCGCTAAGAAATATTGTGTGTCAGTTTAAGCACAGTTATGTATAATTGTTCAAAGGGGACGTTTCAATAGTAATTTCTTATTCTTTACCCTATGTACAGAATCTTCCGACACTTCCAACACATTACTTCCAGAATCGAATAGCGCATCTACTTTCTCGTCATTTACTTTATTTTCATTGATAGTCTGTACATTAATCATTTCTCTTCTCTCTAAACACTGTTCACTCAATAAATCATTTTCTGTCTCGTCCCTTCTCTTTCACTTCTATTGTTCACATATCCTGTTCAGTGCACCTCTCAATTTTGTTCTTACCCCAAAATAATTTATTAATTACTTATTTTGCCCAAATTTCATTTTTTCTCCTTTCTAGACCCCTCGATACTTTGAACTTCTCTCAAGTCCACAAATGAGGAAATAACGATAGTATTGTTCTACCGTAACATCGCCAATCAGTTACAATAAATCACATTCCTCCTTAAGAGACCATTCTGCCCGAACATCACTTTCTGTATTAGAATCAAACTCACTGTGTTCTCCCTTAAAATTATCGGCGTTCGTAGCTACAACGTCATTATCAGGAAATAAAACATTACTTTTTGCTTCTACGTCATTACAAACGCCTTCACAAGCAGCACTATCGACAGCCGCTACAATTCTCTACATAAAACCGCGTTTACCTCTCTCGATAAATCACCAATATAAGATCCGTTCATAGTTTCACCATCCTCTGCTGTTACATCACATAAATTGTAGCTACAGCATCATGCAATTTCAGAATCAACAGTACCATTAAATTCCGCTGCGTTTTGATTTAAAGCTGGAAATAATACCTTTTTCTCTCCTACGCGCTCCTGCACAACATTAATTCCAGAACGTGCATCAAATTCAAATCCACATTCACACCTACACAAAGATTCAAGATCCACAGATCCATCCAGACTTTTGGGTTCACCTCCATTAGTAGAATAATACACACAGATTCCTTCTTCTGGCGTATCCACACCAGCAGCTTCAAATTTCATAACTTCAGCACATAAAACATCCGCCGATACACACACAAATGCATCAACAGCTGACAAGACTAATGCTACGCCAACCACATGAACCTCCTTAAAAATTTTCGCCATCACAATATCACCTGAAACATCACTATAATCGTTACCGCTTCCTAGTACTTCTTCAGAATTTTCTATACCATCCAACTCCACCAAATTCAGCTCAACGTTAGCCTCCTTTTGGCATACAGAATCATTCATTTTATTAACAATCACACACTCTTTCGTCTCACATTCATAAAACCAATCATTTAGCCCTAAATCGTCGTCATCGCCTTTATCGTTGTCTTTCATTATCTTGGGACGCTGCCTTTTATGTACGATTTGAATTGAAAATGTACCTATTTAATTCTCATCTCTTACTAATTTCGTTTCAATATTCTGACGCCCTTTTGACGATTCATTAACACCTAACACATTCCCTTTTTTCATGTCCTATTCATCGCCTGTTTATTTTCCCATTTCCGGGCCTGAGATGCGGCGAATCTTACTTTCCCAATCTCCCATTACGCTGGCTCATTTCGCCAGGAGCTGGTCACTCATATCTACGTACTTGGTGTCGGTCTGTCACAAAAGTCTCCGTTCCCATTATCCCTTTGAAATTTATCATTGGATGTTTTCATCTTACCGTTTCTGTTATCAAAACTGCTGTTTGCATTCCGTTGAGAACTTCCCGGATGTCTCTCATAGTAATTACTCGGACTGTAGTTATGATTTCCAATCTGAAAACGATTTGTCTGCTTACTTGGCGGTTTAAATTACAACGCCAATTCTAATTTTTCTTTCTTTTTGTCATCAGTCTACTGACTGGTTTGACGCGGCCCGCCACGAATTACTTTCCTGTGCTGACTTCTTCATCTCAGAGTAGCACTTGCAACCTACGTCAACAATTATTTGCTGGATGTATTTCAATCTGTCTTCGTCTACAGTTTTTGCCCTCTACAGCTCCCTCTAGTACCATGGAAGTCATTCCCTCATGTCTTAGCAGATGTCCTATCATCCTGTCCCTTCTCCTTATCAGTGTTTTCCACATATTCCTTTCCTCTCTGATTCTGCGTAGAATCTCCACATTCCTTATCTTATCAGTCCACCTAATTTTCAACATTGGTCTATAGCACCACATCTCAAATGCTTCGATTGTTTTCTGTTCCGGTTTTCCCACAGTCCATGTTTCACTACCATACAGTGCTGTATTCCAGACGTACATCCTCAGAAGTTTCTTCCTCAAATTAAGGCCGGTATTTGATATTAATAGACTTCTCTTAGCCAGAAATGCCTTTTTTGCCATAGCGAGTCTGCTTCTGATGTCCTCCTTGCACCGTCCGTCATTGGTTATTTTACTGCCTAGGTAGCAGAATTCCTTAACTTCATTGACTTCGTGAGCATCAATCCTGATGTTAAGTTTCTCGCTGTTCTCATTTCTACTACTTCTCATTTCCTTCGTCTTTCTCCGATTTACTCTCAAACCATACTGTGTACTCATTAGACTGTTCATTCCGTTCAGCAGATCATTTAATTCTTCTTCACTTTCACTCAGGATAGCAATGTCATCAGTGAATCGTATCATTGACATCCTTTCACCTTGTATTTTAATTCCACTCCTGAACCTTTCTTTTATTTCCATCATTGCTTCCTCGATGCATACATTGAAGAGTAGCGGCGAAAGGCTACAGCCTTGTCTTACTCCCTTCTTAATAGGAGCACTTCGTTCTTGATCGTCCACTCTTATTATTCCCTCTTGGTTGTTGTACATATTTTATATGACTCGTCTCTCCCTATAGCTTACCCCTACTTTTTTCAGAATCTTGAAGAGCTTGCACCATTTTATATTGGCTAACACTTTTTCCAGGTCGACAAATCCTATGAACGTGTCTTGATTTTTCTTTAGCCTTGCTTCCATTATTAGCCGTAACGTCAGAATTGCCTCTCTCGTGCCTTTACTTTTCCTAAAGCCAAACTGATCGTCACCTAGCGCATTCTCAATTTTCTTTTCCATTCTTCTGTATATTATTCTTGTAAGCAGCTTCGATGCATGAGCTGTTAAGCTGATTGTGCGATAATTCTCGCACTTGTCAGCTCTTGCCGACTTCGGAAATGTGTGGATGATGCTTTTCCGAAAGTCAGATGGTATGTCGCCAGACTCATATATTCTACACACCAACGTGAATAGTCGTTTTGTTGCCACTTCCCCTAATGATTTTAGAAATTCTGATGGAATGTTATCTATCCCTTCTGCCTTATTTAACCGTAAGTCCTCCAAAGCTCTTTTAAATTCCGATTCTAATACTGAATCCCCTATTTCTTCTAAATCGACTCCTGTTTCTTCTTCTATCACATGAGACAAATCTTCACTCTCATAGAGGCTTTCAATGTATTCTTTCCACCTGTCTGCTCTCTCCTCTGCATTTAACAGTGGAATTCCTGTTGCACTATTAATATTACCACCGTTGCTTTTAGTGTAACCAAAGGTTGTTTTGACTTTCCTGTATGCTGAGTCTGTCCTTCCGACAATGATATCTTCTTCGATGTCTTCACATTTTTCCTGCAGTCACTTGGTCTTAGCTTCCCTGCACTTCCTATTTATTTTATTCCTGAGCGACTTGTATTTCTGTATTCCTGATTTTTCCCGGAACATGTTTGTACTTCCTCCTTTCATGAATCAACTGAAGTATTTCTTCTGTTACCCATGGTTTCTTTGCAGCTACCTTCTTTGTACCTATGTTTTCCTTCCCAACTTCTGTGATGGCCCTTTTTAGAGACGTCCATTCCTCTTCAACTGTGTTGCCTACTGCGCTATTCCTTATTGCTGTATCTATAGTGTTAGAGAACTTCAAACGTATCTCGTCATTCCTTAGAACTTCCGTATCCCACTTCTTTGCGTATTGATTCTTTCTGACTAATGCCTTGAACTTCAGCCTGCTGTTCATCACTACTATATTGTGATCTGAGTCTATATCTGCTCCTGGGTACGCCCTAGAATCCAGTATCTGATTTCGGAATCTCTGTCTGACCATGATGTAATCTAATTGAAATTTTCCCGTATCTCCCGGCCTTTTCCAAGTATACCTCCTCCTCTTGTGATTCTTGAACAGGGTATTCGCTATTACTATCTTGAACTTGTTACAGAACTCAATTAGCCTTTCTCCTCTTTCATTACTTGTCCCAAGCCCATATTCTCCTGTAACCTTTTCTTCTACTCTTTCCCCTACAACTGCATTCCAGTCGCCCATGACTATTAGATTTTCGTCCCCTTTTACATACTGCATTACCCTTTCAATATCTTCATACACGTTCTCTATCTGTTCATCTTCAGCTTGCGACGTTGGCATGTATACCTGAACTATCGTTGTCGGTGTTGGTGTGCTGTCGATTCTTATTAGAATAACCCGGTCACTGAACTAGAGTTTTGCAGTTGTAGAAAAATTAGTCTATTGAGTTGCTAGGACTGAGCACTAGATCCCGCTGCAAATTTTCCGGTAACCGCCTTTTCAGCGTCGTAATGTCAGTAAGCAGTCCCAATGGATGTTTCACATGCATCAATCTCACAAGTTCACATTTACAAAATTTTCGCATCGACCCGTTCCCGTATTTAAATGTTGGCCCATTCAAAAACTCATTTTGGAGTCGTGTTTGCTTCACTTCACTTCATTCCAGAACTTGTCCAGGAAGCTGCTTTCTTGTCGGTAGTGAACGTATCACTGTGTATATTTCCCCACAATTGCGGCTCTCCTTCCAAATGTCTTTTCACGAATTTTATCTTCACCTCGTCGGACATTTTACTTATAAAACCGTCCCTGCATGCTGCTTGAAAATTTACTGGGTGATATGTCCCGTCGTCTCCAAAACATTTGACCTATCCTGAGTTCATCCACGGAACACTGATCACTATAGAGGTTTGATGCCCAGCTAAATAATTCAATTTGCTATTTATTTCACTGATTTGCTTTTTAACTTCATCAGAAATTATGCCCATTCCTTCCCGTATGGTTTTTAGCTATCAGTGATCAATTCCTCTATTCCTCGAATCATTTTACCCACTAGGTCTTTCACAACTGAAACTATTTCAGATTGAACCGAATCAATTTCTAAATTTACGTCACCCACATCAGTTTGAACTGACTCAATTTTGTATCCCAATCCTCATATCATTTGCATTAACTGCGACATCATGTCTCCCCAAATTCATCCTGATTTCGAACTATTTTCCCTACTAAATCCACCGCCGATCACGCTCTCTCGCTCCGACTTCGGCCTAAGCAGCTCGCTAGTATTTTAGGACCCACACAGACTGGCCGACGGCTTAATATTAGCAACATCTGTTGTTGGCGATTGAACTACAGAACTTACATAATCTTGCTATCGGGGCACCTGCTTAGCTTTGTCGTACTGCATCCTTCTTCCACAGTACAGGCCGATGTTGCAGTTGAAATCGACGCTGAATGTCTCGTAGCCCATGCTGTGGTAGAGCAACCGCCGCTGCGCGATGAATCGCCGCTGATGATACCGCTGCTGGATAGAACCACGTGCTTTCGATGTCGCCTCTTCTTCAGCGTATTTTTTTCACTCCTACCCCACTGCTAAAACTCGGTGCACACAACTGTTGCAAAATTCATAGCTCATAGCCCCAACACAAACTGCCTAAATTGCCACAGACTTGGGACCTACATCACAGAATGTTGTTAACTGTGAGATTTCAAATTTATTTCCACAACTATTAAAGAAACCTAATATTAAGTCCTGAACCGATCTCACATTTAACTTTTGCGAGGGGTTCTGTCTATCAGAGTTCAGATAATACTTTTGAAAACACTTTCCACTGTTCAAATAGAATTCTAATTTTTCCAGAGTTCATATTCCGCAACGAACACTTTAAAAAATTCAATCCTGTTCCAACAATTTGCAAGTTTGTCACTCAGCTAACACTGTACAAATTCCTATCCCGGTTGAGCACCCAATTGCGAGCTAACATCCCAATGTTGTTCAAGCACACATGAGGTTCCTCTTAATGGAAAGTCTTCGCTCGAACTCGTCTAGGGGTTGAACCGCACGTGTCGCATTGCACTCCCTAAATTACACGCTTGTGACCCTTTGGTTAAATTGTCTGGCTGATGGTAGGTTATATAACTTATAATAACAGTAATTATAACATCGGGAACTAAATTAGCGACACATAAATGATGTAAGCTACTCAGTTGAGATTTGGTTAGAATAATGTTTATTCAGGAATCACACTAATACCGAAGCTGGTCGTATTTAGCGTTATTGTTACACTCGAGAGCATATCCATTTGACACAGCTCGATCATTCACAATCTCATCGCGAAAGGCAAGTCCGATACACCACCTCGTCTTTTACACGAATTTCACACCAGGTGCACGGCTGCTCACCGCTCAGAGACTTAAGTCCTGCGATACCACACAACTGATATCTTCTAAGTCGTTTTCACTTCCTAGCTACCTAAAGACCGACCGTCCTCTTTCGCGTCTGCATACGAACTGTACTCTTCGGTGACTCCAGCCGAACTGACCGCTTTCGCATCTGCACCGTCCCCGGCCGCTTGTACTACACGCTGAATATCCACGATCAAATGACTAGTGCAGTTCCCTTTCCTGAAGCCATCCATCTGATTGGCTACAACTCATTCTACCTTATTTTACATTTTGTCATATTTAAATAATCAAAGCTTGACCACTTCCACGTTTTAAATAAAGTAACAGTAACATCCATTACACAATAAACGTTAAATTCTTCTACGTAAAACCAATATATTTCCTTATTAACTTCGAATGTCATGGCTAGTTGCCTTTCAGCAGTGTGCTGTCTGATTAATAAATAAAGAACAAAAGTAACTATCACGCACTAAACTTTACAACAAATTTTGTATTGCCTAATGACTCAATAAGGTCGTCATTCAATCTATTTTGTAGGGAGGAAATGATGATCTCAAGCTTAACGGAAAATACTGATAATTTAAATTCAACAAATAAAGTTACAGAGTTGATATTTACAACATTTGTCATTTTAATAGGCCGGCAGGAGTGGCCGTGCGGTTCTAGGCGCTACAGTCTGGAACCGAGCGACCGCTACGGTAGCAGGTTCATATCCTGCATCGGGCATGAATGTATGTGATGTCCTAAGGTTAGTTAGGTTTAATTAGTGATTAGTTCTAGGCGACAGATGACCTCAGAAGTCGCATAGTACTCAGAGGCATTTGAACCTTTTTTTGTTTGTCATTTTAATGATGCGCTTCTATATGAAATGTCGATAGTTAAGATAGACCAAAGCGTTCAGATTTTATCATCCAGGTTTTCATAGAAAACTTGTTAATTTCATTCTAATAGTAACCCTTAACTATTATAGATATGATCATTATTCAAGTTTTATTGGTATCACCATGAAAATTTATGAAGGATGTTAGATTAAAATTACTGTGGCTTCATTCCCTGCATTACTACAGAAGTAAATAGTTTTCAGAAATTTTTCCCTTTATGGCCGAGCTTAGGTCTGCCATATTAAACACTGCTACATCCCCTTGGTCACAAACGCCTTCTGCTGGATTTCCTATGACACAGGTTGTCGTCTGTCGCACTCGCACACTACAACGCTTAGGCCCCAGAAGACAAGATACACCTGTGAGTTTCCCCATCTCCTGGTGAACCTTCTCTTTTTGTGGCATGCAGTTCTGGACGACTGGGTTCATTTCGCAATTCCTGAAGGATGTATCTTTCTACCATATACTTAAATGAGAGCGAAGTGCTCGTTAACTCACAAACTACAGATAGGACGAGATTATCTGTAAGTAGTAATAAAAATTTTTTAACGTATTAAATTTTCGGAAACCTATTTAGCACTGGTCAATGGGAAAACTGTGCTGAATATGAGAATTAGAGCGATTCACTTGCCTTTAACAGCGGAGACTGCATTGGTCATATTAATGATGGTGTTGAAGCAAAACCACACTCATCACATATATTAATAAGAAAGCCTGAAATGGCGAGTGAAGTTCTTTAATATAAGGCCGCAAAAAATTCAATATTAACAACAAACTAACGGCGCCGAAGCGCAGAATTAGGAAACAAGAACGACCGTCCTCAAACCCTGGCAGTACGCGATGCCAAGAAAGATTAACGTCTTAGCGATGTATCACAGTGGTAAAATGAATCACAGTGGTAAACACATACTACTCCAGACAATGTTATGCTGAAGCGACTTTGCGCACAGAAGAGTGACCGGAGTACGATACTTTTTGAAAGCGCCTAAGGGCGGCACTGATAGTAAAACAGACTGAAATAAAATGAATGCTAAACATATACATTCAAATTAGACAGGATGGAATAATATGATTTCGCCGCGGGGGATTACCCGAGTGGTCTGAGGGGCTGTAGTCATGGACTGTGCGGCTGGTTCGCGCGGAGGTTCGAGTCCTCCCTCAGGCATGGGTGTGTGTGTTAGTCCTTAGGATAATTTAGGTTAAGTAGTGTGTAAGCTTACGAACTGATGACCTTAGCAGTTAAGTCCCATGAGATATCACACAAATTTGAACAATAATATGATTTCAACATTTAAATGTGGATAAACGAGTGATAACTGTGAACCGCCAACTATTTACATGGACCAAAATATCATTCTGAATTTTGAACGACAGAAAGAATGGAGGGGCGGGTGAAGAAAGGTTGAGTGTGGTAAGGGCGGCAGGTGGTAAATATTTTGAGGGAAGGGAAGGAGGAAGGGAAATACCAAAGGTTTAAAAGTATTGGGGTGATAGGAAAAACGAACAAGAAGCCACCTTTGGCAAGAAACAAAAAGAAGAAAAGTGAGGATCTCAGGTAATAGTCACAAAAAAAGAAGAGAGAAATCTACCTGAAGACTGATACTAATAGTAAATACAATTCTACATTTAGCTCTGCGTTCACCTTTTGATACTGTTTAGTGTATCATTGTGTATCTGGCAAATAGTTCTGCTGTCTCATTCTTTATGTATCTCTTCTTTTCATTATGTTATCCAGGTTTCGTTTACGTACAATATAATTAGAAGCTGCTCAGAATTCCGTAAGTGTGTATCTCCTTATCTTCGTTTTCAAAAATCTAACTATGTGACAATGAATTAAATTACATATCTATGTCTTGGTATGAAAATCAGTTTCGTCTACATGTGATATATTTGATCCTAAGCATTCAAAATGTGTTATTTCCTCTACTACTTACTCATTTACTATAATGTTGCAGCTAATTTTGCTTATCTCATAAATGTTCGTCACCTGTATGCACAGACATTTGAAAGTACTGGCGGAAAATTACACCATTGTCTTAAACCAACGTTTTGATTATCTTTTCCTGCAAGAGACATATATGTGGCTCTTCATACACAGCTATTACGTCTCACGTTATATGCTTATGGTAATCCCAGTAGGTAAGTAACTGGAAAATATATTTACACTGTAAGACATGTATATTTCTATTGTCTATTATCAGACCACGATTTATGAAAGATGTTTATATTTTATTAATAGGATTAAGTAGGAGTAATTAATATTCGTCATGTTGGAATTATTTTAGTAGCAGGGAATGTCGGCACCAAAGTATCGTTGGTTGAAGAGACCGCACAATGATATAATTTTAAAAAGAGCGGGAGAGAACGCGTATTTTCAGAAAAGAGCGGGAAAGACCGCGCATTCACACATTTTGTAATGGCAGCAGGGATTGTCTAGACCAGAAAGCATTGTTGGCGGGAGAGACCGCACTTTAATGTTTGTAGGAAGTCAGTAGTAAGTGAGATGTGAAGCGAGTCGGTAGCAGGTCTGAAGGGAGAGGTTGAGAGGAGCGGTGTGCCTGCTAGCCTCCAGCTATGATTTACAAGAGATTATAATCGGATGTACAGAGACATCTGCTAACTATTACCATAAGAGGAACTAATAGTATTGAATTATTTTTTTCAGAAACTGAAGACTACTGAAGGTATGTTTGCGCAATGCTAGTTGTAAGATTATTGTAAAAAGTAAGTCCCATTTGAACGTTCGTAAAATTATTTCATTCAGAATATAATTAATTTTTGCCAGCAGTATGGCATTACTGATTATAATCCATCCCAAAAAACCATCAAATTAAGACTTTGCAAAATTTTATTGTTGTCAAGAAAAAGTTTAACTATGAATTACGAAAGTTCAGTCAAATTAATTAAAGACTAACGTCAGCTTTGCTATTACAGAATAATGGCAGTTTTGGCAATAAATACAGCCAGTTATTATGACAGCCCACCAGGAGCAAATAGAGAATAGTAAAACAGAGTAAGTATATTCATATCGAAGTTCGATGCACCAGACAGATGGCGATCCAGTAACAGTAAAAAAATTGAGGAACAGTTTTGGGTTATTGCAGGTGGAACGTCCCCTTGGAAAAATTATACAAGACTGTGCTTAAACTGACACACAATATCTTTTTTAGCGCAACGCAATCTGACTTTCAAAAATCCCTATAAAAGAATGGCCCTGACTAACATTAACCTATACGTTTCACAAATCACTTACCTCACAAAAATCTTGTTTACTCGAACTACTGCAATACAGCGAGCGCCACTACTGCCAGCTAAATAAAAGATTCAAACTACGGAAGGCATTAACTACTGATAAGGATAGTTAGAAAATGAAGAATTTTAATAGAGAACAAACAATGTATTTACCTTAATAGTCATCATATATATATATCAGTTCATGACATCCATTCTTACAAATTTCAAAACTCGGCCATCTCTCTCCCCACATCCACCACTGCTGGTGGCTCACCTCCAACTGTGCAACGCTACGAGCCGTTAGCATCCAGCTGCCGCTGCCCAACACTACAATGGCAGACAACAATGCAAACCAACCACAGACTGCACACGGCACAGCCAGTGATTTTCCATACAGAGCGCTATGTGGTGTTACCAATAAAAAAAACCTAAACAGCCTACTTACATAGCCCCCATGCACCCCACAAAAAATTTACAAATTGTTTTGGGCAGTGGCCAATACAGATTAGAAAATTTTTTCATAATTACAATAACAAGGAAATCAAATGCACACACTTATCGATACAGTGTTGGTCAAAAGCTAAAATATTCTCACAGTCCATAAAAACAGTCCTGATCGTTCATCACAGTAAAATAGCAGTGTTTTTGCTCAATGTCTGAGCAGTAAATGAAAATGCACACTGAAGTTGTGGATTTCCATGCAGTTTGAAGAAGTAGTGTTGTCCTTCCAACAGAAAGACATGCTGACAGATAATGGGACACAACAGAGCAAACCCACAGCATAGTCAGTCGAATTTTTGAAGAATATTGGTAGGTAGGTCATCACAGAGCAGACCCACTGTAGTCCTGGTAGAGATTATGCTAGTGGTGGGCCACCAGAGGTGCAGACCCAATGCGGTCCTTGTAGAAATAATGGTATTGGTGAGTCATCAAAGGTGTAGACCCACTGTAGTTCTTGTAGAGATGCCTAGCAGCCAACTGTTGTGACTGTGCAGGTGCACAATCACCATCGAAGAGTCTTGTGGACAAGTTCATAAACCACCACTGTCCACCCACAAAGAATTTGTTTGAAATGTTGTTAGAACAAGCAATGCTGTTACCCAGTACCTTGCTGAATTATTAACACACATGCAAAAACTATCAATCCCTACTTCTTACATATTGTCCATATACTATGACCAACAGAAATGTGTGGAGTGAAATGTAATTTACAAATTACTTAATTTGATGAACTGGTGTCAATTACAATTTTTTAAAATAAGAATACAATAACAAAGGTACAAAATACATTATTAAAGAACATAACAATACAGATAAATTTGTAGTAGTATAGGCTTTACAAAAGCATAGAAATATAAATATACATCAGTGTTACAAGAATTATGGCATAAGTACATACATAAAGATGAGAATAACTTTTGGAACATCAACTTCACATATGAGCAACAAAACAGAACAGATAAATAGTGTCTAACCATCTATACAAAGTAAATAACATATTACTGGAAAACTTTTACAACATAAATCTTATTAGCTAAATACATAAAGGCAGGACAAACACAGATTCACATAGCGTAATAACACAAAATACGGGACAGGGTTTGTTTTCAGTGTGACATTTGGTACTGCAGTCCAACCCAAAACTTCATTCTGTAGATATTTCGTAGTATCTCAACATTTGTTTCCACGAAAAATATCCTATCCAAGCATGCTTTCTGTATTTTGTTCACATCCTCTTTCAAAAATAGTTTTCTCCACTGTGCACTACTTTTTTGGCCAAATCATTTTCTTATAACTTCTCAATGCATTTCTTCCAATTCCTCATAGTTAGTTTCTTATATAGTCTACCCCCTCTTAAGCTAACTTAAAATCTACTGAGCTCAGATGCTAAACTAAGGGATGAGGCAATGCAGCAGCACAAAACAATTAATACAAACAGAAATGAAAGAAATGGAAGTTGTCAAAGCAGGCAGCAATATTACCACTAATATAAGGCAATGTGCAGCAAACAAGGAAAATAAATCCGTAATAAAACTGGCTTAACAGAGTAATACAAAGTCAAATTCAGTAACATTATGCCTGGCAAACAGCAGCAGCAAATGCAATAACTTTTACCTAAACATGACAAAGCTCAAGCAGAAAAAATATTACAGTAAAAATGACCATGTTTAATACCTACGTCACATCTTAATACTAGAGTTATCCATCACGATAACCTACTCTACCAAAAACTACCAAGTAGTTCAAAAGAAAATTATGTATGCAGTTTCTGTGAAGGGAAATTTCTTTTTGTGCTCCCTCCTTTTTTGGAAGTATATCACATTATTATAATATACTGGATCTGTAGACAGAAAATATTTATATTAGTACATCTATAAAATTTTATTTTAACCAATGTTGCAATGCAGCTGGAAACTAGATATTAAACAAAATAGACAAAACAAGGCGTGAAACGTCATTCAGTAGCCATAAGTCATTTCATAATGCAGTAAACAATCTTCCAACTAGCAAGACAATAGACATGAAATGTTTCTCTTCATTTCATTTCAGTAAATTTCATAAATTAAGAACTCCAAAGTGTAGTCATATGTTTTCAAGTTTGAGCGTGTCGAATTTGCGACGCTTTCTACAAAGAAATGACAATAGCGAGGATAATGGCCTTTTTTTTCTTGTGCCTCTGACAGGCACACACTAATAGCTTTTTCTCCAGGCAGGTGGCACAGCTGGGCGCCGACGATGCATTACTTGCAGGTCACTCAACTTTCTTACCGAAATATTTACGACAGCAGTTTGCACTACAGTGGCAGTCTCATATAAAAATTTCACAGATCGAGAATTTGCATTTCAAATCTGTAGAAATAAAATCCTATTGATATAACAGTGTCCAAAAAATTTTGTCGGCATTGTACTACATTCACGCATTTAGATACATTTCATAACTCTTAAAGTGCGATTCTTGGTTTCCAACAACCTTTTTCACAAACCAGAGGCCCTAACCAGTACTCATTATTCCTTACCTTATTCGTCGACACTTCTTCAATATTTCATCATAACAGATATGTAGCATAACCAAATAACTCATATAGCATCAGCTTAAACATACCTCAGCAGCATAATTCACATCGTCGTCGTAATAATAACTTTGTAACACCTCAGCCAAATCTGAAAAACGTCGAAGCTTACTGCAGTAATTTCAAAACCTAAAAAAAAAATCTCTGCTCATGTCAAAAGTGTCATGTACCTCAAATGTACTTTAAAAATCATGATCCCATACCAAATACATCAGTCAAAGCTCTCATAGTATCACAATGGTTCCGAAAAAATATGAACATTTCACAAAGTACAGACAAATACAATTTCATAAGTGTGACGTTATCCAATGGCGTTATTACGTAAACATCTGTCACTGATGTAGTAAAATAAATGTTTGTCTCTCTCAGTTAAGTGACCAGATAGCTGTGTAATTTATGTGCTAGAGAAATATGGTACCGATATGTAAAGTTGTATAAGCAGATACCATATTTTCCTAGGGCTCCTTGTGCTTGCCACACACATAGTACACAAAGTAAGCGTGTACCCCCCTGAGGATTAATGTAATTATATCCTCAGGTGTTACAGATTACAGCAATGGAATGAAATGTATCACGGAAAACCTTTGTACCATTGTACTTCAAATATGTTTAATTTTGTACTTAAAACATTTATTTTTAATCACTCAACTACGTGTTCTGTAGCGCTAAACTGCGCGCCATGTTGTAAGATAATCTCTGTGGAAGTGTCGTACTTATCGTCCTCCGAAAGCTAACATCTGCAGAAGTCAATGTACTTACCTCATGATAAACAAAAGTGAAATGCTTTGTGTATAGATATCGCAGTTACTACGCTTATTGCCGTGATGAAGTAATTACTGTACTGTAACGTATTGTTGTGCTACAGAAAAGGCTGTCGCATTGTAGCTATACCACAAAAGTTACTACTAAAACATGTTTTCCTTTCCAGAATAATTCAGAAAAACTGTGCAGATATAAAACAGATAAACCGCAAAAGCAACACTGTAAATTGTCACTCATTAGTAGCGTCGTGTTAAAATCGTGTAGCTGTCATAGAAACTAAGCACTGTGTCATCTGGTATCTCACAGAAAGTACATTGAATTTAGAATGTATTTTCAAGTAACCAAAATGTTGCATTAAAATTTCATTAGCAGCACCAGTATATGTTCTAAGTATGTTAGCCTAATGGTCGTTACGTAATCGTGAAACTAACAAGCAAGAATGTACAAATACAACACTGTGTCCTCTGTTCACTATAACAATGCATTCGTAATTTCTGTTTAAATAAGTTCTCTTGGTTCTTGACTGGATATTTAACTTCAAACATTGTTGTATGTTAACAGTTTCTCAGTGTGACAAAGCATACTAGAAATGTGAAGTGAAATGTTTTATGGCAAAGCCAAAGTTAAAAAGCAGATTATCTTTCAATAAACGGTTTTACATGTGAAATGTGGTGCAATCCTTTACTGTTCATAGTACTCAGAGTTTAAACTTGAACGCAATTATCATGTGGTAAACGTCGGCAAAGAATACTGGAGTTTTTCTCAAGGTCAGAGCCTATGTTATTTTTCTCCGAGCCAGCCGGCGCACGTGGTTGCCTGCGGTGCGAGTCATTGTCTGCTATCCCTTTGTTGGCGTTCGTCGTTATTTGGCTTAGGAGACCTAACTTCTACAAATTCACCTTGTCGAGAGGGCCCTGCTCTGTTTGAATCCAGCCAGTTCTGATAATTTCCGGTCTGTCGTTATGATTATATCGTCTGTCGTCATGTCGATAGTTCCTGTAGTTTCTTTCTTGTCGGTTAAGTGGTGGAGAAGTTCTCCCTGAATTATCATTGCGCGGTGGACCCTTGCGTCTGAAATTATTTTGTCTCCCGTGATAATAATTGTTTTGGTTCCCATATTGTCTGTTTGTATGGTAGTCTCTGTGATAGTCATTACTACAGAAATGCGATCTTTCTCTGTAACTATTATTACTCTGCCAGTGGTTGT
Organism: Schistocerca gregaria; assembly: GCF_023897955.1. NCBI lineage: Eukaryota > Metazoa > Arthropoda > Insecta > Orthoptera > Acrididae > Schistocerca > Schistocerca gregaria. The sequence goes on from NC_064920.1 coordinate 1,163,457,523, forward strand.
CATAAGGGTGGTGTCTGTTTTGGTCACGATTTGCGTTGTAAGAACAGACTTGTCGTGCCCAGTTATTGTTTCTGTCGTCACGGAATTATGACGGATGTGACCTATAGTGCAGGGTCGCCATATGAAACGTCCACTTGGAAAAATTATACAAGACTGTGCTTAAACTGACACACAATATCTTTTTTAGCGCAGCGCAATCTGACTTTCAAAAATCTCTACAAAAGAATGGCCCTGACTAACATTAACCTATACGTTTCACAAATTACTTACCTAACAAAAAGCCTTGTTTACTCGAACTACTGCAATACAGCGAGCGCCACTACTGCCAGCTAAATAAAAGATTCAAACTACGGAAGGCACTAACTACTCATAAGGATAGTTAGAAAATGAAGGATTTTAATAGTGAACAAACAATGTATTGACCTTAAGTCATCATATATATATCAGTTCATGACATCCATTCTTACAAATTTCATAACTCCGTCATCTCTCTCCCCACATCCACCACTGCTGGCGGCTCACCTCCAACAGTGCAACGCTACGCGCTGTTAGCATCCAGCTGCCGCTGCCCAACACTACAATGGCAGACAACAATGCAAACTAGCCACAGACTGAACACGGCACAGCCAGTGATTTTTCCATACAGAGCGCTATGTGGCGTTACCAATAAAAAAACCTAATCAGCCTACTTACACAGGTAACGACTAAGGGCCACGACGACGACACATTCTATGTTTCGTTGAAATAATCAGAAAATCACTTTCAATAAGCAGCATTTAAAATTGTATGCGAAGATTGAGAAAGATAATGAATTTCGAAGGAAAGATTTCATTTATTATTATTAAGCAAGAGGTAGAAATCCTAAGGGAAGGTTTCATAGGTTATTGTAGAAGGGTAGGTTGCGTAACAAAAGAGATACAGAGGAGACGAGAAGGTTTCACTTAGCGACATCCAATCAGTAAGACTCTTTAGTGAACCTACTGTGAAAATGAGTATACTGACTCTGAAAATTGTATGAATGATCTAGTGTTAAATCGGCAATTTTGTTTGCTTTATTGATTCTGCGTTGAGTGTTTTTTCAGTTTGAACAGTGATATATTTTTTTGCGTGTGCTAATTATAGACAATGTACTGCAGAATAATTACTCGTTCTTAAAGTGACAAAAGTGTAGAAAATACTGACCAGAAATTCTTTCCAGGAATAGACAGAAATAATACGTTTGAAAAACGCGAGAGTGAAATGTTACGTGAACAGACATTCTAGAATAGTAATAATATGGAATTCTTTGACTAACAACCAACTTCAGAAACGCCAATTGATAATGAGACATTAGTGCAAAATAATTTGCTTTTAAATACAACAGACGCTACAGAGCCACAAATTACACGTAGCAGACAAAATAGTTTCAGTAACGAAACCACTATAATGCAGTCGAACAGTGTGACTCCATGACGTGCCGAAACAGATTCAAACGGTATAGAGCTACACTATCTTTCATTGATGAAAATTCCGAAAAAACGGAAGAGGTGACACGATTACAATCACCTGAGGATGTTCAAATGAACACAGATGTACAACCTCTAACAACGAATATTAATACATACAGAAGTCAACCCGATACAGATTCAATAATGGCATTTTTGCTACAAATGGAACAAGACATGAATCAAAACTTTAACAGAAGGGCACAAGAATCAGCAGACCTAAAAAACGAAATCAAGGTAGAAATTTAAGCAGTCGCTGAAAAATGTTCACAATCAAACCAATAATTGCACGGCAAGATTCAAGAAATAACAGATAAACAAGTTTCATTCAGGGTTAGCATTCGAGAAACAATGACAGAGAACTTTTCTAAACAATACGCTCACACTGATGAACGTTTTAACACTCACACAGAAAACTGTTTGATAAATCATCGTAAACTGGGGCGATCGCAGGAAAAAGACGAAAAGAACTATTACAAACAATTACTAAATAGCGACAGGACGACAAAAAGAAAGCGTCTGCTCAGGGTAAAACTTACGTAGACATTCACATACACTCGACTTCGGAAGGAATCGAAATGGTTAAGGGGACAAATATTCAAATACAAGAGAGGCTCATGAAAATCCTGTCACACACAATTGAGGCGAAAATATCTACAGACTCTGATATCCACAATATTACGGATAAATTAATAGAAGTCTATACACTAACTAATAAAATAGAACACACAGAAACCAATCAACACTCAGAAAATTTGAAAGTAGATTTCAAGAAAGTAACCAAAAGTAATCGTAAATTACGAAACGAACTGACAGAAAAGATCAACGACCTCACTACAAGAATAGACGTGATAGATACTAACAATGACAGTAAATCAGATGACACTACACCAGTCTCAGTTCAACAGATTTCTAATAGTAAACATAAGCAAATTACAAATGTGCAACAAACAATCGCAAACCTAGAATCACGTAATAATTTGTTACATCAGGAAATCAATTCTTTTTAGCAAGGAATCGCTAACACACAAGAAACAACTGCAAACAATCAATTCCAACAGAACACATACCATTACATCATTTCGAGAATTCTACTTTCCCAACCATCACACAATTTTTCGAGTATACTGCTGAACAAAACCAATACCTCAATGAGCCTTACAGTCAATCCACATTAATACAGCGGTGTATTTCAAAACTCCCCGCAGCTTTAAAAGTGCCATTATTAACAGGTTAACAAAATGACAGCTCGTAAGCATTTAGAGACATCCTGTAATTGCTAGAGGTATCCTAGGCAGATTATGCGTTTCTTAATAAGAACTTTTCACAATATAACCCAAACCAGCCAAACAATGCTAATTTTTAGCAAACACGATTTCGCAATAACAATCGTAATAATCACCTTCACAGGAAAAATGGAAATTTTAATCGAGAATACACACACTGATTTAATGAACAGCAATATAATACCAATGTACATTGCAATTCAAGACAGCAACAAAGCCATCCAAATAACACGACACATGTACAACAGGAAATGCCAAACCGGTCAAACTTTCACATGACTCATCGCCCAGATAATGCGCCAGGTGCAAGCCATTATACGAGTCAACCGCAAAATACACAAAAGAACAAAGACAGCCTTTCCAGATAATCATGTGTGCTTCACCGTGTAACCATAGCTATAACAACAGAAGGAGAGAAAACGATCACTGACCGCAAAAGACTTTCTACAATGATAATTTTCATAGATATTCAAACAGTGCTCAAGAGACAACTTATCCTATGAATGTACCAGACACAAGATTTCATGCACCACCTACCGCTAATAATCAAAACGGTAGAACAGTCAGATCATAGAAAACACACAACATTCGCCTGGCAGAAAATAATATGTCAAAACATGTATGACTAGAGATAGCCTTTGATGAATCTCTAAGTGACGAAACTACGGCTAAGGACAGAAAAAAAAGAACTATAGAAAATGCCATTACATTTGACGACGTGCGAGACACATTGTTACATGAAAAACAGATCATACAGAAAACTTTATGCCACCCAATAATCCAGATACATTTAAAGTCACAAAATATTTTAGTAATAATTGATTCAGGCTCACCAATGTGCATAATTAACGAAGACATATTTAACAGATTCAATAGCAATAATGATTACCCAGTATTCCCGGTAAACAAAACTATAGTTAAGGGAACATTTCCAGGAAAAAGCATTGAAGTCAAAAGTCGGATACAATTAACGTTTGTTTTTGCAGGGCAACCTTTCCACAGCAATTGTTGGATAGTTCCACATTTAACAATTGATATAATATTAGGAATGAATTTTCTAGCACAGTACGACGCAAACATTGACTTTAAATCATCATACCTAACATTACAGAAGTGAGGCAGTGAAGTGGTAGTGAGATTTCAAATCACGGTATCCTCAGAAGAACAAAATATGCACAGGATCGAGATTATTGCAGATTCGAAAGACAACGATTGTTATTTCACACTATACACTAATACACATAATAACGACATGGCAGAGGAACAGGAGTATAATGTATTAGAGAGAATAACATGCAAAGTTGAAGACAGTATAGCAAAAGACGACACAGAACGCACAGAATTAGAAAATATTCTTGTTCAACATGAAATAGATTTTAACAATGTTCCAGGGACGATGACAGGTTTTATGTACGAATTTCAGGTGAAACTACACGAGACTTTCAAAGCAAAACACTATCCAATCTCGCATATACATAGAGAAGCAATTAAGAAAGAGTTACGAGCATTTGCTGATCAGGGTATGATTGAACCAGCAGCAAGCCAATATATAAATCCATTACACATCGTTGAAAAGAATGATGGATCACTCCGTTTAGTTGTAAATTCACATCAGGTTAATACTATAATCATTACAGAAACTGACCGACCACTGACGTTAGAAGTGTTACTGCATAAGTTTCATGGCATCTCTATATAAAGCACCCTCGATCTCAAATCAGGATTCTGGCAAATCCAGTTGAATCCAAGTTGCCGAAAGTATACAGCATTCCTTTGCTTTGGTAAATGTTACCAATTTTGTAAACATCCGTATAGACTAACGATTTCGTCTGCAGCCTTTATACGAGGCATGAATACAATTCTCCCACAGGATCTTAAAAACAAAATTACTAGATATGTAGATAACATTTTAATCGCAGCAGAAAACTGGGAACAGCACAACGACACTCTTCAACAATTACTGAATACATTCGAGCAGAACGGTGTAAGTATAGACCCCCGTATATCTGAATTTGGATAAGCCTCAATAAAATTTATAGGTCATATCATTTCACAAACACGTATTGCACCAGACAACAACAAATTGCAAGCATTGAAAGATATCGACGTGCCAACAAATAAGAAGAAACTATGGAGCTTTTTAGGCCTTATTAATTATTTTAGAAAATTCATTCATTATAAAGCAGTAGACACACCCTTGCTATAACAGCTCACAAGTAGAACCACAATTTGGTCATGGAATGAAGACGTCGTAGCAGAATTCGAGAATTTGAAAGAAATGTTACTAAGCGCACCTTTCTTATCATAGCCTTACCCAACACAAAACTTTTCCATTGCAACAGATCGTTCAACTACAGCACTAGGCGGACATATTTTCCGGAAAGTAGAGGAGGGAGGTAAGACAATCGTTAAACATATTACGTTTGCAAGCAAGATACTTTCTCCAGCAGAGCGAAATTATTCTGTAACAGAATTAGAGACACTATCCGTAGTATTGGCATTTAAGAGATTCCCTCATTATGTATATGGATGACACACCACAGCATATACCGATCACCGAGCAATCCAGGTTTTATTATCAGCAAAACTTATGGATGATAGATTAAGCCGTTGGAAATTGTATCTACAAGAGTTCGGCTGTACTACTGTACACATTCCAGGCATGCAGAATATTGTTGCCTACGCACTATCGAGATCTATATACCATAAACGACTCGAGAAAGAAAATACCTTCTGCGACAACAACCATAGTATTATGTATGTCAAACAACTAGCTTTCGAAAACTTTATATCATCAGCATTACAGGACATATAGGGAGTACAGCACAAAGAAGACATTCTAACGGTTTGGCGAGACAAGAGCAACGCAAAAAACAGACATAATTACACTATACATCAAAATATTCTGTTTATTCCCTCATACCCAGACGACAACAATTGGCTTTTATGCATTCCAGAAGGGATCAGAAACAAATTGGTCTGGTATACGCACCTAAGCTATGCACATTACAAAGCTACGAAATGCTTTCTAATTCTTCGACAAAACTGTCACTTCAACAATATGTCAAAACACATTCGCAAGGTTATAGCATCCTGTATGATATGTCAGAAAGCTAAATCATCTCCGGTGTCCCATATTCCACCAGTGTATCCCATCATACCGGTTAAGCTAAGACACATGGCAGTAGTAGATCTTTTCGGTGAAATCCCCAGAACAAGTAAAGGTTATAGTTATATTCTAGTAGCCATCGAACTGGCATTCAAATTTGTAACATTTTCTCCACTAAGGAAAGCAACAGCTAGGTCAGTATCAAGACCATTTGTAAGAAATTTTCTATCAGTAGTAGGACATGTATTGAAGGTTATTTCAGATAACGGACTACAGTTTAGGTCAGATATATGGAAACACCAATATACATATCAAGATACCACAGTTCTTCTAACCTGCCAGAAAGAATAATGAAAGAGATAGGGAAACTATGTAGAATTTATTGCCACAGAAAGCATACAACATGGGATGAATACATTTCACAGTTTCACTAAGTAACAAATGAAAGACCTAATGAGTCAACGATGCTCTCACCAACTGTAATACCGAATAATCTTACTGAAATGATTACTTTTCCCATAGAAGCGTAGACATAATAGAAATGGCACTAGCGAACATTAAACGAGATGCAGATCGTTGGAAGATACAGCAGAAGCAGTTAAGTAGAGTACGAGATTGGTGGTAAGGTACTAGTCCGTACCCATTATCTGTCACATAAAGGAAATAACCGACGCAAAAAAATTGAGGTTCAATATGCAGGACCGTACTGAATTCGAAATATTCTGCACGCTAATGTAGTACACATTGAGACACTCAGAACAAAAAAATCGAGAGGAAACCATCATATGTCAAACATAAAGAAATTCTTAAAATACAGAAATCTTCTTACAGGGATACATATAGACTGAGTATAACAATGAGCTTTTTGACACATTCCAGCAAGCCCAAACACAGTGAACTACTAATGGGTTATTTAAATCGACAACAGGTCGCCTCAACTCGACCGTGGATAATTACCCTGAATGTTAATAGCAGTCTTAGAAGCGTTCCTGCAGGATATTTATTTCATATTATGTAAGGTAAGTGAAACAATTAACAGGACTACTTTCAATAAAAATTTATAACACGTACAAATGATTTTCATACAGTAGTAGCAATTAGATGTATTCTTTAACCCATGTATGCAGCATTGTTGTCATAGTTCACCAAAATAAACGTAGTCTTAATTATAATATAAATAATGAATATGGAGAAATATGGATAAATGCTTTACAGGTGATGCCGAAAGCTGACGCGATTTTCCAAACGCAGAGAAATGTTGAAGTCTTGCCGTGCGCTGACATTTATTAACCACGAATATTTTATTGTAGATAATGCAGAGAGAGATTGAAGTCATGCAGAGTGCTGACATTTATAAACGGTGAACATTTTACTATAGGCTATGAAGATAGATGACACGAGGTACAAAGGAGAGAGGAGAATGAAGATGCTAGTATTTAAGGAATGTAATTTAGCAACGGTTTATTTTGATAACAGGCTACGCTGTGCAATGCATCACTACGGATGGAGAAACCACATTAAATTGCTTACTATATGTACTTCGCTATTCGAAAAATTTTTCTGCATTGAACAATGATATCTTTTACATCAGAAACATACATAGGAAAAGCAGATCACGCCAAATGTCAGCATACCGATTCGCACTCTGCGTTAAATACAATTTTTTTCGCTTAAATAACAATGTCTATGTGTGCTACACAATTCAAACATAATTTATAGTGAACTGACAATATGACTCGTAACTGACGACAACATTACCGAACATACTGAAGTCACAGAAAGTGACATAGTTTGTCAAAATGTACTTTTATATGTTAAAAACTGTGAATTCACAACCTGTGCAGTAATATAACAGTGTCTTTATGTAATTATTTATATAAGCAACAGATTATGATTCATTTAAAGGAAATAAATGTGCTAAAGTCAGAGAAAGTGACATAGTTTGCATAAAGGTAATTGTCTATTTTATGTAAAATGTTGACGTTCAAATGTAAAACTAAATCCCACTTACAGCAATATTTGTTTAGGTTATTGACTGTCCCGTAATGTCATGTATACTGTAGGGTGCATTCACTACAGGTGAAAAAAGTGTTTTGCATGTAATTGTTTAAAACTATAAACATTTTCTACAGCCACACAAGGAGACATATTTTGTGGTTTTAAACGTAAAAAAGAATACGGTAAAGATAATTTTTATTAACACAGAGGAAAGAGATGATATAAAATTTGGTAATAACGGTATCAACCATATCTGCGAACCTTTTGACAAAATGCTTATACCCGTACCTTAGTTCCTGTGTATCCCCACGGTTATGGAGCACAAAGAAAGTGAGTAGTGAACCACGTTACTTCAATCTACGATGTTTTCAATGAGGTGTCGGCATTCCAAGATGCACATTAGTCATGATGTGTGTCAATAGGTGTTTGCATACCAAGATGCACACCATCACTACTAATGGACAATTGAAGTTTGAACTGATGTAGCTGCGGCAACTCAGGCAATTCGACGGTTAACTTAGTGTTTGGTTGTACTAAAACTATGGATCAAAGAGACGACGGAATCATATGGCGAAACCTGGTGTTCCGCTACGTGAGGGAAAGAAACGGACTTATGAGTGCATACGCAGATAGTTGCCAGTGCTTTGACCATGCTATCCATTCCTATTTTTCCCTTCCTTGAATATGGTATTAATTGATGGCAATTTTACCAGAGAAAAGAAATTATAATGAAACATGAACTATTAATCTAATTTTTTGCCATCCATTACTATTAGAAATATAAATAACTTTTACTACCTGACATACACTTGAAACTTACTGACTCATATTATTTGTATATTTTGATGTATACTCTTTTGAATATTCTCTTTGTTAGACGTAGGAAAACAAATTCTTATGACAGTATATGTATATGCTTTGTTGAAAGAAATATTCTATCATTAACGTATTTATTACTACACATATTTCTATAATCAAATACTCTTCTTACATCAAGTCCAAATGACTTAACGACATAGTAAAATTTTAAGGAAACCCAGTGGAGGGTTATGTATGATGTGTATACTTCTATTGTCTATTGTCAAACCACAATTTATGAAAGATGTTTATATTTTATGAATAGGATTAAGTAGGAATAATTAAAATATGTCATGTAGAAAATAATTGTTGTAGCAGGGAATGTCTGCACCAAAATATTGTTGGCTGAAGAAGCCGCACATTGACATAATTTTGAAAAGGGCGGGAGGGACCGCGTATGAATACATTTTAAGAAAAGAGCTGGAAAGACCGCCCATGGATACATTTTGTAATGGTAGCAGGGATTGTATACCCCAGAAAACATTGTTGGCGGGAGAGACCGCACTTTAGCGTTCGTAGGAAGTCAGTAGTAAGCGAGATGTAAGCGAGTCGGTAGCAGGTCTGAAGCGAGAGTTTGAGAGGAGCGGTGTGCCTGCCAGCCACTAGCTATGATTTACAAGAGATTATAAAAGGATGTACAGAGACTATTATCATCAGAAGAACTAATATTATTGATTTTTTTTCCGGAAACTCAAGACGACTGAAGGTATGTTTGCACAACGCTAGTTGTAATATTATTGTTAAAAATAACTCCCATTTGACCGTTTGTAAAATAATGCAATTTAGAATATGATTAAATTTTTCCGGCAATATTGAATCACTGATTATAATCCATCCCAAAAAATCATCAACGTAAAAGTTGCAAAATATTATTGTTGTCAAGAAAAAGTTTATCTATGAATTAGGAAAGTTCAGACAAATTAATTAAACACTAACGTCAGATTTGCTATTAAAGAATGTCAGCTTTGGTGAGAAATACAGCTACTTATTATGACAGCCCATCAGCAGCTAATAGAGTATAGTAAAACAGAGTAAGTACAATCATGTCGCAGTTCGATGTAGCAGTCAGATGGCGATCCAGTAACAGGAAAAAAGGTAAGGAACAGTTTTGGGTTATTGCAGGGCCACGACGACGACACATTCCATGTTTCGTTGAAATAATCAGAAAACCACTTTTAATAAGCACCATTTCATTTTGTATGCGGAGATTCAGAAAGAGAATTAATTTCAAAGGGAAAATTTCATTTGTTATTATTAAGCAATAGGTAGAAATCCTAAGGGAAAGTTTCATAGGTTATTGTAGAAGGGAAGGTTGTATAACAAAGGAGATATAGAGGAGACGGGTAGGTTTCAATACATTGTTTAAATCGTACTCTCTGTTGTAGTGGTTCTTCAGCGGTCTCCTCTTTGTAAACATTTTTGTCGTGACTCTCTTGTTCCAGTAGCTGTATCAACGGCTGCTGAGCGTAAGCCTACTGAAGATAAACCAACAACATTTAAATATCTTGAATTTGTAACAGATTAAATGAAGGAAAAGCAGGTAATAGGGAAATAAATACGTCAAGAGAAATATTTGTACTGTAACATGTACTGTCAAAGAGACAAGGAATTAATATTGTACCTCTCTGATACCAATCCGGCTTGGAGACGAATAATAGATAATCATTCCATATTGACCTCTGAATGCTAATGTGTGATGAGTTTCATGGCGCTTCGAGTGAGAGGAGGACAAATTGTACATTAATTATTCTGTATGGGTCGCTGAATGCAGGTGCATGATGCGTTACAAATGTCCATGAAGCAGCTAATTGCACTGTCGCCCTCCACTGAGAAACGAGATCTCCAATCTAGGGTAGGTAGCTATCTTTGTGCAACACATCGCCAGGCCGAGTTGGGATGTTGCAGATTTAATAAGTAGCTGATAATAGCCGCTTGGCGTCTCAGTGTATTTCCGCCAGTCATTTCGAACAATCCGTCAATGAAACATACAAGCGACAGCTCAGTGACGAGAGACTTCTGAAAACTCATAATAGCCCTTGTTCCATGAACAGTCCATTGTAATTCTTTAGTTTCCTTTCTTCAGATCCCTGAACTATAGCTGGAGTTTTATTTACAAAAATGAAATATGCGAGTCCCAATTGGCAAATGGTCGAATCCAGAGTTCCCGTGTAAACACTTTTGTCGTTGTTTCTCTAGAATTGCATCTCTTCAGGTCCATTTTATATCTCCAGTGATCTTAAATTTCAGTTACAAACAAAAAAAAAACTTCGCGTAATGTTTCTTTATTATTGTTCAGTAGAGAAAGAGTAACTTGAGTGCGATGCATTGAAACAAAATTTTGCCTCAGTCTTGCACCCGTCACATGAGGTAAAACAATACGGCGTCATCTTCGAAACACGCACATCAATATGCGTCAAGGAGTCTGCTTGAATTCATTCTCTCTCCCTTGGGGCTCACATCCTTTTGTCTTTCTCTCTCCTTCCCTCTTTCCTGGTGGGGCGGCTATGGGTTGCCAGGGCTTGAGGTTTCTGTGTGTGTGTGTGTGTGTGTGTGTGTTAGTGTTTGTCATTGTCTCTGTCGGCATGTCGGCGCTTTGTTTTTAGATATATTTTTCCCAAGTGGAATGATATATATATACTCCTGGAAATGGAAAAAAGAACACATTGACACCGGTGTGTCAGACCCACCATACTTGCTCCGGACACTGCGAGAGGGCTGTACAAGCAATGATCACACGCACGGCACAGCAGACACACCAGGAACCACGGTGTTGGCCTTCGAATGGCGCTAGCTGCGCAGCATTTGTGTACCGCCGCCGTCAGTGTCAGCCAGTTTGCCGTGGCATACGGAGCTCCATCGCAGTCTTTAACACTGGTAGCATGCCGCGACAGCGTGGACGTGAACCGTATGTGCAGTTGACGGACTTGGAGCGAGGGCGTATAGTGGGCATGCGGGAGGTCGGGTGGACGTACCGCCGAATTGTTCAACACGTGGGGCGTGAGGTCTCCAGTGGTCGCCAGTGGTCGGCGGAAGTTGCACGTGCCCGTCGACCTGGGACCGGACCGCAGCGACGCACGGATGCACGCCAAGACCGTATGATCCTACGCAGTACCGTAGGGGACCGCACCGCCACTTCCCAGCAAATTAGGGACACTGTTGCTCCTGGGGTATCGGCGAGGACCATTCGCAACCGTCTCCATGAAGCTGGGCTACGGTCCCGCACACCGTTAGGCCGTCTTCCGCTCACGCCCCAACATCGTGCAGCCCGCCTCCAGTGGTGTCGCGACAGGCGTGAATGGAGGGACGAATTGAGACGTGTCGTCTTCTGCGATGAGAGTCGCTTCTGCCTTGGTGCCAATGATGGTCGTATGCGTGTTTGGCGCCGTGCACGTGAGCGCCACAATCAGGACTGCATACGACCGAGGCACACAGGGTCAACACCTGGCATCATGGTGTGGGGAGCGATCTCCTACACTGGCCGTTCTACCATTCGTAGACCGGCAAGGGAACTTGCTGTTCCAACAGGACAATGCACGTCCGCATGTATCCCGTGCCACCCAACGTGCTCTAGAAGGTGTAAGTCAACTACCCTGGCCAGCGAGATCTCCGGATCTGTCCCCCATTGAGCATTGGATGAAGCGTCGTCTCACGCGGTCTGCACGTCCAGCACGAACGCTGGTCCAACTGAGGCGCCAGGTGGAAATGGCATGACAAGCCATTCCACAGGACTACATCCAGCATCTATATGATCGTCTCCATGGGAGAATAGTAGCCTGCATTGCTGCGAAAGGTGGATATACACTGTACTAGTGCCGACATTGTGCATGCTCTGTTGCCTGTGTCTATGTGCCTGTGGTTCTGTCAGTGTGATCATGTGATGTATCTGACACCAGGAATGTGTCAATGAAGTTTCCCCTTCCTGGGACAATGAATTCACGGTGTTCTTATTTCAATTTCCAGGAGTGTATATATATAACTTCTGCGCAAGTTCAGTGCAGTAATGTGTTCATTGTAAATATTTGAGTGTGTGTGAGTGTGTGTGTGTGTGTGTGTGTTTGTGTGTGTGTGTGTGTGTGTAAATACAAGCTAACCTCTGCACCATTTCAGTGCAGTAATGTGCTCATTGTAAATAAGTATTATAGTAGTTGTATTACATATTACATGTTTATTACGTTATAAATAAATAAATAAAAATTTTAATTTTAAATTCAGTGTATTAGTATTTGTAAAATGACTCTTTCATATAGTGTTCATTAAAAAATGACGATCATTCCACTTCGGACCTGTGGAATGGTACATTAGCTTATTTGTTTTAGTTGTAAATATTTGTCACGTATTGTTGTTTTTCTGTCATGTTCCACATCTTCGAAGAGCTCCTCATTACAGATCAATTGGAATGAAAGTAAATCTAATCTAATCTAATCTATCTAGAAAGGAGAATATTGTCAGGACTACCACCAAAACTAACCAAGTGCTCGTCTTAAGACGACTGTTCTGCATTTACATCTACACTTACATTAGTTTTCCACAAGCCATCTGACCGGGTGCAGCGGTACCATTAAGTCATAGGTCCTCCCCTATTCCACTCACAATGGCGTGTGGGGAGAATCATTCTCGGTAAAGCCCTGTATTATCTCTAATTTCTCGAATATTTTCATCGTGACGACATGTATGTGCAAAAGTAGCTTACTTTGTTGAAATTCCAACAGAAAGCCCCTCCCTGATGCACAGTACCACTCTTCTAGCGTCTGCCACTCAGTCTGTTGAGCATCTGTGTAAAGCACTAGCTTAGATTGAACGATCTCTGGAAGAAAACCATCTCTCATCGTGGGCCTATCAGTACTACCTGGTAAGGGCCCCAGAGGGGTGAATAACACTGGATCTTCGATCGAACAAGCGCCTTTAAAGGCACTTCTTTCATGGATGAGTTACATTTCCTGAAGCTTCTTCCTATGAATCTTAGTCTGGCTACTATTTCTTTTAAGTAGTCATTTCACTTAAGATCAGTCCTGAAGGAACCTCTTCTGGATTTTAGTTTCTGTAAGCCAAGAACAAGAACCCAGGACACAGCCACGAAGAGCAAAAAGGAGAACCAGTACCATGGCGCCAGACAGTCAGGAAACTCTGTAGTCGTACAGATAATAACCAAAATTGACGTCTTCCTCACTCGTATTGAGCCCTGCAAATCAGCTACCCCGTACGTTCATGAAATATTACTGGAAGCTTAAATTCATATGTTACGAATGTGAATGGAGGTGAAAGTAGAGGGCACTTTCGCCAACTAAGTAGCTGATGTGTCAATTTATAGTCTATAGTAATAAGAAAACTGTGAAACACCCTCGAAAATTATTAGACTAATTTTCGTGGCGATTTTCATAGGTAAGTAAATTTGGGACAACATGTAGGCTAATTTCATCAAAATCAATGTACAGAAGGAAAGGGTATCGTGATTTAAGGTTTCATCTAGAATAGTCTACTCAGATTAGTGTTCGGATGTTTGACCATCATGTCGTAGTACACTTACGAACCAATAGATGGTACTGTTAGTTTTATAATTCATAAAATAACCAATACATGGCGCTGTTAGTTACTTTAACCCAATAACAGATTTATTTTCTGGAGTTTATGAGAATGGTAGAATTAATCACCATGGTCTTATCTTTCCAAATACACACTTACGCAAAGTATACTTGGATACAACAAACGGTTTTAATGATTTCAGTTTGTGCATTAAAAATTTAACGACATTCACTTGCTTTTTTCGATAGGTTGTATTGATTTTCTTTGCTATGCAAGATAAATTTTTAAGTTCTGTTTGTGATTTGCGTGCCTATTCATAATATTTTAGTTTGTTTGTTTGCAAATAAAATGCCTAGAAAACGGTTAAATCTTCCTGTATAGCCAGAACGAGTAACAGACTCGGATAAGTGGCTTCAAGAATTGAATGAAAATCTTGAGAGTCGAGAACATCAGGGCTTAATTTGTTCTCTGTTAATTCCTTCTGAAAGCGAGACTTGACGTAACTGTGATCGAGAGTGCCAGACATTGTTTCACTCCTAAGAAAGTTTGACTCACAACGCTGAATGTTACTTCTCTACAAAGTATAATCGTAAAGCGGAAATTCTGATGGAAAATGGTGCGAGTGAGAGAGATTATGCACTTCGAATCACGCTTATTCGTAACAAATTAACATTTTACTTTGAACGTGCACAATTTCAGGTGACTTCACGTTACGCTACGGTCATAAATAATGCAAATGGCCATACGGTGCGTGTTACGAGTGTGTACCTTCGTATCAGTTGCTTCTCGCACAGCTACCTTAGCGAGGATCTTTCCCATGTTAGCGAATCAAACGAGCCCTTAGTTCATGTACCCAGGAATACTACCTCAAACGTTGTATGCAAAGAAGCTTTACAAGTAAAACATAAATTCTGTACATAAATATATTCCATACCAACAATTACTCATGCGTTATTAGTCAAAAACAAATTCGACAGGTAAATAAATTCCATACTCACAAAGACTCAAGCACAGCTGTAAACGCCTGGGTAATACCGAGTATCTCAGCTGGTAGTGCCTGGTTACTCAAAACTCAGAATCAGATTCAAGCTTTTATTGCTTCCAAACCACAAAAGACACAAACGCAATTCCAACATTCCTGAAAACAGAAAAGTTCAAATTTTTATTCACTCAATGTGAGCACCATGTGTTAGACGACAAATATCAAAACGGTGGCTCATTTCCTGCCACACATGAAGCAGCTGGTCTGTCATAATGAAACCACAGAGCCTACAATGCGCTGTTGCGACCTTCAAGATGTGAGACACATTGGAGATAAAAACGTCGGTCCCTTACGTAACCCACAGACAAAAGTCACAAGGTGAGGTTTGAAGATATGGGAAGCCACCAGCGATATTCATTTTCTCCTCCTTGTCTTCCCACCTCAACGTCCCAGAACTCACACCTCGTGACTTTTATCTGTGGGGTCACATAAGAAACCACTTTTTGTCCCCCTTATGCCTGACGCCGTTGAAAGTCTCCAACATCACATTACTGAAGCTGTGAATTCGATAACGAGATACCAGCTGTCTCGTGTGTGGCAGGAAATGAACCTGCGGTTTGATATGTATCGTCTAACTCGTGGTCCTTACATTGAGTGCATATAAATTAGAAGCGTTCTCTTTCCACTGACGTTAGAATTCTGTTTCTAGCTTTTGTAGGTTGGAAGCATTAAATGTTTTAACTTTGGTCCTCTTTTCTGAATAACCCTATATTTAATGTAACTCAAGGTTATCAGTTAAGTTGTAGACATTATTAGTAATCTGGGTCCGAGGGATGGCTTCATCATGTATCACTCATTCTCCCTTCTGTTTGATATTTTTCTACTTATTTAAATATTTTAGTTTTACCAACTGCAACATAATCGCATATACAAAAAGCGATCCAATACTGTCAAATGTTTGATCACAATATCAATTCTTTAGACTATGACGATTTCAGTCCGTAATGACCATCCTCAGATCTTTTTTACACCATTTTAGTTTTAGCATTTTAAAGACAGCATCGCAGCTGCTACCTCTCAAATCAGACTCTGGAAGGAGAATGCTACAGTTCGTATGGAAATTTCGGGAAATAGAACAAGGCAACGCAATTTTGTACCATGGAAAAATATTGCTAGGATCTGCTCCTTATTTTTTTTTCCTCGTCCCCCTCACCCTCCCAAATACAGTATCCAACCAGCGACGGAGCGACGCCTGTCGCAGATGCGCTGGACACACAGCCTGCTGGGTCAGGGGGCAGCGAAGTCCAGACAGGGCGTTATTTTTTCATTTCCGCTGTTGTGGTTCCAGGTGCTCTGTGACAGCGTCAACAGCAGTCGATCATTATCGAGTTACCACGCCGTTAACAGCGGCGGCGCTGCCAGCAGGTAGCCCCATAAATTGTCGTGGCCGCCATAAATAATGCACGGACGCGCCGCGGGGCGGTCGGACAGCGCCTGCAACAGGCGACGGCCGACGGACGCAGTAGCAGCCAACGTGTTCCTGCATTCCGCCTCGTCCGTCTCCTGTCCGAGCCCCGTCGCTTCGGATTTTCACTGTCCTTGGAGGAATTCCAAAAACCAACGCCACTGAACTAACAGGCGATTCGAAATTTTGTGTAGTCCGAGCAGTTTTCATGTCAACTGGTTTCCAAGTTACAAATTTGAATTCCCACTAAACTTTATTGTAATAAAAGGAATTCATTTTCACCATTACTTAAATTTCTCTTCCTTTCGTAAAATGCACTACTTGACGATTACATGATCAATAGAACGGTTGAGTCACTTCTACTGAAGTGTGCAAAAACTCTGTGTAAATTAGAGTACACCAAGTAAAGATTTCATTCCATAGATCCATATTGAAGAGACCCTCAGAGTGGAGAATACGTTTATTAACTGAGGACAGTGTACTGAACAACATTTCATCGATATTTATATGTTAATAATTACAGCTCTTACAAGTAATATGTTTTTAGGTTAGTTAGTATATCGAAGCATACGAGGCAAGAGCCAGCCATTGATGTTTATTTTTCCCGTGGGAAGCACGTCAGGTATTCTCTATTTTCCCCTGGTCAACAAGTTGGGTGTTGGACCTTGGATGCATTGACGCAAAACGGTTAGACTATACTGAATGGCGTGAACCACTTCATGCTGCAGTTTGTTACGTGTAAGCTGGAACACTGTTCGACTCAGAGGCAACACGACCAACACACTGCTGTGTGTACATATATAAAAGTATCTGGATCTATACAACTCGTATACAGGGTGGTCCACTGAGCGTGACCGTGCCAAATATCTCACGAAATAAGCGTCAAACGAGAAAACTACAAAGAACGAAACTTGTCTTGCTTGTAGGGGGAAACCAGATGGCGCTATGGTTGGCCCGCTGGATGGCGCTGCCATAGGTCCAACGGATATCAACTGCGTTTTTGTTGTTGTTTTTTTTTTTTTTTAACAGGAACCTCCATTTTTATTACATATTCGCTTAGTACTTAGAGAAATATGAATCTTTTAGTTGGACCACTTTTCCGCTTTGTTATCGATGGCACTGTAGTAGTAACAAACATATGGGTCACAATTTTAGACGAACAGTTGATAACATGTAGGCTTTTTAAATTAAAATACAGAACGCAGGTGCATATGAACATTTTATCTCGGTTGTTCCAATGTGATACATGTACTTTTGCGAACTTATCATTTCTGATAACGCATGCTGTTACAGAGTGATTACCTGTAAATACCGCATTAATGCAATAAATGCTCAAAATGATGTCCGTCAACTTCAATGCATTTGGCAATACGTGTAACGACATTCCTCACAACAGCGAGTAGTTACTCTTCCGTAGTGTTCGCACATGCATTGACAATGCGCTGACATATGTTGTCAGGCGTTGTCGGTGGATCACGATAGCAAATATCCTTCCACTTTCCCCACAGAAAGAAATCCAGGGACGTCACATACGATGAACGTGTGGGCCATGGTATCGTGCTTCGACGCCCAAACCACCTGTCGTGAAATATGCCATTCAATACCGCTTCAACCGCACGCGAGCTATGTTGGAAGTACATCGCCATTTTGACATGCAGCGAAACATCTAGTAGTAATATCGGTAGAACATTACGTAGGAAATCACCACACAGTACACCATTTAGATTGCCATCGACAAAATGAGGGCCAATCATTCTTCCTCCCATAATGCCGCCTCGTACATTAACCCGCCAAGGTTGCTGATGTTCCACTTGTGGCAGCCATAGTGGTTTCTCCGTTGCCCAATGTGCATATTATGCAGGTTTACAGGTTTACGTTACCGCTGTTGCTGAATCACGCTTCGCCGCTAAATAGAACGTGTGCACAAAATCTGTCATCGTCCCGTAATTTCTCTTGTGCCAAGTGGCAGTCCTGTACACGACGTTCAAAATCATCGCCATGCAATTCCTGGTGCATAGAAATATGTTGATGTAGCATTCTGAACACCGACGTTTTTGAGATTCCCTATTCTCGCACAATTTGTCGGCTACTGATATGTGGATTAGCCGCGACAGCAACTAAAACACCTACTTGGGCATCATCATTTGTTGCAGGTCGTAGGTAACGTTTCACATATGGTTGAACACTTCCTGTTTCCTAAATAACGTATCTACTCGGCGAACGGTCCGGACACTTGGATGATGTCGTCCAGGATACCGAGCAGCATACATAGCACACGCCCATTGGGCATTTTGATCACAATAGCCATACATCAACACGACATCTACCTTTTCTGCAATTGGTAAACGGTCCATTTTCACACAGGTAATGTATCACGAAACAAATACCGTCCGCACTGGCGTAATGTCGTGATATCACGTACTTATACGTTTGTGACTATTACCGCGCTATCTATCACAAAGCGAAAAAAGTGGTCCAACTAAATCATTCGTATTTCTTTACGGACTACACGAATATGTAATAAAATGCGGGTTCCTACTTTAAAAAACGCAGTTGATATCCGTTTGACCTATGGCAGCGCCATGTAGCTGGCCAACCATAGTGCCATCTGGTTTCTCCCTTCAAGTTAGACGAGTTTCTTTCTTTGTAGTGTTTTCGTTTGATGTTTATTTCGTGAGATATTTGTCCCAGTCACTATAAATGGACCACCATCTATATAGCTACTGAAAATCCACGTCCGATAGGGATTGAGAGATATGACAGGATCATTTGAAGCAGAGAAATTTAGTAAACGTGAGCTTTAAAATGCATATCGTAAGACCTATGGGCACTTTATCTTTGATACTGTGAAAGAAATGTCTTCTGCTGCAATGTCTTTGCTTTCCGTAGTCTGAGAAATGGTAGAATGGACAAGAAAAAGATCCAGTGAACATGGGCTCTAAAGTGCATTCCGTAAGATCTATGAGGACTTGTTCAGTAGAGGTGTTCCACAGTAGCGAAGCTCAAAAAGCTGTCTTAGTTCTTAAGTCTGCAATTTAAAGCCCAAGTTTACATCACATTTCTTGCTCACAATTCGGAAAGCAAAAAGCTTGAAGAAGAGGAGATTTGTTTCACAGCATCGAAGACGAAGAAGTGCTCATAGCTCTTCAGATATCCATTTTTGACTCCACGTTTATTGGAATTTTTTGCTTCAAATGATTAGAATAATCATACACCTGAATATCGACGATTCCTCCTGTGACACCCATCACTGGGTATCCATTCTAAGGGTCTTCAGGTTTAGTTCCTCTGTTCTTCTGGCGGATATTTGTTTTTTAGTTTTTCAGGCGTACAGCTGAAGTCATCCCAAACAAATTCTGCTCATTACGTCCTTCATATAAGGTCCAGTGTCGACGGAAAGAATCAGTTCCTTTCACATTACTAGTCAAGTGATCTTTAAAACGGAATTCTTTGTGCCCATAAGAATGGGTTGCTTTGGTATACATGTACACAAAGAAATTTTAGAGAAATTGGATGATTTATTCAGAAGAAAGGGTTTCACATATTAGGCAAGTCAAATATGCGTTGATCCGCATCTGCATCTGGCCCTTATGGAAGCTGATATTCAGCTTGCTATATGTTGACAGAGATGATGGATGTCCTCCAGAGGGATGTCGGTCAGCAGCGGCACCCTACACTGCACAGTGGAACGTTTCGATATTCCACGCCCCGCTTTCTGCCCTTCACGACAAGTCTTTCAGGGCTTACATGTCAGCAAGGTAACGCTCGCCCGCCCGCACGTGGCGAGGGTTTCCAGTGCTTGTCTTTATGCCTGCCATGTCCTACCTTGTCTAGCAAGGTCGCCGGATCTCTCTCGGGTTAAGAACATTAGGAGAATTATACGCAGAGTCCACCAATGAGGTTGGGATGTGACGATTTAATGCTCAAGTTAATCAAATCTGGCACGATACCCCTTAAGAGGTCATCCAAAAACTCTACCAATTGATGCCAAGCCCAATAGCTGCTTGCATAAGAGCCAGAGGTGGACTAAGTTGTTATTAACTCCATCAGTTTAGTAAGCACTTTCTCTTGAATAATTAGTCCATTTTTCGGGAATTGTAATCATTTGTATGTCTGTGCAAGTACGTCACTTCTGTCGATTTCTGTCCCATTCTGTAATTGCTTTGTGATGCGTCGTTTGTGTGTGCATAATTAAAGTCCCAGTTTCTAAACGCTGTAGAATGAAAACGCTGCTCAGAACGAAGTAAAACTTCAACATCATCATTATTGATGCAGGGGTGTAGTTGTGTAACAAAAATAAAAAAGTGAACAAAAATTTTGCAATATATGGAGCTGTAAGCGTCAGAATATGCACTCCAACAGATGTGCGACACACGGATATTCCTAAGTGTGTGCCTAAGACGCCCAACGTAATTGTCTCTATGAAGGATCACACGCTGGAAACTCTTTCACAAGAATGTTGACTGTATGCCAGTATTCCAGCAGGAGCTCCGGACGCTAAAAGACAAGAAAAAGGGAATTAATCTGAAGTGGGAAAATGATTACAAAATTCGAAGAGACAGGTTCTTTTGCAGTGTGATGTGGCAGATGGAGAAAATATGGCCACAGCATTACAGGTCCGATGAAGCGGTGGTATCCAAACAAGCAGCGCATGGAGAAAAAGCCAGCGGGCATGGTGTACAGAATCCTATGAAACATCTTGAATTGCTATCCATTCCAAATCACCCACGTTCAGTAGTTGCTCCCTGCTGACCTATTAACTGCAAGCAGGACATATGTGTGCTCTGTAATTTCTTGCTGACGTGGATGTGGACAATGAATGTTCATGGAACAACCTGTGGACAGCCCATTTCCATCTCCAAGGACATGTCCATACGCAGAACTGCAGAATACATCATCATCATCATCAGTTTTCTGCTATATTGACAGGTCCTTTGCCTCTCCATTTTCTGCGATCCATTCCTTCCTTCTTAAGGCTGCTGTATGTTGTACCGTCCATCACGTCATCCAGTATTTGAATCTCTTCCTTCTTCGCTTCATTTTCCCTTCTACATAACCTTCTAAAACTGTTTCTATCAGTCTTTCATTTTTTTTATTATATGTCCAATCCAGTTTCCTTTTTTTTTTCCTAGTGTTCTCACTTCTCGAGCGCGGGGTCCCGGCTCCAATTCACGGCAGGGTCAGCGATTTTCACCTGCCTCAAGATGAATGATTGTTGTTGTGTCGTCTTCATTTTCATTATTCATCCGCATTACGGTTGGAGGAAGGCAAAAACAAACAACCTCTATTAGGACCTAGTAAGGCGGTGCGGGTCTCTCACGTCGTTTGTTTCTTCTGCAGAATACAGGCAACGGAAAATCCGGACCCACATTAACCAGTACCGCTTCGTTCTGGAACGGTGACTGTATGGTGTCGGTTCGTTATCGCAGGGTCATATTTTTCGATAGATGAGTCCTGCGGGTCCTGTTACCTGTACCGTTACTGGTAAACTCTATGGAGTCTTTTGTCCACCAACGTAATTCCAATCCTTCAATAGTGTACATGTGCGGATAGGATCATTTTTATCCACGACGGAGCTCCCCTGCACCATGCAAAGCCAGTGAGGTGGCTGTACAGAGACATTTCCGAAATACCAGAATTGTCAGCCGTTATTCTCCGACAGCCCGGCTGTCAAGATTGCGGGATATTAATCTCAGTGACTTCTGGCTGTTGGGCTATCCGAAGAATGTTTCGTTGAGTTCATCAATTACGAAGGCATGCATTACGCAACGCATTCTGAACGTGATCCCGACACACGGCCTTGTATAGACTCATGTTCATTGCGTACACATAGAATGTGTCTTATGCCATGTAGTTAGTTGTTAATTCATCCACATATCATTTACACATCGATATCGGATGGATACGTCATCTTAAATGACAAGGGCCAAAAATTAAAAAAATATAACTAACTGATGGGTACACAAATATTTTCTGAAGTAGGACTACATTAACATGATGTGTTGTTAATTAATTGTATCACATCTTGGTTACTGGTCACACTATGCAACAACACACACTACATTACAGACCATACTTAACACGCACGCACACACTCACACACACACTCAAGCACACACACACACACACACACACACACACACACACACACACACACACACACTTTAAGCTCGTATTTCGACGATACTTCCACCATTCTGATAAACTCTTCGTAAAATTGCGTTTCCTGTCTGATATAGCTGAGTCAACGTCCCAGTAGTAACCCGGTTGGGCACATATTTCAATACGGTTTTATGTAGTGTGATGTGGTGGTGAGTTTAATAAATAATTTTATTAATGCACTGTGCATTGCCACAATAATAATTCTTAGGGTGCAGGTATTGTGTCAACACGGCAACTGTTAAAATATCTGCATAAAATATTTTACTTTTCTTGCTTTATTGTAATTTTAGATTGATCCTTCGACATTTTCTACAAATGCTTAGGAAGACCCTTTAGACAAAAGGAGAAAGGATCAAAGAGGAAGTAAGCTAGGCCGTTGCTACCATTAGGCAAGACAAGGCAGCAGCCTAGGGCGGCAAAATGTTAGAGGCGGCAAAGAGCCGGAAAAATTAAGTTCAAATCACACAGCGAAAAACTTGAGCAGATGAGGAGAAAAAATGAAATACAGGAAAAATTTAAAACGCCAAATTTTTTTCAAAAGCATGCGGAACAGTTACTTATTAGTCTTTACCTACCCTGACAAAAGTAAATGCATTGCGTTCACCTACCTCTAAGATAAAACAGCTGCTGCTGATGCCTTTGGCTTAGTGTTCGACGAGCACCGTCAGAACACAATGGGCCATAAGCAGTTGCTAGTCCCTAATTTAGCACCGCTGATTCCACGGAAGGAAAAGAGCAGGTGTCTTTAGACAACCACAACATCTGTGCCTTTCCAGGAGTCGAATCCAGACATATCGCCGATGTATGATTAGAAACCAGTTGCTTAGGCCACTGCACCACAAGGCGTCATTTATTTATATACTCACTAGAACGTTGATTCTAAAAAGAATAAGATTTATTCCTCGTGCTAAAAATATTCCAATTACAACAGAAACGAAATAACACCACAATTATTCAGATGACCTAGTTTGATGATTTGGCCTGTCTCCCACCAGTACAGCATAATTTCTAAATTCAGTGGAAACTTCATTCACATTTAGTCCATTTTCTTACCATTAATTAAATAAGTAATGATGCAAATTTGGTTGCAATTGTATATTCCGTTGAGTTCCAGTTTAAAATGTTCAGCACATTCTTCTACATCGAATAATTTGTTAAATTTAAAACACTGAGGAAACAGTTAAAACCTGAGGACATTTGTTGTTCTTAATCAATTTTAAAGTGACTGAGGACAATGCATGAAAAGGGAGCCCTTTCCGCAGACAGTGAAAACATCTGGTCACAATACTCAAAGCACAATGGAAGAAAAATGACTCTGAGCACTATGGGACTTAACTTCTGAGATCATCAGTCCCCTAGAACTACTCAAACCTAGCCAACCTAAGGACATCACACACATCCATGCCCGAGGCAGGATTTGAACCTGCAACCGTAGCGGTCGTGCGGGTCCAGACTCTAGCGCCTATAACCGCTCGGCCACTGCGGCCGGTGCACAATGAAATATTTTCATTGTTGTTCCATTGGATTTTGGTAGTGTTGGAAAGTGGGGGGGCGAGGGACTGTCGAAGAGACTGATGTCAGTAAAAAAAGGGAGCGTTATTTTTCAGTTCGCGCCTAGGGCGGCAAAACACTTAGAAACAGCTCTCGAAGCAGTATCAAAGAAAACGTTTTCACTGTTAATGCCACCTTTTTTTTCTAAGTTCAAGCCCACATCTATTTATTAATTAATTCTTTGTTTAGCAAGAGCCTTATTTCAGGAATACATTATCTGAATTTCACAAAATAGCAGAAGTTTAATGAAAGAGGATTTCGTTCCACAGTAGACTACGGGATCTTAATGAAGTAAATGAATACCAAGTACAGACTCTTTCATTTTTCCTTTCACTTAATGAGTCAGAATATCTCATTTTTAGTTGACGATGTAAATCGAAATGGCATAATTCCTGCATTCTTCATTGCTGTTATTTCATAAAGTCTAGTTTCGGAGGAATACGCCAAACAGGGAATATTTGCGCACGGGCGACCCTAAAGACAACGCAGTAGTTTCGAGAAATCCACGCCCAGTATCGTCTGCTTATGTAATAAGAAGTGAGCGACTAGCAGCGGTACTTGAACAAACATCTGGGTGTCAGAAACTGTGGGACCTGACGTAGAGATTCTAGGATCCTATTCTGCAGTATCACAATCCGCGCGTTCTTCTAGGAGCTGTCTTTCTCTGTAGGCGTCTACTTCCAGTTTGTGTGTGACGTGCAGACAGTTTGCCATTACGGCAGGTGTTTGATAACGTTGAAGCCAGTTGGCAAACAGAGTAAGAGGTTTCTCAAAACTTGTCACTTTTTCAACAAAAAAAAGTACTTTTCTCACCTGTGTACTTTTCACATTAGATATAACGCAAGATTTCAGATATTTAGAAGTATTCCCTCCATCTAACTCTGAAATTAACGTAGAAGATATTCGTCAACTGTTAACATTACGCTATAAAGTTCTTTCCTCTTATTCGACGTCATAACTAAAATTGAGTACGCATCGCGTGTGGGAAGTGATTACTTCTTACATGAAGTCAACTCGTAGTTGCGAATGATGACTACCATCAGTTGTAGGATGGAATTTTGTTCGTTGTATTTGGTTGTGGCGGACGTCACATGACATCCATTGAAGTTCGTTGTTGATGCTTTCACTCAGTTTTTTTTATTTTTTTTATTCCAGAGATCAGTCAGCTCTCTAACAGAACACGCTGAGCTATCCATGCACGACGCACGGCCACACCCAAACTTCCACATGTCGTCAACCATGCGTCTGCGACCTTTCCTCGTACATCCGTTATGTATATTCCCGGACAGGTCAGACGTTGTACTCGAAAATCACTTGCGCGGTATTGGCAGATAAATATGATATTGCACTGCCTGTGTTTTTAGATAACGATGCGAAGTTTGGACATGCATGCACACAGGACTGCAATATCTTAGTTACGTATGGCCGAGGTGCTGTGTAAGACAAGTGTGTTCAGTAATACTAAAATCAGAACAGTTTAACAAAGATAAACTGACACGTCTTTGGCGTGTTTTAAACAATGCGCTTCCGGCGGTTTTATTCATGGCATTAACACGATATCACCTTGACAAACAGTAACATGCACTCTAATGCACTCATTACGAAATACTTCTGAATGTTAAATCTGTTCAAATGGAACTAAAAATTCAAATGGGCACAAGCCTTTACCAATGGTCTTGTGTGTCACAGAAAAGTTGAAATGCTAACGAAATCAAGCATAACTATTTCCTACTTCAGTCACAATGACCACCTTCTCCATAACAAGTCACTTTACTTCCTACTGTAAGCTTCATTTTTAACATATAACTGTGTTTAAAAACTATAACTGCTTACGAGTACATGAAAATTCTAATACAAATGCTTATCTTAGGTAAGTCAACTAAGAAAAATGTAAAAATAGGATAAAAGATGTTTATCGGTACAATTAATTTGTTTACAAACATAATTTCTTCTTCTAATTTATATTGCTTTTTCCCCTATTTTTGGTTTGCAGCGTCTGTATATTATCCTATTCCACATTTGCCAATGTTATTTCCAGTATGCTGACAAATTATCTTTTTAATGTTACCGATCCCCGTTGGTTATACAGTAGCCCATTTCCACGCAAATAACAAAGTTGTAAAGTTAACAACCCCTCATAAATTAATTATGTAACTGTGGTGATATCCCTGTAACTACGCTGTATTGTTATATATATATATATATATATATATATATATATATATATATATATATATATATATATATATATATATTCCAGGAAATTGAAATAAGAAAACCGTGAATTCGTTGTCCCAAGAATTATTGACACATTCCTGGGGTCAGATACATCACATGACCACACTGACAGAACCACAGGCACATAGACACAGGCAACAGAGCATGCACAATGTCGGCACTAGTACAGTGTATATCCACTTTTCGCAGCAATCCAGGCTGCTATTCTCCCATGGGGACGATCGTAGAGATGCTGGATGTAGTCCTGTGGAACGGCTTGCCATGCCATTTCCACCTGGCGCCTCAGTTGGACAGCGTTCGTGCTGGACGTGCAGACCGCTTGAGACGACGCTTCATCCAGTCCCAAACATGCTCAATGGGGGACTGATCCGGAGATCTTGCTGGCCAGGGTGGTTGACTTACACCTTCTAGAGCACGTTGGGTGGCACGGGATACATGAGGACGTGCATTGTCCTGTTGGAACAGCAAGTTCCCTTGCCGGTCTAGGAATGGGAGAACGATGGGTTCGATGACGGTTTGGATGTACCGTGCACTATTCAGTGTCCCCTCGACGATCACCAGAGGTGTACGGCCAGTGTAGGAGATCGCTCCCCACACCATGATGCCGGGTGTTGGCCCTGTGTGCCTCGGTCGTATGCAGTCCTGATTGTGGCGCTCACCTGCACGGCGCCAAACACGCATACGACCATCATTGGCACCAAGGCAGAAGCGACTCTCATCGCTGAAGACGACACGTCTCCATTCGTCCCTCCATTCACGCCTGTCGCGACACCACTGGAGGCGGCTTCACGATGTTGGGGCGTGAGCGGAAGACAGCCTAACGGTGTGCGGGACCGTAGCCCAGCTTCATGGAGACGGTTGCGAATGGTCCTCGCCGATACCCCAGGAGCAACAGTGTCCCTAATTTGCTGGGAAGTGGCGGTGCGGTCCCCTACGGCACTGCGTAGGATCCTACGGTGTTGGCGTGCATCCGTGCGTCGCTGCGGTCCGGTCCCAGGTCGACGGGCACGTGCACCTTCCGCCGACCACTGGCGACAACATCTATGTACTGTGGAGGCCTGACGCCCCACGTGTTGAGCAATTCGGCGGTACGTCCACCCGGCCTCCCGCATGCCCACTATACGACCTCGCTCAAAGTCCGTCAACTGCACATATGGTTCACGTCCATGCTGTCGCGGCATGCTACCAGTGTTATAGACTGCGATGGAGCTCCGTATGCGACGGCAAACTGGCTGACACTGACGGCGGCGGTGCACAAATGCTGCGCAGCTAGCGCCATTCGACGGCCAACACCACGGTTCCTGGTGTGTCCGCTGTGCCGTGCGTGTGATCATTGCTTGTACAGCCCTCTCGCAGAGTCCGGAGGAAGTATTCCTGATCCCTCTCCAGCTGTGAAAACGACCACAGCAAGTGAATAGGTGAAGAGGGGAGTCAACTAATTAAACTAACCCACATGAGAGGTAATTATCTGTTCAATACGTGTTATACTGTGGAGCTTTTCGTTTGTTGGAAAGATATTTTTAACAACCCTGTATTATCTGGATTCAACGTAAGATGTATGTATTTTGAGGGTCGTATTTGCCCATACACTGGCTCATTGCTTCTGTTTTGCACTGTTCAACTGTGTATCTTGTTTCCAATCACATTGAAAATTTCTTTTTATGCCTCTCTAGGATATCAGCGTTAATGTAACTGGCTTAGAGTTAGAATTCCCCGATATGTTTTGATTTGGAGTTAATTTTATTCATGTCGATTTGGCGATGCATTCTTGCTGGGAGCACTGTGTGGATACTGCCTGAACGTTTGTTCAGCAGTACTATATTTCTCTTAGGGAGCAACGCAATTAATTTTCTATTGATGTGAACATATTCAAGCCCGCCAGACTCCTTCGATTTGGCTGGCATGTCATACGGCATCTTGAATATGCTTCCCCTCTTTATGTATCTCCTAGTCAGAAGCAATATCCTGCTGTCTTTCATTTTTGGAGTGGGAAGAAACTCCGCGCAGCAATTCGTAAGTACTACTGACTCTATTTCTTTTTTCAAGTTAGGTTCTCGACGTACCGGTTATTTTCCGTTATTGCCATTCGCAATTTGGTTGTGACGGATCTCCAGTTTTTTTGCTGTCATATTTCGTGGGAACTTGTCTAAAATGTCTTTCAGTATCTTTTGATTGTTCACAATTTGTGCCAACGATATATCTAGGTTGCTGAATTCTCTAATTTTTGCTATTTGGCTTTTGTTATCACTGAATTCTCCCGAAGACGCGACGCTATTTCTGTAAGTGTCTCGTTTCATGGAAGCTAACCCCTCTTCACGTCTTACTAGGACAGCAACATGTTCAGCATACGCTCTCATGACGAAAAGAAGCCTAGAGAGTGGATACCCACGCCACAAAGTGAAAACATTAAAGAACATTGTTATCGATCCACTAACTTTTACCCTGGCAGATCTGCCAGTGATGATATTCGAACGTGGTACACTCTCTTACAGTCTGTGAAGAGTCATACTGTTGTTATTCATTTCTCTTTTCTTCTTCTCGGTAGTTATTTTGTATCAGCGATACTATAGGGTCACAAACAAAACAAGGCGAGAGATGTTCTTCAAATTTTTAATTCCATTAGATTCATCTGTTCGTCTCTATACGCGATTGCGGGCGGACGTATTGGGAGTTCCTCCGAGTTAATAATGTTAAAAATAATGCGTATTCCAATTGTACATTAAAAAGTGTTATAAAGATAGCAAAGTTTATTCGCACAGTCACTGTCTGTTCATTATTCATCCTACATCAAGAGACTCGAAGTTAACAATAATTCGCCTGAGCAGAGGAGTGGGGGATCCGGAACCAGTATTTTCATATCAATATCCATGCACAATAGCGGCAACAAAACAAGGATTTACGAACGTTAAATGCTGAATATATGTATTAAATAGTGAAGGTCTGTTTACATTAGTGCCAGTAAAAGTTCACCCAGAATATGAGTACTTTCCAACTGTTTTTCAGTTATTCTTTCGACATTTTCCTTTTAATTATATAAGCCGCAGATTTTTTATTATGATTTCCAATAAATACAGTCCGCCCGCCACTATTCGAAGCCTGCTTTCACCATTAATTTCATTGTATATTGATGGTCGACAATATAAAATTCATGAATAATACAGCGCATTTGAGTGAACAACTACTGAAATAATGTCTCAAATTTCAGAAGCGGCTGACATTATAGTCCTTCTGGGAAAGCAAATATAATATTTTTTGACTACCTTTTTAAGCAACGGGACCATCTTGCTATTAATAGCTCTGGCGACATTTTTGTGGCCAAAATTGGAAATTTGCGATCTTATGGAACCAAATTGCTGAGGTCATTGGTCCCTAAGCTTAGACACTACTTAATCTAAATTATACTAACTTACGCTAAGAACGACACACACACACATGCCCGAGGGAGGACTCGAACCTCCGACGGGGGTAGCGACGAGGACCACGAAAGGACGCCCCAGACCGCGCGGTTACCCCGCGCGGCAGAATTTGTAGCTTAACAATGTAATGGGCTACAAGTTTTCAAACATTTTAGGACTCTCTTCGTAAGGAGAACAATTCTGACCTCTTTCATGTGCTTAGGCATAATCCTACCACTAATTCTGTCATTTGAAATAGCAGTAAAAGTAGTCCCGATTGTATCCCAGAATTTGTGATAAAGGTATTTCGGAATTCCGCCCAGTCCTGGAGATTCTTGAGCAGATGACTTCACAATGAATTCTAGTACTTCATCCACGCTAAAATCAGCTGAAATTCTTTACTGTCCTCTTCAATGACTTTCCTGTTTACCTGATGTGTGCCTTCAATTATCAAATTCTTATCGGCTTCACTCACCGAGTAGGCTTTTTGGCCTTGTATTTTACTCACGATCTCGTTTTGTGAGAGAATCTATTTTCCTCCAGTGTTTACAGCTCGCCCAGGAAAGTAAATTTGTGGTTAGTTTGATATTTGATGAGGTGATACATTGACGCTGTCTCGACTTTAACTATCCAGCTTGCTTTGGATCTGATCATCTAGACTATATAACTGTTGCCTCTTGGTGGTGATGAGTTTTGTCTTAATTATCTTTATGTGTTGCATGTTCCAGTTTCTAAGATTGAGTTTTTCGTACAGTTCTGTAAGGAACGTGAAGTAAAATACCACGGTTTTCTTCACTTCATGAGTTCTATGAGTTATTAGACATGTTCGTAACGGTGTCTTAGTCTAGTCTAGTCTAGTCCACCATTTGGCTTCGACGTGAAGTTGTCGAGTGAACGAAGGCAGTAATTCTGTTGTGGCAGCATTACCCAAGTCATCTAGGTGGCACAGTCTCCATTTTCAAGTTGTTTGCCTAGGGTTAGTGTTACAGATAACGCACAGTGAACTGAGAATGACCGCTGTAGTGAGTACTTGTTCAATGTTCAGGTACAAGCTGTCATATTCATTCTATTGATACTGTTGCGCGAAGTGTACCGCGGAAAAAGTATATTTACTGGTTGTGGTGTTTTAATTACTTTACCCGCATTCCTCAACCGGAATCTTTGACAAGGCAGTGTAATTCATTATTACAGCTGAAATTCCGTCGCAGGTCTTTCGCATAACGTACACAGTTACAGCACAGATTAGGGAAACCTTGTCATAATACATTACATCATTTCCTACTGTTAGTAGGAGAGTTCCCAACAAACATTAACTTTAAAACTCAAATTTGCTCGTTAATGAACACCAACTGCCAATATATGTACCTGCTGAAACGACTGGTCACTACGGAGGCTAACTGCCAGAGCTATGCATTGTTAACAGGAGCAAGATAACGCCGTCTTATTCGAAAATTCTTGTGTTGCATAAAACAGTATAGCAACCCAGTGCTACTGACAAGTAAGGACAGGATCCGGCGTTTCATATAGGAGGGGTTCCGCTGCGCTTAAACATTTCTTAAGGTACTTTCAGTTCTCACAGCAGTGGGATGTATACAAGAACTTGGCAGTCTTGCAAACTGGTGAAAACAGTTACTAATTTTGGTCATATTACTACTAGCGAAACACCTGTGTTTGAAACCATCATTTGACACATCTTCCCACTCGCAGAGGCTTTCCATGTAATTTTTCCCCTATCCGCTTTCTCCTCTGCAGTTAACAGTGCAATTACCATTCCATGCTTAATGTTACCAACCTTGATTTTAATTTCACCGAAGGTTGTTTTTACTTTTCTACATATTGAGTCAGTCCTTCCGACAGTACTTTATGTATTTCCTCCCTTCTTTTCATGCAGTCATTTCACATTAGCTTCCCTGCATCTACATCACATCTACATACCTACTCCGCAATCCACTATACGGTGCGTGGCGGAGGGTACCTCGTACCACAACAAGCATCTCTCCCTGTTCCACTCCCAAACAGAACGAGGGGAAATGACTGCCTTTATGGCTCTGTACGAGCCCTAATCTCTCTTATCCTATCTTTGTGGTCTTTCCGCGAAATATAAGTTGGCGGCTGTAAATTGTACTGCAGTCAGCCTGGTTCTGTAAACTTCCTCAGTAGCGATTCACGAAAAGAACGCCTCCTTTCCCCCAGAAACTCCCACCCGAGTTCCTGAAGCATTTCAGTAACACTCGCGTGATGATCGAACCTACCAGTAACAAATCATGCAGCCCGTCTCTGCTTCTATGTCTTCCCTCAATCCGACCTGATAGGGATCCCAAACGCTCGAGCAGTACTCACGAATAGGTCGTATTAGTGTTTTATAAGCGGTCTTCTAAACAGATGAACCACATATTCCCAAAATTCTGCCAATGAACCGAAGACGACTATCCACCTTCCCCACAACTGCCATTACATGCTTGTCCCACTTCATATCACTCTGCAATATCACGCCCAAATATTTAATCGACGTGACTGTGTCAAGCGCTACACTACTAATGGAGTATTCAAACATTACGGGATTCTTTTTCCTATTCATCTGCATTAATTTACATTTATCTATGTGTTGAGTGAATTGTAATTCTTTACACCTATCACAAATCCTGTCCAATTCATCTTGTATCCTCCTACAGTCACTCAACGACGATAGCTTCCTGTACACCACAGCATCATCAGCAAACGGCCGCATATTGCTATCCACCCTATCCGAAAGTTCATTTATGTAGATAGAAAACAGCAGCGGACGTACCACACTTCCCTGGGGCACTCCAGATGATACCCTCACCTCCGATGAACACTCACTATCGAGGACAACATACTGGGTTCTATTACTTAAGAAGCATTTATTTCATTGCTATGTAATTTACTTAAACAGAAGATACAAAGAAAGCTTTCTTAATACAGGATGTGTCATAATATTTGCATCAAACATCTAGGGTATAGATTTCGCCAGAGAGAAGAACGTCTGTTAGAGACAAAAAATTGCTGATGAATCCCGAAAACACTAGGAGCCTTTTTTAAATGAATTTTCCAGCCCTAATACGACGAGATTTCACCGAACTTGCATGTGTGCCACTTAGCGTACTACCTACCCCAGAAAGAAGATGGCGATTTTCAACAAGTAGATCTTAAGAACTAGTGTCTCTGAGTGGAGAAAGAAATGTTATGAGCCAATGTGGAGCAGGTGACTGCATTACAAACAACACATATTGCATGTGTATCTGGCGAGTGCCTACGAACCGCCAGCTACGAGGGAATGAGCAAAAATAACAGAGGCATACTTCCAAAGATAGCAAGGCCAAATAAGTGCGAAAAGTGTCGCAGAATCAGCTTAACATCTCATGCATCCAAACCGTTGACAATAATGATATAAAGAAGAATGGAATCGAAAACTGAGAACCTATTACATGACGAACGATTTGGTTGCATGAAATATAAAAGCACCAGAGAAGCAGATTGAAGAAAAATCAGGACACTGTCATAGGATTTATCAACCTAGAAAAAATGTTCAGCATTGTAAAATAGTGCAAGATGTTCCAAATTCTGAGAAATTAGGCATAGGGAATGGCGGGTAAAAATATAGTATGTACAAGAACCAAGAGGGGACAAGACTGGAAGACCAAGAACGAAGTGATCGGATTGAAATGACTGTAAGAAAAAAATGTTCAAATGTGTGTGAAATCTTATCCAAGGACAAACACACGCTCCCATGCCCGAGGGAGGACTCGAATCTCCGCCTGTACCAGTCGCTGAGTGTAAGACAAGGACGAAGTCTTTCATCCCTACTGCTCAATCAATACATCGAACACCCATGGCAGGAATGAAAGAAAAGTTTAAGAGTTGGAAAAAATGTCAAGGTAATAGTATACCACTGATGAGATTTGCGGATCACATTGGTATTCCCAATGAAAGTGTATAATAATTAAAGAGTCACTTGAATTGAATGAAAAGTCTAATGTTTACAGAATATAGATTGAGAGAAAAGCCGAAAAAGAAATAAATAATCAGAAATATCAGATATGAGAATAGGGAGAAACTTTACATAAAAATTGCTAATCACGAAATAGACAATGTTACGTTCTGCTATCTTGGAAGGAAAATAGCTCACGAAGGACGGAGCAAGGCCGACACAAGAGTCAGTCTAGTATATGCAAAGAAGGTTATGCCAGGCCATGAGCATAGTGGAGTAATTTCAGAGTATCTACGTTTGAGCACATCTCGTATGGTAGTCACTCACGGACAGTGGAAAATCGGAATAGAAGAGAAGTGCTTCGGATGTACAGAATAATTATGAAAAATTAGATAGTCTGATAGGATGTAGAATGCGGAGGTTCTCTGCAGAATCGGCGAAGACAGGAACGTATAGAAAACACTGACAAGAAGAATGGACAGCGGGATATGATATGTGTTACTGTATCGGGGTACTAGAGGGCGCTGCAGAGGGTGAAAAGTGTAAGGAAGAGAGAGAGATTAGAATACGTCCAACAAATAACTGAGGACGTAGGACACATGTGCTTCTCCGAGACGAAGAAGTTAGCCCAGGAGAGAAATTCCTGACAGGTCGCATCAAGTCATTCAGAATAGGGTAACATAACAAAATAATAAATAAATACATATATAAAATAAAGAATAAAAACAAGAATAGAAGCCTAGCGTCGCCGATAAGAGTAAGCAAATATATTTTCTTTTACACATATTGTTGCCTATGAGCTGGTCTACACGTTTGATCCAAATACTTAGAAACACCATGTATATGGGTGTAACGTCTCTAAATACAAAGTGCTCTCTTCTGACATTCACTTAACGTGATATTTTTGATATGCAAGTCGTTTGATAAACTGAAAATTTAAGAGGGCGACGCGATTTGATAATTTTTTTAATGTCCATGAGAAGCCACAGCGATCGTACTTAAAATTTTAAGAAAGGAAGCAGTTCAGACTGCCATAAAAAACGAATAATTACTACAATTTGAGGTGTTTTTCTGTTAAAATGTCTCTGATTAAGAGTAAAAATAATTAATTATTGTTGATTCGGACACCTTTCTTGATGAAAGCACTGGAATAAAGTTATAATGAGAGCATTTATTAGAATTGGTATACACACACAGCAATCACTTTACACTGCACTAGAGTTTATTTAAAATTCGTGGTATTAATCTTCCTGTGGGTAAAGCCATGGCATTAACCGCCAAAAACTACGTTGTCAAAAACCTCTGTTTAAAATACAGAGCCGTACATCGCGTAACCTTCTATCACACAATTTTTCCACAAATTTATTCCAGATTAAAGGGAGCCAGGAGAGACGTCTAAACAATATTAACATACAGTCCCGAAATTATAAGGCCTTATGAAAAACAGGGTTTAAAACTTAGGAAGAGCAGTCGTGTAATGGCAGTATTACCTTATTAAAAATTCTGGATTACATTCATTAGAGAAAAGGCATTTTTAACACCGCCGAGCGGTTAAAAGACCGATGACAATGGCGCCGTCTCTTTGTACTCGCGGAAGAGTCCCTCATTTCCGCGGCTATAAAATGTTTCGCACCCTTAATTAAACTTCAGAGACGGGCCACGAGTCATGAATAAATTCGCGCTCACTGCCGCAAAGGATGCTGGGACCGCGGCGTCGGCACGCTGGCTCGTCACAGCTTGGCAATTTGTCTGACTGTCCCAAGTTTACCCTGTTCCGTGACCAGTCAGCCGCCTAGTTAAATGAAGAGCCGTGGCGCCTTACACAAAGAAGGGAAAGGGGCACGTGTCGAAAATCCTGTTCCCTAACTTTCCTAACAAGTACGTACTTGAACAATAAAATATCTCCACTAGGTATTTTTTGGGATCTTTCCAAGAAGTCTTACTTTTGAAAATCATGTTACATTCGGAGAAAAATCCTTTTTTGAGACTGCACACACAAACTGGCTTGAATCGTAGTAATAAACAGAACACACAGTGCTGGGCAGAATGACTCAAACAATGATCCAAGGGTATAAAAATTTAGCGACTGGTAAGATATCACAAAGGGATTGCCTCTGGGCTCATATTTTGGTCCAGTACTGATCCTTGTGCATGAGAATGACTGTCGACTTACCACCCAACAAGCAGAGTTCGTACTTTTGCCGACGATATTAATATTTCAGGAAATCCGATTAGAAAGAAAGGAACAGAAAAGATTGTATTTGAGAAAACACATTATATTTAGTTCTTCACAACATATAGAATCAGACTAGTAACTGAAAAGGACATGAGAATCACTCAGTAAACAAGGCAGAACACTCCAAAATTTTGTGTGTGTATATGGATGGAAAGTTGAACTTGAAAAGATATATTACTGAGCTTCTTAATCAAATAAAATTCTGTTACCTTTGATCTTCGTAAAATTGCAGGTTATGGAAACAAACAAATAAACCACGTTGTCGTATTTCAACTTAATAGAGTTATTTCAGACACACACACACACACACACACACACACACACACACACACACACACACATTGGTGAGAATTTTCTCTTCTACGACGGTAATTTTAGTGCTGAATATAGTTTTGTCATAAAAAGTAATTTTACCTCTTAAACTGGTAATATATCATCAGCTAACACATTAAAATGCTTTGACTACCATCATACCTCGAAGTTTTGACTACAGACTAATGTGGAAACTCTGCACGCTATTAATATACCACAAAGCCATCACTACCTTGGGGAACAAGGAGATTACATACCTATGCCATTATCCACACCAAAAAAACCTAGGTTTCACACATTGTCTTTTATGCTAGTGCCACTCTCTGCTACTCATCGAACTCTATGCTCTTCTCTTTGCTTGTCGCATCCGACTACCCCCTGCCATGTCATCCTCTCCTATGACACCTGAGCATCTCAGACTGGCACATTCATTGAAAGTCCTTAATTACGCTCTCTCATCAAAATTATCCGTTCACCCGCATGTAATGAGGAATTGAGCCCTGTGTAGGCGGAGTGACGTACGACGTAATAGCCTTTTCGATTTGTGAACTGTTACACTTATCGAAACGCGATATTCGACAAATGCTGGAGAGTCGAAGGGCACTTATGTTATATTTTTGGTTAAAATTCTTAGCTCTGGTATCAACTAAGACTTAGAAGTAGGTAAGATTATTAAAATGGAAATTAATACTTTTTATAAATGCATTCGATAGTTATTGAGAAAACAATAATAGTGAACCAGCGTTTGTTATTGTTGATATTTAAGTAAAAAAGTTCGAGAAATGTCCTAGAATCTACAGGATGGTTGGAAACCGTATTTTCGGTTGTAATCTACCACCTCCTTCCTAGTTTCTGCCATTGCTCACCTATGTGCAAAAGTTTATCTGAAGATTTGACAGGAGTTACATTACAATGAACTTTTTAATTTACTTATCTTTTATTGTAGAGCTGGATCCAGTTGTTCTCGTCCAGGGGTCTGATCCTTGAAGCTGAAATTCTCACATTGCAGGTCCTCATGGTTCAACTTATGTCAATAATTTTGAAGAAGGTCGTTGCAGAACATTTGTTTTTAAGTTAATTTAGTTTGTCATAGTTTGATATATCACACAGTCTTTTGAATTTTCTCATTAACAAGCCCAAAATCACATTGCTTCCTCCAGATACAAAAATACGACCGATCACATTACAGGAAAGCTTACTACTACCTTCTCTCTGCGGTAATAACAATATTGCAATAGTTTAAAATGTTTATTGACAAATGAATTTCTATTAGTTTCGATTATTATTTCGTACATGAATCTAGAAACATAAACAGTGCTAGTTTATGTTATTAACAAGAGATATTTTAAGTGTGACAAATATTTGGTAACTTCCAATGTTACTAAAAGCAACAAGTTTAACTTAACATACCGAATTAATTCCTATCGATTGTCAGATCGAAAATAAATTAATCTCTTTTCATAAATTTTAGCATGAAATATAACGTATTGTGTATAAAATTATAAGAAACTTTTCAGAAAAACAGCTGAGATAATAATGACCTATAAAAACTTGGAAAAATATTACTGATATCGACTAATGCCGTTCATAAATTTTAGCATGAAATATAACGTATTGTGTATAAAATTATAAGAAACTTTTCAGAAAAACAGCTGAGATAATATTGACCTATAAAAACTTCGAAAAATGTTACTGATATCGACTACTGCCGTTGAGGGAAAGTAGTGCTAGAGGAGGACGTACGTTTACAAGGAGGAAACACAGTCAAGCAGGCGCCGCAGACCAGGCTGCGTAGTTGTACACCGTAAAGTCGGCCTGTGCCACGAGAATTATGTTTTATTTCTCCTTGAGCCAAATTGCGACGTAGATTCTGGTACTTCTAAGAATGATGTATTTGGAAATACCACATAGGCTAGAATCTAGCATATCCCAAAGGGCTTAGGAAAACTATTCTAGATTTGTGTATCTTCCCAAGCTTAAGTGAGCTGAAACAGAGAAATCAGTTGTTCATTCCTCAAAAATAAAGGGGTCTTATTAAGATTACAAATTACATTAGAAAAAAACAAAATTTATGACTGGCATCAAAAATGCACCTTCTGATCTCAAAATTGGTAATAACTACATATCTCGAGTAAAAGAATTTAAATATTTAGGTGAATGGATTGCAGAAAATTGTAATGAGAAGCAATCTGTCAGATCAAGAGACCAGAAAATGGAGACGGCGTTTCAGTTAACAAAGAACATTTACAACCAAAAGAATCTCTCGTGGAACTGAAAAATACGACACTACACAACAGTAATTAAACCCGAAGCTCTCTACACATCTGAGACACTAAACCTTCAACACAGAACACTAACTGACGAATTAGAAGTGAAAGAACGTAAAATAATGAGGAAAATCCTAGGACCAAGAAAGGAAGATGGTGTGCATGATCCAAAAACCAATGCAGAAATATATCAAAATATCTCCAAAACAACAGACACAATGCGCATGAGAAGAATCCACTTCATGGTTCATTTAGAAAGAATGGACTCAAACAGGTTAACGCACAAAATCCATACATTTTTAAAGGACAAAACTACAAGACCAAACTGGTACAAACAGACGGAAAAAGACCTGAGAGAATTAGGGTTTCCAAATCTACATGATAGAAATGAAATCAGAAAAATCACAAACACACTCGGTTTTGAGGAAGAAGAGAGAAAAACTAACCGACTTACGTGGTCTACGCAACGAAATATAGCCCATTCGTTGTTTATGAAGGAATACTGGGCGAAAAGGAAGGCCAACAAGTGTTGATTACGCGTGGTCCTAAGTGATCCATCCGCGAAGAAGAAGAAGAAAAAAGAGGTCTTATTCGCTGCGAAAAGCAGCTTCTTTATTAAATATGTGTTAGCAGGAACATTTGACCTACCTTTTCCTGTGCTTCTTAGAGGTAAAATACACGTTGTCGGACAACTGTCTCTATCTACACTGCTCTAAATTACATCACATGGTATTCTTAACGAAATGTCGTTTCATGTTAAAGGTAAGCGCATAATGACAGTATTACCAGCTACGTGCTATAAAGACAGTATACTTATTTGATACTGCGGTGTAACATGGTACACACGTAATTGTAATAAACAACTTACTAACCGAAAGAACGATGAACAAATGTAATTATAGTGGATGATATAATAGAGCATTCTACGGCGGTGTGACGACATATCTCGTCTGACGTAGCTTTAGATAGCATCTATGAGTGCTCCCCAAAGAAAGAAATGAAAATGAGTGAAGCAAGCCATTTAGCGACAGAATTTCGTCCTGTACAGCGTCCAAGAAATTTCTCATTCAGTATTTCCTTCCGAAAATGGGACGAGTGAGCTGGAAAATTGTCGCGTTGCAGCCGCATACACTGTCGATTATCCAGTGGTTCCTCTTCTAGGATAACCGGCAGAATGTTAGAAAGTGTGCGTGCGGATGATGAAGTAAGGTACAACAATGTAATTTTCTATGATGCTGCACAATACCGTTGCTCTCTACGGTCGTTGATGTTGCACCTGACGACACCAGTGTCAATTTTCGGTTGCCCAGCAGAGCATGTTAGCAAATTTACATCAGCGTGGTTGGTAAACGTTGCTTCATGAGTGAAGCGCACACGTATGAAAAACATAAGGGCGTCTCTCAGTTGCTTAAGGGGAAACCGATAAAATTATGTACGACATTCGAAATGACGATCCTCGAGTGCCTGATGTAGTGACAGATGATACGGTTGGAAATTGTGTTGATGGGGAGCTGCTAATTGCCCTCATCAGCCAGATTCCACATTCTTTGGCAGTGTGTCCGGTACCTCTCCGCGGATTCATGAGCGTCGCGGTGAGGGCAGCTTCTTCGTGCTCTCTGCCAGTCTCATTCTTCATTCTTGTCCTCTTTTGGACATTCAAGCAGCCTGCCCGCACAAGCGTATTAGTAATTCGTGCAATTGCCTGGCGCGTCGGATTTTGGCGATCAGGACAGATAGCACTACCCAACTGTACTGTTATTATGGCGTTTCCCTTACATTCATCAAATAAAAGTAGTATACTCAACATCTCACTGGTGTACACGTATGCACGCAGTGAATGCTGAAGCAGAAATGAGCGGCCTGCAGTGCAGAGAAGTAAACAGGCAAATACGTTGACATTTTGACACAGTGTAGCACGGAAGATCTACTCGCGGTTATTTCCACCGCTTATGCCAATAACGGCCACCGCGCTCTCAAGTTCCCCACATTTCTTGAATTTTCTTACGACTGGTTTCAACGACAACCATGACATACGCCACATCACTGTTAGCGTCTTCTCATTAGCTACTGAATGCAGTTATAAAAAGTATACTATTCTACACTAATGGCCATTAAAATTGCTACACCAAGAAGAAATGCAGATGATAAACGGGTATTCATTGGACAAATATATTATACTAGAATTCACAAGTCAGTACATTTTCACGCAATTTGGATCCATAGATCCTGAGAAATCAGTACCCAGAACAACCACCTCTGGCCATAATATCGGGATTCATACGCCTGGGCATTGACTCAAACATAGCTTGGATGGCGTGTACAGGTACAGCTGCCCATGCAGCTTCAACACCATACCACAGTTCATCAAGACTGGTGACTGGCGTATTGTGACGAGCCAGTTGCTCGGCCACCATTGACCAGACGTTTTCAGATGGTGAGAGATCTGGAGAATTTGCTGGCCACGGCAGCAGTCGAACATTTTCTGTATCGAGAAAGGCCCTTACAGGACCTGCAACTTGCGGTCATACATTATCGTGATAAAATGTAGGGTTTCGCAGGGATCGAATGACGGGTAGAGCCACCGGTCGTAACACATCTGAAATGTAACGCCCACTGTTCAAAGTGCCGTCAATGTGAACAAGTGGTGACTGAGATGTGTAACCTATGGCACTCCATACCATCACTCCGGGTGATACGCCAGTTTGGCGATGACGATTACACGCTTATAATGTGCGTTCACCGCGATGTCGCCAAACACGGTTGAGACCATCATGATGCTGTAAACAGAACTTGGATTCATCCGAAAAAAATGATGTTTTGCCGTTCATGCACCCAGGTTCGTCGTTGAGTACACCATCGCTGGCGCTCCTGTTTGTAATGCACCATCAAGGGTAACCGCAGCCATGGTCTCCGAGCTGGTAGTCCATGCTGCTGCAAACGTCGTCGAACTGTTCGTGCAGATGGTTGTTGTCTTGCAAACGTCCCCATGTGTTGACTCAGGGGTCGAGACGTGGCTGCGCGATCCGTTACAGCCATGCGGATAAGACGTCTTCTCGACTGCTAGTGATACGAGGCCGTTGGGATCCAGCACGGCGTTCCGTTTTACCCTCCTGAGCCCACAGATTCCATATTGTGCTAACAGTCATTGGATCTCGACCAACAAGAGCAGCAATTTCGCGATACGATCAACCGCAATCGCGATAGGCTACAATTCCACCTGTATCAAAGTGGGAAACATGATGGCACGCATTTCTCCTCCTTACACGAGGCATCTCAACAACGTTTCACCAGGCAACGCCGGTGAACTGCTGTTTATGTATGAGAAATCGGTTTGACACTTTCCTCATGTCAGCACGTTCTAGGTTTCTCCACCGGCGCCAGACTTGTGTGAATGCTCTGAAAAGCTAATCATTTTCATATCACAGCATCTTCTTCCTGTCGGTTAAATTTCGAGTGTGCAGTACGTCCTCTTCGTGGTGTAGCAATTTTAATGTATTTACAGAAACGTATTTTCTTCAATATGTTCGTTGATGCCAGCGCTAAAACTTTAGCCAAACAAGAATGTACGTGCTTCTCGATGCTCTAACATTTGCTGAAAACCTTTCATAGAATAAAAGGGGCGTTTCATCTTACGTGAGTCACATTGTATACAGGGTTATTCTAAAACAGGAAATAGATTTCAAACATTCATTGCTTCTAAACTATAAAAGATAGAAATACAGTTCCAACGTTTCTCGAAAGAGAAAATTTTTTATGAATTCAAGGTGAACACCATGTGTTGTGTGACAAATGTCTAACGTGGCTCATTTGCTGCCACACACGATGCAGCTGGTCTCTTGTTATCAAATTCACAGCTTCCACTTTGTGATGTCGCAGACATTCAAGTGTGTCAGTCACAGGGTGGATTAAAACGCGGTGTTTAGCGTTGCCGCACCGATAACAACCACAAGGTGTGAGGTCTGGAACGCTGGATCGAAAAGAAAAAAGCACA
This sequence comes from Schistocerca gregaria, assembly GCF_023897955.1. Taxonomy (NCBI): domain Eukaryota; kingdom Metazoa; phylum Arthropoda; class Insecta; order Orthoptera; family Acrididae; genus Schistocerca; species Schistocerca gregaria. Next base: position 1,163,500,326 of record NC_064920.1, read on the forward strand.
AGATGAACTTCATCGCCTGTGATCTCCCAGTACCGCAGACCTCACAGCTTGCGACTTTTATCTGTGGGGGTTACATAAAGGACCAAGTTTTTATCCCCCCCCCCCAACCCCCCTATGCCTTACGCTATCGGCAGTCTCATTGTTGAAGCTGTGAATTCGATAACGAGAGATAATCTGCTTCGTGTTTGGTGGGAAACATGGAGCTCACATTGAATGCGTAACAATTTGAACTTTTCTTTTTCCAGGAACGTTGGAATTGTGTTTCTATGTTTTGTAGTTTAGAAGCAATAAATATCTGAAATCTGTTCCTCCTTTTCGTATAGCCCCATACAACGCGAGCCAGTGTTAAAGGGAGTCTGAAGTGTTACGTTTTCAGTCGGAAACACTAACAACGTTCGATACGACACTAGTTATGGGTTGCAGTTATCGACCGCGGTCCGTATTACTATCTTTGGATCCGCGAGTCGCAGCTAGCTTCGCTCCACGGCTTGTATCAAGTTCCTAGCGAACTCTGGTCCACTCTTGCTCGGGATGTCAAGTCGTAAAGTAGCATAGCCTTCAGCTGATAGGAAGGAATATCTAACAAGCCTCTTAATAACGTATGGCATAAGTGAGGCCCCAATAGCTATCTGTTTATATGTATGCAGCCAAGAAGAATCCTGTACAACCAGTTAAGTACAATATATACTATTTTTTACCAACGGCTTCTAATTTTTTTTCTCGTTCCAGATCCAGACCTTGCAGCCAGCACCTTATAGACGTTACTGACAAACCGGCTGTGATTTATATGTTTCTACTTAGCATTGGCCACCAGTCAATATTGGTGACGACTCGTTCGTCTTCATCATAACAAGAAGAATGGTTCGAGCAGAAGAGCTCAGACTAATTATTGGATGTTATCTGAGTAGGAAATCCTTAAGGAGCCTATCAATTTCTCTAAAGTTGACCAGGTCGGCTGTTGCTGGTGTGACTATGGAGCGGAAAAGCGAAGGAAGAATCGCAGTTAGACCGTCAAGTCCAAGATAACAGATTTTTCACAATTCCGAATACAAAGTGCTCTTTTGTCACTAACAAGAGTCACAATTACACACCAGCACAGAATGATACAGAAGTTCCTTGGTGCTGCCGTGTGCTTTCATTACGATTTCAATTGATCGACCGACAACTACTCGTCGGTGCCATCATGTACTGACTGATAAGGACCGTCGAACCCTGCGGAGTGTGACTGTAGAAAGGAAATCATCTGATATCAGTGGAAGGAGTCACTTATTAGTTTCAGAGTGCTACCAGCAGTGTCAGGTAGCACAATTATTGTGTGTACAGAGCTAAAAAGGACTGGGGAAAAATTGGCGATAGGCTCCTCATAAGCCACCCATTTGGGCGGTCAACCGTAACAGGGAAACTCCCCAGCGCACGCCCTTCAGATATACTTGTAAGGTGGCCCAGTGGTTAGCCGTCGGTCATGACAACTTGAAAAAGGTGCGATGATCTATGAAAAAAGAGGCAACATAGAAACAGTGAACGGTCCAAGTTCAAGATGTGCAACGTCGAGAGAATTTGAACAGGTAAGGGGTCATTGTTCTATGGTCGTCATGTTGGACTGCGAAGGGGGAGATCCGTGTTCAAATCTCCCTCATGACTCTCATATTGTTTTCATCACAGAGTGAACTGTCCATCCGGTCATTGAAGTATCTGTTCGCTGTATTCAGATTTACATCTGTGTCATGGTGTAACGTCCGTTTGAAACAGTGAATTGCAATGAAGGTACTTCCAAACGTATGTGCCTCCCATTTTTTCTACGTAAGTGCCACAAAGATTTAACTACAGAATTCCTAGTTGTAGCTTGGTTCAAACTCGTTTATTTGTTGTTCTCATTTCTGTGAGAGGTCTATGCGGCATCTCACTGCTTGTCACTATTCATCACATTTATTTGCGACATTAATATATTATCACCTCATGAATCATGTTCTGTAACCAATGAACAGTGTGACAATTGCCAAGACTACTAAAGAAGTGCAGGCATGTCAGTGACCAGACGGATAAGGCATTATGAATTAAGTCCAAAAAGCTGCTTCCTTTTTGGAGATATTTATTTAATCACGGCAGGTCTTTTTCATCACTACTGCCATCATCAGGCGTTCTAAAAGTACTGGTTTTATTATATACTATTTTCTAGGGCACACGGTAGTCTACTTGTAGTATATGAGACTAACAACCATACATTTATTGGAATTCTTAACTTACCTACAACATCGCTGTTTAGTCACCTAAGCGTTGTTCTTACGACTTTTAAAGTTATTTTATGACGTAGCTTTCATAGGGTGTATGTTTTGGAAGTTATAGCCGGAATTTTGGTTAAAAAAATTGTCACCCACAACAAATAAAATTCAGGCTATAACTTCCAACAAATGTAGCCTATGAAAGCTACGTCATAAAATAACTTTAAAAGACGTAAGAAAACGCTCACATGACTAACCAGCGATAAGAGGTAAGTTAAGTTACAACTTACGGTTGTCAATCTCATATATGACAAGGAAGCTGCCGTCTGCGCTAGAAAATAGTATATAATATAACCATTACTTTCAGATCACCTGATGATGGCAATAGTGCTGAAACAGGCCTGTCGTGATTAAACAAACATCTCAAAAAAAGAAGTAGCTGTTTGGAATTAATTCATAATGTCTTTACACCAAAGACACCGAGCTGCGGGATCATTGGAAACAAAAAAAGACCAGACAGATAGTTGATAATTTTGTGGATATAGCTATCAAGAGAAATTCGAATCCAGATCTTCCACTTTGTAGTCCAACATCGTGACCACGGAATCACGACGTAATGGTTTCCCAGTACGCTCGACGTTGCACGTTTTCAACTTGGATCGATCACTGTTTCTATTTTGCTTCACTGTTTTCCACAGTTCAGTGCACTTTCTTCCTGTTTTCTTCTTGAGCTGGCCGCTGTGGGCGGGTGGTTCAACGCGCCTCAGTCCGGAACCACGCTGCTGCTACGGTTACAGTTTAGAATCGTGCCTCGGGCATAGATGTGTGTGATGTCCTTAGGTTATATAAGTTTAAGTAGTTCTAAGTCTAGGGGAACGATAACTTCAGATTTTAAGTTACATAGTGCGTAGAGTCTTCCGTGCTTGATACGTGTTCAGTTTTTTAGTGACTATCCACTGGGCCACCTTACAACTAAATCTGAAGGGATGTGATTGGGAGTTTGCCTTGTAAGTGACGCTTGCTTTACTGTCTTAATAATTAAAATACCAGTTTCTTACTCAATAGAATTTTTTTATCATTTTCTTTTCTAAATCACACTGTATGACCCTTGCCATATCGAAATACCCGCTAACTGCGTAGAATCGTAAGTATCTCATTCTTATTTCTACCAACACAGTAACCTTCTCTGTATACTGGTTCGAAATGGCTGCGTTTATTACTTTGTGGCAATTAGATCTGACACACGTTTCCGTTCGTTTCCCGGGTAGAAAGTACTGTACTTCCATGCTGTTTCTAAGATTTTGTATTGTATGCATTATGATTTCTCGACAATTACTAAATTTATATTGTAAAATGCAAAAGACTGTATCGCGCACCTGATGTCTGTCTCAATGACATTTCTGTTTCCAAGGTAAGGAGTAGTTGTGGCACCTTTCGCTTTGGCGCAGAGTATTTCATTTTGGATATCCTTTCTTTCTGTTTCCTACTGTAGGGCGCCACTGTATTTCGTAATTTCTTTTGCTACAGGGAGAACCTTTTTACAACGCACGGTCGCTTTCAGAAACCTTGTAAGTTCTCTAGAGTGTAAGGGTTCACCTTCCTCTCAACATGATTCATGCCGTGTCGAGTCAGGATTCACTGCTTCTGTGGATGGCGCAGCAGCACCATCCAGTTCATTCAGATGTCGACTGGCCGTAGGCTGGGAGATTTTGCTTTTCAAAAGGTCAGTCTGTGTTGGTTGGGCTTCCTCACTTTGATACTTGTGTGCATGTGGCAAGTAGTTTCTATAATTTCTAAAGTTTTTGACCACAAGAATGTGTGAAGTAGGACTGCAACCTTCCCACTTCTCTTATACGTGCCTTCTCTGGAAATCAGGCTTCTGGAATCTCCATAAACGTCTTCTCCGAGGAATGATGCTAGTCACAGGAACCTTGAATACTCTCTTACCACTTGCAAAATAATTCCGTACTCGAAGAATACTTTTCAATAACTATTGGTATATTTGAGCTTCATAAGAATGGAAAAGTAAATTGAGAATGCGCTAGGTGACGATCAGTTTGGCTTTAGGAAAAGTAAAGGCACGAGAGAGGCAATTCTGACGTTGGCTAATAATGGGAGCAACGCTAAAGAAAAATCAAGACACGTTCATAGGGTTTGTCGAGCTGGAAAAAGCATTCGACAATATAAAATGGTGCTAGCTGTCAGAGATACTGAAAAAAGTAAGGGTAAGCTATAGGGAGAGACGGGTCATATACAATATGTACAACAACCAAGAGGGAATAATAAGAGTGGACGATCAAGAACGAAGTGCTCGTATTAAGAAGGGTGTAAGACAAGGCTGTAGCCTTTCGCCCCTACTCTTCAATCTGTACATCGAGGAAGCAATGATGGAAATAAAAGAAAGGTTCAGGAGTGGAATTAAAATACAAGGTGAAAGGATATCAATGATACGATTCGCTGATGACATTGCAATCCTGAGTGAAAGTGAAGAAGAATTAAATGATCTGCTGAACGGAATGAACAGTCTAATGAGTGCACAGTATGGTTTGAGAGTAAATCGGAGAAAGACGAACGTAACGAGAAGTAGTAGAAATGAGAACAGCGAGAAACTTGACATCACGATTGATGGTCACGAAGTCAATGAAGTTAAAGAATTCTGCTACCTAGGCAGTACAATAACCAAAGACGGACGGAGCAAGGAAGACATCAAAAGCAGACTCGCTATGGCAAAAAAGGCATTTCTGGCCAAGAGAAGTCTACTAATATCAAATACTGGCCTTAATTTGAGGAAGAAATTTTTGAGGATGTACGTCTGGAATACAGCATTGTATGGTAGTGAAACATGGACTGTGGGAAAACCGGAACAGAAGACAATCGAAGCATTTGAGATGTGGTGCTTTAGACGAATGTTCAAAATTAGGTGGCAGTGGTATGGAATGAGGAGGTTCTACGCAGAATCGGAGAGGAAAGGAATATGTGGAAAACACTGATAAGGAGAATGGACAGGATGATAGGACATATGCTAAGACATGAGGGAATGACTTCCATTGTACTAGAGGCAGCTGTAGAGGGCAAAAACTGTAGAGGAAGACAGAGATTGGAATACGTCAAGCAAATAATTGAGGACGTAGGTTGCAAATGCTACTCTGAGATGAAGAGGTTAGTACAGGAATGGAATTCGTGGCGGGTTACATCAAATCAGTCAGTAGACTTGATGACAAAAAAAAAGTCACACTTCGCAAATAAACATTTAACGTATCGTAAGTAACTCTTATCGTCTCACATTAGAAACTGATTTAAGTCCATTTAGAAAGGAGTTGGCTTAACAACCATGCCTCCACTAAAAATTTGCCTCCAGCAAGTGTAAGTTAAGAGTTTTTTCATAGTTCAGAATCTCAGATGTTATTTTGTCATAAACAATAGTCACAATTACTAACCAGCACAGAATAACACAGAAGTTCCTTGGTGCTGCCTTATGCTTTTATTACGACTTCCATGGACTGATGAGTACTTGTCGGTGCCGTTCGACCACCGTGTCTACTGTCTTCTCCCGATAAACTTCGGACCTGCACACATAGAGAGATGACGCTCATTGGATAGGGTTCCTTTCTTCCACTCACATCTAAAATGTCGAGTGTGCGAGACGGTGGAAGGCCGAGTGATTCTAAAATTGGAGCGCAAATTCTCGAAACACTACGTATGCAGCCCTCTCTCTTTCCAGATCAGACACGCGATATTTTATACATAATCGTTATGTACATAACATCACAAAAATGACAATTCACATTTCAACAATATACATTTATTTTTCTTTTAATAATCATGAGGACTATATATTTTTTTCTGCTATCTTTCCAACCGCAAACTCTAGGTGTTCGTGAAACTTGAATAACCTACTTCCTGTTCTCACCTTTTGTACTATTTTTACTAAGTACGTACTAATTGTAGTATTTATGTGTAGTTTGGAGGAACTCTGGGCTAAATGAAAGTCTACTTCTGAGACTCGTAAACTTGCAAAAAAGGCAATAATGCTAGTAGTGCATAGAATTCAATCTTACCAGAATAATCCATATGAAATGTGTGACTTCAGTCACGATACTGTCCCCTTCTCCTATTATCAGTAGCTATACCTTGCATGTGGGTTGACCTTCGAGAGCAGTTCAGCTTTCCGTACTGGTAGGTATATCCCTTTATGAAACATTCCTATTCTTCAGGCTACAGTTCGTCCTATCTCCCTGTAAGTACGCCTGTCCTATATGCTTAGCAAATGCCGGTTCTCCTCCCTTACCCTTTTTGAGTAGGCCCCATTGTTCATTACCCTAGTATACATTACTATGCATGCTATAATTATTTCCTGGTAAGACTACAAATCCATTTTACACTTCACATGCTCTTTTATAATACATCACTTAATCCCAGGAGTCCATCTCCACGTCTCAACTCCTATACCATTAGTATATACTACATCTACCTACAATTTAAGTCTCACTATCCTACTATTTATCAATTTATTAGAGTATCTGCTACGCTGACTCAAATAAGAGTCACGATTAACTCCAATCTTCCATATGGAATCGTAATAGTGTTTATGTACCAAAATATGTACGTTCTTATATATGTAGGTGATAGTTTTATATAAACAGGCGATGTAGAACCGGCGTTCTCAAATGGTGAAAGGTTACTAGTCAGTAATTTTAATGTTTGTGTGTAAATGTAATTCTGTGTGTTTGCAGATGTGTGTTCGTGCAGTCTGATTCTTTCGCCTTCTTATCTGAAGATAAGATGTAGGTTATTGGAAATCACGGAAACCAGGAAGTACGATAGAAGTAGATGAATATGGATAGAGAGAAAACAATTGATAGGTCCTCAAATGAGAATTAAGAAAGGAAATAAATAGAAATGGTTCCTAAGATTGAAGAAGAGAAAGAAGATACTCCCAAAGACAGGATACCCTTCCCACCCCCCTTTCTCCAGTTTCCCTATCTTGCAGGTACTTGAGTGAGACGCAGGAGGAGGTTTGGTGTTAAATCGTCTCCTACAGAATGGATATTCCTACCTTCACCCTTGAGGTTACCAAAGGAAATCTTAGCAACCGTATGGAAACACCAAATTGTGAAGAATCAGTCACACTTGTTTGCGAGGGTTGTTTAAAAGTTGTAAAGTGTGTTTTATGTTAGTCATGATTGATGTGTTGTATTAATGCTTTACAGTACCCACCCCTTTCAAAATTGATACAACCCTCCCATTTAAATCACATTTCATAAAAGGTATCAAATATTCTACCAAATATATAAAAATCTATACGCTACTGTAAAATATTTAATTAGATCTTCATTTTATATTTTATGCACATGTAAAATACCGTATTAATTCATTTCATGCCCATTTCACTTTCTTTCTTATTCTGCGATTCTCTTGGATTGTTTATATATTTTTTTGTCCTATCCAGTTTTCTAGGTAATAAGATTATAGGATAGTTCAAGATTTTAGGAATAGACGATTGAATAGTTTAAGATTTGCAAGGTATTCGGTGCAGGAAAACTCTTATAGAACTGGATGTGAGCGTTTGTCATCATTGCCTGGGAGACCCCTTACGGGGCAGGTTCGGCCGCCTTGGTGGAGGTCTTATTACATTCGACGCCACATTGGGCGACTTGCGCGCCGTATGGAGATGAAATGATGATGAAGACAGCACAACACCCAGTCTCTGAGCGAAGAAAATCTCCGAGACAGTGGGGAATCGAACCCAGGCCCCTGAGGACGGCAGTCCGTCACGCTGACGATGCAGCTACCGGGATGGACACTGTTATGCAAGAAACACCGAAAACAACTCGGGATCCAACGGTCGTCAGTTCGGCCGTTAACTCAGAATGTTAACGTTCGTGGGGGATTAGATGGTTTCGCTCGGATCGCATGGATCTGATATTAACTTCACTTGACCAAGTGCAGACCAGTACTTTTCGTTAAATTTTGTTTGGAAATCTCCCCACGAAGAAAAGTTCTCAATATTTAAGTACCCCATAGTGAGGCTTCCCCTAAAAGGTACCCCACAGCTAATTCAATCAGTCTCCCCAATTTTTCGACAGAGCTTATTTAAACCTATTCAAGAAATATGTTGAGTGCACATCTCTATCGGGCTTGAATTTAGGGAATTGTCTCGATAACCCCGGATTCGCCCCGTACTGTAAATCACTAACTAGTTCACTAGTGAACACAACAGTAGGCGAAGTTGTCCGTTTTTCCACTTCATCCTGGATCAGATTGAATTCTTTTCAGCAGACATCTATAAGCTTTCAGGTATCTGAAAGATCGGAAGAAACCATAGGCGACACGTTCCCGGATGTCATTATCTCGGTGACTTTTCGATCTATAATCCTTTCAAATCGCTCCTCCAAGCTATTTATATTTACTATACCGAGTGTCCTATCTTCTCTTGGAAGCTTCTTTCTACATTATCCACTCGTGTACTTACACCTGTAATTTGCGACTGGAAGACAGGCGTTAATTCGCTTTGCTTATCGACGCTCTCTTTTAAACTATTCAGTTCCTGCTTTAGTGCATTAAACTCAACATTACATACATTTTCAAATGATCATAACTTTTAATTGATTTATGATTCTACAGTATTACATTTTCCCTCACTAACAAATTCTAAATTTTTGCTACATCTTGTAATTGATCATTCTGTTTATGACTAAAGTAAGTGAACAGTTGATTTACATGAATGTCCAATGAATTGGTTAATTATTTCTTTAAGTCTAGTTTCAAATACTCTACTTTACTATTAAAAGTGCCTTCGCATAGATTACCACATTCTTTTCTCTGTGAGTCCACTTTGACACTTAACAAACCTAGATTAATTGCTTGACTATTCAAGGTTTCACTTGTTTATTTAGAACTTTACTCTGAGCATTTAAACTAGAGTGTAAGAAACCTATTTCTTTTCTTAGAGTTTCATTATGAGCATTTGACTGCTGACTCCGGTCATCTAACTTAGCATTTAAAGTTGTGGTTACATTTACTAACGGTTGTTAGTTTCAATAAAATTCTTCCAGTTCAGTTAATTATATATTTTCCAGAGAACAATTAAATAAAATTTATGAGACCGTTGGTTCCGTAACCATTCCTATTTCCACACAATCGTAAACATGTTGTAAAATATTTCTTGCCTCCAGCAAGTCCAAGATAAGACTTTTTCAGAATACAGAATCTCAATTGTTCTTTTGTCACTAACAATATTCACAATTACAAACCAGCGCAGAACAACACAGAAGTTCTTCGGTGCTGCCGTGTGCTTTCTTTACGTCTTCCGTGGACCGACCGACAAGTACTTGTTGGCGCCGTTTGACCGCCATGTCTACTGTCTTCTCGAGATAAACTTCGGACGTGCACACACAGGGAGGTGACGCTCCGTAGATAGGGTTCCAGACGGTGGAAGGCAGAGTGATTCTAGTATTTGTGGGGAAATTCTCGAAACACTACACATTGTCTACTAACGAGTGGTCTCGCATTATCAGTGGCTGACGAAGCTTCTCTGATTATGTGTTATTTGCCGGCATTAAAAGAACTTTGTCAATTGCAGTTTCAGGGATTTGATTGTCCTGCGTAAGTTCTCATGAATCAACAACTGATGTCTGATGATTATCTGGAGCTTCTAAACTCTTATACTTATGTTCTGCTGGTTCGGTGTCGGTAGAAGAGCGACATCGGCTTGTATATTCAGGGAGCTAATTCAGAACAGTCGGAGGAGAGATGCCCACGTCTTTTTCCGTCTGTGTGATGTCTGGGTTGCATCAAGCGCTTCTCGCACTGGCAAATCTACAGATGATACGCAGGGAAGCCACTGCTTATACTTACACCATCGACTAGATTTGGGCAGTTTATGTGGACGTGAAAATACCATCCTCGACTGGAATCTACAATTTAGAACACACTTTACTAAAATCTTCAGTGGTAAATGGTGCAGTACGTCGAAAAGACTTCATGTGAGCACAGATTTAGTTCCTGACGATACATCGCGGGTATGTCCAAGTGCCCGGCGTATTTAGACATTTAGTCAATAACTGAAATGTTAAACGTGAAAAGAAAATCACTGAACTTGTGAAACTCCTGAGATGCCTAAGTGATCCTTCTGTTGTTATGCCGCCTTCTTGCAGCCTGCGACCAACATGTTTAATTTGTTTAACTAAGAAACAAACGTTTCCACTTACGATACTAGAAGAACGTGATATATCTATACCAACTATTCTGTCATTAGCGCACGTAAGTGGTCATCGATGATGACGACATTTACATCCTCGATGAACAATGATTTGTATGGAAAGACGGTGTCAATAGCAATAGTTCTATACACTCTACTGGGGTAGGCTTAAACTACTATCTAAAGATTTACTCCGTTAATAGTTCTCTCTTCTGGCTTGAATTACTGCATAACTATCACTCTCCTTTCAGCACATTAGTGAGGGAAGTACTAATCAAAATATTTTTGTGTAAATCATGTACAGTTCATCTCTGGCTAGAATGAAAGTTATCAACAAGACGAGTCATACCGACAAGCAGGTGGAAGCACGGCGATATTTACAACTATGTGCCTCAGAACAGCTTACACGTTTGTAACAGGAGTGTGACAGAGTTATCGCGTCGACTGTGACCCGAATGAAAAGTCGATAACCGCTCCGAGACATTAGTCTCCCATCGCGATAACCGACTGCTTGCGACAGAGGAACCGGCCCCGCCGTTGTCGTGTGGTTCGCCGAAAGTTGCAGAACTGATGCCAAAGCGGTAATGGAACAAACTCCCGATATTCCTCGAGGACCATTAATCCTGTCACTGATATTAGGTGGTAGATGTCTTTGATGGGGCTGTCAGCTTATAAATTTATTGTGTAATGAGTGTTTACAAACAAAGAGAAACTGTTTCCCGAAATCTTCCACGTTTTAAACGTAATGTTAGAAGTATTCAAACCCAGAGGTTTATTGGTCCTTACAAGTACTGCTACGCCGTGCACTCAATATCAACAGATTCCTTGTTCTTCGATAGGTATCTACCCTGACATGCCACGCACACGTGTCCATGTTCTCCGCTATATCCCTAGCCTGAATGACCTACCCATTGTTCGATTCTCCCTCTCCCACCCTTTCTCTCCTCTACGTGTTCCCACCTCTACTTAAACATTACACTTCCCAGCCTAACGTTCACCCCACATCTTCCCCCTCCCTCTCAGTCTGTGCCGGGTAAGTGACTACCTACATAGTCTTGTGCCCCTCCTCCCTTTCTCGTTCCTTACTACTCACACAAAATTTGCGGGAAAGCGATCAGCATCATTATCAAACTCATCAACATATTAACATCTACTACACGATCATGGTATGTGATCCGTTATAAATAATGAAGACAATATTTTTATTGTGATGTCTTTTTACTATAATTGTCTAGAGAGGCATACGTAATTAATCAGAACACCAACTACAAAATTTTTGAAAATTGTTTGTTGATATTTTCGAATATTTTGGTAAAAGGGATATGTGGTCCCCGGTGTTTCAAATGGTTCAAATGGCTCTGAGCACTATGGGACCTAACTGCTGTGGTCATCAGTCCCCTAGAACTTAGAACTAATTAAACCTAACTAACCTAAGGAGGCAGGATTCGAACCTGCGACCGTAGCAGTCGCGCGGTTCCGGACTGAGTTCCTAGAAGCGCTAGACCACCGCGGACGGCGGTCCCCAGTGGCCCCTTACAGAGTACCATTACTATATTATTAAGTTTTTTTTCTTCTGAGCAAATACAAAACGTAATAACTGATCCTGTTATCGTGAGCGCCTATGTACAGATACAAAACTAATGTGATGTGTTTGCCCACGCTGCGGAACAGCTCAGAATATCGTGGTCGTGTCGCTTTCCTCTGGACTCAGTGAACCCATGGACGTGCTGCATATAGGCCGATTTTTAATCTGTAAATCTGTCCATCCTGCTAGGCACTATTAAGATGCAAGTAACGCTGCCGGTAAAACCAAATCGGGAATGGACCGGGCAGAAATAAAAGTAAGTTTGAGGACCATTGTGAACAGCGAGTACCGCAAGTGAATGCCAACTAAGCTACCCAAGCATAACTCACGCCTCGTCCTCACAGCTTTACTTCCGCCAGTCCCTCGTCTCCTACATTCCAAGCTTCACTGAAGCTCTCTTGCAAACCTTGCAGAACTAGCACTCCTGGAAGAATGGATGTTGCGGAGACATGGCTTAGCCAGAGCTTGGGGAATGTTTCCAGAATGAGAATTTCACTCTGCAGCGGAGTGTCCTCTGTTATGAAACTTTCCTGAGAGATTAATCTTTGTGCCGGACTGAGACTTGAACTCGGGAACTTTGCCTTTCGCGGGCAACTGCTCTACCATCTGAGCTACCCAAGCACATCTCACGCCCCGTCATCTCAGCTCTCCTTCCGCCATTACCTCGTTTCCTACCTTCCAAATTTGACAGAAGCTCTCCTGCGAATCTTGCAGAATTAGCACTCCTGGAAGAATAAAAGGGTGAAGAGCTTGTGTCAGCAAAGCTTCAGTCTAAAATTGTAAACAGTATGGGAGATCTGGTGTGCTGTACGACTTCCTGAAACACTCAATTAGGGAAGCAGTGGGGGTTGTTTTAGGAAGGGAAAGTAGTGAAAGAAGTGAATGAACGACCAAGAAGTTACTACAGATCTAAGAAGAAAAGAAGAACCTGTATCACATATGGTCAAGCTCTGGGAGTGAAGCAACTTGGAATAGGTATAAACGGGATGAAAAGAAGGCTAATAAATGAACTGGGAAGTATAAGGAAGAGCAACGAGACAGAGCGTTTAGGGAAATAGAAAATTCTGATCGATATAGGAACTCGGCAGAAGCTAGCAGGATAATAAGGAAGATAAAAATGCCTAGGAAGCCCGCTCCTACAATACACTTATTCGGACGGCCGGTGTGACCGCGCGGTTCTAGGCGCTACAGTCTGGAGCCGAGCGACCGCTACGGTCGCAGGTTCGAATCCTGCCTTGGGCATGAATGTGTGTGATGTCCTTAGGTTAGTTAGGTTTAATTAGTTCTAAGTTCTAGGCGACTGATGACCTCAGAAGTTAAATCACATAGTGCTCAGAGCCATTACAATTATTGGCATGAGGACATCGAAGCGTCTTACAGACAGATAGCGCAGATAGCTGCGTTTGAAGCGGTAACTGAGAAATGAGTGGATTCTTCGACTGACTCAGATCAACACATGAATGACAGCTCCGAAATCCAGGAGGACGTCACAGGTAGTGCGTCAGTAAGAAATAAATGATTGCAAAGAAAATGTAGAAATCTGAAAGCTTGCAAGCTTCAAGATGAGTTTAGCTTGCATAAAAAGCTGAACGAAACGGTTGGGGTATCTATAAGAAGCTTGGGAGTTAACAAAGATAGTAAGATAATTATTGATCTAGCGCATAAAAATGAGATTTCTACATCCAAATTTACGTACATACTCCACAAGCCACCGTACGGTGCGTAGCGATGTGTAACCTGTCCCACTGCTAAACGTTGCTTGCTGATGTGGGGATATATAGAATCCTCACAACTAGCATCTCCACACTGCTGTGCTCTAGCTACTTTCACGACCGAGACGGGAACAAGTATAACTAAAGTGTAGATATCGTGTGACAGCAGTAGTCACTGATGAGAAATACGGAGTGGCAAAATATAACCGGCCAAAATTAGGTTATCCGTCCCTGGTTAGGCTAATGTAGATTGGGCCGTATATCTTGAGATACATGAAACATTTTCCGGGGCAGTTCTATTTTTCCCGCTTTGGGTAGAATACACTGAAAAGGTGCGAGATGGAAAGTTGTAGGGAGAGCCATATGTGAAATATACATGTTGACGAACAGTCTAAGAACACTGACAATGACTCCAAACTCTTTCTTTGCCGCAATCAAACGAGAACAGTTCGTGCGAGAAATGGAACCCAAACATTACATCATGACGTTACTCACATTAGGGAGACATTCGATCGTACGCCCAAGTCTGTCGACGAGGTCCTACGCGTTAATAACTCAACAGTCTCTTTTGTACATTGTGCATTATATATCTATCGATTCCTATTCACTGGCGCAGCGCAAGCAGAGGGCTCAAATTACCGTTACAATGGGCTGAGTGGCGGCTTTAATCAGACACCATTGTCAGGGGGATGCAGCGCGACGATGGAAGCGGTGACTCACAGAAAGATGGACCAATTGTGGCTGGCTGTAACTCACCACTCAGAACTCACCGCCAATTCTCTATGCTCTTTAGTCCTAACATCAATGTTGCAGTGAGGCGGCAGCAGAGGTTTGTAGGCGCTAGCGGAAAGCTTTCCAAAATACAAATAACAAGACAGCTCTATTACGTAGGTAGTTCGACTGCAGTCGTAATGAAAAGTAATAATTTGAGATACAGAAATTAGCAATACCGTTTTTTAAATGTGATCCACAGCTTTGATATTTGAAAGACGTGTTTGTAATCCAGAAAGATGCTATTAAATATGGATTCATACTGTTGCCACTTTCAATGTGATGGTTCAGTCTGCCACTTGGAAAACTGACCAGTAATTATTTTACACAAAAGCAATATTTCGAAACAAGCGTTATGCCAAAATGTTGGTTGGTATAATGTACTAAAAGTATTTAGAAATATTACTGAAATTACTGTTTCTTACGGGACGCAGAGAGAGATCAGTATATGTTTGTTCATCCCTCCATCTTAATTCGCAAATCAGCATACCAACAGCAAAAGTTGTAAAAAGAGACCCAAGTGTTACGTGGGGCAGGAACCACAGGGTAGTTTCCAGCTTTTAAGGGCAGGACGTCAAACGGGCCGACTTGGAGCAGAAGAGTCAGCAAAGGACATTTTAATTTCTATTGCCTATACTTTTACAAATAAATTTATCACACTTTCTCGCCGTGACCAGGAAGGATTGAGGACTCACACTCATCGCAGTGGAAGTTTAAAACCGTAGCGAAATACCTTTTTTTTTTTGACATGTGAAATTTCATCATTTTTTTCACTTATTACTGGCTGCATTTGTTGCTATAGGTACACTTTTCTTCCTAAGTAAGAGAGATTCGTCGATTAATTTGTCGTAGCATACATACGGTATTTACAGGTGTATGAAACTCTAAAATTTTCCAAATGTATTAAAAACGTGTGGAAAAAATTGAGATAATTAACGCTAAAACTTGAATTATTTCTAAACATGAAGTTTAAAATGTATCAGTTCATTAATTTTTTAAAATTAAATAACTTCTAGAGTTCCATACACCTGTAAGTATGGTTTGTATCTCGTGTCAAATGTCATCAAAGAATCTATCTTACTTAGGAAAAAAATGTACCTATGGCAACAAATGCAGCCAGTGGCAAGTGAATAAGTGATGAAATTTGACATGTAAAAGAAAATATGTTTTCTTACGTTTTTGAGCTTCCACTGGTGTGAGTATGAATCCGGAATCCTTCCTGGTCATGCTGTTAAAGTGTGATGAATTTATTTGTAAAAGTATAGACAGTAGAAATTAAAATGTCCTGTGGTGCCTCTCCTGCTCCAAGTCGGCCCGTTTGACGTCCTAACCCCCTTAATGCGCGTCATAAATGTTACATATCATGAATCATTTGAATCAATGTTGGTTCATATAGACAACTGAGCTGCTGCAAATGTAATTTTTCCGAATGTAGCTGTCAATGAACAAAACTGGTGCCATGTTTCGCTTTTATTTTGCATACTTTTTCCGTCACTTGATCCAGAAATGGCGGAGTAGTACACATACACGTACATCACTTTTCCAAAATTCTTGTAAAACTTTTGAATTTTGTACATTCTGCTTACAATGAAACAGTTCATTCCTCAGCCCTTACTGCAGGTCGAAAAATACCATGTCTTTTACATGATGAAAACAACCATTTATCTTATACCAGCTGTAGCTAAAAAAAAAATATTAACGCACTTAAACACTTCAGAGTCTCCAGTGAGTTGTATGTTTCAAGATATTTGGTGTTGTAGTTATATCCTGTAGTGCACCTTATTGCACTTGCAATTATGTATATCTCTTTACTTATTTTAGTGTTTGTCAGGTTCCATAGGACCATCAGAACCTGAGCTAATTGATTATCTAACATGTCAGTAAGTAGTTTACAGATTGCTGGTTAGGAAGTTTATGAACAAAAGACTAAATAATTAATATAACACGACCAGGCTATCAGATACGTTACTACAGTATTTAAAATTGAAACATACGGAATTTCAGTTTACAATACAACTGGATGGCTTTCCTATAAATTTCTTTGAGTTCAATACAGATATTAATACAGGAAGACACTTATTCAGCTTTTACAGAAACAACAGTAACTACAGATGTGGTTGTCCCTACAAGCCCCTAGCATCCACATAGCCCCAGACATGCATCATTTCACTTGATGGTGTATCGCATTATATATGGTGCATTAAGTACTCAGCCTTTCAACCAGAAGTACAGACCATCAAACATGCAGCTCTACCATGATCGATCATGTACTACGAAAAAAGACACTGCGTAAAAGTACGGCTCTTTTTTACGTTTACCAACGATAGTCGGTCAGTCGTTACAAAAACTGGTGTAAAATCGAATATATTGGCAAAATTTCAGCTAACCTTGCAAAATATTAAAGTTCACATATACAGATTTGTAGTGTACAACAGTAAAAGCATATAAAAAGTGTTATTCAATAGTAAAGACACATAGTATCCTTTGAAAGAGAGTAGTGTCTGCAAAGTGACATGCGAGCAACGTGGGAAATTATGTATTGTTCAGTCAGACGGATTTGTGGCAATTACACTGTCTGGAAACGAGAGAAATAGGAGGTTAATGCTAAAATAAGAAGCATTTAGTTAACGAAATTATTTCTGTCCGACAAATAATGCAATATTTTCGTACATAAAGACGCCATTTTGTATCTTAGGTATAAAAAAAATTACTGTAGAAGTAGCCCATCATTTTGTAAGTGTTCCGGAATTCATTTTTCACCAGAAGATGGTCTAAGAAGCAGAAAGCCGGTTCGTGGCCGAATAAAGAAAACTTCGATGATCATTATAAAGTGTTTAGAATTTAATTTTGTTTTGTCATTTAATATAACTGTGATAGAGTATACGAATTCATATCACATGACACAGAAATGTGAAGCGATTACGATGTGTTTGGAGCATAATACACCAAATTTTCGTTGTAGTTATCAAACGAGGTCGATTGGAAACTTGACCACGTGTGTGACTGCCCTCAAATTCCCAAGTAGTCCAACGCCGGGTCACGATCCCATCCGAAGGTCTCACAAATCGCAAGATTCGACTAGCTGCTCAAATGAATACTAACAATGATGCCTCTTTCAACCTCTGTCATTTGCTGGTAACGCTGTCTCACATGAATAGGTCTAGGTATTATCTTGAGATCCATCACTCACCATGTAATTTTGTTCCGATTGTTTATACACTGAGGCGACAAAAGTCAAGGGATACCTCCTAAAATGGTATCAGGCTTCCTATTGCTCAGCTCAGTGCAGCAACTCGACGTTGCGCCATGCCACTGGGCCACAGCTGTTAGCCACTGGTTTGGAGAACACACTGCACAGTTCCAGTAAATTTATGAGACACAATCGAGACGGCAGATGTTCATGCATGGTTGTTTACATCTTTGGGCAGTTTTTAGTGACAACTCTGAACAGTCAAAGGGACTGTGTGTATTATACAATATCCACAGTCAACGTCTACCACCGGAAAAAGCATGCGACGTTCAGAAGAACGCGAAATCCTGAAGATTGGCTAAAATTTACAGACGCGCGAAATTTGGCACGGACCTCAATGCGAGATGCCTTTAATAGGTTACACAACGAAACATTGTCTCGAAATTTGGTAGAAAATCCGAAGAAATTCTGGTCGTATGCAAAGTACACAAGCGGCAAGACGCAGTCAATATCTTCGCTGCGCAGTGCCGATGGTACTGTTACCGACGACTGTGCCGCTAAAGCCAAGTTGTTGAACGCAGTTTTCCGAATTTCCTTCACCAAGGAAGGCGAATGGAATATTCCAGAATTTGAAACACGAACAGTTGCTAGCATGAGTTTCTTAGAAGTAGATACCTTAGGGGTTGCGAAGCAACTCAAATCGCTTGATACGGGGAAGTATTCAGGTCCAGATTGTATACCGATTAGGTTCCTTTCAGATTACGCTGATACTTAGCACTCATATACAACCGCTCGCTCACCGATAGATCTGTACCTACAGATTGGAAAATTGCTCAAGCCGCACCAGTGTTTAAGAAGTGTAGTAGGAGTAATCCATCTAACTACAGACCTATATCATTGACGTCGGTTTGCAGTACGGTTTTGGTGCATATACTGTTTTCGTAGTAATAGACGGCAAATCATCGAGTAAAACTGAAGTGATATCAGGTGTTCCCCAGGGAAGCGTCCTGGGACCTCTGCTGTTCCTGATCTATATAAATGACCTGGGTGACAATTTGAGCAGTTCTCTTAGGTTGTTCGCAGATGATGCTGTAATTTACCGTCTAGTAAGGTCATCCGAAGACCAGTATCAGTTGTAAAGCGATCTAGAAACGAATGCTGTATGGTGTGGCAGGTGCCAGTTGACGTTAATAACGAAAAGTGTGAGGTGATCCACATGAGTTCCAAAAGAAATCCGTTGGAATTCGATTACTCGATAAATAGTACAATTCTCAAGGCTGTCAATGCAACTAAGTACCTGGGTGTTAAAATTACAAACAACTTCAGTTGGAAAGACCACATAGATAATATTATGAGGAAGGCGAGCCAAAGGTTTGGTTTCATTGGCAGGACACTTAGAAGATGCAATAAGTCCACTAAAGAGACAGCTTACACTACACTCGTTCGTCCTCTGTTAGAATATTGCTGCGCGATGTGCGATCCTTACCAGGTGAGATTGACGTAGGGGATCGAAAGGGTATAAATATGGCAGCTCGTTTTGTATTATCACGTAATAGGGGAGAGAGTGTGGCAGATATGATACGCGAATTGGGATGGAAGTCATTACAGCAAAGACGTTTTTCGTCGCAGCGAGATCTTTTTACGAAATTTCCGTCACCAACTTTCTGTTCCGAATGCGAAAATATTTTGTTGAGCCCAGCCTACATAGGTACGAATGATCATCAAAATAAAATACGAGAAATCAGAGCTCGAACAGGAAGGTTTAGGTGTTCGTTTTTCCCGCGCGCTGTTAGGGAGTGGAATGGTAGAGAGATAGTATGATTGTGGTTCGACGAACCCTCTGCCAAGCACTTAAATATGAATTGCAGAGTATTCATGTAGATGTAGATGTATCTTCAGGAGTTCTGGAAACTGAGGTGATGCAATACTTCTTTTATGTGTGTATATGCGTATCGCTATCCCATTACTTGTCACTTATGTGTATATCCCACCTGTCGGGGTAACACACAACACGAACAACAAGTGGACTCCCGTGGTGTTCCGCCTGTTGTAGCGAACTGAAAACTAATCATTTACTTACCCACCGGTGGTGCGTACATTTACGATGTTACGTCGACATCCAACTATGCTTGCTGGGTGAGTACTTCACTTTTTTTGTCTAGCAGTTGAATGTAATCGTTGACTAGCGCCGATGTTGAACCATCTACTGAACTCGGATTATGCCAGATTCTCATCAGGAATCTGTGGAACATAATATATGCATTTTGGTTCCATTTATTTCTCTTCGTCTGCAATTTAAGCTTTATCTTAGTCACACATCGCTGCTGCTAGTGTGCTCGCTTTACTCCCGTACGGGAGCCTGGATAGTCGATAGACGTGGAGGATACTGTTCCCCAACGCTAGGAATTGAACTACGTACGCATCCGGTCTTGTGTCATATAAAGTTGTTCATGCTGCACATTTTGTATAAGTGGTTGTAAAATTGTTTTGCTTTTGTTCTGCTCTATGTAACACCAGTACTGGCCTTTTAGTAAGTATTGACAGAATTACTATTAGACGGATAAGTAGAGAAGATAGTAACATATACTTTTAAAAAATATCAGTATCAGTAGATGAGGTCGCTAACGCATGGCTATGCAGTACCGGTAGTGCAGAAGGTTTCGGTTTCGCATCTCGTTGTTGGAGCAAATAATTCAACAGCTAACATTTGGTAGGCAATGGGAGGGAAAATCGTGGCTTAAATCACATCTTTTGTGAGTGTCTTGGATTACAAGACAAATCTCGCAGTAGCGTTTCTTGGAGTGAAGGCGTGTGATACATTTCACTGTGTTACATCCCATGGTTGAGAGCCTGAAGCCCGGTGCTATTCGACAGGAATAGGTGATGTGGCAGCATCGGGTTCCACTCACTCCCTTCTCTCACCATCATATACCTCAAACTTAGCACTACAAAATATACACATTCACCACCGTCACCTACACACAATAGATGTACTTAAGCCGCAGCTTACGCTCACACAAGGAAAGGCGTTATTTCATAAGACCGGTCCTTTTTTTAAAGTTATTTTAACACCTATAAAAATAGCTAAACATCTAATTTCTGGATGTACCGAGTTGCGAATGTCAGAGCCTTATTCTAGTATTGCTTGTATGCAGGAAATTGAGTAACATTGACGAGAATACAATGAATCACTGAAGGGGGTGACAAATGTATGGAGCCATGTTTGGAGCTTAAGAACACTTGATGGATAAGGTAGAGTAATTTGCGTTATTCGGCCTATTAATTACTTGATACCAGTAATTCCTGCATTAAAAGCCGCCGTGAAACAAGAGCCTGAACCCACAACAAATTGATTACTCTGCGTTGCGGAGGCGCGGGCCTTGCTCACGACCATATTTCCCTTCTTGTAAAGTTGTTAAGCAGGAGTGCTATTACTGCATCACGCTCACGATTAAATTACCCCCACTGAAATTTGAAACACGGTTGGATGAATTATTTGTAGTTATGGTACACAAAACAACGGCACCACCACTATACTATACACAAACATTAACGAAGAACGATGTTAACAGCCGAATGAAAATGTTGGGGAGTAAAAATAAAGGCTTGATACCGGGGTTCAGTTACGAAGGGGCTCAAGATTTATCACAGTCCCCCTTCCCCAATCAAACAAAACATCCCTTCACTCGCTCTTTTATAAAGCCAAGCATAACGATGTTATGAGACATCGCTTACAGTATTCTAAAACAGTTGGAGTAACTCGTCTACAGCACTGCATTAGTATATTATTGTTGTGTTGGTGCAGCTCTCCATGCTACTCTATGCTGTGCAAGCCTGTTCATCTGCGAATACCTAGCCAGCCGTGGTGGCCGAACGGTTCTAGGCGCTTAGGTCCGGATCATCGCGACTGCTACGGTCGCCAGTTCGAATCCTGCCTCGGGCAGGGATGTGTGTGATGTCCTTAGGTTAGTTAGGTTTAAGTAGTTCTACGTTCTAGGGGACTGATGACCTCAGATGGTAAGTCCCATAGTGCTGAGAGCAATTTGTTGAGTTCTAAGAACTTTGCCGAATTCATAAATTCTATTCTACAAAATCAGTTTTTATGGAAGAACTAGCATAATGCTCACAAGTCTGCAGAATGTGTCATCAAAATGGGAAAAGAAATCCCTAGAGAGCCTTCAGAGTAACTGGAGGATTGAAAAGAGAATGCTGTCTGTCTTCCACTCTCTTTATGATGTATTTGGAGGAGGTACTTTATCTCGTATATAGATATTTCATGGCCATGGAGACTGAAGTAGGGAAGTAGTGTATATACACACTCTTCAATGCTGCCTATCACATTGCTGCAGCAAATGATGAAGCCGATATATACTACATGTTCAGGATGTTTTTGAACACAAGGAGTGGCGTTCGAAAATTAATTTTGAGGAAGCGGAATATCTATGTTGCGGAGAGGAAGTAAGTAACTCGGACATTAGGTGACTTCAGATTAGTGTGTACAGAGTTTCAGTGCCTGGGTAGAGAGGCCTATGACATGATGGGAGATGTGACAGAGATATCCAAGATCGGCTCAGATAGTGAGATGTGACATTCCAAGAATTTACTTATTTACTTTGTCCTCAAACATGAGAACGAACGTTAAACTGTGATTATAGATATCCACACCAGAGCAAATAACAAATTATGGGAGCTAGTGTTGGGAAATCACACAAAGAAACAAAAAGATAGAAGTTCAGAAACGAAGCACTTCAGAATAGCAAGTAAAGTTCCACGGTTTGATGACGAAATGAAGGACGCCGACCCATTACGGATAATATGGAAGAAAGACAGCTGGGCATGGTTACGGCATCTCAAAAGAATGCAAGAAGACAGGTATCTAATGATAGTATTTAAAGAAAACCCCCTGGAAGGGAGAAGAGGAGGAAGACCATGAAAAGGGTTGGAAAGTAGAGATAGGAGATGACGAGGAAGAATGACGAGATCGGCACGTTTGGTGACAGAGATGCGTGATGACGCAGCAACTGTAGTACACGCGAGGCAAGAAGAAATAAAATAAATTTACGATATTTATGTTGGAAAAGGCTGTGAACGGCAGGTCTTGAGATCTTGGCCATTCGACGACGGAAAAAAGGAGGACGAAGGGGGCGAGTGACTATGCCTTTTTTTCTTTCGAACGTTTCTGCCTACGATCGGATAAGCTGTTTTCTAGTTCCATTTTTTCTTGGTTGAGTGTGTTCCTGTTTGTGGTTAGAGGTTTTGAAATTACTTCGGTTCGGCGGTTCCACTTGTGGAATCACGAACCGGGTCAGGTTTGTTGTAAGCATCAGGGTACAATCAGTTTGTGGGCTGCCACCTTTTCTGAGCGCTATGTTTTCTACCCCTGATCTGGTGGTAGGCGAATCCACGCAGGTCGTCCATAAACAGCACTTTCCCAACTATCCCAGGCTTCATGTTCGGGGAACATGCTGGCCACTCTAGTCGACTGGTGTCGTGATCCTGGAGGAAGACATTCACAAGATGTGCACAATGGGGTGGCGAATTGTCATCTATGAAGACGAATGCCTCGCCAGTATGCTGCAGATTTGGTTGCAGTGTTGGTTGGAGGATGGCATTCACGCATCGTACAGCTGTTATGGCGCCTTCCATCAGCGGCGTACTTCAGAACGACAAAATTACACCCCAGAACAGCAGCGAATCTCCACCTTGCAGCGCTCTCTGGTGTGTCTAAGCCGTTCAGCCTGACAAGGTTGCCTCCAAACACGTCTCCGACGAATATCTGGTTGAAGGCATATGCGGCACTCATCGGTGACGAGAACGTGATGCCAATCCGGAGCGGTCCATTCGGCATGTTTTTGGGCTCATCTGTACCGCGCTTCATGGTGTCGTGGTTGCAAAGATGGACTTCGCCATGGACATCGGGAGTGAAGTTGCGCATCATGTCGCCTATTGCGCATTGTTTGAGTTGTAACATGACGTACTGTGGCTGAACGAAAACTATTATTCAACATGGCATCGTTGCCGTCAGAGTTCCTTCGAGCCATAACCCTTAGGCAGCGGTCATCCACTTCACTAGTTGCCCTTGGGTGGTCTGAGCGAGGCTTGTCATCGACGCTTCCTGTCACTCTGCATCTCCCCCATGTCAGAACAAAATCGCTTTGGTTCACTCCGAGAGGCCTGGACACTTCCCTTATTGACAGCCCTTCCTGGAACAAAGTAAGATTGTAGACACGATCGATCTGCAGTATTTCGTCTAAGCATGGTTGAAGTATAGTCAACACCAGCCGTGTACCTCCTTCCTGGTGGAATAACTGGAACTGATTGGCTGACGGACCCCTTCCGTCTATAGGCGCTGCTCATGCATGGTTGTTTCTTACTTTGGGCCGGTTTAGTGACATCTCTGAACAGTCAAAGGGACTACGTGTGTTATACAACATCCACCGTCAACGTATATCTTCAGGAGTTTTGGGAACCGAGATAAAGCAAAACTATTTTGAAGTGTGTAATTGAAGTATGTAGACGTCTAGAATTTCTTAGAATCTTGAGGTATGCTTACTACTTTATTCTCCGAAAACTGACTCATACCTTCAGAAATCAACATCTGCCGACATACACGCTGCAGTGAGACAAAATCTTCTCACTATATTTCTGAAGAAGATGCAATCGGAAACATGTCTTCCGGAACATCGCGTGCACGCTACTGGTTGATGCTGCAAGAAATACGAGATTTTATTGCAGTATAAATGATTCTAGTCAACTGATCTTTAGAGTGAGGGCTCCTTTCATGCATGACATTGCCCCATCCCTAGATCTGCCCCTGTTAATAGTTTCTGTTGATTACCAAAAAAAATGTTCAAATGTGTGTGAAATCTTATGGGACTTAACTAGTAAGGTCATCAGTCCATAAGCTTACACACTACTTAACCTAAATTATCCTAAGGACAAACACACACACACCCATGGCCGAGGGAGGACGCGAACCTCCGCCGGGACCGGCCACACAGTGTTAATTACCACCTGAAGCAAATGACAGACACATACTTCTTGTATGTAAAGTTTGAACCCAAAAAGAGAAATAGTTTACTCCTTGCTTCTGGCTACGAAAAAACAGCGTTGCTCGTCAAGACTAATGGGTTGATAACAACTTCTGAAGAAACTTTTAAAGGCAAGCTGGCGCAAGCAGTAACCATGACAATTTGTGGGAGTACAACAGATGTTTGGTGTTCTTCACCTCGCTTTTCGAATGGGAGCGAGTAGCAGTAGCACAGAAAAAAATGGTTCAAATGGCTCTGAGCACTGTAGTACTTAACTTATTAGGTCATCAGTCCCCTTGAACTTAGAAGTACTTAAACCTAACTAACCTAAGTACATCAGACACATCCATGCTCGAGGCAGGATTCGAACGTACGACCGTAGCGGTAGAACAGTTCCAGATTGTAGCGCATAGAACCTTGCGGCCACCCCGGCCGGCAGCACAGAAATAAATGTAGCACTGCGCACCAACAGAATTCAAGGAAAGTAGTAACATTTCATAAAGCAAGTAAATGTACTAAATGTTTCGTAGCACAGGATAATTCTTAGGCTATTGAAGGAATATATCATGAAAAAGAAGTCCAGTTTCCTGTTCTTATTTACACTGGACATAATACTGTCAGAATTATCAGGCCTTCCCTGGCCCCCTACCTTTGTCTCCAGTCAGTCACAGAGAGCTTTTACAATAATGAGTCAAAACTGTGTCAAGTTAGATTATTTACATAAAATTATGTACCTGTCCTGGTATCTCTGAAAGAGAGGAACACGTAATGTTGTAGGGAAACAAAGTGCAGATGGATTACTCCAAATACAAAGAATTGTTTCTAATATTTTGTTGTGAAAGTAGTTCTCAATATTTGGTGAGGGTATGAATGGCTTGAAAGAGCTGAATGGGCCTGGCGAAACCACAAATCATTGCTCTGTAGCATAAGGTCGCATTCTGAAGACCTTAAACTTTACAATTAACCTGACATTTAAAAAAATTACTTGGAAAGTGCCAGAGATGAGATTAAAAACAGAGTATAAAACGGAAAGCTGTTAACAAAATACTCATCACTGAACAGAGCTCTCAAATTTATGTGGTTCTTCTCCGAGTAAATTTTCGTTGTGCTGTTCAGATTGAAAAAAACACCTTGAAAAACCACCTGCCGCTGACGATTTAAACAATGTTTATGCAGTGGAATTTTTCAATAGCGACTGTGGTTGTAGCCTCTTTGAAGAGGTAGGCAAGAAAAAGCATTCCTAGGTTCATTTACTCATTAAGATAAACAAACAGACTCAACTGAAATTAGCGATATTTCTAAATAATACCATTCTTCTTAAATAATATACCTTGTAAACCAACAACCCAAACAAAATCAATAGTAGCAATACGATCCAAATGCATATAGAATTAAAGTCACTGAATTTGAATCAAAAATGTGTTCATTATTCAGATACACCCATTATCAAAACTTGCTGCCAACAAATAAAAGTATAGCTATGAATAAGGTGCATTTCAAACTAGACTAAGGGACGATTTTTTTTTTAAATATGGATATCTCATTCATAATTTCGCAGGTTCATATCGAATCTTTCTCTGATTTAACAACAGAGTAATAGCAGGGGTTGTAACGTCAGATGACTTTCTTCTTCTCTGATTGAAAATATTGTTTTTCGTAGAAGTTGTATTTGACTCGGGAAATACAACTTTGGTGGAGATGTGAGAACGGAGCGTGGGTAGCGGACCGGTTCACCCCTGGCGTGCGGACGCACAGCTTAACGGTGATACGAGAAAGTACAGAGACCAGTGTCCGCCCCAAGAAGAGGGCGGGTGCCCACCAAATGTGTTCCGGTTCCGCGTCAAAGTACGGCTTGGGCCAGCTTTCTCCATCTAAATAACAATTCTAGCACAATCGACCCCCAATAAACACTGCACCATAGCGAATCAGCCCAGCTGGGCAACGACAATCATTATTGTTTGGCGCTTCTACGAAAACACAGCCTGTCTTTTGTTCGTTATTCTATGTTCGGCGAATTCGTGGAATATGGGAGTAGGGGAACTCATTTCTACAGATATCAGTCTTTTCCCAAGGTGCGAAAGCAAATAAAACTCTCTGACGCCTTTCTCGTTTTCACTCTAGCAGGTGCTGGGGCGACTGTCTGGCGTCATGACAGTGGGTTGGGAGGACTTTTGCCGCTCAAAGACAGAAAGAAGCGGCCTGAGAACTCTCGAAACACGTAGTACCTTTCTCTAGTTTTCTTCGAATTGAAATGTTTGGTCTTTGGCCTACCAAAAAAGAAGCGTTCATGACGGAAGCCCAAGGCACAGAATTCTCAGGATAGATCATGGCCGCAGATAGCGGATTCGAAGCTGTGTTTTGTGCAAATCCTCCTGAAATAATGAAAAATAGACATATTCATAAAAGCGGATACAAATTCACTCAGTGCGCTAATGAAAGAGGATCTCCACTCCTTCTAAATTAACAATGTAATTGTAGACCAGACGTGGGTTGAACTCAAAGAGATAGTATCGAAGAAATTTGAGAGATTTATACAAAAAAAAAATAAACAAACGACGGAGTTCATCCTCCTTCCTACATAAAACGGTTCATCACACTCTTGTAGAAACAACGAAAAAAGCTTTCTTAATCCAACGAACGCAAAATCTCTAAAATTAGCGATCTTTTACAGAAGCCAGAAATTCATTGCGAGATGCATATAATAGTTTCCACAACGAAACTTTGCAGAAAATCCAAAGAGATTCTGGTCGTACGAAAAGTATGCCAGCGGCAAGACACAATGAATGCCTTTATGCGCGATAGCTATGGAAATCTACCGACGACACTGCTGCCAAAGCAAAGTTACAGAACACAGCCTTCCGAAATTTCTTCTCCAAAGGAGACGAAGTAAATATTCTAGAATTCGGATAAAGACCTGCTGCTACTATAAGTAACTTAGAAGTAGATATCCTCGGAGTAGTGAAGCAACTTAGACCATTCAACAGAAGCAAGTCTTCCGGTACAGACTGTATAATAGATTCCTTTCAGAGTATGCTGATGCATTAGCTCCATACTTAACAATCATTTACAATCACTCGCTCGACGAAAGATCGGTAGCCAACCACTGAAAAGCTGCACAGATCACGCCAATATTCAAGAGAGGTAGTAGGAATAGTCCACTAAATTGCAGGCCCATATTATTAACGTCGATAGGCAGCCGGATTCTGGAAGATATATTGTGTTCGAACATTATGAATTACCTCGAAGAGAACGGTATATTGACATATAGTCAGCGTGGGTTTAGAAAACATGGTTTTTGCGAAAAACCACTAGCTCCTTAGACACACGAAGTGTTGTGCGCTACCGCAAACAAACTATAAAATTATTGGCGGAAGCTTGGATAAAATCTTGCCATTGCCGAAGAAATGTTTTAGCGCGAAATCTTGCGCAGTGCGGACGCTGGGGACACTATGTATACTTCTCTTCACTTTGTGATGCAGTTTAAGACACTCGTGTCTACAGGCGGAGTCAGGGCAGTGTTCACTTCGCTTCCTACACAGGACGAACATGGACTTAGAGATGGAGAGAGTCAAAGGCTTGTAACAGTCTGAATTTTTGTAACCAACTACACGTCATCACGTACGATCACAATTACGGTAAGATCACCTTACGTTAGGTGGCTTTCGGAGTGTGGATGTAGATGTAGATCAAACATGGAGCTTCAACAGGTTAGGTCGAAACGAAGTTAGGGTTCTTCCACGTCGAAGTAAATTCACACAGGTTCACCATGACTGGGTTGACAGGCATAGTGCACGTGTAGTTCTTCTTCTTTCGCGCGATGACGCCATCGGTGTATTTACGAGGCTACATTATATGTTTAATGAATCTGTTAGCAAGTGATAGCTTCCCGCGACCAATAGTGTTCTTACCATTACAAAAGATTTAATGTATCAGTTAAATGTTCTTGAAGTGAAGTGCGTAGTTAAATATTGTGATGTTTCTCTAGTAATCTGTGCACACACAATAACGTTTAAAAAATTAAGATTTACCTGGACCATGTAATCAGTAGATCCTTTTAATTAGGTTAACCAGTATAAAGATTACGGAAATGCCGATAGCTGGAATTCAATGCTAGGGAAACTTTAATATCAAAAGGGATTAAATTTAATTCCATTGCTTGATTTCATTATTCAGTGAGCCATTTAGCTGTGATTAAGTTCAGTTTACATAAGTCTGGCTCGCTCACAAACAGCACGGAAGTGTGATAGGACCGCTGTTATTTTCTACATACATAAAAAATAGGTGTAAGACCGAGATGTAGTTTTCTCCCTTAGAATTAAATCTATAGGCCGAAGGAAAAATGACGGAAACAAAAGAAAGGTTCAAGAACGGGATTAAAATTTAAGCTGAGAGGATAGCAAAGTTAAGATTCCCCAGTGACATTGGTCTCCTCAGAGAACGTGAAAAAGAATTACAGTATGTGTTTAATGTAATGAACAGTCTAATGAGTACAGAAAATGGACTGAGAATAAATCGAAATAAGGAGAAAGTAATGAGCAGTAGCAGAAAAGAGAACAATGGGAAATGTAAGATAATTGATGGTCACGAATTAGATGAAGTTAAGGAATTATGCTACCTAGGCAGCTAAATAACACTTGGTGAGTTCTTAAAAAGCAGACTGGCACTGACAAAAAGGGCATTCGTGGCCAAGAGAAGTCTACTAGTATCAAACATAGACCTTAAATTGAGGTTGACGCTTCTCACAGTGTGCGTTCTGAGCACAGCATTTTATCGTAGTGAGGGATGAACTTTGGGAAAACTCTAACACAAGAAAATAGAAGCAATTGAGATATGATGCTACATATGAATATTGAAGGTGGGGAATGAGGAGGTTTTCTGTAGAATCGACGTAGAAAGGAATCTATGGAAATCTCTGACAAGAAGAAGGGATAGGATGGTAGGACTTCTGTTATCAGGGAATGACTTTGATGGTATTAGAGGGAGCAGTAGAGGGTAAAAACTGTAGAAGAAGACAGAGATTGGAACACATCCAGCAAATAATTGAGGATATAGGTTGCAAGTGCTACTGTGATATGGAAGGGTTGGTAGAGGAGAGGAATTCGTGGCGGGCCATATAAAACCAGTCAGAACATTGTGTCGATGTCTTAAAACATATAAATAAATAACTAAAATGTGGCTGAAGTGCTAGGTAGCTGTCTGTGGCTGTTTGCTGATGATGCTCTTGTTTTTGGGAAGGTTTTGTCGTTGAGTGATTGTAGGAGGATACTTAGTTCAATTGTCTTGTTGATGTGATACATGGCAGTTAGCTCTTATTGCAGAAAAATGTAAGTTAATCCAGAAGAACAGGAAAAAAATCCCTAATTGTAAGGGACAGTGTTAGTAGGATGGTGCTTGATACAGTCACGTCTGTTAATTTCGTCGCAAAATACTGTAAAATGGAATGAGAATGTAAAGACTGCAGTAGGTAAGGTTTCGGATTATTGGGAGAAGTTTAGGAATGTGTGGTTCATCTCTATAGGAGACAGCGTAGTGGGCACTAATGCAACCTATTTTTGAGTACTGTTCGTGTGTTTTGGATCCGTCGGATTAAAGGAAGATATCAAAGCAGTTCAGATGAGGGCAGCTATACTTGTTACCGGTAGGTTCGAATAACACGCAAGTATTACTTTGAAGTTTCGGGGACTCAAATGGGAATCACCAGGGAGAGGCAATTTGCTTTTTGATCAGTAGTCTTGAGAAAATTTTGGGAACAGGGACTTGAGGCGGACTACAGAACGATTCTGCTACTGCCAATATACATTTCTTTTAAAGTACGTCAAGATGAGACTAAGGAAATTAGGGCTCCTGTTGTTGCTGTGGACTCTGCTCCCCAAATAGCAATACACCTATACTACTTTAAGTGTCTCATTTCCTAATCTGATTCCCTCAGCATCACAAGATTTAGCTAGACTACACTCCATTACCCTCGTTTAGCTCTTGTTGATGTTAATCTTATATCCTCCTTTCAAAACACTCTCCGTTCCGCTCAACTGCTCTTCCAGGTCCATTGCTGTCTCTGACAGAATTACAATGTCATCAACGAACCTCAAAGTTTTCATTTCTTCTCCATGGATTTTAATTCCTACTCCGAATTTTTCTTTTGTTCCCTTTACTGCTTGTTCAATATACAGATTCAAAACATCGGGGAGAGGCTACAACCCTGTCTTACTCCCTTCCCAACCACTGCTTCCCTTTCATGCCCCATGACTCTTATAACTGCCATCTGGTTTCTTTCGCTCCCTGTATTTGACCTCTGCCACCTTCAGAATTCGAAAGAGAGTATTCCAGTCAACATTGTCAAAAGCTTTCTCTGAGTCTGCAAATGCTAGAAACGTAGGTTTTCCTTTCCTTAATCTATCTTCTAAGATAAATCGTAGGGTCAGTATTGCCTCACGTATTCCAAAATTTCTACGGAATCCAAACTGATCTTTCCCGAGGCCGGCTTGTACCAGTTTTTCTATTCGTCTGTAAAGACATCGTGTTAGTATTTTGCAGCCGTGACGTATTAAACTGATCCTACAGTGGCAGATAGACTACCCTTTTTTCCTTGGTCTATTTGCGAATGGAACAGGAAGGGAAATTGAGGTACAGGATACCCGCCCGCCATGCACCGCATAGTGGCTTGTGAGTATGGGTGCGGATGTAGACGTATATTTAGATCCGTAATTTCACTGAAGACGTGCAACAGTACAATTTTACGTGACACTCAGGGCATTTGGTTTTGTACATGATATATACATCAGTCAATTCTGCTAAAAGATTTGTCATTGGTTTAGGAGAAGCTACATCCATTAAATACTTTAGTCTCCTGATAGAGTCAGGTTTGTGAATAGTGGATGCCTTTATGGACCAAAGGACGTATCTTTAAATCTTAGTAAAGATTACTCTATTTCTAGAATTGATCAGATGAACTGAATAGTTGGGCGAATGATATTTATTATTTCAGACTTGTTTGATTTTGGAACAAATGAATCAGGATACAGTAGTCAATATCCTTATTCCTTGAACCTCAGGTGGTGTAGTTTTATACGTGACTTTGCCCCTGGCTGTATTAGAAACAATTTCTCCATAAGGATGGAAGGATCCTTTCAGTATTCTAGCATTTTTAGCTTTCTATCACTTACCCCTGCCATCAGCCATTGACAAAGAAGTATTCGTTTGCGGGCTTAAGCAGTTCTGTGCTATGCTCCTCGCAGATTAATTTCTTATCACGTTGTAATCCCGAGAGTTTAAAACGTTCCATCGCATCTATCTGCTTGTTGTCATACCTGACGCAAACACTAGAAAGGAACCTCTTACGATACCTCAACTACATAAAGTGTGCTTTTCAAAGATTACTGACGCAGGAAGCTCTTTTTCGCAAAGTCATACACTTATGTTCGCCACTTTGCTCCTAGCCCCATCAGAAAGAAATTCTCCACGAGAGCGGGAGGCTCCCTTCACAGTTTGGCGCGGCATTTGACATGGAACTCAACTGCGCACACTCTAATTACACCGATGTTCGCGGCACTCGGCCTGCAGTCGTAGCCACTCTTATTAAGTGCCGCTATCCGACGCCGAGTATGCGAGGTACGTTAATTACCGACTGGAAATTAACTAAACTGCGTGCCGTGGATTCATGAATAGCCGTGCGCAGAATCTGATTTTGCACCCCGCGACCGTCCCGATGTCGGTCACCGGAGCTGCATTGTCGCGGGGCGCCAGCTTGCGTCGCCTGTTTTGCAGTTACGTCCGGAATATTATCCGTGAAGCGGGTCCCACAGGATTCTGTAGTAATTACAAGGAAACGTGGCACGGTTCATGAAATACGCCATTTGCTCGGAATCTTATTACAAGGAGAAGTTAAGAAAAGAATTACATCCATCTCATTCCGTAGGAAGAAAGGAAATTTTAACAACATGGGTTATAACACTGCAACTGAATTTACGTAGCTTGTACAATCAAATACCAAGTTTGGCTTATTACGTACTATGCTCCAACAGAACAAATAGTCCTGTCAAGGAAAAGCCACGTATAACACTTCCGTCTGCTCTCAAAGCCTAAGGCAGTTCGTATAAAGAAATTATTCTTATTCTTGTAATTATACTATGAAGAAGCAGAGCAGTGTCCCCTTCTAAGAGCAATTTTGTTAAGTTGACCGTGTTGTACCTAACAAAGGTGGCTTATCGGAAGTAAAATTCAGAATTACGTAAATATCCAAGCAGTAACACATAATGTTTTATCTAGCTATAGTGTTTAAAGATTAAGGAAAACGGTCGCCAGCCTAATTAGGTAAGAGAAAGGTTAACGTTCTTGTTCATGAAAGTAGGAATGAGTAACTTTAACGGACAAACCCAACCCATATTTTGCCACACGCGAGTGGAATGAACTCTGATACCTGCATATGTTAACGGTTAATATCGGAAGCTGACAGAGCAGAAAAGACTATTTGCATAAATATAACAGATAACATTACACACTATTACTTTTCACACATTTTCCTAGTTGACATAAAATCGTGAATGTAGTTCACTGCAAATTACTGAACTGATCACAGGTTAAGTCTCTCTCAACTAAATACTTTTCTATTAAGAATAAAAGTTAAATGGAATTCATAAACAGGTTATTTCTATAGACAAACTGTGGATCCTGTTATACTGTTAATATGCACTTCCAATACACAAGACAGACAAACACTTAGCAAACATGAGTGTATGACTTTCCATAAGTGCAGTTCAAGGCTTTTACTACAGTGAGACACAATGTTGACAAATTTACAAGAAACTGACTCACCTTTTATGATTTACCACAGTCAGCACTATGATCATTAACTAATCAAAACTTTATAAACCTCAGTTTTAAGAACTTCTAATATTTAATAGAGACAGCAAATTGTCTTCATTACCACAGTCTTCTATTTTCAAGTAAATGATTAAATAGGTGACTTTAAAACTTCACAAAACTACATTTACTACCTCCCACAATTTCACTTAATCCACAGTAAATCTGAATAGTCCCTTCTTACCAAAGATTGAGGCTTTCAATTTTGCTACAAACTAGGAAACTCGGTAATCATAGTTCAAATGGAGAGGAACCTGAGAGGTGTTGTGATAGGGAAAAAATCATGGTAGGTACATAAATTCAGTTATAAGTTACCTTATATTTGTGCACACTAAAACATCCTATAAGCTGATCCTTCACTGTACGTTATTATAGTACTCCGTTATAGTGATTGCGTAATGTGGTGGCAATTGTATGTTAGTAGGTGGATTTGTAGGCAGAATAGCTGGACTCTGTTTCTTCTTGGTGGCGATGATACATACCAATTCCAGAATCGTTCCAGCTATTTATCCATCCATCTAAGGCATTGGTAAACGGCAGGACAAGCCACTCTCGGAACCAGCACAATATACAACTTTTACATGAGCAGTGCACAGTTTGATAGCTCGTCCCCGACTGACTCTTGGTTCCACCTTTTCTACCTAGGCCAACCACAATTTGCGCGCACTACTCAGTTCCGTTCCCGAGGGGAACCACCACACCTTTTACATACATATAACTGAGAACCCTAAGTGAGGATCAGCAGTTTACATAACAGCGACCAAACACATTAAATAAAACAGAACATTTGCACATATTAGTATTTCTACAAAAAACTGTTCACACAGAAATTACAATTATATACAGTAAGTTTTGTTCCCTGCAAATGGGACAAAGAATTTAAATGACAGATATACTACATTGCATAGAATCAAATATCAACATCAAAGTTTCAACAAAGAAAGGAGTATACAATTTTATGTTATCGATTCAAACACATTTACAGATATTCAATGTTATAACATTAAACCAAAGCAAAAAGCAAAATAAATCAATAGAGTATTAGAGCAATGGTGTTACAGGGTTACAGAAAAGTACGCTCTAAATGTCCATGCATAGTTATTTTAGATATAAGCCGTACTTGCGACTAGTCACTTCACGCTATTTTCAGTGGATGAAATATCAGTGTCCAGTTTACCATGATAAAAGGGTAAGTCAGGAATTGCAGATCAGGTCTGTTTATTCATTTCCTAGCCTCATGTCAGTACTATGCCTGAGATTAAACTATCTATCAAACTTGACGTATCAAACCCTATATTCCTTTAAGTGAAATTCTACACATTTTTTTTAATTTTTAGTTACACTGTGTGTCTCAGGAGGAATGGTCTGGAATCAAGAACATAAAAGGAACGACTATTCGAGACAAAAAAATCTCATAAACATGGGCTCCAAAATGCATACCTTAATAGCTATCAACACTTCTTTATCTTTGATACTGTGATGCAACCTCTTTGCATTCCATGTTTGGCGTGCGGGGTAGCCTCGGTCTCAGGCGCCTTGTCACTCTTCGCGCGGCTTCCCCTGTCTGAGGTTCGAGCTCTCATTCGGGCACATGTGTGTGTGTGTGTGTGTGTGTGTGTGTGTGTGTGTGTGTGTGTGTGTGTGTGCGTTATCTTTAATGTAAGTTACTTTAAGTTAGATTAAGTAGTGCGTAAGCCTAGGGACCGTTGACCTCAGCAGTTTGGTCCCATAAGAACTAACCACAAATTTCTAAATTTCCTTCCCATGTTTTCAGATGTGGTAGTTTCCCCAAAACAAGAAAAATAAGTCTAGTAAACATGTTCTCTAAAGTGCGTATCTCAAGAGCTGTGAGCACTTGTTCATTTTGGCTGCTGTGGAACACATTACGTCTGCTGAATAAGGGGCTCATACCTCTTAACGCATGAGTTTTAGAACCTATGCTCACCAGACCAATTTTCGCTACCGCCTCTCAAACTAAGAATGAAAACAAAGAGCTTATAGTAGAAATGATTTGCTTCTCACAACTCACAAGGTTTTGCTTCGAACGATCGTTCTGGGCGTGTCCCTTAATATTGACGACCCTTTATATAAGCAAAAATGTAGAAGAACAGTTAAACTATCACAAGGCCTACATTATAGGACGTCCTGGACTCTTCACAGAACGTGGGATTCCGAGGCTTATTAACTCTGTAACGTGCGATAGATGGTGACCTGTGGCATCTCTGTCGGAATAGCACAATGCTGGAGCACGTGCAAGTGTTTCAGAGCACGCCGTTCGTAGTGGAATTGTTGAACATGGAGCTCCGCCGCAGACTGCCGCCTCACTGTTCACGTGTCGATCCAAAGACACTGTCATTTACAACTGCAGTGGGCACGGAATCATGAGGATCCGACCGTCGATCTATAAAAAGTGGCAGCTCTTCGGGTGAATCACATTTTTGCTACACTAGGTCGATGGTCTCGACAAACGTTGTCATCGAGGTGAAGGTTGGCTCGAAACATGCAGCATGCCACTGACTCAAGCTGGTGTGAGCAGTATTATGGTATGGGGGAACATTCTCCTGCGCTTGACTGGGACCTCTGATAGAAATCGAAGACGTGCTAACAGATGCAAACGACCTACATCCTTCATGCTTGATGTCTTCCTTGACGGCGATGTCATCTTTCAGCAGTATAATTGTCCATTCCTCAGATACAGAACCGAACCACAGTGGTTGGAGGACCATTATAGTGAACTGACGTTGATGTCTCGGCGAACAAATTCACCTGATGTAAATCCACCCATCCGGGTCGCCCAGGGGGCGTCATCACATATACGTCCAGAAACCTGCCAACAAATTGCCGGATCCTTGATACGCACCGAGTGAGGTGGCGCAGTGGTAACCACACTGGACTCGCATTCGGAGGGACAACGGTTCAGTCCCGCGCCTGGCCATCCTGATTTATGTTCTGCGTGACTTTCCTAAATCGCTCCAGGCAAATGCTGGGATGGTTCCTTTGCAAGGATACGACCGACTTCCATCCCCGTCCTTTCCTAAAAGATGAGACCGATGGGCCTCGCAGTTTGGTCTCTTCCCCCAGACAATCCAATCCAAATACTTGGTACGCAGAATCGGTGATGTATTTCGTTCCGAAGAGAGGCAAACCAGCTTTTAAGCAGGTGGCCATAATTTTCTGGCCCATCAGTGTATAAATACATGGAACTTTTCATGTAGATCTAATATGGACATTAGTTGTTGCACAGCTTCGAAATTTTGTAGATATGCTAATGCATTAACACGAAACCGATTTACGCTGGAAGAAAACTTAGTTTCAATTTTGACCATTACGTGCAAATCCGGCGCTGTGAATGCAATAAAGACGCATAGAAATATTTCTGTTTGCAATGGATTAGAAACGGGACTTGGACAGAAAAGATGAGACAAGTGAGAGTCTTCCAAAGCAGGAATCACACTCTGTACAAGGAACTATCGATAACGTAGAGGTGCGACGTTACACGTGACACGCCATCCACGTGTACTGTCTTCAAAAGAGAAGAACAGACGGAGAATACGGTTCTTGTAAATCCACAACACACAAGCACAGACGGCGAGTGCAATGGCAAGTTGTTACACCATTTCGCGTAGGGTAGGCTGGGGCTTTCTGAATCTTAGGAATATGTAGAGAGAAATAAGAAAATATACTACTGCTCATCTCATGTGCGAAGTTCTTGCGCTATTATGTTACAGGTCTGTTGCCGCGCAAGTCGTGCACAAGCGGCAAGGATCCAAACAGAAGTTTACTAGAAGGAAGTGGAAGATGTAAGATAGTATCGTTTAAAATAGTCCGTTATGCTATGTGTCTGTTTATAATAAGAACAGTTGTTGAAATAAATCACTGCTAGTTGTAAATCTTTCCGCTCGCAGTTATATAGCTTTCACTAAGGCGGGCAACACAACAACTAGCTAAATGTGTCATAAATTTGAGCGGCATTTTAAATTTGAAAACAGGCAGGGAATGGGACTATGAGAATCAGTCTTCTGGTGTCTTTCTGGACAGAATATAATATTTATAATTTATTTATGTATTTGTGGAGCCTAATTATACAATCATTCACGTTCCTCCACAATTTCTTGTTTTATAAAACTTTTTATGTGAAAGAGAGACTTGCAGCTAACACAAGAGATGTTATGGGATTTGAATGCTCAGGAAATTCCCTCTTACATCCCAACAATATACCATCACACCATTTCCTTCATTTGTTCACATTCCTGAATGATGATTCTCGCTCTGCTGTAAGAAGTAAAGTCAGGCCCTGTACTCCTTCTAATCTTCCAAGTCATTCGGAAAGTCAGAGGTCAGCAACATCATCATCAATATTCTTTTCTCTTTTGACAAAACCAGCTAAAACTACCGGCACCACACTCGCGAGTAGACAGAATAATTCAGCTTGACGTCTGATCTCAGTATTTCGTCTCAATCTTACAAGAGGGCAGAGTAATCACATTTTGAAAACACCCAAAGAGGGCACGTTAAGGTAAGTAGAAATGCACCGGGTGTTGAAGAAAAAGCTTCAGATCCAGAAGAGGTCTCATCTTCATAATCACCGAAGCAGAGCCCGAAGAATAAAACATACTTTGTCGTTTCCGCAGCATCAAATAATACACTACTGGCCATGAAATTCGTACCACGAAGATTACGTGCTACAGGCGCGAAATTTAACCGACAGGAAGAAGATGCTATGATATGCAAGTGATTAGCTTTTCAGAGCATTCACATTAGGTTGCCGCCGGTGTCGACACATACAACGTGCTGACATGAGAAAAGTTTCTAACCGATTTCTCATACACAAACAGCAATTGACCGGAGTTGCCAGGTGAAACGTTGTAGTGAAGCCTCGTGTAAGGAGGAGACATGTGTACCATCACGTTTCCGACTTTGAGAAAGGTCGGATTGTAGCCTATCGCGATTGCGCTTTATCGTATCGCAACACTGCTCTTCGCGTTGGTCGAGATCCAATGACTGTTAGCAGATTATGGAATCGGTGGGTTCAGGAGGGTAATACGGAACGCCGTGCTGAATCCCAATGCTCTCGTATCACTAGCAGTCGAGATGACAGGCATCTTATCCGCATGGCTGTAACGGATCGTGGAGCCACGTCTCGATCACTGAGTCAACAGATGGGGACGTTTGCAAGACAACAACCATCTGCACGAACAGTTTGACGACGTCTGCAGCAGCATGGACTATCAGCTAGGAGACCACTGTTGCGGTTCACTTGACGCTGCGTCACATACAGGACCGCCTACGATGATGTACTCAACGACGAACGTGGGTGCACGAATGGCAAAACGTAATTTTTTCGGATGGATCCAAGTTCTTTTTCAAGCATCATGAAGGTCGCCCCCGTGTTTGGCGACATGGCGGTGAACTCACATTCGAAGCTTGTATTCGTCATCGCCATACTGGCGTATCACCCGGCGTGGTGGTATGGGGTGCCATTGGTTACACGTCTCGGGCACCTCTTGTTCGCACTGACGGCACTTTCAACAGTGGACGTTACATTTCAGATATATTACTACCCCACACTTCAGCAAGATAATGCACGACCGCATGTTGTAGGTCCTGTACGGGCCTTTCTGGATACAGAAAATGTTCGACTGCTGCCCTGGCCAGCACATTCTCCAGATCTCTCACCAACTGAAAACGTTTGGTCAATGATGGCCAAGCAACTGGCTCGTCACAATACACCAGTCACTACTCTTGATGAACTGTGATATCGTGTTGAAGCTTCATGGGCAGCTGTACCTGTACACGCCATACAAGCTCTATTTGACACAGCGCCCAGGCGTATCAAGGTCGTTATTACGGCCAGAGGTGGTTGTTCTGGGTACTGATTTCTCAGGATCTATGCACCCAATTTGCGTGAAAATGAAATCATATGTCAGTTCTAGTATAATATGTTTGTCCAATGCATACCCCTTTACCATCTGCATTTCTTCTTCATGTAGCAGTTTTAATGGCCAGTACTGTATTAAACTAGATCTGTGAAGCAAGGGGAATGGATCAGCTGTGATACGTACAGGGTGCGGCACTGTCTGTCGTAACCAATTTCGCTGTGGGAAATGCATGTAACAAAGACTGGTAACGTTAAAAATGTAAACATCCACGATTTTGCTGTGGTCTTCAGTGTGAATTTCTTTCTCGTGGTATCATATCTCCCATCTCATCTTCATCTACGTCCACGCCTTTTCTATACTATTGCATTCAAGTTCATCTTCATTGTATAAACTCCAAATGAACCCTTTCCAATTTTCAGCTTTCCCTTCATTGTGCACGACTGGTTTAGAATATGAGCTCTTGATATTCATACAACTGCTTCCTTTTCCCCAAAGGACACCTTAATTTTCCCGTAGACGGTATCTGTCGTTCGCTTACCGAAACATGCCATTAGATCCTTACATTTGTCCTCTAGTCATTCCTTTTTATCAGTTTTCACTTCCTGCCAATCTCAGTTTTAATCTTTTGTATTCTCTTTCGCCTGTTTTACTTAGTGCAATATAAATTGTCATCTTTCATAAGTTAAATTTAATATCTCTTGTGTTATCTAAGGTTTCCTACTAGATCGATGTTAGAAGGTCTGATCAGTCAATCATGCAGACTGTTGCCCCTGCAGCTATTGAAAAGACTAATGCCGCTCTTCAGGAACTATACGTTCT
Organism: Schistocerca gregaria; assembly: GCF_023897955.1. Classification (NCBI taxonomy): domain Eukaryota; kingdom Metazoa; phylum Arthropoda; class Insecta; order Orthoptera; family Acrididae; genus Schistocerca; species Schistocerca gregaria. Next base: position 1,163,540,591 of record NC_064920.1, read on the forward strand.
TCCATATTGTGTATAATTCTATGATAGTTCGCAATGGTTCACGTATCCTTATTTACGATTCAAATAGACCCATGACTTTTTTAAATTTTTCCTTTGTTTCAACATTTTAAATTTTGCTGTTTACAGTGAGGAAGCAACTGCGATCGATGTCATTACAATTTAACATGCTAATAAATTTTTACTACCCCTTTGGTACAAAAAAATTGTTGTGAGTAATTTAGCATCACATAACCCTATATGCAAATTAACTGAGTTTTGTTGATCTCGTAATTTTTTTTCTGTCTTAAAAATGGAAATTTGCCTTAGTTCCCAATAGCTTCACTTTCAAAATGTACGAAGGTTGGAACTTAAATACTGGCAACTATTTTTTCACAACCGGTGCACAAGAGTTACCTGTTTGCACCTGTTACTGTCCTTCAAACTAGTAACCGGCGTTGTGTAGAGATGTGGAAGGCGTAGTATACCGTTAGCTGAGCCTGTTCTGTTAATGGTGCGACTGGAATGTTCTACTGCCTGTCGAATCTCTGGAACAGTTACGAAGCGAATGCCAAGAAGTGGCTCCTTCACCTTCGGAGTCAAATCAGAGTCAGAATGACTTAAGTCCTGGGAGTATGGTGGATGCTGCAGTATTTCCCAGTGCCATCGACCGAACAGAGCACCCGCAACTTTCGCTGTAGGCATCATTGCATTACCGTGCTAAATGATGGGTGGGTTGCGTAGAAAGTGTTGCCGCTTCAAAGCTGGTCGCAGGTCACTTAAGACCTTGTGACTTTGATTTGATTCCGAAGACGAAGGAATCAATTAGTGGCATTTCCTTCAGAACTATTCCAGAGATTCGACAGGCAGTAGACCGCTCCAAACATGTAACTCTTTTGTATCGTTTGTGAATAAATAGTTGCCACTATTTAATTCCCAACCCTCGAATTTAGTTTGTAACAGGTTATGGGTAATATTCTTGCATAATCAGATTTCGCTTATTGATTATCAGTATGTAAGAGAGTAATAACGTAAGAGGTAGACTATGAACTACAGTGTATACCAGACTATTTCGATTGCAAGACCTTTAAATTTCAATGGAGTAATTGTTAACTAGGAGCCTGACCATATTTTACCTGGCAATATGTTTCCATACTTGAAAAAATCTTATTGTTTCCGAGTAATTTTTGTAAATTCAGAAAAAGACTACAGCACATACAAAGCGAATGTCATTTAAAATTGAAATAAAAAAAATTCTTAAACTGCTGTTATTGAGCTGGCTATAGGCAAAATTCTGAAACCTGTTCCAAGATACAACACTCCACCCCCACTAGCAGTCCCAGTGTCGGACTACATTTACTAGACTACCATGACTTTCTCGATGAAATGGGAAAAATAAACGTAATTGGTGTGAAGAATAAAATGCGTGTCGTATAAATTTAGTTGATTGTTTGAAACTTTCCCAAATATCCGTACTATATATACGTATCATTTCTCTATATTGCACTGTAGAAGGTACTTTAGATTTATTATTGGAATGGGGAAAATGTACACAATTTGCAAAATATAGTTCATAAGGTATAAATTTAACTCCTGGATTTATTCTGTCCACAAATGCGTTACTACTTTTAATGGATGCGTGATATAGGAGAAACGTGTACCATCCATTTCCAGATAGTAATGACTGCTTGGCAACTTTTGTTTTTTCGACACACTGTGCTCGCACTCCTAATCGTAAAATTTGTTACGATAGTTAATAATTTTACGAGGTGATAATTTTAGTGGCAAAGTGACACGAGGCAGCATCGACATATTTCCGAGCCGTAAGCGCCATAGGGTGAGGGAGATACGGGTGAAAAATTGCCCTTGTCATACAGGACGCTGGAGCCAATACAGCACGTCGCGAATTTTGCAGAGCCCCTTCCTGACGTATTGGCACTTCCCTGTATGGTCTTTTAGCTCTTTCCATAAAAGGCGGTTGTAATACTGCAAGACTTAACAAGGACAAAGAATCACGTGGGTATTAGTAATATCTAGCTATGGTCATCACTCTCCACTTATATTCTAGACGCTACATTTTTCTTTTGCATGTAATCCAAGGTTTCCTTGACTGTAAGCTGCTACACAGGCATGTAACACTTCGTTCCGTCGAATGGGCTGGTTGTCCTTTGTAGTTGTTGTTCATTCTAGCTGTTTTATCTCGGATGTTGCCGTGCTTCTTAACACTGTGTCTTCCACTTCCTCTCTTTCCGACAATTTTCCAAGAGATTATTATTCTACGTAGAGCATAATTGTAACAGTCATGGCGGAGCGGTTCTAGGCGCTTCAGTCCGGAACCGTGGTGCTGATGCGGTCGCAGGTTCGAATCCTACCTCGGGCATGAACGTGTGTGAAGTCCGTAGGTTAGTTACGTTTAAGTAGTTCTAAGTCTAGGGGACTGATGACCTCAGATGTTAAGTCCCATAGTGCTTAGGGCCGTTTGAACCATTCAATAATTGTCAGGGAAAAGTTCATAACAAAAGAGGTGACGGCACGCACATGTATTAAGATATAAAATGATAATCAGTAATTGCACAGGTAGCTTCCTTATACGATATCTGATTCTTATTCGAGAAAAGAAGCGCTTACTCTGGATGAGATTATTTTTCGTTGATCTTAGCTGATGAGTCATTACAGGTTGGCTACTTCACAGCAATTACCTCACTGGCTAAAATGCAGTATGGAGCAACAATGGAACCTTTGAGGCAGATTAATCTCAGAGACTGTTTAAGAATTGTGATATGCGTTCTGATTAGCGAGACAAATTTATCTCGCTAAATGAGAGCGTACTGTTGAGAATATTCAATACACTACATTAATACAGTTTTGTGCAGTACCGGACATCCATATTTTATCGAAAGTATTTACTGGTTGTATCATTAGTCTCAAATTTAGGGAGAACACCTGTAGTAAATTTAGCATATCCTGAGTAGCCGACGTTAAAGAACCTCTATAATTCTTATCATTACTCATTTGCAAATGTAGTTATACCACACAGTTTTGTTTTCTAACCCCTAATGGGTTAATGCATTTTTGTCTCCAAACCATAGGTCGAGAACTCTTCATTGGTCCAAAAAGCTATTCAAAAATCAGTGTTCAGATTCTTTTGTAGTTGATAGTAATCCTAATAGCAATTTTGATTTTTAACGAGAAAACTCATGGTGAATTTGTGAATAGAATTTATATTTTGGGGTAAAATGCAAGTAAAATCTTACACTGTAATAAAGCAGAGGTGTCTGCTTTAACAGTACACTAAACATCCTATGTGTCCAAAAGGGGAGGTTTACAATCAGCTTGTGCTACGAGTTTTGACAGATCCGGAAGGAAACAATACTGCCAGTTCGTTGGTGAGCAGTGGAGACGCATGAGAGGAATAAATAGGACGAAAAGAAAAACAAATAAATGGCACACAATACTGACCTGGGAGACATAATTACAAACGTAAGTGAAATGAACTAGGGAAGGGAGGGACATGCACACAGCAACGAATTTCCATGCTAGAGAATTACCGGTAACTATAGATAAAGTCGGTACCTCGATGTCTTAAGAGTCCATTACACGATCAAACAATTTGTCCAACTTCACTATGTTTGCCAAACATTTCACGGTGTACAATTCTGTTTGACGTGTTTGTTAAGTATAGATCTTGGTTGACGTGTATGTGGGAACTTTCAATTGACGGAAATTTTGACAAGATGGATGTCGTTCTTGTGTCTATGTTCTGTCACATATGTTTAGTGAAAAACAGTTTTATTATAATTTATCTCACTGTATCGTGAGTTTCCACAACTGTGGAAATCACTGTCAAGGATAAAAACAAAAAGAGATGTTACATAAAAACTGGTAGAGAGGCAAATATTACGCAGCAAGCGGTTATAAGCAAAATCAAAGTGCCACATACAACATAAAAGCGGGAGTGCACTGAAATAAAGAATTTTTCCGGTTTTCTGCATACTATGTGGGTCATTTTAATGAACTGTCGTTACAGGATCAACTAAAATAAAATAAACTTTCACATGCCTGCTTCTTCTTTTGCAATGTGAGGGCGAAGTATCTCCAAACATGTTATTAAAAGTTTCACTCCCCATCCACAGAAAGCTGATGCAATCAGCAGGTTCTTAGTATAACATTTCCTTTAAGAACTTTTCATGTGCATCTTTCTTAGTCATCTTATACGATTCCCTGGACCAGCGACCTGTGTTCTTCTTGTTGCTTAAACACGATGCCTGAGTCAATGATCAATGATAGGAATGCCTTCTCTGCCATTCCCCCCCCCCCCCCCCCTCCCCTTTCCTCCCCGCTGGTGTCAGAATGCAGCAAACACGAAAAACCGTGTTCTTCAAACTTAAGGGTAAATCATCAAGCTTTGTTGGTAGAGGAAGGTCGAGAAAGACTACGCACTCAATATTTAAACGCTCGTATCTAGTAGATGAGAAGTATAAAACAAACTTTTCTTATACCACATTATTACTGGTTTATTTAGGAACAACAAATGCCGGTTACAGCTGCCTGACGTTTAACATAAACCTTAAATGCCAATACATGTAGCACACTGCTCGTTCGTACTCTTTGCCGCATTGTCTGATATAAATGTTTAAATGTGTGTGAAATCTTATGGGACTTAACTGGTAAGGTCGTCAGTCCCTAAGCCTACACACTACTTAACCTAAATTATCGTAAGGACATACACACACCATATGTCACCCGTGGCCAAAGGGTCAGCCGGCACGGTAGCTCAGCGTGTTCGGTCAGAGGGTTACGTGCCCTCTGTAATAAAAAAAAAACTGAGTCAATCGATCAACAACGAACTTAAAAGGATGTCTTACGACGTCCGCCCAGAGCAGACGAAACGAACAAAAGCGAACAAAATGAGATTTAAAAAAAAAAGGGGTAGCGTCTTTGATTCATAATCAAAAAGTCTTCGGTCCCGAGTTCAATCTCCTGCACTGCCTAAATTTTGATAAATAATCAGCATTGGCGGCCGAAGACTTCCGGCATAAGAAGTCAGCCTCATTCTGCCAATTGCCTTGTCAAATAGGGCGGAGGAACGGATAGAGTTTCAGGGCACTCTCTTGTCCTAGGGGTGGGAAATTGCCCCTAAAGGCGGAAGAATCAGCAATGATCAACGACATGAGGATGCAGAAGGCTATGGAAACCACTGCATTAAAGACACGTAACGTGTATCCACAGGACATGTGGCCTGTCGTTGAAGAAGTGTCATGATGATCTCTCCATTGGCAAAAGATTCCGGAATAGTCCCCCATTCGGATCTCCGGGAGGGGTCTGCCAAGGGGGAGGTTACCATGAGAAAAAGATTGAATAATCAACGAAAGGATAATGTTCTACGAGTCGGGGCGTGGAATGTCAGAAGCTTAAACGTGGTAGGGAAACTAGAAAATCTGAAAAGCGAAATGCAAAGGCTCAATCTAGATATAGTAGGGGGTCACTGAAGTGAAGTGGAAGGAAGACAAGGATTTCTGGTCAGATGAGTATCGTGTAATATCAGCAGCAGTAGAAAATGGTATAACAGGTGTAGGATTCGTTATGAATGGGAAGGTAGGGCAGAGGGTTTGTTACTGTGAACAGTTCAGTGACCGGGTTGTTCTAATCAGAATCGACAGCAGACCAACACCGACAACGACAGTTCAGGTATACATGCCAACGTCGCAAGCTGAAGATGAACAGATAGAGAAAGTGTAAGAGGATATTGAAAGGGTAATGCAGTATATAAAGGGGGACGAAAATCTAATAGTCATGGGCGACTGGAATGCAGTTGTAGGGGGAGTAGAAGAATAGGTTACAGGAGAATATGGGCTTGGGACAAGGAATGAAAGAGGAGAAAGAATAATTGAGTTCTGTAACAAGTTTCAGCTAGTAATAGCGAATACCCTGTTCAAGAATCACAAGAGCAGGTGGTATTCTTGGAAAAAGCCGGGAGATACGGGAAGATTTCAATTAGATTACATCATGGTCAGACAGAGATTCCGAAATCAGATACTGGATTGTAAGGCGTACCCAGGAGCAGATATAGATTCAGATCACAATATAGTAATGATGAAGAGTAGGCTGAAGTTCAAGACATTAGTCAGGAAGAATCAAGACGCAAAGAAGTGGGATACGGAAGTTCTAAGGAATGACGAGATACGTTTCAAGTTCTCTAACGTTATAGATACAGCAATAAGGAATAGCGCAGTAGGAAACACGGTTGAAGAGGAATGGACTTCTCTAAAAAGGGACATCACAGAAGTTGCGAAGGGAAACATAGGTACAAAGAAGGTAGTTGCGAAGAAACCATGGGTAACAGAAGAAATACTTCAGTTGATTGATGAAAGGAGGAAGTATAAACATGTTCCGGGAAAATCAGGAATACAGAAATACAAGTCGCTGATGAATGAAATAAATAGGAAGTGCAGGGAAGCTAAGACGAAATGGCTGCAGGAAAAATGTGAAGACATCGAAAAAGATATGATTGTCGGAAGGATAGACTCAGCATACAGAAAAGTCAAAACAACAGTGGTGACAGTAAAATCAACGGTGGTAACATTAAGAGTGCAACGGGAATTCCACTGAGGAGAGAGTAGATAGGTGGAAAGAATACATTGAAAGCCTCTATGAGGGTGAAGATTTGTCTGATGTGATAGAAGAAGAAACGGGAGTCGATTTAGAAGAGATTGGGGATCCAGTATTAGAATCGGAATTTAAAAGAGCTTTGGAGGACTTACAGTCAAATAAGGCAGAAGGGATAGATAACATTCCATCAGAATTTCTAAAATCATTAGGGGGAAGTGGCAACAAAACGACTATTCGCGTTGGTGTGTAGAATATATGAGTCTGGCGACATACCATCTGACTTCCGGTAAAGCATCATCCTTACAATTCCGAAGACGGCAAGAGCTGACAAGTGCGAGAATTATCGCACAATCAGCTTAACAGCTCATGCATCGAAGCTGCTTACAAGAATAATATACAGAAGAATGGAAAAAAAATTGAGAATGCGCTAGGTGACGATCAGTTTGGCTTCAGGAAAAGTAAAAAGGCACGAGAGAGGCAATTCTGACGTTACGTTTAATAATGGGAGCAAGGCTAAAGAAAAATCAAGACACGTTCATAGGATTTGTCGACCTGGAAGAAGCGTTCGACAATATAAAATGGTGCAAGCTGTTCGAGATACTGAAAAAAGTAGGGGTAAGCTATAGGGATAGACGGGTCATATACAATATGTACAACAACCAAGAGGGAATAATAAGAGTGGACGACCAAGAACGAAGTGCTCGTATTAAGAAGGGAGTAAAACAAGGCTGTAGCCTTTCGCCCCTACTCTTCAATCTGTACATCAAGGAATCAATGATGGAAATATAAGAAAGGTTCAGGAGTGGAATTAAAATACAAGGTGAAAGGATATCAATGATACGATTCGCTGGTGACATTGCTATCCTGAGTGAAAGTGAAGAGGAATTAAATGATCTGCTGAACGGAATGAACAGTCTAATGAGTACACAGTATGGTTTGAGAGTAAATCGGAGAAAGACGAAGTTAATGAGAAGTAGTAGAAATGAGAACAGCGAGAAACATAACATCAGGATTGATGGTCACGAAGTCAATGAAGTTAAGGAATTCTGCTACCTAGGCAGTAAAATAACCAATGACGGACGGAGCAAGGAGGACATCAAGAGCAGACTCGCTATGGCAAAAATGGCAAAAAGGGCATTTCTGGCCAAGAGAAGTCTACTAATATCAAATACCGGCCTTAATTTGAGGAAGAAATTTCTGAGGATGTACGTCTGGAGTACAGAATTGTATGGTAGTGTAACATGGACTGTGGGAAAACTGGAACAGAAGAGAATCGAAGCATTTGAGATGTGGTGCTATAGACGAATGTTGAAAATTAGGTGGACTGATAAGATAAGGAATGAGGAGGTTCTACGCAGAATCGGAGAGGAAAGGAATATGTGGAAAACACTGGTAAGGAGGAGGGACAGGATGATAGGACATATGCTAAGACGTGAGGGAATGACTTCCATGGTACTAGAGGGAGCTGTAGAGGGCAAAAACTGTAGAGGAAGACAGAGATTGGAATACGTCAAGCAAATAATTGAATACGTAGGTTGCAAGTGCTACTCTGAGATGAAGAGGTTAGCACAGGAAAGGAATTCGTGGCGGGCCGCATCAAACCAGTCAGTAGACTGATGAAAAAAAAAAAGAAAAAAGAAAAAAAAAACACTCGAACCTCCGCCGGGACGAGCCGTACAGTCCATGACTGCAGCGCCTTAGAACGCTCGTCTAATCCCGAGCGGCCATCGTCTGGTAAGAGTACTCGACTTGTAGTCAAAGAATAAACAGTAAGACAAATCACAAGAAAATTCACCATATCTTGCAGAAACTGGGCATTCTTCATGTCATTATTAGGAGTAATTATCACAATCCACTCTTCCGTGATAGGCTCCTTGTATACTTCACCACAGTCTGGGCAATTCGAAACATCAGATCCCTTTTTGGATTTTCATCTGGTTGTTGCTGAAGACGACGGCAGTGTTTAGTCCAGATTAGCTCTAGAGATTGTGTGTTTTTGGTCACTGATATTTTATCTCTTCTCGGTTTAGCTTGTTTTTCTTACAGTGCGTTTTGTATGGAGAACCGCACGAAGTCTCGGATTTTTTTTTTTTTTAAACTATTTTCGTCTTTGGTGTGGGTCGATTTCTCTTAGCCAGAGAATAAATACTGGATAGGTCTACGCCTGTTCGTACATCAGCACTTTCAACTTCAGTTGTGTAACGTTCTTGGTTTCTTTCTGGTGACTGCACAGGAATACCATCTGTCACTCTGGAGCAGCATTTTCCAGTGGGATCCAGTTGATCTCCTTTGCCTTCTTCAGATGTTGAAATTTCAGCCCTCTGAGTGATTTATGACGGAGCAAAGTCTTGAACCGTAATATTCCCTTTGACTAGAAGGATTCCTCAGCGTATTCTTGAATGATGAACCACACATTAAAAACAAAAGACATATCGCAAATGGCAGTCACCGTTCGGTTCCGCTATTGGCCCGCCGTGGTTTGTTCCTCACAGTGCGGTGATTCTTCTAGCAAATAATTTTACTTTGTAGCGTACACATAAAAAGCGCTTATTCCTTACGACATACAACTTTAAGATTTCTTAATTTGAAACAAAAACATCTCTTTACCTGTTGTAACCAATGATTTTGGCAGAGCTCTTTGAGACTACAGGTGACGCCATCGCTATGGAAGCAACAACTGAATGAAGTCTTACGTTGCCGGTCAGTGTTGCCAATGTAGAGAAGACAGACAAATTTGCTGTTTTACGAAGGCCATGACAATTTATTAAAGGTACATTGTCCGTTCTAAGGTAACTGATGTAACCATGGGGTTCTGAGAGTAATATTGCGTTTAGCATATTTTAATGAGCATATATGCCTCTCATTTCAAGGCATTCTTTGGGTCAGTGTCGTGTTTTCTTCCTTTTCTTCTTCAAACAAAGGGCCAAAGTCAATTACTAGACTGCTTTGTCTGTATTTGTGGCCATTATCACTATTGTCAAAATACTCACGAACATGAAGAGCGTGTACTTCAAAGTGAGGTTAAACAAAAAAAGGTCTTTTGCATTTGTACGGAATTGTTCGAAAAATTCGCCTACAGAAGGTGGAGTTTGACGCACAGGCTTACTCGTTTACGTGGGCCTTTGATAGACGGTGGATAGATGGCACTAGGAAGCACGTAACAACAACATGGATGCATAATCAGAAGACCGTCATATGAAAACAGTCTAATGATTTTTTTATCAGCTGTCGGTGAGGCACTGGATAATACTGAATGGGTTCAAGTCGTGAATAAAAATAAGGTAAATGTAGCCATGGGTAGATGAGACCACAGTCTAGTTTTGATTAAGCATTTGTTGAGACACAGTCTTTATGGGAAGAAGCATGAAGAAATCATACTTCAAACTAGTACACAAATAAAAATGAAAACTGGATTAAATGGTTAAACGGAGTATGAAAATATTAATTTTGCAAGCGCGATAACAGGAAAGATGAAACTACAACCTGGAAAATCGTTGATTGCCAAAGAGGTACTGGATATTATAGAGAGAAGTGATACCATCAGAGAACTAAAATCGGTTGAAGACTTAAAAGTCATTAAAACTGATGTTATATATAAGTGCTGACTGTGAACTAAAACGTGACTTATACGATTTGCGACGTGTTGCATGATACTGCTGAGTGAAATCAGAACTTCAGTTTCATCTACAATTACACATTTTTCATACTCAATAACATGTTATGCATCTTACAACATAAGAACAGATGTTCACATAAAAAACAGTAGTTAAAAATGTGCTCACATACATTTGCAGGATCCATACCCCATATACTATTATCGTTCAGTACCCATACACAGAAAACATTATTCTCCTTAACACAGCAGATGACTGCATGAAGATGTCACAAAAAACATATGGTAATTTTCAAATTGTTTTCTGTTTCAGTGTCCTGGGATATATTTAAATATGGAAAGCCTTCGCCCATTTTACAAAAACGAACTTTACCTGACAAGCCGCACTAATTCCACAAACAAGATTTCAGTTTCTGGTTACTCTTCGTGCTTCAAAAATAATGAACGGAAGCGATACACTGTATTAACTGTGCACTGTCATTGTCTTGCATAGCCTTATATTCCCCGTCGCACTGTGCCTACAAATGACAACTAGTATAGGATGAAGTTGGTGGGGGAATATAAAGACAGACCTGTTCAGTCTTCATGGATAGCGACAAGACACCAGCATCTGTGATTCCAGCATTTAGTATGGTGATTGTGGCTAATTATACTCCATTATCTATCCTGCAAAATCCTGTGGCTAGACATGCGTTACGCCAAGAGAAAGTAACATCAATGTGACTAAAGAGAGTACTACAGGGCAAAAACTGTAAGTTTTGACAAAAGAAACCATTGTCTGTTTGGACTGTACGTTTATTTTCTTTATTTAATTCGTGCAATTAGCTAATTTCAAATATGCTTCACTGCAAAGTGGATGTTTGATATCAACCTCTGCATCTTAAGCTTTACATCCTGTACAAATCTGATTCATTATACACACACACACACACACACACACACACACACACACACACACACACACTCAAGCGCGCGCAAACCTAAGATGAATCGGATATATACAAACTTGAGGTGTGTAAGTCGATATCAAACATGTGGTTTATAATGACACAAAGTCAAAATCACACGAATTCGATGTTAGGGGCTATAAACACAGATAGAGTTGTTTTTTCTCTATGTTTCACCGTCTTCTCGCAGACACATCACCTGAAATTCTTTCTGCATGATCCTAACGACACCTCAAAGTGGACTGCGCCAGTCAATATAGCCTCCCCTTTTGCCACCACGCATGCACACTCTATGTTTCACCGTCTTCTCGCAGACACATCACCTGAAATTGTTTCTGCATGATCCTAACGACACCTCAAACTGCGCCAGTCAATATAGCCTCCCCTTTTGCCACCACGCATGCACACTCTATGTTTCACCGTCTTCTCGCAGACACATCACCTGAAATTCTTTCTGCATGATCCTAACGACACCTCAAAGTGGACTGCGCCAGTCAATATAGCCTCCCCTTTTGCACCACGCATGCACACCTCAATACCTGACCTGCTGCCCAGGCATAATAAGCTTAATGACTTACTTGTGCCATGCCTACATGGAGATACTAAGGAATTAAAAAATAAGACAGTAACGACAATACTCGCAGTAGCTATTATTAATAGTCAGGAAAAGAAGTAAATACTGACGCAGTTTTGTCCAGGACACTGTCCTAAGTCATCACTACAAACATCTGCACCTATACCTCTCGTGGCAAGTATAAGTGCACATATTTATGTTTTCACTGACGTCGGTGTACTGAGCAACATTTCATAAGTATTTATGTCATTTGCATAGTACTAATTATAATCGTTACAAGTCCTATGTTCATAGGCTGGTTAGTACCTTCAAGTGGGTGTGGCCTCTGCGAGCGGCGGATGAGATCGAAGATTTGACGCGTGGACGCAATGTGGTTAGATTAAACCGGCGGGCATAGTCCACCATTACAACCATGCTGGAAACAACAGATCTCATGGTTTGTTTCGTATTTATGGACAGACCGATCGATGCAGATAAAAACCAATACACTGATGTGTGTCTACATGTTAAGGTACAACATATTAAAATATCTGACCATAGTCTATAAAAAGTGAAACACTCAGAAGTAATGGTCTGCAACACATCACAATAAGAGGACGTGTAGAACAGCACAAGCATAAGAAGTGATTTAAACGACAGAAAGGAGCGTGCACGAAGCCTTAATAGCGACTTTTTTTGCGTGACCAGACAGGTCAGTGACACGCAATGCTTAGTCCGTGCAGAACCATCATACCAACTGAAAACCAATAACGAGGTGCTTCTATGCCTCTCATTCATTACAGAGTGGAATAGTAGCATATGAGTGCGTTCGAACTGGGCAGAATGATTTCTCTTTGGGACGCGAATTCGTCGTTCCGTGACAATGTGTCTTGCACATGGCACACTGCTTCAACAAAATGGAGTATATGTGGAATCACTGAAGGTAAGTTCGTAGCTCGTGGTCTAGTGGCTAGCTTTGCTGCCTCTGGATGACGGAGTCTCGGTTTCGATTCCCGCCTGGAGACTGGGTGTTTGTGTTGTTCTCATCATCTCATACCCATAACCCATCATCTTTCCTGACAGTGGCCTGAGTGGACTGTTTAAAAATTAGACTGCGTAAAAACTGGTAATTTGTACAGGCGCTGAAGACAGCGCAGTTGGGCGCCCCACAAAAGAAACATCACCATCACTGGAGAGAAGAGCGCTGTAAAAAGCACCGACAGGGTACTGGACGGTACAGGCTTATCGCAGTACGAGATGACCTCCATCTTCCCAGCTTGGCCATAACGAAGAGAAACGCTTCGTCCACAGAGTTGGGGAGACGTAAGTGCACGGCAGTTGGCCTGGGCATTTCTGCGTCGACTTTCCGACTACGTGTCCTGCGGGCTGGACTCGTGGCACATATGACATTCTGTTGGGTTTCGTTTACCAGAACACACCACCGCCGCAGACGACAATGGGTATGTGAACGCTGACACTGGCATCCTGAGTGACAGAATGTAGTGTTTTCGGAAGAGTCTCGCTTTAACTTGTCCTACAGTGATGACCGCGCATGCGCTCGACACCGCTGAAGTGAACGCAGTCGGGCAGACTGTATTGTCGAGCAGCTACCGTCACATCAGGGGTTTTACAGACTGAGGCATTGCCCTCCTACAGGCCGCTCCACATGACGTATTTCAACTGGACAGTGCCCCGGAGCACCCTCCCCTAGACTGCGCGTTGCCCAGACGTGTCACCAGCGAAATATGTCTCGGATATCGTTGGTCAGCAGCTTACTCGTTCAGATCCTCCAGCAGCCATGACTGATGCTTTGTGGATGTCGCAACAAACTATGGGATAGAGTACTGCACAGCAGCACATTCAGGCCTCTTTGATTTAATGCCAGCTGTGATTGAACTGCGTGGTGGTGCTACTCCATCCGAAAATTGCAAAGTCACAGTACACCTATAGGTCTGTAACATAGGTTCCCAGGTAGATTCCGTGTTTCTTGACTTCCACAAGGTGTTCGATACAGTTCCCCACAGTCGTTTAATGAATAAAGTAAGAGCATATGGACTGTGTTGTTGTTGTTGTGTTGGGAAGAGACCAAACTGCGAGAGCACCGGTCTCATCGGATTAGGGAAGGAAGTCGGCCGTGCCATTTTCCAACGAACCATCCCGGCATTTGCCTGAAGAGATTTAGGGAAATCACGGAAAACCTAAATCAGGATGGCCGGACGCGGGATTGAACCGTCGTCCTTCCGAATGCGAGTCCAGTGTGCTAAACACTGCGCCACCTCGCTCGGTGCATATGGACTATCAGATCAATTGTTTGATAGGAGTCAAGAGTTCTTAGATAGCAGAACGTAGCATGTCATTCTCAATGGAGAGAAGTCTTCCGAAGTAAGAGCGATTTCAGGTGTGCCGCAGGGGAGTGTCGTAGGACCTTGGTTATTCACAATATACATAAATGTCCTTGTGGATGACATCGGAAGTACACTGAGGCCTTTTGCGGATGATGCTGTGGTATATCGAGGGGATGTAACAATGGAAAATTGTACTGAAAGTGCGAAGTGACGCATGGTGCAGGGAATGGCAATTGAATCTCAATGTAGACAAGTGTAATGTGCTGCGAATACATAGAAAGAAAGATCCCTCATCATTTAGCTAAAATATAGCAGGTCAGCAACTTGAAGCAGTTAATTCCATAAATTATCTGGGAGTGCGCATTAGGAGTGATTTAAAGGGAATGATCATATAGGGTTGATCGTCGGTAAGGCGGATGCCAGACTGAGATTAATTGGAAGAATCCTATGGAAATGCAATCCGAAAACAAAGGAAGTAGGTTACAGTACGCTTGTTCGCCCACTGCTTGAATACTGCTGAGCAGTGTGGGATCCGTACCAGATATGGTTGATAGAAGAGATAGAGAAGATCCAACGGAGAGCAGCGTGCTTCCGTTCAGGATCATTTAGTAATCGCGAAAGCATTACAGAGATGATAGAGAAACTCTAGTGGTAGACTCTGCAGGAGAGACGCCCAGTAGCTCGGTACGGGCTTTTGTTGAAGTTTCAAGAACATACTTTCACTGATGAGTCAAGCAGTATATTGCTACCTCCTACGTATATCTCGCGAAGAGACGATGAGCATCGAATCAGAGAGATTAGAGCCCACACAGAGGCATACCGACAATCCTTCTTTCCACGAACAATACGAGACTGGAATAGAAGGGAGAACCGATAGAGGTACTCAGGGTACCCTCCGCCACACACCGTCAGGTGGCTTGCGATGTATGGATGTAGAATCATTTGTGTAGTGTCAAGTCCATAATCGGTTGAACAAATTTCATTGTTATCACATCTCTCGGTCATGGTGTTCGACTTTTTTCAAACAATAGTGTATACAGGGTTTTCGAGAAGGAATGGCCAATATTGAAGGATATTGAATCGTATCCTGTTGGATTTGAAACTGATAGTCTAAGATCTTATTTTTTAAATTATAAAACGTCTCAATAACCGTTAAATCTGACAGAAAATCTCTCGAGCTCACTCTTATTAACCAAACCTTATTGCTCTAAATTATGGCTGTCATATTCCGTCGCACTACGAAACAGTTGGGGTCAATGACACACTATTCATAACGCAGGTTGGTGACATTGTATTTCTTTGGAGTTTATTTTTTCAGATACTCGATGGGAAATGCATTTGGTTGAGGATGATCGGCGGTTCTTGTAAATGCTTAGAAGAACCTTAATATGAAGTGAAATTTTAAGTAAAAGTGCTTTATATATCACGATTGGTGATCAGTCACAGTCGTCAAGCGTGTGGGAATATGATAAAACCATATTAGAATAACACCTTTCCCTAGTTTAACGTTTATGTCTTATTATAAGTGTTAAGGTTTTCTCCATAGAATTTTGAGCCATCTCCAGCCTCTCAGTTGTTTCTTACACTATGGTTGCATCTTTGGAAAGTGCGTGACAGCACTGTGATTTAGCACATCGTCATTAATTATAATACTGAGTATAGTTCTATATATTTCCCGAGTCTATCTTTTATCTAACTACATAAATTATTTAATTATAATAATAACGGATTTTTTGTATTATATAGTTGTGGAATGCTTTTTCCTGTCCGAACACCACCTTGGTGCATTCAGTATGTCCTCTTGGCAGAGTGGGAGAAAACTCTCTCTCTCTCTCTCTCTCTCTCTCTCTCTCTTTCTCTCTCTCTCTCCCTCTCTCTCTCTCTCTTTCTCTCTCTCTCTCTCTCTCTGTATATTTCCTTCTCTTGCTTGATACTGTAATTATGCAGGTAAACCACAATGTAAAACAAGGAACATAATCAATCAAAAGAGGGGAGATGCAAAGTGTTGTGATAAGAATAGATAAATTATTACTCTTACTTTTTTACACTCCTGGAAATTGAATAAGAACACCGTGAATTCATTGTCCCAGGAAGGGGAAACTTTATTGACACATTCCTGGGGTCAGATACATCACATGATCACACTGACAGAACCACAGGCACATAGACACAGGCAACAGAGCATGAACAATGTCGGCACTAGTACAGTGTATATCCACCTTTCGCAGCAATGCAGGCTGCTATTCTCCCATGGAGACGATCGTAGAGATGCTAGATATAGTCCTGTGGAACGGCTTGCCAATGCCATTTCCACCTGGCGCCTCAGTTGGACCAGCGCTTGTGCTGGACGTGCAGACCGCGTGAGACGACGCTTCATCCAGTCCCAAACATGCTCAATGGGGGACAGATCCGGAGATCTTGCTGGCCAGGGTAGTTGACTAACACCTTCTAGAGCACATTGGGTGGCACGGGATACATGCGGACGTGCATTGTCCTGTAGGAACAGCAAGTTCCCTTGCCGGTCTAGGAATGGTAGAACGATGGGTTCGATGACGGTTTGGATGTACCGTGCACTATTCAGTGTCCCCTCGACGATCACCAGAGGTGTACGGCCATTGTAGGAGATCGCTCCCCACACCATGATGCCGGGTGTTGGCCCTGTGTGCCTCGGTCGTATGCAGTCCTGATTGTGGCGCTCACGTGCACGGCGCCAAACTCGCATACGACCATCATTGTCACCAAGGCAGAAGCGACTCTCATCGCTGAAGACGACACGTCTCCATTCGTCCCTCCATTCACGCCTGTCGCGACACCACTGGAGGCGGGCTGCACGATGTTGGGGCGTGAGCGGAAGACGGCCTAACGGTGTGCGGGACCGTAGCCCAGCTTCATGGAGACGGTTGCGAATGGTCCTCGCCGATACCCCAGGAGCAACAGTGTCCCTAATTTGCTGGGAAGTGGCGGTGCGGTCCCCTACGGCACTGCGTAGGATCCTACGGTCTTGGCGTGCATCCGTGCGTCGCTGCGGTCCGGTCCCAGGTCGACGGACACGTGCACCTTCCGCCGACCACTGGCGACAACATCGATGTACTGTGGAGACCTCACGCCCCACGTGTTGAGCAATTCGGCGGTACGTCCACCCGGCCTCCCGCATGCCCACTATACGCCCTCGCTCAAAGTCCGTCAACTGCACATACGGTTCACGTCCTCGCTGTGGCGGCATGCCACCAGTGTTAAAGACTGCGATGGAGCTCCGTATGCCACTGCAAACTGGCTGACACTGACGGCGGCGGTGCACAAATGCTGCGCAGCTAGCGCCATTTGACGGCCAACACCGCGGTTCCTGGTGTGTCCGCTGTGCCGTGCGTGTGATCATTGCTTGTACAGCCCTCTCGCAGTGTCCGGAGCAATTATGGTGGGTCTGACACACCGGTGTCAATGTGTTCTTTTTTCCATTTCCAGGAGTGTATTTTGGGTTTTAATTTCATGACCATACAACCTAGGATAGTTTAAACACGTAAGTTACAAGTCCTTTGAATAATTTGTATGTACAAATTTCAGCAAATTAAGTATAAATGTTATAAAATTAGAATATATACACTAAGATTATTTATATACAAAATTTCGGCTGGGAAAGTGGTCAAAACCTGTGGTTGTTGTAGCAATGACAGAGATGAGCTGCTCAATGTCATAATTGCTGAGTGAATGCCAAGTACCGTTGATGACAGTTCTTGAAGAAATACAGCAAAGAGTAACTTTCTTATGTTACGTATAAGGAAATTAATAGCACCACAGTTGCAGAAAACACTTGCAGAAACTTTAAGCTGTTGTCACTGGCATTAGGCATGACCAGTAGACATAAACAAAATAGCTGTAAGTAAACGTCTTTCATTTTAGATTATATATATATTTTTTTTCAACAAAGTTCATAATTTCTCTTTTCTCTAATGAAGGTTATTTTTTCCATAATCCGAACGGCAAAATCATTCGCACAAATTTTATGTCATAAAAAATTCTTTGAATATAATATTTTCAACATTTTATGTTCTTCATGAAACATCTTATTAGATTAGTAGTGTTTAAAAGCAAGCAACAAGGGTCAAAAGTTACAGTATGTACTAGGTGGGATTATTATAACTAGTCTCGTGAAGTGTATCAGCCTTTAACTGGCTTACAGTTCATTTCAGTTTTCACATTACTAAATATTCCAATCTCACATAGGAATGATCCGTTTATTTTTGGAAGGAAATAATATTTTGTTTAAGTTTCTCGAAATTAGTGGCGAATTTCCTGATCATGGATAAGAAATTGGCATTACTTTTTGTAATAGAATGTATCTCATGTAAGTTCGCATCCAATTTCCTTTTAGAGTATTCTAAATTAGGAGAGTTAAGCAAGAAAAAAGGCCATTAGTCCTCTTTTCTCTCTGTCGCTCGTAAATTCATTACGTGACTTATTACCTCTGGAGAAAAATAAGGCGTGTCCTGTCACAGGACGTCTCTGCTTAATTGCGTTCCCGCTGCTGGAGGAATGCGCAGGAAAAGGCCATTTCAATCTTCTGTTTGCTCTTCTGGTCCCAGTATACGATCATGCCCTGAGTGCTCCTCAATTTTCAACTAATGACAACGTCATTTCGAACATTTTTTTATGTCAGCAGAAAAGTAATATCGATTTTTCATCAAAAATTAGTTTCGGTTCTTCATCACACTAACCATTAGTTTCCAAGGTTAGAGCTACTGTAACTGTGGCCGAAACGTCGGCTTTACACAGCGATATTTATTGTAAAATACAACGAGGCACTATAGCCTGGCCGCAGACGCCTATGCAGTAATTTCATATTGGTCTATTTAGCTCATGCCTCTGATGTGTATCGTTCTGTCGATTTAAATAGTTACTTAAGAGGCGTATCGGTTTCGTTATCACCCCATGTTCTCATCACCGCCGTACTATGTGGAAGAAAAATAACGAATAAACCACATTTTAATTTTCGCATGAGAGGGCTCAAATATGGTGATATCAGTGGTTCCGCAGCTTGGAAGACCGACCAACGATTTAGTTTTCTCATGGCAGGTTGCGCCAGAAATTGTGGAAGAAGTTCCTACTGGCATGGCGGAGAATGCTGGACGCAATATGATATCTTCTACCAGTGCACGAGCTGCGTCACTAGAGTGAAAACCCCATGGCCAACCGTTCGAAAAATTCCGAGAACAATTGTACAATTACATCCGTACAAACTTTACATTACTCACCAATTTTTAAAACGTGATGGAGACATTCGAGTAGATTTTGTTTCTATGCTTCAAGCAAGGGTTGAAGTTAATGACGTGTTGCCTTGGAAACTGTTGCAGAGTCATTAAGCACACAGTACGCTCACTGGGACAGTGAACACTCACAATTGTCGCGTTTGGTTGTCGTCACCGTTCATGGAGGACCCCCACATAGAGAAAGTATCATTGTTTGGTGTGGCGCCACGGCCCAGTTCATTAATGATCCATTCATCTTTGAGGAACTCAGACCCAAAGGACCAAGAACATGCAGTGTCAACAGATAACGTTACTTTCATCTGCCTCAGCAACGTGTGCTCCCTGTTCTACAGGCGAGAGGTGCTTTGGACCCACCTGTTTTGATACACGATGAAGCGCCATCTCACAGTACTCATGGAGTCACTCGATTTCTCCTTAACAGATTTGGAGCAAAGCGAACCATTGATGAATTGCTCCAAAGAGAGCAACTACCACGATCATCAGGTTTTAACCGTCTCATGCTGAAATTAAAACTTTTCTGTCAATGGCTAATTGTTATTTGTCTTCGGTATGCCCTTAGAAACGTCTTCACATTGTCCTATGATCACTCGTTTTCCATGGGGGCCCTCTTAAGTAATGAAAGTTTAGGTAGAATTGCAACGTAATTAAGCCGTAGCTATTTCCCATCCCTTTCATAATTTCTCATTATTTCACAATCGTCAGAGGATCACAGTAAAGATTCCTTGTCAATTAAACCATAGTATATTGTAGAAAATTTTCCGCTACCTCTTACAATCAAAGGTTATTTATTTGTCAGTCGACCGGTTTCGGACTTGCGCCCATCGTCAGGTGTTCACACAATCATCCTATGATATAATAACAGATTAATATTCTATGGAAATTCGATGTCATAGTCATACAACAGTTCAAGGGACATTATCGTAATTTGTAATAGTCATCTTGTAAACACAGGTTGCAACTGCCATTGTATAATTTGTAATAGCTTTCAAAATTTCATGTGTGTAACATCATTGTACTTCAAACATCTAAGATCTCTGACAAAAAAGTGGCTCAAAACTGTTCTAGCTGTCATTTTTTAATTTTATAATTTGTAATAGCTTGTAGTAATTTCATATATATATATATATATATATATATATATATATAGTCATTGTACTTCCCAAATCTAAGTTCTCCGACAAAAATGTGGATCAAAACTTTCATAACGTGTATCAAAAAACTTCGCAGTCTATAATAACTTTTTAAGTCCCTATATGTGCAACACCGTGGAACTTCCTGTGGCTAACTTCTCTGACCATAGCCTACATGTTTTTGTATGAGCAACAACTTTACACCTGCTGCGTCTAAGTTCTTTGACCACATCCCACACGTTTGCATGGAAACACAGTGTATTTCATGAGTGCACATCGTAATAGTGAACTATGCAGCTAAACTTCATAAACTGAAATATGGACGTGAAAATGATAATTGTGTAACTAAGTGGAACAACTGTCACCACAGCGTAAGTATAATAATGATCCTTAATCTTTATATAAGTACAGATATATTTTAGACAAATGTTGGCTTGCCACTTACAATTGTCCCACTGGTATTTCTTTAGTCACCAGCAAATAATTTATTTTGTGTTTATACAGTGATCTCCAGCAATATAAAAATGTACATGAATGTATAAACTACTGAGGACGGGTGCAAGCCCAGAACCGGTGGTGTAACAAATAAATAACCTTTTAGTGTGACTGGTAATGGAAACTTTTCTAAAACTTCTAAAGGAACAGTTACGGTGCTCAACAGCCTCCATTATAGATAAAACTCATTTAAACCATAGTAGAAATATCTGGTGCAACGAAAACGTTCGGATCCTCATTTATTTCTACTACTATCTTTTTTGTAGATGCTCCTATTTTCTCAACAAATTTCTTTGCAGTGTTTTCAATAGATGACAGACCATTCCTTCAGCTGAGAGACGTAATATGATTACCAGATGTTAACAGAAAGCAAGTCCAGTTACGCGTCCAGTTCAAATGTGTCGAAAAGTCAACGTTGGTGTAAAAGTTTGGACCCCATATCCACTTAAATTGGGTTGAGATGTTTACTCATACGCGTTCAACGAAACAAAAGTGACTGATGTAAAGAAGGTAATCTTTCACAACGGTTTTCTCACTCAAAAATAACATTTAACTATTGGTTGTTTGTTAAAGAACTCTGTATACCTCCTATTAGAACGAGAACCAGCTACCTCTCACGCAGGTTGTAATCCCAGAATTGTCACTTAATGTGGAATCGTTGTCTTCAGGAGGGCCATAGTCAACCCCATACAGGGCCTAAGTGACTTCACACGCCTGGCGCCCAAGATGAGAGGCGTACAATATTGTTCCGTTGAACATGCACGATACTACAGCTACGTCACATATAGTGAAATAGGGAATGGATTTGTTTCTAACATGCTAGTTATCCACTGGGACATTGTGACGACTGGAACACAACAGACTGCCAGCGTGACCACAATTACTGCGGCTTCCCTTGAGGAGCAAGCAGAAAGTGATGGAGCACCTGTGTTTGTGAGTCCACCGTCACTACTGCACGTAAAAGTGGCACAAAATCGTCTTTTCAGACGAGTCCCCATTCTGCTAACAGCGTAACATTAGACGTGTCCATATATAGAAAATCAGATGAGAACGAATGTTGCCTGATTATATTCTTCATTTCAATTTGCTCCTCACCCAGCACGTAACGTGATGATGTGGATATCCTCTACTAGCACAGCAGTCGTTACATTTCCGAAGTGTGAAGCCAGTCACTTTGCGCTATTATCGAGGCCTCTGTTGGGATGCATTTGACCAAGATAACGCAAGCCTGTGGTAGTATGATATCTCTCGACACGAAGGGTGTTCGACTGTTGCTCTGGCTAGTACTGTCTCCAGATCTCGCACCCACTCAAAATGTCTGCATTGCGGAAAGAGTGACTCGAGAACTTATTTCATCCACAGAGGTTGCACTCTGCTGTAGAGTTGAAAGTCCATGAAGCGATGCCCGTTGCATGCTTCGTCCTTGCGTATTTGAGCTGAATGCGCAGTAGGATTATAGACAATGTTTCTGAAACAAGCTTTAGCTGTGCGTACTAAATTTCGCTCCCTGTAGAAGCTCCATACCACCTACAAATTTAATCACGTCCTTTCAGTGCTACACTTCTTTCCTCCCCGAAGATGCAAAGTTAAAGGACAGCAAAGTAGACACGTAAACTGATGAGCTGCCGGCGAGTTTGAAACCTGTCTGCTGGCTTTGATGGCTCCTGACGCAGTAAGGAAAGAAGGGCAGGAGATACGAATGGGGAATTATTGAGGGAAACGAGCGGGCTGCTGTGGGAGAGGTCCTCGAACAAAAGGGACTCTGACAAAGGGCAGTTTGTTATGGCCCAGCGCCTGGTAAAGAGCATTTCAGAAACGGCGAAGCTGAGCGGATACCTTCATGAGCAGTAGCAGGCGACACCTACATATACGCATGTCGACCAAACGACGCCAGTTATCATTGCAGAGGGAACGGGATAACTGAAATTGGACTGAGGACAAAGGTGTCACAGGTCGAACGAATCAAGCCTCTTATTACGTGTCCTGATATGCTGTCATTCAGACGAGAGGGTGCTTGAAACATGCCCCGCACCACTGACTCTTGAGGAAGCACTATTATTCAATGAGGACATTCACAGAGGTTCCCTGGGAAGTGGAATCATAACTGAAGACAGCCTTTGGACTACCTGAAAATTTTTGCAAATTACTGGCATCTCTTGATGCTTGTGTCTATTCCGTCGGCGTATAATACAATAAAATGATGATATAATAGTATAGGGAATGAATGATAATAAAATGTTGGAATGTGCGGCTTTTTTAAAATGGATGAGTTAAAGAGATTAATTCTTTGGCATGAAGGACAAGCACAATAAGCTAGGCATTGCCTGTAACGGGAAAGGAATCATTTTAGTTTATATTTATATAAATAAATCGTCTTCATAGTATTTTATGCGTACCAATTATTAATATTATGTCCTATCGCCGTCTCCTTGACTGTGGACGTGTTGTTATATTCGGATCTTCGTAAATTTTCCGAAGTACACAGGTGGGCTTCCGTTCTTCTTATTGTATTACTACTTGAAATAATAATAACTCTCGCAAATATTCTGTTAATAAAACACTACTATATTTCTGTTCGATGCACATAGAAAATACACACAATGGCGGTCTGCAATTACTCGCTAAAAAATGGCGGTTCTCACTCGTTCACTCACTGAGCGAAACCTTCCTTCCATCAACTCGTACAAGAACAAAAAATTGCTCTGTCTTTTAACATCTGAAAGTCAAAAATACCTTACGGTAGGCACAGGCTCTACGCTGGGCTACTACCACCTCATCTTTTCTCTTTGCTTTTAAAGAGGATGAAAACATAAAAGTAAGAAATGCAAAAGGTATATCACAGGCGGTTACATGTTTTTGCAGGATAATTGTCCATGTCAGAAGGCGTGAATCGTGGTGCAGTGGTTAGAGGCATGAAGGTGAACTCACGTTGAGGTCTTGATTCCAGAAATCGCGTGATTTGAGCCCGATGGCACCTATCTGAGACGCTATATGGTAGCCAGCTTAGCTTCCAGAAACCTCTTGCCCTTAATATTCAGTAATTGTGTACGCTGAGCCTAACCGTCTGGTGCAAGGTACCTACGGAAATCTACCAGAGACTAGTCGAATCAACATCATTGAGAACAAGTGTTGTATTTTGTTCTTAGGGCGAACCAGTAAACTTTTTTATATATTTTTTTAATTTTTTGATTCATCAATGTTCTGACTGTTTTCATGCAGCTCGACACGATTTCCTGTCCTGTGCCAACCTTTTCATCTCAGAGTTGACCTTACAAACTACGCCCTCAATTATTTGCTGGATGTATTCCAATCTCCGTCTTCCTGTACAGGTTTTGCTCTCTACAGCTCCCTCAAGTACCAAGGAAATCATTCTCTGATGTCTTAACAGATGTCGTATCATCTTGTCAGTGTTTTCCACATATTCCTTTCCTCACATATTCTGCTCAGAACCTCCTCGTTCCTTACCTTATCAGACCTCCTTTTCGACATTCGTCTGTAGCACCCCATTTCAAATGCTTCGATTCTCATTCTAGTTCTTCCACCATACAATACGTGCTCCAAACGTACATTCTCAGAAATTTCTTCCTCAAATTAAGCCCTATATTTGACACTAGTGGACTACTCTTGGGCCAGTAAAACCCGTTTTGCCGTGCTAGCCGCTACGAGGATTACGCCAGCCTTAGGACAAGACGGGGTCGCCGAGACTAGCCCCGCGAACTATGAAAGGCTACGTCGCTTATATACTGCTGGCATTAAGGAGCATATTTATTCGGAGCACTGAAGCGTAAACTATTATCAGTACGTGAAATGGAAGCTCCCCCTCACAATCTTTATAACTTAGTACGTTGTTAGTAATTTTATCTTCGTAACTACTACGTTTCTGATACATACATATTGGACACTTACTGCCACACATGTGGAGGATGACACCTAGATTCCTTCATAATGCGTACTCCTTCCTTCTTCTGTGAATTCCGTCACCTAAGTGACTCATTCTCGCAGTGTACAAGTACCTTACGTCTGGCATTCTATCGTCTTACTACGAGTAGTGACGATATTAATTATTTATCCTCACGCATAGCAAACTTCTTTGTTTATTTGTATCGTATCTGAATACGTTCAGTACACAAATGAAGCGAGTAACCCCTAGAAGATAAGGTGCGACACCAGACAGTAACCGAAGACAGTTCTGTAATTCGGGTATCTCAGTCTACCCACAAGACAGTATCTCATGCCACAACACGTAAGAGGAAATTTAATTAAAAAGTATGAAGAACCCCACTCTACTTCTATGAGCTTTCACATCTCTTTGACCCTAGGAAGTAGCCGAAGTGAGAAGTTCCAAAATAAGTGAAAAGTTTACGTAGAGTAGGTTCAGTTCTTTGTTTACTTTTTGTTTCGTTAAGTAAACAATACAGGTTATATCGTGTTTGTTTCTCCAGAAGTTTTGAATTAGTGTCAGAACTTTAGGTCTAAACTTTCCAAGAAATTTAATACGTTAATTGAGTACTTTACGAAGTTATTCCTGTTTTTACATAGACTAAAGCTAAAATTTGTTTGCGATGAGCGGGAAGTGTATAACGTGCCGTAGGATTGTTAGTTCTGGGGTGTGGTGTGAGGGTTGTACAGGATTTTGTCTTGTTCAATCGGATAAAATTTTTGAGAACACTATTTAGAGAGACTCTTACTGCGAGACATTGGTACAATTAACTTGCATCTGAGACCAACGGAAGACAGAGAAATAGAGTAACACAGCGGCAGACATAGATTAGCAGATACAAATAATAATTTTGTAAAGATTACGGAGGAGGTACGTAAAGGAATTACGGCAAATAGGAAATTTTGGTAAAACGAGACGCACACACATACACACACACACACACACACACACACACACACACACACAGATACATACATATATACACACAGTGACTCACCGATTTAGTAATGCACGGAGGTGTGGGGGCATTAAAACTATACAGGGAGACCAAAGCTCGAGTACAGTAAACAGATTCAAATGGGTGTGGAATGTAATAATTACCCCGAGATAAAGACTCTTCTAAAGGCGAGACACGTTTCGAGAATTGCATCAAACCAGTCCTTGGACGGAAGACCAAAACAACACCAAACCAAAATTTTTGTGTTTTGGGTGCACATAGGCATGTAGAGATAAAAATATTTACGTAATGAATAAAAAAAGGAAGATTACACTAAAACAGTCACAATACATTTGTTAAAAATTAAATTTTTACTGGAGAGGATGTACAGAGTTTAAATATCATTTGTCTCAACTATAGAGATTTATTCTTGTCACGAAAACCTTACAAAAGCTAGCTATGAACATGTGTCCCAAAATCACTTGATAGGAAAATGTGAAAGGATTTATTTATCCCTGGTACGAATATGGTGTAATTATTAAACACATTTACAATTACAAAAATGGCTCCAAGAGCTAAGCTCCTCCTTCCACAAATCCACGTATCTTGCACTCCATACTTTGCCATACATTTTGCGGAAACTATTGGTGTGTTTCATGATTGGTCGAAGTTTTGAATACACTCCCTCAGAACATCCACACTGGGTACGGGACCTGAATAAACTAAGGATTTTATATTCACAAAGGAAAAAAAAACAGCCGTTTGATTCAAATTTGTCAGTCGTGCAGTTACTGCAATGGATCCCTCGACCAATCCACGTGTTCGGAAAATGGTCAAAGACATACTGTCGAACAATCCATGTAAGGTGAAATGGAACCCCACCGTACATAAACCACATTCGTTGCATGACGTACAGCGGTACATCAAAAGTAACTGAAGCAAATCCAGCCTGTGAAAGTCTGATGAGCATGAACGATTCCATCCCACATGATGAGACTGAACCTCTATTGATGTTAGTCTTGTCATATTTTATAGAGGGTCTTCATAAGCACAAAGGTGAGTGTTATCATAACTGAAGATCCCATCACGTCGAAAGGCAGCCCAATTAGTGAATGAGGTATATGTTAAGAAACTCAGAAGCACAGCACACCGACCCGACAGACGAGGATTGGAACTTTAATAGTTTCAACTATTTATTTACAATTCGTAAAAAATAGATACGTGTTTCAAAGTTTTACTAACCTTCAAAGTAGTCACCAGCATTTTGTATAATCTGTTGCCAGCGATGTCGTAGGTAGTGTTCCAAAAAAGAGCAGCTTAGAGACAGAAGTGATGACACTTTCTGTAGTGCTCCCTGCCGCCGTTGGATAAGCAGCTGCAGCAGCAAGTCGTATAACCCTAGCTTACTTATTTGTTAGATAGTTTAATTAATTTCTTTGCGTGTTTTTGGGTACTTGCATTGTTTAATTCGTATATTTCGGGCGTATTATAGTATTTGAGGGTTGTAGCATCGCGCCCTAGTACCTGAATAGTGCAAATTTGCGTAGTCGTCTGTCTTCTGTTTTTGTTGTGAACGGCCAGTGTCGGTTGGCCAGTCAGTGTGCTCCCTGCCGCCGTTGGATAAGCAGCTGCAGCAGCAAGTCGTATAACCCTAGCTTACTTATTTGTTAGATAGTTTAATTAATTTCTTTGCGTGTTCTTGGGTACTTGCATTGTTTAATTCATATATTTCGGGCGTATTATAGTATTTGACAGTTGTAGCATCGCGCTTTAGTGTTTACTTCGTAGATTCTTATTTAAATTGCGTGTGAGTTTCGTATAAGAGGTGCAATTTCGAGTTTTAGTTACTGTAATCGTAAATTCAGCAGATTGTAGCGCAGTCGTTAGGCATTTGTACAGGTTAGTTGATACATTCTTTGCGTGTTCCGCTTGCGTTATCTAGGCACCGACTCGTGTTTCAGTAACTGTTGTTAAACATCGATTAGAATGGACAGGGACTGCGATTGCTGTGTTCGGATGAGGGCTGACTTGGCATCCCTTCGCTCACAGCTGCAATCGGCGCTGACTTCGGTCGCGCAGCTTGAGGCTGTTGCCAATGGGCACCACTGTGGGGAGCCGGACTCGGGTATCACGGGGATGTCAACCTCATCCCGTCTGTCCCCAGATCGGTCTGCCGCTGTCGTTGCCCCGGTTGCTGCCCGCAGTGGGGCTGAGCCCTCGCCTGTGGTTGATTGGGAGGTCGTTCCAAGGCGTGGCAGGCAGCGAAAGGCGTCCCCGGAAGCTGATCAGAAAGCCTCCCCGGTGCGTCTGACAAACCGGTTTCAGGCGCTGTCTCTGGCTGAGCCAGATGCAGCTGCCTGCCCTGTTTCAGAGGATCATTCTCAGCCTTCAAGGTCCGGGCAATCGCAGAGGTTGGGCTTACTGGTAGTTGGGAGCTCCAATGTTAGGCGCGTAATGGGGCCCCTTAGGGATATGGCGGCTAAGGAGGGGAAGAAATCCAGTGTGCACTCCGTGTGCATTCCGGGAGGAGTCATTCCTGATGTGGAAAGGGTCCTTCCGGATGCCATGAAGAGCACAGGGTGCAGCCAGCTGCAGGTGGTGGCACATGTCGGCACTAATGACGTGTGTCGCTTTGGATCTGAGGAAATTCTCTCTGGATTCCAGCGGCTATCTGATTTGGTGAAGGCTGCCGGTCTTGCTTACGAGATGAAGGCAGAGCTCACCATCTGCAGCATCGTTGACAGAACCGACTGCGGACCTTTGGTGCAGAGCCGGGTGGAGGGTCTGAATCAGAGGCTCAGACGGTTTTGCGACCGTATTGGCTGCAGATTCCTTGACTTGCGCCATAGGGTGGTGGGGTTTCGGGTTCCGCTGAATAGGTCAGGAGTTCACTACACTCAGCTGGCGGCTACACGGGTAGCGGAGGCTGTGTAGCGTGGACTGGGCGGTTTTTTAGGTTAGAAGGCCTCGGGAAAGTGCGGGATGGGCTGAAATGTCAAAGGGTGCTTGGCAATTACAGGACGTGCTTGGATCAAGGAACAGTCGGAATTATAGTTGTAAACTGTTGTAGTTGCGCTGGAAAAGTCCCTGAGCTTCAAGCGCTAATAGAAAGCACAGAAGCTGATATCGTTATAGGTACAGAAAGCTGGCTAAAGCCTGAAATAAGTTCTGCAGAAATTTTTACGAAGTCTCAGACGGTGTTCAGGAAAGATAGATTAGGCAGAATTGGTGGTGGAGTGTTGGTGTCTGTCAGTAGTGGTTTATCTTGTAGTGAAGTCGAAGTAGATACTCTGTGCGAATTGGTGTGGGTGGAGGTTATACTTAACAGCCGAATTAAGTTAATAATTGGCTCCTTCTACCGACCCCCAGACTCCGATGATACAGTTGCGGAAGAGTTCAGAGAAAGTTTGAGTCTCGTAACAAATAAATACCCCACTCATACGGTTATAGTTGGTGGGGACTTCAACCTACCCTCGGTATGTTGGCAAAAATACTTGTTCAAAACCGGTGGTAGGCACAAAACGTCTTCCGAGATTGTCCTAAATGCATTCTCCGAAAATTATTTCGAGCAGTTAGTCCACGAACCCACGCGAATTGTAAATGGTTGCGAAAACACACTTGACCTCTTGGCCACAAACAATCCAGAGCTGATAGAGAGCATCATGACTGATACAGGGATTAGTGATCACAAGGTCATTGTAGCTAGGCTCAATACCATTTCTTCCAAATCCATCAGAAACAAACGCAAAATAATTTTATTTAAAAAAGCGGATAAAGTGCCACTAGAAGCCTTCCTAAAAGACAATTTCCATTCCTTCCGAACTGACTATGCGAATGTAGACGAGATGTGGCTCAAATTCAAAGATATAGTAGCAACAGCAATTGAGATATTCATACCTCAAAATTGGTAAGAGATGGAACGGATCCCCCGTGGTACACAAAAAAGGTCCGAACGCTGTTGCAGAGGCAACGGAAAAAGCATGCGAAGTTCAGAAGAACGCGAAATCCTGAAGATGGGCTAAAATTTACAGACGCGCGAAATTTGGCACGTACTTCGATGCGAGATGCCTTTAATAGGTTCCACAACGAAACATTGTCTCGAAATTTGGTAGAAAATCCGAAGAAATTCTGGTCGTATGTAAAGTACACAAGCGGCAAGACGCAGTCAATACCTTCGCTGCGCAGTGCCGATGGCACTGTTATCGACGACTGCGCCGCTAAAGCGGAGTTATTGAACGCAGTTTTCCGAAATTCCTTCACCAGGGAAGACGAATGGAATATTCCAGAATTTGAAACACGAACATCTGCTAGCATGAGTCTCTTAGAAGTAGATACCTTAGGGGTTGCGAAGCAACTGAAATCGCTTGATACGGGCAAGTCTTCAGGTCCAGATTGTATACCGATTAGGTTCCTTTCAGATTACGCTGATACTATAGCTCCCTACTTAGCACTCATATACAACCGCTCGCTCACCGATAGATCTGTACCTACAGATTGGAAAATTGCGCAGGTCGCACCAGTGTTCAAGAAGGGTAGTAGGAGTAATCCATTTAACTACAGACCTATATCATTGACGTCGGTTTGCAGTAGGGTTTTGGAGCATATACTGTATTCAAACATTATGAATCACCTCGAAGGGAACGATCTATTGACACGTAATCAGCATGGCTTCAGAAAACATCGCTCTTGTGCAACGCAGCTAGCTCTTTATTCGCACGAAGTAATGGCCGCTATCGACAGGGGATCTCAAGTTGATTCCGTATTTCTAGATTTCCGGAAAGCTTTTGACACCGTTCCTCACAAGCGACTTCTAATCAAGCTGCGGAGCTATGGGGTATCGTCTCAGTTGTGCGACTGGATTCGTGATTTCCTGTCAGGAAGGTCGCAGTTCGTAGTAATAGACGGAAAATCATCGAGTAAAACTGAAGTGATATCAGGTGTTCCCCAGGGAAGCGTCCTGGGACCTCTACTGTTCCTGATCTATATAAATGACCTGGGTGACAATCTGAGCAGTTCTCTTAGGTTGTTCACAGATGATGCTGTAATTTACCGTCTAGTAAGGTCATCCGAAGACCAGTATCAGCTGCAAAGCGATTTAGAAAAGATTGCTGTATGGTGTGTCAGGTGGCAGTTGACGATAAATAACGAAAAGTGTGAGATGATCCACATGAGTTCCAAAAGAAATCCGTTGGAATTCGATTACTCGATAAATAGTACAATTCTCAAGGCTGTCAATTCAACTAAGTACCTGGGTGTTAAAATTACGAACAACTTCAGTTGGAAGGACCACATAGATAATATTGTCGGGAAGGCGAGCCAAAGGTTGCGTTTCATTGGCAGGACACTTAGAAGATGCAACAAGTCCACTAAAGAGACAGCTTACACTACACTCGTTCATCCTCTGTTAGAATATTGCTGCGCGGTGTGGGATCCTTACCAGGTGGGATTGACGGAGGACATCGAGAGGGTGCAAAGAAGGGCAGCTCGTTTTGTATTATCGCGTTATAGGGGAGAGAGTGTGGCAGATATGATACACGAGTTGGGATGGAAGTCATTACAGCATAGACGTTTTTCGTCGCGGCGAGACCTTTTTACGAAATTTCAGTCACCAACTTTCTCTTCCGAATGCGAAAATATTTTGTTGAGCCCAACCTACATAGGTAGGAATGATCATCAAAATAAAATAAGAGAAATCAGAGCTCGAACAGAAAGGTTTAGGTGTTCGTTTTTCCCGCTCGCTGTTCGGGAGTGGAATAGTAGAGAGATAGTATGATTGTGGTTCGATGAACCCTCTGCCAAGCACTTAAATGTGAATTGCAGAGTAGTCATGTAGATGTAGATGTAGTACCTAACCATTATTTTGCAGGACAATGCTGAAACACGTACAGTGCAAGCTGTTACTGATTTGTTTGGCTGATGGGGCTGCTAAGTGCTATACCACCTACTACACTCCCCAGACTTAAGCCCTCGTCAATTCAGATCGATTTCTAAACTGAATGAAACACTTCACGGCATTCGCTTCAGTACTGCTACAAATTCGTCGGGAAATAGACCGCACCGCTCGAACTGTCAATACAACTGGCACTGCTAAGAATATCCTACGACTTCCACATCGCTGGCAACGGGTTACACACAATGCTGGTGACTACTTTGAAGGTCAGTAAAACTTTGAAACACGTATCTATTTTGTACGAGCTGTAAATAAATAGCTACCACTATTAACGTTACAACCCTCGTACGTTGAAAGAACGTTATTCTTAGCTGAAAGTCTGCCTTATTTAATTCTTGCACCCGTTGAAGGTGATACAATACAGAAGATTTCGATGCACAATGTTTCAGATAGTTATGTGATTAATGCCTTCCATTCTGGCAATTCTGCTTGTACTAGTTATTCTCTGTATACACAAGTCGTCTAACGGACAGGGATATGCAGCAATCTGCAGCTGTTTGATGGTGATGATGATGTGGTGTAAGTGGAATATGGTCGCTGAGCGAATGTAGGAGGATAAAAGACGACTTAGACAAAATTTCTAGTAGGTTTGATACATGGCAGCCAGCTCTAAATGTATAAAAAGGTAAGTTAATGCAGATGAGACGGAGATACAAACTCGTGAAGTTCGAATGTTGCATTAGTAATGTACTGCTGCACAGTCACCCCGATTAAATACCTGAGCGTAACGTTGCAAAGCGACATGAAATACAGCGAGCACGTTAGTACGATAGTAGGAAAGGCGGGTGCTTGACTTTGATTTATTGAGAGAATCTTAGGAAAATGTTCATCTCTAAAGGAGAATGGGTGTAGAACACTAATACGACACGTTTTTGAGTACTGCTCGAGTGTTTGGCATCTTCACCAGGTCGGATTAAAGGAAGACATTGAAGCAATTCACAGGCGATCTGCTAGATTTGTTACCGATAAGTTTGATCAACACAGAAATATTAAGGAGATGCTTCGTGAAATTAAGTGGAATTCCCTGGAGGAAGGACGAAGTTCTTTCCGTGGAACACTGTTGAGAGCATGTAGAAAA
The DNA here is from genome assembly GCF_023897955.1 of Schistocerca gregaria. Lineage (NCBI taxonomy): Eukaryota > Metazoa > Arthropoda > Insecta > Orthoptera > Acrididae > Schistocerca > Schistocerca gregaria. Next base: position 1,163,573,428 of record NC_064920.1, read on the forward strand.
TGGGCTTTTGAAGGTGAGTGCAGAGAAATTCTACTGCCGCCAAATAACACTTCACCTAATCACCACAAACGTAAGGGATATCAGCGCTCACTCTATTTGTTGTTAGTGAAACTGGGAAGAAAGTGTCTAGTATTGGCACAAGGTCATTTCCGCCAAGCACCGTATGGTGGCTTTCGGAGAACGTATGTGGATGTAGATGTAGATGATGGAACTTTGTACACTACTCTCAGGCATTCGCAACTCGAGTGGTCCCCCACCGTCTGCAACTCTTTTGCCAAGCGATACTGGTGTCATAAAAAACGTTCTTGCACAATGGTAACTGCCTCACAGGATGAATCTCTGTATTAAATACACGTGGTGCGTCGGCATTCCCATCTGCTAGGCCGTGCCTCTAGTGCAATACCATCATTTCACACAGTGAATTCGCCGTTGTGCTGTGATGAAAGTTAATCTAAAAAAGAACAAATGGTTATCAGACATGCCAAAACAAATGCGATGTCCAACCGTAAAAAAGAAAGTGAGTAAAAATGTCCATTTGAGGTTATTTTAACAACCAGAATTTGTAACAACGGAAATGCGTATCCTCCTATTTCCATCAATTGTAATATAAATTTTTCCTTATTTTGTTACCGGAAAATATGACATTTCTGTGTCTTTATATATTGAAACAATTGGTTTGTTTTGTAAATGCATTTATATTTTTACACTGGGTCTTTCCTAGGGAAAACTATGCTATCGAACGATTACATCGATAGATCGTGTGGAGAACCAAAGTGTTTAGGATCTTTGGTAGTGAACTCTGCCGCGTGGGGCGCGGGCAGAGCGGAGTCTGGCTGGAGTAGGGCGGTGGAGCAGGTGTGTTAAGTGACGCTCCAGTCAGTTGCCGCTCTTCCAGGGTTTGGCAGCATGTAATAGCGCTCGATTTGCTATGATAGTTTCTGGCACGGTGTCACGGACGGAAAACATTAGAAGGCAAACATCATGAGCCCGTTTCGCCTGGTGACTGTGTCGAGAAGAAACTGCGCCAACATCCAGCTTCTGCAACAGCTATGGCCGACAATGAGTGATTGTTGCCACCTCTGCGATCGACGACTTGAAACCTTCAATCAACCAACAAGGAAAACAGAAAGCACTTAAAGTTTTAGAACTGTATGGAAGACCTCAGCTTTTCAAACTATTCCATTAGCATCACTAAAATACAGCAACTTAACATGAACCTTTGTTGCTCATTGTCCCAATTGCATTACCAAGCAGGTCCCTTCCTTTTACGAAATGAACTCGAGTGTCGTTGAAATTCAAACGCCAGGATTAAAGTAATATCATTCGATTTCACTGCTTTAATTTCAAAGTTCAGATAAGGTATTCAGAGCTGGCAACAATATTTAAATTACACATGCACAAATTAAGAATGCGAGTTTTGTTACCATGTTTTAGCTTACCTGTGACTGCAGCTCAGCTTGGTACGTACTCAATTTTACTATTGTTAATTGTTCAGAATCATTTAATTCAAATTCAAAGTTAAACCTCTTATTTCTAAATTGCTTAGATTCAAGTAGATTTTGAAATGATTGTTGAGGTAGCCCAAGGCTAACCTTATTTTTATTGAATTTCGTAGTGCTTCAGCAACAAAGTTCACTATTAATATCAGTGACTAAATTAACTTTCAATTTTCCGGTTTTAATAATTCTTTTGCTAAATTAAGTCATAGTGTACCGAAATTTATTAATTCTGACAAACATTCAGTTTTCACACAACACGTGTCAATCTTCAGTAGCCATGCTTTTAGTCCTAATTATATGTGCATTAACCTGTCTTTTTCAGTTACTATAGTAGTTGTCCATAGTACTGGCGACCGTAATTTTCCCCAAATCCCAAGTATCTAATTAACGCCATTTAATTGTTAACCTAAAGACCGCACATTTACTTTATTTATTACCTTTAACCCTTTTCAAAATTAATTTCCACCAATTTCATTTTCATTTTTCCTTTCATTTAGATGCAACCCTTTCCTCCCTCTTTACCGACAGGTTAACATCGGTGACGATTGCTTTTCCCAAATTTCCATTAAGTACACGCGGATGAATTTGTCACTGTCATTGAGGTCGATAAGTGAGGGAGAGGCTACAAGACCACTACTGGAAACGCCTCTCTTACTTCCATGATGAACTATTTTCAAACCCATATTGATTTGTACTGTTTGTAATGTTTTTGTGTCAAGAATAGAATACCAAAGTTTCTGACACACGTTCTTTATATACCCTGTACAGTATGAGGTACGGTTGCTGATGTCAGCTGATACAAGCGGCATTATATTACACAACAGTGCCACGAGATGGTGCCTGGGACTTCCTTACGTCCCCTGGGACCTGCAAGACACGCCCACCCCACAGGTAGGCGCGCGTCTGTTGCTTGCATGGCGTGCTGCTATGGTAACGAGTCGCCCGTGAACAATGAAACTGCTAAATTGAATTTGGAAGTAGGGCGTCACGCGACGGGACGGGGCGCGTCGCCCGGAGACGAGAAGACAGAAAACTGAATAAAGGTGTCCCAGCGTCCGCACGCGGAAAGGAGGCCGGCTCCGACGTCCTCGCTGAATGGGAACAGCCCTATGCATGAGCTATGTGGCAGATGAAAAGGCGGAATTCTGAACGCGGCGAGGAGGGCTTCCGAGCGTCTCATTTCTATAAATATTTGAGGTGATGTCCGCAAGGACATGGTTATCTTATGTAATTTACTTGTAAATGAGTTTTCGATCTGAATATGCGTGACTGTAGTAAAACGAATTCATGATGCTGCGGCCGTCAGCCTGTTAGTAGCGTCAGTGTACCGCTGGCTTAAAACTTTCAGATTACAGTAACGTAAAATTAAAAAAAGTATGACAATTTTAGATTCATTATTATTTTCAGTATTTAAACAAATGAGCAAAAGGCCCAATCGTAAATTAATTTGCCATCACTAATTTATTCAAAGTGTTTTGAATAATGAAACAGAGAGGTACATTTAAACGAGAATGAATTATCACATGTCAATAAAAATGAATAAAATAGAACACAAGGAATCATAACAACCTACATGGGATTGTAAACAGTGAGTAATTAGAGGCACAGATGGCATGACATGACATTAAGAATTGCAGCTTGCCTTAAAAAAGTACAAAAAAATAAAAGAAAGCAAGTTGCCCTTGGAGGAATTGCCATTATTCCGGGATATGACAGCAACGATCATTCTTTACAAAACACTCTAGTGAACATGAGAAATTGTTTAGTAGAAGAGATATGTTTAGCAGTAGCGAAGACGAACATATGCCCATATGTCTCAAGGTATGTACTTTAGAGGCCATGTTTACAAGATTTTTTTTCCTTTTTTTCGGTCCATACTACCGCCTCGCAAAATATGGAAAGCAAAGAGCTTGTAGTAGATCAAATGTGCTTCACAGGATCGAAGACGAAGAAGTGCCCTTAGCGCATAAGGCACGCATTTTACAGCCTTGTTTACTACACCTTTTTTGCTTCGAGTAATCGTTCCTGTAATATATCTCTGAATACATGCAATATCTCCTGGAACGTCCTGTGCACAGCCCGATCCATGCCAGTGCTCGCTCTCCTGTCTTTGCTCAGAGAATTCTGACTTCTCTGCCTAGACGAGGGAGAGAAGGTCGGGTTACGAGATTTATACGGCTCCGGCGGCGAGGAGAGTGTAGTTGCCAACTTGAGTGTCACTGGGCAGTTTTCCTCGTCTCTGCTGGCTGTTCACAACACCGGGGTTCGACTTGCTTGGTGATTGTGTCTCGTACCTACATTGGTGTTGATTTTCAATTGGCTCTGGTTATATAGAATTGTCTCTCACAAACGAAGGCAGCCTGGATTTTTGAATGTTGGTCAACTTCCGTAGCACTGAGAAAAGACTGCGGGGTGAGCAAATTGTGAACCTTATATTCTCTGTTTTGTTGTCGAAGGTGGCGAATGAGGCTATTCATCTGTAGATGTTTGGCATGTCAGACATTTGTAGCTGCCGTTGCGGGAATAACTGCTGTATTTCGGCTCTACTAGTGGTACTATCGTCCACTGGGTCGATTTAATAAGACTTACCATGAGTTATAACTAAATGTAAGTGCTTCCCCGGGTTTGGCTTCCTAATTATGTAGAGTATAATTATACAGTGCATGTTTTAGCCTGTGCTTTGTTTTATGTTGCTGTAGTGGTCTTTGTTGTCTGGTCTGAAGCTGCTGTTGTTTGGGGACTTTATTGGTCGACCATTCTGCTGTAGTTAATATGATGTTACTGCAGTGGATAACCTCGTGGAAGCACAATACTGACTGGGAGTCAAATTTGCACTGTAAAATGTGTCACCAATAAGCGGAAGCAATCTGTTGTGACTCGATTTTGCGAATTCTAGCAGTTGAAATAAAATTTATTTTGCTATTTTCCCTTTTTTATATGTAGGCATTTAACATTCAGTTCACTTAAACTATGTAGTTCACCAGCTTCGGTATTTCTGTTCATTGTTTATGTTTATAAATTATTTAGCACAATTCTAGTAATCCCGCATTACAGCAAAACTGCCTTTTATGTGTATTTCTTTTAAAATAGTATTCCTTGCACAGTTTTAATTAAATAACGGTACCTTCCATTTAATTAAGAGCTTTTAGCTGATCAGTCTTTGTATTTTCTTTTAATCTGCTTGCATGTTTGTTAAATTGTTGTTATTATGGGTGCACTTCCACACAAAAATTATAAGTGTATTATTCTCCAAAAGCACTAAATCACCTTCTGTGCGCTGTCTTACTAGATAGAGGCTGTATATTAATTCCAGTGATTTCTGAAAATTTTGTTTTTTCAGTAATTTTAAGGTTATTTAATGATACTCAGACTAAAAGATTTTTCTTTCTGAGTGTTAAAACACCTTTTGCGGTTCCCGTTATCACTCCATTTGCCCCACAAGCAGATTCTGTGACAGTATTGTCATGGACGCGATACGACCTACATCTAAACTCCTTAACCGGGAAAAGAGTTAGGCCTCAGGCCTGCTTGGAGGACTTTTTGAGATGCCTCAAAGCGGGAGGCCTCAGCACCGAAAGCTGTGAATTTTATTACAGATCAGGCGCGGAGATCTTTGCCGATCGCAGTACAGCCTCATAAAAATTAGAGATTCTGTTGGATGTCAGTGTAACCATGTACAGAACATGAGCTACTTTGCAAATTACCACAATTGTAACAATTTGTGACAAGTACAAAGGTCACCAAGCTGCACTAATAATGGTTAAGTTCCGAACCAAAATTTTATTCAGCTGACATCCACAGCTAGAAAACTTCGTGTTAATTAAAAAACACCGTGGCTGCTGTGCGTGTACTTTATTTATAAAACACGATTGGTTTTGTAACGTTAGTTACAATGTATTACTGGAGTACTTCTGATTCATAGAATTTCACTCCATTCGTGGGCTGAGACACGAATTTTAGAATGGAGTGAAAATTGTAGGAATCGGGAGAAAGTTCAACATCAGTAGTACTCAAGTATTGTGTTGTAACTGACTTGACCTGATAATGTAATTAACGCTATGAAACGGGTCGTGGTTTCTTAAATAAAGTGTCCATACAGCTGCAGCGGTGTTTTTCATTCAACATGTCGAGACAGGGAGGCAGCGTACACTTGTAAGACTGCGTTGCTGCATTGTCAACGGCTGACAGACTATAAAAATGGTATCTTTACGGGTTTCTATTTGACCGTATGGTCGAATCGTAAAATGTATAGATCCCTGGGGAATTCACATGTGACAGTGGTCCGGTGCTGGACTCGATGGGATCGTGAGGTCAGCCACATTCATGTTTCTGGTGGACGAAGTATGATCACTACAATGGACTATCGCTGTATAGATCTCCAACCACACAATAAACTCTTTACATCTGCACATGCCATCTGAGAGTAAGTAGTGGACTTCCTGCAAAATTTTGTGTCATCTCTCACTGTTCGTCTGAGACTAGCAGCAGTCGGAGTTTGGAATTACCGTGCCACGCATGGCCTGCTATTAACACCAGAAAATGACTGCTTTTGGAATTATGAATTTTGGTTTTGAAGTAATACGCGTGACCTTTGTTAGCCAGTGTAGAGGCGACCGTGGGAGAGACATAGTGGTTTAATTCCTGACGTCGTGGTGTGTGGTGGCAATCGAGTATGAATTAACATCAAAGCTGGTAGTGACTGAGGGAACTCTTAATAGTAAAAAGGACATCCTGCGTCCTCGTATGTTACCCTTCATGGAAAGGCATCGTGGCGCCTGTTCTCAACAGGGAATTGGTCTTCCTCATATTTCACGTATCACTGTTACTGAAGTACCCCTAAGGCCAACAAGATGCTCAGATCTGTCCCACACAGAACAACTGTAGGATTAGCTAGGACGTCAACTCACGGCCAGAGCCAGTATCAAAGATATCAAGGAACAGTTGCTGCAGCCGTGGGCAAGCTTCCCTCGGGAGAGAATACAACGGTTTTGTGAGACCTTCCCCATCTGAACTGGTGTATAAATCTAGTTCAGAGAGGAGTGCAAATTCACACTGTGTAAGTAGGCTGTTTAGGTTCGCATATTGGTAACGCCGCCGCCACGTAGCGCTCTGTATGAAAATCACTGGCTGTGCTGTGTGCAGTCTGTGGCTGGTTGGCATTGTTGTAATACTCGAAATTGTAGCGTTGGGCAGTTGGCTGTTAACAGCGCGTAGCGTTGCGGAGTTGGAGGTGCGCCGCCAGCAGTGGTGGATGTGGGGAGAGAAATGGCGGAGTTTTGAAAATAGTAAGACTGGATGTAATGAACTGCTATATACATTATGACTTTTGATGATATTAAGGTAAATACATTGTTTGTTCTCTATTAAAATCTTTCATTTGCTAACTATCCCTATCAGTAGTTATTGCCTTCCGTAGTTTGAATCTTTTATTTAGCTGGCAGTAGTGGCGCTATCTGTATTACAGTAGTTCGAGTAACCAAGATTTTTGTGAGGTAAGCGATTTGTGAAACGTTTAGGTTAATGTTAGTCAGGGCCATTTTCTTTGTAGGGATTTTTGAAAGTCAGATTGCGTTGCGCTAAGAATATTGTGTGTCAGTTTAAGCAAAGTCTTGTATAATTTTTCTAAGGGGACGTTTCAACTGGTAAGAGGATTTGTACGGCAAATTTTTTTGTGAAGTCTATTTTGTAATAACAACACATACCCCTCAACCTGTGAAGTTTCATTTCCTCCACCCCTTCCAAGTGCTCCACTTTATTTTCAGGCTGTGTGTGTAAGCAGCCTCGTTGTGGAATTCAACAGAAGACGAAAGGATAGAATATAGCTTCCAAAACGTTGTAGACACTGTATAGATTGACGTGAAAAGACACTGGAGAAGCATTCGTTCAAGTACACACTGATGAGCCAAACGATTATTACCACCCGCGTAACAGCTCGATTGTTTTGGATCAAATACATCACTGACTCGGCGTGTCGGGCACCTAATAGTTTGTCGTTAGGTTTGTGGAAGCTTGTGACATGAGATGTCTACGGACAGGTCATGTAATTCGCTTAAATAATGAGCCGCTGATTTGCGTACGTAGTGATGGCGGCCAATAGCTACCCAGATGAGTTCCATAGGATTTATATCAGGTGAATTTGGTCGCCAGGGTATCGACGTGATTTCACTGCAATTCTCCTCAAACCACTGTAACACCGTTCCGGCTACGAACCACTGCCAGATTACATAGCCGTTGGGGAAGTCATCAAGCATGAAGGGATACAGGTGGTACGCAGCTGTTAGCGTATCTTCGATTACTACCACAGGTCCCATACAAGTGCAGGAAAATGTCTACCACAGCGTAGTACTGCTCCCACCAGCCAGCGTCCGTGGCGTGCTGCAAGTTTCGATCGGCCATTCACCTCGATGACGGCGTTTGTGGAGATGACTACCGACCTAGTGTAGCAAAAATGTGTGTCGCCCGAAGAGTCGACGTGTTTTCATTGACCAAAGGTTGAATGCGACAGTCGTGTGCGCATTGACGATATTGTTGGGTCAACATGAGAACATCTAGGGGCTGTCTGCTATGGAGCTCCATGTTCACCAACCTACGATGACCGGTGTGCTTCGAAACACTTCTGCGTGCACTATCATTGTGCTCCTTCAGGAGAGATGCAACAGATTACCATCCACCCTTATTTATACAGCCGACAAGCCTCCTAAACCCACTTTCTTTGAAGAGCCGTGATCGTCAAATCATTTAGCGCCTTGTGGTAATTTCATTCTTCTTCTACCTCAAGACAGTAGCATGTTAACATTCGTCTAGCTTCGCCGTACTTGTTCACAGTGTCTGTGTAAGAATAATAATGTGTCCTTCGTCAAAGTTGCTTATCTCAACGGATTTACCCATCAGCTGCCCACGTCTTTGCTAGGGTGATCCCCCATCTTTTACACACTTTTGGTACCGTGTCAAGTGCCTGCAAAACCACCAGGCGTCATCCAACACGTGTATATGATTGCGAACCAGCCTGACACAACAGACACTCATATATTTCTCTAGGATTGACTGCCGAACGTCATTAAAAAAAATGGTTCAAATGGCTCTGAGCACTATGGTACTTAACATCTATGGTCATCGGTCTCCTAGAACTACTTAAACCTACCTAACCTAAGGACATCACACAACACCCAGGCATCACGGGGCAGAGAAAACCTCTGACCCCGCCGGGAATCGAATCCGGGAACACGGGCGTGGGAAGCGAGAACGCTACCACACGACCACGAGATGCGGGCAAACGTCATTGCTTCACTGTGAATGCACACCAGGTTTTGTTTCACCTCGCGAGATAAAACGTCACGCAGCGAGGGTCGGTACATGGGTACGTACGCTGCATTGACGTATGAAGAGTTAGGAATTAGGGTCAACCGAGAAACATGTCCGGATGTTGGAGGTGATTAAGGCAACCGATATAGAGAAGCAGAGCTTCCGAGATGGAATCCCAGTTCGACAAAACACTTATCGTCCGTTAATATCAATGCCCTAAAGCTGCCACCCTGGGAAAAAATTACATTGAGTATTGACATTCATTCTTTCATGATGAATGTATCCGGTTGTAGAGTTTTCGAGAAGAACGACCGTTTCCAGACTGTTATTTGTCTTCGTCATAGGGTACCAGATTCTAATGTCAAAGTATGAAGCTACCGTTGGGTGCATAACATGAGCGCTTTGTAAGCTACGTAACATTGTATGCAGCTGTCGTTATTCGGCCGCTTGCCTCAGGTTTGTTTCTGTAGCGAGGATGCCTCGTACATCCGGCGAGTTGGGGTCCACCGATATAGAAGCCTTCTGCCCTCGGGGCACAGGGCGGAACATGTACATAATAGCATATATTCTTATACACCTACTATGCCGCATTGGCTGTGCCACTTATTTCAACAGTGAACGAAATCGAAAGAATTTGCTCTGAAATACCGTGCCTTGTAGTGTACGCTGGTCGTTAACGTGACATATCGATATTTAGAAACGAGTTGATAACAGTCACGAGGAAGTAATCGACTGACTTGTGTAGTTTGGCTGCGTAAGTGATTCCTATTTATGTAAGAGAAAGCAGATGATAGAAGCAGACCTCTGACAGAACAATTTTCAGAATGGAGTTTATATGACCGGAAATGGTGTAGTATCACCTATTCTCGCTACGTAGAAGTTTGTAATGTGTTGGAACTTTCAACATTTCTGCGAACGATGATGTGATGGAGGAAAGAATAGTTAGGTGGTTCTGGCCACTGGCATTAAACAAACTTTTCTATTATTTTTTTTGGATGATGCCATCTTCCTTTCAGCTATTAGCGTTTTATTTTATTTCGCTACTGCCATTTCGGCAGCATGTCATCTTCAAGCATCCATCTACAAAACGCAATACAACGTAATGACAATTATCTGATGTGGGACTAACACCACCTAAAAACAATTCGTAGCTTACTAACATTCGTACACTTACAAGATTTTAACATACAGGTTTGCTGTATGCAGTGGTAACTACGTAAAACACAACATCAGCTACTCAGCGTTACTAGTCAATATTCCGTTTCATGAACTTTAATCGACTGCATACATCACGATAGGTCGACAGCAAAAAAGTGCACTGATAGTAGATCGTAGTAAATGTATAAAGCGATCGAAAAGAATTTTATTTCTGAAGTCTGTTTTGGTCATTTAGTATGTATTATGGTGGTTGTTCGAAAAAAAACTATTCTTTTTTACAGCATCCATTAGTCTGCTTCTCTGTACCCCATGTAGAACGTTTAGAGATTCCTCGATGCTTCTGGTATTATGATTGTAAGGTCATAGATGTACAATAAATGAAGATTTACAGTTCACGGTTATATTTGCGTACTCTCTGAATCTGGTGGAGAAATATTCATCTTTTCGCACCATATGGAAACTCTCAAACTCACCACATTTGATTTTTATAAATCCTTGACTGTGTAAAAGGTTTTTTTCTGATTGGTGTCCCTACCTTGTTGTATGTGCGTCATACGATTCGAGACTTAAGAAATTTATCGACTGTTCTATCTGAAATGGTACCAAAATTAGATATAGCGATGCATTTCGCTATTCCTGGTTCTGCTTCTCTTGTTAGTGTTATTTCTATATGTATGTTTCTACTTTTGATACGCAATTTTCTATCGTGCATTTTGTCCGCCATATCAGCAGTGCACCCGTTTCCTCTTGTTTATGTTTTAATGTACGAAACTCTTCGGTAATTTCGTTCTGTTCTAATGGAAGGCTAATAATTCTTATGGCCATGGAGGGGAAGAAAAGCTTTGCGATACATTTCCATGTGGCACGAACTGTTGTGGATAATTTCTATCAGTGTAGACTGCTTTCCGAAATATTCCGAATTCGTTGTGGGCACCATTATCATTCTGTATGATAAAATCTAAAAAAAAGATAATAGACTGGGGATTTTCAAGGTTTATAATATTAAAATGGATACACATTGTTAAACTGTGAAATTATACTTTGGACTTTAGCAGCTACGACATTCAAGGGATAAAGAATATCATCTCAATACCTTTTGTTATATAAAATCTTGATACTCCTGTGAGTGAATTTTTCAAAGAAATGGTTCACTATATGATTTACGAAAACATCGGTCAGAGTGCTAGCTACACAGCTACGCATTGCAACACCATCTAGCGGTTCTTTGCTGTGCATATTACGTTGTTAACTCCGCCTAACGTAAACCTCTAAAACGTGAAAATCTTGTGAACAGTCAACAAACTACAAAACTGGTTGTAAGTACTGTTTATCCAACTTTATACTGTTCTCTTTACGTTATATTACGTGTTGGATGCTTTAAAATCTTATAATGCCGAATCTTCTATGGTCAAATAATTAAATACTAACAGCTGAAGCCGAGAAGTGTGTTTGTGTTCATTTTAATCGTTCTCGTCATCTTTTTACTTTGCCTGCCTTGCATATGGGGGATACTGTCCTACATTTTAGAGACACAGAGAGGTTTCTGGGCCTAATTTTTGACTCCAGGTTGTCATGGCTGACATACCTACGTGACGTGAAAGCCAGAACCCTGAAGGCACTGAACATCCTCAAGTGCCTCAGCCACAGGTATTGGAGAGCGGACAGGGCGCGTGTCCTTCAGTTTTACCAAGCTTTTGTGCGTTCACGGTTGGACTATGGGTGCACCGTATATGGGTCAGCAAGGCCGTCTTATTTGCAGATCCTTGACGCTGTTCACCATGCTGGGATTCGACTGGCCACGGGTGTGTATCGGACCAGTCCCGCACGCAGCCTCTGTGCTGAGGCTGGGGAACCGCCACTTAGCATCCGGCGGCAGCTCCTGCTGGTGCGCCAGGCTTCTAAGTTTCTTGCGGCTCCCAGCTCGCCTACTCACCATCTTGTTGCTCATCCACCTCTGGACCGCCATTTTTCCCGCCGTCCCCGGGCTACGTTTCCGTTTGGGATCCGTGTGCAACGTATGCTAAAGTCTCTCGGTGAGGAGTCTGTACAACCACAAGTCCACGGTTTTAACCGCCTGCCACCCTGGTTACTGAAGAGGCCCGGAGTGATTTTAGATTTATTGCAGAAAGAGAGATTGCAATCCCGCCACCGTTTTTAATGCAGCATTTTCTGCCATTTTATCTGAGCACCACGACTGTGTAGCTGTATTTACGGATGGATCGAAACAAGGGGATTCCGTTGGTTGCTCAGTCGTTTTTCCGGGTCGTGTCCTCAACGTCCGACTGCCTCAGACTTTTACTGTCTTTGATGCAGAATTGTCTGCGATCGTGCGGGCACTGGAGCAGATCAGACATTCTACCTCTCCTAAATTTCTTGTCGGTTCCGATTCACTCAGTGCCCTTCACTCATTGCAACGTTTGTATCCGACAGAGGAAATGGTCCAGACCATCCACGATGCCCTCCTCCGATTACAGGGACTGGGGAAGGTTGTAGCTTTCTGCTGGGTTCCGGGGTATGTGGACATTGCTGGGAATGAAAGGGCAGATCTCGCAGCCAAGGTGGCGTGTCTCGCCCCACAAGTATCTCAGTGTGCTATCCCCTTGCACGCACTCACCTCGCTGTTGAGCTCACGGGCCATGCATCCGTGAGAGGGTGAGTGGCTAGAAGTGACTGACAATAAGCTCCGCATAGTCAAAACCACAACGCGTGTGTGGTGTACTTCCTTTCAGCCCCATCGACGGGACGAGGTTCTCCTCACTCGGCTTCGAATAGGCCACAGCGCTATGACGCATGGCCTCCTGCTCCGGCGAGAGGACCCTCCAATGTGTGGTGCTCGCGGCGTCCAGGCTACTGTGCGCCACGTTTTATTGGATTGCGTTTTATTTTCTGACCAGGGGGCCGCGGCTGACTTTCCAGCGGACCTGCCATCTCTTTTAGGCAACACTGGGACGAATGTGGCTAAAGTTTTAAAGTTCTGTGCCATGTCAAATGTTTTTACAAAGATTTTAGGGAGAGGATTTTAATTTGCTCACTGTGTGACAGGGTCGCCCATATTTTATGTAAGTGACCAGCCAATCACAATTTCCTGTGACATCCTTGTTGCTATGTTTCCCCTTTCCTTAGGTTTTACATTCTTATGTAGCACTTTCCTTCGTTTCCTGCTTTCTTTGAGTGTGTGCCTCAGTTTTATTAGGTCTGTCCACATCCTTTTATTGTGTGTCAAGGCGCTGATGACCTCGATGTTGAGCGCCCACAAGCCCCAACACACACACACACACACACACACGCACACACACACACACACACACACACACACACACACATACACAGACACTAACAGCAGAAGCAAGAGGGCATCATCAAAAAACTTTGCAGAAGCTGTTGACCCATATTACAAAAAACTGGTCAGATTTCCTGCCCCCTACGTGAGCTCTACCGAGAGCTAATGAAACTTGTAAGTGGTTCAAACATACAAATGGAAGAAAAATCGCAACACCAAAAAGGCGTTGTGCGACATAAAAGAAAGTGTTCCTGCATCTGACAGACGATGTCTGTTCAAATTTCGCGCCAGCCGCAGAAGAGGGTGCAAATCAAGTTCGCTCTAAGTACGGACTTGAGCTTACCTTTGATATCAGACGATGTGAGTTAATGCTGGTTAAGAATGAATCGACAAAGACCACATTATCACCATCTCACTGAATTTGAACTAATTTGTGTAATAGGGCTGCGAAAAACCGAATGTACCTTCTGCGATATTGCAGAAAGACTTGGCAGGAAAATAGCCACTGTACATGATAACTGGCAGCAGTGCTCACGAGAATGTTCGGTCGCGAGAAGATCGGGAATCACAAAGCCACGTGGCGCTACGGGAAGGAAAGACGATCGTGTTCGGTATATTGATCTGGCGCATCGTACTGCATCTGCACCAGCAATTTGACCAGCTATCTGACACCTGTACAACACAGAGCATGCACGTGTACATGTCAACATTGATTATTCTGGCAGTTACACTGGTTAGGCAGGTCAGTGTGGCCGTGCGGTTCTAGGCGCTACAGTGTGGAACCGCGTGACCTCTACGGTCGCAGGTTCGAATCCTGCCTCAGGCATAGATGTGTGATGTTCTTAGTAGCTCTAAGTTCTAGGGGACTGATGACCACGGATGCTAAGTGCCGTAGTGCTCAGAGCCATTTGAACCATTTTTTTACACTGATTATTAATGCATCAACATTTCTTACTTGCAGTGGCTTCTTTAGCGCTTACATTAACCTGTGATCTAGCACTATTAATGACTTAAACATGTTACCTAGAAAAATTTATTCCACAATTTCTATTGCTCTAGATTAATTAGATTTGGTGTTTTATTTTTAAGTTCAATAGCAGTAGCAGGGACCTTTTCATATATTGTTCCAGCCGGGCCGCTAACAACATGCGAATCGCATAATTGTTATAATGAAACTGAGCCTTGAGATATATTACTTGTTAACGGCTTGGGCTGTGCTCGACTGCCGCACGGGATTAGCCGAGTGGTCTAAGGCGCTGCAGTCATGGACGGTGCGGCTGGTCCCGGCGGAGGTTCGAGTCCTCCTTCGGGCATGGGTGTGTGTGTTTGTCCTTAGGATAGTTTAGGTTAAGTAGTGTGTAAGCTTAGGGACTGATGACCTTAGCAGTTAAGTCCCATAAGATTTCACACACATTTTGTTGTGCTCGACCATGACTTCTCCGTGACATTATGTTTCTGCAGGATAACAGAAAGACGCATTCTTGTCTTACACCCTTTGTAAACCAAGTACTTGGTTTTTGGTCATTCATTCTTATTGTTTGCCCTTGGTCCTTATACACGTGTATTACCCGTCTTTGTCTACAGTTTACAATTATTTTTCTGAGAAATTCGAACATACTGCATCCTTTATTTGTTGAGCGCTTTATCTAGGCCTAAAAACCATGTGTACGTGTGACTGGAGTGGCCCAGCGGTTCTAGGCGCTTCAGTCTGGAACCGAGCGACCGCTACTATCGCAGGATCGAATCCTGCCTTGGGCATGGATGTGTGTGATGTTCTTAGGTTAGTTAGGTTTAAGTAGTTCTAAGTTCTAGGGAAATGATGACCTGTGATGTTAAGTCCCAAAGTGCTCAGAGCCATGTGAACGTGTCTTGATCTCTGTACAGGCTCAGGAACAATATATAATGTGATGGTAAAAGTCACAGGAATTTAGAAATTAATCGCGATGGAAACGTGAACTGGAATGAGAATGAAATTTAAGAGGTAATAGCTCTGAATAATAGTGACTTACAAATTAGAATGGTAAAAAACCTTGCATCTTTTCGTTAACTGAGTTCTCACCAAATAACACTTGCGGATATCACGTCCCATGAAACGTCTTATAATGAAGCAAGAAATTAGAATAATTTATGAATTTCATTTCTGTATCTTTAAAGTATCTGTTTAATTTCAAAAATGGTTCAAATGGCTCTGAGCACTATGGGACTTAGCTGCTGTGGTCATCAGTCCCCTAGAACTTAGAACTATTTAAACCTAACTAACCTAAGGACATCACACACATCCATGTCCGAGGCAGGATTCGAAGATGTGACCATAGCGGTCTCACAGTTCCACTGTAGCGCCTAGAATCGCTCGGCAACTCTGGCCGGCTTCGGTTTAAGTAATTTGGCTCTGAGCACTATGGGACTCAACTGCTGTGGTCATCAGTCCCCTAGAACTTAGAACTACTTAAACCTAACTAACCTAAGGACATCACACACATCCATGCCCGAGGCAGGATTCGAACCTGCGACCGTAGCAGTCGCACGGTTCCGGACTGCGCGCCTAGAACCGCGAGACCACCGCGGCCGGCTAATTGGGAACTAAAAGTCCAGTACAGCAGTATATTTATTCGCTGATAGTATTGTTTGTTAATAATAATTTCGGTTAGAGGATAACAGAGATTTTCCGGAATATATTAGTACACCTCTAGACCCTCTAGTGAATATTACTTCAGCGTATATAAATAAGACAATCCATAACCGAGAAACTGTTTAACAGTATACGTACAGAAATACAGTGGCAATATGCAATCGCTTTTTAACATACACCACTTTCTCCATAACAACTCCTTGCACATCATATAGAAATTTCTATAAAGTGATAACTAATTGATTAAGAGATTTTATATTCCGAGTTCTACGCAGTGAAATATTTGCTTCCTACAAATACAAGTACGGTTTAGTTTAGGTCCTACATCCTCCAGATCACAACGTTTATCATTTGTGTCATCTATGTTGAAATAAACTTCTTGATTAAATTTGAACTATATTTTCAATACAAAAGTGAGCTTCTTCCTCCTGTGGACATGCAACTACAAAAGTTTGTGTTCATGCCCATTTATGATCACATAGAGGAGATGAATGGTCTGACAGAAATAATCCGATCTAGTAATGGAAATGTTGCTTGGTAAAAAGTGGTTAGCATACGATACCTAAATTGATCACGTATGCACCCATTTCCGTCAAGGATCCACGGGGTGTACGCACGTGGCCTGAAACGCCTGAATAATTAGCGGAGGAAATTACGTATAGTAGTTTCCTCCATTAAGGCAGCAAACAAAACACCTCACGGAAGACATCTTCTTCGTGTGTCCGAACGACGACCGCCGCCAGACCTAGGTTTGCCTGAAAGAATTTTTAAACACTACATTGATTTTTGAAAATAAGAAATACAATAACTTACAGCTTGGTTAGAAGGTACACCTGTACCGTCACAGAACTCTTTTATATACAAACGCACATGGTTTACAGGCGGCCTTATTTCTAATTTTTTTTAAATTCATCTATTTCCTCATTTTATGGAGAACATTAATATTTACTGCATTGATCTGTACGTAAGCCGGTTCCTTTTATATTCATTCTGATAAGACTGTCAGCAAGCGGAACGGAAAACAATCGAAGCGTTTGAGACGTGGTGTTGGAGAAGAATGTTAAAAATTACGTGGACTCATAAGGAGGTTCTGCCCAGAATCACAGAAGAAAGGAACATATGAAAACACTGACCAGGAACAGGATGACAGCAGACGTGTTAAGATATCAGGGAATAACCTCCATGGTTAGTAGAACATAAAAACTGTAGGGGAAGACAGAGCTTGAAATACATAGAACGATAACTGAAGACGTAGGTTGTAAGGGCTACTCTGAGATGAATAGGTTAGGGTGATTTACTAGGGCAAAAATCACACGTGATGAATCCAGTGTTCCAAACCATGCACGTCCCACTTTCCTTGGGTATTAATAACAGTCTACATATTGCATTGGGCGAGGCCTAAATCTCAGAATACACCAGTACAGTAATACACAGAAACAGTTGTGACAGAATATCTCCGTATGAACATACATTAAAGAATGGAGACATACAAAATACTGTCAAGACAATATAGTGAAAGTTCACACCAACTTTAAAGATAAGTATTATTTGGTAAACCTTACTGACATACTGGAACACGAAAAGGGCTAGTACATACGGTCAACAAAGCATACTTAGGCCAAAGATCCAATCCACAGCAAAACCCAATATCTGAAACATTCAGTTAGGTGTATTCGACATTGCGTAGTCTCTATGGGCTCTACTCGTAACCTTATGAACGCTCTCATGGTTGAAGCCCACGAAATGCCTTTACATATTACAAGGCAACTGCTGGTGGACAAATTTCTACTCAGAAGGACGACTTTTTAAAATTATCCTTTGCATTTCCAACTGGAGGCTCTCGACTTCATTAACCGGAATAGGCCTTTCCCACTGCTTTAGCAATTAGCCGTGGAACATGGGGTCAACTGTCAACAAAATTCCTCAATAAAACTTCCATTTATATTTATATCTCAATTATTCAGTCCTCTCCCATGAAGTGCGTAAATACTTAGAAGCCACGTGCTTTGCCTTCCAGAAATGGTCGAACTTGTTGTTCGTGTATACTAATGGCTCCCAATTGAGAGTGGAAGAAAATGTGGGAAGTGCCTTTCTCTGTCCACAAACACATGTGTAAAAATGTTCAACTGCTGGAGGAAGCTTCGACTTCTTCTTCGGAAGCTGCAGCCGTATTATAATCCTTAAAATATATCAGCTCCCTTCATTTTTCCAAGATCCTCTTTTAATCTCATTCCATGACTTTTAAAATCTCAAAGGCATAAGAAATTGAATTCTAAAACTACTAACTTCATTTTAGGAAGTGTGAAATCCAAAAACAGGCGATAGAATTCGTGTCAGTTAAATCTCACTGCGGCAAAATTCGTAATGAAGAAGTCGATAATATTGCTAAAAAAGCCACAAACTGCGGAACGTTCATCGATCTCAAACTTGGCTGGTCCCGGCGGAGGTTCGAATCCTCCCTCGGGCATGGGTGTGTGTGTGTTTGTCCGTAGAATAGTTTATTTTAAGTAGTGTATAGGCTTAGGGACTGATGACCTTAGCTGTTAAGTCCCATAAGATTTCATCCACACAGTAATAACCCAGTATTGGAAACTACGTTAACTATGGTGTTAATATGTATTGTATATGTACAGTTATTTTGATTTAAGTTCTGAGCAGTTTTACTTTTGGTGTTCCTAACGTGTGGCGTTAGTCGTCAATTTCAAAATTTTATTTCAGTGGGGGTCCACAGCAATGCTGTGTTCTGAGAAAATCTTTGCGATTGGCAAATCTCAACGTTGGGTCATTTTCTAGCACGTATCTCAAGATTCATTTCCATTGTAACATGAAGCTGGAAGCTTAAGATACTTACTTGAAAATGACCCAACGTTGAACCTGGCCGACCGCACAAACAATAAAGTGACTGTAGCGTACTTGGACCATGTTTTCATTCTCAAAATTAATCGTAAATATTATTAAGATGTGTATCAGTGCTATGTCATCAATGTTTGGGTAGTAGTACATGTCTCTTATCTAAAGTTTGTTTTTCTAAATGGCCGTTAGCTCCCGGAACCTTATAAATAAATAAACAGTTGTCGGACTAAAGACTATTAAATTTATTCAGCTATTCTGGACCTTTGCTAAAAAAACTGATTACATTTACGTGTCGAGTTCACAGATATGCATCGTTCAGGTATCTATTTAAACAATTTGCGCGTGAAATTTACTGTGAAAATCCATTAATCCTTTGTTGTATGACAGTAAATGAGTTATGTCACAAACCAAACACTAGAGGCAAATATTATTTGCACTATCATTCAGATTGGTGAGAAACATTCAGCTCCAAAACTCTTTGATACTATCCAGAATGAGATTTTCACTCTGCAACGGAGTGTGCGCTGATATGAAACTTCCTGGGAGATTAAAACTGTGTGCCTGACCGAGACTCGAACTCGGGACCTTTACCTTTCGCGGGCAAGTGCTCTACTATCTGAGCTACCGAAGCACGAGTCACGCTCGGTACTCACAGTTTGGAAGGTAGGAGACGAGATACTGGAAGAAGTAAAGCTCTGAGTACCGGGCGTGAGTCGTGCTTCGGTAGCTCAGATGGTAGAGCACTTGCCCGTGAAAGGCAAAGGTTCCGAGTTCGAGTCTCGGTCGGGCACACAGTTTTAATCTGCCAGGAAGTTTCTTTGATTCTATACCTACCGAAATAAAATGTCTGACAGATAGCAGAACTATTTCCGAATATGTATCAAAGGTCTTTTACCTTAGAAACTTCTGCTGCTTCACAGAGGAATCATTGTATTCAATTAATTAATCATTTACAGACTTGTAAAAGGCCAGTATTCATAGAACTCAACTAGAGACCAGCTTCTAGTCGACCACCCACGTTAACTGCAGTTTAGACATTTATTCCATTAGTATTGTAATTACGTATTTTACATACGGACAGCCATAACTGCATGAAAAAGCATGATCAGCATTAAATTTAGTCAAATGTTACGTATTAATTGAGATTCACAACAATAATATAGACTGTTGTTGGTACGCTTCCTGAGTACACGTTTCAGCCTTTTTGGAGAACCTAGTGAAGACGATAGGTATCATTGTCACTTAATAAATATGACGTAAAAGAATTGTTTTAGTTTATTGAGTTAAGCAATAATTTATTTACGTGTTTATAAAGAAACTGAACTTATTTTACGCGTACGGGGCAGGAAGAAGAATACATCATTAAATTTGCAAGAGTTCATGCTCAAAGGCCTCGCACTATTACCAGCCAAACTGTAAATTTATATTAAATCAGAATTATTGGTATTTATAATCACATATGGAACCGAGAACATAGTTTTTCGTACAGTGATACGCAAAACTGTTAAAACTGAAACTTTTGTCAAATGTGTCGTAATGAAGAGCCTTTTGGTAATAAATGTTCCAAGCGAACCAAAATAATTTGCTAGATAATGTGGAAAGCTCCTTGATTCTCTTTGCTATTTTTGTCGATAAGTTGGTAAAGTAAATGGTATTCAACTACACTGTTGGTTTTCAGTCTCTGGAAACAGTGACAGGCATAAAATACCTACGAGTGTAGCTCAACAGTAACCAAAAATTGACTGACCAATTAAAATCAGCAGTAGAGACAGTTGTTAGGCCTTGTGTTTACTGTTCGATGAACAAACGTAATGAATGCCTAGCGAGGTCCAAAACGAATCCGACCACTAAATGTTGTAGGTTTGATACTGGCTTTATATTAATAGTCTGATGTTTCAGACACTTTTATTGTCGAGTCAATCTAAAATCAACAGCACAATAATCCTTATATCACATGTGACTACTAGTTCAGTAGCGACTCGGGTAATGCGTGACATTTTTCAGAAGTAAAATAATAAAAATAAAAAAGATTTTAGATATAATACTCAAGACTTTCTTAGAAGTTTCTTAGAAGAAAGATTAAGGAAAGGCAAACCTGCTTTTCTAGCATTTGTAGACTTAGAAAGCTTTTGACAATGTTGACTGGAATACTCTCTTTCAAATTCTAAAGGTGGCAGGGTAAAATACAGAGAGCGAAAAGCTATTTACAATTTGTACAGAAACCAGATGGCAGTTATAAGGGTCGAGTGCCATGAAAGGGAAGCAGTGGTTGGGAAGGGAGTAAGACAGGGTTGCAGCCTCTCGCCGATGTTATTCAATCTGTATATTGAGCAAGCAGTAAAGGAAACAAAAGAAAAATTCGGAGTAGGTATTCAAGTGCATGGAGAAAAAATAAAAACTTTGAGGTTCGCCGATGACATTGTAATACTGTCAGAGACAGCAAAGGACTAGGAAGAGCAGTTGAACGGAATGGACAGCGTCTTGAAAGGAGGATATAAAATGAACATCAACAAAAGCAAAACGAGGATAATGGATGTAGTCGAATTAAGTCGGGTGATGCTGAGGAATTAGCTTAGGAAGTGAGACACTTAAAGTAGTAAAGGAGTTTTGCTATTTGGGGAGCAAAATAACTGATGATGGTCGAAGTAGAGAGGATATAAAATGTAGACTGGCAATGGCAAGGAAAGCGTTTCTGAAGAAGAGAAATTAGTTAACATCGAGTATAGATTTAAGTGTCAGGAAGTCATGTCTGAAACTATTTGTATGGAGTGTACCTATGTCTGGAAGTGAAACATGGACGATAAATAGTTTGGACAAGAAGAGAATAGAAGTTTTCGAAATGTGGTGCTACAGAAGAATGCTGAAGATTAGATGGGTAGATCACATAACTAATGAGGAAGTATTGAATAGGATTGGGGAGAAGAGAATGTTTGTGGCACAAGTTGACCAGAAGAAGAGATCGGTTGGCAGGACATGTTCTGAGGCATCAAGGGATCACCAATTTAGTATTGGAGGGCAGTGCGGAGGGTAAAGATCGTAGAGAGAGACCAAGAGATGAATACACTAAGCAGATCCAGAAGGATGTAGGTTGCAGTAGATACTGGGAGATGAAGAAGCTTGCACAGGATAGAGTAGCATGGAGAGCTGCATCAAATCAGTCTCAGGACTGAAGACAACAACAACAACAACTCAAGGCATTAGAAAAATGTCTGGAACAATATTTCCAACGAAACTTCCTGGCAAGTTGAAACTGTGTGCCGACCGAGACCCGGACCGAGACTTTGCCTTTCGTGGACAAGTGCTCTACCATCTGAGCTATCCAAGCACGACTCTTCCCCCGTCCTCACAACTTTTATTCCGCCAGTAGCTCGTCTCCTACTTTCCAAACTTCACCCAAGCTCTCCCACGAAACGTGCAGAACTAGCACTAATGGAAGAAAGGGTATTACGGAGACATGGCGTAGCCACAGTCTGGGGAATGTTTCCAGAATGAGATTTTCACTCTGCAGCGGAGTGTGCGCTTATATGAAACTCCCTGGCGCATACATTCTGTGTGCCGGACAGAGACTCGATCTCGGGACTTTTACCTTTCGCGGGGAAGTAGTCTACCATCTGATCACACTGCGAAACATCCCCAGGCTGTGGCTAAGCCATGTCTCCGTAATACACTTTCTTCCAGGACGGCTAGTTCTCCAAGTTTCGCAGGAGAGTTGCTGTAAAGTTTGGAAAGGAGGAGACGAGGTACTGGAAGAAGTAAAGTTGTATGGACGGGGCGTGAGTCGTGCTTGGGTAGCTCAGATGGTACTGCACTTGCCCGCGAAACGCGAAGGTACCGAGTTCGAGTCTCGGTCCGGCATACAGTTTTAGTCTGCCAGGAAGTTCCATATCAGGGCACACGGTTTTAATCTGCCAGGATGTTTCATATCAGGGCACACTCCGCTGCAGAGTGAATATCTCATTCTGAAATTTCCTATGTTTACGTGCGTAAGGAGAGATATAGTTTAAACGGGACTACTTTCCTGATCCATTCGATAACGTTCTTACAATCACTGGGGTTAGCGACCATGTTTGTATGACACCAACGTTGGTCATCGAAAGCAAAGTTTCGAAAAGCTAAGAGGGTGTATCTATTCGGTGCAAGTGGTAAATGGGACAACGTTCTTAGTACCAGAATCAGAATATATGATTCAAATTCGCAAAACTAATGCTAAGGATGCTAAGCTGCAACGTTTGATAAGTTCGTTTTTATATAAATTTTTATCACCAGTATTAATAAATGATGTCAGACATTTTACCTTCATTTTACGGTTACATGTGATTAATATTGTGTAAAATAATTCTTATACTATCTTTTCAAAAATGAATGTAGGAAAGTTGATAAATTCAACGGCAGATCATATGTAAGTAAGAGAACTGGCGTCAATATTTTCAATATTTCTGCATTCATATAATGTTAAAAGATATGAAGGAAACGTTAGAAATTTCTTGTTATACATTAAGGCGATGAACTGTTCTGTAACCTCCTATAGTGCGTCTTGGTTCAGTATGACGTGGAAACAAGACAACACACGAATATCTAAATCTTATATGCTGTTCTTTCAAGTGCATGTATATTCACGAGGACGCTTGTGACACATGTATAACAAACGTAGAGACATTGTTTTCCAACGAAGAGTGCATAAACACAAGGATAGTGCATCACCATGCCGCACTATCTCGGAATCCTGCAACAAGGGTAGGCGCAGTGAAAAGGGAAATTTTTGAAACTGGCTGTTATCCCTCCGTTACTCTCACCGATGACACTCGTCATCCACATGACTTTCCAACGTCAATTTTTTCTGACAGGGCTGGATTGAGTTCGCGCCATTTTCAGTACCTTTCGGTTAACTCTCCGGCTGTTATCTCCAATCATTGTTGGCTTTCAGTTACGAAAGACACATTGTTTATGAAACATTATTATAGTCTTGTCATCCGCGCCAGCTCTGCTGCCACAATCTGAAACAAAGTAAGTTCGTATTACTTTATTTCTTTCCTACATTCAATCGATCTTTCGTGTGCGTAAATTTAGACGTACTGAAGCTGATAGCAGTTACCTTCCATGTTACCTAGTATTCTCTTATTTTTAAATTGTGGAAGAATTTTCAAAGGCAAAAATCCTTGGACAGAGTTTAGTGGAGATCTTAATGTGTGGTTGGAATGCTTCAATGAGCTGAGTTATGAAGATGCTCACAGTGATAGAGCTGACTCAGAGACTGAGGATTCTGTTGATGAAAGCGATCATCATTCAGGAACAGAACAAGAAGAGTTAGAAAATGATGAATATGAATCACAGGAAGAAGTAATTTAAGAGGAAAGATGTGATAGCTAATCGGAGGCAAAATAAATATCCTACCAGTGTTAGAAGCAGGTCTTGTCAATTTATTACGCATTTGTCTGGACCAAAAAATCAAGCTCGTATAAAAAAGACAGAAATAGAAATTCTTAATTTGTTCTTGAATGAAAACATAATAAGAGCTATCGCAACATGCACTAATAATACATCAATTAAGTACCTGGTAATTTCTCTAGGCGAAGGGGCGTTGAAAACTCAGATGCTATAGGGATCAGAGGTTTCATTGGTTTCTTATAACTACGTAGATCTTTGAGATGTTCTAGGAAGAGTATATCGAAATTGTGGGATAACTCAAAGGGGAACGGAGTTGAATCATGTAATTTATGCATAAGTGAAAACCGATTCAAGTTTCTGTTGGGATGCCTGAGGTTTGATAATATCTGTGATAGACGTGTTCGCAGAGATATTGACTCGTTGGCTGCCATCAGAGCTATCAGAGAGGTACTTGAACTATTCACGAACAACTGCCAAAAGTATTTTGCACCTACTAAATATCTTACTGTTGAGCAACAGCTCTTCGCATTTAGAGGAAATTGCCCGTTCAGGTAGTATATTCCTAGCAAACCAGCAAAGTATGGGTTAAAAGTCTTTGTTCCGGTTGTTGTAAAAACAGCTACTCATTGAATTTAGAGCCGTGCGTCGGTAAGCAACAAGACGGACCATGTAACGCCAGTAATTCAGTTGAAGATATTGTTCTTCGAATGGTCAAATTGTTCCAAACGTTAGAATAAATTATTCTATGTACAAGTATTGAATTATTATATTTAGATTTAATAAAATCAGTCAGAAAGACTGTTCAAAGTATACAAATAGACCGCTTACTTTGTGGGTGACACCAGTCATCTGCGCGAGTGACGTTGTCACGAATTTTCGCGCGACTAATGGAGGTTTAAACTGGGTCAGGTTCTCAATTACAAGTGTTGTGTATTGTTATCTCTTTATCATAAAATGTTTTTCATGCCGTAAAATTGTTTTACATCGATACACTTATCGTAGCACAGCAACAAACACAGGTAATGTTTGCTCGACAACAATTCATGTACTTTTTATGCTAATTTGTAAAATTGGAGTCACATAGTGTATTTGCCATGTCTCGTAGATTCTTTTTCTTCACGGAGTAAATGAAGAACTTTTTAATGTGAACAGATTTGCAAACCACCATCACATAAAACTATAATAGATGTTTTTTGCCTTGATTGGTCAAGAATCGCAGCCAGCGCCAAATGTTGTGCATGTGCTTGCGGCTGGTCTGTTTACTATATTATGCGAGTTTCATGGGTTGGCTGAGTCAGTAAATTTTGAATACTGAGTGCATTGCTGCATGCATGCTTGCTTATTATTCAGTGACAATGCTCCTATACATTGTTGTTGTTGTGGTCTTCAGTCCTGAGACTGGTTTGATGCAGCTCTCCATGCTAATCTATCCTGTGCAAGCTTCTTCATCTCCCAGTACCTACTGCAACCTACATCCTTCTGGATCTGCTTAGTGTATTCATCCCTTGGTCTCCCTCTACGATTTTTTCCCCTCTACGCTGCCCTCCAATACTAAACTAGTGATCCCATGATGCCTCGGAACATGTCCTACCAAACCGATCCCTTCTTCTAGTCAAGTTGTGCCACAAACTTCTCTTCTCCCCAGTCCTATTCAATACTTCCTCATTAGTTACGTGATCTACCCGTCTAATCTTCAGCATTCTTCTGTAGCACCATATTTCGAAAGCTTCTATTCTCTTCTTGTCCAAACTATTTATCGTCCATGTTTCACTTCCATTATTGGCTACACTCCATACAAATACTTTCAGAAACGACTTCCTGACTCTTAAACCTACTTTAGATGTTAACAAATTTTTCTTCTTCAGAAACGCTTTCCTTGCCATTGCCAGTCTACATTTTGTAACCTCTCTACTGCGACCATCATCAATTATTTTGCTCCCCAAATAGCAGGACTCCTTTACTACTTTAAGTGTCTCATTTCCTAATCCAATTCCCTCACCATCACCCGACTTAATTCGACTACATTCCATTATCATTGTTTTGCTTTTGTTGATGTTCATCTTATATCCTCCTTTCAAGAAGACATTATCCATTCCGTTCAACTGCTCTTCCAAGTCCTTAGCTGTCTCTGACAGAATTACAATGTCATCGGCGAAGCTTCAAATTCTGAGGATGGCAGGGGTAAAATACAGGGAGCGAAAGACTATTTACAATTTGTACAGAAACCAGATGGCAGTGATAAGAGTCGAGGGACAAGAAAGAGAAGCAGTGGTTGGCAAGGGAGTAAGACAGGGTTGCAGCCTCTCCCCGAAGTTATTCAATCTGTATATTGAGCAAGCAGTAAAGGAAACAAAAGAAAAATTCGGAGTAGGTATTGAAATAAAAAGAAGAAATAAAAACTTTAAGGTTCGCCGATGATATTGTAATTCTGTCAGAGACAGCAAAGGACTTGGAAGAGCAGTTGAGCGGCATGGACAGTGTCTTGAAAGGGGGGTATAAGGTGAACATCAACAAAAGCAAAACGAGGATAATGGAATGTAGTCGAATTAAGTCGGATGATGCTGAGGAAATTAGAATAGGAAATGAGACACTTAAAGTAGTAAAGGAGTTTTGCTATTTGGGGAGGAAAATAACTGATGATGGTCGAAGTAGAGAGGATATAAAAGTAGACTGGCCATGGCAAGGAAAGCGTTTCTGAAGAAGAGAAATTTGTTAACATCGAGTATAGATTTAAGTGTCAGGAAGTCATTTCTGAAAGTATTTGTATGGAGTGTAGCCACATATGGAAGTGAAACATGGACGATGAATAGTTTCGACAAGAAGAGAATAGAAGCTTTCGAAATGTGGTGCTACAGAAGAATGCTGAAGATTAGATGGGTAGATCACATAACTAATGAGGGGGTTTTGAATAGGATTGGGGAGAAGAGAAGTTGGCGGCACAACTTGACCAGAAGAAGGGATCGGTTGGTAGGACATGTTCTGAGGCATCAAGGGATCACCAATTTAGTATTGGAGGGCAGCGTGCAGGGTAAAAATCGTAGAGGGAGACCAAGAGATGAATACACTAAGCAGATTCAGAAGGATGTAGGTTGCAGTAGGTACTGGGAGATGAAGAAGCTTGCACAGGATAGAGTAGCATGGAGAGCTGCATCAAACCAGTCTCAGGACTGAAGACAACAACAACAACAACAACCAGGTTATCCCCAATTGGACGATGAAGTTCTTCCTCTATCTGAGGTATCCTCATTTTTTCAGACTTCCTTCCGTCGGGAAATTGTTCGCATTTGAGTATATGGTGCACCAAATCCGTGATTAACTCTAAACAGTTGGTGCTTGACCCAAGCAGAGCAATGAGGTTAATGCAAGTCAGTACAAGAAATGAGGCGATCACGTGTCCACACTAACTTCGTCCAATTGGAACGACGAACGCTAACGGCGATAGGAAGAGTTAGAGCTTTATGTACGTTCTAACCAAAAGTAATAAGCGATTATTTTGAACATTTAATGTAAAAAACATACATATAATGGCGGTACGTTCTTTTTCTGTGTTTTCCCCAGTGTTAGTGTGACTTTTAAGGGAAGTAAAAATTAAGCTCTAACATGGAAATACATTATTTCGGGACACAAATCCATGTAACGTGTTTTATACCTCTACGTGTGAAGAATGTTTCTTGAAGGATAGGCCATACTTTTTTATTAAACCATGTATACTTTTGGGAACACTACGGTGTGATTCGGAAAGAAGGAAAAGATTTGAGTTGTTTACTACAAACAGTGAAAGATGGAAACATTGCGCATGTCACTGGATGGAGGAAGATTCAAAGTTTTATGTTCTCGTAGACACTTTACCATGCACTCAACGTGAGGACTACGCTTTGCTCTAGTGAGGTCGGTAGGTCATGTCAATCGACATTCATCAACAGATCCCTGCTTGTTAAATTATCAACTTCAGCAATTAAGATTTTCATTTCATGAAGGCCGACGGCCATAGGTGAAACTAAGGTCTGCGTCATATGTATCCTCACAGAAGTAAATCGCAAGACCTGAAGGCTGGTGGGCTGGGATACCAAAGACAATGTACCAAACCGTCCTTCCCCCCCTCCCCTCCTTATCCGTCACCATGTGGGGCCGGGTGGCGGGGGGGAGGGGAAGTGAGGAAACAACCAGCCTTGCAGCATGTCCAAGCATGGCATTCCATGTGCAGGGGATTGAGAAACCAAAGGGAATTGACAAACCAAAAGTATTGTAGCATATCTAAGCATGGCATTCCTTGTGCAGGGGATTGAGGAAACAACCAGTTTTGCAGCATGTCCAAACATGGCATTCCTTGTGAAGAGACAGCTTCTTGCTCATTCGATGGTGGAATGCACATAGTGCTAGAAAAATGGTTTGACTTCGCACAAATTCCAACGCACCGAATCAGTTCTCTTGTGGCGTAGTCGCTATTTTGCTACATAGTACAGGAGCTGTGTCACCACCTTGAATACCTCCTCTGTCCCATGACATGCCCAATGTTTTTTTGTGTTTTTTAAATATTATGTAATAAACAACTTGAAACTTTCTTCCTGAATCAGCTGGTATTTAAAGTCCCAAAATGATGTTCCTCTAATTTTATTACTACGAATTTTTGCATCCAAGAAAAGGCACAGGTCGAGTGTATGAGTACAGACTTACGGATCTGGGGAGTATAGTTAATTTCACTCTTTTCACCTCCGAATCCCAACGTAGAGTTAATCATTGTTAACCAACACATTTAAGTTCACTCATAGGAACGTAATGAATTTAGATCATCACTTCACTGTACAGCCATTTCCACTACTTAAATTCGGGTCGACAATCCCGTTGTGTTATAATACATTTTGATGATGCTATCACTCCAGCGTTAGTCCGTTGGTTACAATTCAAATGAGTGATACTGAAATAAGAACTCTCCTTTTAAGGACTAATAGTGAACAAAATATCAGTACAAGAAAAAGCTTTTGTTACATATTGAATTGAACGTGTTGCGGATTTAACTCTTTTCTTTCGGTTCTAGACAGTATGTCAAGAAACATTCCCACGGGATACAAAAAAAATGTATTAGGTGACCAACACACCAATATGTCTGCCATATTTCACTTGCGAGTGGATCTTAAAGGGTCCCAACGGGGCTAGGGTTACCAGTTCTGGCGTTTGCCTGGCGACCATAGGACCTCCTGAAATCCATGATCCGAACCATTGGGCATAACTCACTCATAAATACCGCCACTTAAGAGCGAGTTACATCTTAACCCATTCCAGACAAAGAGTACGTAGTGATGAGTACCAGGATGTTTAGGAAGATCCTGGTCCACTATGAAGAACCGTTCCAGCAAAATACGATCGCGATAACGTAAACAGGTAGAAACCGTATACAACGCAAAATAGCGGATAGTCAACTCGGCTTTATTTTGTCACAGATGCCATGGATGGGCCGAGGTACGTTGCCCATGAACAAGTGGTATTGAGGCGTAGCGCCTTCGCATCGCTCCTGTCACTTGTTAGGACGATATTGTTATAGGCATGAGTCATCGACAGATGTCACCAGCTGACGTGGACCTTAGTTACAGAGCTGCACGTAGTTGCACTAGTAGGCAGCAGAGGTCAGCAGTTGACGGACAGTGCTAGAAGTCGTAGTCAAAACAACGTTGTAAAGTTATGTTTGACTAATATTTAATGTATTTGCATAATTATAATTGTTTTTTTATGTGTAGGAATTAGCAGTGTTAGTGTTGTATGAGTGAAGAAGAACAGAAGTAAATGAAAATTGGTTTTTTATTCACGAAGTACCAGTTAAACTATGAAGGGGAGTTACTATAATTAAATGTGCAGTCAGTTTATGGTACTAATAAATCTTGAGTAGAACACAAATTAATCGGTAATTTCGGAAGGAGTCATTTTATATTTGATACTTTTCTAAATTTATTTATTTAGCAATTGCCATAGAAAGAAATGTTTTACTAAGATTGGTCATTGAAGTAAATCGCGTGTTAGCGCGGCATAATACTGCAACCAGATTTGCTGTTTGTGATATCAGCCTAACAGAAAAACGCGGGCTCGCGCTAATCTATGCTGGGAACAAACCCTTTGGCGTGATCTAGAGAAGTCAGGGCTGAGGGTTCGCACAAGGAAGATCTCCTTGAAAGCAGCTCCGACGAAAGTACTATAAAATCGCTGAAAAATGCTAATTACTAGTTCGCGAAGTAGTAGAAAGTGTATTTAAGTGAACGGTATAGTGGAAGTCGTATGGAATTTCGGGCGGAATATCAAAATTATTGCTTTTGACTGTTAGTTAAAACGGTGTGGCGTGTTGTGCGATCTAAGACTGGAACAGGTATTACGTGTAGAGCAGAGTGCACAACATTTGAGCGAGAATTTTCATAACTAAACGATCCAGTGAACACGATTAACTTCGGTAACGGGTGTAAATACCATAAACTGGCTACGTGAGTGATTGTGGTGTGCGTGGGAGCTTTACATTGTGTAGACACTTAGTACGGACTTGGCAGCATGAACTGTGATCTTTATCGTAAAAATACACCTGAAAATTTACATTTCAAAGTTCAAACTTTTATTTCAATACTAGCCACATCCCGTTTACAGGACAATTCAATGTATGTTGCGACCTGCAGTAGACAATAGTGGTATAGTATTTTCTACTACAGCCTTTAGGTACACAAATCAACATTGCTGGACACTGGCAGGGCGGTAAAAAGTAACGAAGTATCTACAGGCTGGTATTCCGGAAGAGATTGATGTTCGAGCACGGCGGTTGCAGGGCGGATCGGGACTGCCAGAACGAAGTAGCAACAGAAGACAAGATAAGAAAAGATAAGTTATCAGAAGAGACATTTGAGGTAACAGAGGCATTCTCAAGCTATATTAAGCATACCACAGCTTTTACCGCAGCTATTCGCGAATTTTATACCTACCTCGTCATCGCGCTGCTGTCGTCATGTCAGTTACAAACAAGGAAACAAACAGTGTCACAGGAGTAGGTGTAGGAAAGAATAAACTGAAAGGAGTTGCTTATACCTCCATTCTAGACGTCCATTGTGTATTTGTGGTCTTTAATTTTGATTTTAGTATTGTTAATAATGATACATGTTGGAAGAATTGTGGAAAGTACTGACATCCACACATACGGGATGGTTGTAATTAAACTTTCGCTGTTTTGGTGGGTACCCATGGAAAACGAATGGTCATAGCACAACGAAAATTTGTACAAACATTTATAAGGACATGTGGAAGAGAAATAAGGAATAAACCATTGAAAGAAAACCATTTTAATCAACATAAGATAGTAGTGTTTGCTAACTCTGTACCATGTTTACGGTCCAGCTTACAAACGTTGCTTAACGTGATGACCATCTGCATCCATGATTTTCTGGAAATTTGTGCGTACCATTTGACAATTGTACGCAGCTGTTTAAGAACGGTGGCCAAGGAATGTTCAGCTCTCACGACACAGCTCTAGCGCTGCTTCAAGTTCGCACATTGTATCCAGCATTCTATGCAATGGGAAAAGTAACTTCTTCAACAATTTATGGTGCAACTGTCCTTCAGCGTCTTCAAGGAGCAGTTCCAGTGTCACCAATTAATTCGAACTTCTGAATCACGTACTTGAACCACGGTGTGGAAAGGGGAAAACTTAATATCCCTTTGATGCATATTCACGAAGAGCAGCAACACTATTGCTATAGCTCCGATAAGGTAGCTTTACGATTGAAGCCCTGGTCACCGAGTCTAGAACCACATCGACTTTTTGCAACTGTAACGCACATTGATGCTTGTGTTTGAGTCCTACATCTCCATACCAGTACCGGCGCCAAATGGTACTAATAATAACGCAAACCATGGAGCGCACAGTCTGAACGTCATTAACATGAAGTTGGATTCCTTTCCTTCTATACTGACTCAAGTTGCAGAATATTAATTGTAGCCAGTCTTTACATGCAAGTTGTAACTAAATTCCCTTTAAAAACTATGAGGACATTTATTTAGGACCAGGAAAATTAATTTTAGCATAATAACTCAGTCCGGAAATGCACCATCTTCCCGCCGCACGCAAAATACCACAAAACACCTTGATCACTGACTTTTGTTGCTTGGCGTCCAAGTCGACTTACTATTGGGGCTCGATGTGACGACCGCTGACGTGAAGACCGATATCGTGCCTGCGTACCACGTACCGGTATACACGATCACCAATCCCTAGTCGTCCAGCATCCGCCACAACCATAATGCGTGCCAGCAGGTCTTCCTCAGATGCCACAGGCGTCTCGTAAAATAAGGATTTCGTGTAATCCCTCAAATAGCAGTCTAACGTTCATTAGTCGGAAGAAGGTGCAGACCGAGCAGTTGGGCCATCCGTACCAATCCACTGATGCTGAAATGCTAGGGATTTGAAGGTGCGTTGCGGTACTTTGTCTGTAGTGGTAAAATGGTAGGTTTCCGGATCTGAGTTGCTACGCTAAACGTGACGGTCTTGGTCCCCAACATATGTCGTCAGCGTCCACAAAGAGAATTTAGTTACATCTTGTATACGAGGGTTGGAACTTAAACAATGGCAACTATTTATTCACGAAAGAGGTATTGACCTTCAAAGTAGTCAAAAGCGTTTTGTAGAACCCGTTACCAGCGATGTGGAAGGTGTAGTATACCGTCAGCAGAGCCTGTTCTGTCGAGTCTGCCAATGGAGCGGTCTGCTGCCTATCGAATCTCTGGAACAGCCCTGAAGCGAATGCTAAGAAGTGGTTCCTTCACCTGCGGAATCAAATCAAAGTAACAAGGACGTCCGGGGAGTATGGTGGATGGTACAGTACTTCCCAGTCCCACCGACCGAACAGAGCAGCCACAGCTTGCGCGGTATGCGCCCTAGCATTGTCGTGCAAAATGATGGGTGGGTTGCGCAGAAAGTGTCGCCGCTTCTTTCGCAAAGCTGGTCGCAGGTGATGCTCCAAAAACGAACGGTAATACTGTGTATTGATGATCTGCCGTGGAGGAACGTAATATGTTTGGATAACACCATCACAATCGTTTACGAGAATCACCATTACTTTCACCATACTGGTGCTCTGATGCACTTCCTACCTTCGCGGCAACCCATAATGAGGCCATTCGTTGGACTGGCATTCCAGTTTTTGCTCGTGGCATTCGCTTCAGAACTGTTACAGAGATACGACAGGCAGTAGACCGCTTCATGCGCACCATCAACAGAACAGGCTCTGCTAACGGTATACTACTCCTTCCACATGGCTGGCAACGGGCTCTACACAACGCTGGTGACTACTTTGAAGGAAAGTAACAGGTGCAAATATGTTACTCCTTTGTATCGGTTGTGAATAAATTGTTGCCACTATTTAAGTTCCAGCCTTCGTATTTTGCAGTGTGTTCCAAAAATACTACTGGAAAACATGGAGACATGTTCCTTACCCCAAAGGAATAAGAATGTCAAGTACAGATGGGCTTTAAAATGAATGTTTTCAGAGCTGTGAGCACTTCGTCAGAGGAACAGATATGTTTCACAACAAGAAAAATGAACGAGTGCTCATACCTCTCAACATATGTATTTTAGATCTCACGTTTACACGACTTTTTTTGTTTTGGTCCACATCACCTCCTCCAAAAATATCAACACACTGGTAAACAGAACACTTTATCCATCAAGTAGGCACGCAAAAGAAATATCAAGAGTATTTACGTATCGTGAACATTTTGGTCATGGTGTTGGACCATCATCTCCTATCCACGTGTCCATAAATATGTGAGCCACGAATTGTCTTACAAATAAATTCCAATGTGTCGGTGCGCCATCTTGTTGACACACAACCAATGATTGAGGATACAAAGTATGTTGCAAAGAGAATAATGAAATAAACTTCGTGTTCCAAAGATTTGAGAATAGAACTTTTCGTCATAAAAGTTCTCGTTTACAAAGAATATGGCGATGTTATGAAGCTATATAGTCTCAGTGGTGACGGAACGATGAATAACTTGTTTGGTAAAAAAAAAAAAAAAAAGAAAAGAAATTCTGTTCCTTCAGGCCGGCCGGGGTGACGGGCGGTTCTAGGCGCACTACAGTCTGGAACCGCGCGACTGCTACGTAAGTATAGCATTTCAAGGCAGTCCAGAGAAATCGACAGGTGTCGTTTAACAAGAAGCAGGCATGTCGCTGAGCACTATGGTGAAAATTTTACACAAACGGCTGCACTTTCACGCGTACGAAGTACAACTCCTGCAAGATTTGCAGCAAATGACAGACTCAATCATACTTTTTTATGTAAATATGCTGGGACAAGTAGATGCTGAGAATGTTTAAATAAAGCTTGTTTATCTGATGAACCCATCTTTCACATCTCCAGTAAAGTGAACAGATCTCCGGATTTCGGGATAGGAGAACCCATATATCGTGGTACAGCAGATAAGGGACAATCCGAAAAGGAATGTGTTAAGGGGTTCTTATACCTCTATCTGTTTTCCCATCTAATTCAGTCTCGTATTGTTCGTGGAAAGAAGGACTGTCGGTATGCCTCCGTGTGGGCTCTGATCTCTCTGGTTTTATCCTCATGCTCTCTTCACGAGACAAACGTAGGAGGGAGTAGTATACTGCTTGACTTCTCGGTGAAGGTATGTTCTAGAAACTTCAACAAAAGCCCGTACCGAGCCACTGAGCGTCTCTCCTGCAGGGTCTTCCACTGGAGTTTATCTGTCATCTCTGTAACGCTTTCGCGATTACTAAATGATCCTGTAACGAAGCGCGCTGCTCTCCATTGGGTCCTCTGTATCTCTTCTATCAACTCTACTGGTACGGATCCCACACCGTTGAGTATTACTGAAGCAGTGGGCGAACAAGTGTACTGTAACCTACTTCCTTTGTTTTCTGATTGCATTTCTTTAGGATTCTTCCAATGAATCTCAGTCTGGCATCTGCCTTAGCGACGATTAATTTTATATGATCACTCCATTTTAAATCACTCCTAATGCCTACTCCAAGATAATTTATGGAATTAACTGCTTCCAGTTGCTGACCTGCTATATTGTAGCCAAAGGATAAAGGATCTTCCTTTCTATTTGCCTAATTCGCTGGAACGTGTTACCTACCGTGCAGCCGGCACCTCTGCGAATTAAGTGGGTCAGTCACGCTCGCGAGCTACATCATTGTTGAAGTTAGTGCGGACATTACACGTGGGCTACCTACAGGCGCTAGTCTACCACATAAGTGCATATTCTGTCTTGTCTACATTGAGATTCTGTTGCCATTCCCTGCAGCATGCGGCAATTCATTGCAGTTACAACCTCTCGATATACCACAGCATCATCCGCCAAAAGTCTCAGTTAACTTCCGATGTCATCCACAAGGTCATTTATGTATATTGTGAATAGCAACGGTCCTACGACACTCGCCTGCGGCACACTTGAAATCACTATTACTTCGGAAGACTTCTCCCATTGAGAATGACATGCGGCGTTCTGTTATCCAGGAAACCTTCAATCCAATCACACAAATGCTCTGATAGTCCATATGCTCTTACTTTGTTCATTAAACGACCGTTACGAACTGGATCAAATGCCTTGCGGAAGTCAAGAAGCAGGGCATCTACCTGGGAACCCATTTCTATGGCTCTCTGAGTCTCGTGGACGAATAGCGCGAGCTGGGTTTCACACGATCGTCTTTTTTCGAAACCCATGCTGATTCCTACAGAGTAGATTTCTGGTCTCCAGAAAAGTCATAATACGTTGTTATAGCTATCATCTGAGGCTGATAATAAACGGAATTAGTGGTCGTGAATAAATACAGTTAATAACATTTCCGACGAAATGCACGGCCATTTTTAAAATTGTGGTGTGCGCACTGTAAGACCTTCAGTACACACACCAGCAGATTATTTGACTTGTCGCTCTAACGAAGTAGGTGAGTGTCAGCAATATGTCTTGTGGTCTTATCGTGGTGTGATTATCTTCTGCCGTTAGGCCAGACGATAGAAATGCCACTAGAGTAGCGGATTGACGGTGATCAACTTTAAACAGAACTTGATTAATTTTCACACACATTTATTATAATAATAAAAAGTATAAAAATTACTTAACTTGGTTCTGGCTGCTATTTACAATTGACAATGTGAAATTCCTTTGGTATTGGTACATTAATCTTATTCTCACATATATCTCTGATACTTGACAAAAGTGTCTATACATTTATCTTCATGGCTATGTACAGGAATATGGTAATCTTATTAGGCGCAGATTGAAACTTGACTACAGACTGGTACAGACAAATTTAGAACTCGTACAGACTGTTGCACACAAATGCAGACTGGTACAGACTGGTGCAAGCAAATGCAGACTGACTAATCGGAGGTCTGTACACTCGTTATAATATCTCGCGCGTTCATGTACCACTGCGCGAGTGTGATCCGCGAGGAGAAACAGTTCTACGTTAGCAGCAATCTCATTGGCTGCGTTACATATTAATTCACGGATCGGCGGAAGCAGAATTTGGTCCATCTCTATGGCAGCGCCATCTCGAAGTGCGGAGACGGACGAGCGCTGCGCCTACGCTGTTGTGCTTAGCGGGGCGCGTTCTAGTGGGAAAGTGGTGTACGCGCTGACTACGCGGAACTATGTACATAAAAAATATCTTACATGACTTTGGGTGATGTCAATAGAAAATAATCTTACCATGTGTGAGGTATTTCAGGAGTAACCAGCACACCAACACATTTGTAATAGGAAATCTCTTGAGTCATTAATCGATTGTATGAACGGCGTACCGTGTAAACAGTTTAGTCGAGCTTAAATAGCGATGGTCATCGACATCGCCTGGATGGTCCAGCAACAATGTACCGTACACGACGGGCCTGAGGCGACGTAGCCGAACATTAGTCAACTGTGCTGCAGGCTGTCTGAGAAGCTCCCGGAATTATGCGGAAAGTGACAACAATGGTTAAGACGGCTGACGCGAGGGGCGCCGGCAGACAGCTGCTACTGGGTTAGCGCGAGCAAGAACAATAGCCGCGGGTGACGGCATGACGGGCCGTAATGCGGTTAGCGCCGCGGTGCGGCCGCCCCCAGAATGACGCGCCGGATTAGGGGGCTCAGCCGCGGCGCGGATTTCAGCGCCGGACACCGAGGCGGCGCCGCTGAAGGGGCGGCAGGTGCGGAGCCGCGGGGAGGAGATTACCGCGCGTCGCCCGGCGGCGGCGTGAGGAGCCTGGCGGCGACGAGGTTTTGTGCGTGCACCTCTGTACGCTGCTGGACTCCACGGTGTCTGGCGGAGCGTACTTCATGCGGCTGCGTCGTCTCTTGTGCTACCGTACTCCTTTGGCGACTTATCTGCGGGAAGAATGGTTGCAGTAAGCTCCTGCCTTAGATTATTTCAAAGTCACCGCCTGTTATACTCACCAAACTTCGTGGCAGGAAGAGAACCCCTAAAGCAAAAGTAGTTTTTTTTAGGAGATAGGATTCTTGTACGTATCAATTACACAATGACGAATAGGTTTGGGCAACAACAATGCATATATATATATATATATATATATATATATATATATATATATATATATATATGTATGTATATATATATGTGTGTGTGTGTGTGTGTGTGTGTGTGTGTGTGTGTGTGTGTGTGTGTCACAGATTACCATCAGTTTACAATGATTTACGAGGGTCACTCCAAAAGAAATACACACTATTTTTTTTAAAATCCATCTTTTATTCTAAATGTTCGAAAGTCTTACAGTGTGTAGATACATCCTTTAGGAACAGTATTTTCTTTTCTCCACATAATTTCCATCCTTCGCAACTGCCTTACGCCATCTTTGAACCAGCGCCTGTATACCCACACGGTAAAATTCTCGACCAACCTGTTGGAGCCACTGTTTGGCAGCGTACATAAGGGAGTCATCATCTTCAAACCTTGTACCATGAAGTGAGTCTTTCAGTTTCCCTAAGAGATGATAGTCACATGGACCCAGGTAAGGCGGATATTTCAGTGTTGTTCGTCCGATTTTTGTGATCGCCTCCATGGTTTTTTGACTGACATGTGGCAGTGCATTTTCGTGCAGCTGCAAAACATCCTGCTTTGGCCGATGTGGTCGAACACGACTTAGTCGAGCTTGACGTTTCTTCAGTGTCGTCACATATGCATCAGAATTTATGGCAGTTCCACTTGCCATGATGTCCACAAGCAAGAGTCCTTCGGAATCGAAAAACACCGTAGCCATAACTTTTCCAGCGGAAGGTGTGGTTTTGAATTATTTTTCCTTGGGTGAATTTGCATGATGCCACTCCATTGATTGCCTCTTCGTCTCTGGTGAAAAATGATGGAGCCATGTTTCATCACCTGTCACAATTCTTCCAAGAAATTCATCTCCACCATTCTCGTACTGTTCCAAAAGTTTGCTGCATACCGTTTTTCTTGTTTCTTTGTGAGACACTGTCAACATCATGGGAACCCACCTGGCACCAACCTTTTTTTAACGCCAATACTTTCAGTATTCTGCAAACACTTCCTTCCCCTATCCCAACCTAGCGTGACAATTCGTTCACTGTGATGCGTCAGTCAGCAGTCACCAATTCCTTAACTCTCTGCACATTGTCTGGATTGTGTGCTGTACGAGGCCTGCCGCTGTAAGGACAATCCTCAATATTGCCGTGTCCGCTTTCATCACATAACCTCCTTGCCCACCAAATAACTGTACTGCGATCGACAGTATCATCTCCATACACCTGTTTCAACCTCTTGTGGGTGTTTCCCACGCTCTTGTTTTCACAGCACAGTAATTCTATGACAGCACGTTGATTCTGACGAACGTCAAGTGAAGCAGCCATCTTGAAGACATGCTGTGACGGAAACAGGTAGAATTATGTTTAAAAACAAACGGGAAGGATGTATCTACAAAAGGTAAAACTTTCACACATGCACAATGAAAACTGTATTTTTACAAAAAAATAGTGTGCATTTCTTCTGGAGTGACCCTCGTAATTATAGAAGTATGAAGACTGTGAGTGACTAAAAAGAAGCCAGTGTTCACTTACACTTACCCATCTAGATACAGAAAAGGATGAATGACAGAACATTTTCACTTTTATCCCATTCACTTTCGCAACTATAGATTTACTTCTTGAGGCAATGTGCACCACGCGGTCACGCTGGCACTATTATGAGATACTCTTTTTCTATGAGTCATCAGTAATCTTTCTTGTTTGATGCGGCTCCCACACGAACTCTTCTAGTATGACGGATTCTTCACCTAAGAGTAAAATTTGCAACCTACGATTGGCATTGTTTGCTGAATGTATTCCAGTCTCTGTCTTGCTCTACAGCTTTCATCCTCTACAGCCCCTTCTAATACCATGGAAGTTATTCCCTGATATCTTAAGAGATTTCCTATCATCCTGTCTGTTCTTCTTGTCACTGTTTCTCGTATATTCTTTTCCACATCGATTCTTCGGAGAAGTTTCTCATTCCTTACCTTATTAGTCCACCTAATTTTCAGCGTTCTTTTGCAGAAATACATCTCAGATATTTCTATTCTTTTCCCACTGTCATATTTCATTATCATACAATGCAGTGTTCCAAACGTACATTCTCAGAAATTTATTCCTCTAATTAAGGTCTATGTTTGATATTAGTAGACTTCTCTTGGCCAGGAATGCCCTTTTTGCCAGTGCTGGTCTGCTTTTGATGCCCTCCTTGCTCCGTTCCTCATGGGTTATTTTGCTGCCTAGGTAACAGAATCCCTTAACTTCATCAACTTCCTTATCACCAATCATCATGTTAAGTTTCTCGCTGTTCTCATCACTGATGATTCTCATTACATTTGTCTGCCTTCGATTCACTCTCAATCACCATTCTGTACTCATAAGACTTTCCATTCCCTTTAACAGACTCTGAAATTTTCTTTACTTTCATAGAGAAAAGCAATGTCAACAGCGCATCATTGATATCCTTTTGCCTTGAAATTTAATTCTACTCTTGAACTTTTATTTACATCATTGATTCTTCGATATACACATTGAACAGTAGGAATGGAAGATTTCATGCTTGTGAAAAACATCTGTTTTTATCCGAACACATTGTTCTTGGTGTTCCAGTCTCATTGTTTCTTCTTGACTGTTGTGCACGTTGCACAAGTGTTGTCGAGAAAGTAATGTAAGACATTTCTTTCCTTTATTGAACATAATGAGAATTACAGACGCAATAAATGGTATTTTATCTACATACTCTATGTTTTCGTATTATCTCCATCCCGTTATCTGGCCTTCCTCCAGCGCGAAGCAAAGGCGTGTAAGCCCTGTCTGTTCCAGTTCTTCTCCTGGTGGCGGAGCCAGTGCTTCAGTGTGTGAATCACCTCCTCATTGTTCTCAAAATGTTTTCCACGAATGGCATACTTTAATGGCCCAAGTAAGTGGACGTCCGAGGGGGCTACGTCAGGGCTGTAGGGTGGATGGGGGAACGCTGTCCAACACTGCAATGTGTTCAGCAGTCCTGAGACTTGTGTAAGGACGAGTGTTATCGTGTTGCAGTAAAACATCTTCTGGGTTGCTGTGAGGCCTAAGTCGCCGGGAGCGCGTCTTGACTTTTGCTAATGTGTTAACATATGCTTCTAAATTAATGGTACCACCGCTTGGCATGACATCAATGAGAATCACACCTTCACAGTCCCACAACACGGTGATCATGACCTTACTGACGGCAGCAGTTGCTTTGAATTATTTCTTCTGTGAGGAGTGAGAAGGACGCCATTCCATCGACTGTCGTTTTGTTGTGGGCTCAAAATGGTGAACCCAGGTTTCATCACCTGTCATAACTCGCTACAAGAAGGCCACCCATCAGCTTCAAAACGTTGCTCTTTGCTCGGAATACACTCCAGTTACAGAATCCATCTCTAAGGCAACGTATAGCTCTGCCTCCTATCAGAACGTTATGAAACTATGGGGGCTGAAGCGCGAATATTCCCTCAGCAAATTCCGCATTTTTTAAACCGATGTTTCTCTAGAAAAAAATGTGTTGGGTTAATTATTGATGGCCCTCCTAAAATACAACTGTTATCATTCGACCGAGAGGAAGATCCGGGGAGCGTCATCACCCGTAATGAGTAAAACTGATGAACACACGTATGAAATATTAACCATGGCAAGCAGCAATAAGTAGTGAACGCCGGCCGCGGTGGTCTAGCGGTTCTAGGCGCTCAGTACGGAACCGCGCGAATGCTACGGTCGCAGGTTCGAATCCTGCCTCGGGCATGGATGTGTGTGCTGTCCTTAGGTTAGTTAGGTTTAAGTAGTTCTAAGTTCTAGGGGACTGATGACCACAGATGTTAAGTCCCATAGTGCTCAGAGCCATTTGAACCATTTTGAATAAGTGAACGTTCAGAGTCTGTTTTCCGGTGCGATTTGCAGAAACAATGTTAGCATTAAGCTTTCATCAAATAAACTTTATCTCTGTTGCCGTTCTGCAATAACGATTTCACAGCCTTCAATGTCTTGTGCCTAAAACTGATACACTTAGACTGAAGGCTCTTTTAGGAATGAACCGCCTGGTGTAAACTGCACGAGCTCGCCGGAAGTAAAAGCAGCGAGATGGAACTTTCCCACTCGGCCAGAATATGCACTTATGTGGTAGACTAGCGGTTGTAGCCCACGTGTAAAGTCCGCACTAACTTCAACAATGATGTAGCTCGCGAGCGTGACTGACCCACTTAATTCGCAGAGGTGCCGGCTGCGCGGTAGGTAACACGTTCCGGCGAATTAGGCAAATTCCTGTCAGAAACTATCTGACCCACGCATTGCATTGGTCAGTATTTACTGGGCAAGTTTTTACACATAACATGTGCAACTGACGTAGCTCAGACGTGTTATGTTAAGTACACTAATATAAAATTAGATGATATTTTAGGAATTTCAGTCTCATTT
Organism: Schistocerca gregaria; assembly: GCF_023897955.1. Lineage (NCBI taxonomy): Eukaryota > Metazoa > Arthropoda > Insecta > Orthoptera > Acrididae > Schistocerca > Schistocerca gregaria. The sequence goes on from NC_064920.1 coordinate 1,163,615,471, forward strand.
TTTTATGGAAAATGAAATCACTAAACTAATAACGACAAATTGTATATCTTAGTTCTTTCCACTCAGTTTAAACACTAGCACATTTTTGTTATAGATAGTAAAATACAATAGCCATAAGGTTTTTTGCCTTCACTGGAAGCTTTTGCCGGCCGCTGTGACCGAGTGGTTTTAGGCAATTCAGTCCGGAACCACGTTGCTGCTGCGGTCTCAGGTTCGAATCCTGCCTCGGGCATGGATGTGTGTCATGTCCTTAGGTTAGTTAGGTTGAAGTAGTTCTAAGTCTAGGAGACTGATGACCTCAGATGTTAAGTCCCATAGTGCTTAGAGCCATTTGAACCATTATTAAAGCTTTTATAGAACTCAGGAACTACCGTAAATAGACGTGAGCTGCTCTTTCGTTTGGTAGGTGGTGTTGGGACCTGGCTAATCTACTATCGTCTGGCAGCAGGTGTGGGTTTGAATTAAATTACAATACATTAAATATTAGCTCAGCTTATTACATAAATGTATAAAAGATTTACTTAACTTTGACATACGTATTTTTCCACTAGAGTAAGGGGGGAGGGGGGTGGTTGTTTTGGGAGAGGAGACCAGACAGCTTTGTCATCGGTCTCATCGGATTAGGGAAGGACGGGAATGGAAGCTGGCCGTTCCCTTTCAAAGGAACCATCCCGACATTTGCCTGGAGCGATTTAGGAAAATCACGGAAAACCAAAATCAGGACGGCCGGACGCGGGATAGAACTGCATCCCCCCCGAATGCCAGTCCAGTGTACTAGCCACTGTGCCACCTTGCTCGGCGTAATGGATCATTTACATCTATAATGGACTAACAAAGCATCACTAATGCTCTAATTAACAACTGTTCTCTTGAGTTAAAATGTTCAACATTATGAAGCACATTTGATCGGAATCTTTAAGTGTCCTTGTCCTATTTGACGATGTCTGTTGTGTACGAATTGAAACACAACAGTAAAGACAAGACGGCTACAGAGTGGTGTCGAAACTGTCATCGTAGGAAAGCTCGATAGAAGCAGAAACGATTAGCGAGAATGTTAACACAAGCAAACAGGATATTCACTTAACTTGTACTTCTGTAAGGGTACGTTGACTCATTACAAGTAATGCAACAAGAAATATAGTCCAGTTATAAAAATGCCAAAAAGGATGAGAAACTCTAAACTAATGTGTGAACAATGGATGTGGAGCTGCCACTAGGTAGCATCTGCTAAGGACCACGTGGTTCCAAGTGTGAGTGGGGCGAGGCAGCAGAGGGCGCACGTAGAGGTGTGGCACAGTGGGTGTGCACCATTGGATCCGGTACATCCTGCGCGACCGCTATCGGCGTCACACGGAAACTTGCAATTATTATAGAATTATTCCTTTGTAACTGTATGGCGCATATTGGGTGGTATTGATACATGATCCACAGTGTTGACTGCTGTGACTGTGGTCTTGCACTGTGCAGAGCTCTTGCTACCTCGACACTACTGGGTGAGCAAAAAGTCAGTATAAATGTGAAAACTTAATAAACTACGGAATAATGTAGACAGAGTGGTAAGAATTGATACACATGCTTGGAATGACATGGGGTTTCATTAGAACAAAAAAAAAGAAAAAACGTTCACAAAATATCCGACAGATGGCGCTGGACAGCAAAACGTCAGTGACAGCGCCAGACAATCGTGTATAAAAGGAGCTCTAATGAGAGAGAGAATCAGATACGCCAGCAGTCGCAGAATGTTGAAGTTACCTGAAAAGGTGCTTTTAGTGAAGCTGTATTATCAGAATGGGGAATGTGCTAGTTCAGCGTTACGATCCTATCGCCATAGGAAGGGGATTTGAACTGGTATAGGTCCGTTGACAAATACGGCTGTGGCGAGAATGATTTCGAAGCTCGAAGCCACGGGTTGTTTAGACGATAGAGCCCGTAGTGGCCGACCGAGCACAAGGGGTAATGCTGCCGAGACAGTTCAGGAATAAATGGAGACTGTAGCGGGTTCGTCTATGCACGGGGAAGTCAGTGCTCGTAAAGTCGCACGCGGTACAGGCATTCCATACACTACTTTTTGGTTGGTACTTACGCGTACCCTCCGATGCTATCCGTACAAAATCCATCGGCATCACGAACTGTTACCTGGCGATTTTGTGAAGCGGAGGGCATTTGCGGTGTTGGCGTTTCAAAAGATGACGGAAGATAACGATTGGTTGAGTACCGTGTTATGGACCGTCGAAGCTCATTTCCGAGAGTCTGTCAACGCCCACAACTGCAGAATTTGGGCTATCGAAACCCTAGAACTGTCGTGGAAACTCCGTTTCACAACGAGAAAGTCTCGGTATGGGTTCGATTTACCACATCTACCGCTATCGGGCCTTTTTTCTTCGAGGAAATGCGTCATTCTAGTTTTGTAGCTGTTACCGTGACGGGTGAGAGGTAGGCCGATATGTTACAGAATCGCATGATCCCCAGCCTGGCTAATAAACAACTGCTGGAACGTACGATGTTTATGCAGGATGGCGCTCCACCCCATATTGCTAGACGCGTGAAAGATCTCCTGCGCGCGTCGTTTGGTGAAGATCGTGTGCTCAGCCGCCACTTTCTTCAAGCTTGGGCTTCCAGGTCCCGAGACCTCGGTCCGTGCGATTATTGGCTTTGGGGTTACCTGAAGTCGCAAGCGTATCGTGATCGACCTACATCTCTAGGGATCTGAAAGATAATATCCGACGCCATTGCCTCACCATAACTCCGGGCATGCTTTACAGTGCTGTTCACAACATCATTCCTCGACTACAGCTATTGTTGAGGAATGATGGTGGACATATTGAGAATTTCCTGTAAAGATTATCATCTTTGCTTTGTCTTAATTTATTATACTAATTATTGCTATTCTGATCAGATGAAGCGCTATCTGTCGGACATTTTTGAACTTTTGTATTTTTTCTGTTTTAATAAAACCCCATCTCATTCCAAGCATGTGTGTGAATTTGTACCTCTCTATCTACATCATTCCGTGCTTTATTCAGTTTTCAAATTTATACTGGGTGTGGGTTCCTGTAGTCATGTCCTAGTTCATGAACCACGGGCACGTATGAGTGGCCAAGTAAGTTGTCCCTACATTCGGGATACCAGTTACTTTGGAATAAGGCTGGGCATCTCGGACATATTCTGAGTCGTGGTCACCTTTGTGTTCACACGGCAAAGACTAACAAATCCACAGGTTAGTCCCTCAGCCGTTAGGGGTAAAACCCAATGGGACTCAGGGCAAGTAAGGTTAGTAACCTGCTTCCCTGGTACTTTAAATTTGATTCTGGCAACAATCAGAGCAAAATGCCTCGGACCTTTGGAGGTGTCGGAGTCCCACCTATAACTGACAAACCAGGGACTCCTAAGATACGACTTGGTAAACAAATGGTAATGAGATGGGGAGCTATTAATATCAATAGTATCGAAGGAAATTGACGGAGATTCGAATTGTGAAATGATTTGGGTGAAGGTCACGGTTAAAGCAGGCTCAGACATGGTAATTGGATGTATCTATAGGCCCCCGGGCTCAGCAGCTGTTGTCGCTCAGCACCTGAAGAATAATTTGGAAAATATTTCGAGTAGATTTCCCCACCATGTTATAGTTCTGGGTGGAGATTTTAATTTGCCGGATATAGACTGGGAGACTCAAACGTTCATAACGGGTGGCAGGGACAAAGAATCCAGTGAAATATTTTTAAGTGCTTTATCTGAAAACTACCTTGAACAGTTAAACAGAGAACCGACTCGTGGCGATAACATATTAGACCTTCTGGTGACAAACAGACCCGAACTATTTGAATCAGTTAATGCAGAACAGGGAATCAGCGATCATAAAGCGGTTACTGCACCGATGATTTCAGCCCTAAATAGAAATATTAAAAAAGGTAGGAAGATTTTTCTGTTTAGCAAAAGTGACGAAAAGCAGATTACAGAGTACCTGACGACTCAACACAGAAGTTTTGTCTCAAGCACAGATAGTGTTGAGGATCAGTGGACAAAGTTCAAAACCATCGTACAATATGCGTTAGATGAGTATGTGCCAAGCAAGATCGTAAGAGATGGGAAAGAGCCACCGTGGTACAACAAGCGAGTTAGAAAACTGCTGCGGAAGCAAAGGGAACTTCACAGCAAACATAAACATAGCCAAAGCCTTGCAGACAAACAAAAAATACGCGAAGCGAAATGTAGTGTGAGGAGGGCTATGCGAGAGGCTTTCAATGAATTCGAAAGTAAAGTTCTATGTACTGACTTGGCAGAAAGTCCTAAGAAATTTTGGTCTTATGTCAAAGCGGTAGGTGGATCAAAACAAAATGTCTAGACACTCTGTCACCAAAATGGTACTGAAACAGAGGATGACAGACTAAAGGCCGAAATACTAAATGTCTTCTTCCAAAGCTGTTTCACAGAGGAAGACTGCACTGTGCTTCCTTCTCTAGATTGTCGCACAGTTGACAAAATGGTAGATATCGAAATAGACGACAGAGGGATAGAGAAACAATTAAAATCGCTCAAAAGAGGAAAGGCCGCTGGACTTGATGGGATACCAGTTCGATTTTACACAGAGTACGCGAAAGAACTTGCCCCCCTTCTTGCAGCGGTGTACCGTGGGTCTCTAGAAGAGCGTAGCGTTCCAAAGGATTGGAAAAGGGCACACGTCATCCCCGTTTTCAAGAAGGGACGTTGAACAGATGTGCAGAACTATAGACCTATATCACTAACGTCGATCAGTTGTAGAATTTTGGAACACGTATTATGTTCGAGTATAATGTCTTTTTGGAGACTAGAAATCTACTCTGTATGAATCAGCATGGGTTTCGAAAAAGACGGTCGTGTGAAACCCAGCTCGCGCTATTCGTCCACGAGACTCAGAGGGCCTTAGACACGGGTTCACAGGTAGATGCCGTGTTTCTTGACTTCCGCAAGGCGTTTGACACAGTTCCCCACAGTCGTTTAATGAACAAAGTAAGAGCATACGGACTATCAGATCAATTGTGTGATTGGATTGAAGAGTTCCTAGATAACAGAACGCAGCATGTCATTCTCAATGGAGAGAAGCCTTCCGAAGTAAGAGTGATTTCAGGTGTGCCGCAGGGGAGTGTCATAGGACCGTTGCTATTCACAATATACATAAATGACTTGGTGGATGACATCGGAAGTTCACTGAGGCTTTTTGCAGATGATGCTGTGGTGTATCGAGAGGTTGCAACAATGGAAAATTGTACTGAAATGCAGGTGGATTTGCAGCGAATTGACGCTTGGTGCACGGAATGGCAATTGAATCTCAATGTAGACAAGTGTAATGTGATGCGAATACATAGAAAGATAGGTCCCTTATCATTTAGCTACAAAGTAGCAGGTCAGCAACTGGAAGCAGTTAATTCCATAAATTATCTGGGAGTACGCATTAGGAGTGATTTAAAATGGAATGAACATATAAAGTTGATCGTCGGTAAAGCAGATGCCAGACTGAGATTCATTGGAAGAATCCTAAGGAAATGCAATCCGACAACAAAGGAAGTAGATTACACTACGCTTGTGCGCCCACTGCTTGAATACTGCTCAGCAGTGTGGGATCCGCACCAGATAGGGTTGATAGAAGAAATAGAGAAGATCCAACGGAGAGCAGCGCGCTTCGTTACAGGATCATTTAGTAATCGCGAAAGCGTTACGGAGATGATAGATAAACTCCAGTGGAAGACTCTGCAGGAGAGACGCTCAGTAGCTCGGTACGGGCTTTTGTTAAAGTTTCGAGAACATACCTTCACATAAGAATCAAGCAGTATATTGCTCCCTCCTACGTATATCTCGCGAAGAGACCATGAGGATAAAATCAGAGAGATTAGAGCCCACACAGAAGCATACCGACAATCCTTCTTTCCACGTACAATACGAGACTGGAATAGAAGGGAGAACCGATAGAGGTACTCAGGGTACCCTCCGCCACACACTGTCAGGTGGCTTGCGGAGTATGGATGTAGATGTAGATGTAGAAATGGGGGCTACTCTGGGAAGAAGGTAGAGCTGGCAGAGGCTGCAAGTAAGATGGGGCTGGACGTTTTAGCTGATAGTGACATTCGGGTAAGGGGTAAGAAAGAAGAGGAAGTGGGAAAATACAAGGTCTACCTGTCAGGAGTCAAAGCAGGAATAGCACACTGGGGTGTAAGGCTTTACAGCAGGAAAGAAATGGAACCCAGAGTAGTTGCAATAAGGTATGTAAACGAACGACTGATGTGGATAGATTTGACAGTGTCTAGCAAGAAAATTAGGATTGTGCCAGGATATTCGCATTGTGAAGGGACAGATCAAGATAAGTTTTTATGAGGCACTCAGTGATGTTGTTTTTAGAGTAAAGGACAAGGACAGTGTTCTGCTCAAGGGGGATTTTAACGCCAGGATTGGAAATCGAGCAGAAGGGTATGAAAAGGTTATGGGTAAATTTAGAGAGGATATGGAGGCCAACAGGAACGGCAAACAACACTTGGATTTCTGTGCCACTATGGGCTTAGTAATCACAAACTCATTTTTTAAACATAAGAACATTCACCGGTATACTTAGGAAGGCAGGGAACCAGATGTGTCATTGGCTATATAATAACAGATCAGGAATTCAGGGGATTCTTTGATGACACTGATAATTATTTAATCTGCAGTGAAATTGGGACTGTGAGGCCGAAAGTGCGGGAGGTCAGGTCCATATGTAGGAGGATAAGAGTGGAGAAACTTCAGGATAAGGAAATCAGGCTCAAGTACATAACAGCGATCTCAGAAAGGTACCAGAATGTAGTCAATTAAAGCCATTGGAATAGGAATGGACAAGGTACAGGGACACAGTACTAGAAGTGGCTAAAGAATGTCTTGGAACAGTAGTGTGTAAAAGTAGGATGAAGCAAACAGCTTGGTGGAATGACACAGTCAAAGCAGCCTGTAAACGGAAAAAGAAGGCGTATCAAAAATGGCTACATACTAGAACCCAGGTAGACAGGGAAAGTTATGTTGAATAAAGAAACAAAACCAAACAGATAATTGCAGCATCCAAGAAGAAATCTTCGGAAGACTTTGGAAACAAGTTGGAGACATTGGGTCAAGCTGCTGGAAAACTATTCTGCAGTGTAATTAGCAGTCTTCGAAAGGGAGGTAGGAAGGAAATGACAAGTATTTTGGACAGGTCAGGCAAACTGCTGGTGAATCCTGTGGATGCCTTGGCAGATGGAGGGAATATTTTGAAGAGTTGCTCAATGTAGGTGAAAATACGATCAGTAATGTTTCGGATTTCGAGGTAGAATGGGATAGGAATGATGATGGAAATAGGATCACATTTGAGGAAGTGGAAAAAATAGTCAATAGATTGCAGTGCAATAAAGCAGGTGGGGTGGATGAAATTAAGTCGGAACTCGTCAAATACAGTGGAATGTCAGGTCTTAAATAACTACACAGGATAATTGAAATGGCCTGGGAGTCGGGACAGGTTCCATCAGACTGGACAAAAGCAGTAATCACACCAAACTTTAAACGTGGAAACAGAAAAGATTATAACAACTACAGAGGTATCTCTAATCAGCGTTGTAGGTAAAATCTTCTCAGGTATTGTTGAAAGGAAAGTGCGAGTATTAGTTGAGGACCAACTGGATGAAAATCAGTGTGGGTTTAGGCCTCTTTGAAGTTGTCAGGACCAGATCCTTAGCTTACGGCATATAATGGAGAAGTGTTATGAGTGGAACAGGGAACTGTATCTATGCTTTATAGATCTAGAAAAGACATATGACCTAGTTCCTAGGAGGAAGTTATTGTCTGTTCTACGAGATTATGGAATAGGAGACAAACTTTTGAAAGCAATTAAAGATCTTTACATAGATAGTCAGGCAGCAGTTAAGAGTTGATGGTAAATTGAGTTCATGGTTCAGAGTAGTTTCAGGAGTAAGGCAAGCCTGCAACTTGTCTGCACTGTTGTTCATATTATTTATGGATCATATGTTGAAAACAATAAACTGGCTGGGTGAGATTAAGATATGTGAACACAAAATAAGCAGTCTTTCATATGCGGATGACTTAGTTGTGATGGCAGATTCGATTGAAAGTTTGCAGAGAAATATTTCAGAGCTAGATCAGAAATGTAAGGACTCTGGTATGAAGATTAGCATCTCCAAAACGAAAGTAATGTCAGTGGGAAAGAAATATAAACGGATTGAGTGCCAAATAGGAGGAACAAAGTTAGAACAGGTGGACAGTTTCAAGTACTTAGGATGCATATTCTCACAGGATGACAACATAGTGAAAGAACTGGAAGCGAGGTGTAGCAAAGCTAATGCAGTGAGCGCTCAGCTACTATCTACTGTCTTCTGCAAAGAAGGAAGTCAGTACCAAGACTAAGTTATCTGTGCACCGTTCAATCTTTCGACCAACTTTGTTGTATGGGAGTGAAAGCTGGGTGGATTCAGGTTACCTTATCAACAAGATTGAGGTTACGGATATGAAAGTAGCTGGTACTAGTAGGTGGCAACAATGGCAGGAGGGTGTCCACAATGAGGAAATCAAAGAAAAACTGGGAATGAACTCTATAGATGTAGCAGTCAGGGCGAACAGGCTTAGATGGGGCCATGTTACACGCATGGTAGAAGCAAGGTTACCCAAGAGACTCATGGGTTCAGTAGTAGAGCTTAGGAGGAGTCGGGGCAGACCAAGGAAAAGGTACCTGGATTCGGTTAAGAGTGATTTTGAAGTAATAGGTTTAACACCAGAAGAGGCACCAGTGTTAGCACTGAATAGGGGATCATGGAGAAGTTTTATAAGGGGGGCTATGCTCCAAACTGAACGCTGAGAAGCATAATCAGTCTTAAATGATGATGATGGTGATGATTTGATCAGCCAGTATATTGACGTTAGTGTGAGGGTGCTGATATGCTGAGAGGTGTGGCTTTTCAGGAGCGCTCCCCAAATGATGCTGCAGACTGGAGTGAGCCCTCACTGATATCTGTGGTAATGCAGTCTCTGTATGACACCACAGGAAGAAACTGAAAAAGATTCAAAATGTATTTATGTTACACAGGAATACGTATGTAGTACTTACTTTGGAGGAAAATGCAGCCCATTTAACAATCACAATACATAAATTTATTTTTAGGTATCTAGAGCCCATAGAAAGAAAACTGCTCTTGGTGAGATATTATGCTGAAGTTCAAGCTCTTGTGTCAGTGTTTTCTTACAAATAGATATGTTTTTGGAGAGCGTCTGCCTTTAACAAAACACCACTTTTGTCTTTCCTTTTATTTCGCAGACATGCTTTGCTGGTGTTTCTACATCATCAGTGGGCTTTTATTATCTTTCTATTGCAGAGGAGGAACACTTTTCACCACTTATACGCATATGAATTTCAGTTTTTAACACAGTATTTAAAACTTTGAGAGTGCGGCTGGTCCCTGCGGAGGTTCGAGTCCTCCCTCGTGCATGGGCGTGTGTGTTTGTCCTTAGGATAATTTAGGTTAAGTAGTGTGTAAGCTTAGGGACTGATAACCTTAGCAGTCCCATAAGATTTTAAAAAAATTTAGGAACAGATGAAGTTTTGTATACATAACTGGTTCCCACATAGCGTGGTTTTCTTGCATTTCAGTTTTTTATTGCATTTTTTCTTTCACATTTTCATCTGCCACCATATAGAACATAACGTACAGCAGTTATTTACTTCGAAATCCTACTATTGGGACTGATACGCTTATGCCTAACATTAACTAATTGTATATGGAACATTGCGTACATGCACCCATACACTTGTGTGTGTGCGTGTGCGTGTGTGTGTGTGCGTGTGCGTGCGTTTCCAATATGTTTCACTTTTCCTGGCTTCTCCATTATCTTCACTGTTAACATCTGCGCTGTTTAAAAACTAAAAAATTAAGGTGCTTGACAGTGCTGAACAGTTGAATGTTTTCCGAGCGTGAGTTTTGAATCTTTGTGAGGTGTACCTGTCACACAAAAACTAAAACATGCACACATTCAGATTCTCAGCTGTCCGCCATCTTATTTCTGTTGTTTGTAAACAGTGACAGAGAAAGTTAATTAGTGTAGGTCTTCACAGTCAAGATAATGAGGAAACCAGAAAAGGTACGTGAAACATATTGCAAAAACACACACACACAATCTTCCACATATATTGAATGATAGGCATTACCATAACATCCCACTCGTAAAATCTCGAAGTAAATAAATGATGGCAGATGACGAAGTGTGAAAGAAAAAAATTGCAATAAAAACACGGGAATCCAGGAAAACCACAGCATGTGGCAACCAGGTATATATACAAAACTCAGTCTGTTTCTCAGATTTCTAAATACTGTATTAAATCTTACTTTTATATGTGTAAAAGCAGTGACGAGCATTATTCGTGTTTTATGAAAAAAAAGTAAAAGCCTACCGACGATGATGAAACTTGAGTGAAACATGTCTGGAAAATAAAAGAACATATTAAAATTGTGTTTTGTTCAAGGAGAACCCTCCACAGAAACAAAGCAATCTTGGTGATTGGAGTAAGTGGATGGGTCGATTGCGTCGAAAAATATTCAGAGCCAGTCCTGCCTGTGAGTAATCGCAAATGTTCATATGGACCTTCAAACCTACGGTGTGTGGCTGAGCAGACCTGAATTCGGTTACGATATCAACGTAATTTGGTAGCACGTTATGTGGTTTAGTGTTTAGGAAATTCGACAACTTTTCGTATATTCTGATAAAGTTGGGAAGACAATGTACACTTCTGTAGACACAATAACATGGTACATTGAAATGAACTGAATTATGTAACATTTCTCATGTTAATTGAAGTCGGATATTTGTGAAATATATCTGTAGAGGAACGTTGTAGTACCCAACCGTATGCAAATAGTATGTTCGTCTGCTGTTGTACTTTCTCCCACTTAATGCAGTAGTGTAAAAACATAATATATTGCAGGGACATTTTGAGGCCACCTTGAAATGAGTGGTATCGTAGTGCAAGCATCGGCCGTGTAAAGAGCGACATTTGGGGGTATGAGCGGGACCCTGGGGAAATTAGCGCTGCGTGAGGTGGCTCACCTCTGCCCCTCCGTCCTATTTAGGGTTTCTCGCGGCGCTCTCGCCTTACAGTGTTTATGATTAGGTGTAGCGTCTCTAAGTACCGCACTTCACTTCCTCACTTGTCTCGGGTGAACGAATGGGCAAACGTTCCCAATGCTAAACAGCGTAGAAAGTAAGGTTTGTTAGAAACGTTTCGTTATTTGTTAACGTATTGATATTCATGTCGCTGGCCCATTTATCGGGAAGGAATGTGGTAGAGAAAACAGCTCTGTCTGCAATACATATTTTCACAACCACGTTTAACTGTAGCTAGCATTAATTACAAACGTATTTACGTTTTCTTTTATAAAACACTGAGCACCTTTTCAGATTAGGGAAGCCATTACACAACCGGAAAACAAATTCCTGGAAATAGTCCACATTATTTATTAACTTTTTCTTTAGCACTTTCGTACGTCTGGTTACACTGAGGTGACGTTTCGGATTGTTAGAAACTTTTTTAACTTATAAAATTATTTATGGGGCGTTACATAGAACTTTCATGAAGATTTTTAAAGCCACCTGTTATGAATACATGTCAGAATTTAAGCTGAGCACATAGCAAGTATGGTATTGTTCAAATGTGTGTGAAACCTTATGGGACTAAACTACTAAGGTCATCAGTCCCTAAGCTTACACACTACTTCACCTAAATTATCCTAAGGACAGCCGACCGCGGTGGCCTAATAATAATTTACACAGATTAAAACATGATGAAAATAAGTTCGTGCACTCGCACAGAATGTAAGAAAATACTGCTGGCCACACGTTTAAATACAATTCAACTGCCAAGTGGCAACATATTAAGCAAGGCACACTTTAATAGAAATCTGTGACCAAGCGGTTCTAGGTGCTTGAGTCCGGGACCGAGCGACTACTACGGTCGCAGGTTCGAATCCTGCCTTGGACATGGATGTGTGTAATGTCCTTAGGTTAGTTAGGTTAAGCAGTTCCAAGTCTAGGAGACTGATGACCTCAGATGTTAAGTCCCGTAGTGCTCAGAGCCATTTCCATTTCCTAAGCACAAACACACCCATGCCCGAGGGAGGACTCAAACCTCCGCCGGGACCAGCGCTTGAGACCACTCGGCTAATCCCGCGCTGCAACTATGTTATTAAAGCACTTAACTAGTCCCTAGGTATAAACTTCGTGTCTCCAAGGTCTTATAGAAATTTCTTGGCTGACACACAACTGGTTTCAAAGCACTTTGCTATAATCTTCGGATCTTCAAATTTTTTTTCATAAAATGCGTTCATTTTGAGTCGAGCCTCACAACAATGAGCTGAATTTATTTAATGACACTTGCGGTGATTTCCAATTCAAAAGGGACACATTTTACAGAAAAAAAGATGACAGCATTGTCTGCCGACCTATATTTTTATAAACAAAGAGCTTTTGTGCAACCTGGTCGTTAGAAATGTTTTTCCAAGTATAACAGATTGTTCCGTGTAAAATATGACCAATGAATAAACAACAGCGCAGTAGGACTATTGTTAATCAAATATTACGTATTAAGCACACGTTTACAGGGCAACGCAACATGAGGAGGAGCCTTCAACATGAATGAAAGGAAACCGATCCACAGCGAAGATTTTGAAAAGTTCCAAGGGCACCTCAAAGTGCAGATCCATTACTTTTTGTACAAAAAAAAGTAATGTATATGTCAGAGCACTTTGCATTCCGTAATACCTAACGACAAGTTGTATAAATCAGGAAACAACAAAATTTCGATGTACTCAGGACTGAAACACTTTTCTTGAAGTTCTCTTCAACACAACACAACCTTATTCAACTGAAAAATTTCAGAAAAAATTTAAAATGTCTTGTCTTATAGTAATTTTAATTCTGCTGAAGGGAGAATATTTGAAATTATATTCTTGCTGCAGTTATTACCGTGAACAAGAGCTAAACGTTCACGTGTAGATGGATCATCAAAGTCAAATAGCTGAGAGATGAGGAAAATAACTCATAGGAGATCTCATATTAATTTCGTTTGTTATTTAACGAACAGGCATAGAAGTTAACGAAAGTGAAATAAAAATGTTTTCCAAGGACCGCTTAGATCTACAGTACCACACATACAGAAAACAGAAAATTTACCCTGTATACTTTTATTTCCTTGGAATACAATGTAGTAATTAGGAGGCTAAAACGAAAATCGACTGATATACTAAAATCGCTCAAGCAAAGCAAGATAATATTAAACCTGACAAAGGCGCGAACTGAAGCAAGGGTCTACCTTGCACGCGTTAATACACATCTGTAAAACAAATACCTGCAATAGTTAATTACGTCAGTTCACCTCCATTAAGCAACGCTCTTACCCCAAATCCCGAATACTGGTATTTATATATGCCTATCCCAGTTGCACACAGGGGTAAAATGCTTGAATTTAACAAACTAATGGCAAGTAGAATGATGTTAACTAGTCCAGACGGCGACCATGGCAAAAATCCAAGTTTTCTCAAAAGACCTTATTCAAACTTGAAACATGTGGCTCAGATACGGTTTTGTGGCGCTGTTACCTTGGCAGTAATTCCATTGATTTCCGTACACATTAAGGTTAAGTTCAGAAGACTCAAGTTTCGAATACTGGCAGGGTCGCCATACGAAACGTCACTTCGAAAAATTATGGATGACTGTGGTGGTAAACTTCTACGTTTTCAAACAGCTGAGCAAAACTCAACATACTCAGTTTTATCTTTACTTATTCTGATCATCACTAAACTGACACACCATATTTTAGCCCTGACGAACAATAGCCTACACCTTTCATGAATCACTTAAATCACAAAAATCTTCGTTACTCGAACTACTGCAATACAGCGAGCTCCAATACTGCCAGTTAAAGAAAAGATTCTAACTACTGAGGACACAAACTGCTGATAGGCATAGTTCTGAAATGAAAGATTTTGATAGAGAACAAACAATGTATTTACCTGAATAGTATATATATATATATATATATATATATATATATATATATATATATATATATATATATATATATAATTTTCTTTTTCTGACAGACAAGTCCAAATCGTCCGCTCTCAAAACTCTGACATCTCTCTCCCCACATCCATCACTGCTGGCTGCTAACCTCCAATTGCGCAACACTATGCGCTGTTCACATCCCACTGCCCAACACTACAGTAGCGAATATTCCAACAATGCCAACCAGTCACAGACTGCACACAGCACAGTCAGTGATTTTTATACAGAGCGCTACCTGCCGTTACCAACATAAAAAACTTACAAAGTCATCTTCAAAAGCTCTTTCCCAAGTGACAGTGAAAGTATATAGTTCAATTTAAGAAAAACGAAGTAGAAATCGTAGCTCCGCAGCTATAAAATTTGAAATTACTAAGTTCTGAAATCTCTCTCCTTCTCTCCTTTAACCTCCCGAAACAAGCCTTTTGATACCTTAACTCGTTCAGGATGTATCTTACCGCTTCCTGTCTTAGATGTCTTATCTTGTATTCGCGTTTCTACCGCTTAATTCTGGTGAATAAGACGTAATTGGTAAATTTCTTCATTATAGACCTAAAAAGTGCTGCTATTGTGATTATCGCTTTTACTTTTGTTTCAATAATGTTTTTAGGTATGGCACTGACGATATTCTTGCTGTATGGCCAGCTATCTGAATATGATAAAGTCATCAAGTAGATAATGCTTGTAGATTTTGTCAGCAACTGCCACGGAAATTGAAATTCCTTTGTAAAATCTGGAATTGTTGTTGCGATCGTGTAAGTGATTTAACCACAATCCAAAATTGACTTAATACTAGTGGGTGAAAGTCGTGAGAGTCAGCTAATTCGAATTGTCATTAATTAGGTAGACACGCACAATATCAATCTGGTTACTCTATAGAAGGATGAACGTCAAATGATACACTTTGTGTTCAGAAGAATTCCGACACCTGGCTGAAAATGACTTACATGTTCATGGCGTACGTTCAATCAGGTGCTGGAGGGTTTCTTGGCGAATGGCAGCCTGTCCTTCACGGAGTGCTGCACTGAGGACAGGTATGGATGTCGGTCAGTGGGGCCTAGCACGAAGTCGGCTTTCCAAAACATCCCAACGGTGTTCTTCAAATGGCTCTGAGCACTATGGGACTTAACATCTATGGTAATCAGCCCCTAGAACTTAGAACTACTTAAACCTACCTAACCTATGGACAGCACGAGGCAGAGAAAATCCCTGACCCTGCCGGGAATCGAACCTGGGAACCCGGGCGTGGGAAGAGAGAACGCTACCGCACGACCACGAGCTGCGGACCCAGAGGTGTTCTACAAGATTCTGAACAGGTCTCAGTGCAGGCCAGTCGGCTACAGGGTTGTTACTGTAGCGTAACCACTCCACCAAAAGCAATGCATTATTAACAGGTGTTCGCCAGCTGGTGTGGTCGAGCCCTTCTAGGCGCTTCTGTCTGGAACCGTGCGTCCGCTACGGTCGCAGGTTCGAATCCTTCCTCGGACATGGGTGTGTGTGATGTTCTTAGGTTAGTTAGGTTTAAGTAGTTCTAAGTTCTAGGGGAGTGATGATCTCAGATGTTAAGTACCATAGTGCTCAGTGCCATTTGAAATATTAACAGGTGTTCGATCGCGTTGAAAGATGCAATCGCCATCTCCGAATTTCTCTTCAATAGTGGCAAGTAAGAAAGTGCTTAAAACATCAGTGTAGGCCTATGCTGTGATAGTTCCACGCAAACCAACAAGGGGTGCAAGCTTCCTCCATGAAAAACTTGACCACACATAACATCACCACCTCCGAATTTTACTGTTGGCACTACACAAGCTGGAATATGACGTTCACTGGCCATTCGCCATACCCACACACTACCATCGAACCGCCACATTGCGTACCGTGATTCGTCACTCCACATAACTTTTTTCTTCTGTTCAATCGTCCAATGTTTAAGCTCCTTACACCAAATGAGGGGTCGTTTGGCTTTTACCGGCGTGATGTGTGGCTTATGAGCAGTCGCTCGACCATGAAATCCAAGTTTTCTCACCTCCCGCTTAACTGTGAAAGTGCTTGCAGTGGACCCTGAGGTAGTTTGAAATTCCTGTGCGATGGTCTAGATAGATGTGTGCCTATTACACATTAGACCTTCTTCAACTGTCGGCTGTCTCTGTCAATCAGCAGACGAAGTAGGCCTGTACGCTTCTGTGCTGTACGTGCCTCTTCGCTTTTCCACTTCACTATCACATCGGAAAAAGTTGACCTAGGGATGTTTAGGAGTGTGGAAATCTCGCGTACAGGCGTATAACACAGGTGACACCTAGTCACCTGACCATGTTCAATGTCCATGAGTTCCGCAGAGCACCCCATTCTGCTCTCTCGTGATGTCTAATGACTAATGAGGTCGCTGATATGGAGTACCTGGCAGTTGGTGGCAGCGCAATGCACTCAATATGAAAAACTGTTATTGGGGTAGTCCGGATACGTTTGATTACATAGTGTATGTGAAATAAATATTCTTTTGTTTCAAATGATACGCCAAAGAAATATTCTGCTCTTCAGTATTAGAACCTACAAAAAATACTGGACTGCGTAATCTCAGTTGCTGCTGTTATGAGCCGGCAAGTCGACAGCGAACATGTAAACTTCTAAAGTACGTGACATCGCCACTGGCAACGCACCGCTGCAGTTAATTAGCCGAAGAAGCTTCATTATAATCCATGAGATTAGCAATGCTAAAACGGACGTGACAGGAAGTCCCGTCAAGTGAGCCTGTCAGGCGATAAGAACTTGGAGCGGCAATCTGGTTAGACATCAGAATGTGAGTCTGGAAGCTAAGGTAAAGGGTGGAGGTGGGGGGGGGGGGGGGGGGAGGACAGACAGACAGGGCTGTTGCAATAGCTCGGTAAGTACCTGGAGTGAGTAAGTTCAAAGTGTCAAATTACTCTCTGTCTTTCCAGGTTTATTAACAAGAAGATGTAAAATTTACTTTACTTAAATGTGTATTTCTGCACAGGCCCTCACTGATTCCTTTGAAGAATCGTGTAGCTTTTCTGAGATTGATCTTGTGAACTAAAACTGGAGTAAACTGAACTGCTATTGCTCACAGCTCATGTTCCGTGTTGTTGTCGTGAACAACGCAACTGGTGTAGTTACGGAAACGCTACATGGTAAATGAGTCACCAAAATCTGAAGTTGTATAACTGTAATTTTAATTAATTTTGCGAAAGTAACTGGAAAACCGAAACTATAAACTAATAAGCTATGCCGTGAAACGGTATTGTATGGTACAGTGCGCAGTACTACAATACAGGACTTCACAATACGGTACTTGCAATTCCAACAAAAAAGCTAAAAGAATAAAAAAATGCCATATAAGTTTACCACATGAATTTTCTAAAAATAAATCACCAAAATATTATTGCAAAAATGCGCCTTAATTTGTAGATGAGCAATCTGGCTAGCAAATTTCCAAGCACTAGACAATAAACATGCAAATGTAACACTACGCTGTGAAAATAAGACCGTCTGCAAATGAAACGTAATCTGACGTGAACTTCTCCTAATCAGAACTGATATAAATTTCGAAAAGCAACACCTAACTACCAATGATGTTACTATTTCAAGTGTACTCTAACTAGCCTTAAGAAATTTTCATGTGGCTCACCTGTGGAAACGGAGACTTGGTGCTGCTGGTAGTGATGAACATAAATTACAGATAAAATACAGAGCGTAGTAACAAGGAAGTTAAATAGGAAAGAAAACCTTGCACAGTGAAGCTAAAGGGCATGTAACTATTCCAGTAGATTAAGTCTTGGCATTAGCCTCTGTGTAGCGCAGGGTGCAATGCGGCAACACACTTAATAATAAAATAATACTGTCATTAGGAGACGGTGGTGGAATCTGAACTTGGTAACTGACAGAGTAAACGACGTTTTAAAAACTGTTTCGAAAAGAATTAAACTCGCTGTCTGAGTATTACAACCATCATTACAAAAATGTAACTTTTATAAGACCTATTTAAATGCCAGTTGATCACTTTCTATGAGCTGTGATTCCAAAATAAAACAATGAAACTGAAATCCTTCGTTATTCGAACACGTTACAAGTACTCGCACACAAACGGCGTAGTAGTAACACTGCCTCGTAATCTTAACTTGTCCAGTTACTGTTTACCAAATCATAATTCACAATTCATCATTTTTTTGTACATTTATCTGTGTGCTCTGCAAGCTTTTCCTATTCCGGCTCAGTAGAATTGACAATAGCCAACTCTGTCACTAGCTCCGCTCGGAATAACTACTGTAACGACAATGATACCGACAGAAAGATAACTGTGCTTCGTGTCTGAATCTCTGTGGCGAAACATATCGACTATCTAAAATTGTTGTCTGAAAAATTCATTATACGATTACGAAATATGGCACATGGAATGAGTGTAGAGCTTATATTACTTTTCCTGAATACCAAAAAGAATCTAGAGACCTTACAAGTGTAGAAATGTACTGTCATAAGCTCTTCCATTGATGGACATTTTTAGCGCTGCAACATATACAGACAAGCTGGAATGTCATGAGCATCTATTTAATAGCCAGTTACTTCCTGAAAGTAAAGGTGCACCGCAATGATTCCGCGTGGCACGGGTCTGAGAAGTCATTGATAGGTTTCAGTAGATTCGTGGTGTAAGATGGGTTCGCAGAGCTTAGGAATTTCAGCAGATTACGGCCATTGCTTTGTGAGTGCACATATTGTTGTTGTTGTCTTCAGTTCTGAGACTGGTTTGATGCAGCTCTCCATGCTACTCTATCCTCTACAAGCTGCTTCATCTCCCAGTACCTACTGCAACCTACATCCTTCTGAATCTGCTTAGTGTATTCATCTCTCGGTCTCCCTCTACGATTTTTACCCTCCACGCTGCTCTCCAATGCTAAATTTATGATCCCTTGATGCTTCAGAACATGTCCTACCAACCTATCCCTTCTTCTAGTCAAGTTGTGCCACAAACTTCTCTTCTCTCCAATCCTATTCAATACCTCCTCATTAGTTACGTGATCTACCCATCTAATCTTCAGCATTCTTCTGTAGCCCCACATTTCGAAAGCTTGTATTCTCTTCTTGTCCAAACTAGTTATCGTCCATGTTTCACTTCCATACATGGCTACACTCCAAACAAATACTTTCATAAACGACTTCCTGATACATAAATCTATATTCGATGTTAACAAATTTCTCTTCTTGAGAAACGCTTTCCTTGCCATTGCCTGTCTACATTTTATATCCTCTCTACTTCGACCATCATCAGTTATTTTACTTCCTAAATAGCAAAACTCCTTTACTACTTTAAGTGTCTCATTTCCTAATCTAATTCTCTCAGCATCACCCCATTTAATCTGACTACATTCCATTATCCTCGTTTTGCTTTTGTTGATGTTCATCTTATATCCCGATCGCGCCTCAGATGATGCCTTCCATCTGGTTCGGATCAGGCGAATTTGATGGCCAAGAAGTCAAATTGGTATTACTATGAGGCTCCTGAAACCATTATAGCTTTCTTAGTTGGCAGAGCCCGAAGGGCAGGTTCAGCCGAATAATTGAAAATGTTTTGCTGTCATTCATACACAAAGATACTATCCGTTGGTGCTCAGAGAGTTTTGTGTTATGTGTATTTCATCTATGTGGGTGACTGTAATGTGTGTAAGTGTAATTTAGTGCCTCAACAGTAACAGTGACACACAGTATACATTAAGAAATTTGGCTTGTTTTTAATGTATATATGAAATCTCATTGTAAGTCCACGAACGATTTTTTATTATAATAAACACCAGCTTTTATCACTGTAAAAATCTTTGGTTTAAAACTTTGAAACTATAAGTATGTTTTTTTTAATACACAAATACACACATACACTTTATAAATCACCAGTATATTATCACTCAATGTGCAGTTCCAATTGCGTCACGGCCTTTACACGTTTTGCTAATATGGCTTCCCTACTTGAAGTACTCGTTTCAGCATAGTCCAATTTAGGTTGTTACATGTTGTCGCACAGACCAATTAAAACTTTTGCATTTAATATAATGACGACGTATGTCCAAGGCTCTCTAACAAACACTACTGAAATTTGAAGAGGCAGCCCACTATTTCTGGCTCTGAATGCAGCACAATCTTCAGTTTTGAGTACAGTCACCAATGCACATCTTCCAGCTTTACTCGACAGTAGGTCCGAGCAAACCTCTTCTTCCGTAACACACAGTTTAGCTGCACTTTTTTTAAAGTCATTCAGCAGTCATCCAATAATTATATTAGTGTTCAATTTACACCACGCAACTGGTCTGCGGTCGCACTGGTACTGACTGTACCTTGGAACTCTTCCATTAGGTCCGTACTTGCATAGAAAGAGAACAGTATCGGAATTGTGAATCCCCCTTGATACAAAATATCGTGTTAGTTGTTTGCTTATTTATTTCCCAAGCTAGTTTGGGTGACAAATATCTCCGTCATCTGTAGGTTCTTTAAATTTTAATTATTGTATTTTGTGGCATGTTTTTAAGAATTATTGTCGCTGTTTGCAGCATATTTTCTGCGCTTTTACTGTTGCGTTTTTTTCTCAGCGTTCATCATGTCACCTGCAAGTTAGTTGGACGGCATGTAGCTGACTCTATACACAGAAAAAACCTTTCTTGCATTGTTTCTTCGGAAGTTATTTTTGCTGTGTACAGAATCAGCCACATACCGTCCAGTGAACTTGCACATGACATGATGTAAGCTGAGAAAATAAGGCAACAGTAAAAGCGCAGAAAATATGCCGCAAACAGCGACAATAATTGTTAGAAACATGCCATAGCATACAATAAATAACATTTAAAGAACCAACTGATGACTGTGAGATTTGTCAGCCAAACTAGTTTGAGGAATGCCTCCCGGAGTGGCCATGCGGTTCTAGTCTGGAACCGCGCGACCGGTACGGTCGTAGGTTCGAATCCTGCCTCGGGCATGGATGTCTGTGATGTCTTTAGGTTAGTTATGTTTAAGTAGTTCTAAGTTCTAGGGGACTGATGACCTAAGAATATAAGTCACATTGTGCTCAGAGCCATTAGTTTGAGGAATAAATAAGTAAACAAATAACAAGTTGTTCTTCATCAAGGCGGACTCACTATTCCGATATTGTTGCTACTGATTACTTAGACATTATTTATTCGAAAGTTATCTCTTTTCAAAAAGGACGGGATACTCCTGTTCAGATCGATATGTGGGAATTATTTTAACAATCACTAATTTGTAGATCAATGACTCTTTTTAATACACAGTACATAATTTTAGAGTCGTTTTTACACACTAAGCGTTTTCACAAAATATACAGGACGTAATATATTTCATTAGTTCTTAACATAGTTTGGAAAATTTATATCTTAGCTTGTTTGCCATTTCTGACACAAGGTGCCAACACAAAGCGGTGATACGTAACCTAGCCGTTTTTTAAATTCAGATTTTATCATTGTAATTGCGAGGTAGCATGAGCATCTACATTAGGCATGCCTCATACAGCGCCTCCTCCAGTGACAGTGCACCACTGCTTCAACGTTGTATTTACACTTGAACATTTTGCTATTTTGACAGTAACTTCATTTAAAGTTGACTGTAAGTGCTTTTAAAAATCTCTGCTGATTTAAAAGTGATCAATAACATGTGTTAGCGGACATCAAAATTGAAAAGAGAACCAAAGACCCTTGTGTCAAAAACGAATAAATAATTGTTTACACGTTTGTATCCCGGTTGGAAGGCGGCGCGTGCATCTGCTCCTGAAATCTGACAAAGAGGCCGAATGAAGAGAAGCGAGTGGGACCAGGTGAGGTAAAGCACGTCGGTAATGCAGGTAAAGTAAAAGAGTGTTTTACTGGTGCATGAATTTATATAAATGTATACGTAGCTTTGTACAGATGAGCACGTAGGTGCGCAGCCAAAGTTCAGCTAAGAAAGTCTCAATAGCAAGCTAAGCTAAGGCGATGGTGCTCGGCCGTCTGCTCTTCATGAACTGGGCGAAAGTGGAGCGGTGCTCGTAGAGCTGCACAGTGTCGGCTAGAGGGAGCTGTGGTCGGTGACGGTCTTCCGCTCTCGTCGTGCCAACCTACGCTGTGGCATCTGAACTACCGATACCACGTACACAATACTTAAAGATAATCTATTATCATTTGTCATTGAAGACCTTGAGCAAGAAAGTTGGTTAACTATTACTCACATTTGTTGTAAACGATAAGAGTGTAACCTAATGTTTGTGACACTTCTCTGTGTCAATATTGTTATAGTATATTTTTTTAGTCTGAAAAGTGGCCGTGTTGCGTCAGATCGTGTCTGCAGAGCTTAAGAACGATATATTTGTTGGTGGGGACGGCCTTCAGCAACTGGAAAAGGAAACAGTAGTGCGAAACTACGGGGGTCAAACGGAGGCTGGGACTTTTTGAGTGAAGAACTCAAGGGAACAATTCTGGACATTTTTACGTTTATACGGGAAGAAGAGAGACCTGCTTGTGGTATCGTGTAAATTTTGATGGAGTGGGTGATCGACCCGGCGCAGTGAATGTCTACTGCAGTGCTGTAAATTTTAAAGCGACTGAAGAGAGGTCTGAATGTGCTCCACAATGGGTCGGTAACTTTTTGCATCTGTATTACAGTACTGAGGATACACAGAGTATGAGTTTCTACTCGTTATCTCAAACGTGTTAATTTGTAAACCATCATATAGAACTCCGAACTGTTTTGAACTTGTGAATATTTCGTGTACTATGAATCCGAAATGGACTTAGTTTTTGCGTGTCTTAGATGACTATTTAGTTTGAGGTCTTTGCTAACATTCTCGTAATTTTCTCAACGTAACTTTACTGCATTTGATTAGGGTATTTTATGTCTGTATTTTAAATGAATATCGTAGGATCACTTTCCGTTTCTTTGTGATGTCCTTTCTTAAATAAACATTAATCAGCATGACTGTCTGTCATCTAATCAATTACAGAAATTGGAATATAATCGTTGTTATTAAAATATTCATTTCATTTTAATTTTTTATTTCTGTGCATTTTATTATATCGCAATTCTAGCCAATGCATAGACTATTTGGCTTCAGTATCTCGGCTACAGGTTATCACTTGCAGTGACGTATCTGTGGAATACGAAAGCAGACATTTGCCACTCGACCTTACGATTGCATGGAGCTAATCATTTCAAACAGTGCCATGCAAATCCCAAGTACTTAAAGTACGAGTAACAGCAAGTAAAGACACGACTGGTTTGCTCGTATGAGATGCTGTTTGGAAGAGTAACTACGCTAGCAGTAACCATTTGGTATTGTCGCAAACTACGATACAGAAGAAGGCGGGAAATGGCAACAAGTCGTTACAAACTGCTGCTAACGAAATTTTAGCACCTATGAATATATTAAACGCAGTGTTAATCGTACAAAATCCCCACTGTCCCTCTGTTAGTTCAGTACGACACAGGTTATTGACAACACATAATGATGAAACTTCCTGGCAGATTAAAACTGTGTTTCGGACAGAGACTCGAACTCGGGACATTTGCCTTTCGCGGGCAAGTGCTCTACCAACTGAGCTACCCAAGCACGACTCACGCCCCGTCCTCACAGCTTTACTTCTGCCAGTACCTCCTCTTCTACTTTCCAAACTTAACCTGGTTGGCAGGAGAGCTTCTGTTAAGTTTGGAAGGTAGGAGACGAAAAATTGGCAGAAGTAAGGCTGTGAGGAGGGGGCGTGAGTCGTGTTTGCGTAGCTCAGTTCGTAGAGCACTTGCCAGCGAAAGGCAAAGGTCCAGAGTTCGAGTCTCGGTCCGGTGCACAGTTTCATTCTGCCAGGAAGTTTCATATCAGCGCACACTCCGCTACAGAGTTAAAATCTCATCTGGGGACACAGAATGATGTTTGAACGATGAGTCGTAAATAACTGACTGACGCAGCTGTATTTGTACACAATTTCTAGTTCATCACTGCGGTCCCTCTCTGAGACTTGGTGCAGGGAGAGATATGAGAATGGTATGTGCTTATTGACAAGGACATGAGTACTGCCCCCATGATTACTCGTCTGAAAGTGGTCACGAGCAAATTCGAGAATATGCACAATACAAACATAGAGTGTTGTCTAGAAGTTTTGAGGGAGCAACTACAGAAACGAAATCGCAGGTACTAGACTCAGCAGATACAAAATCGACGTAAGTAAATGGAAATTTCTACAACAATGAATGTGAAACTTAACGGCTATTCGGAAGAGTCTTGATACGACGCGCATAGATATATATAGAGATCTCCACAACTGTTTGTATTCATCGTATCCCATTACCCATTTTACTCCCTACACTGAAAGTATCGAACTAAATGATGGACCACACTTCAATTGAATACTTTAGTACCTGAGACTACTGTCTGTTTAACCATTATGGTTGTCTGTTCGACGTGGCTCTATTGGAGGTGGAGCCTTTCTCCTGCTCTGAAACAACTGTATGCGAACTTAAGAGTTCAGTGCTGAGTTCAAACCAGGATCCGATTTTCATTTTATACGCAAGCGAAACATCGTAAAACGGAGAATGCAAGCATTCCTTGCCTGCAAAGTTTCTTACTGTAATAATTAAACATTTTAGAGGAACCTTCCTAAAGGAAATCGTCTTTTTACTGTTCCGTTCCACAGAACAGAAGGGATCTTAACAGTCGGACAGACAGACAGAGAGAGAGAGAGACGGACGAACAGATGGACAACAAATATTTTAAGCATTGCGTTTTTACTGAAAAACGCAATGCTTAAAAGATTTGTTGTCCACCTGTTCGTCCGTCTCTCTCTCTGACTGTCCGTCCGACTGTTAAGATCCCTTTTGCTCAGGAACTGTTAGAGTTATCAGGATAAAATTTATGTTCCGCACCAAGGTATACTGCCTCTTAACGATGTAAAACATATAAGGATCTAAGTCAATGCAATCAAATGATACGGCCATTTATATCACATCTGATACTCGTAAACTCATTCATCAAAAGCTATTAGGTATTTTCTGTTGACCTAGATATTTGACAGAAAGCAGAGTTTCACAGTACAAGTAAGGGAAAAACTCCAAAAATTGTTAATTAACAGTGAAGTCACATAAGAATTATGTTGCCATTTGTTATCCATTTATCCGTCTGTCCATCTGTTAAGGCCACATTTTCTCAGGAACAAGCAGAGGTATCAAGTTGAAATTTATGTCAAATACATCTCGACGTTACGCCTTTCCTGAGGCTAGAGATCTCCATTCTTCTTCAGCCGTAATGCATAATGAGGTATACTTTATCGCAGTGCGTATAACCTCAGAGAACTTCAAGTGAATCTCTTCATTCCCTACTACTTGCGTGTCCCACTTCTTTGCGCATTGTTTCTTCCTGACTACTCCTAATCAGGAACCTCTGTCAGACCACGACGTAATCTAACTGGGATCTTCCCGTATCTCCCGGTCTTTTCTAAGTATACTTCCTCTTCTTTTGATTCTTGAAAAGAATATTCCCTATTACCATTTGAAACTTAATGCAGAACTTAGTTAAGTTACTTTTTCTCTTCTCCCATTCCTAATACCAAACCGATATTCTCCCGCAACCCTTTCTTCTGTTCCTTCCCCTACAACCGCAGTACAGTCCTCCATGACTTTAAGATTCTGATTTATCTTTATGAATTGAATCGCCTGTTGAATATCCTCATACACTGTATCTTTCTTCTCACATTCATCTTGCGACTTCTTCATGTGTACCTCAACTATCGTCTGTTCTAGTGAGAACAGCTTATATCACTGTCCTGTTCACAGTAACTCACTCTGTGCCATACCTTCCTATTCATAAGAATTCTACTCTCGTCATGCCGTTTCTGGTATTGTTCATACAATCCTACATTCACTGGCCAGACATCCTTGTACTCTGTCCACTGTCCACTTCATTTCACAGACCCCCATTATATCTAGACTGGTCTCTTGAATTTCCCTTTTCAGATTTTCTACCTTCCCTAGCACGTTCAAACTTGTGACTTCCCACGCCCCACCTCGTAAAACTCAGTCTACATTTCATGGTCTCTTCCACCTTGGCAGTTCCATCCTTGCGATCGGAATGGGAGACTATTCCGGTATCTTTTGCAAGGGGAAAAATCATACTGAGACTTCTTCAATTACAGGCGACATTTTCTGTCGAAACACATTACGTGTTCTTAATTCTGTGCTTTCCACTGCCTTCTGCATCCTCATGTCGTTGATCATTGCTGATTCTTACGCCTATATGGGCAATTTTCCTACCTCAAGGAGAAAAGAGTGCCCTGAAACTCTATCCGCTCCTCCGTCCTGTTTGAAAAGTCGTTAGCTGTGACTTATTATGCCGGAAGTCTTCGGCCACTATTGCCGATTATTTGTATTCAGAATTCAAGCTGTGGCGGAGCTCCAACGCAGGACCAAAGATGTTTGATAACTGATCAAAGACGGCACTCGATGACCATAGATAGCTATTGTTGGCCTTCGGCCACTATTGCCGATGATTTGTATTCAGAATTCAAGCTGTGGCGGAGTTCCAACGCAGGACCAAAGATGTTTGATAACTGATCAAAGACGGCACCCGAGGACCATAGATAGCTATTGTTGGCTTTCGGCCACTATTGCCGATGATTTGTATTCAGAATTCAAGCTGTGGCGGAGCTCCAACGCAGGACCAAAGATGTTTGATAACTGATCAAAGACGGCACTCGAGGACCATAGATAGCTATTGTTGGCCTTCAGCCACTATTGCCGATGATTTGTATTCAGAATTCAAGCTGTGGCGGAGCTCCAACGCAGGATCAAAGATGTTTGATAACTGATCAAAGACGGCACTCGAGGACCATAGATAGCTATTGTTGGCCTTCGGCCACTATTGCCGATGATTTGTATTCAGAATTCAAGCTGTGGCGGAGTTCCAACGCAGGACCAAAGATGTTTGATAACTGATCAAAGACGGCACTCGAGGACCATAGATAGCTATTGTTGGCCTTCGGCCACTATTGCCGATGATTTGTATTCAGAATTCAAGCTGTGGCGGAGCTCCAACGCAGGACCAAAGATGTTTGAAAACTGATCAAAGACGGCACTCGATGACCATAGATAGCTATTGTTGGCCTTCGGCCACTATTGCCGATGATTTGTATTCAGAATTCAAGCTGTGGCGGAGTTCCAACGCAGGACCAAAGATGTTTGATAACTAATCAAAGACGGCACCCGAGGACCATAGATAGCTATTGTTGGCTTTCGGCCACTATTGCCGATGATTTGTATTCAGAATTCAAGCTGTGGCGGAGCTCCAACGCAGGACCAAAGATGTTTGATAACTGATCAAAGACGGCACTCGAGGACCATAGATAGCTATTGTTGGCCTTCAGCCACTATTGCCGATGATTTGTATTCAGAATTCAAGCTGTGGCGGAGCTCCAACGCAGGATCAAAGATGTTTGATAACTAATCAAAGACGGCACTCGAGGACCATAGATAGCTATTGTTGGCCTTCGGCCAGTATTGCCGATGATTTGTATTCAGAATTCAAGCTGTGGCGGAGCTCCAACGCAGGACCAAAGATGTTTGATAACTGATCAAAGACGGCACTCGAGGACCATAGATAGCTATTGTTGGCCTTCGGCCACTATTGCCGATGATTTGTATTCAGAATTCAAGCTGTGGCGGAGCTCCAACGCAGGACCAAAGTTGTTTGATAACTGATCAAAGACGGCACTCGAGGACCATAGATAGCTATTATTGGCCTTCGGCCACTATTGCCGATGATTTGTATTCAGAATTCAAGCTGTGGCGGAGCTCCAACGCAGGACCAAAGATGTTTGATAACTGATCAAAGACGGCACTCGAGGACCATAGATAGCTATTGTTGGCCTTCGGCCACTATTGCCGATGATTTGTATTCAGAATTCAAGCTGTGGCGGAGCTCCAACGCAGGATCAAAGATGTTTGATAACTAATCAAAGACGGCACTCGAGGACCATAGATAGCTATTGTTGGCCTTCGGCCAGTATTGCCAATGATTTGTATTCAGAATTCAAGCTGTGGCGGAGCTCCAACGCAGGACCAAAGATGTTTGATAACTGATCAAAGACGGCACTCGAGGAGCATAGATAGCTATTGTTGGCCTTCGGCCACTAATGCCGATGATTTGTATTCAGTATTCAAGCTGTGGCAGAGCTCCAACGCAGGACCAAAGATGTTTGATAACTGATCAAAGACGGCACTCGAGGACCATAGATAGCTATTGTTGGCCTTCGGCCACTATTGCCGATGATTTGTATTCAGAATTCAAGCTGTGGCGGAGTTCCAACGCAGGACCAAAGATGTTTGATAACTGATCAAAGACGGCACTCGAGGACCGTAGATAGCTATTGTTGGCCTTCGGCCACTATTGCCGATGATTTGTATTCAGAATTCAAGCTGTGGCGGAGCTCCAACGCAGGACCAAAGATGTTTGATAACTGATCAAAGACGGCACTCGAGGACCATAGAAAGCTATTGTTGGCCTTCGGCCACTAATGCCGATGATTTGTATTCAGTATTCAAGCTGTGGCAGAGCTCCAACGCAGGACCAAAGATGTTTGATAACTGATCAAAGACGGCACTCGAGGACCATAGATAGCTATTGTTGGCCTTCGGCCACTATTGCCGATGATTTGTATTCAGAATTCAAGCTGTGGCGGAGTTCCAACGCAGGACCAAAGATGTTTGATAACTGATCAAAGACGGCACTCGAGGACCATAGATAGCTATTGTTGGCCTTCGGCCACTATTGCCGATGATTTGTATTCAGAATTCAAGCTGTGGCGGAGCTCCAACGCAGGACCAAAGATGTTTGATAACTGATCAAAGACGGCACTCGAGGACCATAGATAGCTATTGTTGGCCTTCGGCCACTATTGCCGATGATTTGTATTCAGAATTCAAGCTGTGGCGGAGCTCCAACGCAGGACCAAAGTTGTTTGATAACTGATCAAAGACGGCACTCGAGGACCATAGATAGCTATTATTGGCCTTCGGCCACTATTGCCGATGATTTGTATTCAGAATTCAAGCTGTGGCGGAGCTCCAACGCAGGACCAAAGATGTTTGATAACTGATCAAAGACGGCACTCGAGGACCATAGATAGCTATTGTTGGCCTTCGGCCACTATTGCCGATGATTTGTATTCAGAATTCAAGCTGTGGCGGAGCTCCAACGCAGGACCAAAGTTGTTTGATAACTGATCAAAGACGGCACTCGAGGACCATAGATAGCTATTATTGGCCTTCGGCCACTATTGCCGATGATTTGTATTCAGAATTCAAGCTGTGGCGGAGCTCCAACGCAGGACCAAAGATGTTTGATAACTGATCAAAGACGGCACTCAAGGAACATAGATAGCTATTGTTGGCCTTCGGCCAATATTGCCGATGATTTGTATTCAGAATTCAAGCTGTGGCGGAGCTCCAACGCAGGACCAAAGATGTTTGATAACTGATCAAAGACGGCACCCGAGGACCATAGATAGCTATTGTTGGCCTTCGGCCACTATTGCCGATGATTTGTATTCAGAATTCAAGCTGTGGCGGAGCTCCAACGCAGGACCAAAGATGTTTGATAACTGATCAAATACGGCACTCGAGGACCATAGATAGCTATTGTTGGCCTTCGGCCACTATTGCCGATGATTTGTATTCAGAATTCAAGCT
The DNA here is from genome assembly GCF_023897955.1 of Schistocerca gregaria. Taxonomy (NCBI): domain Eukaryota; kingdom Metazoa; phylum Arthropoda; class Insecta; order Orthoptera; family Acrididae; genus Schistocerca; species Schistocerca gregaria. The sequence continues at coordinate 1,163,645,267 of NC_064920.1, forward strand.
GTGGCGGAGCTCCAACGCAGGACCAAAGATGTTTGATAACTGATCAAAGACGGCACTCGAGGACCATAGATAGCTATTGTAGGCCTTCGGCCACTATTGCCGATGATTTGTATTCAGAATTCAAGCTGTTGCGGAGCTCCAACGCAGGACCAAAGACGTTTGATAAGTGATCGAAGACGGCACTCGAAGACCATATATAGCTATTGTTGGCCTTCGGCCAGTATTGCCGATGATTTGTATTCAGATTTCAAGCTGTGGCGGAGCTCCAACGCAGGACCAAAGATGTTTGACAACTGATCAAAGACGGCACTCGAGGACCATAGATAGCTATTGTTGGCCTTCGGCCACTAATGCCGATGATTTGTATTCAGTATTCAAGCTGTGGCAGAGCTCCAACGCAGGACCAAAGATGTTTGATAACTTATCAAAGACGGCACTCGATGACCATAGATAGCTATTGTTGGCCTTCGGCCACTATTGCCGATGATTTGTATTCAGAATTCAAGCTGTGGCGGAGCTCCAACGCAGGACCAAAGATGTTTGATAACTGATCAAAGACGGCACTCGAGGACCATAGATAGCTATTGTTGGCCTTCGGCCACTATTGCCGATGATTTGTATTCAGAATTCAAGCTGTGGCGGAGCTCCAACGCAGGACCAAAGATGTTTGATAACTGATCAAAGACGGCACTCGAGGACCATAGATAGCTATTGTTGGCCTTCGGCCACTATTGCCGATGATTTGTATTCAGAATTCAAACTGTGGCGGAGCTCCAACACAGGACCAAAGACGTTTGATAACTGATCAAAGACGGCACTCGAGGACCATAGATAGCTATTGTTGGCCTTCGGCCACTATTGCCGATGATTTGTATTCAGAATTCAAGCTGTGGCGGAGCTCCAACGCAGGACCAAAGATGTTTGATAACTGATCAAAGACGGCACTCGAGGACCATAGATAGCTATTGTTGGCCTTCGGCCACTAATGCCCATGATTTGTATTCAGTCTTCAAGCTGTGGCAGATCTCCAACGCAGGACCAAAGATGTTTGATAACTGATCAAAGACGGCACTCGATGACCATAGATAGCTATTGTTGGCCTTCGGCCTCTATTGCGGATGATTTGTATTCAGAATTCAAGCTGTGGCGGAGCTCCAACGCAGGACCAAAGACGTTTGATAACTGATCAAAGACGGCACTCGAGGACCATAGATAGCTATTGTTGGCCTTCGGCCACTATTGCCGATGATTTGTATTCAGAATTCTCGCTGTGGCGGAGCTCCAACGCAGGACCAAAGATGTTTGATAACTGATCAAAGACGGCACTCGAGGACCATAGATAGCTATTGTTGGCCTTCGGCCACTATTGCCGATGATTTGTATTCAGAATTCAAGCTGTGGCGGAGCTCCAACGCAGGACCAAAGATGTTTGATAACTGATCAAAGACGGCACTCGAGGACCATAGATAGCTATTGTTGGCCTTCAGCCACTATTGCCGATGATTTGTTTTCAGAATTCAAGCTGTGGCGGAGCTCCAACGCAGGACCAAAGATGTTTGATAACTGATCAAAGACAGCACTCGAGGACCATAGATAGCTATTGTTGGCCTTCGGCCACTATTGCCGATGATTTGTATTCAGAATTCAAGCTGTGGCTGAGCTCGAACGCAGGACCAAAGATGTTTGATAACTGATCAAAGACGGCACTCGAGGAACATAGATAGCAATTGTTGGCCTTCGGCCACTATTGCCGATGATTCGTATTCAGAATTCAAACTGTGGCGGAGCTCCAACGCAGGACCAAAGATGTTTGATAACTGATCAAAGACGGCACTCGAGGACCATAGATAGCTATAGTTGGCCTTCGGCCACTATTGCCGATGATTTGTATTCAGAATTCAACCTGTGGCGGAGCTCCAACGCAGGACTAAAGATGTTTGATAACTGATCAAAGACGGCACTCGAGGACCATAGATAGCTATTGTTGGCCTTCGGCCACTATTGCCGATGATTTGTATTCAGAATTCTAGCTGTGGCGGAGCTCCAACGCAGGACCAAAGATGTTTGATAACTGATCAAAGACGGCACTCGAGGACCATAGATAGCTATTATTGGCCTTCGGCCACTATTGCCGATGATTTGTTTTCAGAATTCAAGCTGTGGCGGAGCTCCAACGCAGGACCAAAGATGTTTGATAACTGATCAAAGACGGCACTCGAGGACCATAGATAGCTATTGTTGGCCTTCGGCCACTATTGCCGATGATTTGTATTCAGAATTCAAGCTGTGGCGGAGCTCCAACGCAGGACCAAAGATGTTTGATAACTGATCAAAGACGGCACTCGAGGACCATAGATAGCTATTGTTGGCCTTCGGCCACTATTGCCGATGATTTGTATTCAGAATTCAAGCTGTTGCGGAGCTCCAACGCAGGACCAAAGATGTTTGATAACTGATCAAAGACGGCACTCGAGGAACATAGATAGCTATTGTTGGCCTTCGGCCACTATTGCCGATGATTTGTATTCAGAATTCAAGCTGTGGCGGAGCTCCAACGCAGGACCAAAGACGTTTGATAACTGATCAAAGACAGCACTCGAGGACCATAGATAGCTATTGTTGGCCTTCGGCCACTATTGCCGATGATTTGTATTCAGAATTCTAGCTGTGGCGGAGCTCCAACGCAGGACCAAAGATGTTTGATAACTGATCAAAGACGGCACTCGAGGACCATAGATAGCTATTGTTGGCCTTCGGCCACTATTGCCGATGATTTGTATTCAGAATTCAAGCTGTGGCGGAGCTCCAACGCAGGACCAAAGATGTTTGATAACTGATCAAAGACGGCACTCGAGGACCATAGATAGCTATTGTTGACCTTCGGCCACTATTGCCGATGATTTGTATTCAGAATTCTAGCTGTGGCGGCGCTCCAACGCAGGACCAAAGACGTTTGATAACTGATCAAAGACGGCACTCGAGGACCATAGATAGCTATTGTTGGCCTTCGGCCACTATTACCGATGATTTGTATTCAGAATTCAAGCTGCGGCGGAGCTCCAACGCAGTACCAAAGATGTTTGATAACTGATCAAAGACGGCACTCGAGGACCATAGATAGCTATTGTTGGCCTTCGGCCACTATTGCCGATGATTTGTATTCAGAATTCTAGCTGTGGCGGAGCTCCAACGCAGGACCAAAGATGTTTGATAACTGATCAAAGACGGCACTCGAGGACCATAGATAGCTATTGTTGGCTTTCGGCCACTATTGCCGATGATTTGTATTCAGTATTCAAGCTGTGGCGGAGCTCCAACGCAGGACCAAAGATGTTTGATAACTGATCAAAGACGGCACTCGAGGACCATAGATAGCTATTGTTGGCCTTCGGCCACTATTGCCAATGATTTGTATTCAGGATTCAAGCTGTGGCGGAGCTCCAACACAGGACCAAAGACGTTTGATAACTGATCAAAGACGGCACTCGAGGACCATAGATAGCTATTGTTGGCCTTCGGCCACTATTACCGATGATTTATATTCAGAATTCAAGCTGTGGCGGAGCTCCAACGCAGGACCAAAGATGTTTGATAACTGATCAAAGACGGCACTCGAGGACCATAGATAGCTATTGTTGGCCTTCGGCCACTATTGCCGATGATTTGTATTCAGAATTCAAGCTGTGGCGGAGCTCCAACGCAGGACCAAAGTTGTTTGATAACTGATCAAAGACGGCACTCGAGGACCATAGATAGCTATTATTGGCCTTCGGCCACTATTGCCGATGATTTGTATTCAGAATTCAAGCTGTGGCGGAGCTCCAACGCAGGACCAAAGATGTTTGATAACTGATCAAAGACGGCACTCGAGGACCATAGATAGCTATTGTTGGCCTTCGGCCACTATTGCCGATGATTTGTATTCAGAATTCAAGCTGTGGCGGAGCTCCAACGCAGGACCAAAGATGTTTGATAACTGATCAAATACGGCACTCGAGGACCATAGATAGCTATTGTTGGCCTTCGGCCACTATTGCCGATGATTTGTATTCAGAATTCAAGCTGTGGCGGAGCTCCAACGCAGGACCAAAGATGTTTGATAACTGATCAAAGACGGCACTCGAGGACCATAGATAGCTATTGTAGGCCTTCGGCCACTATTGCCGATGATTTGTATTCAGAATTCAAGCTGTTGCGGAGCTCCAACGCAGGACCAAAGACGTTTGATAAGTGATCGAAGACGGCACTCGAAGACCATATTTAGCTATTGTTGGCCTTCGGCCAGTATTGCCGATGATTTGTATTCAGATTTCAAGCTGTGGCGGAGCTCCAACGCAGGACCAAAGATGTTTGACAACTGATCAAAGACGGCACTCGAGGACCATAGATAGCTATTGTTGGCCTTCGGCCACTAATGCCGATGATTTGTATTCAGTATTCAAGCTGTGGCAGAGCTCCAACGCAGGACCAAAGATGTTTGATAACTTATCAAAGACGGCACTCGATGACCATAGATAGCTATTGTTGGCCTTCGGCCACTATTGCCGATGATTTGTATTCAGAATTCAAGCTGTGGCGGAGCTCCAACGCAGGACCAAAGATGTTTGATAACTGATCAAAGACGGCACTCGAGGACCATAGATAGCTATTGTTGGCCTTCGGCCACTATTGCCGATGATTTGTATTCAGAATTCAAGCTGTGGCGGAGCTCCAACGCAGGACCAAAGATGTTTGATAACTGATCAAAGACGGCACTCGAGGACCATAGATGGCTATTGTTGGCCTTCGGCCACTATTGCCGATGATTTGTATTCAGAATTCAAACTGTGGCGGAGCTCCAACACAGGACCAAAGACGTTTGATAACTGATCAAAGACGGCACTCGAGGACCATAGATAGCTATTGTTGGCCTTCGGCCACTATTGCCGATGATTTGTATTCAGAATTCAAGCTGTGGCGGAGCTCCAACGCAGGACCAAAGATGTTTGATAACTGATCAAAGACGGCACTCGAGGACCATAGATAGCTATTGTTGGCCTTCGGCCACTAATGCCCATGATTTGTATTCAGTCTTCAAGCTGTGGCAGATCTCCAACGCAGGACCAAAAATGTTTGATAACTGATCAAAGACGGCACTCGATGACCATAGATAGCTATTGTTGGCCTTCGGCCTCTATTGCCGATGATTTGTATTCAGAATTCAAGCTGTGGCGGAGCTCCAACGCAGGACCAAAGATGTTTGATAACTGATCAAAGACGGCACTCGAGGACCATAGATAGCTATTGTTGGCCTTCGGCCACTATTGCCGATGATTTGTATTCAGAATTCAAGCTGTGGCGGAGCTCCAACGCAGGACCAAAGACGTTTGATAACTGATCAAAGACGGCACTCGAGGACCATAGATAGCTATTGTTGGCCTTCGGCCACTATTGCCGATGATTTGTATTCAGAATTCTAGCTGTGGCGGAGCTCCAACGCAGGACCAAAGATGTTTGATAACTGATCAAAGACGGCACTCGAGGACCATAGATAGCTATTGTTGGCCTTCGGCCACTATTGCCGATGATTTGTTTTCAGAATTCAAGCTGTGGCGGAGCTCCAACGCAGGACCAAAGATGTTTGATAACTGATCAAAGACGGCACTCGAGGACCATAGATAGCTATTGTTGGCCTTCGGCCACTATTGCTGATGATTTGTATTCAGAATTCAAGCTGTGGCTGAGCTCGAACGCAGGACCAAAGATGTTTGATAACTGATCAAAGACGGCACTCGAGGAACATAGATAGCAATTGTTGGCCTTCGGCCACTATTGCCGATGATTCGTATTCAGAATTCAAACTGTGGCGGAGCTCCAACGCAGGACCAAAGATGTTTGATAACTGATCAAAGATGGCACTCGAGGACCATAGATAGCTATAGTTGGCCTTCGGCCACTATTGCCGATGATTTGTATTCAGAATTCAAGCTGTGGCGGAGCTCCAACGCAGGACCAAAGATGTTTGATAACTGATCAAACACGGCACTCGAGGACCATAGATAGCTATTGTTGGCCTTCGGCCACTATTGCCGATGATTTGTATTCAGAATTCTAGCTGTGGCGGAGCTCCAACGCAGGACCAAAGATGTTTGATAACTGATCAAAGACGGCACTCGAGGACCATAGATAGCTATTGTTGGCCTTCGGCCACTATTGCCGATGATTTGTATTCAGAATTCAAGCTGTTGCGAAGCTCCAACGCAGGACCAAAGATTTTGATAACTGATTAAAGACGGCACTCGAGGAACATAGATAGCTATTGTTGGCCTTCGGCCACTATTGCCGATGATTTGTATTCAGAATTCAAGCTGTGGCGGAGCTCCAAAGCAGGACCAAAGACGTTTGATAACTGATCAAAGACGGCACTCGAGGACCATAGATAGCTATTGTTGGCCTTCGGCTACTATTGCCGATGATTTGTATTCAGAATTCTAGCTGTGGCGGAGCTCCAACGCAGGACCAAAGATGTTTGATAACTGTTCAAAGACGGCACTCGAGGACCATAGATAGCTATTGTTGGCCTTCGGCCACTATTGCCGATGATTTGTATTCAGAATTCAAGCTGTGGCGGAGCTCCAACGCAGGACCAAAGATGTTTGATAACTGATCAAAGACGGCACTCGAGGACCATAGATAGCTATTGTTGGCCTTCGGCCACTATTGCCGATGATTTGTATTCAGAATTCAAGCTGTTGCGGAGCTCCAACGCAGGACCAAAGATGTTTGATAACTGATCAAAGACGGCACTCGAGGAACATAGATAGCTATTGTTGGCCTTCGGCCACTATTGCCGATGATTTGTATTCAGAATTCAAGCTGTGGCGGAGCTCCAACGCAGGACCAAAGACGTTTGATAACTGATCAAAGACAGCACTCGAGGACCATAGATAGCTATTGTTGGCCTTCGGCCACTATTGCCGATGATTTGTATTCAGAATTCTAGCTGTGGCGGAGCTCCAACGCAGGACCAAAGATGTTTGATAACTGATCAAAGACGGCACTCGAGGACCATAGATAGCTATTGTTGGCCTTCGGCCACTATTGCCGATGATTTGTATTCAGAATTCAAGCTGTGGCGGAGCTCCAACGCAGGACCAAAGATGTTTGATAACTGATCAAAGACGGCACTTGAGGACCATAGATAGCTATTGTTAACCTTCGGCCACTATTGCCGATGATTTGTATTCAGAATTCTAGCTGTGGCGGAGCTCCAACGCAGGACCAAAGACGTTTGATAACTGATCAAAGACGGCACTCGAGGACCATAGATAGCTATTGTTGGCCTTCGGCCACTATTACCGATGATTTGTATTCAGAATTCAAGCTGTGGCGGAGCTCCAACGCAGGACCAAAGATGTTTGATAACTGATCAAAGACGGCACTCGAGGACCATAGATAGCTATTGTTGGCCTTCGGCCACTATTGCCGATGATTTGTATTCAGAATTCTAGCTGTGGCGGAGCTCCAACGCAGGACCAAAGATGTTTGATAACTGATCAAAGACGGCACTCGAGGACCATAGATAGCTATTGTTGGCCTTCGGCCACTATTGCCGATGATTTGTATTCAGTATTCAAGCTGTGGCGGAGCTCCAACGCAGGACCAAAGATGTTTGATAACTGATCAAAGACGGCACTCGAGGACCATAGATAGCTATTGTTGGCCTTCGGCCACTATTGCCGATGATTTGTATTCAGGATTCAAGCTGTGGCGGAGCTCCAACACAGGACCAAAGGCGTTTGATAACTGATCAAAGACGGCACTCGAGGACCATAGATAGCTATTGTTGGCCTTCGGCCACTATTGCCGATGATTTGTTTTCAGAATTCAAGCTGTGGCGGAGCTCCAACGCAGGACCAAAGATGTTTGATAACTGATCAAAGACGGCACTCGAGGAACATAGATAGCAATTGTTGGCCTTCGGCCACTATTGCCGATGATTTGTATTCAGAATTCAAGCTGTGGCGGAGCTCCAACGCAGGACCAAAGATGTTTGATAACTGATCAAAGACGGTACTCGAGGACCATAGATAGCTATTGTTACTTAGCAGTCAGTCCCGCTGGAGAATGCACAGTTCCCCTGCCTGCCTGTCTGATTTAGGAGCACTTTCCGGAAACGTTGTTCTCAGTGTGTTTTTCCTCGAGTACTTTAGAATATTTGTGCTGCCGCTGACCAGTGTATATGAAAGAGACTTTTCCGTGTCCAGCACTCCATTGGAGGAGATGGACTGGGATATGGAATGGGAGGAAGCGTGCCATTGTTTGAAGGTTCGGGCTAGTGCAAAACCGAGACACGCTATGCCTGAGAAACTAGCTGCTGGTGACTTCGTCCACAGCACCACCATTGTAGCACCGAAGGCAATTCATTTGGTGAGAAGCCTTTTCAAACACACCTTTTTCAGCTGTCTGGTGATCTACGGCGAGTGGTTTGCATGTTGCGTAAGAAGTAGCTTTGCTAAGCTTCATCTGGTGTATCATTATTGTGGCAGTGCAGTTTAACTTTAGCTGTACTCTCACTGTAATTTGTAAAGATGTAGACCACCGCCCCTGGAGCTCATATATGTATACCGACTGTGGGTTACGTATTATTTATAATTGTGAATGGTTCAAATGGCTCTGAGCACTATGCGACTTAACTTCTGAGGTCATCAGTCGCCTAGAACTTAGAACTAATTAAACCTAACTAACCTAAGGACATCACACACATCCATGCCAGAGGCAGGATTCTAACCTGCGACCGTAGCCGTCACTCGGCTTCAGACTGCAGCGCCTAGAACCGCACGGCCACTCCGGTCGGCTTATAATTGTACTCAGTATTTGTATTAACTGCGTGACCTATATTTTTTAAATGTTGATAATTCTTTTATTTTATTTTACAAGCTTTTATTAAGTTTATATTCATAACATTGAAATTTCGGGGTCTACATATTCTATGTGTTGCTTAAACTTGTTTGCCGCCGGGTCAGCCACGCAGTGTTAGTCGCCTTGTCACGATCAGTGGGGAACCGAAGTCGGAGGTTCGAGTGCTCCCTCGGCCATGCATGTGTGTGTTGTCCATATCGTAGGTTAGTTTAAGTTAGATTCAATAGCGCGTAGGGTTAGGGACCGATGACCTCAGCAGTTTGGTCCCATAATACCTTACCACAAATTTCCAGGAACTTGTTTGTTTACATCTGTTTATTATTACGTATGTTTTATCAGTTCACACTTAACGCAACATTTTTAAAATGTAGTTTACAGCATAAATTGTCTTGCCAGGCAAGGTGTGCGTCCAGTCTTGTTGTAAATTTTTTAAGTGCCACATTTTCACATAATTAATTCTTTGTATTTAATTTTAGGCCTTATAACTATAAGCTTGTGCTTGTCAGTAATTATGGACTCAACAGACACAAGGCTTTTATATCTTAAAAAGTGACAAATCTGAATGATTCGTTGCCACCCTGCGCTAGGTACTGTCGCTGAGCTGTGTGCGGGGCTCCTCGCCCATGGGGCTGCCTGCAGCAAGTCACAGGGGACGTGACTGGCGTCGCGGTGCCGCCGTGTGTGTGTTTGCTCGCCCTTACTCACTAGTGTGCAGGAATACATCGAGTTGTTGGAATGCCAAGGCACGCCGTTTGATAGTAAAGAAGAATGTTTCCTGGATGAAATCGAAAGCCAAGGATCCGGTGATCGGTTGTTGAATTGCGGAGATACATAAATGTCTAGAAAATAAATTTAAGACATTGCCAAACACTATTTTATTCTCGATTCAGTATGCACACTGGTAATTTATCTCTTGTCGTGAGGCAATATACGTTGAATTCCTGTAGCTCTCCATGCGATTAGAACAACACGCCATAATGTTTAAAATTTCTCATTCAGTCGTTTTTCAAGTAATGTATCCGTTAACACGAGTTAGTGTGAGTGGAGATTTTGCCGAGGCTTGGCATAGTGGTGAAACATTAAAAGACTTAATCAGGAGAGATTATGCAAAAGGGTTAGAAACGAGCTGACGAACCAGCGTTTCTTCTGGATACAGACTCCCAATGAGACACGCTTCCAAATATGGAACAAATTAAAGTCGCTACTTCGCCAGAGTGTTTGTGAGTCGCCGAAGCAGAGGATGTCGCTAATATTTTAGAAGATCGCTTCTGTACATCGTTTGCTGATAAAACTAGTGAATTTGTTAAGCTCGGCAGAGTTACCGCAAGTATTGAGAGCATTCACTTCAATGATGAAAAACAGGAGGCTACTGAAGAAGTTCTTTTAGGAATAATTTTGTTCATGAACAGAAGCGAAATACGACTAGACGCAATAGAAGCTGAAGGTAAAATCTTCTACATTGTTGCGCCACCTCGTATTTCTTCTACTCGATCAACGTTCCTACCCCTCTACTGAAATCGTCTTCAGGATTTACTGGTACACACGGTTGGTAGAACCCTGTCGAGGATAAATTTCGGGTAGAAAGGCATTTTTTAAGTAGTTACGCTGAAGAATTATTTGTTGAAATTGTTGCTGCTGCTATTAGTGGACCATCGTCACAAAATAAAAGTAAAACAGGCAGAGCAAATAAGATGAACGTTAATCGAGCGTATTATTGTCCGTGAAGGTGGCTTCACAACCGTCGTTCGTTTTGATGCGCATTGAGGTACTGTATTCACTTCCTTAACGGCAGGCAGCTACGAAGCTGGAAGCCTGAAGTTGTCCTCTCTACTGAAATTACATTAGTTTTTAGAAATTTCAATAGGTTATCGGACTTTTATCCATAAATGTACGTTTCCCTAACCAATAGATATATGTAATTGAAATATATGTCAAGGCCTTAGTTATCGTTACGTTCTTCATCACTCTAGGTCACGGAGTGTATAGAAATCCTACTAATGCAAATAGGTATTTAGATGCTACTTCGCACCATAACCCAGCCCAAAAGCATACTGTGTTCAACACTCTTCAAATGTCCTCCGTATTAGCGATAACAACAGCTTGTATTCGGAGTTGGATTTCTTAAAGATCGTAACGAAAGTTAATTGCTACAATGGCTTTTCCATAGACAACGCCTTTGAGGAGCAAAGTGTTAATTATTATTTGACGAATGAAGAGGAGCCACCTTATCACTCTGTCATGTTGCTATTTGTTTCTAGTGTCACTCACCACATCAGCAGATTCCTACGGAAAGAATGGTGTACACACCTCTTTCTTCAGTCAAATCAAAATGAAAGACTTCACTGATGCAAAACGGATGCATCTTATGGAGTGTCACAAATGCAAATCGATATAGACTAAATGGAAACGACTGTTAAAGAACCAATCGAGAAACTCGAAGACAACAAACGTCTAAATTAACATGCCAAATATGCGGAAGCGGAACATCACGAGAAATATGGCCTTGACATAGAGCTGAGTGAGGAACGTGTGCTGGATAAGGAAACGCACATTTACGATTTATGGAACGAAAGCTTAAGAAGCGAATAAATTTTTTAAGAACGAATGTCGCTTCGATAGGTAGGACGGGTATAACCTTTCAGATTCAAGTCCTCCCCACCCACCATGAAGGAAGTGAATATGCGACATGATGAGCGACCCGTAGAAGCAACGTCCAGGAAGTCACCCCTGCGGACGATAATCTTTTTGATAAACATCTACCATCACTTCCGTTTCACTTCCATCCAACGACGGTGGTTCACCAATATCAGGTGGTAGAATTTTAATCAGTAACTCATTTTCAGCAGAGGTACGGGAATAATTCTTTTCTATCCAATAAAGTTAGCCTACCAATAGCAGCCACAGGAATTTAGCTCATAACCTTACCTCTTCAGCGTCAACGCGTGAAAGCTCACTTACTATCCAATGATTTTGTCCCGCCAATGGCAATCACAAGAATTTTACTCTACATTCCAACTTCTACACCATAACGCGGGAAACGGATTGCTACACTTGTCTTTGACAGTGTTCAGTTAAACGTGGGCACCACAAGATCCTGAACAAGATTTAAGCAGAAGGGTAAAAACGTCTATCGTATAGAAGAAATATGATGCGGCCTAGCAACGCAGAGTTTTGCCTTCAATGATAGGGCCCACGTAAGTCGTCAAAGTTAGGTACATTATAAGAGAAAATAAACAAGAGGCACCACGAAGGAATTTTTCGAAATAGAAGGGAAGTCAGTAGGTGTGACGTGAATATACAGACAAGCAATTGTTAACAATTTCAGAAAAACTGTTTTATTGAAGGGGAAGAGCTTCACAAACTGAGCAAGTCAGTAACGCAATGGTCGACCTGCAGTGGACAAAAAGTTAGTAAGCATGATATTAATTGCTAATATTGATGGACGTCGTCCTGAGGGATATCGTGCCAAATTTTGTACAACTGACGCTCTACAGCTTCAAAATACCGAGGTGGTTGGAGGACCCAGCACATACAGCTCCACATTTCTCAATTGGAGAGAGATCCGTTGACCTTACTGACCAAGATAGGGATTCGCAAGAACAAAGACAAGCAGCAGAAACTCTCGCAGTGCACGGGCGGGTATTATCTTGCTGAAATGGAAACCCAGGATAGCTTTCTATGATCGCAACAGAACGGATTGTAGAATGTCGGCGACGTACATCTATGGTGTGAGAGTGGAGCGGATTACAACCAGAGTTGTCCTCTACGAAAGGAAATGGCACCCCAGAACGTCACTCCTGGTTCTCAGGTTGTATAGCTAGCGACAGTGAGATCGATATCCCACCACTAAACTTTGTGTCTCCTGACACGTCTTTCCTGGTCATTGGTGCTCAGTTCGAAGTGGAATGTTCAAATGTGTGTGAATTCCTAAGGAAACACACTGCTGAGGTCATCGGTCCCTAGACTTAAACACTGCTTAAAGTAACTTATTCTAAGAACAACACTCACACCCCTGCCCGAGGGAGGACTCGAGCCTCCGGCGGATGGGGCCACGCAATCCGTGACATGGCGCCTAAAACACCGTGGCCACTCCTCGCGGCAGTAAGAAGCGGAGAATATACCTGAAGACTGTCTGCTCGATTCAGTGAGACGTGTATGGGGATGTCCCGGGCAGCGATGGCATACCAACCTGACAAGGCGGCTTGCATTAGTAAAGTCGCTGCCCACCATCGACATCTTTGGTCGACACTCACTGCCAACAAATAGCGACTGACGCTTGGGCCGTAGCCATCAAGTTGCTGTGTGTAAATCATCAAGTAATGAGGACTACTCCTTCTGAGTAAGCGTTGCCGACCTTGCACCCTCCTCGGTACTGGAGAACTCAAAGAGCAGCTCCTTCTAGACACAGTTTTACGCCAGAGCCGGCATGTCTGTGTTTGTAGACGTTTGAAACGTCGTAACTTTGAGGTTTCAATAACAGAATGAAAGCTTCACCTCCTGTAAGCAGAAACATGGATATCAAAATAGGCAAACAAATGCCTTTAAAAAAGAAAACAGTTTATACGAGAATAATATCTTAATTCCAGTAACCAGATGGCAGTTGTAAGAATCGAGGGACATGAAAGCGAAGCAGTGGTTGGGAAGGGAGTGAGACAGGGTTGTAGCCTCTCCCCGATGCTATTCAATCTGTATATTGAGCAAGCAGTAAACGAAACAAAAGAAAAATTCAGAGTAGGTATTAAAATCCATGGAGAAGAAATAAAGACTTTAAGGTTCGCCGATGACATTGTAATTCTGAATGAGACAGCAAAGGACTTGGAAGTGTAGCTGAACGGAATGGACAGTGTCTTGAAAGGAGGATATAAGATGAACATCAACAAAAGCAAAACGAGGATAATGGAATGTAGTCGAATTAACTCGGGTGATGCTGAGGGAATTAGATTAGGAAGTAAGACACTTGCAAAGCAGTAAAGGAGTTTTGCTATTTGGGGAGCAAAATAGTTGATGATGGTTGAAGTACAGAGGATATAAAATGTTGACTGGCAATGGCAAGGAAAGCGTCTCTAGAGAAGAGAAATTTCTTAACAACCTAACCTAACCTAACCTAACCTAACCTAACCTAACCTAACCTAACCTTTGTCAGGAAGTCGTTTCTGAAAGTATTTATATGGAGTGTAGCCATGTATGGAAGTCAAACATGGACGATAAATAGTTTGCACAAGAAGAGAATAGAAGCTTTTGAAATGTGGTGCTACCGAAGAATAAAGAAGATTAGATGGACAGATCATATAACTAATGAGGAGGTATTGAATAGAATTGGGGAATAGAGGAGTTTGTGGCACAACTCGACAAGAAGAAGGGGTCGGTTGGTAGAACATGTTCTGAGGCAACAAGGAATCACAAATTTAGCACTGGAGGGCAGCATGGAGGGTAAACATAGTAGAGGGAGACCTAGAGATGAATATATTAAGCAGATTCAGAGGGATGTAGGTTGCAGTAAGTACTGGGAGATGAAGAAGCTTGCACAGGATAGAGTAGCATGGAGAGCTGCATTAAACCAGTCTCAGGACCGAAGACTACAACAACAACAACCCCATTTCAATCTATACGCCTGTCTTCGGAACAAAGGCACCAAATGATGCGAGGAGCCTGTTAACGAAGCTGCTGTGATTACCAGCTGCCACTTGCGAGTAAACACGCCTGTAGTTCGTGACCGGTACTTCATTGTACTCATAGGAACTCCATGGACCAACTCCTCACGTCATCTGGGTCCTCTGGTCTGAAGACGGTCGTGTAGACGAAACCAGTCACTAGATTTTAAAAACTAATGCATTTTTCTTACAATATTAAGTAAGAATGCTGAACTTCCTGAATAACATAAAAATTATCAGATAAATTCCTGCCTGCAATGTAGAACAAAAAGAATATGAAATTAAAGCAGGGAATGACTGTTGGTAAAAAGGGGAAAAGAAGGGGTGTGATGATTGAGGACAATCTTATTGCAGAAACTGCAAGGGGGATCATTGGCCGCTCAGCCATTCGAACAGTCTGACACACCAACACAGGCGCCCACGCACTTCTACTGTAACAGATGCTGTAAAACAAGTGACTGTCGCCGCAAAGCTGCGACCTGCGGAGGGCTGCGCTGCTGAAGCCATTCGGCACAGATGTCGGCCTGGCACGACGAATCGCTCCACATTTCCAGGCTTGTGCAGAAAAAGAGTCGTGGGGTGTGTGTGCCGTATGTCAGGAGCCACGCGTGTGCGTGGGCTGGCTGGTCTCGCACGCAGTGTAAGGCGGCGCTATTTATGTGCCACATTAGCCTCCGGCTGCAGCCCCCTGGTGTTGGGCGCGGGAGTGGGGCCAGCATTACTCAGCCAGCTAGGACTGGGACGATGAGAAAAGGGGAGGAGGGGGGAGGTGAGAAGGTGACGGTAGGCTCCACCAATCGTCGACGTCTCTAGTCCTCTCTGAGGCCTAATTGTCTCGTCGCTCGCCACTACTTCGAAGGACGATAGAACAATCCTGATAAAGACTTCAGTGTCGAAGGAGAAGACCGATATTACACCTTAACAGTCATTGTCTCATACAGAATATTCAAAAAATCAGCGAACTCAGTGAATTTTTGGCTTTGGGGTTCATATTACATCCTCTGTAAATACTGGAACATTTTTTCCGGACACTTATGTAAGACAAGTCAGGAGGAAACGTGCATGCTTTCAGACGCGATAGTATTAGTGATTCTGAACAAAAAAACTTCTTATTGATATATGCCCTATCGCGAAAGGTTTCAGAGATAGAAAACGTCTAATACCACTTGTTTACGTTTCTCTTTAATAGCTCGAAAATCGTGCACTCCAACGAAAACGTGTTTCAGTGCAGAGTTAAACTAAATTAAATTAGCTCCAAAGAAGGTCCTATTTATTTTTTGTCTAGGACTAACAGTCTGCCCGGAGAGATCTCGGGAATATTGAAAATCTCGCGCGATGCGCGTGAGTTGTAGCTTAGGTACTTCTTGCAGGCCAGTTTGAGGTAGTTTTCTGACTTGATAGACCACAGACGTCCGGTATCAAAATGTTCGTCTCAACCTCTTCTATATTATTGCGGCACGTTGTAAATACTGACCGTGAATAATACAGAAAATAAATAAAAATGTACATTAAAATTGTTCTACCTCGGAAACCATTTTGAATAGGGCATGTGTCCACATCAAGTTTTTAGATCAGAATCGGTAATGCTATCACCCGTCAAAACACGTGCCTTTCCTCCTGACTGATCCGTAGAAAAGTAGGGCAGAATTGTTTTACTGTGAACAGATTAGCGATAGGATTGTTCTGATCAGAATCGACAGCAAACCAACACCGCCAACGATGTTTCAGCTATGCATGCCGACGTCGCTAGCTGAAGACGAAGAGATAATGTGTATGAGTATACTGAAGGGGTAATACAGAGCGTAAGGGCAGATGAAAATCTGATAGTCAAGGGGGACTGGAATGCAGTTGTAATGGAAGGAATAGAAGAAAAGGTTACAGGTTAATATGGGCTTGGCCTAAGAAATGAGAGAGGGGAAAGACTAACTGAGTTCTGTAACAAGTTTCAGCCAGTAATAGCGAATACTCTGTTCAAGGATTACAAGAGGAGGAGGCATACTTGGAAAAGACGGGGTGAAACGGTAAGATTTCAGTGAGATTACTTCATGGTCAGACAGACATTCTGAAATCACATACTGGATTGTAATGCATGCCCAGGAGCAGACATAGTCAGATCACGACGAAGACTACGCTGAAGGTTAAAATGTTAGTCAGGAAAAATCAATTCGTTGATTATTGCTGATTCTTCCGCCATTAGGGGTAATTTTCCACCTAAAGGATAAGGGAATGCCCTGAGTCTCTGCTCTCTTCTCCGCCCTCTTTGAAAAGCAGTTGGCAGAATGAGGGAGACCTCTTATGCCGGAAGTCTTCTGCGCAAATGCTGATTATTAATCAAACTTTAAGCTGTCGCGGGTTTCGTACTTGGGACCAAGACGCTACGCCTTGACCACGGGTGCAGAATATACACAACGTAAAATCGGCTGGCTCTTCTGGTAATTGCGCTTCAGTCTTCAAAGATAACTGTGAAGTGTTGCTTGATAGCTTCCTTTACCTAGGGTCTTAATTTTTCGACTAGATGTGTGCTGCCTGTCCAGTTGCCTGTACCGTCACTCGCATTCGGTACATGAGTCTTTCGCGCACCAGCGTTTTTACAATCCCTTCGACAGAGTTGATCTATGTGTAGGATAAATTTTGTGCAAAGTGGCGCTCCACCGCACATTGCACGGCCAGTGAAGCAGCTACTGCAGAGGCTTTTTGGAAATGATTAATTGTCAGCCGTCATTGCCCTACAGCATGACAGGCCACGTCTCATGTTCTTACTCCGTGTGACTTCTAGCTGTGTGATTATTTGCAAGATGCTGTGATCTCTACTCAGATTACTATCCTAGCTGAACTGAACGCACACATTGCACAACACATTCTTAACGTGACCCCTGAAACCCTCGAATCTGTTGTGGAACACGCAAAGTCACAAACCAATATCACTAACATAAATTTTGCTGCCGAATTTTATAACATATTCCGAGTCCGAAATAACAAATTTCATAGGGACCAAGATGGTTTAATCCATAAATCAGCACGGTTTTAGAAACCATCGCTCGTTTGAAACTCAGCTTGCCCTTCTCTCACATGATATACAACCAACTACCGATAATGGGCAACAGGAAGATTCAGTATTCCTATATTTCCGAAAAGTATTTGACACACTCTCACACTGTAGACTGTTAACAATGGTACGAGCACACATAATATGTTCCAAGATAAGATACAACCAACTACCGATAATGGGCAACAGGCAGATTCAGTATTCCTATATTTCCGAAAAGTATTTGACACACTACCACACTGTAGACTGTTAACAATGGTACGAGCACACATAATATGTTCCAAGATAAGTTAGTGGCTCGATTATTCCTTAACCTATAGAACTCAGTAAGTTGTCCTTCAAGGAGAATGTTCATCAGAGATGAATCGTCAGGAGTCGTCCAGGGAGGTGCGATGGGGCCGCTGTTATATTCTGTATCCACAGGTCTGGCGGTCGGGATATGCAGCAATCTGTCATTGTCTGCTGATGATGCTGTGGTGCCACTTAATCTAAATTTACATCGATACTCTGCAAATCACATTTATGTGTCTGGGAAAGGGTTCATCGAACCACATTCACAATTCTCTATTATTCCAATCTTGTATAGCGCGTGGAAAGAACGAAAACCTATATCTTACCGTACGTCCTCTGATATCCCTTATTTTATCGTGGTGATCGTTTCTCACTATATAGCTCGGTGTCAACAAAATATTTTCGCATTCTGAGGAGAAAGTTGGTGATTGGAATTTCGTGAGAAGATTCCGTCGCAACGAGAAACGCCTTGCTTTTAATGATGTCCAGCCCGAATCCTGCACCATTTCTGTAACACTCTCTCCCATATTTCGGGATAATACAAAATGTGTTGCCATTCTTTGAACTTTTTCTATGTACTCCTTCAGTTGTACCTGGTAAGTATCCCATAACGTGCAGCAATATTCTAAAAGAGGTCGAACAATCGTACTGTACGAAGTCTCCTTAGTAGATCTGTTGCATTTTTTAAGTGTCCTGCCAATAACACACAGTCTTTGGTTAGCCTTCCCCACAACCTTTTCTATGTGTTCCTTCCAATTTAAGTTCTTCGTAGTTGTAATTCCTAGGTATTTAGTTGAATTTAAGGCATTTAGATTTGACTGATTTGTCGTGTAAACGAAGTTTAAAGAAATTCTTTTAGCACTCATGTGTCTGACCTCAGACTTTTCGTTATTTAGGGTCAATGGCAAATTTTCACAAGACTCTCATATCTTTTCTAAATCATTTATCAATATGTTTTGATCTTCTGATGACTTTATTAGTCGATACGGGACAGCGTCATCTGCAAACAACCGATGACGGCTGCTCAGATTATCTCCCAAATCGTTTATATAGATAAGGAATAGCAAAGAGCCTATAACACCACTTTGGGTAACGCCAGAAATCACTTCTGTTTTACACGATGACTTTCCGTCAATTACTACGAACTGTGGCCTCTCCGATAGGAAGTCACATATCTGAGACGATATTCCACAAGTACACAATTTCACTACAAGACGCTTGTGTGACACAGTGTCAAAAGCCTTCTGGAAATCCAGAAATACGGAATCTATCTGAACCCGCTTGTCAATAGCACTCAAAATTTCATACGAAAAAAGATTTAATTGGGTTTTCACAAGACTGATGTTTTCCAAACCCATATTGACTGTGTGTCAGTAGACCGTTTTCTTCGAGGTAGTTCACAATGTTGGAACACAATATATGATTCAGAATCCTGCTGCATATCGACGTTAATGATAAGGACCTGTATTTTAGTGAATTGCTCTTATTACCTCTCTTGAATACTGGTGTGACCTGTACAACTTTCGAGTCTTTGGCTACGGATCTTTCGTTGAGCGAGCAGTTGCATTTGATAAGTATGGAGCCAATGCATCAGCATACTCTGAAAGGAACATAATTGGTATACAGTCTGGATCAGAAGACTTGCTTTTATTAAGTGATTTGAGTTGCTTCACTACTCCGAACATATTTACTTCTATGTTACTCATGTTGTACTTGAATCGAATTTTGAATATTTACTTCGCCTTCTTTTGTGACGGCATTTCGGAAGGCTGTGTTTTATAACTCTTCTT
This sequence comes from Schistocerca gregaria, assembly GCF_023897955.1. Lineage (NCBI taxonomy): Eukaryota > Metazoa > Arthropoda > Insecta > Orthoptera > Acrididae > Schistocerca > Schistocerca gregaria. Next base: position 1,163,664,946 of record NC_064920.1, read on the forward strand.
TCGCAGCACTGTCTTCGATAGCATCTCCATTGTTATTGCACAGAGAAGGCATTGATTGTTTCTTGCCGCTAACATACTTCACACACGACCAGAATCTCTTTGGATTCGAAGTTTTACTGTGGATACTTTTACAAGCATCTCGTATAGAAATCCGGGCTAAACTTCGAGTTTCTGTAAATGATCGCCAGTCTTGGGGATTTTTCGTCTGTTTAAATTTGACAAGTTTGTTTCTTTCTTTCTAAAACTGTGTTGTGACTCGCTTTGTGTACCAAGGCGGATCAGCTCCATCGTTTTTTAATTTATTTGGTATAAATCTCTCAAATGCTGCCGATACTATTTCTTTGAATGTAAGCCACATCTCGTCTGCACTTATATTATTATTTTGGATGGAATGGAGATTGTGTCTCAGGAAGGCGTCAAGTGAATTTTTATTTCCTTTTTGAATAGATATATTTTTCGCATAATTTTCAGGGATTTTGGGATTACAATATTCAATCTCGCTACGACAACCCTGTGTTCAATAATCCCTGAATTGGTTTTGATGCTCGTTATTAACTCAAGATTATTTGTTGCTAAGGTGAAACTTCCTGGCGGATTAAAACTGTGTGCCCGACCGAGACTCGAACTCGGGACCTTTGCCTTTCGCGGGCAAGTGCTCTACCAACTGAACTACCGAAGCACGACTCAGGCCCGGTACCCACAGCTTTACTTCTGCCAGTACCTCGTCTCCTACCTTCCAAACTTTACAGAAGCTCTCCTGTGAATCATGCAGAACTAGCACTCCTGAAAGAAAGGATATTGCGGAGACTTCCTGCCAGGAAGTTTCATATCAGCGCACACTCCGCTGCAGAGTGAAAATCTCATTCTGGAAACATCCCCCAGGCTGTGGCTAAGTTAAACTACGTCCGACAGCAACAAACACTCCACCGCCAACCATGTTTATCCTATCTTTTCGGAACACCGTTAGGTTCTTCGCAAAATTTTCGGCCGAGCATTTATCCGGCTTCAGCCAACTTTCAGTGCCTATAAAGATTTGAGCATCAGTGCTTTTTATTAGCGCTTGAAGCTCTGGTACTTTCCGAACACAGCTAAAACAGCTTACAACTGTTATACCAATGTTTCCTGTATCTACGTTCTTCCTGTGTTCAGCCTACACCCTTTGTGACTGAAGTCCTTTCTGTGTTATCCCGAGACCCTCTAACCTAAAAAACCGCCCAGTGCACTCTACAAAGCCCCTGCTACGTATGTAGCCGACCCCTGCGTATAGCAAACACCTGCCTTATGCAGCGGAACCCGAAATCCAACCACCCTTAGGCGCAAGTCGAGGAATCTGCAGCCTACATGGTCGCAGAACCGTCTGAGCCTCTGATTCAGACCCTCCACTCGGCTCTGTATCTGAGGTTCGCAATCGGTCCTGTCGACTATGCTGCAAATGGTCAGCTCCTCTTTCATCTTGCAAGTAAGAGTAGCAGCGCTTACAACTTCTGTTAGCCGCTCTAAACCAGAGAGAATCTCTTCTGATCCAAAGTGATACAGAGAATCTGTTCGTCAGACTAAGCGGGCAGGCCTTACGTGCAGCCGCCTGAGAATTCTTTCTCTGCCTGCTACGCCCTGGGGCGACCTCCCAATCAACCACAGGTGAGTGGTCAACCTGAGTGTGAGCGGTAACTGAGTTGGACACCGGTGTGGACCGACGGGAGAACTCTGATGTGCTGGACGTCCGTTGAATCCCCACGGCCGGCCTCCAACAGTGGTGCCAACCCACTGCCGCCTCAAGCTGTGAAACGGAAGCCATCGCCGCCTGAAGCTCAGAGCGAAGTGCCACCGACCCCTATCACGTCCGCACACAACAATTCCAGTCCTTTTCTATGCTACAGGCTGTGGAAAACAAAAATATCCAGAAAAACGGACTAGCTGCAAGTGCTGTGCAACTCTACTGTAGACCCTGACGAAAACGCAGGAACTGTCTCTGATATATTAGATTAATACGCAGAGATTCAAAAACTTAACAGCAGAAGCACTCAGGTGAAACTAATTAATTCGCCCCTGCTTGGAAACTTGTAATATGTCACAAAATCGGTTTACTTTCCGATGAAAACGAAAGCGAGAAAACTGTGGCTATTACATATTAAATTAACACGCCGACAACCAGGAAACTAAACTATTAAAGCGCACTGATGATATTATAAAATTCGCTCCTGGTTAGAAACTGTTAAAAGTAACAAAATCGGATACTTCTCTGTTGCTGCTTGTATCTCGGTCGGCTGCTACTGCCTAACTGACTGGCTGGCAGACAAATGCCAACAAGCGGTTGACTGGTTGGCAGCACTGGAGCAGATTGCACATGCTTGAATATTAAGCTGGTGAAGATAAGTAATTAATTCCATAATAGCTGTCAATTAAGTTAATATTACACCCTAAAGAAGTTAATTAGAGCCTGTGTTATATTATCTATTGAAAGTTTCACTCATTTCAAACTATTTCTCGAAGACACTAGAAACATAATCTAAGGGCCAGTTTCTGTGTACTTTAGACATTGGTTTACATACAAATTTAAGACTTATCTTTCAGTATTAAGTGAAGAATTTAGGTTGTTTCCATTACACATGTTTTTAGTAATGCCGTATATACTCGGGGAATTAAAGATTTTAACTTCTATCTTTTATTTATTTTCAAAACGCCCGAAGTACGTATTGCGCCAACCTGTTCTTAGGCCTAATTTTTTGGGTATACAAGTTTTTAATTTTAACAATAGTTTATCTGCATTACGTTACTATATTAACAGTATCCATGTATACTAGTGTTCCACATAGCTTTAGTGACCCTTGTGATCTGAAGTTAATAGAATATTGCTGTTATTACTTAGATAAAATTTGTAAAAATATTGTAAACAACCATGAGCGAAAAGCGTTTGAGCTGCCATAGGAAAGTCTGTTCTGGGGTTCTGTGCAGCTGTTGTGGCAGATGGTTACATTCGGGTGAGTGTAGTGGCATGGGACTCGCTTAAGTAAATGTGTCTCATCCATGGTATTGTAGATTTTGTTCAAGGGATAGGAAAATAGCGGAACAGGAAGGCATGATTAGAGCCCTTCAGGCTGAACTGGATAGTGCTAGGGAGGATCTGATGAGGATAAGGAGGGAGGAGGGTGAAGACAGGTGGGAAGTGGTAGCAAGGAACAGAGGCCACAGAAAGAGAACTGTATCAGACTGTTTCATCATTGCCTTGCTACTTCAGTCAGCTAAGGAAGAGGCTCAAGTAGGTGTATGTGTAGTCAGTACTCAACAGACTCTACTAGGAAACCAACTGTTGCAGAAAAAGTAGAAATTAGGTGGGTTCTGTTGTTAGGTAGTAGCCATGAAGGAGGCGTGGGCCACAACTTGTCGGAAAAAATTAGGTGACAACTACGAGGTCGCAAGTATTTTCAAGCCCAGTGCATGTCTTAGCTAAGTGATTGGGGATGTAGGATTATTATGCAAGGGTTTTTTTACAAAACAGGATCCAGCTGTGGTAGTGGGTGGAGTAGGAAACAGTATTGGTAGGGATCAGAGCTAAAATATTGAGTGCGACCTTGAAAAAATAGCAGCTGCAAAGAACCATAAAAATGTTGGTTTGGTTCCTACTTTCATGCGGTATTACTGGCCCCAGTTGAATATCTCTGTCCGGAGGGTTAATATGGAGCTAGATCAGTTGTTTTGTGTCGCTACTTTGTCAGGAATAGGTTTGGTTCCTGTTGATGGTATTGGTAGGTGGGACTTCACAAGACATGGCCTGCATCTCAGTAGTAAAGAGAATGGTAAACTGTCTGGGATGATAGCAAAATCTTTAAGGGGGTGGGGGTGGGGTGGGGAGGGACACTGAAATTCATGGGAGTACGTTTTTGGCTAAGATCAATGTATAAACATCCTACATTGATGTAAATTAAGCTTAACGAGAAGTTCAGACAGGCAGGTGTTAGAGATGTGAAAATGTCACAAGATTGTCATAACAGTACAGTGAAAAATAATGTTAGTATGTCACAAGATTGACATAAAAGCACATTGAAAAATAATGTTAACATATTGCAGCAGAATATCAGGGGACTACAAAAAATCAGCTTCTTGTTTATTTAGGAGATTAAAAAACTGAGGGTGGAGTAGATGTACTATGCCTGTCTGAACATCATATAGTCATAGGTATGGAAACGGTAATTTTACGTGAACATAAGCTTTCAGCATATGTAAGTAGAGACACTGTGGAGAGAGGAGGAGTTGCCATATTTGTTAAAATCTGTCATAATGTGAAAAATTTGTAAACTAAGAAATTCTGCGTAGGGCAACATATAGAAGCATGTGCATGTGAGCTTCAACTAAATAATAGCACCTTTACAGTTGTACCCATGTATAGGTCTCCACTTGGGAAATTTTCAGGTATTTTTGAAAAACTTGGATTCTTTGTTGTGCTATCTGTCAGACAGAGGTAAGCAAATTATTGTTCGTGGGTATTTCAATGCTGATTTTCTAAAAGAGTCAGATATAAAGCTTCACCTTGAAGTATTACTTGGTTCTTTCAATTTGACATCAGTTATTGATCTTACTAATCTGTTGGTGCAGGAAATTGCCGTCTGCTTCACATCTCCTGTGCAGCAAGCTACGTAAATTTAAGTATTAAATATGTTTCTCTTGCTTGTCACTCCTATTCCATTGTGTTTTGCTTCTAGAAACCTTTTAATTTTCGAGTACTAGTAATATTGTTCCATAGATTTCGTGTTTGTTTTGAATACATTCCATAGACAGTTAGTGCTTACTTTCATTGTGTCCAACAAGAAGTGGCTAGTAATCACAGTTTAGGCAGCTATTAGCCACCTTTAGTGAATTAGCAGTCTAGTTAAAAGTTGATTACTTAACTCTCTACAGTAAATTGTTGATGTCTTAGGATAGGTAGGATTTGTGACTGCTGTTTACGGACGCATAAGGAGCTGGCTACTGTTCGCGAACAGCTGAACGTGCTGATGGTTCAAATGGCTGTGAGCATTATTGGACTTAACATCTCAGATCATCAGTCCCCTACAACTTAGAACTACTTAAACCTAACTAACGTAAGGACATGACACACATCCACGTCCGAGGCAGGATTCGAGCCTGCGACCGTAGCGGTCGCGCGGTTCCAGACTCAAGCGCCTAGAACCACTCGTGCTGATGGCCGCGGTCAGCCGTCTTCAGGCTGCTCCCTCGGAGTGTAGCGGCAGTGGGGAGTCTGGTGCGTAGCATGGTACACGCCAGGTGTTACGTCTTTCACTCACGGTCCCTGCTGTCGAGGCATCCTCGTTGGTACTGGGCGAGGTTCAGCCACCCTCTCCCCAAGGGGAGTGGCGGATTCAGCGGTGTTCGCATCGCACGAGGCGAAGGGTCAATGTGGAGGCTGGCCGTGTGGCATCGCCCGCTCTGCCTGTGAGTGGACATGTGGCCGCTCCTTCAGCAAGGTCCGGGCAGGCACAAGGGGGTGATGGAGCCCTTTAGGGCTGTAGGGATGTAATTGACGTATTGAGATGCAACAAACGCCATTATCTTTGTGATATTTCATGCTGTTGATTATATACGAAATAATAGGGGGTGTCCATTCAAACATACACAAGTTTGTGTTGAAAGTAGTATTTGTTTACGTTTCAAAATTTCGCATAGTATTTGGTTTCCTAAGCCAACGCCGTACCTTTGTGCTTATTCTGTAGCACCAAATTTCGAAAGCTTCTATCCTCTTCTTGACTAAACATTTATCGTCCTTTTTTCACTTCCATACATGGCTACACGCCATACAAATACTTTCAGAAACGACTTCCTAACACTTAAATCAATACTCGATGTTAACAAATTTCTCTTCTTCAGAAACGCTTTGCTTCCAATTGCCAGTCTACATTTTATATCCTCTCTACTTTGACCATCATCAGTTACTTTGCTCCCCAAATAGCAAAACTCATTTACTACTTTAAATGTCTCATTTCCTAATCTAATACCCTCAACATCACCCGACTTAATTCGACTATATTCCATTATCCTAGTTTTGCTATTATTGCCCAGCTATTATTTGACCAGCGACTTATTTGAAATCTAGGTAAGCAACAGCTAGTGCCGTCTTAGGACCACAGGGTTCTTGCCCTATACTGGTAAGTGATGTCTTCTGAAATAAGACTGCCGTCATAGTTTTAAATTACAGTATCGCCATTAAAACTGTGAACTGCGATCAAAGAGTTACAGTCCGAAGGCCACAGAGCCCATAATCGGTATGCGGCAAAATCGCTATGAGCATTGAGGCAATCATACCTCCTATGCACGACGTTGAAGAAACCTTTTTTTTAAAAAAACAGTGTCCTGGTGCGTGAAGAAATCCCTCACTGCCTGCTTAATTTTGTAACGCCGCTACCCGCTGGACACAAAATTGAAAAATATAAATCTAGTCCTCACTACCGAATACAAGACCCAAGAGCAAGATCCAAATTTCATAAAAACAAAACCAATGTCGCTCTGTACTAACATTGCATGACTAGTAGCAAGCAGACTGAAAAGAAAGATGTAAAAAGGAATAGAAAAGAATCTTGGTGGCAATGTAACTAAATTTTTTGAAAACGAATAAGAAAGAAATAGAACCCATTAGTTTCAATATAAAATAATAATAGATCGCAAAGTAGTAAACTTGTAGTTCGCGTACTATAACAAGTGACGTCAAAGAATACTCCTTGTGAGTAGCGCTTGCCTTGCCGTGTCGTAATTCAACTTGCGCACTCGTAAGTAATATTGGTAGGCGATGCGAGATGGTTTGTTACTTTTTGAAGATTTTCAATCAGCTAGAAATGATTAAAAACTGAAAGAGGTAAACTAGCACCTTTGAAAATATCTTTGAAGTAATTCAGGCTAGGAAAATAGCCGAATATATTGTCTTAATTTGATTATTATCGACGAAAGACTGAACGTAGACACAATGCGATAGGCAGTTAATAGTTAAACTGACAGGAAGTGCTGAATAGTATAAACTGTGAGGAATATACTTAAACTGCGATACAGTTAATTAGGATTAATCTGGATCTTGTTGTAAACTCTTTGGCTGAATTTAATAAACTAATTCCACCGATCTGAAAGAAAGGTTACTTCTTTAAGACTATGGCGACGTCATTTATCCACTGCGCCAAAAACATATGGTGAAAGCTGCAGCTGATAGATATTTATCTTTGCCGTAGTCGGCTTGGTTAGGAGTTGTTTATTCTTGTTAGTTTTTGATCTGTGCTTAAAAAATAAAATGTTTTCTCATCTCATGAAAAAGCTGTTACTTCATAAAATATAAAGGCTCCCATAAGACAATGATAGGATATGCATAGAATATAATAAATGAACATAAAGTGAATTTACAGTGTTTGGCATTTCTTTCAACCCATTTAATATTACGTGCTCATGAAACATTTATCTGTGCGGCGATATATATTATCAACAGGGCGCAGCAGTCATAGATATTCTTTGGCGTTCTAGAAAGTTATCGTACTGATTCAGACTACTTAGCTCACGCGAATTGTAAACTCTCATAGATAAACTATGGGTCTGTATAGACTTTAGTCATGATTAGGGTAATAATCTCAGTTTGTTTGCATTTACATGTAGCTAGGCTCGTACACGCCAGGGAACAAATATTCATCTGAGTAAGCCGGTGCAACTAAGACGCAGTAAGCGTAAATACATTGCAGCAAGACAATTCTTTTTTGTGACTTGCCTCGCAAATATTCTGCCGCGAGCTACCCGGAGCCTGAGCTTCATTCATTAACAATCAATCAGTATGAAAGGGGAAGTTACAACTTCCTCCTCCGTCGGGAATCGTCGACCCTTCAAGGGCTTTATTAAGGGACCGAAGGCGTATTAATCGCATGGTGAGTTATCGGGACTATAGTGGCAGTGTTCGAGAGTCTCCCACCTCAGTTGTCGTAACTTCTGCTTTACGATATTTGCGATATGTGGGCGCCTTGTGTCGAATCGCGACCAGCACAGAATTTCGCGCATCTATTCACAATGGCAGTTTTCAACAGACATGCTGCCCTATACACATTCTTCTTCCTCCGATGGATGTCTACTGGTATTCGTCCTACGGCAGCCCAGAAAAGAATAACAGGGTCTTGGTCCTGTTTGGACATAATAGATAATAACCTGGTAATGGTTCAGGTATCTGCATTTATCACACCAGTCCCTTGCCTACATGCCGATGCTTACATACCCGCATCGGAATAGCGCTATGTTGCCTACACGCTACACCAGCGCCCTGAAACGGAAACTACTTGCACCCATCTTACAATGAAATCGAATGAGAGCTCTTGGTTAAAGAGTTAGCCTCGGTCTAGTTTAATTAGCGATCGCTGGGGTGTCTACTAACTCACAGTAATCTTTACTAAGACCAACTACATGGTAATGGCTGTGTCATGTAGGTAAATAATTCTGTTACCGATGTGGTTTGTCATGGGTAACCTGTGTTGACCATTGAACCTATGTCTTTGTGAATGTATCCTCATACATCGATTCTGAGCATTTTGTAACGAATAGAGATGCGTTGTTAACATTTAATATAATTGATATAACAGTTTTACTTTACTGAAGTATTTAATTATTGTGTGTTTTAGTGATTTTGTCGACAACTATACGGGCTGTTAGTTGGAGAGAGAGGGAATTTAAGATATTTATTAGGTACGTTAATTTTTCAAGTGTCTGTTACTGAACATGCTAGCTTGTGCTTTCCATTTTTTTTTTTTTCATCCCCAGCAATTCCGATGTTCGCGCTGTCCTTACTCCGGTGCCACGCTGGTCGAGGTGGGTCAATTTCTGTCTTATGGCGCCGGGTTACTTTGAAGAAGTCGTGCAATAAAAATTCGCGTCAGACCCGTAACACCGAAAACTATTTGTCTGTGCAATTGGAAATTGATGAATAAATATTATTTTCGTACAGCCTGCCCTGCCACAAAACAACCGTCGTTTCGCTCCCCAATTAAACGCTCCTGTACACCGTCATACATGTCACAGAGAACTGCGACTTTAATTATTTACTTAACCATGAATTGTGTGTAAGTGTACGTAGTTATGTTGACATCCGATCGCATCTACTGTTCTTCACTTGGTTTGTTAGGCAGTGCTTTAGTCTAACTTTCCCTAATACTTTTCAAGCTTAAATACACTCCTGGAAATGGAAAAAAGAACACATTGACACCGGTGTGTCAGACCCACCATACTTGCTCCGGACACTGCGAGAGGGCTGTACAAGCAATAATCACACGCACGGCACAGCGGACACACCACGAACCGCGGTGTTGGCCGTCGAATGGCGCTAGCTGCGCAGCATTTGTGCACCGCCGCCGCCAGTGTCAGCCAGTTTGCCGTGGCATACGGAGCTCCATCGCAGTCTTTAACACTGGTAGAATGCCGCGACAGCGTGGACGTGAACCGTATGTGCAGTTGACGGACTTTGAGCGAGGGCGTATAGTGGGCATGCGGGAGGCCGGGTGGACGTACCGCCGAATTGCTCAACACGTGGCGCGTGAGATCTCCACAGTACATCGATGTTGTCGCCAGTGGTCGGCGGAAGGTGCACGTGCCCGTCGACCTGGGACCGAACCGCAGCGACGCACGGATGCACGCCAAGACCGTAGGATCCTACGCAGTGCCGTAGGGGACCGTACCGCCACTTCCCAGCAAATTAGGGACACTGTTGCTCCTGGGGTATCGGTGAGGACCATTCGCAACTGTCTCCATGAAGCTGGGCTACGGTCCCGCACACCGTTAGGCCGTCTTCCGCTCACGCCCCAACATCATGCAGCCCGCCTCCAGTGGTGTCGCGACAGGCGTGAATGGAGGGACGAATGGAGACGTGTCGTCTTCAGCGATGAGGCCGCTTCTGCCTTGGTGCCAATGATGGTCGTATGCGTGTTTGGCGCCGTGCAGGTGAGCGCCACAATCACGACTGCATACGACCGAGGCACACAGGGCCAACACCCGGCATCATGGCGTGGGGAGCGATCTCTTACACTGGCTGTACACCTCTGGTGATCGTCGAGGGGACACTGAATAGTGCACGGTTCATCCAAACCGTCATCGAACCCATCGTTCTACCATTCCTAGACCGGCCAGGGAACTTGCTGTTCCAATAGGACAATGCACGTCCGCATGTATCCCGTGCCACCCAACGTGCTCTAGAAGGCGTAAGTCAACTACCCTAGCCAGCCAGATCTCCGGATCTGTCCCCCATTGAGCATGTGTGGGACTGGATGAAGCGTCGTCTCACGCGGTCTGCACGTCCAGCACGAACGCTGGTCCAGCTGAGGCGCCAGGTGGAAATGGCATGGCAAGCCGTTCCACAGGACTACATCCAGCATCTCTACGATTGTCTCCATGGGAGAATAGCAGCCTGCATTGCTGCGGAAGGTGGATATACACTGTACTAGTGCCGACATTGTGCATGCTCTGTTGCCTGTGTCTATGTGTCTATGGTTCTGTCAGTGTGATCATGTGATGTATCTGACCCCAGGAATGTGTCAATAAAGTTTCTCCTTCCTGGGACAATGAATTCACGGTGTTCTTATTTCAATTTCCAGGAGTGTACTAAAACATACTGCTACACATGTACCGTCTTTTATAAAGTTGACATGATCTGAAAATTACAAAGAGCATTATCTACTGTGACTTCTTTCTCTTACTTTTCTATAATGACGTCACATACGGGTTCTGACTCATTGTCCAACATCTACATCTACATCTACATGACTACTCTGCAATTCACATTTAAGTGCTTGGCAGAGGGTTCATCGAACCACAATCATACTATCTCTCTACTATTCCACTCCCGAACAGCGAGCGGGAAAAACGAACACCTAAACCTTTCTGTTCGAGCTCTGATTTCTCTTATTTTATTTTGATGATCATTCCTTCCTATGTAGGTTGGGCTCAACAAAATATTTTCGCATTCGGAAGAGAAAGTTGGTGACTGAAATTTCGTAAAAAGCTCTCGCCGCGACGAAAAACGTCTATGCTGTAATGACTTCCATCCCAACTCGTGTATCATATCTGCCACACTCTCTCCCCTATAACGCGATAATACAAAACGAGCTGCCCTTCTTTGCACCCTCTCGATGTCCTCCGTCAATCCCACCTGGTAAGGATCCCACACCGCGCAGCAATATTCTAACAGAGGAGGACGAGTGTAGTGTAAGCTGTCTCTTTAGTGGACTTGTTGCATCTTCTAAGTGTCCTGCCAATGAAACGCAACCTTTGGCTCGCCTTCCCGACAATATTATCTATGTGGTCCTTCAACTGAAGTTGTTCTGAATGACTTGAATTGTTGTCACACACGTGCATGCAGCACTAATAGCAGCAGAGTTACTGGTTAATTTCGCTGCAATTACTGTCCAATTGCCGAGTGTTGTTCATCGTGCCACGTGGCAATGTTTCCTGGCAGGCACCTCCTCCAGTATTTAGTAGCCTGATGAATGATCGAATGAAACCGGGAGAGTGTAGGAACGTTGCTGTTCGTCCGGATTTCTCTGTTCATTGGCGCTCGTGTTCATACGAGTAAATGCGCATTTAGACGCTGTCAACGACTTATTGTAGCATTTTTTTGACTCTGGATTTAATAATCGTGGCTGAAAAAAGTTGCGTGGATGAAAGGTAACACCTTGCCCATTATATTCGCAGATATCGGTGTACCTCTGCGTTCGTCTGCCATCAGCACTGTGGCTGCTTTTTCAGCTAATGTTTGTATTTCTAATGGTTACACACTTATTTAACTCAATATGAAATCTTATGCATTCAAGGTCGCTTGGTATTTTTATTTTATATCAGAATGACCGGTTTCGACAGTGCTTTGCTGTTACAATTGGATCTTTGGAATTTTTTATGAACATGCGTGCATTCCACCAACACAATAACAGCACGTTCCAGTCACAGCCAATTACTTTATTTTTATTTATTTATTTATGCATTTATTTTACCTGGCAAGATTAGAGCCTTCAGACCCTCTCTTACACCTAACCAGGCATATTCAGATTGAACATTAAGTTTCTACAGAACATTAAGGACATATAACGTGTTATACAGTATTAATGTTAAAGAAAAGTAAATTGAGATTACAACGGTAATACAATGATAATTATAACAATCAAGAATAATAATAGTAGTAATGACTATGTATATGAAAGTTAACTTATTTTTCTTTTATGAATGTCACTCCTATTGCTAGTTGGGAATTTTCTCGTTATTTTCTTGCAGCTTGTGAGTTATTCTCATCGAGCAGAGACATAAGACGATAGAATGGGGTGAAAGAGATATAGAAGAGGTAGACAGGTTAGAGGAAGAGAAATTGAATGGTAATGTTCGAAGCTATGATAGAGAGGAGAAAGAAAGAGATGAGAAGGCACAACAATGGTGGCTATACCGTCCCTAATACGTTGAGTGGTTCTGGATAAGACGCAGATCACAAGGGAGGGCTTTCCATAGTCGTATGGCTGAGATGGAGAATGACTCGGAGAAAAATTTTGTGTTATGTAAAGTTACAGCCAAGATGCTAGACGTATCCGATCTGGTATTGCGGTTGTGAGATATAAGTATGACCTGGGATTTCTTGGGGTTTAGTTTCAGACCTATGTTCTGTGCCCATCAAGAAACAGACCAAAGATCTGCGTTCATACTCGCTACTGCGTCAGCAATGCTCTTGGGGCTTGCACTTCTGTACAGCTGGATGTCGTCGGCATATAGATGGTTGTTGCAGGAATGAATCACTGAAGAAATATCATTAATGTACAGTGAGAAGAGTAATGGACCAAGGACGGAGCCTTGGGGAACTCCAGAGCGCACGTTTTTCCATGATGACTTTTCCGACCCATAAATGACTTGTTGACTTCTGTTTATGAGGTAGCTGTCGAACCAGTGTGTTGCGCTGTTTGAAAAATTCAGCTGTTTCATTTTAATAAGTAATATATCAAAGTCAACTGTATTAAAACCTTGCTAAAGTCAAGCAGTGTTGAGGTGGTAGCTTCACGCCTGTCCATAGCATGTTTAATGTCATCGTTACTTTGATTATTGCAGTTGATGTACTATGGTGCTTTTGAAAGCCTGACTGATATTTGTCATGGATGTTATGAGTTTTGAGGCAATCCGTCAGCTGTTCATGGACGATGTATTCTAGGGCTTTAGATACTGCAGATAGTATGCTGATCGGCACGTAGTCACCTGGCGAGTTAGGGTTGTCATTCTTGGGTATAGGTTGAATTAAAATTTGCTACCACTCAATAGGATATGTACTACTGACAAGAGACAGGTTGAAGATGTCTGTGATAACTGGAATAACAGTGTCTACGACGTTCTTAATCATTCCAATGCCCACTCCATCATTTCCTACTGCCTCGGAAGAGATTCTCATAATTGCCTTGTGTACTGTGCCGGTAGTGACATGTTTTAGGAAAAACTTGTCTCCCGAGAGATTGATATCTTGGGGCTGGTAATTTGCCGCTGCGTGGCAGTTTACAGCTGTTGAGAAGAAATCGTTTAATTCTTCTGCAGACGGTTGATAAACAGCGTTATATCTTCGCTTCCCTATACCGAAACTGCGCAGCTTTTTCCACAGTACAGCAGGTTTTGATGTGCCGCATACGACAGAGCGGGCATGTCTGGTTTTGGCATTCCTCACGCTTTGCTTGGTTCTGTTTCGGAGTTTCCTATAAGCTCCGTACGCTTGAAGGCCCTATGTACAGCATCACGTTTATTCATTGACTGGCGTAATGCAGGGGTGAGCCACGGAGCGGGAGCTCTCTGTACCTTGACAGTGCATTGAGGAGCATGATTATCATACAGTGCAATAATTTTGCGTCATAATTCCCGAATTTTTCCGTCTAAAGTCGGTTCTTTGCTTTTATCATGCCAAGGGATGTCTGACTAATCCTTTTGAAGAGCGTCATGGTTAACATTTTTTAGGTTTCTGTAGGTTACCAGGTGAGATTTTTCTTTGGTAGTATGCATTGAGTAATTTAAGAATATCACGTCATGAGCAGAGAGTCCCGGAGCGGATGTCTGATTGTCGCGAATTATTTTATCTGGTCGCTTTGTTGCTATTATGTCTACCAGTGTATGGCTGTGTAGCGTGTAACGAGTTAGCTCCAGCGGTGTTAAACTCATATCATTGGAGTGGAACAGTCTCCTTAGTTTTTTTGCATATTTTAACAGTAAGTCTATGTTTGTGTCGCTCATAACGATTATATGTTCATACTGTGACACGAGCGAGGGCAGGGCAGACTAAAGGAGGACATGGCACCGACGTCTGAAGGTTTATAGATTACTCCAATTAGTAGTTTCTGATTTGATGTATTTATTTCGAAAAGCAAGAACTCTGTTACTCCTTCACCCTTTGCATCCGATGTGCATAGTACAGTAGGTGTCAGATCAGAGCGAACATAGGCACCCACACCACCCCCGCGTCGTGTTTCACGAGAGAGTAACAAGTGATTCGGATAGCGTCGGAAGAAATGTTTGGTTTCAACAAAGTTTCAGAGACAAGGATGATATGGAACAGCGATTGGCAGAACAGGTCACAGAACTCGTCGAAGTTACCCGTTAGCGACTGAACGATTGCGTGGGCCACAAAGAGCCCGTCGCCGGAACCGGTCCGTTCCATTGTGGTCGCCTGTAGGACCGAGCGTGCTCCGTTTACGTGCTGGCTGGAAGAAGGACAAAAGCTGGTTTTCGCGGGGGAAGACATATTTCGAGGTGTGCCCAAGGTCGCCGCTGACTCAAGCGTCTTTGGGCTAAAGGTGAAAGACAAGCTGGACATATCAGAGTAGGGAGCGAAAGGAAAGATGGAAAGTGGCAGTAGTGCTTACGGAAAAGATAATAGTAGTAGTAGTGGTAGTGGCGAGGTTGATAATATGAAAATAACAGATTTAGAAAGGCGGTTTTGAGGAGATTCCTGTTAATGGAGAATGTTAATTCCCGTTTCATTGGCAATATGAATATACATGAGCACTTATGATAGACAATATTTATGTGAAACAATTGACTTATTTTAAATAGAGTACTTATAGAAATAGCGAAATAACGAAGCAATATTTACGTTAAAAATGAAAAGAAAGAATAAAAATTAACTTATATTAGACAGAGTAAATATGAGACTTTGTGTCTCGTGAGATTTCGCTCAGTCTTTCAGTTCGAACATGTTCGTCACCGTTTTCCTCCCTCCTTCTGCCTTGACTACGATCCTGCCATCCTGTGTCCATACATTTTGAAGGCCGAACTGTATGATCGCAGCGTTGAAAACTTTTAGTCTTTTGGCTGTCACATCTTCCCTCAGGGTAACCCCACTCTTGGCGAGTTTTCTTTTCTGAGCAAACACTTCACCTCGTTTGCGGTATGACACAAATTTAATTATTATGGGCGTGGGTTTCATGGCACCTGGTATCCTACGCCCAACACGGTGGCTTTTGTCAATGTCGGCCACGCCGATCTGCACGCCAAGTTTCTCACGCACGAGGCTAATGGCCAGGTCGCCGGTGTTTTCACGATCGTTTTCAGCTACCCCGAACAAGCGCATGCTGTTCCTTCACTGATACTGCTCAATTTCATCGGTGGCTGCAGACAGTTTAGCTTCTAGGTCGGCGGCTTTTTTCTCTTGTGCGGCCAGGGACTCCCTAAGAGACTGGATTTCGGTGCTGTTGTGCCCAACAGACTCTTGCAGTTTGTCCATGACTGCGGCCGTCACAGAGTCCGAGATGGATTGGACGATTACGTCTAGCGTGTCTTTGCTGTGCAGCGCCGCACTCACCTGGGACCGGACGAGCTCCCCGATGTCGGGAAGCGGGGCCTCACCTGACGCCAGAGACCGGGCGCCCGCGCTGCCTGCGCCCCTGTAGCCTCGCCTGCTGCCGCTTACTCGTGCTCTTCCCATTTTTCACTCACTTATCACTTATCACTTGTGGTAATCAATGGAGAACAATACACAACGGCAAGTAACACTTGTTTAGTCGGATACACACGTTGTGGACTGCCGCACTTCTCTGTAACACCTTCAATGAGCGGAAAAACTCGCGAGCCGAAGAAACGCGCGTCACTCAGTGGCCCAAATTATAGATAATCGCGATCTTTGATTTCTTGTGCCCGTGTTTGCTGTGTTTTGCATTGCAATTGTTTCTCTTTTACAGTTTACCAACTGTAACCATAGAGAACTTATTTACATCGAAAATTTACCACTGAGAACGTTGTGGTTAACATTATTTCAGTCTATGTCTGGAGCGCGCGCGCGCGCGCGCGTGTGTGTGTGTGTGTGTGTGTGTGTGTGTGTGTGTGTGTGTGTGTGTGTGGGCTAGGGCATTCTGACAGTTTTTTGAGGTTCTAGAACTTTCTCTGCAACTATGTATTTCTGTACTTGGTAGTTTTCCTCAATTACTTGTTTCTTTCGTAGGCCCTTGCTGCATTGGAGAATTTTTAGATCAGTTTTGCTGTTTGTTCGTTTGCGTTTCAAACCCGTGAGCTCTAACATCAAGATGAATATAATAAATATTTTGGAGCCGTACAAGGCATTTCTGGGCAAGCTCTACAAAAAATTACAAAATACCTTACCACAGTTACAACGAACTATTCTAAACGCAGAATTCAACATAAACTGCCTTTTGCTCAATGTAATTTATTCATGTAAATACGAACAGTATGACACCTTGAACTCAGAATGTCAAGCACAGAGCCAAAATTGGCTGGTTGAATTTGGGTATTGGATGCTTACATACAAAGAAGCAGGAACTCATTGTCAAACTACTCACAATTCATTTGGAGTTAGGAAACCATATTAATATCTCTGAAATAATAATTACATCATGAAAATAGTCTAACAAAGTACACTAGCACTAGTAAAACTAAAATGGAATATACAAAAAAATATAAACATAATTTTGAAATATAACATATGCCTTAAATGTGAAGCAGAAGGCAAATAACGAAACATTCTATAATCGTCAGGTCAACCTTGCTGACACACATTTCATTAACCTAGACGTAAATCTGCTGGAAAGATGAAGACAATACAGTGTCAACATTCACTAAACACAGGAATGTGGAGAATTTTATCACAGAAATGAATATGCGACTCAACAATAAGAAAGATCTGACTGGAAGATTAGCTGCAGCAGAAATGTTATTCATAATAAAAGAAAACAAAAAGGAAATACAGGTAGAAACAATAAATGTGGTAGAGAAACATCTTGAAAAGTAATGAAGAAACTTAGAAACAACAGGGCTAGCATCAGCAAAGCAGACAAAAGAAACATGAAGGCAGTAATAAAACAGTAAAATTTCCACACAGCAAAGCATATTAAGGCTAACTGGTGACCCAGAGCAAAGACACAGACACTTTTAAAAACGTGTTAAAATTTCTAAAACATAAGAACGCCTAGGAAACCGTACTAAAAACACCACCAAAAACTCACTATGGCGGTACTCTGACATTCGCAGTTGTAGGGGTGTACCTATAGATCACATAGGAGGAGGAATACATACATACTTTCAGGAATGTTACGCTTATAGGAGCAACAGAAGCACAACTTCGAAAGCTCATACAAAAGGTGAAACTCATCAACGTGCCCATAACAGCAACATTGATATAATTTGCTGCCATGCCCATGTATGCCAATATCCCCTCTACAGAAGCCATCAACGTCATCGAACAGCGATAATAACAACAAAATTTTGTCCATTAGATGCACATTGCCACCGATAACGACATCTACAATGATACTGATTCGACTGAATGGTGGAAGACATTAGATTCAGTTCCGTGTTTTCTTTTGGTGAAACTATATGGACTTACAAAACGACCGACCAGGTTTGTAACTGGATTCAAACCGTCCTAACAGACATAACTCAACCCCCCTTCTCAACAGGATTAAATCGAAAGACATTAAAATATATTGAAGTTCCATAGGGACTTTATAGTTCATAGTACATATAAACGACCTAGTATAGCGGTTCCCAAACTTTTTCGATTCGGGAACTCCTTCTGCAATGGTCTGAAGTGCGTGAAACACTGATTTTTACATATACATAAAAATGCATTCCAGGCAATAGGTTTAATAACCTTAACTTACTCCTTAACGGTTGAGGCCTGAATTTACTCTAATTACGGGTTAAAAGTTACCTAACGTGCAATCCTAGCTGGAATAATAAATAAAGTTTTCACTGTAATTGTGGTGTCACCACCAGACACCACACTTGCTAGGTGGTAGCCTTTAAATCGGCCGCGGTCCGTTAGTATACGTCGGACCCGCGTGTCGCCACTATCAGTGATTGCAGATGGAGCGCCGCCACATGGCAGGTCTAGAGAGACTTCCTAGCACTCGCCCCAGTTGTACAGCCCACTTTGCTAGCGACGGTTCACTAACTACATACGCTCTCATTAGCCGAGACGTCAGTTTAGCATAGCCTTCAGCTACGTCATTTGCTACGACATAGCAAGGTGCCATATTCAGTAATTAGAATATATTCTGAACTGATAACATTGTGAATCAAGTACCTTCAAGAGCGACGTTCATCATTAATGGATTAATGTTAAGTATCTAACTAATTACGTCCGCTTTCTGAATTCTAATTCCTTGTCATGTTCCAGACCTCACGTCAGTATAGTTCTTCCCTCCTCACGCCAACCTGCGTGAGTTAAAACGCGTGCATTTCGGCCTCCTCTACTAACACGGTGTTGGCTCTTGTGCCAACCCAACAGTAATTACTCACTTCTTTCTCGAAATTTAGTGGAACAGAGCTTTGAAGTCAGGATCCACAGAAGTACTATAAAATCTCAATTCACTTTCAGTACAAAGCCTGTATCTGTATTATTTTTTAAATGGGCATTTGAAGAAAACGACTTTCCACACAGATATGTGAATGAAAACGGCAATAAAGCCGTTATGTCGCCAATACTGGGAACTCCTTGAAACGTAACGAAAACCAATTAATGACAAAGATTTATAACTTTTTTTAACTGAATATCAGTAGAAATGTCAAAAATCTGCTCTTTTTCATTTACTCTTCATCTGGATTCTATAATTGGTGACTCTCCAAAGGGACTGCGAATCCAATTGTTATTATTCGACATAACAGGGAATATTCTCTGAAGGTTCCTCAAAGACCCTTAAATTGAATTTTCATGGAAGTATTCGCTGGTTAACTTAAATATATCTCCTCTTGTAGTTCTCTCTTTTTAGGGTCTGCAAGAAAAGTAGCTCCTCTTCTACACACACCCCATTAATATAACGGACGAAAATAACAAACTGGCAAAACCATACTCTCCAAGTATGTACTGTACTACATCATTTATACACGACCGCACTAAAGCTTGAGTTTCTGAATGAGGTTTTGCAATTTTAGCAATAAAGCAGCTAACGCGATGAGATGCTAGAACAACATTGTCATTGTCATTGTTTCCAGCGGATAAAAAAGTAATTAAATCAATTTTCCAGTCGTTAGCTTTCGTGCAATACATAAATAAATAAATAAATAAATCAGCTGGTTTATTTACGGGGGCAGGATGTTTGGTACAGAAAGATTCGTGCTAGTGTTAGCAATAATGTCTTTACAGGAAACAAAATATGGTCTTGAACAGTCTTCATCACTATATACGAAAAACCAAGACTAATGTAAATATCAGCGTAGTCTCTTTTCTTTACACTCGGTTCACTTTTGTTAGACTGAAACATTTCACTAGATACAGAATAACCATTGACGCAATATTGACCTGCGATTTTGTTAAGCCCTGTTTCACTTTCAGACTTTCACTTTTCAACCATTTATCCATTTTGACGTGTACAGATAAGATTCTGATACTCACTTTACAACTTACTACATTTGCCACAAGGAAAGAAGAAGTAAGCTATTGTTGAAAATCAAATGCCCGAACGCTATTTAAGCGTTCCTTAGTGTGTACGTGTTAGTGTTGTTAGTATCGTTAGAGCACACAGAAGGTGGCAGAATAAATTTCCATTTCAGTGGAATCAAATGCATTTCTAACGTTGGTATACAACTGTAAACCAGGCATTCGCAGTAAATATTAATTTATTGTGGAAATAATGTGGTAAAAATTCCGATGTTACACATATTTAGCAAGTGGTATTATGGACCTAGCTGAATTTCAAAATACTGATAGTAATTATTATTATTTTTATTATTATTCTATCATGACTGCCACAGGAGCTGAGGAAACAGCAGTAGGCAGAACCTGGGAACCTGCAAATATGGTCAAGAGTTTTGGTGAAATATTTTGCGAACCTCTTTGGTGTTCACGAACCACAGGTTGGGAAACCATGGTCTAGTGTATACTGCCGTAAGATCCAGGAGGCTGTTGCCTAACAATATGCTGTTGCCTGTAGGAAGGTTGCAGTCCGCCTCCGCAGCTGCGTGGTTAGCTCCCATATGGAGGACTTGGGTTCGATTCCAGATATGTGCAACGAATTTACATAGGTCAGAGGACTGTTCTCAGTTTCTTGATGCCAACTGAGGAGATACATCACTGATTATCTGCAAATCTACCTTCTGGAAAGCCGGAGAACCAGCCGGAAGAGAGATAGATATGCCGGCCACGTGCCCTTCCGTACCACACGGCAAACTAGGGAATGACAGGAGGGCAGGTCAGCATCCGTTGAACTCTCATTGCCTGGACGAGGAGCTTATGTGGGAAGGCTGCAACTAGGGAAGACTGAAGGGGAATGCAGCACGACTATGCTGAGAGTAAGGGACTATTTCACGGGCTGAACAGACACAAATGTGACGTATTTCGGATAAAATAGCTAACAGATGTGTTATTGTTCCATTAGCCTATCAGCGGTAGGACAAGAGATATGGTAACAACCGTATAATGCAGAGAAAACCGAGCTGGATGGCCACATAAGCTACTTACAGAGAGAGCAGATGCCAGATTTATTGAAAGAACCTTGTCGAAATGTGATTCATCCACGAAATAAACTGCTTAAAATTCGGTGGTTTCTCAGATTAACGTACATTGTTCAGTCTGGCACCCCCATCGGATGGGATTAACCCTTTCGCTGCTACAGATTTGCTGTTTACGTTCCGTGCTGAGGCGGCTTTTGTTACGGCTGTTCTGCTCGCGAAATGCTGGCGCCTGTGCTGAGAGACAACGCTCCGGCCGATATGAAATACAAATCATCCGATTTTTCCAAAACTGTTACGTGAAATAATTTGATTTTTGCACATCTTGCAGTCTGACATCTTTTGTGAATAAAAGACTGAATTTCTTTACGTTGTATGCCTTCGTTGCTGTGCTGCCTCAAAGAAAGTAAATCACTGCATGATATTTTAAAGCGTTTACAGAGGTAAAGATAAATTGTGTAAACTTCCAAATGGTTGATTTTAGCTCATACATTGCAGATAAGATACAGAATTTTTATTTAAAATTGAGAGCAAAAGAATATTTGCTCTCGAGTTATTGAGTTTTATATTCGAAGAACGGTCACGGGCGACATCCACATTCAGGTCGTTGCGCATCGCTAATCATGTGGTCGTAACAATAGTCGTAACTCAACATCTCCAAACCAAGCATTTTGAAAATACTTGTACGCATTGAGGCACATATGTATGTTGTAATGTAAATATTCGAAACTGTTCCATCGACCAATATAATGAAGTAACTCGTTTGCAGGAGTGAGATGTCGGCAGTTTGGCAGTACAGGACACATTCAGACGTCCATAGCACTGAAGGAAAATCCAAGAGGCGCTCTTATACGTCCAAAACACCTGGGGAACGGTGTAGCAGAACATATACACACGCCCATAGCAGCGAAAGGATTAACAGAGAATTCGCTACGAAGAGTTGCACGTTTCATGTCAGATTTATATAATGAGCGAAATCCCGTTCAGATGTGTTCACAGCAGTCTAGTGGCAGGAGCTACAAGAGTCGTACTATGTATCACATAAAGGCCGTTGGGGAGAGAGCACCATGGGAGATATACAGGGCAAATCTGTGAGAGTTTGACTACTTTTCTTCTTCAGCATAAAATTTGAGTGCTTTGTTTTAACTTTTTTAGAATTCTGGCAGCATTTTCACTTAGAGTGTCATATCAGATTAAGCACAATACATTATACAGGCAGTGCCACTTCAAAACGGTGCCACTTAAAACACAAGAGGTACGACACACTTAAAATACAAACATCAAAAAAAGTTTTGTATCACCTCGGTTCCGAGAGTTTCGGAATCTGTACAGTAAATTGGAATAGAGATCAACATAAACATCATTTTCGCCCCTTTTGTTGCTCATGTAAACCACACATTGCATGTTGTACAACCATACAGTGAGACCTTCAGAGGTGCTGCTAGCCACTGCTGTACACATCGGTACCTCTAATACTCAGTAGCAAGTGCTCTTGCATTGATGCATGCCTGTATTTGTCGTGCCATATTAACCACAAGTAGATTAAGGCACTGTAGGTCCAGATTGTCCCGCTCCTCAATGGTGATTCGGCGTAGATCCTTCAAAGTGGCTGGCTGGTCACGTCATCCATAAACAGCCATTTTCAATCTATCCCACACATTTTCGATAGGGTTCACCTCCGGAGAACATGCTGGCCACTCTAGTCGAGCTATGTCGTTATCCTGAAGAAACTCATTCACAAGATGTGCACGATGGGGGCGGGAAATTGTCGTCCATGAAGACGAATGACTCGCCAATATGATGCCGATATGGTTACACTATCGGTCAGAGGTATGGCATTCACGTAACGTACAGCCGTTACGGTGCCTTCCATGACCACCAGCGGCGTACGTCGGCTCCACATAATACCACCCCAAAACAGCAGTAAGCCTCCACCTTGCTGCACTCGATGGACAGTGTGTCTAAGGCGTTCAGCCCTACCGGGTTTCCTCCAAACACTGATTGAAGGCATATGCGACTCTCATCGGTGAAGATAACGTGATGCCAATCCTGAGTGGTGAGCTGTATATTCGGCATGTTTTTGGGCTGATCTGAACCGAGCATGGCGTCCTCGTTGCAAAGATAGACGTCGCCTTGGACGTCGGGAATGAAGTTGCGCATCGTGCAGCCAATTCCACACAGTTTGAGTGGTAACACGATGTTCCGTGGCTGAACGAAATGCATTATTCAACATGGTGGCGCTGCTGTCAGGTTGCCTCCGAGCCATAATCCGTAGGTAGCGGTCATCCACTGCAGTAGTAGCCCACGGGCGGCCTGAGCGAGACATGTCATCGACAGTTCCTGTCTCTCTGTATCTCCTCCATGTCCGAACAACATCGCTTTGGTTCACTCCGAGACGCCTGAATACTTCCCTTGTTGACAGCACTTCCTGGCACAAAGTAACAACGCGGACGTGATCGAACCTCGGTGTTCATCATCTAGGCATGGTTGAACTACAGACAACACGAGCCGTGTACCTCCTTCCTGGTGGAATGACTGGAACTGATCGGCTGTCTGACCCACTCCGTCTAATAGGTGCAACTGATGCATGGTTCTTTGCATCTTTGGGTGGGTTTAGTGACATTTCTGAACAATCAAAGGAATTGTGTCTGTGATACAATATCCACAGTCAACGTCTATCTTCAGCAGTTGTGGGAACCGGGATGACGCAAAACCTATTTTGATGAGTAATAGTAATCCATCTCAACTGTAGATGTATTGGAGAAATAGATTAGTGTACTAGGAGAAGAATCCCGTGTAAATATTGCTATTCATCAAGAATAGACTCAATTAAAAATCATATATTTTATTTGGAATATGTTGTAAAATGATGCTGTTGAATATTTAGTGCGAAAAATTTATCAGATCGTTATATATCTCAAATAAACATAGGCTTTTCTAATGAAATGTTGGTTCTTTTCAGCTTGAGCTTTACCGTAGCAATAACTCTTATTTACCAAATGTTGAAAAACATTGTGACCGTATTGAACAGGAATCATGCTGAATCCAACCACCATTTTCGTTAGTTACGTGATTAGGTCCAACACGAACAAGGTATTCAAGTTTATTCCATTCAGCAAAGCAACCTGCGTAGTCCTCTGTACAGTCTTCAGTTTCGTAGGTTTCAACGCCTGATCAACACGGTAAGTAATTTTTAGTATTTTCCTGTTATAGCTTCTTCGGTCTGTTTTCTTCTACGAGTCGGAGCGTGGAATGTCAGAGCCTTGAAAGTGGTAGGGCAGCTAGAAAATCTTTTGCTTTCGTGATTTTTTGTTTTTTATCCTGTGTCCTCTCTTTTCTCTTACCTCTGTTCCTACCCGGTGCCATATTTTCAGTCAAGTTGGATGCATGAGCTGTAAGCTGGTTGTGCGATGAGTATTGCACTTGTCAACACTTGCAGTCTACGGAATTGTGTGGATGATGTTTTACCAGAAGTTACATGGTATATTTCCAGACTCACACATTCTACACACCCAAGTAAATAGCTGTTTTGTTGCCACTTCCCTTAATGATGTTAGATATTTTGGTGGAATGTTATCGTTCTCTTCTGCCATATTTGATCTTTAGTATTACAAAGGTCCTTTAAATTCTGATTCTAATACTGGATCTCTTCTACATCGACTCCAGTTTCTTCTTCCATCACGTCAGGCACGTATTCCCCCTCATAGAGGCCTTCAGTGTACTCTTTCTACTTATCCACTCTCTTCTCTACCTTTAACAATAAAATTACTTTTGCATTCTTAATGTTATCACCGTGCTTTTAATTTCACCGAAGGTTGGTTTGGCTTTCCTATATGCTCAGTCAGCCCTTTCGATGATCACTTCTTTTTCGATCTCTTCACATTTTTCATGCAGCTATTTGATCTTACCTTCCCTGCACCTCTCATTTATTTCATTTCTCAGCGACTCTTATTTCTGCATTGCTGAATTTCTCGTAACATTATTTTACTTCCTGCTTTCAGCTATCAACTGAAGTATTTCTTCTGTTACCTATGATTTCCTGCAGTTACCTTCTTTGTGCCTATGTTTTTCGTTCCAGCTTACGTGATATTCTTTATTACTGTATTTGTAGCCTTAGAGAACTTCAAGCGTATCATGTCATTCCTCACTGCTTCAGGATCTCAATTCGTTGCCAAATAATTCTTGCGGACTAATCTCTTAAACTTCAGCCTATCACTTCAGCCTATCACTACTACGTTGTGTTCTTAGTCTATGCCTGCTACTTGGTACGCCTTACATTCCAGAATCTGATTTCGGAATCTCTATATGACCATGATGTAATCTAACTGAAATCTTCCCATATCACTTGGACTTTTCCAAGAATAGCTCCTCCTCTTGTGACTCTTGAACAGCGTATTCGCTCTTACTACCTGAAATTTATTACAGAATGTTAGTCTTTCTCCTCTCTCACTCCTTGTCCCTAGCCCATATTCTCCTGTAAAATTTTCTTCCACTCCTTCCCCTACAACTGTATTCCAGTCCCCCATGATTATTAGATTTTCCTCTCCCATTGAGTATTCTATTACCCTTTCAATATCCTCATATACTTTCTCTATCTATTCATCTTCAGCTTGCGACGTCGTAATGTATACCTGAAATATCGTTAGTGTAGGTTTGCTGTTGATTCTGATTAGAATAACCCTATCACTGAACTGTTCACAGTAACACACGCTCTGCCCTACCTTCCTACTCCTAATATACCAATTTTTGCTGCTGTTG
Source organism: Schistocerca gregaria (assembly GCF_023897955.1). Taxonomy (NCBI): domain Eukaryota; kingdom Metazoa; phylum Arthropoda; class Insecta; order Orthoptera; family Acrididae; genus Schistocerca; species Schistocerca gregaria. The sequence goes on from NC_064920.1 coordinate 1,163,690,599, forward strand.
ATATTGCCATGTACTCGTCTGACCAGAAACCCTTGTTTTCTCCATTTCATTTCACTGACCCCTACTATATCTAGATTTTGTCTTTGCTTCTCTCTCTTCAGATTTTCTAGCGGTCCTACCACTTTCAAGGCTCTTACATTCCACGCTCCGACTCGTAGAACTTTATCCTTTCGTTGACTATTCAATCTTTTTCACCTCTCCTTGGCAGTCCCCTCTCGGAGATCCGAATTGGGGACTGTTCCGGAACTTTTTGGCTATGGAGAGATTATCGTGACAGTGCTACAATTACAGGCCACGTGTCCTGTGGATACAAGTTTGGGTGGTGGTGGTGATTTTCGTTACCTTCTGTATCCTCATGCCGTTAGTCACTGCTGGTTCTTCCGCCTTTAGCGGTAGTATCCTACCCCGAGGGCAGGCGAGTGCCCGGCATCTCTGTGTGCTCCTTCGCCCTCCTTGACAAGGCCGTTGGCAGAATAAGGTGTGATTTCGTATGCAGGAAATTTTCTGCCGCCACTGCGTTTCAATCCCGGATATCAGGCCTTTTTGATTATGAATTAAAGGTTGGCACAGGAGAGATATTCGTGGCGAGCTGTATCAAACCATTTAGGAGACTGATGAGTCAAAAAAGAAAAGAAAACGTTATACGAAGCTGAACTGCGAATTTGGTGTTTTTATACCATTTCGTACGTGATATGAATAAAAACTGTTTCAAAGCACCAGCATATTAAGACTTTCTTGAAAAGGCACCTTTTCAGGCACTATTTGCTTTAATAAAATGACAGGAAACCACATACAGTAGTTGAAGGCTTCTTGTATTTGATACTTTTTGTGTTGCAACTTGCGTGCTACGAAAGTATAGCGTTTCAATGTTACAGGACAATGTTGTACTGAAAGCGCGTAATTTTGGAACAATTTCTCATAGTTAAATATCAAATAATGCTCTTTGTAGTTGCAGCCTTCAGACATTGAATACCATATAATTTAGGCACAGTACACATGTAGAAGCTGTAGCCGAGCTGACAGCGTCATGAGGGCGAAGGTAACAGGTGTGCGTGGAGCCACTTGTATCACCTTTTCCCTCTTTTTTTCTGAAATCTTCTGGTAATTTTTATTAATTTAGTAGGTACATCACCTGCAATAGTAAATAATTTATTTGCCGCAATTCTTGTTGCATAGGCCAACAACCTGAATGCTTCCACAGTGGCCAGAAATCTTGACGTGACTGCCAGTTTATGACAGAGTAAACAAATGCTGTATACTTTAACTTTTTGCTATTATGAAAGTCTGTGTAAGAAATATATACATATTTCTTGAATTTATGGACGGCCTCCTGTTTGTGTTTTGCTGGTAAATTGTCCTTTCAATGATGAAGAGTAACTTCCAAAAAATTTCCTCTGCCTTAGCAATGAAATTACGAAATGAATCTCTATCTTTAAATGTATGTCATGAAGTGCATTACCTTAGAGTGACACCAGTCAATACAACACTGAAAATGTGGGTATTATGTATCCACAAACGTATGTAATACATTATACTTTAACCACATTCGGTTTCAATTAGAAAATATAACTGAGTTGACGAATAACTTCTACTATTTACTAGAATTGGACAAAAACATGGAACCACTAAGAGAAATTCGCGCTTCTACATAAATGCAGCTGCTGGCCAAGCATGCAGGTTACGTGACTGTATTTGAACACGAACAATACCTGTGTCAGTCGGTACTTAACGGTCACTGCTGGGTGTAGTAGCTCTTCCAAACAGCAGCCCATATGAGCAAACCAGTAGCGTGTTTGTAATTTTTGAGAACTTTTATAATGGAGAACACCGGGTTTTGTTAGTACCGTAAAATGAACATGAACAGTCTCGACCACAAGAAACGTTTACTCTCTGGTTACCGGTTTTGGTCAGTCACTGACCATTTTCAGAGCAAATACCATGCTGGTAGGAAGTGGCAGAAAACGGAACAGGAGTTACGAACTCCACGAACATCAATTGCCAGCGTAATCCTTGGAGCATATCCTGCACAAAGGCAGTGCGAGCATGAGCTATCCCAAGACCCCGGCTTTGGGATTTACCCGTTTCCAGCGATACGCTCATTCTCTCTGCATCTGGACTCGCTCATATTAGTGACCCAGCTGGATGGTTGGAATAACCCTGCACATCCTGAGGCTTGGGCCTGCTAGCGTTCAGCCATACAAGTTCATCTTACCTCGTATCAATATTGGGCGACCGACTATCAAGCCTAAATACGCGTAACGTTACGTGTGCGACGTCCTCAATATGTTGCAAGTGTCAGTGGTGTTCAGAACATTTCCCACTAGTTGAGAGTGCATTATATCGAACCCAAGTGACTTCGAACGAGGGAAAACTGGTTGTGGTCGTTCACCGGTATTTCTTCTAGGCGCGTCAGTCCGAAACCGCGCGACTGCTACGGTCGCAGGTTCGAATCCTGCCTCGGGAATGGATGTGTGTGACGTCCTTAGGTTAGTTTCAATTAGTTCTAAGTTGACTGGAATACTCTCTTTCAACTTCTGAAGGTGGCAGGGGTAAAGTACGGGGAGCGAAAGGCTATTTACAATTTGTACAGAAACCAGATGGCAGTCATAAGAGTCGAGGGGCATGAAAGGGAAGCAGTGGTTGGGAATGGAGTGAGACAGGGTTGTAGCCTCTCCCCGATGTTATTGAATCTGTATATGTAGCAAGCAGTAAAGGAAACAAAAGAAAAATTCGGGGTAGGTATTAAATTTCATGGAGAAGAAGTAAAAACTTTGATGTTCGCCAATGACATTGTAATTCTGTCAGAGAGAGCAAAGGACCTGGAAGAGCAGTTGAACGGAATGGACAGTGTCTTGAAAGGAGGTTATAAGATGAACATCAACAAAAGCAAAACGAGGATAATGGAATGTAGTCAAATTAAATCTGGTGATACTGAGGGAATTAGATTAGGAAATGAGACGCTTAAAGTAGTAAAGGAGTTCTGCTATTTAGGAAGTAAAATAACTGATGATGGTCAAAGTAGAGAGGATATAAAATTTAGACTGGCAATGGCAAGGAAAGCGTTTCTGAAGAAGAGAAATTTCTTAACATCAAGTATAGATTTATGTATCAGGAAGTCGTTTCTGAAAGTATTTGTATGGAGTGTAGCCATGTATGGAAGTGAAACATGGACGATAAATAGTTTGGACAAGAAGTGAATAGAAGCTTTCGAAATGTGGTGTTACAGAAGAATGCTGAAGATACGGTTGATAGATCACGTAACTAATGGGGAGGTATTGAATAGGATTGGGGGGAAGAGAAGTTTGTGGCACAACTTGACTAGAAGAAGGGATCGGTTGGTAGGACATGTTTTGAGGCATCAAGGGATCACAAATTTAGCATTGGAGGGCAGCGTGGAGGGAAAAAATCGTAGAGGGAGGCCAAGAGATGAATACACTAAGCAGATTCAGACGGATGTAGGTTGCAGTATGTACTGGGAGATGAAGAAGCTTGCACAAGATAGATTAGCATGGAGAGCTGCATCAAACCAGTCTCAGGACTGAAGACCACAACAACAACAACAGTTCTAAGTTCAATGGGACTATGACCTCAGATGTTGAGTCCCAAAGTGCTCAGAGCCATTTGACCCATCACCGGTATTTCAATAAACAAGTGTTTGACGTTTCAAGGAGCACCATTTCGAAGATTTATATTATCCACTAAGACAAAATGCGGACGAAAGTGTGTGTAGAGTGATTCTTACAGACAGGAGGATTAAGATAAAAAATACGAGGATGACAGCTGCAATAATCACTGCAGAACTGGAAGTCGCTCTCGAATACTGTGGTATTTCTTGGGCCTCATGGGTGCTCTGTATGATCGGATTGCTACCAAGGCCTGTGTGACCGCTTTGGCTGATCATGTCTACCAATTGCTACAATGTTTGTTCCCCAAAAAGGGCGACAGGGCCCTGTTCACTATCCTCGCATCGTCGAGGACTGCTTTTGTGAGCACGATGAGGAAGTTTTGCATCTACCCTGGCCACCAAAGTCAGCAGATATCAGTATTGTTGATCCTTTGTGATCTGCTTTGGTGAGAAGGCTGCTTCATAGCTACATAAGCTCGAAAAGGATACAAAATGTGTATTTATCCCTTGTGAGACGACTTAAAGCTTTTGACCGCCAATGGTTTTCCTCACTGTGTTACGCACGACTTGTCTTTCACATGTTTCCATGTATTTTTTCATCCCCTGTATCTCAGATCGTTGTTGTGCCCCTGTACAGCAATTCGCTGAAGTCGTCGACGAGTTCAGAATCTTCTTCGCAATTTTGTCCGCTCTTTTTCGACGATGACTAACAGATTTAAAGCAACTATTCTGGTGCGCTTCCACTTTTGTGCACAAAGAAACTGTGTGATTAGCATGTCAGATGCAGCCTACAACTGCACCTGGACAGCAATGCAGTCGCGATTCACTATGAGCAGCACGCTCCGTGAAATGGAGCAGGTCGTTTCCGATCTTGCAGGAACTCGTTGGGGACCACGCCCGGGTGTGCTTCGGGATGACAAACTCGTACCCTGTGATTAGCTTTGCGGAGAGCAAACTCTGCGATTATCATTAGCTGAACAGAAAATACAATATAGCGTGGGCCTTTGCGATTGTACTATAATAACCTGTTGTCAAGGAAAACTTGATGCCTCTCTTCGATAGTAAATCAGTTACCAGGTGGGAAATTCTGTTAGAAGAATTGAACTTCACTCAAATACTTATGCAATACAAATGGCTAGGTAAATCTTGCTACTTGTAATACTGTGACTCTAGACTATGAATCTCCTATTCTTTGCATCTGGTCTTGCGACCATGTCGAAGCTACTATGCAAGAAGGTTACACCACACTGGGACTGGGTACTGTCCAGGGATGTTTCGTGGCAAATAATTTGGTGTGAGTCTTATGACTTGCGTTTAACGAACGCAGTACCAATGCTTTCGGATACTACCACTTGTTCTGAGCTGTGTTTGATGCCAGGCTGAATGTGTTTCACTGTCCTAGTTTTCACTTATAATGAGCCTTGCAGGCGGCGCCACGCCGGATTAACTACGGTCCACCACGAACGATCACATTTGGGTTTAATGTTATCAAGTGTAATTTGTCTATTTCATGTGGTGCAGCTGTGCCGTATCAAAGCAAAAACAAAAAACGCAGTTGGCTGGTGTTGTGTAAATCATATTTTACAGCAACCAGCATATGGACTGGGCATCAGTGGTACGGCCAAACTTACTGTCAGCGTATACCGTATGAGTTGTGCATTTGCCATTTCTAAGTAGTTGTGCATACTGCATCTGAGCTATGGCTGCTGTGTTAATTACTGGAGGGCTGTTTTCATAGGTACGAATACTGAACGCTAATAGACATCTTTCATTTCAATCAAATATTTTTGATGTTGATACTGTAGTTGTATATCAGTTGTTGACTCGCTTTTTTAACTTGAGTTGTGCTTATAAAGTTAATGTCCTTAGGGAGTTGACGTTCTGAACGTCTGTGTAAGTTTAAGTCTCCGAGCAACGCGTATGGTTATACTAAAAAATAATGTATCTCATATATAATATTAAAGAGATTTGATTGGCCCATACGTCGGGATACTGTGTACAAGCATTGTTATTATTCTGTTTTGGTCAGGTTATAGCGAAGTCTGTTTTTCAGCTAAACTGAAGTATCCAGTTGTGTGTTGAGTTAAAATTGGTGTCGAAGAGGTGCTGTATGTAACAGATGGCCTCTTATCTGCAAATGAGTATATGCGGCCAAGAAGTGAAGGGTGCCAGTAACATTATTCATGAAACCTCTTAAGCCAGTTCTGTGTAATTTATGTATGAATATCTAGTTGCATTGGGTACTTATCACATACTCGTTGAAGAATTTGTAATATTAAGACAATAAATTTCCGATTTTATATTTGATTTTTGTGACTAACGTTGTAATTCCCCCATTACAGGATTCCAACCTTTAGCCAGGGCTGCTAGTCGGTGGGATGTCACCTGTAGGCCTCTTAACAAATCAGTTTTCCCTCTGTGTCTGCTTTCTAATATTCTACAATGTGATAACAGTACAGTTTTTATGTATGAGATAGAGAAATAGACCCCAGACCTGAATCAACGCAGGAGGTTTGAAGCAGCAGAGATGATACTACTAAGACCAATGGTAGGGTGCATACTTATAGAACGGAAAAAGAATAATGTAATTAGGAATGAATAGGGTATCAAAACGCACACTTCAAAAATAGAGCAGAGCATAAAATATTGTGTAAACATTCAAAGAATGTCAGATGAATGAATATCTAAAGTAATCTGCAAATACACACCTGAAGAGAGAAAAAAATTACGAGCGCCCTAAGTGACGTAGAAATATGAATTGCAGTCTTCTTGAAATTACAGCAGGTAAGGACACCCAAATCCATACCGGATATCACGATGAGGATAATAAATATTAGGAGGTTACTGTGCACGATGATCACCCAGTATATCTCTTCCACTACCGACTGTGTGAGCTATAAGGAAAGACGGATAGTATACAATATGTATAACAACCAAGAGGGAACAATAAGAGTGGGAAATGAAGGACGAAGTGTTCAGAAATAAGAACAGCGAGGATCTTAACTTCAGGACTCGTGATGACGACGTAGCCGCATTAAGGAATTTTACTACTTAGGCGCATTAAGGAATTTTACTACTTAGGCAACAAAAGGATCCGTCGCGCATGGAGCAAGGACGACATGAAAAGTAGACTAGCACTGGCAGAAAAGGCATTCCTGGACAAGAGAAGGCCAATGGAATCAAACATTGATCTTAATTGCAGGAAGAAATTTCCGATAATGTACGTTTGGAGCGCAACATTGTTTGTCAGTGGGACATGGAGTATGGGGAAACTGGAACAGAAGAGAATATAAGCAATTCAGATCTGGTGCTACAAAATAATGTTGAAAATTAAGTGGATTGATAAGGTAAGGAATGCGGAGTTTCTCTACTGAATCAGCGAGGAAAGAACAATATGGAAAACACTGACAAGAAAACTGGACAGGATAGAACAACATCTGTTAAGACATTTGGAACTGAGTTCCATGCTGCGACATCTATTAAGACATTAGGGGCGGATTTCCATGGCACTAGAAGGCGGTGTAGAGAGTAAAAACTGAATTTGAAGTACATTCAGCAAATAATTGACTACCTAGACTGCAAGTAGTATTCTGAGATCAAGAGTTTGGCATAGTAGAGGAATTCAAAGCAGGCCCCATCAAGCCTGTTAGAAAACTGATGACTCGAAGTACAGTAGTTTAAGTATAATAAATTATACAACATGGATTTTTGTCAGGCACATTTGTGACAAATAACAAAGAAAAAAGTTGTTAAACCATGTAAAATAAGTCAGACTGTGCAGTAGTTGCATCTTTTCATGCTTCATTCAGCGATGGTATGAAAGATTATAAGCAAATTACCACATTAAATGATGACTGCCTTCACTACTGTCTAAATTACCGTTTAATTAAGTATATTAGAAACCAAGTAATAATCTAGACATATAGTACTTGGTTGTATAAGGAGAAATATAAGGAATGTCGTACTCCATTCATTTGACACGCAACTGAGAAGAAGACTATGACATGGCACATTTACATTATTAAAAAGATATCATATACATAACTCATTGAATAAAATCTGTATAAATGAGTAGCATTCAGTGATTATAGGTAGGTCCTAAAATATCGTCTAGTAAATTGTTGGTAAAGATGCCAAGAAACATTCAACAATTACTAATTGTTAATGTTCTTTTGGTAATGTCACTCAGTCACTGTGATTGTGTAACTTCGAAGTTTTCGTGATAATCATAATAATAATATCACAGTACTAGTACACGCACTTCAATGCTATGAATATGTTGATGTGATTAGATCTGCTGTATGATAAAGCTCTGAATTTCTACCGAACTTATAAATATTTGTACGTAGCTATATTATGCCACCTTGCGAGCGACGCCATCTTAAGACCCACTCACACACAGACCATGATTTTAAGTGACTCATCGCCCTCCCCCAACTTCAGCGGCCTTGGGAAAACTACTGATTACCTGTCGCTGGGCTCTCGCATGCTGGCGACTGCTTGGCTTGCCGCAATGTGATTGCCCAGCTGACAATTATTTTTAGCTCGGCGGATAGCTCGCCACTGTATGCACTGTGCTAAACTCCCTTTGCCTCAGTTCCCAAATCCAGAATTTTCACTACATGTAATCACATGACTCGTGGAACACAGCCACCGTAAGTATATCTAACAAATTTTGGATACCATTTCTCTCAAAGGAACTGAACAATGGTAAAGATTGTGCCAGTGGGTGTACTAAGCCACCCAGTAGACCATAGTAATTGTGTAAAGCTCCAAATTTTATAAATACCTCTAAAATATTTAACAAGTAGATGTATCTGTTAGTTTACATTCTGAACAGTTACTAACTTAAACAACGTAATGACAGTTTCACCGCCATGTGTTGGCCTGCTACTGCACAAGTTTACAATAACCAAATTGCAGCCCACAGGCATATAAAGGAGAGACAAAGAATTAAATATTTATCCAACAAAATAACTGAGGACCAATAGCATACGCTTTACTCTGAGATGAAAAGAGGATGTCATAACAGGCAGCAAAAAACCATTAGTGGATTCACATCAAAAAAATAAAACCAGAAGAGTCATCATGCAGATCAAGTGTAGATGTGGGCTGTCTCTGACCTCAGGTAGGGAAACTCAGGGCCTGGCCCAATCAGCGTTTCACAAAACGTGATTCGTAAGTAGTACCACAAGAAACAAAGTTAAATATGACTTTCCCCATCCCCCCCCCCCCCCCCAAACGCCAAATACACTGACATTATACCTCAATTGACGTACTTACAGTAAGCTGCGAAGTTGTTATGCCAATTCGTGTATGTTAGGATGGGAGTTTCTGAATCATGTGGTTATGTGGACAGAAAGAAGAAAATATTGTGTTGTTCAACCCACGTGTGCAGACCTGGCCCCGTTATGTTACGGGACCGTTTCTAGACAAGTCGTGCACATTGGCAAGAATCTTTTTCCAAATGATTTAATCCAGATAGCAATCTCCCAGAAGGAAAAAGAAAATGCAGGACAGTAATCTTTCAGAAGGAAATAGAGGATGTAGGACAGTACTGTTTATAACAATCCGCGGAGTTACATTAATTCTGTAAATAAGGCCTATTCTAGAAATACATTAACGCCAGTTATAAAGCTTTCCGCTACCAGTTGTATGTAATCCACCAGGTCAGTTAACAAAAGAAGTAGCGATATCCGTCATAAGTTTGGGCACCTTCCGACACTTAAAAAATTATAAATAAAGGAATGAGGCTCTGTGAACAAGTATTCTTCGGACGTCGTGATTTGGAATATAAAATTTATTATTTATTCTGCAGTATTCATGTAGTGATTAGAAACAGACGCTAATTTCGTATATAATTCGATATACAAAAGGAATTCGTGATTTTTCCTTTCTATTTTCAGATTGTAAGACCATAAAAACAGAACTATATATAAAACGCATTTGCAATAGTCAGACGACCCGAAGGCAAGCGTTACAACCAATTTTTTTTCTTTTTTTTTCCTTTTTCATTTTTAGATCATGCAAGCATGTGCACTACAGCAACGATTTATAATTGGTCATTTACGACACTTTGTAAAGGGGTTCAAGGAACTCGTTTTCGTCAAGGAATAGATTCAAACGTATCAAGAAATCAGAGTAAAGGAGGAATTAGCTAAAGCAAGAAGGGATTTGGTCGAGAGACTAAAGAGTTTATCTAACTGTGGCCTTGAGCATACTTCACTTAGCATTAGAAGAGCAGTATACCAGTATGCCAAAATCCAAGTCATTGTGGTTCCGTGGGGGCAGGAAACGAAAGTGGTAGGTGAGAATTGGTTTCTTTTCTTATGAAAAAACACAAAGAATACATTTCATTGAGATAGTCTCATGCACTTTCGACAGCTTCAGCCATGGGATTAAACGAGAAATCTGTTACAGATTTTTAAGACGTCTTGAAATCGTACAAGAATTTCATTTGCGAAGTAAACCACAGAGGGTCGGCGTTGTGATTCAGCAGCTAGTGCCGTTAGATTTAATGCAACGTGAAAGACACTCATAAGATTTTCTTATTCTCTTGCTCGTTATGCGAGAACTATTACTCCTAGAAAAAATACGAACGCAATCTTTTTGTATGACATGTAGTTATATTTGGTAGTGGAATATGTTTTCGCTGGAAGCTACGACTTTCGAGATATTATGCAGAAACATACAAAAGTTACTTCAAACGCACCTCCACTGTCACACTCATCCCTCACCTCCCAGGATTTTTAGGATCTATTCCCGATAGTTAACCTTTTTTGGTCGGTGTTGATTTGTGCTGTTACGCCACCAGAATAGTCGTTAACATTATTAATTTAAACGTGCTACTGAGGGTAATGAAAGAAAAAAGACTTTTGTAAATCTTATAATTAAACTATTTTCACTGACAATTCTATCCAAACATAACTCTCACAAGCATTACAGTTTCATTGTCAGAGGGCCTGACGAATCCCACTATATAACTGTTTATTTTATGTTCATAAAGTTCACACAATTGTTTGGTAACATTTACGCAAACGTCAATTTTACAATATTTAAGTGTGCGATTAAGTCGGTGGCGTAATATCGTCAGCTAAGGAAGAAAAAAAATGTCGAATGTGGGAAACAATCCGGGAAGTGGCAATATTTTCTACAGTGGTAGCAGGGAGTGCCACCAACGTACGAAAATTCCGGAATGGTTGGGTCTGTGAGAGTGGGGATTTATCTGTACGTCACTTTTTTACGGTTCTCCCTTGAGTGGCTCAAGAACTACGGCCTCTAGCGAAAGGATTTCCCAGTACAGTATTTCCTACAAAAAGGTCTCATTCAGTTATTCTGTAGGATCACAAATTTTTGCATAGCGAGCGAGAGCGTACGATAATCCCGGATGATATATGAAGTCGTTGCGGGTTCCATAAAACCCATCGGCAGAAGCAACTGAACTACCCACTATAGTTTGATTAAAAGCTGGTTTCCCACGAATAATAGGCCTTTCAAGAGTATCTTTGCAACCACCACAAATGTGACACCACACTATTCCCCCCGATGTTCTGTTTAACTTATTTTGATGCCTTCCCTCTTCAGGGGAATGAGTTTTGACTACAAACATTGGCAGCGTCTTGGTGCGAAAATGTGACACTGTTTTCACCTGAGGGTGCTGTTTTAATGCAGCGAAACCGGTTGTGACAGTAAATAAATCGCCAATTACAGCTGCCTTGCGTTTCATTTCACTCCCGTTCATTATAAAGTTGAACAACTGTGACTGCCCGCACTGCAAAGTTCTGTTTTGTCTGTTCCAGAATATCTCTGGAACTCGTACAGCAATTTAACCATATTAGAGTCATATTTTGCTTACTATCTAGGAAAATGACCTGTCGGTGCAAGACAATCATGGTATCCTCACGGCTAGTGATTGTTTATGAAGAGTAAGATGTATAAAAATACTCGAAAAAGTTCGAAATTTGTGCTCAACGAATAGTGCAATCAAGGAAAACTTTTTTTTCTCGAGTGTCGAATCACAAAAAAAAATTATTTCTTCGTAGAAGTGGTGAGAAAACCAATAACATTGCATATAAACCAGTTTTCTGTTGAATCTGTGTTACAGTGGTGAATAAATTACTTTATAATTTGTTTACTGTGGTTATAATTTTAAAATTAATGTACATAAACGAAGTTTGTTCATGCACTGTGGACTGTAAGTTAGTGAAGCCTGAGTTTCTCCCGGGGTATAAAATGCTCTAAAAACTTCTGCAGCCAAGTCACCTGTCAAAAGATCAGCTGTTGTTCAGTATGTCACCTGGATGCATTCCATTTAACTGAACAGTAATAATTTGAATGCACAAACATGCTTCGGCACCTATGAGCCAAAGTTTTTATTGATGTTTATAAATGATAATGTGGCTTGACTGATCATCACTGGACAAAAATTAATCTTAAGAAAACGTTTATGCCTGTTGCGATTATCACATTCTAGGCAACGTTAGGCTATATAAGACTTACTTTAAGTTACTATCAAACTGGTCACAAACAACGAAATCACGTTACTGTGAGTTTGGTGCCGAATTAAGATATTATTCTATCTGTAAATATACTTTTGTTGCAGAAAAATATTTCACGATTGTATTTAGCTGTTAGGCCCACTAACAGTTATTCTAGTGGCACCTGTCCTCATCTGTGTGCTCACCCGTAGTAGAATTATACAAAGAAATATGGAACATGTTCTTGATGAAACTGTCATTGAAGTTACAATTTTTGAACTTGCAGAAAACTCATTCTTCATATTATACGTGTGCTGTTGATGAGATTTATTTCCTTTCCTTTCGTAAATACAAGATCGGGATGAACAAGCAAACGGTAAATCCCGAGTAAACAGCTCTCCACGGAAGAAAAGCTGACCCTTAGAGGCATCGATAGGTAGAAGAAGACAGTGATTCACCGTGTTGGTTCTTGGCTAACAGGCAGCGTTTCCTACGAGGGAGAGAGTTATCCGTCTTCACGAAAGTGGCAGCCAAGCCTATTCTGCGTATAGCGAAGTGGCAAAACGTCTCACTTGTCGCGCGCGACGATTTCTGCCCGAAGTTTGCACTGAGATAAGAGCCTCGCGGGGCAGTATCTCGGCCGTCAGAACTTCACAGCGCTGAGGGCAGTTTAAGCAGCGTCTGCAGCGCGCCCGTCGGCAGTGACAAGAAACAAGACTGATGGGCAGCCGCTATGACGCATGGGCCGTCTGACTGACGCTCCACCCGGCCGGTTAATCTGGCGACGGCGATGAGGTTAGCGAGGGGAATTGGGGGGGGGGGGGGAGTGCTCGTCTTGTCGCGTCTCCTAGCGACCGGGGCCACTCCAGCACTGCCCGGGGACAGCTGCAGCTGACAGGCCGGGGGTCCGAGACCGGCACGCCACTGACGGAACAGAGCCTGCTGCAGCTGGGACGTCGTGCCTCTCCTCCTTTCCCGACAGCACACGTGATTTGTTGACGGGAATCACGTGACCTTTCTTGTGCACAGATTTCGAGCACTACTACAGTGTAGGTATACTACAAGAACAATTTTTCCAATAAAATTCCTGTTCCAATAGAAAAGTGTCATCACCTTTAGCGGCGGAAAGAACCATAGTGTCAGTATCCTGACGAAGGTTCGTAGAGAAGACTTCTAAGAATCCTACGAAGGGTAGTCATGAAGTCTCAATTATGACACGAAAAAAATCATGCAGCGACTGAGTTTGATGATGGTGTTAATCCTTATGAAATTATCTATTGAAAAATATTCAGTGATGGTAAATTGTGGAAAGTATTTAATAAAAAAAAAGAGAAGAAGAAAAAAGAAAAGCATTTCTTCAACTTCCAATGCGGAGCACGAGCATATAGGTAGCTGACCAATAAGTTTCTGGTACGGAAAACTGAAAGAATTGCCAAGTGAAAAGTTTAAACCTGGCTCGCGGGCTGTAGCGAGGACGTTGATCCTTAACTAGAGCTATTTTTCATATGTATCAGTGCAAAGAACTAATCTTGGTCCTCCAACAAATATTTTATGCATTAATTTCGACAGCGACCTTGAGTACAGCTTCGGAATACGTCACAGAAGTTTCGAAGAAAGGGCGAAGAGAATGACTTGTTGGACACCTTGCGCGTAGATGTGTGCATTAATTCTCTTCTAAAATAGCTCCACTTTAAAAACCATTAGGAAGTGAAGATTAGATGGCTAGATCACATAAATAATGAGGAGGATTTGGGAGAAGAGGAGTTTGTGGCGCAACTTGACTAGAAGAAAGAATCGGTTGGCAGGTCACGTTCTGAGGCATCAAGGGATCACAAATTTAGTATCTGAGGGCAGCGTGGAGAGTAAAAATCGTAGAGGGAGACCAAGAGATGAATACACTAAGCAGATTCAGAAGGATGTAGGCTGCAGTACGTACTGGGAGAAGAAGAAACTTGCACAGGATAGAGTAGCGTGGAGAGCTGCATCAAACCAATCTCTGGACTGAAGACCACAACAACAACAGGAAGTGATTATGGAAATGCCTTTCACTAAATGGTATCGCCATCTGGGGAAAGAGAAAGAAATCACCAGACGTCATGCCACATAATTACGGGGAACTGATAGGCTAGAAAATCAGTTTGGTGACTTTGTCCCGTGTGTAAAGATGGGACATTGTTGTGGAACCGTTGAACAGGTCCTGCGACAGTTCACCTTTACCACCTATCATTAGTTCGTTTCCAGTTACCGGTAGTATTCTTATATAACTATCTGCCGTTTACAAACTTGATCTATTAGCACTACACTATCGCAGTTCAAAAAAAAAATTCTATACCCTCTCCCAATGGCGGTTGGGGTGATGGACGTTTTCAGTGGTGGTAAATCCACACAGCAAAATACTGAAGCAAGTAAATCAGAAATCGAAGTAGCTTTATTACGAGGAAAGGATAATTATCAGGAAACAAAATAACTGTATGAGATATAGTGAAGACAGAGACAGGTGGAGCCAAAAAGAAGAAGAACAGATAGCTCTAAAAGTAAACGAGACTTTGGTAACAAGTACATGTAGTGCTGCAAACCTCTTAAGTACTTCATTTCTGTTACTGACAGCTTGGAGTTATCAGGTTCAGTGCATAGTGCAATGGAGTGTGTAAGACCATTCTTCAAAAAGAACATCAGTAAAATGGAAATGACACGCCTCCCAAAGAAATAGCATCCACCATAATATCCTTAAAATCTAAGTATTCCAGTGGGTTTCATAATATATCAATGAAGTTAATCAAAGAGTGCTCATGTGAGTTAAATTCTGTCTTAAGTTATTTGTGTAATCAATCTCGTATCAGCGTAACATTTCCAGACTGGCTAAAATATGCTGAAGTTGAGCCTCTTTACAAGAAGGGGGATAAAGAGGTACCATCTAACTGTCGACCAATTTCACTTTCGACAGCTTTCTCAAAAACATTTGAAAAGGTTATGTTCAAGCGTCTCCTTAAGCATACGACTGCAAATAATATAATGTCCAGGTCACAGTTTGGATTTATTAAGGGTTCTGTTATAGAGAAAGCTATTTGCACTTACAGTGAGAATGTACTTAATTCATTAGACAATAAATTATTAAAAAAATGGTTCAAATGGCTCTGAGCGCTATGGGACTCAACTTCTGAGGTCATCAGTCCCCTAGAACTTAGAACTACTTAAACAAAACTAACCTAGGAACATCACACACATCCATGCCCGAGGCAAGATTCGAACCTACGACCATAGCGGTCTCACGGTTCCAGACTGTAGTGCCTAGAACCGCTCGGCCAAATAAATTAGAGGCTACTGGCATTTTCTGTGACCTGTCAAAAGTATTTGAATGTGTGAACCACAGCATTCTCTTAAGTAAATTAGTGAAGATTTTATTAGTAAATTAGAATATTATGGTGTCACCAGCAATGCTGTAAAATGGTGTGAGTCTTACCTATCTAACAGAAAACAAAGGGTGTCGTTGCTAAGTACCTGTGCAGTAAGCAGTCAGTCTTCATCTGACTCGAAATCAATTACATGTGGTGCTCTTCAAGATCCCATCTTAGGTCCACTGCTTTTTCAAGTGTACGTTAATGACCTCTCATCTTTAACATTGCCAGATGCCAAATTTGTTTTGTTTGCAGACTATACAAACACTGCAGTAAGTATCAAGTCAAGTCAGGCAGTGTTGGCTTCGGTCACTCAGCTTGAGGCTGTTGCCAATGGGCATCACTGTGGGGGTCCGGATGGGGGTTTGTCGGGGACGGCCAGCTCGTCCCACCCATCCCCCGATCGGACTACGACTGTGGCTGCCCGGGATACTGCCCACGTTGAGGCTGATCCCTCACCTGTGGTAGAGTGGGAGGTCGTCTCGGGGTGTGGCAGGGGGCGAAAGACATTCCGGAGGGCTGAACGGAAGTCCTCTCCAGTTTGTCTGACGAACCGGTTTCAGGCTCTGTCTCCGCCTGATACTGATGTTCGGCCGGAAATGTATGCTTGTCCTGTTCCAGAGGTTGCCTCTCAGTCTGCAAGATCCGGGCGGTCGCAGAGTGTGGGCTTACTGGTAGTTGGGAGCTCCAATGTCAGGCGTGTAATGGGGCCCCTTAGGGATATGGCAGCAAGAGAGGGGACGAAAACCAATGTGCACTCCGTGTGCGTAACGGGGGGAGTCATTCCAGATGTGGAAAGGGTCCTTCCGGTTGCCATGAAGGGTACAGGGTGCACCCATCTGCAGGTGGGCGCTCATGCCGGCACCTGTGATGTGTGTCGCTATGGATCGGAGGAAATCCTCTCTGGCTTCCGGCGGCTGTCTGATTTGGTGAAGACTGCCAGTCTCGCTAGCGGGATGAAAGCAGAGCTCACCATCTGCAGCATCGTCGACAGGACTGATTGCGGACCTTTGGTACAGAGCCGAGTGGAGGGTCTGAATCAGAGACTGAGACGGTTCTGCGACCGTGTGGGCTGCAGATTCCTCGACTTGCGCCATAGGGTGGTGGGGTTTTGGGTTCCGCTGGATAGGTCAGGAGTCCACTACACGCAGAAAGCGGCTACTCGGGTAGCAGGGACTGTGTGGCGTGGACTGGGCGGTTTTTTTACGTTACATGGCCTCGGGCAAGTACAGAAATGGCAACAGCTTCAAAGGGTGCGGGGCAAAGTCAGGACATGCGGGGACCAAGCAGCAATCGTTATTGTAATTGTAAACTGTCGAAGCTGCACTGGTAAAGTACCGGAACTTCAAGCGCTGATAGAAAGCACCGAAGCTGAAATCGTTATAGGTACAGAAAGCTGGCTGAAGCCAGAGATAAATTCAGCCGAAAGTTTTACAAAGGCACGGTGTTTAGAAAGGATAGATTGCATGCAACCGGTGGTGGCGTGTAGATTATCCTGTAGTGAAGTAGAAGTGGATAGTTCCTGCGAAATATTATGGGTGGAGGTTACACTCAACAACCGAGCTAGGTTAATAATTGGCTCCTTTTACCGACCTCCCGACTCAGCACCATTAGTGGCAGAACAGCTGCGAGAAAATTTGGATTACATTTCACAAAAAATTTCTCAGTATATTATAGTCTTAGGTGGACATTTCAATTTACCAGATATAGACTGGGATACTCAGATGTTTAGGACGGGTGGTAGGGACAGAGCATCGAGTGACATTATACTGAATGTACTATCCGAAAATTACCTCGAGCAATTAAACAGAGAACCGACTCGTGGAGATAACATCTTGGACCTACTGACAACAAACAGACCCGAACGTTTCGACTCTGTAAGCGCAGAACACGGAATCAGTGATCATAACGCCGTTGCAGTATCCCTGAATATGGAAGTAAATAGGAATATAAAATAGAGAGGATGGTTTATCTCTTTAGCAAGAGTAATAGAAGGCAGATTTCAGACTACCTAACAGTTCAAAACAAAAATTTCTGTTCCGACACTGACAATGTTGAGTGTTTATGGAAAACGTTCAAGGCGATTGTCGAATAAAACTGTGAGGGGACGAGAAAAACTCACCGTGATTTAACAACAAAGTTAGGAAACTACTGCGGGAGCAAAGAGAGCTTCACTCCAAGTTTAAACGCAGCCAAAACCTCTCAGACAAACAGAACTTAAACGATGTCAAAGTTAGCGTAAGGAGGGCTATGCGGTAAGCGTTCAGTGAATTCGAAAGTAAAATTCTATGTACCGACTTGAAAGAAAACCCTAGGAAGTTCTGGTCTTACGTTAAATCAGTAAGTGGCTCAAAATAGCATACCCAGACACTCCGGGATGATGATGGCTTTGAAACAGAGGATGACACGCGTAAAGCTGAAATACTAAACACCTTTTTCCAAAGCTGTTTCACAGAGGAAGACCGCACTGCAGTTCCGTCTCTAAATTCTCGCACAAATGAAAAAATGGCTGACATCGAAATAAGTGCCCAAGTAATAGAAAAGCAACTGAAATCACTCAACAGAGGAAAGTTCACTGGACCTGACGGAATACCAATTCGATTCTACACAGAGTACGCGAAAGAACTTGCCTTCCTTCTAACAGCCGTGTACCGCAAGTCCCAAGAGGAATTGAAGGTTCCAAATGATTGGAAAAGAGCACAGATAGTCCCAGTCTTCAAGAAGGGCCGTCGAGCAGATGCGAATAACTACAGACCTATATCTCTGACGTCGATCTGTTGTAGAATTTTAGAACATGTTTTTTGCTCGAGTATCATGTCGTTTTTGGAAACCCAGAATCTACTCTGTAGGAATCAACATGGATTCCGGAAACGGCGATCGTGTGAGACCCAACTCGCTTTATTTGTTCATGAGAACCAGAAATTATTAGATGCAGGCTCTCAGGTAGATGCTATTTTCCTAGACTTCCGGAAGGCGTTCGATACAGTTCCGCACTGTCGCCTGATAAACAAAGTAAGATCCTACGGAATATCAGACCAGCTGTGTGGCTGGATGGAAGAGTTTTTAGCAAACAGAACACAGGATGTAGTTATCAATGGAAAGACGTCTACAGACGTTAAAGTAACCTCTGGCGTGCCACAGGGGAGTGTTATGGGACCTTTGGTTTTCACAATATATATAAATGACCTAGTAGATAGTGTCGGAAGTTGCATGCGGCTTTTCGCGGATGATGCTGTAGTATACAGAGAAGTTGCAGCTTTAGAAAATGGTAGGGAAATGGAGGAACATCTGCTGCGGATAGGCACTTGGTGTAGGGATTGGCAACTGACTCTTAACATAGACAAATGTAATGTATTGCGAATACATAGAAAGAAGGATCCTTTATTGAATGATTATATGATAGCGGAACAAACACTGGTAGCAGTTACTTCTGTTAAATATCTGGGAGTATGCGTGCGGAACGATTTGAAATGGAATGATCATATAAAATTAATTGTTGGTAAGGCGGGTACCAGGTTGAGATTGATTGGGAGAGTCCTTAGAAAATATAGTCCATCAACAAAGGAGGTGGCTTACAAAACACTCGTTCGACCTATACTTGAGTATTGCTTATCAGTGTGGGATCCGTATCAGATCGGGTTGACGGAGGAGATAGAGAAGATCCAAAGAAGAGCGGCGCGTTTCGGCACAGGGTTATTTGGTAACCGTGATAGCGTTACGGAGATGTTTAGCAAACTCAAGTGGCAGACTCTGCAACAGAGGCGCTCTGCATCGTGGTGTATCTTGCTGTCCAGGTTTCGAGAGGGTGCGTTTCTGGATGAAGTATCGAATATGCTGCTTCCCCCTACTTATACCTCCCGTGGAGATCACGAGATCGAATTAGAGAGATTCGAGCGCGCACGGAGGCTTTCAGACAGTCGTTTTTCACGCGAACCATATGCGACTGGAACAGAAAAGGGAGGTAATGACAGTGGCACACACCGTTGGGTGGCTTGCCGAGCATGAATGTAGATGTAGATGTAGAAGTACAGATTTAGAAATAGCTGTTAATCAAATTTTCACTGACATTACTAAGTGGTTTAAAGCTATTTCACTACTATTAAACTTTGAGAAAATCCAGTATATGCGGTTCAGAAGCTGTAAGAGATTTTCGTCTAGAATGCGTCAGGAGTTAAATTAGAACGTTTGGATGCAAAACGGATAGTGTATACTAACAGGTTCAGTCTACTTACGGGCCTCGGATCGGTCGCCGGTAGGGGACAATGGACACGGTACCGTCTCGAAGCAACTCGATCGAACATGCGCGCCTTTCCGACGCAGCTTTCACAAGAAGCCCATCGTAATGTAAACAAAACAAGCAACTACCTGACAATGAAGAACAGCTACCTCGAAGCAATAATGCAAGATTTATCTAACGTGGGCAAGTGGCAGACAGATCCGCCAGTAATGTTCGAATAGTGATAACAGTTGTACTGCAGAGTATTCCAGTGCAAACACTAGTAAAAGTAGAACTTATAAAGTTTTGACATTTTATGTCTATTGTATTCAGACAAACTGAATTTCAGTTAACGCTTTCAGCTGGAGTCTCGGGGTATAAAGTCTGGAGGCAAGTAAGAAGTATCATTTCAGACAGAGTATGTGCTTTATAATTGTGAGAAGAAGTTGTTGTTTGAGGAGATACGCCCATAACTGTCTTTTATATCGGGATATGTGTGTGAGTCAGCTATGTGTTATTGCGAAGAAAGGATAGTGAACAAGCAGCTGGATGGTGACGTGGAAGGAAGCCTTTCTGCTCATTCGGAAACAATTCTTCATTCTTGTGCTGTTATGATAGAGCGGTAGAATGCAGCAGAGACAGATAGAAAACCACACATTGCCTACACATTAGCCATAGAGTATTGAAATTTCTTCACTTTTCTGACCTTACTTAGCACGACTGTGTGTCACATACAGCTTGTTCCAGGGGAAACGGTCATTATTGACAAATATGACAGGAACGATAATCAGAAGCTAAAAGGTCTAGTAATCGTAGGTTCGAAAACGGTTATCTTGATACTAATGGGCACTTGCTGAGTAGAAGAGATGTGTTTCACATTGTCGAAGGTGAAGAAGCGCTCATAATTTTTACGGTATGCCTGTTAAGGCCCACGTTGACTATACTTTTGCTTGGAAATATATTTCCTGTCACATCCCTGGATATATACCGTTCCTCCTAAGACATTGTATCCATGGTGCATATACTTTTGTGAGTAGCTCCAGCTGTTGTGAACTCTTTTTATAAAGTTCTTGCAGAATTAAGTCACTGGAAACAACATTTGGAAGTACAGATATTCTAAAAGTTCCTTTTCCAGTTTGTGGCGTGTGAAGGAGTGATAATCCCACAATGGACGTTATAATTCGCATGATATATGTGCGAATTTTACTAGCTATTGTCTCATTATTTTGATACGTTCTGCAGGCGCCCGAAGCAAAGATAATTTAGCTTAGCCAGATTTAGGCGCTGATACAGTTTTCTTTTTCTATGCATATAGAAACAGAGGTTGTAAAACTCTTGAAAGTTATTTTCATCAATGAAGCAATTTTTCAGTTTGAAATAAGAATAATATTTCATTATTAGGGATCAGCCTAACATTGTCAAAAGCTATTAGAGCTTCAAAGGAAACAGAAAATATTAAAAAGAAGTAGGCAAAAACTGATCATACGTCAGTCACATACATTGTTCTGATCACCAGAAGGCTTGATAAGGCCTTGGTGGGAGAAATTAGCTTATAGATTCTAATGAAGTAAAGTGTTTCGAGTAAGAAAGAAAAACAGCCTTGCTCAAGAAAAAGACTTTCAGGATAACACTGTTTTGGAATTTTGAGAGTGTGTTTTGCAAAGGACAAATGCTAAGAAACGCACTTCATGCAAACCAATAAGAAAGGAAAAAGCTATTAAGATTAAGCTATATATAACGTTACAGACATCCGTTACGAGATAGAAGATTTTGCCACTGAACATGGTAAGACTCGGTCCCAAGGGAAAGAGCGAACTGGCTTCTGTTGATTAGAGCGCATCAGATCGCCTGCCAGCTGAGAGTGTAATCCATTTTTGCTTGAGGGAGGCAACGAACCATGCTCCGGCTAAGGGAAAATGATGCCTAATAAAGGGGCCTCCCTAAGAGGCAAACACTCTAATGAGAAAGACACTCCTATAGTGGCTCCTCGAGCAAGGCAAATTATCTTTTTAATCATGGTAATTTCCTTCTCACAGCTGCTGGTCCGGAAGAAAGGAGAGAAATTATCCCTTGTAAACAGGGTAGCAATTCATTAAGGGTTGCTCCATTACAATATTAGTACCATGTATATAATATCAGGGATAAGAAGAAAGCTGTAACCATCGTTTATGTATAGCAAAAATGATCCTCTCGTTGCTGGTGATTACAGTCATCACCCTACTCTTAATTGACTGTGTCTGGACTAATTCTCGATAAAATACGGTATATTCTTTTTCTGATTTATAGAAAAACAGTCTTTACCATTAACAGTAACACATGAGGAAGAAATACTGTAAAATGTAATTTGTATACATTTTCAATGTGCATGATAACAAGAACTTGTAATGAAACTCACAGGTACCAAATTCTTGAGCGTCTCAATTACGAGAGTTTATTTATTGTTTGTAATATCCAAATTTGACAGTGTCTTATTACCACTAATACTACTACTACTACTACTACTACTACTTACAACTACTCTCATACTTTATTGTCTCGTGGTATGATACTTTACAGCAACGTATGACTGAGAATGACTCGACTCCTTTTAAGATCTCACTCACTGTACAAGTCGATTCTCACTTTATCACGGACTGAACTCAGATTATTATGCAAAAGTAAAGTTAAATAGTCATCAGTCCGAAGATTATCTTTACACCACAGTGCTTTACTAGCATGGTCATGAGACGGTGCCTAATTGCTTCTACTTGTGTGTAGTTGCTCTTCTAAACAGCATCCCATAGAATCAAACCAGTTGCATCTTTACCTACGATTACTCGTGCTTTAGGTACCTGATCTATGCACGGCTGTGTTTAAAATGAGCAGCTCAGTGTGATCATAGTATCAACCATTGGACGTCTGCTTTCATACCCTGCAGCTAATTCGCAACGTCAGCCTGCAGTCAAACAGCCTGTGCATTGGCTGGAACTACGAGTTAATAAAATACACAGAAACACAAAATAAAAGTTAAATGGAGAATTTAATAACAAGGGCTCTATTCTAACGACTCTAATTGATGCAGACAGAGAATTATGTTGAATAAGGTTTATAAACGGGAAGCGGTCGTATAATATATTAAAGAAAAACAGAAATTATTCTATTCAAATACAGTAAAGTTGAGAGCGTTACGATAATGATAGAAAAGTCTCCAAAGTTAATAGTCGTCAAAGATACGCCCAAACTAAGTCCGTTTCGTAATCAAAATTCACGACAGTTCACAGTTCAACACGGTAATTTACAAATTAACATGTGCTATACAAATAAAAGCAACTCATTATCTGTTCTCAGTTACGTAACGTAGAGGAAAAGGAGTCCTACTGTGAAGCACATTCAGACCACTGGAAATATGAAGTCCATTCTGAAGTAAAAGTATTGTAGTGGCTGTACACCGCTTGAAGTCTACCACCGAGACGACCAAATATCACACGTTGACACAGCCACATTTGCCTTCTTCTAGGAGAAATGTCCAAGTGTCCAGAATCACTCTCGAGGGCTCTCCATTAGTCTCCACGTGACTGCCATAATGTTCCGTTACTGCCGTCTTTTCCATCGACTGAAGACTGTCCGCATAAAATACATCCCTCTTAAGCTGTATAAGCACGATTTGACTCAACATGACCACTTTCTGGGCTAAAATAATACCGGGTGATCAAAATGTCATTATAAATTTGAAAACTGAATAAATCACGGAATAATGTAGACTGAGAGGTACAAATTAACACACATCCTTGGAATGACATGGGGTTTTATTAGAACCAAAAAATAGAAAAGTTCAAAAAATGTCTAACAGGTGGCGCTTTATCTGATCAAAATAGCAATAATTAGGACAACAAAGTAAGACAAAGCAAAGATGATGATCTTCACAGGAAATGCTCAGTATGTCCACCATCATTCCTCAACAATAGCTGTAGTCGAGGAATAATGTTGTGAACAGCATTGTAAAGCATGTCCGGAGTTACGGTGAGGCATTGGCGTCGGATGTTGTCATTCAGCATCCCTAGAGATGTCGGTCGATCATGATACACTAGCGACTTCAGGTAACCCCAAAGACAATAATCGCACGGACTGAGGTCTAGGGACCTGGGAGGCGAAGCATCACGAAAGTGGCGGCTGAGCACACGATCATCACCAAACGACGCGCGCAGGAGATCTTTCACGCGTCTAGCAATATGGGGTGGAGCGCCATCCTGCATAAATATCATACGTTCCAGCAGGTGTTTATCAGCCAGGCTGGGCATGATGCGATTCTGTAACATATCGCCGTTCCTCTCACCCGTCACGGTAGCAGTTTTGCTGTTCAGCGCCATCTGTCGTCCATTTTGTGAACTTCTTTTTTATTATTATTATTATAAAACCCCACGTCATTCCAAGCATGTGTGTCAAATTTTACCTCTCTATCTACATTATTAAGCTTTCAAATTTATACCACCTTTTTGATCACCCGGTATATTACAACAATATTTGAATAAAAAAATGTTATACATATTCAGTCACCCTCAGATCATTCACAATAATTAAAAATAAAAGTTTATTTATAGATAAATAACCTGGTATTCTTGTGGAAGTGTGCTCACGATAAGTCGCAAAGAACCGATGATAAACATTGCTTAAAAATTAGTTTTATTTACAGTTGTGGTGACTGGTAACGCATGCGAGTCACCACTTTTCACTTAGTACACTTTTTTAAGAGCACTTGCAATAACATTTAAATAAAGTTAGTAGCAAAATAGTAAACTGCTCATTAAATTACTGCCGGCCACGGTGGCCGAGCGGTTCTAGGCGCACAGTCCGGAACCGCGCGACTGTTACGGTCGCAGGTTCGAATCCTGCCTCAGGCATGGATGTGTGTGATGTCCTTAGGTTAGTTCGGTTTACGTAGTTCTACGTTCTCTGGCACTGATGACCACAGATGTTAAGTCCCATTGTGCTCAGAGGCATTTGAACCATTAATTAACTACACAAGTATGACCGTATGTGAGGTATTAATGCTGTATTGCCGGCCGCTGTGGTCGAGCGGTTCTAGGTGCTTCAGTCCGGAACCACGTTGCTGCTTCGGTCGCAGGTTCGAATCCTGCCTGGGGCATGGATGTGTGTGATGTCTTTAGGTTACTTTGTTTGAAGTAGTTCGGAGTGCTAGGGTACTGATGACCTAAGAAGTTAAGTCCCATACTGCTCAGAGTCATTTGAACCATTTGAATCTAATGTATCACTGTGAAACTGTCACATTGCACTGGAATCCACAAAAAACTGTTTTTCCTACTTGCTTGTTTGCAGTAATTTTTTGATGTGCGACTATTTTTTCCTCAATAATGTTACGAATAGGTTGACATTTCTGAACTACTTCGTAAACATTATCTGCCAAATATTCTGCTTCATTAATTGTTCTATGTACCTGTTTTTTACCTTCTTAAGTGGATGATATAGGGCCTCAAAATTTTACTTAAGTCATGTTTTGCGTATCCTGCTATTTCACCTTCAGTGCACTTCACTCCATACGCACAAATCTGCGACGAGTCTAGAAAAATGATATTAAGCGAAGCGTTGATTTCAGTCTTTAGTTAAGATGAGCGTTTAGTCCGAACGATGTTATTAAGGCCTACCACGGTTTCGTCTCGGTAACTGAATGTGGCTAGTAATTCTGGCAAAATATCGTGTCGTATATTATTTTATTATGAGATTCACCCACAGTCCCGTGGGAATACCGGAACAGATGAGAATCGAAGCATTTGAGATTTGGAGCTACAGCAGAATGTTCAAAGTTAGGTGGACTGATGACGTAAGCAATGAGGAGTTCATCTGCACGATGGCATGGAAGAAAGATGTGGAAAAAACTGATGGTAGGACATCTGTTACGAAGTCAGGAAATAGCTGCCTTTGTACTAGTGGGAAATGTAGAGGTTGAGAACTGTAGAGTCCGCAGCTCGTGGTCTTGCGATTGCGTTCTCGCTTCCCGAGCGTGGGGTCCTGGATTCGATTCCCGCCAGGGTCAGGGATTTTCACTTGCCTCGAGATGACTCGGTGATTGTGTTGTCCTCATCATTTCATCATCATTCATGAAAGTGGCGAAATTGGACTGAGCAAAGCGTGTGAAATTGTGCAGGCACTGATAGCAGCGCAGTTGAGCGCCCCTCAAACAGAACCTTATTATCATCGTCATCATCAAAAACTGTAAAAGAAGACAGAGCTTGTAATACACCCAGCAAATAATTAAGTACGTATGGTGTAGTTGCTCTTCTGAGATGAAAAGTTTGCCCCAGGAAAGGAATTAGTGGAGGACAGTTTCATACCAGTCAGAAGACTGATGACTCTGAAAATAATATGCTTTCTTCAAACCCTACTTCCAGTCAAGTAATTAAATATTCCGTTGATTAACCGATACTAAACCTATTGTTTAGAAAATCCCGCACTGAACCGTAAGCTGGTGATCTCATGATGTAGGAACTCTAGACGAAATATGGAAAAAATGCAGACTACGTGCCCTCAATGATGCGACGGTGATGACGGAACAGCACTGATTGTCATTGCTTGGAGTGCCTGAGCTCAACTGAACCATTTGGTACGACACTCAGCCACCCTGAGACGTTCGCAGCGATAGGTTGTCGCAATGGTACTGAGTATTACATCAGCAGTGACTGATCTCGTCACTCTGAAAATGTGTGCCATAAATCTCACCGTGAGACAGCTTGCCATAAGGAAAACGAAAACGGAGGTTCCATTAAACGTAAGCCGTTTCTTCGAAAATGGATACCTGAGGAATGATAACGGATTTAGAACAGTGGAAGTACAGGACAGCACACATTCGTAATCTGCATATCAAAGAGATACTACAGTATAAACAAACAGAGGTATTGTCTATTTTATGACAGGTTAAAGCCCATACCCCAATACTTATTTAAAATAGGAAGGAATTCATCGGTACTGTGCGACTGTGGCTGTGTATGGTCCCAAGGGGATGTGATACTCACAAGGCTTGAAATGTTTTTTATTCCAGTCTTTGATCACAATATCAATTCTTTAGACGATGATCGGTTTCAGTCGGTAACGACCGTGCTCAGATCTTTTTTATACCATGTCCTAAAATGGTAAGGCCATAATGGCATCGTCAAAACATAAAAATATAAGGCCGACAGGGGTGGCCGAGCGGTTCTAAGCGCTACAATTGAAACTGCAATACCGCAACGATCGCAGGTTCGAAACCTGCCTCGGGCATGGATGTGTGTGATGTCCTTAGGTTAGTTAGGTTTAAGTAGTTCTAAGTTCTAGGGGACTGATGACCTCAGAAGTTTAGTCCCATAGTGCTCAGAGCCATTTTATAAATATAACCAGCACAGCATCGGCACATAGATCTACATCTACATCTAAAATAAGGTGTAGAATAGGCCACATAGTCCACACGGTCATTATAATGCCAGTTGCAAGAAGACGTCTCCACAGAGATACTGACGACCCTCAAAGTCATGATAAGTTGCATAACAATGACCGGTGTTGAGAAGCGATCAGATAATATTAAACGTCCTGTATTAACTGTTCAAGAGTGCTTGTTGAGAAACGATCAGATAAAATCAAATGTGCTGTGTTATCTTTCCGAAACCGCTTAATTGCATCTATCAGTGCTTAGTGTCAGTGTTCTGGGTACTTGATGTGGCAATATATCATCTCTTTAGATAACACCACAAAGATGAACTCTTTTGCGTCATTGAATAGTCATTAAGTGACATGATAATAATAATAACGTCATGTGATATTCAAGCTTAAGGACTCCTATGTAAAATGCTATATCAGTTATAGTGTTTGCGCTGTTATGGCAAGAACATTGAATGAACAGTAAAAAAATTACTTCTTTTAATTGCACTTGTAAAAGTTCTTCGGAAAATTAACATCTGCAGAACCAATTACGTATAGCAAATTTTTTTCCTGCAAAGATGTAATTATTTTATCTGTAAAAAAGCAACGTAGGTCGTTTTCTTCACCTTTGTTTTAATGATGTCCACCCCAAATCATGGCCGGCCGGAGTGGCCGTGAGGTTCTAGGCGCTCCAGTCCGGAGCAGCGCTGCAGCTACGGTCGCAGGTTCGAATCCTGCCTCGGGCATGGATGTGTGTGATGTCCTTAGGTTAGTTAGGTTTAAGTAGTTCTAAGTTCTAGGGGACTATGACCACAGCAGTTGAGTCCCATAGTGCTCAGAGCAATTTGAATTTTTTTTTGTTTTTGCTTTCTTCTTCCTTTTCTGGCAGCGGCACGAGACCGATGCACATATCTTCATTGTAAGATTTTAGCGGTAATAAGTGGTCCTTTACGTTTCGAATTTGGTTTTATTTTTAAAAGAACCAACCTGTCAGTTCTCCTGTCTTACTCACGTGGTGCCAGTAATTTCTGTTATGAGATGTTTGCTTACAATAAGCACAGCAGTAAAGTTCTTTTTTTTTTTGACATATTATTCTGCCTGTGTGGAAGTGGTTTATGGTATTGATGTCTTGTTACTTGTTGATCAGTTTTAAGCATACCCAATTAATATGATGTCGATTGTTACTAAGGGAAACAGCAGCCTAAATTTAACTTTTCTATGACCGTATTTTAATAGAAAAATGATAATAGGATTTAGCTGCTTTTGCAGTCTTTTCTTATCAGCGACGGCTTCTCAACAATGTTCAGACAATGACAAAGTGTTCTGCAATAACCAACACCAAGATCTTTCACACTGTTTGGTTAATATATTCTGAACAAATACAGTTTTCAGGGAGGCAATACTTTCGATGTTGATAATGTATGGTTTTTGGGGCGCTCAATTGCGAGATAATCAGCACCCGTACAAAGTTCCAATTTTTACACAGTCCCTTCTTTTGACACAGTCCAATCTAGCCACAGCTACGAATGATAATGAAATGATGAGAACAACATAAACACCCAGTTCCCGGGCAGAGAAAATCTCCAACCCGGCCGGGAATCGAACCGGGGACTCCGTGATAAAGAGGCAGAAACGCTAGCTACTAGGCCGCGAACTCTCATCACAAGGTCGAGTTCTTAGTATTACGTCATACACTAAAACGTATTAAAATAAATATTGTCAACATGAAAACTGGTTCATGCTGAGGACATTAGAGATGTACAGGTGAAATGTAAAAGGGATAGTAGTCCGCATCTCAAACGGAATGGAAAGACGAAACGGAGAGAAGGTGGAATGACTAGGCGTGCCGCAGCTACGTAGAAGACTGAAATTAGTGTGCAGGCAGCAGTGACAGAGTAAATATCTAAGGCTTTGCGTGAGAGTAGCTTATGCGTCATTCATTGCCTAGACAGCCTCGGATGGAGACTGCTGTTTTATAGTACCATTTCATTTAAAATTGGGCTATTTGGTATACTGGGGGATTATAATTAAAGTTAAACATTCAAAACGCTGTAGAAATAACACCACAGGCCAGAATGACGTCAAATTGTATGGAAAATATTCGAAGGAGCAAAATGTACGGCAGATGAAAAAAAAAAATAGTCTGAAAATTGCTCAACACATTGTGCTTTATGCGTCAGAACACGTAAGTGACAAACACGTATCATGAGCATTACTCATTGACTTTGGTATAAACGAGCCGGGTGCACGGCTGTTCCTCCTCTCGCGTCTGCGACGTTCGCCATGACTGTCTCAATGCAGGATCGCGCTCTGCTTGTAACGCTGTATTACAAGAATGATGACTGGGCACACGTCGTTACGTAGACGTACCGGACACTGAAGGGTTCGAGAAAAGGTGTTGATCCGATGACTGCCGTGGGTCTGGAGAAAAAGATTCGGAAATTCGATAAGACGGGTTCTTTTGGTGTGCAGCCTGGTAGAGGGAGGAAACGAATTGATTAACGTCAGTGCAGGAGGAGACGAGCTGTGGTGTGCACACGTGTAGTGCACTGAGAATTTCCCAAACATTGGATATACCCGTGAGCATGGTCCGTAAAATCCTACGAAAAACACTTCATTGCTCTTGTTGTGGTCTTCAGACCAGAGACTGGTTTGATACAGCTCTCCATGCTACTCTGTCCTGTGCAAGCTTCTTCCTCTCCCGGTGCCAACTACAACCTACATCCTTCTCAAATGGTTCAAATGGCTCTGAGCACTATGGGACTCAACATCGATGGTCATCAGTCCCCTAGAACTTAGAACTACTTAAACCTAACTAACCTAAGGACATCACATACATCCATGACCGAGGCAGGATTCGAACCTGCGACCGCAGCAGTCGCGCGGTTCCGGACTGAGTGCCTTAACCGCGAGACCACCGCGGGTGGCACATCCTTCTCAATCTGTTTAGTGTATTCATCTCTTGGTCTTTCTCTCCTATTTTTATCGTCCACGCTGCCCGCCAATGCTAAAGTGGTGCTCCCTTGATGCCTCAAAACATGTCCTACCAACCGATCCCTTCCTCTAAACAAGTTGTACGACAGATTTCTCTTCCCTTCAATTCTATTCAATACTTCCTCATTAATTATGCAATCTACCCATCTAATCTTCAGCATGCTTCTGTAGCACCACATTTCTAAAGTTTCTATTCTCTTATTGTCTAAACTATTTGTCGTCCACGTTTCACTTCCATACATGGCTACA
Source organism: Schistocerca gregaria (assembly GCF_023897955.1). Lineage (NCBI taxonomy): Eukaryota > Metazoa > Arthropoda > Insecta > Orthoptera > Acrididae > Schistocerca > Schistocerca gregaria. Next base: position 1,163,720,938 of record NC_064920.1, read on the forward strand.
CTCCAAACAAATACTTTAAGAAACGATTTCCTTATACTTAAATCTGTACTCGATGTTATCAAATTTCTCTTCTTCAGAAACGCTTTCCTTGCCATTGCCAGTCTGCATTTTATATCCTCTCTACTTCGACCATGTTCAGTTATTTGCTCCCCAAATAGCAAAACTCATTTAGTACTTTAAGCGTCTCATTTCCTAATCTAATTCCCGCAGCATCACCCAATTCGACTACACTCCATTATCCTCGTTTTGCTTTTGTTGATGTACATCTTATATCCTGCTTTCAAAACACAGTCCAATCCGTTCACCTGCTCTTCCAGGTCCTTTGCTGTCTCTGAAAGAATTACAATGCCATCGGCGAACCTCAAAGCTTTTATTTCTTCTCCATGGATTTTAATTAATACTCGGAATTTTTCTTTTGTTTCCTTTACTGCTTGCTCAATACACAGATTGATACCATCGGAGATATGCTACAACCCTGTCTCACTGCTTTCCCAAACACTGCTTTCCTTTCATGGCCCTCGACTCTTATAACTGCCATCTGGTTTCTGTACAAATTATAAATAGCCTTTCGCTCCCTGTATTTTACCCATGCCACCTTCAGAATTTGAAAGAAAGTACTCGAGTCAAAAAGCTTTCTCTAACTCTACAAATGCTACATACGTAGGTTTGCCTTTCCTTAATCTAGCTTCTAAGATAAGTCGTGGGCTCATTATTGCCTCACATGTTCGAACATTTGTACGGAATCCAAACTGATCTTCCCCAAGGTCGTCTTCTACCAGTTTTTCCATTCGTCTGTAAAGGATTCGGGTTAGTATTTTGCCTCCGTGGCTTATTAAACTCATAGTTCGGTAATTTTCACATCTGTCAACACCTGCTTTCTTTGGGATTAGAATTATTATATTCTTATTGAAGTCTGAGGTTATTTCGCCTGTCTCATACATCTTGCTCACTAGGTGGTAGAGTTTTGATAGCCCTCGTGCTCCCAAGGCTGTCAGTAGGTCTCACGGAATGTTGTCTACTCCCGGGGCCTTGTTTCGACTTAGGTCTTTCAGCGCTGTGTCGAACTCTTCACGCAGTATCGTATCTCTTATATCATCTTCATCTACACTCTCTTCCATTTCTATAATATTGCCCTCGAGAACATCGCCCTTGTATAGACCCGTTATATGGGCGGGTCCGTTGATAGCCACAGGGCCAAATATCTTACGAAAAAAGCGTCTACCGAAAAAAATACAAAGAAAGAAACTTGTCTAGCTTGAAGGGGGAAACCAGATGGCGCTAGGTTGGCCCGCTAGATGGCGCTGCCATAGGTAAAAAAAAATGGCTCTGAGCACTGTGGGACTTAACGTCTCAGGTCAACAGTTCCCTAGAACGTATAACTACTTAACCATAACTAATCTAAGGACATCAGACACAGCCATGCCCAAGACAGGATTCGACCCTGCGACCTTAGCGGTCATGCAGTTTCAGACTATAGCGCCTAGAACCGCTTTGCCACCACGGACGGCTGACATAGATCAAACGAATGTTAACTGCGTTTCTTAAATAGGAGCCCCTATTTTTATTACTTATTCGTGTAGTGCGAGAGCTATGTGCCGGACATCCTTCATGTTGGAAATACATCGCCATTCTGTCATGGAGTAAGACATCTTGCAGAAACATCGGTAGAACATTACTTAGGAAATCAGCATACATTGCACTATTTAGATTGCCATCGATAAAATGAGGGCCAATTATCCTGCCAAGATCACTTATGTTCCACTTGTCGCAGCCATCGTGGATTTTCCGTTGCTCAATAGTGCATATTATGCTAGTTTTCGATACCGCAGTTGGTGAATGACGCTTCGTCGCTAAATAGGACGTGTGTAAAAAATCTGTCACTGTCCCGTAATTTCTCTTGTGCCCAGTGGCAGAACTGTACACGACTTTCGTAGTCGTCGCTATGCAATTCCTGGTGCATAGAAATATGGCACGGATGCAATCGATGTTGATGTAGAATTCTCAACATCGACGTTATTGAGATTCCCGATTCTCGCGGAATTTGTCGGGTACTGATGTGCGGATTATCCGCGACAGCAGCTAAAACACCTGCTTGGCCATCATTATTTGTTGCAGGTCGTGGTTGGCGTTTCATATGTGGCTGAACACTTCCTGTTTCCTTAAATAACGCAACTATTCGGCAAACGGTCCGGACACTTGGATGATGTCGTCCAGGATACCAAGCAGCATACTTAGTACATGCCCGTTGGATATTTTGATCGCAACAGCCATACATCAACACGATATCGACGTTTTCCGCAATTGGTAAACGGTCCATTTTAACACGGGTAATGTATCACGAAGCAAATACCGTCCGCACTGGCGGAATGTTACGTGATACCACCTACTTACACGTTTGTTACTATCACAAAGCGATTAAGTGGTCCAACTAAAACATTCATATTTCCTTACGTACTACACGAATATGTAATAAAAATGGGGGTTCCTATTTAAAAAACCGCAGTTGATTTCCGTTTGAACTATGGTAGCGCCATCTAACGGGCCAACCATAGCGCCATCTGGTTTCCCCTTTCAAGCTAGACCAGCTTCGTTCATTATAGTTTTTTTCATTTGATGCTCATTTCGTGAGATATTTGGGCCGGTCACTGTCAATGGACCATCCTGTATACTCCTTCCACCTTTCTACTTTCCCTTCTTTGCTTGGAACTGGGATTCCATCTGAGCTCTTGCTATTCATGCAAGTGGTTATCTTTTCTCCAAAAGTCTCTTTAATTTTCGTTTAGGCAGTATCTGTCTTACCCCTCGTGATATACGCCTCTGCATCCTTACATTTGTCCTCTACACGTCCCTGCTTAGTCATTTTGCACTTCCTGTCGATGTCATTCTTGAGACGTTCGAATTACTTTTTGCGTGCTTCATTTACTGCGTTTTTATATTTTCTGCTTTCATCAATTATATTCGGTATCTCATTTTTTAACCAAGGATTTCTATTAGCCCTCGTCTTTTTACCTACTTTATCCTCTGCTATCTTTACTATTTCATCTCACAGAGCTACCCATTTTTCTTCTTCTGTATTTATTTTCCCCATTATTTTCAATCGTTCCCTAATGCTCTCCCTGAAGCTCTCTACAACCTCTGGTTCTTTCGGTTTATCCAGGTCCCATCTCCTCCTTTATTGCTATCCATTCAAAATTAGCCATGTGCACGAGTTACTTCCTGTTGACGTGCCAGCAAGAGAGATCTTTGCTTTAGAATTTCTTGCTCCATAGGAGGTTTTGTGGACGGGCTACTTCCATCTGACAGGCTTTTGTTAATACACAGAATAATGGCAATGAAAAATCCACACGCAATTCCTTCGGTACCACTTCATCCTGAAAGGGTCACTGTGTGGTGCGAGTTCACGGCGTCATTTATCACGGGGCCATGCTTTTTCAAAGAGATAAGTGTTTCTGTTCTTGTTACCAGTACAGTCACCAGTAATCGCTGTGAGTGTCTTTTGCGCAACCTCGTAATTTCAGCTCTCCAACAGCGTGGATTTGCCTAATGGATCATTTTTATGCAAGATGCCACACCTCCGCACATTGCAAATCAAATGAAGCAGCTACTGTAGCGCCATTTCGAGAATGCTAGAATTATCAGCCGCCATTTCCCTACAGCCTGGCCGTCCCAATCCCCTGAACTTTATCTGTGTGACTCCTGGTTTTGGCGCTGTCTGAAAGATGTTGTATTCAGTGTTACGATTGCTAACTTCGCTGCATTGAAGGCATGCCTTGTGCAATACATTTTGAACGTGACCCCGGGAACACTTCAATCAGTTGTGGAACATGCTGTTTTTCGATTTCAACTTCTTGCATGCAACGGTGGATAACATACTGAATATGTTTTGTTCCAGCCACACGGAAATGAATAATCCGATTCGATTTTGAATCATGCTTTTTATACGATTTTTGGCCTGAGGACAATTAAAAACCTTTTGTTCTTATCCAATATGATATGACCTTGCCGTGGTGGATGGGCTTACGTAACTAACAGTATCACACCTGTACACTCATGCACACTGAGAAGTACTGTTTGTTTAACTTCAGACGTGCAACTTAGGCGTTGCTGTATGATTCATTCGTCATTTGTAATCGACTACTATGTAATTAAGTAGCTTACAGCAGCATCTACTGCGACACCATGTAAGGATTTATTTTTCTTGTGCCGTACGTTTTACGCCTTCTCCGATAATATTCCTATGCAATTTAACGTCGTTCTTACCAGTATTGATACCTCAACAGCGGTTTGAAAGTTTAACTTTAATTATAATCACCCTATATTTCGCCATCCTAATGAAAGCTTCCTTTAATTATCTTTTAGTTAGTTTTTGGAGTCGTACTTGCTTAGTTGGTTGGTTGTAACTTTGCTGTTGTTGACCTTACGGTGACTTTGTGTATTTCTAATTGCGAGAGAAAACAAATACATCTGCCCTCAAAAACGCAACAGGCACTGTATTAGAATCTTTCTAAAAAAAATGTGCAAACTGATTAAATGCCGAGCTTTTCTTAATCTCTTTAATTAAACAAAACGGTCCCTGTACGCTAATGACCTGCCTAATAGTGCTGTTCGTGAAATGGTCCTTGTTTGTTGATAATTTTCGTAGCAAATTGACCCAGAAACGAAAATATCTTACTTCGTAATGTAATTGCTTGGAAACGCTGTGCTTGCTGCTCGCAGTACGTCAGCTCAAAATTTCTAACTGCAGTTGGTGAGAGCTTAGTCTAATGCTCCAGACAACAACTCAACTACTTTATACGCATCATTGAGTAAAGCATCATTTAAATACGAAATTATTTGGATCAAGGATGTGGACAATGCTCTTAGGGGCCGGCTGGTGTGGTCGTGTGATTCTAGGCGCTTGAGTCTGGAACCGCGTGACACTATGGTCGCAGGTTCGACTCTTGCCTAGGGCATGGATGTGTGTGATGTCGTTAGGTTAGTTAGGTTTAAGTAGTTCAAAGTTCTAGGGGGCTGATGACCACAGATGTTAAATCCCATAGTGCTCAGAGCCATTTGAACCAAGCCAGTGCTTTTAGGTGCAATATTTCTTAAACAGACTGTTTATACAGGGTGTTTCAAAAATGACCGGTATATTTGAAACGGCAATAAAAACTAAACGAGCAGCGATAGAAATACACAGTTTGTTGCAACATGCTTGGGACAACAGTACATTTTCAGGAGGACAAACTTTCGAAATTACAGTAGTTACAATTTTCAACAACAGATGGCGCTGCAAGTGATGTGAAAGATATAGAAGACAACGCAGTCTGTGGGTGCGCCATTCTGTACATCGTCTTTCTGCTGTAAGCGTGTGCTGTTCAAAATGTGCAAGCGTGCTGTGGACAACATGGTTTATTCCTTGGAACAGAGGATTTTTCTGGTGTTGGAATTCCACCGCCTAGAACACAGTGTTGTTGCAACAAGACGAAATTTTCAACGGAGGTTTAATGTAACCATAGGACCGAAAAGCGATACAATAAAGGATCTGTTTGAAAAATTTCAACAGACTGGAAACGTGACAGATGAACGTGCTAGAAAGGTAGGGCGACCGCGTACGGCAACCACAGAGGGCAACGCGCAGCTAGTGCAGCAGGTGATCCAACAGCGGCCTCGGGTTTCCGTTCGCCGTGTTGCAGCTGCGGTCCAAATGACGCCAACGTCCACGTATCGTCCCATGTGCCAGAGTTTACACCTCTATCCAAACAAAATTCAAACGCGGCAACCCCTCAGCGCTGCTACCATTGCTGCACGAGAGACATTCGCTAACGATATAGTGCACAGGATGGATGACGGTGATATGCATGTGGGCAGCATTTGGTTTACTGACGAAGCTTATTTTTACCTGGACGGATTCGTCAATAAACAGAACTGGCGCATATGGGGAACCGAAAAGCCCCATGTTGCAGTCCCATCGTCCCTGCATCCTCAAAAAGTACTGGTCTGGGCCGCTATTTCTTCCAAAGGAATCATTGGCCCATATTTCAGATCCGAAACGATTACTGCATCACGCTATCTGGACATTCTTCGTGAATTTGTGGCGGTACAAACTGCCTTAGACGACACTGCGAACACCTCCTGGTTTATGCAAGATGATGCCTGGCCACATCGCACGGCCGACGTCTTTAATTTCCTGAATGAATATTTCGATGGTCGTGTGATTGCTTTGGGCTATCCGAAACATACAGGAGGCGGCGTGTATTGGCGTCCCTATTCGCCAGACATGAACCCCTATGACTTCTTTCTGTGGGGACACTTGAAAGACCAGGTGTACCGCCAGAATCCAGAAACAATTGAACAGCTGAATCTTTACATCTCATCTGCATGTGTAGCCACTCCGCCAGACACGTTGTCAAAGGTTTCGGGTAATTTCATTCAGAGACTACGCCATATTATGGCCACGCATGGTGGATTTGTGGAAAATATCGTACTATAGAGTCTCCCAGACCGCAGCGCCATCTGTTGTTGACAATTGTAACTACTGTAATTTCGAAAATTTGTCTGCCTGAAAATGTGCTGTTGTCCCAAGAATATTGCAACAAACGGTGTATTTCTATCGTTGCTCGTTTAGTTTGTATTGCCGTTTCAAATATACCGGTCATTTTTGAAACACCCTGTAAATTGTCTGTTGTATTATTATTTGTATGAAATTCATATTACAACACGCATTAACACTGACAAACGGAAATATTGGTATCAAGCTATTCCTCTCACAAATGTTAGGTAAATAATTAGTTACCAGAAGTAAGTTGCAATGAAAATTACTCAGTCTTTAATAAAAGAATCTAAAGTGTCCTGGTATGAGCGTCTTATTCAATAATGATTCCAAACTACCCGCGATTGCAATGCAACTAAATAAAATTATTGCCTCCTCTTCGTATGCTTTTCTGTTCATCATCATCATCATCATCATCATCATTTAAGACTGATTATGCCTTTCAGCATTCAGTCTGGAGCATAGCCCCCTTATAAAATTCCTCCATGATCCCCTAATCAGTGCTAACATTGGTGCCGTTTCAGGTGTTAAACCATGCTTTTCTGATGTCATTACATGTCATTTCATTCTAACTCACTACTTGAATTTTTCTCTTCTGTTTCACAATATTCAAACAAAAATCATTTCACTTAAACACAGGCGGATTTATCTTCACATCTACACTGCCACGATTCCTCTGCTCAATATCTGTCTTACTACTCCCTGAAGATAGAACTCGCGTGCCTTTTGCTGCCCAGCAGCAATGGCTAAACAGTAACATTTTCCAGCGACACAGCTACTCTGACCAAAGACTGCACGCGGGTAATCAGCAAATTTAAAATTGTTAGATTAGCGTTTGAGACATCCAAAGTATCGGGTGATCAAGAAGTCAGTATAAATTTGAAAACTTAATAAACCACGGAGTAATGTAATAGAAACGTAAAAATTGACTCATGCTTGAATGACATGAGGTTTTATTAGAACAAAAAAAAACTAAGTTTACAACACGTCCGACAGACGCGTGAAAGATCTGTTGTACGCGTCGTTTGGTGATGATCGTGTGCTCAGCTGCCACTTTCGTCATGCTTGGCCTCCCAGATCCACAGACCTCGATCAGTGCGATTATTGGCTTTGGGGTTACCTAAAGTCGCAAGTGTTTCGTGATCGACAGACATCTCTAGGGATGCTGAAAGACAACATCCGACGCCAATGCTTCACCATAACTCCGGACATGCTTTACAGTTCTGTTCACAACATTATTCCTCGAATACAGCTATTGTTGAGGAATGATGGCGGGCATGTTGAGCATTTCCTGTAAAGGACACCATCTTTACTTTGTCTTACTTTGGTATGCTAATTGTTGCTAGTCTGATCAGATGAAGCGGCATCTGTCGGGCATTTTTTTGAACTTTGGTATTTTTTGCTTCTAATAAAACTCCATGTCATTCCAAGCATGTGTGTAATTTTTTACCACTGTATCTACATTATTCAGTGATTTATTCAATTTTCAAATTTATGCTGACTTTTTGATCACCCGGTATGTACTAATTCTAGAAATGCAAATAACCAACTTCTAATAAAGGTGTTTCACCATTTACCATTTGTGTGGCAGGTGCTAGCTCTCCCAGCTTGCAAAGCAGTATTTCGGAGTGTGTTAAATACATGGGATGACCAATACCCAACAACCTGCAGTACCAACCTTTTTATAAATGAAGAAACGTACGACGTTAAATATGGAAAATGTCAAGAAAAGTTTTCCCCTAACAGTCTTACTTGTTTGGTCAAACGACCAATTCGCTGTGGGGGACTTTTTTGAAGTGGCGTTTAATCACAGAGCTGTGCATTTGACGAGGGTGAAAGCGATGAACTCGACTTTAATTATTTCGGTAGGAGGGAGGGCTGGGACGAGGTGATAACGAACGCGCGAAGAGGGCGGGCCGCACCACGGCGGGGTCTCGTCAGCTGGCAACTGGCAACTGGCAGCTGGCAACTGGCAGCTGGCAGCCGCGCGCCAGTCACCGTACCATTAAAACTGCACGGCCGACACTCCTGCGGATGTCCGCCTAACGCGGCCACGGAGGCGGTCATTAAAAATATTGCGCCTCAGCGGCGCCGGAAAACGACACAGTGGCCGCGTCACGACTCCGAGCCGGCGGCAGCACTCTGCTGGCTGGAGGCTCGGACGATAGATCTGCGGGGAAGCCAAACGACAGCTGCAAGTGACGCTCTCTCGTGCCGTGTACCGCGGGTGGCCTAATCACAGTCACAAGGCAAGATATGGTCTCTACGACGAGTTGGATACTGTGCAAGTAGGCTGTTTACGTGTTTGTACGTTGTGTAGTGGTTAATAAAGAAGAAAAAAAAGACAAGTAAAGAAAAGAATAGGTCAATAGAGTGGGACGAAATGGTGAATTAAAACGGTGTAGTTCCTTAACATCGTTAATGACCGTGGAAAAAGTAAATAATGAAATGCAAATCAGACTTTGTATTACAGAAAAGCTGTCGGACTTCGCGATTCAGAAAAGCTATTGTTGAGGTGTTCCTTGTGGCGTTTCTGAGCAAACGTCAAACCAGTTTCTACTACAAAAATTATTTGAAAAAGGACAGAGAATAACAAAATGTGATTAACAGGGGGAAATGGCATAGATAAGAGTTCATTCATTACCAAGTTAATATGTTTTCTCTCGTGCGGCGTCCAGGTCTTGTTCTCCAACAATCTCCTGCTTCATTTCTGCATGAAAAAGTCGAACTGCTCCAAAATCTCGCAGGAAATTTCGTCGTCCAGGAATTACTAATGTCCAAGAATTAAAACCATCTTGAAATTGAATGCAATGTGTTTTACGGTTGCTTCCATCCTCCAAATTGCATATAAGCTACCACAATACAATATGTATGCACATCAATAAGTTTTAGCGTCTTAATCAGACCAAGACTAACGAATAAGTTTTTACGTCTGAATCATACCAAGACTAGCGAATAAGTGAAGTTAAGCTTCCGCTCTCAAGAGACAAGAGCGGGTAGCAAACAAAGAGTTACAATTTTTGTACCTTCATTTTCTTACAAAATATTTTCTTTGCCGTCGAGCGCTCATACAGCTGCGACGGTATAATTTATATCTGACGGAAGGATTGTAGTTCTTCGAAACTCAAAGTCCCGCTACAGTTGGGAGCGCTAAGTAGCGCTCTGTATTAAATCCCTGGCTGCGCTGTGCATTGTCTGTAAGAGACTCTCTGTGGCTGGTCGGAATTGCAGTTGGAGGTGAACATCGAGCGCTGATGGAAGGTTGGAGGTTAGTCGGCAGCAGTAGTAGGAGGTGAACAGTCAGGCAGTGATAGAGGTTGGAAGTTAATAATTAGCAGTGTTGGAAGTTTACACTATTAGCGTGAGCGGACGATCTGAACGTGTCCGACTTGGAAACTGAATATTATTCATGATTGTATAATTTTTGGAACTGGGTGTCACGGACGATTATACAAGGTGGTCCATTGATCGTGACCGGGACAAATGTCTCACGAAATAAGCGTCAAACGATAAACTACAAAGAACGAAACTTGTCTAGCATGAAGGGGGAAACTAGAAGGTGCTATGATTAGCCCGCTAGATGGCGCTGCCATAGTTAACTGATATCAACTAGGTTTTTTCAAATAGGATCCCCCATTTTATATTACATATTCGCCTGGTACGTAAAGAAATATGAATGTTTTAAGTAGCACCACTTCTTTCGCTATGTGATAGATAGCGCTGCAATAGTCACAAATACACGGCTCACAATTTCAAACCAACAGTTGGTAACAGATAGATTTTTTAAATTGAAATACAGTAACGTAGGTACGTTTGAACATTTTATATCGGTTATTCCAATGTGATATATATGTATCTTTGTGAACTTATCATTTCTGAGAACGCATGCTGTTACAGCGTGATTACCTGTAAATACCACATTAATGCAATAAATGTTCAAAACTATGCCCGTCAACCTTAAAGTATTTGGCAATACGTATAACGACATTCCTCTCAACAGCAAGAAGTTCGCTTTCCGTGATGTTCGCACGTGCATTGACAATGCGCTGGCGCTTGTTGTCAGGCGTTGTCAGTGGATCACGATGGCAAATATCCTTTAACTTTCCCCACAGAAAGAAATCGGGGACACTATATCCGGTGAACGTGCGGGCCATGGATTGGTGCTTCAACGACCAATCCACCAGTCATGAAACATGCTATTCAATACCGCTTCAACCACACGGGAGCTATGTACCGGACATCCATCATGTTGGAAGTACATCGCCATTCTGTAATGCAGTGAAACATCTTGTAGTAACATCGGTAGAACATTACGTAGGAAATTAGCGTACATCACACCATTTAGATTGCCATCGATAAAATGGGGGCCAATTATCCTTCCTCCCATAATGCCGCACAATACATTAACCAGCCAAGGTCGCTGATGTTCCACTTGTCGCAGCAGTCGTGGACTTTCCGTTGGCCAATAGTGCAAATTATGCCGGTTTACGTTACCGCTGTTGGTGAATGACGCTTCGTCGCTAAATAGAACGCGTGCAAAAAATCTATCATCGTCCGATAATTTTTTTTGTGCCTAGTGAAAGAACTATACTCGACGTTCAAAGTCGTTCGCCATGCAATTCCTGTTGCATAGAAATATGGCACGGATGCAATCGATGTTGATGTAGCATTCTCAACACCGACGTTTTTGAGATTCCCTATTCTCGCACAATTTGTCGGCTACTGATGTGCTGATTAGCCGCTACAGCAGTTAAAACATCTTCTTGGGCATCATCATTTGTTGCAGGTCGTGGTAGACATTTCACATGTGTCTGAACACTTCCTGTTTCCGTAAATAACGTAACTATCCAGTGAACGGTCCGTACACTTGTATGATGTCATCCAGCATACCAAGCAGCACACATAGCACACGCCCGTTGGGTATTTTGATCACAATAGCCATACATCAACACGATGTCGACCGTTTCCGCAGTTGGTAAACGATCCATTTTAACACGGGTAATGTATCACGAAGCAAATACCGTCCGCACTGGCATAATGTATCTCACGTTCTTATACGTTTGTGACTATTACAGCGCCTTCTGTCACAGAGCGAAAAACGTGATCCAACTAAAACATTCATATTTCTTTACGTACTACGCGAATATGTAATCAAAATGGGGGTTCCTATTTCAAAAAACGCAGTTGATATCCGTTTGACCTATGGCAGCTCCATCTAGCGGGCCAACCGTCTGGTTTCCCCCTTCAAACTAGACTAGTTTCGTTCTTTGTAGTTTTTTCGTTTGATGCTTATTTCGTGAGATATTTAGCCCGGTCACTATCAACGGACCACCCTGTATAATTATTTTGAACTGGATGTCATATTATTCAAGTAAAAACACATTGCTTGCCATTTTTTAAGTTGATATGATAGTAGTCAGATAACGTTACCGTTGAATTTTGTGGGTAATCAATGTGTAGGAAAGGTTTAAGTTCTATTAGTCAGGGAAAATTCAGTAGTTCAGTATTGTAATGGTAAAGACCAGCAAAGTGACACTTGCGTTCAATCTCACTCAGCAGTTAAAGAACATGACTAAGCATTCTGAGGATTCACAATTAAATAATTAAGAAGTTTCAACTTCCCAGTTATTGCAATTTAAGTAATTTATTTATTTATTTATTTATTTATTTATTTTTTTTTTGAAATGAAGAAGTTTCAACTGATTCACGCATCTTACAGTGATACACGAAATTGGTCTTACGTCGTTAAAGCTGGGCTCATCGAGCTTATATATCTGCAGTATCCCATAAATTCTCTAGTTTGCTTAGCTAGGGAAGTTGCGCCATGGTCCATCCAGCCATTTACGCGCAACCGAGGAGGAGTGAAATGTCGCATTTTCTGGTTGAAACACACCAAGCACACAACAGAGTCTAAATTCCACCATGTGAACGCAACCCATATCACAGCTGAACCATCTCCCACCACCAACTAATGTCGAAGCCGTTCAAAAACGTTCAAGTGTGTGTGAATTCCTAAGCACAAAACTGCTGAGGTCATCGGTCCCTAGACTTACACACTACTTAAACTAATTTAAGTTTGCTGATTTTAAGAACAACATGCACATACCAATTCTCGAGGGAGGACTCGAACCTCCGGTGTGAGGGACCGCGCAATCCGTGACATGGCGCATCAAACCGAGCAGACACTCCACGCGGCTCGGAACTCTCTTGGGAAAAGAACGAGAGCTCCAAGCGCTAATAAAAAGCAGTACACTCGAATTTTTGTAGCTGCGGAAAGTTGCTTAAAGCAGGAAATAAATTCAGCAGAAGTTTTTACGAAGGACCTAAAGGTGCTCAGAAACGATAGATTACACACCTTGGTAATAGAGTGATTATTGCTGTCGGTACTAATGTATTTTACAGCGTAATTGAAGTAGATAGTTGCTGTGAGATAGTATGTGTGGAGATAATAGTTGGCAATCAGGATACATTAATACTTCGTTCTTATTACCGACCCCCCCCCCTTTCCTCCCATTTAGATGATAAGATGGTGTACAGTGCGTAGAAAACTTGAGTGTCGTTTGAAATAGTTACCTCACTCATACAGATACAATTGGTGGTGACTGCATTCTATCATCGATATGTTCGCGAAAATGCGTTCTTAAAATGGGTGATAGGAATAAAACGTCGTCGTAAATAGTACTGAGTGCATTCTCAGGAAATTATTTAGAACAACTAGTTGATGAATCTGTTGAAACGTAGATGGTTGCGAAAACATACTTGACCGCTTAGCAACAACTAATTATGAGCATATAGTGAGTAGCATGAAGGATGAAGGGACTGGTCTTCAGGAGGATGTTCAGCTAGACTGACGACTGTAAAAATTCCACCGAAAATAAACGCAAAATAATACTTCTACTTAGAAGAACCAAATAAAAATGCACTTGACACCTTCCTAAAAGACAGTCCCTACTCCTTGCAATCTGGCAATTTAAGCGTAGACAAAATGTGGTTTAAATTCAGAAGATTAATATCGATGGCAGATGGGAGATATACACCAAATAATTTCATAAGAGATGGTACAGATCCCTCATGGAACACAAAACAGGTCAGAACACTGTGGCAAAAGCAACGGAAAAAGAGTGACGTATTTAAAAGAACACAAAATTCGCAAGGTTCGCAAAGTTTTACAGAAGCTCGAAACTTAGCGCGAACTTCGATGCGAGATGCTTTTAATAACTCCCAGAACGAATCTGTGTCTCGAAATCTGACAGAAAAACACAAAGAGATTCTGGTCATATGTATGCCAGTGGCAAGAAAAAATTAGTACTTTCCCCTTTCGATAACAATGATAATTTTATTGATGACAGTGACACTAAAGCTGAGTTACTAATCGCGGTTTTCCGAAATTCCTTCACTAAAGAAGACGAAGTAAATATTAGAAAAGTCGAATGAAAAAAACTACCAACGTGAATAGGTATATATCCTCGGTGTAGCTAAAGCCACTTAAGAAAAGCAAGGCTTCCGGTCCGAATTATATAGTAATCACGTTCCTTTCAGAGTATGCTAACAGAATACCTCTATACTTAGCAAATGATATACATTCGTAGAAACATTAATACAAAAGATTGGGAAGTTGCACAAGTCACAGAAACACCTCAGAAATGAAATAGGAGTAATCCGATGTATTACAAACCCATATCACTGACGTATAAAAGAAATTATTCAGATAGTGAAGGGAGACGAAAATTTAATAGTAATGGGTGACTGGAATTCGAGTGTAGGAAAAGGGAGAGAAGGAAACATAGTAGGTGAATATGGATTGGGGCTAAGAAATGAAAGAGGAAGCCGCCTAGTAGAATTTTGCACAGAGCACAACTTAATCATAGCTAACACTTGGTTCAAGAATCATGAAAGAAGGTTGTATACATGGAAGAACCCTGGAGATACTAAAAGGTATCAGATAGCTTATATAATGGTAAGACAGAGATTTAGGAACCAGGTTTTAAGTTGTAAGACATTTCCAGGGGCAGATGTGGACTCTGACCACAATCTATTGGTTATGACCTGTAGATTAAAACTGAAGAAACTGCAAAAATGTGGGAAATTAAGGAGATGGGACCTGGATAAACTGAAAGAACCAGAGGTTGTACTGAGTTTCAGAGAGAGCATAAGGGAACAATTGACAGGAATAGGGGAAAGAAATACAGTAGAAGAAGAATGGGTAGCTCTGAGGGATGTAGTAGTGAAGGCAGCAGAGGATAAAGTAGGTACAAAGACGAGGGCTGCTAGAAATCCTTGGGTAACAGAAGAAATATTGAATTTAATTGATGAAAGGAGAAAATATAAAAATGCAGTAAATGAAGCAGGCAAAAAGGAATACAAACGTCTCAAAAATGAGATCGACAGGAAGTGCAAAATGGCTAAACAGGGATGGCTAGAGGACAAATGTAAGGATGTAGAAGCTTATCTCACTAGGGGTAAGATAGATACTGCCTACAGGAAAATTAAAGAGACCTTTGGAGAGAAGAGAACCACGTGTATGAATATCAAGAGCTCAGATGGCAGCCCAGTTCTAAGCAAAGAAGGGAAGGCAGAAAGGTGGAAGGAGTATATAGAAGGTTTATACAAGGGCGATGTACTTGAGGACAATATTATGGAAATAGAAGAGGATGTAGATGAAGACGAAATGGGAGATACGATACTGCGTGAAGAGTTTGACAGAGCACTGAAAGACCTGAGTCGAAACAAGACCCCCGGAGTAGACAACATTCCATTAGAACTACTGACGGCCTTGGGAGAGCCAGTCATGACAAAACTCTACCAGCTGGTGAGCAAGATGTATGAGACAGGCGAAATACCCTCAGACTTCAAGAAGAATATAATAATTCCAATCCCAAAGAAAGCAGGTGCTGACAGATGTGAAAATTACCGAACTATCAGTTTAATAAGCCACGGCTGCAAAATACTAACGCGAATTCTTTACAGACGAATGGAAAAACTGGTAGATGCAGACCTCGGGGAGGATCAGTTTGGATTCCGTCGAAATGTTGGAACACGTGAGGCAATACTGACCTTACGACTTATCTTAGAAGAAAGATTAAGAAAAGGCAAACCTACGTTTCTAGCATTTGTAGACTTAGAGAAAGCTTTTGACAATGTTGATTGGAATACTCTTTTTCAAATTCTAAAGGTGGCAGGGGTAAAATACAGGGAGCGAAAGGCTATTTATAATTTGTACAGAAACCAGATGGCAGTAATAAGAGTCGAGGGGCATGAAAGGGAAGCAGTGGTTGGGAAAGGAGTGAGACAGGGTTGTAGCCTCTCCCCGATGTTATTCAATCTGTATATTGAGCAAGCAGTAAAGGAAACAAAAGAAAAATTTGGAGTAGGTATTAAAATTCATGGAGACGAAGTAAAAACTTTGAGGTTCGCCGATGACATTGTAATTCTGTCAGAGACGGCAAAGGACTTGGAAGAGCAGTTGAACGGAATGGACGGTGTCTTGAAAGGAGGATATAAGATGAACATTAACAAAAGCAAAACGAGGATAATGGAATGTAGTCAAATTAAATCGGGTGATGCTGAGGGAATTAGATTAGGAAATGAGACACTTAAAGTAGTAAAGGAGTTTTGCTATTTAGGAAGTAAAATAACTGATGATGGTCGAAGTAGAGAGGATATAAAATGTAGACTGGCAATGGCAAGGAAAGCGTTTCTGAAGAAGAGAAATTTGTTAACATCGAATATAGATTCATGTATCAGGAAGTCGTTTCTGAAAGTATTTGTTTGGAGTGTAGCCATGTATGGAAGTGAAACATGGACGATAACTAGTTTGGACAAGAAGAGAATAGAAGCTTTCGAAATGTGGTGCTACAGAAGAATACTGAAGATAAGGTGGATAGATCACGTAACTAATGAGGAGGTATTGAATAGGATTGGGGAGAAGAGAAGTTTGTGGCACAACTTGACTAGAAGAAGGGATCGGTTGGTAGGACATGTTTTGAGGCACCAAGGGATCACAAATTTTGCATTGGAGGGCAGCGTGGAGGGTAAAAATCGTAGAGGGAGACCGAGAGATGAGTACACTAAGCAGATTCAGAAGGATGTAGGTTGCAGTAGGTACTGGGAGATGAAGCAGCTTGCACAGGATAGAGTAGCATGGAGAGCTGCATCAAACCAGTCTCAGGACTGAAGACAACAACAACAACATCACTGACGTCGATTTGCAGTAGGATTTAGACTACATACTGCATTCGAACATCATGAATCACCTCGGATGATACTATACAACTGGCCATTAAAATTGTTACACCACGAAGATGACGTGCTACAGATGCGAAATTTAACCGGCAGGAAGAAGATGCTGCGACATGCAAATCATTAGCTTTTCAGAGCTTTTACACAGGGTTGGCGCCGGTGGCGACACCTACAAGTGCTGACATTAGGAAAGTTTCCAATTGATTTCTCATACACAAACAGCAGTTGATCGGCGTTGCCTGGTGAAACGTGGTTGTGATTCCTCGTGTAAGGAGGAGAAATGCGAACCATCACGTTTTCGACTTTGATAAAGGTCGGATTGTAGCCTGTCGCGATTGCGGTTTATCGTACCGCGACATTGCTGCTCGCGTTGGTCTACATCCAATGACTGTTATCAGAATATGGAATCGGTGGGTTCAGGAGGGTAATACGGAACGCCGTGCTGGATCCCAACGGCCTCGTATCACTAGCAGTCGAGATGACAGGGATCTTATCCGCATGGCTGTATCGGATCGTGCAGCCACGTCTCGATCCCTGAGTCGACAGATGGGGACGTTTTCAAGAAAACAAGCAGCTGCATGAACAGTTCGACGACGTCTGCAGCAGCATGGACTACCAGCTCGGAGACCATGGCTGCGGTTGCCCTTGCCGCTGCATGACACACAGGAGCACCTGCGATGGTGTACTCAACGACGAACCTGAGTGCACTAATGGTGGCCGAGCAGCTGGTTCGTCACAATACGCCAGTCACTACTCTTGATGAACTGTGGTGTCGTGTCGAAGCTGCATGGGCAGCTGTACCTGTACACGCCGTCCAAACTCTGTTTGACTCAAGGCCTAGGCCTATCAAGGCCGGATGTGGTTGTTCTGGGTACTGATTTCTCAGGAATTATGCACCCAAATTGCGTGAAAGTGTAATCACATGTGAGTTCTAGTATATTTCTGCAATTAATACCCGTTTATCACCTGCATTTCTTCTTGGTCTAGCAATTTTAATGGCAAGTAGTGTAAGTCAGTATCTTGGAATATGAGTTAATTCCTTTTATTTTACGTTATATATATTTTTGACTGGTTCTTATATTTCAAATGTTCTGTTTTATTTGTACTTTAATATTGACAATGGTTACTGTTGCTGATTTACTATTACGTACACAATATACGACGTCATATGTCACCATGATTAAAGGATATGTATGATGTGTTTAAAGTTTCCAGATAACAGGTCTAAAATTCGAAGCAATAAATTAAGCTGTTCTGAACTGAAATCGATAACCTATGTTGATACAGTGTAAGGCGATACGTATGCAGCGTACTCTGGACGCCGGCCGCTGTGGCCGAACGGTTCTAGGAGCTTCAGTCCGCAACCGCACTGCTGTTTCTACGGTCACAGGTTCGAATTCTGCATCGGGCATGGAAGTTTGTGGTGTCCTTATGTTAGTTAGGTTTACGTAGTTATACGTCTAGGGGACTGATGACCCCATAGTGTTTTAAGCCATTTGAATCATTCGTACTCGAAACAGCCTTGCCAACATGGGGACGGGCATTTTGCTATGGCACGCTATTTGACTACGCTGCAGACTTTTCACTGGGAAGCTCTTACAAATGCTCCGTAGAATGTTGATCTATCGGGCGTGCTATTTCCATATTTTTCTAGGGTTTCTAGGGTTGCAGAACGATATCCGTGGTCGTCGATTTTCTTCCGACAATCATGGTTCTGCAGGAAACCGCTGAACATTTTCTCATGAAGGTACTGTTTGCTTGTCTCATAGTGGGATAAACGTGTTGACACAATTATGGCGATTACTTTTGAAATAATACGAAGTTCACTGGTATTTTTCCATCTGCTTCGTTTTCCTTTGATTACTCTTGTAGCACCTTCATTTGGGCCGTACTGCGCAACCCGCGAAACATATGGTGTCACAACCCAAAATTTTGCCTTATTCGACGTTGCTTCAACTGCTCTGAACTTATGATTAGGTCTCTCTTGCTCACAGCTTTGATCAATAATGTTTTTGTTTCAACTGTGTGTGTGTGTGTGTGTGTGTGTGTGTGTGTGTGTGCGCCTATGTGTGTGCGTTTATGTATGTGTGTATGTTGTGTAAGAAAGGCTGTATGAAAAAATGATTAGACCAGTAGTCGATGTATTGTACACTGAAAGTGCCTCACCAATATTAGTGGATATAGGATGTTAATACAATTCTCTGTAGCGTTGTCTTGGATGTTTCTTAATTTTCTACCGTTCGTTTGTTTGCTGAACTGTCTGGTCATATTTCGTCCACTGGTCAAAAATATTACATCGACCAGTACACTGAAAACAAGTGAATTCGATTGGACGAATGTCAATACAGTATTTTCACAGGCAGAAACCGTATCGAGAGAGAGCCAGAAAAGGCGCGCACGTGCAAGTTAGCAACACGGCTCTTCGAGCGTAGGCTACACAAACAGCTGGTCCATGCTGCCGGCGTAAGCGGATTCACGCGCCAAGTGGATAAAGTCTCTGACAACTTGGCGCAACTGTCGGTATCAGTACCTGAATATTTTATCCGCAACGGCGCTATTTATAGCGCTTTCAGCAGATTAGTGAATTATAAATGGCTGCCCAGCCCGGCTCAATAATCCAGGAGGGATCATTGATTCGACGAAGAAACAGACCATAGGTCGCCAGTCACACAGTCTGGGAATGTTCCGAATCTGTAGGATTTCCTAACGATAGCGAACCTGTGCTCATATTAACATTATTTCAAAGCGCACGTCGCTATTGGCAGAGGAGGGATCTGTTCGATACATAGTAAAATAATCACCCATTAGTGAATCACAATGGGAATCAGCCAAGTCACATAAATGCCTAGATGTAACAGTTTTTCGGCGTATCTAGTGGAATGATCACTTACACTTAGTCGAAGGTAATGCACTGGGAAAACGCAGTATGTCTTGCAAAGAGACTGATGTCTATCAACTTGTCTGTTGCTCAGGTATGTGGGACCTACCCAAAATAACACAAGTATGAACTATTGAACGTATGCAAAGGCGAGTGTCACGAACAGTCACAATTATATTTCGCTCGCGGGAAAATTTCCCGGAAATATTTAAACCGTCTGAATTGTTATACGCCAGAAGATAGATGAAAATACAATCAAGATAAAGCTTGCTTGCAAAATGTCAATAATTACTACTAAGGGAAGGATCTCAAGATATTCTTCAGCCCCTAGAACACACAGGCGGTTTTTCAAGCATACATCCTGAGCTCGAAATGTGTTTAGAACGGAAATATTTGAAGGAACACACATATTTCTGCTCACACGGCCATTAAGAATCGACACAAAGGAATTAAAGGCATTCGCTGCCAGTAGGCACTGATTAAAATCAGTGGGGAAGTGGAATATTTCTGCTGGATCCTGCTTCGAACTTGGATCTCCTGCTCATATGTCTAACCACTGCGTCATCGCAATCGGGCAGACTATTCTCGTATGCCTCAGGTCAGACCCAAGATACCAGCTTATCCACACACCACCAAATCTAGTGCCCTTTGCTCACTATCCCCATTACTCGCGAGCATTTCAGCAATTTCGGCAGTAGTTCTAGCAGGTCCACTGAAGTGATCAGTTGGTCGTCCTCAGCTTCATTTTACACACACACACACACACACACACACACACACACACACACACACACACACACGCACACACACACACGGCTGATTATAATTAAAATTAAACTTTCCGACCACTGTAGAAATAACACCATTGGTTAGAATGACATCAGATGCAATGGAATATTATCGGAGAAGGGAGAAACATGTGGCAGAGGAAAAATAAATAGTTTCAAAATGTACTGTAATGAGCGTTTGGCGTCATTGATCGGGAGACCCCTTACGGATCAGGTCCGGCAGCCTTGGTGCAGGTCTTATTACATTCGACGCCACAGTGGGCGACCAGCGCACCGGATTGGGATGAAAAGACGATGAAGACAACACCCAGTCCGTGAGAGGAGAAAAGACGGCAATCCATCCCGCTGAGCACTCAGCTATAGGAGGGGACACAAGATGTACTAATAGCAATAGATGGCGCTGTAAATACCATAATTTAGTACTGGTCAACTGCAAATGACAAATGAATCATTCAACAATGCCTATGGTGTGAATCTGACGTTAAACTGACTGTAGGCTACAACAGTAGAAACAACACCACTGGTCAGAACGACATCAAATTGCAAGTGAATATTTTGGGCCCAAGAAAAATAAATAGTAACAAGATGTTGCAGTGGATACTGCTGTAAGCACCTTAATATAATGGTGGTCGACTACAAATGACGAATGAATCATACAACGATGCCTAAAGTGCACGTCTGACGTTAAACAAACAGTACAACTCAGAGTGCATGGGTGTACAGGTGTGATACAGTTAGTTAGGTAAGCCCATTCACCACAGTAAGGTCACATCACATCTGATGGGAAAAATAGGTTTTTAATTATCCTGATGCAAAAAGCCGCATAAAAAGCATCACTCACATCAGCTTTTAATTGTTCTGAAACCAGAATCAGCAGATAAACACCAATGACATCGGTTTTTAATTGTTCTGAGGTCAAAAACCGCATAAAAAGCAACACTCAAAATGAAATCGGATTATTAATTTCCGTGCGACTGTGCCAAAACATGTTCAATATGCTGTCCACCGTTTTCTGCAACAAGTTGAAATAGAGGAACAACATGTTCTACAACAGGTCGAAGTATTTCCGCGGTCACGTTAAGGATGTGTAACCGATGTGTGGCTTTAATGCAGCTAAGTTTGAAATCGTAACACTGAATACAACGTCTTCCAGACAGCCCCGGTGCCAGAAGTCACACGGATTAAGATCAAGTGATCGGGACGGCCAGGCAGTAGGGAAATGGCGGCTGAAAATTCTAGAATT
This sequence comes from Schistocerca gregaria, assembly GCF_023897955.1. Lineage (NCBI taxonomy): Eukaryota > Metazoa > Arthropoda > Insecta > Orthoptera > Acrididae > Schistocerca > Schistocerca gregaria. Next base: position 1,163,742,618 of record NC_064920.1, read on the forward strand.
TCCAAAATGGTGCTTCAGCAGCTGCTTAACTGGATTTGCAATTTGTGGAGGTGCGCCGTCGTGCACAAAAATGATCTCATCCACACATCCACGCTTTCGGAGAGATGCAATGACGTAGTTGCTCAAAAGACACTCATAGCGATTATCAGTGACGGTACAGGTAACAGGAGCGGAAGCAACTGTATCTTGGAAAAAAATGTTGTCGTAAACCTGCAGCACACAGTGGCCTTTTCAAGATGAAGCGGTACTGGTAAATTGGCGTGTGGATTTTCCGTTGGCCACATTCTTTGTATTGACATATCCTGTCAGATGGAAGTGGGCTCTGTCTGTCCACAAAAGCTTCCTCTGTCAATCTTTGTCCACTTCCGGGCGAGAAAGAAATTCTAAAGCAAAGTTTTATCTTGCTGGTACGTCAACAGAAAACAATTCTTGCAAATGGGTAATTTTGAATGGACAGTATTGAATGGTGTTTCGTAGGATTTTAAGCAACGTGCTCGCGGGTATGTCCAGAGTTCGGGCAATTCTCCGCACACTACACGTTTGCGCACCACCTGTCGGTCCTTCCTACTCTCCTCTGACCATGGCTTCCACTGACATCGAATCAATTTGTTTCCTTCCTCTAACAGGTTGCATACCAAAAGTACCTGCCTTTTCGAATTTCCGGAGCATTTTCTCCAGACCCACGACAGACATCGGACCAATGCCTTTTTTCAAACCCTTCAGTGCCCGGAGCTTCTGCATAGCGACGTGTACAGTCACCACTCTTGTAATACAGTTTTACAAGCAGAGTGTGGTCCTGTATTGAGACAGTAATGGCGGATGTCGCAGACGCGAAAGGAGAAAATATCGTGTATCGGTCGGGTTTATACCAACTTCAATGGGTCATGAGAATGACACGTGTTTTCATTTACCTATTCTGACACATACAGTGCCATCTGTTGATCTATTTTAACACCATTTCGTTTGTTGTGCCACACATTTTCCGGCTTCCGTTGCAATTTGTCGTCATTCTGACCATCGGTGTTATTTCTGCAGCGTTTTGCAAGGATGCCACCCCGAGGGAGGAGGGGGGGGGGCGCTGGCAGCAGCGTAATAGGCCGCTCTACAGCGTGCAGAAAAGTTGAAAAACACACTGAGAATATAAACAAACAATAAAAACACATGATAAAATGGTGACATTGTAAAAAACTGTACAATGGCGGAAAGTTGTGGAATTTAAAATATAAAAACACGGCGTTAACCATGGGGATGAAGACACATAGCAGACAGACACAATTTAAAAAAAAAACATGGTGTCAATTTTGTTTCTGTTTGCACGAGATAAAAAAACACAACTAGTGACAGTATGGTGGCTGTTCGCAACACTGACAGAGGACGCTCGACACAAAACATTCACTTTAAACAGCACTATACAGGCGACATGGCGGCAGATGGAGGCAGGGGGAGGACCCTGACTGATGAGGGGAGGAAACGGGAGGGGGGGGGGGGAGGAGAGGATATAGGGAGGCGGGTGAGCCGGTGGAGGGCGACTACATGGAAGAAAATGGGGGGCAGGGCGGTTGCAGAAAGATTGGGGGAGGCAGTGGAGGGAAAAGTAAAGGACTCAGGGGAGAGAAGGGATCAGAGAGAGGGTAGGCAGGGAAAACAAACAGGATGGAAGGGGGGAGAGGTAGAGAGGGGGAGGTGAGGATGAGAGTTGATAGGAGGGACAAATCGAGGGAGAGAGCGCATCATCATGGAGGAGGAGGCGACGGAAGCCACCTCGGGAAAAGAGATGAAGGATGCAGAGATGGAGGGTATGGGGGGCACAACAGTGAAGGTGTGGCAGAGGGCGGGGTTTGGAGAAGAGAGGAACAACCAGGGGATGAGGGGGATCGTCGGCGGGAGGTGTAGAGGATGCGGATATGTTCGAGGAAAAGGAGCAGATGGGGGAAGGAATCAGTTCAAAGAGGGTCCACGTGGGGAATGGGAGGCGTATATGGAAGGCAAGGCGGAGTGCATAGCGCTCTAGGATCTTGAGGGGTTTGTAAAGTGTGGGGGGGGGGAGGGGAGGCGGATATCTAGGTGAGTCTAGCACAACAGATGATGGGACGGATTAAGGATTTGTAGGTGAGGAGGATGGTAGATGGATTCAGCCCCCATGTCTGGCCAGAGAGGAGTTTAAGGAGACAAAGGCAGTTGTGGGCTTTGGATTGGATAGAGCAGAGATGAGGGATCTAGATGGTGAGAGTCAATGGTGAGTCCAAGGTAGCTGAGAGTAGGGGAGAGGCGGACAGGACGAGCGGAGATGGTAAGGGAAAAATCCAGGAGCCAAAAGGAGCGAGTGCTACGACTTACTATGATTGCCTGGGTCTTGGAAGCATTGATTTTACGGAGCCACTGGTCACACCAAGCGACAAAGAGGTCAATGTGATTCTGGAGAAGACGTTGGGACCGTTGAAGGGCAAGAACTAGGGTAAGGCAGGCGGTGTCATCAGCATACTGCAGGAGGTGGACTGGAGCGAGGGAGGGTTTGGGGCATATCTGCCGTGTACAGGAGGTAGATGACAGGGGAGAGGACAGACCCCTGGATCACAGCTTCGGAGATATGTGTGTGTGTGTGTGTGTGTGTGTGTGTGTGTGTGTGTGTGTGTGTGTGTGTGTGTGAGCGTGTGTGTGGAGTTTGTTCTTTCGGAAATGTTTCTGCCGCAGGTGCTTCAGCCGCCGTTTGTCTCAGGATTGTACTGAGGTTTCGTCAGGACGATTGGCTGGAATTCACAAAGATTCAGGTTGCGGATGGCGGACTTAAGTCCAGCTCGCTACCGGAGATTATAAAGTGAGATGAAAGAAATTCCCGTTTCAGGGCGTTGCTGTAGCGTACCACTACCCAGATGCTGGTGTATAAACTCCGTCAGGTAGGTAAGAGATTATTGTGGCATTCATTTCCTTCCGAAGTTCCTACGGTAAATGCGGAAACATGAACCATTGGGACGTTAGTATGAAATGGCTCCAAACAGTACCGAAAAGTTGTTACTCTTTTCTTGGCTTCCGAGGTACAAACACTGGCAGACATCCATTGTGGAATGAAGAATATGTATGGTGGAGCATGTCACGAACCACTGTAGTCAAATGATATGTCCAGTTTTTTGCTGGTACTTCATGATAATGCAAGTCATCGTGTCATATGCCATAACACAAAAGTTACCGCAACTCGAGTGGGTGACTCCCAAGCATCCCCCCCCCCCCTCTTCCCCAACGTCAACCATTATAATTTTGTTCTGTCACCATGCGGTTTTCATGCCTTCGGTCCCTTAAAAAGCCTTGGCCTTGAAGGATAGACGATCCCTGTCGGACGAGGAAGTACAACAGGCAAGTACGGACTTCTACCATTAATACACGGTATATTACCAATCGGTACCTTCGAACCAACGCCTTCTATAGAGGGCGAATCACCTAAATATACATCGCATATAATTCGAAAATCGAAAGTGCTATTCATGTGTGGTCTTCAAAGAATAGATTGGTGTTCAGGGGCTCGTATCGTTAGCAAACAAAGAGATTGTAATAATACATAGAAATTTATATTTTGGACCTAAATATACTAGTTTCAAATGGAATAATGCCTATAGCCATTAATAAATTAAGGGCTGGGTAAACTGAGTATCAGTGTTGTTGGTTACAGGATCAATGTGAAACGTTAGCAAGGTACCGTACATTGAAAAGTTCCCAGAACGAAAGTTGTATAATATCTGTGGTACAGACACTAAGGAACAGCACAAGTGTGTACACTACTTATGTGGACTCTGAGCAGTAACGAGGCAATTGATCATCATAGATTGTGTCAAAATGGCCACCGACAGAGACAGTACACTCTTTCAGTCTGGTGCGTAGCAACTGCAGCACACGTGCTAGCATTTCATCTGTGATGTCCGAGCAGTCTGCAGTAATACGTCGTCGCATATCATCGTTTGTAACTGGAATCTCCTCTTAGACAGCGTCTTCCAGCTTTCCCCACAGAGAAAAGTCTGCAAAGATCAAAACCGGGGGAAGGGCCGGCCAAGGTACTTGAAAATATGCTATAGTACTTTGTGCACTATGTGTTGGGTACCCACCATGTTGTACCGATGTTCTTTCTGGTCTGCAGAGGTACGTCTTCTGGCACCCGTGGATGGTGTTCTGTTAGGAGGGTGCGATACCTGTGGACGTCCATGAAAAATGAGCCTATGAACTGATGCTTCGCTATCTCACACCACATGTTTACGTTCCATGCACACTGACGTTCTACCTGACGAAGCCAATGGAGATTGTCAACAGATCAATTGTGCGTGTTTCCGCACTTTGCCTGGTAATGATTGGTAAATGTGCATCTGGAGTATCCTGCCTTAACGCCCATGTACAGAAGTTAACTGATTGTCATAAGCTCTTCCAGGCTGCTCTTGGTACAGAGATGTGTGATATGGAATGGAACCATGTCGCTGGGGAATGCGTAGGACACTTGCATGACTCATTCCGCTTCCTCGTGCGATCGCGTGGGTGATAACGAGCGGATCAACAGCGTCATCAGCAAGAAAATTAATTTCCCCCTCTTCAGTCGTCAATTGTTTTCTTCTGTTACGTTGTCTAAGTGTTAAATTATAACTTTCTCGTACCTGGTTGAAGAGGAAGAGAAATAATTGTCGAAATGGTTGACCCCTATTGGGATATCTTGCCACATTTATACCGTACAAGTACAAACTGCAATCTTCCTACCCTCGCCATACCCCATGAGCATGTCGGCATTTTCTACGTTGGTAAAACTCATCGTCCACTCACGACCATGCTTCGATGGTCACACAATATCTGACTAGAAAGTCGCAGTGCACATAAGGAACACACATGTACATTATAAACAAACATAAGACCATCGTTCCTAGCAACTGCTCAAGCTGAATGCTACAAACAACTATGGGCGTAAAAATTTTTCCACATACGATATCTCGTAAAGGCCTCGCTCTGGGATCTTGTAACTGACATTCCAAGTTTCCTTACTTCTGGTCTATTAATGTCAATAGGCACTGATCCATTTAAAAAAGTATGTCTGCACAAAAATTGCACTTTCTATCATTATTACAGTCTATTGATTGTCTAACATTACCAACCTCTGAATGCCAATCCAACCTGAGAAAACCGCACAATAATAGCAGTTTCCGTTTCTGCAGTATTTGTAGTGCACGTTTTAGGTGATTCACCTTGTACATGCTGGATATGTACTAACGAGGCAGCGTGTGATGGCTTTTCTGTGGTCATTTCCGCTGCGGTTTCTATCTACATCGGTGATATGCTGCAGCACGGGAACCGAAGATCCGTTTAGGTGAAGCTGTTGTCGTTTCCAACATCAATATTCGATTTTTGTCTTCCTTGTTTGGTTTCCAGGTATCAGAGCCGTAAAATAACAATGGAGCAGCCAGTGTTTTTAGAATTTCAACAGTGTATCTGTGGTTGTCATTTTGTTGAAAATTATTTTTCTTTTTCCACATCCACCCTGAAATTTTGCGGTCTTAGCCTTTATGTCTATATCAAATCAAAAGAAATGCCGTAGCACGTGTAGTTAAAATGGCTTACTTGCTCGGTTATTTTGTTTTCCATAATTATTTTCTTTCTCACCTGTTGTTTTTCTGAAACACGTATGTCTTTTCTGTAGCTATTTTCAAATTATAATTTTCACCAGTCTGGCTCAATTTCAAAATATTTCGTTGTAATTCAGCTTTTGAAGTGGCTACTGTAGTCAGGTTATAAGCATACTTTAATGTTTTCATATAATGATCCTTAATTAGTTCTATTACTTTGAAGTTTTAGCTTCCTCATTCCAATTTCTAATCTTATCGTTTTTGTACAAATTGTAAAATTGGTGAGAGAAAGTAACTGTGATTCATTCCTTCGATAGGTATGCCATTCTTACATACATTGTTCCCTATTTTTGTTACAAACACAGTTTCATTGTGTAAGCTTTTTACAACCATTATCAATTGTAGCAAAATTCCTCCTTTCATTATTGGTCAGTTTGTCCTGTTTAATCCATAAAACTCCTTAACAGGGTCTATAAAAGCTTTTGTGTGTCTCATTATGAAATTCTCTTCTTTTATTTATAAAAGTGAATATATTATACAGTGTTGTTCGCCCTAATCCAAATACATTCTGGTCTTCAGTTAAAATGGACAAATATAACAAACGACAAAATGTTATGAGGAGGATTAAAGGTTAGAGTTTAGCATCCCATTGGCGACAAGGTAATTAAAGACACTATAAGCCCGGATTAGGTGGAGAATATATAAAACATGCATTGAGAGTAGCCGGCCGCGGTGACCTTGCGGTTCTAGGCGCTGCAATCCGGAACCGCGGGACTGCTCCGGTCGCAGGTTCGAATCCTGCCTCGGGCATGGATGTGTGTGATGTCCTTAGGTTAGTTAGTTTTAAGTAGTTCTAAGTTCTAGGGGACTGATAACCTAAGATGTTAAGTCCCATAGTGCTCAGAGCCATTGAGAGTAAACTGACGGAAGACGAATGTATTGAGGAAAAGCAAAAATAAGATGTAACTAGAAATATATTCTCAGGATTGGGATCTGTGAATCTGAAAAAGTGAATGTACTTTGCTAGCTTGGAAGCGATATAACGCATTATTGCTGAAACAAAGAGGATGTAAGAAGCAGATTAGTACAGTGGGAGAGGACGAGTCACTTTCTCACTAGTTTTCATATTAAAAGGTCCTCCGTAATTATGATTTTACACCTAGTCACCATTTTTGTGAGACGACAGGAAGTTATCAACATAAGCAGGCACTAATGGTAGCGTGCACATTGGTAGTGCATGCAGGACCCTTATGGTGGCTCTCCTTCGAGTAGTATTTTCTGGAGTCGAGAACAAGTACCCAGTTTGGTCATTTAATATTATATCTTCCAGTGGACGTTTGGGGCTTGGAAGCCATATGCAGCTGTTAGGGAAAGGAACATCTTGAAACACTTACCAGGGCAGAAAGCTGGTTCCATGAATATCTCACAACAATGTACAGACAATGCTTGCGGCTGAAGCGACCAAAAAAAAAATGTTTACCTACATTCTGGTGCCTCTACCCATGGTGGAGAAGGGACATAGAGAAATATAGGTCACCCAGCCAAGGTGTTTCGACAGCGTTTTAAAATGCCCTTTTGTGAACAGAGATGGCAGGCATAAAATCTTTGCGAGTTTCCTTGTTCACGGTGAATCAGACACTACTGAAGGAGCCATCAGATGATGCCGTTTCTAAGCCTGTCAGATATTTCAGAAGCCTCAGGCCTTCCAGAGAATTTTAGAGTTGAATGCAACACTTATGGCGGGTATGAAATGGTCTATGTTGGGACACAAAAGTACTTCTCTTGGTGTAAGCGAGCCTTCTGGTGAGACACACTGTAACGTTCAGCCCATCTCTGCCATAAATGTGTTGTTCACTTTAGGCCTAAATGGAAACTCAAAACGTGCTGCTTCAACTGGCCAAAAACTAGTCAGGAGGGCAAAGTCTTCCCTTCTCTGTGCAGGCGTTTATGACTCAGGGTTTAGCTGCATCTCCAGAAGAGAGAAGAATAATATCAGCTTTGATTATTATTGGCTGATGAGTAGAGCAGATCAGTTAGAGGGGAGATATGGAGCTTGTGCAGACTTGTGATTCGCACAAAAGACTTTTAGGGGTAGCTGCATGAGTGCTTTTGAGGGGTTTATTGAGGTTTGGTGGAAAGGGAGAGCGGAGAAACTTGGTCTTCTGATTTGGACTGCGGTCCGGAGAGGCTTTCTAGTCTTGACTCTTATTGTAAGTGGGTTGCATTTGGGACTCTCATCTTGAGCCTGATTTCGGACTGGTATTGGTCTTTACTGAGGACCCTCTAGTGTGGACTTAGTTGTATCGACAGTTTAGACCTTAGTCATGTCAGACAACTCGCTGGCCTCAGGGCAATCTTATTCTTGTCAGGTCTGCTTTCTTGATGTTTGATCTTCTTGTGTGCACTGCCGTACAAGTGGGTCAAATTGGTCCGTGGTATGATTGGTGAACAGGAGTGTCGCATGATGGAATCTGCCGAGATGTTAGGGCTCCATTAGAGAGTAATTGCCATCTGTGTAACAGATTGCCAGGCGCCACTTTGCATATTTCATGTATGCGACAACGAATTACAGACGCCTCACACCGCTACTCTGCAGACCCTTGCACCACGATTATCAGCTGAGACAGGGCTAGACGTCAAGAAAGGGGTACAGTATTGGTGCTCTGGCTTGGTAGGGCAAACAAAGGTACAAACACGCCACTTTTTCCTACTTGAACCAATGTGGTATACTTTCTGTGTAGAATAAATCGATAAACGTCTAGTATTCTGCCTCAGATAATTTCAGATTGCGTTATCCCTTTCTCATTCCAGAGTAAATAAATAAATCAGAGCCGCCGGAGTGGCCGAGCGGTTCTAGGCGCTACAGTCTGGAACCGTGGTAGGTCGTAGGTTCGAATCTTGCCTAGGGCATGGATGTGCGTGATGCCCTTAGGTTAGTTAGGTTTAAGTAGTTCTAAGTTCTAGGGGACTGATGACCTCAGAAAGTAAGTCCCATAGTGCTCAGAGCCATTTGAACCATTTGAAATAAATCAGACAAACCTTAGTCTTTGCTAACCATTCCCTGGCCAGTGCAGAGTTAACTGTTTGTGGCGTCTATTTGTGTAACCAACAGTTCACGTGTTATTTGTCATCTCGCTTAACTAGTATTGTTTGTCTTATTTCTGATCAATAAAGTTTTGGCATAATTTTTTTTTGTAAAAGATCAAGCTCGTGTTACTATATTATTCACCCATCAACAGCTGACTAGAATGAAGACAGGGCCACCATTTAATTAAATTATTGCAGCATTCAGGCTTATTTAGATCATGTTAGAAGTGATAACCTCAAATGCAGGACAACCACTGTCAAATGTAAAATCAGTTTAGCAGATGTATGGGCCAGACAGACAAGTGGAAGGCTCCCTAGATAAAGTGATTGCTGTCAGGGCGTAAACTGGTAGCCGCCTGTAGCCTTTTAAATCACACCGCAAGAGCAGTGCAGGAACTGTCATGTCCAAAAGAAGTTTACTCCCATCAAAATCGTCCTAATTAGAGGAAGATATTATGGACAGCATAGTTTTGCACCTTAGTGAATCTTGGCCTGTGGGAGAACTGCAAGAAAGTTGAATCAAAGTGTATGAGGTGCCTTGCTGTAGAAGTACGCCAAAAATAAACTTATAAGAAAGGAAATGAGAATTTTTCCAATGAATCACCGAAGACACTAACACAAATAAATCTCCTAGAAGAAGAAGGGACAAGAGGGTAGCATAGGTAGAGACATCAGTGAATAACATCCACAGTACTAGAGAGAGCTGTGGAGGTTAAAAATTGTGGAGGAAGGCATGGCCTTTAATATATTCAGCAAAAACCTGAGTATTTGCCCTCAAGTACCACGCTGAGATGAAATGGTTCTAATGGGAGAATCAGAAGACGTTGGAGAAAAGAAAGATGTTTCTGTGGTTTCAGAGAATCACATTGTATATACGGTGTCCTCAATTCCACCAGCACAATTTTGTACTTTATTTTCTGAAGTTTTAGTGTAGGGGACCCATGTATCTCGTGCCTCGTTACAAAGTAATAACTTTTTTTTATTTATTCGATATGTGGCTTCTGTTACATTACTTCTATGAAATGACACGACAGTGAAAAAAACCTGCAATTTGTGATTAGCAAAGCTTCAACACAAAATACAGAATGACGCCACAACCCTTAGATGGAAATCTACTGCCGACGCCGTGGGAGAAACTCATTATGAGGACGTTATGACGTCCTTCCGTTGCATTCATTGGACGCGTGCATGAGTATCAACTCAGACTGTATCTCATTAGCAGACGTGTCTCTGCTGCTGTGTATCACTGTTAACGGGTGACTGTTCACCGAGCAGTACAGTACGGGAGCCTGAGGGCGCAGGGTAGAGTGGGTTGTGGTGTAGTTTCTGATCCTAACACGTTTTTTCCGACCAAGGCACACTGCAAACACGGACGACATTTGTATTGTTATCCAGATATTTTTATTTCAGTACCAGTACAAAGATAAATGGGGGAAGAAGTCAAGTACAGTGCATTCACTCTGTAACTAGGCACTGGAGAATGCTGGTGCTTTACATCACAATATTTAAAAAAAGATATCGCCGAATATCCGAGAATTTGCCACTGGATTTCAGGTGCACCCTGTAAGCTTCGTGATTTTGCTACACCCATCAAAAACGAAAACCTGTTTGGCTGTAGGGGATTTGAGCCGCTACCCTCTCAAATGTGAGTGGAGTGTCTACTGACTATAACATCTTCTCGGTAGAGTAGGACACACAGTACACACCGTCTACATTTGCACTGATGCACACTAGTTTCAGCGCAGTACAGTTGCAAAACAAACTAGACCAAGAAACCACACGAAAGCAATAACTCTGTGTGCCTCCAGAGACCCTGGGTTCCTTGTATCAAAATAATGAGGGTGCAGCACTGAACAGCCTCGGAAACGTTGTTGAGTTATGGTTCAATATTGACGTGCTAAAGGCACCCGAGCATGATGTGTGGACCGCGTGCTGGACGCGTTCACTACGCGTTCGGGATGCGTGGGAGCCGACGCTCTGCAGTGCGGCATTTTTCTGTCGGGGCGACTTTCTTCAGTTTCTCAGAATCATGGTGTTAGCGCTGTTTACCCTTCGGTATTTGTTTGTGGTATAAAAGAAGTTCGCTGGTCCATTGGCTGTTTGCACAAAAACATCCAGCATTGCAAACTATCTTCATAAGCCTTTAAAAGCGAATAGGGCTGAAAGAAGAGAAGGATAAAAATTGTTAATATCTGTTATACAGTCACATCATCAATGAGTACGGCAAATTTGCTGTGGGACAACATTACAGCACTATGCAAACTAAAAAGTTTTAGTTGACTTTGAGAGAGCAAGAAATTACAACTATCAACGGACGGAATTCGTTGTTGTGCTCAATTTTCAGGCATGAAGCACGTAATGAAACTGGTGGTATGAATAGTAATTCTTATTGAGTAGCACACATTACTCCACTGTCACCAACAACAGTTTTCGATGGAGTTGAATTAAAAGCTAGCAGGCTTTATATACTAACGCGAATTACATCGGCTGATTCAAGGCGCATACCTGCAAAAATTTCGATTTTAAACCTTCTATTGTCAAAATTATGAAGGAAAACGGAGGGCAGGAAAGACAATTAGAGCATCTGGAATGGATTGTTGACCTTGCGTTTTAAGTGGAATTGACTGCACATTGCCCACAGAAAGACAATGAAACGTACGAATCAACTTATTTCTGATTTGTGGAGGATGTGTTAAAAAAATTGCATTGTGGAAACAATAAATTCTGACAAAAGACCGTCCGTTTCCCCTTAACTCAATGGCGTTAAATAAATGCAAGGTTTTAAGAATTCATTGCAGCCTTGACAGAGTTGTTGGTGTTGTGGTCTTCAGTCCGGAGACTGGTTTGATGCAGCTCTCCATGCTACTCTATCCTGTGCAAGCTTCTTCATCTCCCAGTACTTACTGCAGCAAACATCCTACTGAATCTGCTTAGTGTATTCATCTCTTTGTCTCCCTCTACGATTTTTACCCTCCACGCTGCCCTCCAATGCTAAATTTGTGATCCCTTGATACCTCAAAACATGTCTTACCAACCGGTCCCTTGGCAGAGTTACTAGGATAATTTTCCGAATGTTTTGAAGACACAGCCAACTGTGCATTTCTTTTCAAAACCGTTCGCCATTTCAGTTGAAAACACTTCTGCCCATGTGCAGATGGAACTAAGTGATCTTCAGCGTAATTTCCAATTGAAAGACAAATTATTTTACGTTTAAACTGTCCAGGTTGTCTGGGCTACATTCCTCAGGGAGAATTTACACGTTTACATAATGATGTTGCAAATGTGATAAAATATTTCGTTCTACTTATGTGCGTGAAAGGCTTTTTCCCCAAGACAAAACTAAAAAACCAGATGGCAACCTGACTGCAAAAATCTGTGAAATTGTCTGCATCTTCCCATGCGAGACAGAAATTATATTATGAGTTCAGTGCACCAAGTGTGTTAAACCGTACTAAAACTTGTTTTATTTGCGATCTTTGTTGTTGAAACATATGTGATATGAAACATTGTCGCATACAGTGCGAATGCATCAGCACTTAAATTCGGAGCCAGGCGAGAAAGCAATAGAACAAATGTCAGAATCTTGCTCGCTTCCCGAATTCTTGGCCATCCCTGCTGTATACCCAAACTGCTACGGGACGTAGATCGGCCCAGAAAACAGTGAAGTGAAGCCGTTGAAGCTGGAAGAGATTCCTAAGACAATCCATGAATGCAGATGATTAATATTATTATTATTATTATTATTATTATTATTTTCATACTGTTTTTGAATCACACCATTATTAATTTACTTTTCTAAAGAAAAGTGTTATTGGAAGACACTTTGTATGATTGCAGTTGTCCTCAGTGTGTCCTGCTATCTGCTTTGATGTGAGAATAAAGGGTGTTCAATCAGTAATGCAACACTTTTTTCTTCGGCCAATTTCGGTTGAAAAAAGTGCAGGATTTGTTGTGGGACGTCGCGAAGTATTCCCGCCTCAGTTCGTATAGGTTCTGGAAGTCTCGATAACTGGCGTTTGTAACAAAGGTGCATACCAAGAAGAAAGACGTCATAGAATTTCTTTTGGTGGAAAACCAGAGCATCGCTGACATTCATAGGTGCTTGGAGAATGTCTTCAGAGACCTGGCAATGAACAAAAGCACGGTGAGTCCTTGGGCAGGGCATCCGTCACCATTTCAGCTAGATGGCGGAAACCAGTCCTACCTCCCTCATGCCGCCAGGCCGCAAACAGCTTTGATTTCTGCAGTGTTTGAACGCGCGGAGTCTCTCACTCATATGTAATAATACTTTACAAACAGCCGTTATTTAGACTGTTTTGTTAGGCGACCAGTTTCGTCGTTCCAGTACGTCGTCTTCAGGCGTGTCGCACGAATGACACCTGCTACCACTCGTGAATGTATAAGACAAGGCACCAACAGTAGTATCTAGTTTGGTAGATGTCCGAAGTAACGAGAGAACGTCGAAACTAGTTGCCTAATATATCAATCAAAATAACTCCCGTTGGTACAGTATTAATACATTTCATCGACCAGCCGCTGTCGCAGGCTCCAGAACGCAAGATGTAGTAACCTTTGCTCTCATTCAAGATCATCGACTGATTGCAATCAAACATCTCGCTGCACAGTTGGACGTATTTCCTGGCAGTGTTAACACATTTACACATCTGTGCGGAATTGCTTCCGCGTTACGTTAGTGATCGTAACAATAATCAAGAAAGGCAGTAGGAGTAATCCACTAAATTACAGGCGCATATCGTTAACGTCAATATGCAGCTTGATTTTGGAGCATTTATTGTGTTCAAATATTATCTACATCTACATGTATACTCCACTAGCCACCAAGCGGTGTGTGGCGAAGGGCACAATTCGCACCAAAATATTCCCTCGAAGAAAACTTTCTATTGACACACAGTGAACATGGGTTTAGAAAACATCATTCCTGTGAAACACAACTAGCTCTTTAGTCACATGAAGTGTTGAGTGCTATTGACAAGTGATTTCAGATCGAATCTGTTCAAAAATGGGCCGTGCTGTTTTGGGCGCTTCAGTCTGGAGCCGCCAGACCGCTACTGTCGCAGGTTCGAATCCTGCCTCGGGCATGGATGTGTGTGATGTCCTAAGTTTAGTTAGGTTTAAGTAGTTCTAAGTTCTAGGGGACTGATGACCTCAGCTGCTAAGTCCCATAGTGCTCAGAGCCATTTGAACCATTTGTTCAAAAATGTTCAAATGTTTGTCAAATCTTATGGGACTTAACTGGTAAGGTCATCAGTCCCTAAGCTTACATACTACTTAACCTAAATTATCCTAAGGACAAAGACACACACCCATAGCCGAGGGAGCACTCGAACCTCCTCCGGGACCAGCCGCACAGTCCATGACAGCAGCGCTTTAGACCGCTCGGCTAATCCCGCGCGGCATCGAATCTGTATTTCTGATGTTCCCGAAAGCTTTTCACATTGTACCACATAAGCGCATTGTAGTGAAATTGCGTGCTTTTGGAATATAGTCTCAATTATGTGACAGAATTTGTGATTTAGTGTCAGAGAGGTCACAGTTCGAAGTAATTGGGGGAAAGTCATCGAGCAAGGCAGAAGTGATTTCTGGCGTTACCCAAGGTCGTGTTATAGGCCGTTTTGTGCTCCTTATCTATATAAACGATTTGGGAGGCAATCTGAGCAGCCGTCTTAGGTTGTTTGCAGATGACGCTGTCGTTTATCGACTAATAAAGTCATCATGAGATCAAAAACAAATTTCAAAACGATTTAGAAAAGATATCTCAATGGTGCGAAAATTGGCAGTTGACCCTATATAACGAAAAGTGTGAGGTCATCCACATGACTGCTAAAAGGAATTCGTTAAACTTCGGTTACACGATAAATCACTCTAATCTAAAAGCCGCAAATTAAACTAAATACCTAGGTATTACAATTACGAACCACTGAAACTGGAAGGAACGCATAGAAAATTTTTTGGGGAAGGCTAACCAAAGACTACGTTTAGAAAATGTAACAGATCTACTAAGGAGACTGCCTACACTACGTTTGTCCGTTCTCTTTTAGAATACCGCTGCGCATTGGGGGATCCTTACCAGATAGGACTGACGGAGCATATCGGAAAAGTTCGAAGAAGGGCAGCACGTTTTGTATTATCGTGAAATACGTTAGACAGTGTCACAGGAGTGATGCAGGATTTGGGCTGGACATCATTAAAAGAAAGGCGTTTTTCGCTGCGACGGAATCTTCTCACGAAATTCCAATCACCAACTTCCTCTTCAGAATGCGAAAATATTTTATTCAAACCGACCTACATATGAAGGAATGATCACCACGATAAAATGAGGGAAATGAGATCTCGTACTGAAAGACATAGGAGTTCGTTCTTTCCGCGCGCTATACGAGATTGGAATAATAGAGAATTGTGAAGGTAGTCCGATGAACCCTCTGCAAGGCGCATAAACGTGATTTGCAGAGTATCCAGATAGATGTAGATGTAGAACAATTCTTAATCGAACACGATCACAGACAATGAAACATGAGTTCAACACTTCGAACCGGAACACAACGGCAGTTCATGGAATGGCGCCACAGCATCTCTGATCCGATGAAAAAGTTCAAAGCCGCTCCCTCAGCTGGTGTTCTGGGAGTCTGAAGGAGTTATTCCGTTTGATGTCTTCCATCGTGGTGCAACGAGCAATTCTAAAGCATATTGTGCTACCCCCGCATATTCAAGAAACGACTTCAACGTGTTCGTCGCCACAAAAATACCGGGTGATCAAATAGTCAGTATAAATTTGAAAACTGAATAAATCACGGAATAACGTAGATAGAGAGATACAAATTGACACACGTGCTTGGAATGACATGGGGTTTCTTAGAACTAAAAAAATACAAAAGTTCAAAAATTTCCGACAGTTGGCCCTTCATCTGATCAGAATAGCAATAATTAACATAACAATAGAAGACAAAGCAAAGATGAATTTGAAACTTCCTGGCAGCTTCAAACTGTGTGACGGACCGAGACTCGAACTCGGGACCTTTTCCTTTCGCGGGCAAGTGCTCTACCGACTGAGCTACCCAAGCAAGACTCAAGTCCCGTACTCACAGCTTTAGTTCTGCCAGTACCTCGTCTCCTATCTTCCAAATTTTACAGAAGCTCTCCTGCAAACCTTGCAGACCTAGCACTCCTGAAAGAAAGGATATTGCGGAGACATGGCTCAGCCACAGCCTGGGGGATGTCCCTAGAATGAAATTTTCACTATACAGCGGAGTTCGAGTCTCGGTCCGGTACACAGTTTTAATCTGCCAGGAAGTTTCATATCAGCGCTCACTCCGCTCTAGAGTGAAAATTTCATTCTACAGAGATGATGTTCTTTACAGGAATATGTCCACCATCATTCCTCAACAATAGCTGTAGTCGAGGAATAATCTTGTGAAGAGCACTGTAAAGCATGTCCGGATGTTGTCTTTCAGCATCCCTACAGATGTCGGTCGATCACGATACACTTGCGACTTCAGGTAACCCCAAAGCCAATAATCGCACGGACTGAGGTGTGAGGACCTGGGAGGCCTAGCACGACGAAAGTGGCGGCTGAGCAAGAGCTCTGTCGGACATTTGTGAACTTTGATTTTTTTCTTGTTTCTATTAAAGCACCGTGTCATTTCAAGCATGCGTGTAAATTTTTACCTCTCTATGTACATAGGATTTGTCGACCTGGAAAAAAGCGTTCGATAATATAAAATGGTGCAAGCTGTTCGAGATACTGAAAAACGTAGGGGTATGCTATAGGGAGAGACGGGTCATATACAATATGTACAACAACCAAGAGGGAATAATAAGAGTGGACGATCAAGAACGAAGTGCTCGTATTAAGAAGGGTGTAAGAAAAGGCTGTAGCCTTTCGCCCCTACTCTTCAATCTGTACATCGAGGAAGCAATGATGTAAATAAAAGAAAGGTTCAGGAGTGGAATTAAAATACAAGGTGAAAGGATATCAATGATACGATTCGCTGATAACATTGCTATCCTGAGTGAAAGTGAAGAAGAATTAAATGATCTGCTGAACGGAATGAACAGCCTAATGAGTACACAGTATGGTTTGAGAGTAAATCGGAGAAAGACGAAGGTAATGAGAAGCAGTAGAAATGAGAACAGCGAGAAAATTAACATCAGGATTGATGTTCACGAAGTCAATGAAGTTAAGGAATTCTGCTACCTAGGCAGTAAAATAACCAATGACGGACGGAGCTAGGAAGACATCAAAAGCAGACTTGCTATGGCAAAAAAGGCATTTCTGGCGAAGAGAAGTCTACTAATATCAAATACCGGCCTTAATTTGAGGAAGAAATTTCTGAAGATGTACGTCTGGAGTACAGCATTGTATGGTAGTGAAACATGGACTGTGGGAAAACCGGAACCGAAGAGATTCGAAGCATTTCAGATGTGGTGCTATAGACGAATGTTGAAAATTAGGTGGCCTGATAGGTAAGGAATGAGGAGGTTCTACGCAGAATCGGAGAGGAAAGGAATATGTTGAAAACACTGATAAGGAGAAGGGACAGGATGATAGGACATGAGGGAATGACTTCCATTGTACTAGAGGGAGCTGTAGAGGGCAAAAACTGTAGAGGAAGATAGAGATTGGAATACGTCAAGTAAATAATTGAGGACGTACGTTGCAAGTGCTACTCTGAGATGAAAAGGTTAGCACAGGAAAGGAATTCGTGGCGGGCCGCATCAAACCAGTCAGTAGACTGATGACAAAAAAAAAATTACATTATTCCGTGGTTTATTAAGTTTTAAAAATTTATACTTACTGATTACCCGGTACAAACGAACGTCTTCAGCGTGTCAACGCAAGGCCTCAAACAAGTTCGTGAACCAGAGAGCAGCTCACGAAACTTCAGTTAACCGTTAACCGCCATCCATCCTCCAGAACGGGGTTAGCGTCATCTGTTTGCCCCAATGAAGGACTCGCTCTGAAGGAAGGAATACTTGGATGATTGGGATGTTAATGATGCAGCAAGTTGCTGGCTACGGTGTCGACCAGAACGGTACCATGCGGGAACACGAGCGCTCGAAGTGAGGTGACGTAAGACCGTCGCGTTGAAAGGATATCATGTTGAGAAAACAGGATTTCGTCACCAAAACAATGGATAGTAATGTGATGTATTGGATCCTGAATAAAACCAACCTGCTTTCAGGAAAAAGACTGCGTTGTATTATTACAGAACGCCCCTCGTAATCAACCGCGGCAGCTGTACCGCCAGCGAAAGCGCCAGTCGTAGCCGGCGGCCGTATCGCAAGTTGGGCCGGAGCGCGCGCGGCTGAATGCTTCGGGCTAAGTGAGGCGGCTCGCATTAGTTGGATCTGGTGGTCTGTTACTGGGCGCGGGAACTCTCCGAGTTATTGGGGGCCGCGGGCGGCGGCCATCTGCAGCGCGGCGCGGCCGGATGGCTGCTAATGCCCGCCCATGCCGGCGCTGGCGCGGACCGCTTAACCGCTCATACATTACACAGCCGAGTACTGTGCGGTGCTGGCCGGGCCGCATTAGCCGCCGACTGCCGGCTTCTCAGGGCGCCTGGGACCCGGTCACACTGCGGAGCCCCCGCCGGGGCGATACGAGCCGCCTGTTCGCCTCTCAACAAGCCAATAGCAGCTGATCACATACTGAGAGGAGAGAAGCAACAGCCTGATAATAAGGTCGGAGATACCGCTGTCTGCCATAACTAGAGATGCTGTACCAGCAGGTGAGGGCAGAGGCCAAGCGAGTCGTGTTAATCCTACAGTGGTAAAAACACTACTGGCCATGGAAATTGCTCCAGCACGAAGATGACGTGCTACAGACGCAAAATATAACCGACAGGAAGACGATGCTGTGATATGCGAACGATTAGCTTTTCAGAGCATTCACACAAGGTTGGAGCCGGTGGCGACACCTACAACGTGCTGACATGAGGGAAATTTCCAACCGATTTCCATACACAAACTGCAGTTGACTGGCTTTGCCTGGTGAAACGTTGTCGTGATGCCTCGTGTAAGGAGGAGAAATGCATCCTGTCACGTTTCCGACTTTGATAAAGGTCAGATTGTAGCCTATCGCTATCGCGGTTTATCGTATAGCAACATTTCTGCTCGCGTTGGTCGAGATACAATGACTGTTAGCAGAATATGGAATCGGTACGTTCAGGAGGGTAATACGGAACGCCGTGCTGTATCCCAACGGCCTCGTATCACTAGCAGTCGAGATGACAGGCATCTTACCCGCATGGTTGTAACAGATCTTGCAGCCACGTCTCGATCCCTGAGTCAACACATGGGGACGTTTGCAAGGCACGAACAGTTCGACGACGTTTGCAGCAGCATGGACTATCAGCTCGGAGACCATGGCTGCGGTTACCCTTGACGCTGCATCACAGACAGGAGCGCCTGCGATGCTGTACTCAACGACGAACCTGGCTGCACGAATGGCAAAACGTCATATTTTCTGATGAATCCAGTTTCTCTTTACAGCATCGTGATGGTTGCATCCGTGTTTGGCGACATCGCTGTGAACGCACATTGGAAGCGTGTGTTCGTCATCGCCATACTGGCGTATCACCCGGCGTGATCGTATGGGGTGCCAATGGTTACATGTCTCGGTCACCTCACTTTCGCACAGACGGCACTTTGAACAGTGGACGTTACATTTCAGATATGATACGACCCGTGGCTCTGCCCTTCATTCGGTCCCTGCATTTCAGCAGGATAATACACGACCACGTTTTGCAGGTCCTTTACGGGCATTTCTGGATACAGAAAATGTTCAACTGTTGTCCTGGCCAGCACATTCTCCAGACCTCTCACCAACTGAAAACGTGTGGTCAAGGGTGGCCCAGCAACTGGCTCGTCACAATAGGCCAGTCACTACTCTTGATGAACTGTGGTATCCTGTTGAAGCTGCATGGGCAGATATACCTGTACACTTCATCCAGACTCTGTTTGACTCATTGTCCAGGCGTATCAAGGACGTTATTACGGCCAGAGGTGGATGTTCCGGGTACTGATTTCTCAGGATCTAAGCACCCGAAACGCGTGAAAATGTCTACTTGTCAGTTCCAGTATAATATATTTGTCCAACGAATACCAGTTTATCATCTGCATTTCTTCTTGGTGTAGCAATTTTAGTAGCCAGTAGTTTCTTTTTCTTTTCTTTTTTTTTTGTCATCAGTCTACTGACTGGTTTGATGCGGCTCGCCACGAATTCCTCCCATGTGCTAACGTCTTCATCTCAGAGTAGCACTTGCACCCTACGTCCTCAATTATTTGCTTGACGTATTCCAATCTCTGTCTTCCTCTACAGTTTTTGCCCTCTACAGCTCCCTCTAGTAACATTGAAGTCATTCCCTCATGTCTTAGCAGATGTCCTATCATCCTGTCCCTTCTCCTTATCAATGTTTTCCACATATTCCTTTCCTCTCCGATTCTGTGTAGAACCTCCTCATTCCTTACCCTATCAGTCCACCTAATTTTCAACATTCGTTTATAGCACCACATCTCAAATGCTTCGATTCTCTTCTGTTCCGGTTTTCCCACAGTCTATGTTTCACTACCATACAATGCTGCACTCCAGACGTACATCCTCAGAAATTTCTTCCTCAAATTAAGGCCGGTATTTGATATTAGTAGACTTCTCTTGGCCATAAATGCCTTTTTTGCCATAGCGAGTCTACTTTTGATGTCCTCCTAGCTCCGTCCGTCATTGGTTATTTTACTGCCTAGGTAGTAGAATTCCTTGACTTCATTGACTTCGTGACCATCAATCCTGATGTTAAGTTTCTCGCTGTTCTCATTTCTACTACTTCTCATTACCTTCGTCATTCTCCGATTTACTCTCAAATCATACTGTGTACTCATTAGGCTGTTCATTCCGTTCAGCAGATCATTTAATTCCTCTTCACTTTCACTCAGGATAGCAATGTCATCAGCGAATCGTATCATTGATATCCTTTCACCTTGTATTTTAATTCCACTCCTGAACCTTTCTTTTATTTACATCATTGCTTCCTCGACGTACAGATTGAAGAGTAGGGGCGAAAAGCTACAGCCTTGTCTTAACCCTTCTCAATACGAGCACTTCGTTCTTGATCGTACACTCTTATTATTCCCTCTTGGTTGTTGTACATATTCTATATCACCCGTCTCTCCCTATAGCTTACCCCTACTTTTTTCAGAATCTCGAACAGCTTGTACCATTTTATATTGTCGAACGCTTTTTACATGTCGACAAATCCTATGAACATGTCTTGAGTTTCCTTAGCCTTCCTTCCATTATTAGCCGTAACGTCAGAATTGCCTCTCTCGTGCCTTTACTTTACCTAAAGCCAAACTGATCGTCACCTAGCGCATTCTAAATTTTCTTTTCAATTCTTCTGTATATTATTCTTGTAAGCAGCTTCGATGCATGAGCTGTTAAGCTGGTTGTGCGATAATTTTCGCACTTGTCAGCTCTTGCCGTCTTCGGAATTGTGTGGATGATGCTTTACCGAAAGTCAGATGGTATGTCGCCAGACTCATATATTCTACACACCAACGTGAATAGTCGTTTTGTTGCCACTTCCCCTAATGATTTTAGAAATTCTGATGGAATGTTATCTATCCCTTCTGCCTTATTTGACCGTAAGTCCTCCACAGCTCTTTTAAATTCCGATTCTAATACTGGATCCCCTATCTCTTCTAAATCGACTCCTGTTTCTTCTTCTATCACATCAGACGAATTTTCACCCTCATAGAGGCTTTCAATGTATTTTTTCCACCTATCTGCTGTCTCCTCTGCATTTAACAGTGGAATTCCCGTTGCACTCTTAATGTTACCACCGTTGCTTTTAATGTAACCAAAGGTTGTTTTGACTTTCCTGTGTGCTGAGTCTGTCCTTCCGACAATCTTTTTCGATGCCTTCACATTTTTCCTGCAGCCATTTCGTCTTAGCTTCCCTGCACTTCCTATTTATTTCATTCCTGAGCGACTTGTATTTCTGTATTCCTGATTTTCCTGGAACATGTTTGTACTTCCTCCTTTCATCAATCAACTGAAGTATTTCTTCTGTTACCCATGGTTTCTTCGCAACTACCTTCTTTGTACCTATGTTTTCCTTCCCAACTTCTGTGATGGCCCTTTTTAGAGATGACCATTCCTCTTCAACTGTGCTGCCTACTGCGTTATTCCTTATTGCAGTATATATAGCGTTAGAGAACTTCAAACGCATCTCGTCATTCAATAGAACTTCTGTATCTCACTTCTTAGCGTATTGATTCTTCCTGACTAATGTCTTGAACTTCAGCCTACTCATCATCACTACTATATTGTGATCTGAGTCTATATCTGCTCCTGGGTACGCCTTACAAACCAATATCTTATTTCGGAATCTCTGTCTGACCATGATGTAATCTAATTGAAATCTTCCCGTATCTCCCGGCCTTTTCCAAGTATACCTCCTCCTCTTGTTGTTCTTGAACAGGGTATTCGCTATTATTAGCTGAAACTTGTTACAGAACTCAATTAGTCTTTCTCCTCTTTCATTCCTAGTCCCAAGCCCATTTTCTCCTGTAACGTTTTCTTCTACTCCTTCCCCTACAACTGCATTCCAGTCGCCCATGACTATTAGATGTTAGTCCCCCTTTACATACTGCATTACCCTTTCAATATCTTCATACACTTTCTCGATCTGTTCATCTTCAGTTTGCGATGTCGACATGTATACCGGAACTATCGTTGTCGGTGTTGGTCTGCTGTCGATTCTGATTATAACAACCCGGTCACTGAACTGTTCACAGTAATACACCCTCTGCCCTACCTTTCTATTCATAACGAATCCTACTTCTGTTACACCATTTTCTGCTGCTGTTGATATTATTCGATACTCATCTGACCAGAAATCCTTTTCTTCCTTCCACTTCACTTCACTGACCCCTACCTTATCTAGATTGAGCCTTTGCATTTCCCTTTTCTGATTTTCTAGTTTCCCTACCACTTTCAAGCTTCTGACATTCCACGCCCCGGTTCGTAGGACATTATCCTTTCGTTGATTATTCAATCTTTTTCTCATGGTAACCTCCCCCTTGGCAGTCCCCTCCTGGAGATCCGAATGGGGGACTATTCCGGAATCTTTTGCCAATGGAGAGATCATCATTACACTTCTTCAACTACAGGCCACATGTCCTGTGGATACACGTTACGTGTCTTTAATGCAGTGGTTTCCATTGCCTTCTGCATCCTCATGTCGTTGATCATTGCTGATTCCTCCTCCTTTAGAGGCAATTTCCCACCCCTAGGGAAAGAGAGTGCCCCGAACCTCTATCCGCTCCTCCGCCCTCTTTGACAAGGCCGTTGGCAGAATGAGTGTGACTTCTTATGCCGGAAGTCCTCGGCCGCCAATGCTGATTATTTATCAAAATTTAGGCAGTGGCGGGGATCAAACCCGGGAGCGAAGACGTTTTGATTATGAATCAAAGACGCTGCCCCTAGACCACGGGCTATAGTACACAGCATTAAAACAACAGATTTTTGTAAACCTCATGCCTGTCTGCCACTCCAACACATGTGTTTGAAAATTGACTGAAATGTGGCTACGATCTTCCTGTGTAATGGTGCAGAAGTGTGGCGCTTTGCGACGTCACCTTCAGGCTTAGAGATGGTTTAAACATCAAGTTGTCGCCACATACGAAAGAAACGTCGCTGCTAAGAACTTCGTGTGAGCTTCGAGGTGGATTAATGATGTCACACTCCCGCTAAATTCCATCTCAGTTCTGCCCAACTCCAACGTGAACGTGTCATATGATTGGAAGGTCGCAACACTCCTACTCACAGACATTTTCCCCCTTCTTTTGTCACCTTTGTGATGGCAAAGACAGCCTCTACGATCCCTCTCCCCTCCCCCACCCAACGCCATCACACCCATCCCCCAAGCCAACCACCTGATCAGCAAGACCATAGGTGTCAGACACGCACCTCTGTTGAGCACTTTAAGATCGTAGCTATCGAAAACTGCGAAACCAATTAAGTCTCGAAGCTGCTTTAACTCCTTCGAAATTCATTTTGTTGCATTTGCCTAACCTCAGGCGCTATAGCAGCCATAAAACTGAATTGGTGTCTACGTCTACCACCGGTACATTTTTGGTGTGCTCAGAAAAAGGTGCGTGGGCAGCGCTGAGGGTGTTGCCGACCTGTGGGACCTTAGAGGGACACTTCTTAGAGGGACACTTTGCCATTTTAGACATATTACTTCTGTCTGTTGACTGGAGGTAACGCCTGCTGTTTCTAGGAAAATCAGCTTGGTGATTGTCCAGTGATTGTCCAGTATGCCCTCACAAAATTCTGTCACTCTCTGTACGCTGAAGAGAGACAGTTTCTGATTTGGGAGAACTTATTGGCGTGGACAAAAGTGGAGATGCAACAAGCAATTGCTGCTCAGGGCTCAAATAAGTAGTGAGTTTAGGACGGGAATTAGTTCGATTTCCAGTTAAAGTTCATTACCACAATGGTACTCCATCCATAGGAATCCGCGCGAGTGGTGATTTCAGTATCGTATCGGCTCTCATGCATTTCATGAATCGAGTTCCTTGTTCATTGTCATGACTCTTCTGCTTGTGAGTCACGAGCTGGCTCTAACGATTCTTCTAACAATGGACGGTGGAGACATTTGCTTTCGAATGTGTATATATATATATATATATATATATATATATATATATATATATATATATATATATGTGTGTGTGTGTGTGTGTGTGTGTGTGAGAGAGAGAGAGAGAGAGAGAGAGAGAGAGAGAGAGAGAGAGAGAGAGAGAGATTAATTTGCACGTCCATGTTGCGTTCCCTTAGTCCACAAACCCTTGATGACTATTAATGATTTGTGTCGTTTACTAAAATGGTTCGCCGGCCGCGGTGGTCTCGCGGTTCTAGGCGCGCAGTCAGGAACCGCGTGACTGCTGCGGTCGCAGGTTCGAATCCTGCCTCGGGCATGGATGTGTGTGATGTCCTTAGGTTAGTTAGGTTTAAGTAGTTCTAAGTTCTAGGGGACTGATGACCACAGCAGTTGAGTCCCATAGTGCTCAGAGCCATTTGAACTAAAATGGTTCAAATGGCTCTGAGCACTATGGGACTTACATCTTAGGTCATCAGTCCCCTAGAACTTAGAACTACTTAAACCTAACTAACCTAAGGACATCACACACGTCCATGCCCGAGGCTAGGATTCGAACCTGCGACCATAGCAGTCCTGCGGTTCCAGACTGCAGCGCCTAGAACCGCACGGCCACCTTGGCCGGCTGTCGTTTACTTGTATGGAAGTTTAGGAAGAAATACTGCAGTTGGTCGACGAAAGAAGGAAGTACAAAAATGTTCACGGAAATTCAGAAATACAGAAATACAAGTTGTTGAGGACGGAAATAAGTAGGAAGTGGAGGGAAGGTAAGATGAAATGGCTGCATGAGAAATGTGAAGAAATCGAAAAAGAAATTCTCATCCGAAGGACTGACTCAGCATATAGCATCAGCGATCATAAACCGGTTACTGCATCGATGATTTCAGCCGTAAATAGAAATATTAAAAAAAGGTAGGAAGATTTTTTTGTGTAGCAAAAGTGACAAAAAGCAGATTACAGAGTACCTGACGGCTCAACACAAAAGTTTTGTCTCAAGTACAGATAGTGTTGAGGATCAGTGGACAAAGTTCAAAACCATCGTACAATATGCGTTAGATGAGTATGTGCCAACCAAGATCGTAAGAGATGCGAAAGAGCCACCGTGGTACAACAACCGAGTTAGAAAACTGCTGCGGAAGCAAAGGGAACTTCACAGCAAACATAAACATAGCCAAAGCCTTGCAGACAAACAAAAATTACGCGAAGCGAAATGTAGTGTGAGGAAGGCTATGCGAGAGGCTTTCAATGAATTCGAAAGTAAAGTTCTATGTACTGACTTGGCAGAAAATCCTAAAAAATTTTGGTCCTATGTCAAAGCGGTAGGTGGATCAAAACAAAATGTCCAGACACTCTGTGACCAAAATGGTACTGAAACAGAGGATGACAAACTAAAGGCCGAATTACTAAATGTCTTCTTCCAAAGCTGTTTCACAGAGGAAGACTGCACTGTGCTTCCTTCTCTAGATTGTCGCACAGTTGACAATATGGTAGATATCGAAGTAGACGACAGAGGGATAGAGAAACAATTAAAATCGCTCAAAAGAGGAAAGGCCGCTGGTCCTGATGGAATACCAGTTCAATTTTACACAGAGTACGCGAAGGAACTTGCCCCCCTTCTTGCAGCGGTGTACCGTAGGTCTCTAGAAGAGCGAAGCGTTCCAAAGGATTGGAAAAGGGCACAGGTCATCCCCGTTTTCAAGAAGGGACGTCGAACAGGTGTGCAGAACTATAGACCTATATCTCTAACGTCGATCAGTAGTAGAATTTTGGAACACGTATTATGTTCGAGTATAATGTCTTTTCTGGAGACTAGAAATCTACTATGTAGGAATCAGCATGGGTTTCGAAAAAGACGGTCGTGTGAAGGTCAGCTCGCGCTATTCGTCCACGAGACTCAGAGGGCCTTAGACACAGGTTCACAGATAGATGCCGTGTTTCTTGACTTCCGCAAGGCGTTTGACACAGTTCCCCACAGTCGTTTAATGAACAAAGTAAGAGCATACGGACTATCAGATCAATTGTGTGATTGGATTGAGGAGTTCCTAGATAACAGAACGCACCATGTCATTCTCAATGGAGAGAAGTCTTCCGAAGTAAGAGTGATTTCAGGTGTGCCGCAGGGGAGTGTCATAGGACCGTTGCTATTCGCAATATACATAAATGACCTGGTGGATGACATCGGAAGTTCACTGAGGCTTTTTGCAGATGATGCTGTGGTGTATCGAGAGGTTGCAACAATGGAAAATTGTACTGAAATGCAGGAGGATCTGCAGCGAATTGACGCATGGTGCACGGAATGTCAATTGAATCTCAATGTAGACAAGTGTAATGTGATGCGAATACATAGAAAGATAGGTCCCTTATCGTGTAGCTACAAAATAGCAGGTCAGCAACTGGAAGCAATTAATTCCATAAATTATCTGGGAGTACGCATTAGGAATGATTTAAAATGGAATGATCATATAAAGTTGATCGTCGGTAAAGCAGATGCCAGACTGAGATTAATTGGAAGAATCCTAAGAAAATGCAATCCGACAAAAAAGGAAGTAGGTTACAGTACGCTTGTTCGCCCACTGCTTGAATACTGCTCAGCAGTGTGGGATCCGCACCAGGTAGGGTTGATAGAAGAGATAGAGAAGATCCAACGGAGAGCAGCGCGCTTCGTTACAGGATCATTTAGTATTCGCGAAAGTGTTACGGAGAGATAAACTCCAGTGGAAGACCCTGCAGGAGAGACGCTCAGTAGCCCGTTACGGGCTTTTGTTAAAGTTTCGAGAACATACCTTCACCGAAGAGCCAAGCAGTATATTGCTCCCTCCTACGTATATCTCGCGAAGAGACCATGAGGATAAAACCAGAGAGATTAGAGCCCACACAGAAGCATACCGACAATCCTTCTTTCCCCGTACAATACGAGACTGGAATAGAAGGGAGAACCGATAGAGGTACTCAGGGTACCCTCCGCCACACACCGTCAGGTGGCTTGCGGAGTATGGATGTAGATGTAGATGTAGATAGGAAAATCAGAACAATCTTCCGTGAAATTAAAAGCAAATGTGGTAACATAAAAAATGCAACGGGAATTCCGTTGTTAAATGCAGAGGAGACAGCGGGTATGTGGAAAGAGTACACTGAAGGTCACTACGAGGGCGAAGATTTGTCTGATGTGATAGAAGGAGAAACAGGAGGCAGTTTGAAACAGATGCGGGATCCAGTATTAGAATTAGAATTTAAGAGAGGTCCGGAGGACTTAAGGTTAAATAAGGCAGAAGGGATAGCAACATCCAATCATAATTTCTAGCGTCGTTGTGGGGAGTGGCAACAAACCCACTATTCGTGATGGTCTGTAGAATGTATGAGTCTGGTGATATACCATCTGACTTTAGAAAAAATGTCATTCACACAATTCCAAAGACTGCAATAACTCACAAGTGCGAAAGTTATCGCTCATTCAGCTTAACAGCACATGCATCCAAGTTGCTGAGAAGAAAATTGATGATTTGCTAGACGACGATGAGTTTAGCTTTAGGAAAGGTAAAGGCACGAGAGAGGCAATTCTGCCGTTGCGGTTGATAACAGAAGCAAGACTAAAGAAAAATGAAGACATGCTGTAAAATATGTTGGCCTGGAAAAGGCGTTCGACAATGTAAAATGTCGAAAGATGTTCGAAATTCTGATAAACATTTAGTGAATTGAATATATGTGCAACAAGGCCACCTAGCATTAAGGAATTTTATTTTATGCTCTGTCATGCATGTTGTAAGAGTTCACTGCGAAGAAAAGGAGAGTTAACAGAAGAACAGTGATGCATCTTACGCACTTAAATTTAATTCGTACTAAACATTATTATGGGTAATACTAATACTAGAAAGAAACATCCACTAACAATTGTAACTACTGTATAATCAGGCAACTTTGCACTGGCGGATCATGACTTCGTCTTCCACGAAATTCTCTTGGAATCCCTTACACTTATAGCAAATTCCAGTAATACGTCCGTCTTGGCTTAACTCCACGGCTCTGACAATATTGGAATAGTTCACCCATATTCCTTTCGTTGCTGTAATATTTACTCTCTCTGCTAGCACTTAGACGTCCTAACTTTGCCCTCTTTGTTTCCATACGAAGCCCCGCTGAGTCGGAGGTAGGGAAGAATACTTACTATTTACCTAGACGGATGTGGGGAATTGCCAAAGAACGTCTTGCAACTCAGCCATGCAAACTAACGTTCTTCTTGTCCGCAGGTACTTCTCAGGTTTGCTTCACTCACCATCTGCCGCTGTAGTAATCAGTTATGTACGTTTTAAGAACATATTACATACGTAATAACTCCCCCGGACGCAATGTGGAATGACAGCTGACCTTCCTAGCGACAGTCGTTTGGAAGATAAAGTCTAATGTACGTTGCAACATTAGTCGTCAAGTCGCATCTCACAGCAGTGAATGTTGGTTGGCCTTCTACACAGGCAATGTAACGACTATACAGGGTGAGCCACGTCAGAGACAAAATTAAGGAACGTTCTCAGCAACATCTGAATTTTGGTATGAAGGACTCGAGATCTCCTGTCTCCCGTGGATCGAGTAACAATGTAAATATACAATACTGATAAAATACCAAAATTATTGTTCAATAGCAAAGACAAATTTCAACCCTTGGTGCTTAGTAATGTTTACAGCGTTTCATACAAGCACTGTAGAAACGTGTGTGTTCGCCCCGTCAGGAAGAGATATGGCAAGCAGATTATCTGAATATGAGTGAAGCTGGAGCTTGACAAAGAAAGATTCAACCTTCGCCAATCATCTTTTAACAGAAAACCTCTCGTATGATCTAGAGTGTGCAGTCTTGCATTCTATTAAGAAAAGCATAATGTTATTTTGGATGTCAGTAATGACACAGAATGCCAGCATAGTAATAAATGATTTTCCTATTTCCCCCGTGTGAAATTTTAATACAAATGCTACTTTTCTAAATTGATTTCTTTTCATCAGTTGTCAAATATTTCTACAGAGATAAATCCTTGTGTTTTCTTTTTTTTTTTTTTTTTTTTGAAGATGTAACACTGCCTGAAAAAGAAAGAAACACTTTCCGTATGAAAACATGTCATTTTTATCATTTTTGTATTTTGTGTCTACACAAGATTCACTGACGAGAAACAACAACATAATAGATCGAAAGAGGTAAGACGGCCAAAAGCGCATCAAACACCCGTGCGTAGGACGCGGGTCAGTTTCCGGTACTGCCAGGAACTTTTTGTTGGTGGGAAGATTGAAATGGGGTGCACTGAGGTAGTGATGCCACTATTGGAACTACATAAATGAGGAGTAGCGGTTCCAAGGTCTCAAACGAAGACAACAGATCCCAAAAGAAGACGACAGACAGGAGAGACAGCTGTGTGCTCACAAAATATCCTTTCATATCACATTCTCATGATGCTACATGACAGACAACGGCACTGTTACCAATGGACATCGTGTGGTCTTCAGGATTTCATGGCCGAGGTTTTCAATGTTCGAATCCTGCCTCGGGCATGGATGTGTGTGATGTCCCTAGGTTAGTTAGGTTTAAGTAGGTCTAAGTTCTAGAGGACTGATGACCTCAGATGTTAAGTCCAATAGTGCTTAGAGCCATTCGAATTTTTGATAAATTCAATTGCACACATAAACGTTTATAGTGAGTACTATGATGGTTGCTGTGGCCTGCAATCTATTACTTGGCGTATTAACTAACCCTAGAGCTGTACTTTGGAGTCCCCTGCACGGTCTATGATCTATGGAAGAGGAATGATCAAGGGATGGTTTAATCACGAACACTTATATACACACGCACTTGAGAGACTAACAGGAAGGAAAAGAACTGAAAACCTTCACCAGAGCACACGTGGGTAGCAAGAGGGGCTGTTCTCCTGATTTCAAAATGCGGGATACACGAAAAAAAGTTCTATTTAATGTGAATTGCTAGAAAAGTGAAGCATAATTAAGACTATAATTAATTCAGATATTCTGTAGCTATGGCCTTGGCACTTTAAACTTTCTGATTAGATCACGACCACGTCGTCCTCACAAACAAAAGCGTGCACATACAAGTATATCAAGTGAGACGAATTGCACAAAATTCAGTCATAAAATCACTGAAATCACACGTAATATATATGCTCTCGCGAAAGGGATACTAAACTAAATGAACTGAATGATAATAAACTCAACTCGGCTGCAGGTGCTGGATTAACACTTCAACTGAACAATAGCCTAAACTGTCCCTGGATTTTAAAGCATTTAACACTCGTGAATTAGCAAGTAAAATTTGTCACACACTATTAAACTATGAACGATGAATGTAATCATTTACTGTGACTATCTTTGAGAAATTTACATTAAACACAACATTAACTTTTCATTGAATAGGCATACTTGCCGCCAGTAGGTCTTACCCGTCTCGCGTCCCACGGAACACTCCACGAGCATTCCCTCACCAACCAAAACCGTTCCCTGTACCTACGGAAGTGGCCAGGGAAACCCATATTGTGGTGCCAACCCACACAAAAGATTCGCCCAAGGGAAACAGATACTCTTTGCTACCTGGTATGCGTTTCCTGTAGTTGGTTGTTCTGGCACAGTGCCAGACTACTACACTTACACAGATCTAGACACTGAAATTCTTGCAAACTCATTCATACATTGAACTGTCGGACAAGAAGAGGAAAGAAAAGATACATTGAAATATGGCACTTAAATGTACCAGGCATGCGTTTGGGACTCCAATAACAACTAATAACCTAATTAAATGTTAAAACGAAATATGGATAGCATACTGTGTCCACAACAAACACACTCGCCTCCTCAGTCTGTTCCCTTTTCTTCTTTACATCTAGGGTAATAGATCATTTGCACCAACAATTGAGGTGCCAGAGGCAAAGAGATGAAGCTGGGCGGTATGGGAAAATTATGAAGAGGCTCATGCAGAGAACCTTCATGTTAAATATGATTATTTCAGTTTCTTTCCCCAATGCTTGTTTCCGTGAAAACACGTACACAAAAATGAAAAGGCCCCTAACGTGCAATCGTTGGAGCGTAAAATACGTAGTATAACGACAGCTTGAGATGAAAAACCTAAGGTGTTTCAAAAAGCGCTTTACAACTTTAGAAATTCATATTAACCACAGAAGTGACTGTAGTGTCAATTTGTAGGGAGTGCAATGAAAGTTTGCCTCATGTAGTTCACTATGGCCGAATCGCACCTTAAGATGCGCTAGCGGCAGTTGCGTTAAAGATGGCTGCCTTCACTGGACCCGAGCGTGCTAGACATGTGTTTTGGTTTCAAGAATCGAATTCGGCGACAAGAGTTCAGCGTACGCTGTAGGCCTACAATATATGAGTAGCATAAATGTTTAGTAGAAACAGGGTGCTCGGGAAGACAGGGGAAATCATCAGGTAGTCCAAGTACATCTGACGACGTAGTTGGGTGAATGAGACTCTTCGTCAGTAGATCTATCCACTGTGCTCTGTATCGTTGTTGTTGTTGTGGTCTTCAGTCCTAAGACTGGTTTGATGCAGCTCTCCATGCTACTCTATCATGTGCAAGCTTCTTCATCTCCCAGTACCTACTGCAGCCTACATCCTTCTGAATCTGCTTAGTGTATTCATCTCATTGTCTCCCTCTACGATTTTTACCCTCCACGCTGCCCTCCAATACTAAATTGGTGATCCCTTGATGCCTCAGAACATGTCCTACCAACCGATCCATTCTTCTGGTCAAGTTGTGCCACAAACTTCTATTCTCCCCAATCCTATTCAATACCTCCTCATTAGTTATGTGATCTACCCATCTAATCTTCAGCATTCTTCTGTAGCACCACATTGTTAATGTACAAGAAATGCTGACGTTTAAGCAGTGACGGGTCAGAACCGACTGTTACTCAATGAAAGCTTGCGGGTGAAAAGACAACTGGACGCTACTGTTATCAACTGTTGTATGCAACAAGTTCGTTTTCAAAGAAATACGCACACATCGCATACTGTCTACACATTCGCCATTGTGTAGAGATTTTCGGTGAAGCACAAATAGAAAGATAAATCGGGCTAAAAAATCGAACTGTAAATTCAATTATTTCATAAAGAGACTGTGAAGCCCACGATTCCGCTATACCGATGTACTCATAAAATATCACTGCTAAATCTCTGAAAATTGGTCTGTAGAATTCTGTCTCACCCGGTACAAACGAGGTCATATAGACCAATGACACTTTGGTTGGTTTTGGTGTTACAACAGTTCTCCACAACTATGCTCATATGGACATGTACTGCGGCTACTAGTAGGCTCGATGGCACAGAGAAGCTGCTCACGAAGGCCTATTGAAAGAGTCTCAGAGTAGACCCACAAAGCGTTGGGAAAACTAACAACACATCGCCCTAAAGTCAGTAAAACTTCATCTAGACATGGAACAGTACATGCAGTGATTTCCGTAATCAAGGATCGAAACAAAACCACTATCGATACCGGATCGTTTCGACTAAAGTGTAGATTGCTTGTATTTTCTTTTCTTTTAATGCCAGATATTTAAAATTTTAAATTTATTTGTTCCAACAAATGGAAATTTATTATTAAAATTTTAAGCTGGAACTCACGTATAATCAATAGGTATAAAAGAAGTAAATTACCGATGTACTTTCTAGCCTTACGGCTTCTACTATGCCAGGTCCCCGTTAATAGGGAGTACATATGACAGTTGAGACTGCTCTGTGCCCACTCTCGCGTGGTTCCCATAAGTAGGCACGATTCTGGGGGTGCGCCTGCACTACATTGAAGCCCACAGACAGAAACAAAGAATTCTCACCAACTGCGACATGGTCGAGTATACAAACAGTGATCCAATACTGTCAAATTCTTTTTTTTCCAGTCTTTTATCACAATATCAATTCTTTAGACGATCACCAGTTTCAGTCCTTAATGACCATCCTCAGATCTTCACTTTAGGTCATCGTCTAAGGAATTGATATTGTGATCAAAGACTGTAGAAATAATAAATATTTACAAAGTATTCTGCCTAGGTGCTGTATTCGACCTACTGGCATTGCCGATCTGCGGCCACGGCAGGCGAGACACGCCTGTGTACTGTCCGACACGGCCATTGTGACCGCTGGTTCCAAGCGTGTTCGGAGGCGTACAAGTATGTCTGGTTACTTGGCGTTCGGCCACCACTCGGGCTAAAATAATAGAAAGGGAAAAAATTTCTCTATAGGTGTCGGTGCCAGCCAAACAACACAAAGCTTTCAAAAGGTCTTGAAACTCTCCTACGCCACGGCACCATATAGTTGGTTACGGAAACATGTACTGTCTCTGCTGCACGTCACCTGTATTCTCCGTCTAGCCTTCAGTGGTATTTTTCCACTGAAGTTGGCTAGGAGGCTTGCCACCGAAAATTATCGAGGAGGGGCGATGGTCTGGAAGCTATCTGACGTCCAACTGGCGAAAAAATTGTCTCTCGTTACACTATTGGCTTGTGAACAAACACATTTGTTTATTTACGCACACAGCCGACGTTTATCGCGGGGAGAAACGGAAAAGATTTTTGGTAATTATAGTTTTGATCGAGAAAGGTCGCAGAGGATCGCCGACTGCTGACCTTGATAGCTGAGGGAAGCATCCTGCAGACGTGGCGTCGATTCGCCAGATGGTACGAACAGCCTAGCGACGCCATATGGTGAGATCATTAAATAGGCAACAATCTGGGTATGAGCGTTTGATCCGTTTAGGCATCAGCTAATCAAATTGTTTTCCGAAATTCGCAAAGTAAGCCACGGTTTAGTGGTTGGCGTCCCTGTGATTACTTTGCAAGAGCTTCCCACGAAACACTCATTAGGAATTGCTGGTTTTTTTCTTACTGTATGTTTCAACCCAACGTGCAACATTAATTCGACAAATATAGAAGCAATTTTCTTCTGGAACGACGAGAACGCACTTGTGGTTCATTCGATTTCTGTTCGCTTGCTTCCTCACTCTTATGATAATGCGCAGCGTCAGAAATCCCGTAAGAATCTTGAGTTAGTAGTAGAATTTTTCCATGCTTATGTACCACTCGCACGTACCTCTATTTAATTCATCTGACCACATTTCCATTGTAATAAATATTCTGGCTCCACTCTACTTCTCATTCTTATATTGAACCGAAAAAAGTAACCTTATTCCTCTTACTCACTAAAGAATCTGTAACACGTCCAAATCATTTGGCAAAAGCTTTGTAAGGTGGTCATGTCATTTGGATTTTATGTCATCGACGTCCACGTCAGAGACAGAAAGCAAGTTACATTACTGTAAACAGTCTTTGGTCTTGTGGCACTGTCTTTGCGCTCCGCAGTTTCATAAATTCTTAATAGAAGTGTGGTAGGATGGACCTATTTAGTAGTGCTGTGTGGAATTGTGATTCTATCCGTTAGTTGAAGAAAGGCCAGCAAGGATGAGTACGATGGGTACACTGAAAGGTGAAAGGAATACATATTTTGGGTAATGTCATTACTTTTGATGAGAATAAGTGACATAAGACAGTAGCACTGCGCAGATAGGAATGATTATTATCGGCTAGTTAACTTGATCTGGAGAGAAAGACCACTCCACTTCTCTGAATCATAGAGTAACACGACAGTTGAATAAGCTATTTCATTTTTATAGAAATTCTCTTTACTTTGTACCCTTTTTAAGCCTAGTATCGTTCAGACCAAAGCAATGTGTGAAAATCACACGATGTTCTACTTTGTATTTTTGAATACATATTTCCGTCTAAAATCATTGTCTTGAAATATAATTTCATATGAATACTCACTCTCCCCAACCTAACGCTTGCCATCGTCGTGCAACAGTTTGAATATGTATTTAGAAACAGAAATCTAGCATAGTGGCTGCATGCTTGCTGTTTACCGCTGTGCTTTCGAGAAATCTGCGTCAGTGTTGTCAAGAAGCGAGGTAAGTGGAAAATATTGATTAGGTGTTGGGTAACTGTTTTAATTCAGCCACGCATTTAATATAAAATCAAGCTTCTTACGGTAGAATTACAGTTCAGTTCGTATTAGGTTCTGTGAAGTCGGGCTAAATTTAAGACAAAAGCAAAAAATATAGAGCGCAACTTACAGCTTATACCGATAAAATAAGATAATAATGCAGCCCGATACAATAGGATCGAACGTCTTTCCAGTGGCTTCAAAGGCCACAATAAACAGTATTTTCCCCCTTAACGGGAGGCGTTTAAAGCGTTAATTATCTGGCCTTTCGCAGCTCTTACACCATAGACTAATACATTCATCCATTCCCCCAGAAAATTTCATTGTAAGGAATGTCCATCAAGAAGGTGTTACTGCATAAAAGACGAACACATTTTCTCTCAAATACAGATGTGCAATCCGACGTACGTGTTAATAACATTCACGGAAGAACAGGACTGACAGTACCGTTTTGTTCTTCTATAATGACGCTGCTGGTGTATTTGAATTACTTGTATCACTACCGGACGTGAAGCTAGCTCCGTTCCGACACTTAGATCCCTACACACAATAAAGGTCCAATCTATCTCAATTACAATGAATTTGAATACTAGTTAAAGAACAGAATTTTGTCATTCAATTTTTAATCTCAGTTCAAATATATGGTATAATAATGGTGTTGATTTCTTAACAAGTTAACTTCAGATGACATCAGAAGTGTGTTAAATGACGCCCGCCTACAGAGGAGAACTGTGTACGGATAACTGGTTACCAACGGTCGCAAGTCAAGGTTTCACTCTGGATCCTTCACCATGGATGTCTCATTTTCAGTGTAGAGTTGCAGCCGCTGGCGACCGATTGTCCACCGATGATTCCTGTCTGTAGAGGGCGTTGTTTAACCTGATTTAGCATAATCTGGTGATGAATTCTTAAGATAAGAAATGAAGAGGTTGCCTGAAGACTAGCCGAAAATCATCGGCAAGCATAGGGGACGGGATGGTAGTTCACGTGTTAGATCAGGGAAAAGCTTCCATGGTAGTAGCGGGGTAAATCTGTAGAGAACGGCGGACACTAGAATACACGTAACAAGTAGCTGAAAACGTTCGGTGCGAATGCTACTCTGAGATGAGAGATTGCGCAACAGAATAATTCGCGTCTTGCCGTACCAAACCAGTCAGAGGAATAATGACTTAAAAAAGAAATGTTGCCAAGAACTCCGCACCGATTTCGAGATGATCTGCGTGACGCGAGACTGATAAATACAGTAAAATGAAAATAAATTAAACAATGCATCGATTTGAAACTTCCTGGCAGATTAAAACTGTGTGCCCGACCGACACTCGAACTCGGGACCTTTGCCTTTCGCGGGCAAGTGCTCTACCAACTGAGCTACCGAAGCACGACTCACGCCCGGTACTCACAGCTTTACTTCTGCCAGTATCCGTCTCCTACCTTCCAAACTTTACAGAAGCTCTTCCGCGAAACATGCAGAACTAGCACTCCTGAAAGAAAGGATACTGTGGAGACATGGCTTAGCCACAGCCTGGGGGATGTTTCCAGAATGAGATTTTCACTCTGCAGCGGAGTGTGCGCTGATATGAAACTTCCTGGCAGATTAAAACTGTGTGCCCGACCGAGACTCGAACTCGGGACCTTTGCCTTTCGCGGGCAAGTGCTCTACCAACTGAGCTACCGAAGCATGACTCACTCCCGGTACTCACAGCTTTACTTCTGCCAGTATCCGTCTCCTACCTTCCAAACTTTACAGAAGCTCTTCTGCGAAACATGCAGAACTAGCAGTCCTGAAAGAAAGGATACTGTGGAGACATGGCTTAGCCACAGCCTGGGGGATGTTTCCTGAATGAGATTTTCACTCTGCAGCGGAGTGTGCGCTGATATGAAACTTCCGGGCAGATTAAAACTGTGTGCCCCACCGAGACTCGAACTCGGGATCTTTGCCTTTCGCGGGCAAGTGCTCTACCAACTGAGCTACCGAAGCACGACTCACGCCCGGTACTCACAGCTTTACTTCTGCCAGTATCCGTCTCCTACCTTCCAAACTTTACAGAAGCTCTTCCGCGAAACATGCAGAACTAGCACTCCTGAAAGAAATGATACTGTGGAGACATGGCTTAGCCACAGCCTGGGGGATGTTTCCAGAATGAGATTTTCACTCTGCAGCGGAGTGTGCGCTGATATGAAACTTCCTGGCAGATTAAAACTGTGTGCCCGACCGAGACTCGAACTCGGGACCTTTGCCAGGAAGTTTCATATGCCCTCATCACATCCGTAATTCCGTGGATTTTGTTAAACGCCTTGATAGCTTCAGGTTGGATGAGTCAGATATCATGGTGAGTTTTGACGTCGTTTCCTTGTTTACGAGGGTACCCCTGCGAGAGTCGCTAGAGTTGATTGGTCAGAGGTTTGACGAGAATACCACTGAATTTTTTAGGCATGTCTTGACTTCCACGTATTTTCTTTTTAATGGAGAATACTACGAACAAACGGAGGGAGTCGCCATGGGTAGCCCACTCTCACCGGTGGTAGCGAATTTGTACACGGAGAACTTCGAGGAGGAAGCCCTGTCGTCATCCGAATGGAAACCTACTTGCTTTTTCCGTTACGTGGACGACACGTTCCTCATCTGGCCACATGGTATGGATAAACTCCTTGACTTCCTTACACATCTAAACTCCACACATCCCAACATCAAATTCACTATGGAGACTGAAACGGAGGGTAAATTACCTTTCCTTGACGTCTTGGTTAGGAGAAGGGCTGACGGCACCCTAGGTGATGGGGTGTGTCGAAAGACAACACACACTGATCTGTATTTGCACGCAGACAGCTGCCACCACCCTTCACAGAGGAATGGGGTACTTAAAACTCTAGTACATAGGGCGCGCACTATCTCTGACACAGAGAGTCTACCCCAGGAATTGGAACATCTGCGAACTGTGTTTCGAAAGAATGGGTACTCAGAGTGGCAGATCCAACGTGCTCTCCGCCCAACCACTGCAGCACAACCTGTTGAGATGGATGAAGTCACGAGGGAGGAGGTAGGCACTGCATTTATTCCATACACAGGCGCACTCTCGGGGAAAATCGCCCGCATTCTGAAGAAATACCGGGTTGGAACTGTGTTTTGTCCTCCGAATAAAACTCGTGCACTAGTGCGGAGCGCCAAAGATGACCTCGGTTTGAGGAAGGCCGGCGTGTACCAGATTCCGTGTCAATGTGGCAAGTCGTATATTGGTCAGACGATGCGTACCGTCGAGGATCGATGCCGTGAACACCAGAGGCACACTCGACTGATGTATCCGAGCAAGTCGGAGGTCGCTGAACATTGTTTGTCGGAAAATCACGCTATGGAGTACGACCGCAAGAGGATTCTGGTACAGACGTCGAGATACAGGGACAGCGTTGTTAGAGAGGCTATCGAAATTCGCACCAATGACGACCTCATAAACCGTGACTGTGGCTATAATCTTAGCAAGGCTTGGGAACCAGCGATTGGGTTAATCAAGAGTAAATCGAGCAAACGCATAGTTGTGACGACCACGGCGGACAGAGCCATCACACCGACGTCGTCGCAATCTGTTCCACCGCGAGACCGTGGCGCGGGGCGCGGACGGCGGAGGGAGCGCGCCGCAGGCGGAGGGTATTTAAATCGGCAGCCGCCGCGTCCGAACCCAGTTCCCCCTGAGCAGCCTTAGCGTACGGATCTCCGTGCCGACACGTTCACAAGAGCTCAGTCCGTCAGTTCACCTGATGATGACGACATGTTTGATCGCCAAAATATTGTGCCCGTTGGACACTATAGACCGGCAGTACACCCGTGGATAATTTGACTATCAAATACGCCGGGAGAAACTCAAGAATCACACAATACATCGATTACTTCCATACACGCTCTATTGGCAGAAGATAATTTAAAATTAACAGTATATTGTTCACATGCATGACAATGAAATTGCATTTTATTTTTAGCTTGGTATGAATAATTTTTTAATGTTTACAGTATCACCATTCTCATTTCACTTCTATACTCTCATTATCCTAGAAACGTAGTGTACATCAATAAGGAATCGTCTCTCAGTAACGAATTACACGTTATCAAGCCAACATTTAATTGGCGTTAACGCTTAATTAGCTTCATATTAATCCGTAACTGAGTAAGCATTTCTGTCGTCATTATGGTGTGCATTCATTACTTGGCGCAAAAATAGTTGTTAAATCAGGAGATGCCGACGCAAAAATCTTACAGTTGAGGTGGAAGCGATGAGACACAAGGTGTACGAGTCTTCTTACATGACAGAGCTGTGTTATCAACAGTGATTTCAGTGTTGAACTTTGTGTGAATTTCGGTGTTGACATCTTTTTCTGTAAATTACGTAGCTATCATTTTATGCAAAATACTTGATTTATAAGATTTGTTGGTCGTAACAAGCAAACAATAATCTATTAATGATAATCCGACAACCTGCACCTCTTACCGCGATGTCGTCGCTAAAGATTAGTATCCCACCATAAAAACTGCAGCAGTCATGCACTTTATTAATTACTGTTTTTAATTAAGTTTTGTACCAAATTCCGTAGACGTGTATCTAATAATTCTAGACTTTGGAACCTACTTACACTTCAGTAACGCCCTGAAAAGCACGTTGTTAATATAAGTCAACTACTATTAATGAATTTTGTTTTTATTTCATTTATTTTCGAATGGACAGAAAGTACCGTCCCAATCCCCGTCTTGATATTACTCGTTATTGAAAACGCGTAGGTACTCCAAGGGGTAATGGAGCTTGTAAACCTTCCTACAGGATCATAATTACTTGGTGTATCATATATTATTCCATCGAAATGAAGCAACGGATTCACACAAAAGGTGGAGAAACAACAAATAAATAGATCAAACTGTCAGCTACCGAAATTGTTGTACTACATTAACGAAAGCACGTCGAAATAAAAATAAATTAGCGCCCTCACTGACGATCTGTATTGCCACTTCACACATTACATAGGCCAGTGGCCTAGGGGTACCATCTCTTGTTAGTAATCAGAACGTCCTCGGTCCCAGATTCGAATCCCACAACTACATATATTTAGAATAAAAATTATCATCAATGGCGACCGATGTCTTCCGGCATAAAATGTCACCCTCTTTCAGCCAACGCACTTGTCAAAGAGGGCTGAGGAGCGGTCAGAGGTTCAGAACATTCCATTTCCATTGAGGTGGGAAACTGCCCCTAAACGCGGAAGGATCAGCACTAATCAACGGCATGAGGATTTAGAAAGCAGTAGAAACCACTACATCAAATACGCATTATGTACATTCGTAGGACATGTGGCCTACTACTGAATAAGTGTCATGATGATCTCTGCATTGGCAAAAGATTGTGGAATAGTTCCCCATTCGGATCTCCGGAAAGTGGCTGCCAAGCGGGAGGTTAGCATGAGGAAAAGATTGAATAAACAACGAAAGTCTTAATCTCTACGAGTCGGGGTGTGGAATGTCAGAAGTTTGAGCGCGGTAGGGATGATAGAATATCTGAAAAGGGAAATGCTAAGGCGCTACCTACTTATAGTGGTGGTCAGAGAAGTAAATTGGGAGATAGATAAGAATTTCTGGGCAGATGATTATAGGGTAATATCAACAGCTGCAGAAACTGGAATAGCGGGACGTGGATTCTTTCTTAATAGCAAAATAGGGCAGAGAGTCAGTTACTCGGGACAGTTCACTAATAGCAAATAATCTTTTAGGTAGGGCAACTACAGCTAAAGGACTTGTACATAATGTGATGGACAATAAAACAATTCAAATTTAAAGATGGTAAAATAGTCTATATTAAACTGAGTGAAAGTCCAAATCTGCAATAGCTTTTTATTGTGTTTTTCCCTGTATGACTACCGGTTTGATACCCTGGCAGTATATCTTCAGACCATATAAAACTAATATCAAATGTGCCACGACCTCCAAGGGGCAAGTGAGCACTTGGGAAATCGTGGCACATGACTGTTAACATAGGGGTGTCATGTAGGAATTTTACAAAAGAGGATCAGGCAGTGATTGTGGGTGGAGCTGGGGATAGTCTTCATAGTGACTGGGATTATGGTTTAGATGGTGACCTGGTAGAGATACCTACTCAAACTGGTGGCACTGTTTCATCGTCATGATCGGCCTCATCTTAATGGTGCTGTTAGGCGTGTAACATGGGGCTCGAAAACGCGCTGATGGCGGAGAGCATGGCTCACATTACAATGTTGTCAGTTGAGTCTGTCAATAGATCCGATTTCTCTAGATATGTCGTGCACCTCAATAGGTATGGAAAGGGGAGGCTGCCAAAGCTTATAAGTGACAGTGTAGTTGGCGGTAGTGAGATCACTCATGGAAAAATTCCTGTAGTAGCCGGTGTTCGAGCTGCAGCTTTTTATAGACTTAAGTCAGGTGATAGGTACCCCTGCTCAAAGGAAGTCCCTCTAAAAGAGGAATCATCTTCAGAGGAGGTCAGGTACCCAAGTAGCGGAGGAAGTAGCGTATTACTTCAAAATATAAGAGGTATTAGAGATAATGTTAATGAACTGCTGATAGAGGTTGACTGATATTTTTGGTACATCGTAGCACCACTTAAATTATTTGACAATCAGATGCTTCCTTTATCTGGATATAGATTAGCTGACTGTTTTTCAAAGACTTCTTTGAGGAGTGGGGGAGTGTCCATGTACTTAAAAACAGTATTC
The DNA here is from genome assembly GCF_023897955.1 of Schistocerca gregaria. Classification (NCBI taxonomy): domain Eukaryota; kingdom Metazoa; phylum Arthropoda; class Insecta; order Orthoptera; family Acrididae; genus Schistocerca; species Schistocerca gregaria. The sequence goes on from NC_064920.1 coordinate 1,163,784,676, forward strand.
CATTTGAGTCCGTAGACGTGTCACGGTACTGCACTGAACAGATATTTGAATGTTGTGCAGCAGTAGTTGAATTTAGTGAAACTAAGGTTCTAGTTGTTGCTGTTTACAGGTCTCCTAACTCTGACTTCAGAGCATTCCTGCTCAGGCTAGAGACGGTTCTTGATTCACTTAGTAAGAAGTACCAAAATTTTGTTATATGAGGTGACTTCAATATTAATTTTGTATGTGATTATGCAAGAAAAAAACAGAGGAAGATCTCCTAAATTCATATGATATGGTGCAGACTGTTTTCCAACCAGGCTGAGGGGTGACAGTAGCACAGCAATAGAAAATATTTTTATTCATTCTTCATTACTAGATGGACATTCTGTTAATAAAAGGGTGAAAGGAATTTCAGACCATGATACATAAATTTTAACACTAAAGGGTTTCTGTATTCAAACAAATGTTATATATGATTACAAACTCTGTAGAAAAGCCAATTCAGAGGCAATAGCGAGTTTTTAAAACCTCGTTAAGGAACGACAATGGCAGGATTTTTATAGCGCTGATAACATAGGTGACAAATATAATGCTTTCCTTTCCACGTCTCTCATGCTATTTGAAAGTTTCATTCAATTAGGAACGTTCTAAGCAGCGTACCAGCAGTAAAAGGCAGCCTGGGTGACTGACTTGTAGGACAAGGGTTTCATGTAGAACAAAGTGGGGAATATATCAAACTGTTACGTTTAATCACAATGAAGCTACTGTAGCCCATTACAAACAGTACTGTAAGGAACTTAAAAACGTTATTAGGAAAGCAAAGAGTGTGTGGTACGCAGGTAGAATAGCTAATTCACAGGATAAAATTGCAGCCGTATGGTCAGTGGTGAAGGAGGTCTCTGGTCAGGAGCACAAGGTCGACGATATGAAGTCAGTTCGCGGTAAAAATATTTCTGTTACTGATAAATCAGATATATGTTCAGTATTTAACAAACTTTTTCAGAGCATTGCCGGTGAATTAAATAAATATTTAGTTTTTACAGGGAGTCATATAACTTTCTTGGCGAATGCCTTTCCGAGATTGACGTCTGAAATACTCCTCTGTGATAAAGATGAGGGGGAGATATTAAATCACTGAAGACTAAGGACTCTCATGGATATGATGGAGTGCCTCGCAGAATATTTAAGTATTGTGCTGCAAATATTAGACCTGTATTTAGCCATATTTGTAATTTTTCCATTAGGATGGGTCAGTTTCCTGAATAATTAAATTACTCAGCACCTTTATAAAAAGGGGGAAAGGAATAATGTAGATAATTTTAGACCTATTTTTATGCCATCTGTGTTTGCTAAAGTTATTGAAAACGCTATCTATGTAAGGATAATTGATCATTTTAAGCCACATAATTTGATGTCAAATGTACAGTTCGGTTTTAGAAGTGGCTTAACAACTGAAAATGTTATATTCCCTTTTCTCTGTGAGGTACTGGATGGATTAAACAAAAGGATTGGTACGGCAAGCAACGTTTTTGATTTAACTAAGGCATTTGATTGTGTTGATCACAAAATATTGCTCAAGAAGTTGGACCATTATGGTATACGGGGAGTAGCTCACAGTAGGTTCACCTATTACTTTAACGACACACAGCAAAAGGCCAATATCCACAGCTATGAGAAGGGCTTTGATATGGGATCTGAGTGGGGCAGCGTGAAATAGGGGTGGCCACTCCTGTTCCTTATTTATATATATGACATGCCCTCTAGGATTATAGGTGATTCTAAAATATTTCTGTTTGCTGATAATACTAGCTTAGTAGTAAAGGATGTTGTGTGCAACATTGGCTCTGTTTCAAATGGTGCAATTCATGACATATGTTCATGGGTTGTAGAAGACAGACTAACGCTAAATCACTGTAAGACTCATTTTTTACAGTTTCTAACACACAATTCAACAAAACACGACGTTTCAATTTCACCTCTTGTCGACTCCTGTTCATTAGTCTGGATATTCTGACGTTGGCCTTTACTGTCGTTTCTTATTAACATTATCAGCTTATTCCCGAGTATTAGCAGCACTCTCTCAGTTAATACTAGGTACAAATCCAATTCGCATTTGGATAGCAATTCCTTGACTCTTTCGCAGAAAGGCGTGCAGTATACTGCTGCATTTATTTTGAATAAGCTACCACAAGAATTCAAACATCACAGCAGTAATCCCCGCGCTTTCAAATCGAAGCTGAAGAGTTTCCTCATGGGTCACTACTGTTCCGTCGAGTAGTTCCTAGGAAAATTAAGCTGATTCCTGTGTCGTATTGTTGACTGCGTTTACATAAACTAATGGCTCCCCTTTTTTGAGATTCATGAACTTTTTACTATATCTGTTATTAATTTTATGTTGTAATTTCATGTACTAAGACGTTCCATGACTTGGAGATTTGCTCCTCAATTTGGTCCTACGGAGCTAGTCATTTAAAATAAAAACCAAATAAAAATAATTTACGGAACAGTAGGGGCTTTGTAGAAGGAATGAGAGAGCAGAAAGACTAATTGAGTTTTGCACGAAATGTCAGTTACTAGTAGAGTACACTCAAGAATCACTATAGGAGGAGGTATACTAGGAAACGGCCGGGAGATAGGTGAAGATTTCAACTATTGTCATCATCAGGCAGAGATTTCGATATCAGATACGGGATTGTAAGGTGCACCCCGAATGGGATACAGGCACAGATCACAGCTTAGTAGTGATGAAGATTAGACTGTAGTTTCGGAGACTAGTCAGAAACGACCAGGGCGCAAAGAAGTGTGATACAGCATGACTAAGAAATAAAGAGATAGGCCTACTCTTGAAGTTCTCTGACGTGATAGACACGGAGATAATTAACAGCTCAGTAGGCAGTACAGTTGAAGAGGAATGGACGTCTCTAAAGAAGGCAATGACAGAAGTTGGAAGGAAAATCGCAGTTACTTGGTGAACATTAGCGTAGAAACCACGAATAACAGATGAAATACCTCAGGTGATCAATGAAAGAAGGAAGTACAAAAATGTTTATGCTAATATAGGAATAAAGAAACGCAGGTCATTTAAGAACGAAATAATTATGAAATGCAGGGAAGCGAAGGAAAAGTGGCAGCATAAAAGATGTGAAGAAATCAAAAAAGAAATGATTACCAGAAGCACGGATTCAGCATATGCAAAGTCAAGACAACCTTCGGTGCTATAAAAAGCAGGGCCTGTAACTTTAAGTGTGCATGGGGATTCTACTGTTATATGCAGAGGAGAGAGCGGATAAGTGGAAAGAGTATAGTGAAAGCCTCTACGGAGGTGAAGACACCAGGGAGGAAGTATGGGATCCAGTATTAGAATTTAAAAGAGCTTTGGAAGATTTAAGAAAAAAAAAGGCAGAATGAACAGATAACGTTCAATCGGAATTTCTAGACTCATTGAGGGATGTGGCAATAAAACGACTATTCACGTTGGTGTGCAGAATGTTTGAGATAGGATATATACCATATGACGTTCGGAAAAAAAATCATTCTCTTCCGAAGACAGCAAAAGGCGTCAAATGTAAGTCAGTGCGGATCAGTAGGAAGATCAGACCTGTAATGTTGGGATACAGTATTACAAGCGACCTGCCTGATACAGTCAAGTCGTTTAAATGTCTGGGCGTAACGTTGCAGAGCGATATGAAGTGAGACGAGCACTTGAGTTCTGTGGTAGAGAAAATGAATGGTGGACTACGGTATATTGGGAGTATTTTAGGAAAATTGGTTCACCTGTAAAGGAGACCGCATATAGGACGCAGGTGCGGCCTATAGTTGAGTACTGCTCGAATGCTTGGGATCCGTAGCAGTTCGGATTGAAGGAAATCAGAGGCGGACTGCTAGATTTGTTACCGGTAGGTTCGAACAAAATCAAATAGGGGTAATGTAAGAGTAGGTTTAATAATGAATAAACAAAATAGGAGTGCGGGTAAGCTACTACAAACAGCAAAGTGAACGCATTATTGTGGTCAAGATAGACACGAAGCCCATGCCTACTACAGTAGTACAAGTTTATATGCCAACTAGCTCTGCAGATGATGAAGAAATTGATGAAATGTATGATGAGATAAAAGAAATTATTCAGGTAGTGAAGGGAGACGACAATTTAATAGTCATAGGTGACTGGAATTAGAGAGTAGGAAAACGGAGAGAAGGAAACATAGTGGGTGAATATGGATTTGGGCTATGAAATGAAAGAGGAAGCCGTCTGGTAGAATTTTGCACAGAGCATAACTTGATCATAGCTAACGCTTGGTTCAAGAATCATGCAAGAATGTTGTATACATGGAAGAATCCTGGAGATACTAAAAGGTATCAGATATATTATATAATGGTAAAACAGAGATTTAGAAACCAGGTTTCAAATTGTAAGACATTTCCAGGGGCAGATGTGGACTCTAACAAAATGTAGATTAAAGCTGAAGAAACTGAAAAAATTTGGGAATTTAAGGAGATGGGACCTGAATAAACTGACTAAACCAGAGGTTGTACAGTGTTTCAGGGAGAGCGTAAGGGAACAATTGACAGGAATGGGGGAAAGAAATACAGTGGAAGAAGAATGGGTAGCTCTGAGGGATGAAGTAGTGAAGGCAGCAGAGGATCAAGTAGGTAAAAAGACGAGGGCCAGTAGAAATCCTTGGGTAACAGAAGAAATATTGAATATAATTAATATTGAATTTAATTAACTGAAGCAGTCAAAAGGGAATACAAACGTCTCAAAAATGAGATCGACAGGAAGTCCAAAATGGCTAAGCAGGGATGGCTAGAGGACAATGTAAGGATGTAGAGGCTTATCTCACTAGGGGTAAGATAGATACTGCCTACAGCAAAATTAAAGATACCTTTGGAGATAAGAGAACCACTTGTATGAATATCAAGAGCTCAGGTCGAAACCCAGTTTTAAGCAAAGAAGGGAAAGATTCAAATGGTTCAAATGGCTCTGAGCACTATGGGACTCAACTGCTGTGGTCATTAGTCCCCTACAACTTAGAACTACCTAAACCTAACTAACCTAAGGACATCACACACATCCATGCCCGAGGCAGGATTCGAACCTGGACCGTAGCAGTCGCAAAAGAAGGGAAAGCAGAAAGGTGGAAGGAGTATATAGAGGGTCTATACAAGGGCGATGTACTTGAGAACAATATTATGGAAATGGAAGAGGATGTAGATGAAGATGAAATGGGAGATACGATACTGCGTGAAGAGTTTGACAGAGCACTGAAAGACCTGAGTCGAAACAAGGCCTCGGGAGTAGAAAACATTCCATTGGAACTACTGATGGCCTTGGGAGAGCCAGTCCTGACGAAACTCGACCATCTGGTGAGCAACATGTATGAGACAGGCGAAATATCCTCAGATTTCAAGAAGAATATGTCAGATGTGAAAATTAAAGAACTATCAGTTTAATAAGTCACAGCTGCAAAATATTAATGCGAATTCTTTACAGACGAATGGAAAAACTGGTAGAAGCCGACCTCGGCTAAGATCTGTTTGGATTCCGCAGAAATGTTGGAACACGTGAGGCAATACTGACCCTACGACTTATCTTAGAAAATAGATGAAGGAAAGGTAAACCTACATTTCCAGGATTTGTAGACTTAGAGAAAGCTTAACGAGAATACTCTCTTTCAAATTCTAAAGGTGGCAGGGGTAAAATACAGGGAGCGAAATGCTATTTACAATACAGGAACCAGATGGCAGTTATAAGAGTCGAGGAGCATGAAAGGGAAGGGAGTAAGACAGGGTTGTAGACTGTCCCCTAGTTATTCAATCTGTATGTTGAGCAAGCAGTAAAGGAAACAATAGAAAAATTCGGAGTAGGTATTAAAGTCCATGGAGACGAAATAAAAGCGTTCAGATTCACCGATGGCATTGCAATTCTGTCAGAGACAGCAAAGAACTTGGAAGAGCCATTGAGCGGAATGGACAGTGTCTTGAAAGGAGGATATAAGATGAACATCAACAAAAGCTAAACGAGGATAATGGAATATAGTCGAATTGGATGATGATGAGGGAATTAGATTAGGAAATGAGACACTTAAAGTAGTAAAGGAGTTTTCTTATTTGGGGAGCAAAATAACTTATGATGGTCGAAGTAGAGAGGATATAAAATGTAGACTGGCAATGGCAAGGAAAGCGTTTCTGGAGAAGAGAAATTTGTTAACATCGACTATAGATTTAAGTGTGAGGAAGTCATTTCTGAGAGTATTTGTATGGAGTGTAGTCATGTGTGGAAGTGAAAGATGGACGATAAATAATTTAGACAAGAGAGAGTAGAAGCTTTCGAAATGTGGTGCTACAGAAGAATGCTGAAGATTAGATGGGTAGATCACATAACTAATGAGACGGTACTGAATAGAATTGGGAAGAAGAGGAGATTGGGGCACAAGTTGACAAGAAGAAGGGACCTGTCGGTAGGACATGTTCTGAGGCATCAAGGAATCACAAATTTAGCACTGGAGGGCAGCGTGGAGGGTAAAAATCGTAGAGGGAGACCAAGAGATTAATACACTAAGCAGACTGAGAAGGATGTACGTTGCAGTAAGAACTGGGAGATGAAGAATCTACCACAGGATAGAGTAGAATGGAGAGCTGCATCAAACCAGTCTCAGGACTGAAGACAACAGCAACAACAGGTTCGAACAACAAGTCAGTGATATGGAGATGATAAGGAAATCCCAATGGCAATCGCTGGAGGAAAGGTGACGTAGGCCGGCCGCGGTGGCCGTCCGGTTATAGGTGCTGCAGTCCGGAACCGCGGGACTGCTACGGTCGCAGGTTCGAATCCTGCCTCGGGCATGGATGTGTGTATTGTCCTTAGGTTAGTTAGGTTTAAGTAGTACTAAGTTGTAGGGGACTGATGACCTAAGATCTTAATTCCCATAGTGCTCAGAGCCATTTCAACCATATCAAAGGTGACGCTGATTTCAAGAAAAGCGCTTGAGAAAATTTAGAGAACCAGCTGACTACCGAACTATTCTACTGTCGCCAACATACAGTGCTCGTAAGGACTACGAAGATACGAGAAACTAGAGCTCAAACGGAGGCTTACGGACAGTCATTCTTCCCTCGGTCTATCTGCGAGTGCAACAGCAAAGGAAATTGAAAGTTGTGGTACAGGGTACCCTCAGCCACACACCGTACGGTGGCTTGCTGGCTATTTATGTTATGATTCTCGTCGTTAGTTGTTGTGGTGACAGGTGGCCAATTCTAAACAGGAACATATACTGCAGGTTTGGCAGAGAAGTCGGTATGGAGCCTGCTGCATAGTCTGTACCTGCAACGACTGAAATAATTAATAGCCGTTGGTAAAAAACTATATATATTGTACTTAACTTGTGTTACAGGCTTCTTCATATGCTGCATACATATAATTACAAACATATCTAGAGAGACACTACTTATGCCATACTTGACTAAGCTCCTTGTTAGTTGCTTCCTATCAGCTGAAGGCTATGCTTCATTCCTAGTTTTCGTCCCGGGCTAGAGTGGACGAGAGCTTGCTAGATACTTGTCACAAGCCGAGGAGGGCGGCCAGTCGCGACTCGCAGGTCCAGCGATATCTATTACGAACCGCGGTCGATATCTGCAACCCCTAACAAGTGTGGTATCGAACGTTGATAACACAATTTATGTAGTCGTTGTTGGAAGCAAGTGCGAGAATTATTACACTATCGGAATAACAGCTCATGCGTTCCCGTTGCTGACAAGAATAATAACGAGAAAGAATGGGAAAGAAAATTGAGGATGCGTTACACGACGATCAGTTTGGCTTTAGGAAAGGTAAAGGCCCCAGGCAGGCATTTATGACATTTCTGCCGCTAATGGGAAAAATACTGAAGTAAAATAAAGACACGTTCATAGGTTTTGTCAGCACCGAAAAAGCGTTGGACAACGTAAAATGTAAGAACTATTTCACCCCTGATATTTAGTCTACACGTGGAAGAGGCAATGATGGAAATGAAAGAAAGGTTTAAGAGCAGGATTAAAAATCAGTATGAAAGGAAATCAGTGATAAGATTTACTGATAACATTGTTATCCTCAATAAAAATGAAGAAGGACTGCAAGATGTGTCTAACGAGTACATAATACTGATTGTGAGTAAATCGAAAAAAAGACGAAAGTTATGAAAAGTAGCAGAAACGAGAACGGCAAGAAACTGAAAATCAGGACTGATGGTCAACAAGCAAACGAAGTTAACAGTTCTGCTACCTAGACAGCCAAATGACCTAAGAGAGATAGAAGAGGCATTCCTTGACAAGATAAGTCTGCTAGTATCAAACATAGGTCTTAAGGTGAGGAATAAATTCCTGAGAATGTGCATTTGGAGCACAGAATAGCATGGTAGAGAGCTATGGACTGTGGGAAAACCAGAACAAAAGTGAATCGAGGCATATGAGACGTGTTGCTATACAAGAATGTTGAAAATTAGGTGGACTACTAAGTTAATAAATGAGGAGGTTCTCCGCAGAGTCGGAGAGGAGAGGAATATGTGTAAAATACTGAGAAGAAGAAGGGACAGTATGGTAGGACTTCTGTTACGGCATTAGGGTATAACTTCCATGGCACTAGAGGGAGCAGTAGAGGGTAAAAGCTATAGGGGAAGACAGGGATTGTAATACAACCAGCAAATTATTTATGATCTAGAATGCAACTACTACTCTGAGATGGAAAGGCTGACACAGGAGAGGAATTCGTGGCGACCCTCATCAAACCAGTCTGAAGACTGATGACTGAAGCAAAGAAAGAAAGAAATAAAAGTAAAAAATCGTAGAAATTCCTCTGTTCGGAGCCTGACATCCAGCCAGTAACGATATTCATTGTAATAGAGGAAAATGAAGCTCACGCAATGTTACAAGTAAGCTGGATCGAGAGAGCGTAAAATATTGAGATGTATATAAGAGAAGAATTAAGAAGAGGTAAAAAAATTGTGGGGAACGTCATTGTTTCAAAACTGAAGTGATAAGGATACAGGTAGAAAGAGGTCCAAAGGAAAAGCAGCAGATATATTTTCCGTAGTTGGTGCCTACAGCATGCTAATATTTTTCTAAAATCATAATTCCGACCGTCTGTATCATTGTTACATGTTTCGATTTTTGGATATTATTATCATGTATAGTAGGTTTTACAATTGCCACAGCTATTCAAAATATGTGTATATGTTCTATTCTCTAATTCATGTCTTAGACGTTAAGAATGTCGTGTATACAAATGGTGAGTTATGTAACACGTAACACCTTTTCATTTCGTGAATGGTTCAAGACAGCTAAACGAGGTTTTCATAAAGTTATGTGACGCAGATTTGACTGTAATTTTGCTGTATTATTAATGATGTTTACTTCCATACCAACCAGTACACTGAAATAAATGAGTTCTTTGTAACGGATCGTTGTGTTTTTAATGACATTCGGAAACTTCTTATAATACGAGTAGAATTCCTCTGTTCAGGGTCTGACATCCAGTCACTAACTATATTCATTCTAATGGAGGAAAATGAAGCTTACGCACAGTTACAAATAAAGTGGATCGAGAAAACGTAAAATATTGAGATGTTTATACGAGAAGAATTAAAAAGAGGTAAAAAATTTGAGGCGGACGTCATTTGTTTAAAAACTGAAGTGGTAAGAAAACAGGTCGGCGTTAAAGTAACCTCTGGCGTACCACAGGGGGGTGTTACGGGGCCATTGCTTTTCTCAATATGTATAAATGACCTAGTAGATAGTCTCGGAAGTTCCATGCGGCTTATCGCGGATGATGCTCTGGTATACAGAGAAATTACAGCATTAGAAAATTGTAGCGAAATGCAGGAAGGTCTGCAGCGGATAGGCACTTGGTGCAAGGAGTGGCAACTGACCCTTAACATAGACAAATGTAATGCATTGCGAATACATAGAAAGAAGGGTCCTTTATTGTATGGTTATATGATAGCGGAACAAACACTGGTAGCAGTTACTTCTGTAAAATATCTGGGACTATGCGAACGGAACGATTTGAAGTGGTATGATCATACAAAACTAATTGCTGGTAAGGCAGGTGCTAGGTTGAGATTCATTGGGAGAGTCCTTAGAAAATGTAGTCCATCAACAAAGGAGGTGGCTTACAAAACACTCGTTCGACCTATACTCCTATACTTGAGTATTGCTCATCAGTGTGGGATCCGTACTAGGTCGGGTTGACAGAAGAGATAGAGAAGATCCAAAGAAGAGCGGCGCGTTTCGTCACAGGATTATTTGGTAACCGTGATAGCGTTACGGAGATGTTTAGCAAATTCAAGTGGCAGACTCTGCAAGAGAGGCGCTCTGCATCGTGGTGTAGGTTGCTGTCCATGATTGGAGAGGGTGCGTTTCGAGATGAGGTATCGAATATATTGCTTCCCCTACTTTTACCTCCCGGGGAGATCACGAATATAAAATTAGAGAGATTCGAGCGCGCACGGAGGCTCTCCGGCAGTCGTTCTTCCCGCGAACCATACGCGACTGGAACAGGAAAGGGAAGTAATGACAGTGGCACGCAAAGTGCCCTCCGCCACACACCGTTGGGTGGCTTGCGGAGTAAAAATGTAGATGTAGCTGTAGATGTAGAATTGACATAACGCTTGTTAATGGTGACGTTATAAATTTTCTCATAACTTTCAATGAAATGTGACACAATTGAAAGGCAAAGTAGTTGGAATCAACTCTTACGGTGTGAACATTGCCATGTGAGACTTTGACGGCAGTCTAGTCTTTATATCTGCGATAAACAGTCCTCCCCTACAGAACATTAAACCCCAAACTTACTTCTTTTCTTCTTCTTCGCCCTAATTTATGTGGCTTATTGGAGCAACTACAGTTGTTGCAAATGGATGCATCTGAAACTCTAAGGTAACTGAAAGGGCATACGGAAACACACTGAAATGCAGACATGTACTCATGACACTTCCTGTCAGAGTAAAGCTGTGTGCCGGATCGAGATTCGAACTCGGGAAGGGCACGGCATAGGTCCCGAGTTCGAGTCTCGGTCCCGCACACAGTTTTAACCTGCCAGGAAGTTTCATATCAGCGTTCACTCCGCTGTAGAGTGAAAATTTCATTCTAGACATGTACTCATGTTTAAACGAAACTTTCTGTACACCCAAGTCAACAGTCGGAAGATGAAAAGTTTCAACGCCAACAACAGCATTCCTTATATTTTAAACTCGTGTTTGAAGGTATTTCCAAAGTTTCCAGTTGCATTAAGAAACAAAAGTATATGTAAAAGAGCTTGCTGTCGTATTTTATATCTTGTAAGTGAGGGCTACCGAGAGACTACATATTTCCTTGTTCTTGTGTGTAGCTACTGTCATTTTCCAGAAAATCCATTTCGATGGCGTGAGCAGTTCTCAAAATAAAAGTGTTAGTATGTCTAATGCGACTCCTTCTACGTATTTTAACGGTCCTGTTCTATTTTTCTCGACTATAAGACTTACACAAATTTAAACTGTAATTGAGGTTTACTCCAAAGATACAAGCTTCTTTTTCAATGCATTTATAATTACTGAAAAGCAGGAAGCGAGCGAAACGCGTATTTTACTCATCTTTTTTCCTGTCGGTAGTGCCTGTAGTTGTTTGGATTTCGCGTACTGCCTGTTGAGTTTACTACATCTGATCCTGAACAATGGGCTTATTTACTTTATTCAGATAACATCAGAAATTGTATAACTGCGTCCTCGCACGTTCTTGAACTCTCCTTTGTCAGCCACAACTCTCTGCGTTGCTTCAAGTGACACAGCTGTGATACAATTACTCGCAGCAAAACTCCTGACAGAAACAAATCAAAGATAAAACTTAGATACAAAGATGGTGGAGCACCGTTTTTGTGAGATGGCAGATAACAAAAATTTCTCTGTTCAGTTTTCTTTTTATATATTTGCAGTAAGTAGGATTTACAGATATTAGTCTTATAAATTGAAATAATTGTTTTGAAACATTTTAATGTTATACAGTAATTAGAAAAAGTAAATTAAGATAATTCTATTAGCTGGTTTTAGATGCGACAGGATCACACACGTAAACATTATCTATACAAAGGGTACTTCAAAAATAATTTAATGATGGTTTGTCTGAATTTTACCAAACGGAAACGATAAACTGAATTTATCGATATCATAACTGAACACACAATAACTCTAAGTTATATACACGACAAGCCATTAAAATTGCTACATAACGAAGATGACGTGCTATCGACGCGAAATTTAACCGACACGAAGCTGCTGTGATATGCAAATGATTAGCTTTACAGAGCATTCACAAAATGTTTGCACCGGTGGCCACACCTACAACGTGCTGACATGAGGAAAGTTTCCAACTGATTTCTGATACACAAACAGCAGTTGACCAGCGTTGCCTGGTGAAACGTTGTCGTGATGCCTCGTGTAAGGAGGAGAAATGCGTACAATTACGTTTCCAACTTTGATAAAGCTCGCGATTGCGGTTTATCGTATCGCGACACTGCTGCTCAAGTTGGTCGAGATTCAATGACTGTTAGCAGAATATGGAATTGGTGGGTTCAGGAGGGTAATACGGAACGCCGTGCTGCATCCCAACGGCAGTCGAGATGACAGGCATCTTATCCGCATGGCTGTAACGGATCGTGCCGCCACGTCTAGATCCCTGAGTCAACAGATGGGGACATTGGCAACACTACAACCATCTGCACGAACAGTTCGACGACGTTTGCAGCAGCATGGACAATAAGCTTGGAGACTATGGCTGCGGTTACCCTTGACGCTGCATCACAGACAGGAGTGCCTGCGTTGGTGAACTGAACGGCGAACCGGGTTGCACGAATGGCAAAACGTCATTTTTTCGGATGAATAGAGGTTCTGTTTACAGCATCACGATGGTCCCATCTGTGTTTGGCGACATCGTGGTGAATGCACATTGGAAGCGTGTATTCGTCATCGCCATACTGGCATATCACCCGGCGTGATGGTATGGGGTGCCACTGGTTACACGCCTCGGTCACCTCGTCTTCGCATTGACGGCACTTTGAACAGTGGACGCTACGTTTCAGATGTGTTACGACCCGTGCTCTATCCTTCATTTGATCCCTGATAAACCCTACATTTTAGCGTGATAACGTACGACCTCATGTTGTAGGTCCTTTACGGGCCTTTCTGCAACAGAAAATGTTCTACTGGTGCCCTGGCCAGCACATTCTCCAGATCTCTCACCAATTGAAAACGTCTGGTCAATGGTGACCGAGCAATTGGCTCGTCACAATACGCCAGTCACTACTCTTGATGAACTGTGGTATCGTGTTGAAGATACATGGACAGCTGTACCTGTACAAGCCATCCAAGCTCTGTTTGACTCAATGCCCAGGCGTATCAAGGCCGTTATTACTGCCAGACGTGTACTGATTTCGCACCCAAATTGCGTGAAAATGTAATCACATGTCAGTTCTAGTATAATATATTCGTCCAATGAATACCCGTTTATCATCTGCATTTCTTTTTGGTATGGCAATTTTAATGGTGAGTAGTGTTTATTGTAATATGCACTCAGATGCTGTATTTGAAAACCCTTTTCATTATGACTGGTAAAAATAAGCTAGTAACGACAATAAAGTCTTACTTAGCGCTGATAGTTCGTCCAATGATTTTACACTGATAGATATCTCACTATAATGTTACTTAAAAACCGTTTGATTGCAAATTTTTTTGTTGTTCATATGACCGGTTTCGGTTCATTCAGAACCATCTTCAGATCTGATATTTCAGTTAGAGGAGTAACCCGTCCAAATCCAGCAATTTTCACATGCTAATGCTACATCACACATGAACCGAAACCGGTCATAAATATAAAAAAAATAAATTGCAGTCAAGACGGTTTTTAAGTAACATAATAAATGACTGATTGCTGTTATCCCATAAGACATTATGTCTGTTTTTGCAAAGATATCTTACTGAAAGTGAAATTACAGGCAACAGTAAGTAACTGGAATATTACTTGCCAATTCAAAGGTAAAACCATATTTGGCGTTGCGAGTCCTGCGCCTCCTTCCCGTCCAGCTCGCCCAGTTCAATATCGACAGGCGCTGGTGCCCATAAACGGCGCTGCGCGGCGTGTACGGCGAACGCGTCCCTGCGTATCGGGGCGCTGCAGCGGCCGCGACCCCCTAAGCGTTCCACCGGCCCGTCACCGAGGGCGTGTAACACGGTCATATACTGCCACAGGCCGTCTTTGTCCTGAACAATCAGGTATAATGCGCGGATCCGACCCCTCTGTCTCGCCGTGTCCCGCGGAGAACAATGGGACTTAGCCGTCAATTTATGGCGCCTCTGCTGCCCCAGCAAGTACTTTGTTTGGCCTCCACGGCCGCCTGCTGAGAAATAGCACGTAATTTGAGTCGGCGCTCGGCCGGGGCTAATTTTCCGCTCTCGGTACTGGTCATATTTCTCCCAACTCGCGTAAATAGGGGCAACTGTTAGATACACTGTTAAGAAGACCTCTTCTTCTAGAGGCAACTAATTACACTTGCGTCTCGATGTGATGTAGAATTAATGACCGTGTTCTGTGCACCCGCAGTATGACGGTAGTGGAAAACGAAAATCTCCTCTATAAAAGCCAGCAAGGACTCCTCAAACAGAGACCTAACGAGAAGCAGTTCTCTCTGTTGAGTCATCGTCACCAAATGGTGGGTCTTGCCGACTCGTCTCGTATAGGGTGCCAAAAGGAATGTATGTGTAAAGGAAGCTGCTTTCTCTTAACGCTACACAACAATTCCAGCAAATAACATCAGTAGTTTTGATTACATATAAGAAGAATGACAACAGTTAACTTGAATTTACAATAAGTATGGCAGGCGATGGGCGACATGCATCTAGTAATGATCTTCGCTGTAGATAATGTCCAAACAAGCAATGGATATGGATCACTAATATATGTTCTCGTAGTACTCTCTGGCCGTGCTAATACTCTGCGAACACTATCCACTAATGTCTGGCGGAGGCTGGCAGGAGCGGCGTTTACATTCACTTCTTGCGGAGGTCATGTCCGAAAGAACGGACACCATACCCATATAAATATATAGTTCTCGCAATACCGGCCATGACCTTCTTCTTCTGTGCGGATGCACACATATTCCCCAAAGTCTTACGGGACTTGGTAAGAATGTCTTCCACGAGTAATGAGTGTGTTGGGGTGGAACACTACGAATGTAGTGTGTGGACATACAAGGTGAGAATGTGGGTCTCGCTGGAGACGTGCACGAGATAGTCCGTGCAGTCGCACTATCCTCTGTGCCCTCAGTGGCTCACAGGATAGAGCGTTTGCTATGTAAGCAGGAGATCCCTGGTTTGAGTCCCGTTCGGGGCACACACTTCCACCTGTCCACTTTGATATATATCAACGCCCGTCAGCAGCTGAAGGTATTAATATAATTGGCTGAAGTCGCCTCACCGCCATCTCTGGTCATGCGTTCTTTGTATTTGTTCCGGCGATTGTGGTTATTCCAGAACACTGTCTGTTCGTTCATGAAATCCAGGCACCCGCAAAAAAGGCGAGCGATTAATACCGTGCTCACTGACTTCCTGAAGACATTTAATAAGTTTCTTCTGCACTGTCATTTAGTGAACAAAATACGAGCTTATTGAGTATCGGATTCGATTTTTCTCTGTATTCAGATCTTTCAACAATACAGAACTCAATACGTAATTCTTAAGGGCATTAAAGGAACGGATTACAGATATAAGGTGCGCCGAAATGCAGAGGCGACTTCAGTTATATCTTAAAAACTTTGACAACAATATTACAATTACGGTCCATGTGGAACCGTACAGGTATCCATAATTGCCGTTGTTATCGATTCACCGGTCCCAGCGCGTAGGAAGGGAGTGGGTGGCTTTAGTGAGGAAACTTCTGGTTTGATGACGAATCCAGTTTTCTACAGTGTCCTGCGCCTCCTTGCATCAGCTGAACCTCTGATCTTTTAGAGACTGTTTTAAGCGGCCGAAAATGCGCGAGGCGTATGAATATGTTCCAGGACCTTCTGCCGAAATTTCTGAGCGTGCTCGACGGTTGTCTTGGCCGCATATCCCGCCCCATAAAGATGACATCGGCGGAGTGTTATCTGCCATGCAAAACACCGCTCTCACACTTCTTTACTCTTGCGATAAATTTGTCAAGCCTACTCACCTTGCCTGCCAAGAAATTTTCTATTTGTACTAATGAGGAATTACTCATCCAACGAACTGCGGAAACTACTCTCCAGAAATGATGAACTTGCTGTGAAATCCGCTTGTGCGACTGGGATAGCAACACACCATCTCTCAGTAAAAGTTCATCCGTTGGGATTAAATAAAAAGCGGCTATAGTGAAGGCTCCCTTTCAGTTGGAAGTACCTTACAGTTTTTGGAATACTTCAGTGGGGAGTCGCAAAGCCAGAATTGTTTACAATACGCAAGCTGTTTGTTTTGAAGATTTTAAACGTGACTTTTATTATTTACCGTGTTTGTTTTGAGTTGCGATAACGAAATGTTGTGAATAGCTATAGGTAAAAAAATGGAAATGCCGTGTGGCTAGCCCCCCCCCTACCCCCCCCCCCCCCCCCCCCCCCCCCCCCCGTCGGGCAGACCGTTCGTATGGTGGAATTCTTTCGAGTTGACGCCGCTTCGACCACTTTCGTGTGATGATGATGATAAGGACAACACAACACCCATTTCATGATCGGAGAAAATCTCCGACACAGACAGGAATCGAACTCGGGCTGTCAGGTATGCCCTTTCGTCGCGCTGACCACTCAGCTACCAGGGGAGGACATAGCTCTAGGTAAAAAGTTAACATTAGTAAAGGAGACATCTCTCTCCGTGCCAGATCGGGTCACCTTCTAACCACCTCTCCTCCATGGCGAGGTCAACTTTGTGTTCTCTAATGGAACACCCATTTTAATTGGATTTTCGGATTATACGCCAAAAATTATGTACAGTTTTCTTAAATCACTGTTTTCCGTTCGTGATAGATGTTGCTGTAATTGTAAAATATCAAGTAATCCTGTTTTTGCAATTAGGAGCCGACATGTTTGAATCTACATTTGATTTACGATGTTAATATAAGCTTTCACGTTCTAACAGTTTACATTTGCTTCCGAAACTAACATTAGTGTCGCAAATTTGATTGTACGGTAAAAATAGTACGGCTGCACATTGACATTTCTGGCAAATAATCTACTGGTGTGTTAATGTAATTCACTGCTCCCTACGGGGTTAACTGTTGTGGGATCCCAAACAATCGGAATGCACGATTTCGGTGGCCGCATTCGAACCCCGCCCTTAGGGTGACTGACTTCGGCGTGTGTTTTATCCGGCCGCCGTAACTCTCGAACTGGTCGCTACGCGGCTACGGGCGGAATGCAAAACTACAACCACTGTAACAAGAGAAATGTCCAGGTAGTAATAGTTACAGGTGCACATGCCACGGATACTCACCGAAATCAAGTACTCCAATTGTTAGAGGCGAGGTCATGCAGTCCCTATATCACGCTAAACGTAGCTTGTAACCAGACACAGAAACTGCTGACCATAGAAAGTAACACTTGCGACACTGAAGTAAATTTCGAACATACGCTGCTAGAACATAAAGGGTTGTATTTACTTCTCAAATGAAAGGTAGACTCAAAATCAACTGTTCTTAACTGCAGAAATAGTGACACTTGATATATGTCGATTTTAGCATCATCTCCCACTCGTAGGAAACAATGGTTTGAGTGAACCGTACATATTTTTTGGCGTATAATACGAATATGCAATAAAAATGGGGGATTCCCATTCGAAAATACAAAGTTGACCCCGCACACGCAGGAGGAGAGTTTCGGCCGTAGCCAGATGTACCACAGATGTTCGCCTTTACTGCTATTCCTTTTTTGCCTAGGACCCTTTTTTCGTACGGTGCGTCGTTTTCGAGATATTTAGTTGTTTCAAGTTAAAACATACATTCTGTGTATAAATAATCCAGTAGATAACGTCGTAAGCTCTATGACCCTCTTTTTAAGTGTAGTCTTTAGGAAGGTTGCAACCCTGGAAGACCGTAGCGAAATTCACAATGACCTGCTGAGAATCAATAATCGGTGCAGGATCTGGCACCTGACACAGAACGATCATAAATGTTGCATGCTGCGGTTAAACAGGGGAGGACATCGACTACCGCACGATCACCCTAGGGAAAAATTTTATTCTTTCCAACAACATCATGTCAGTGCCACGTTTAACAAATCCCCACCCCACAACGTCGTCAGTAACTGGCCAATTAGAGCACATCTTCCTCGCTAGTTTGTCTCCGGGCGCAGGAGAATCAGAGCGTAGTTTAACACTTCTGAATTTCCCGAGGCCAAACCACATTCCACGAATTTTAGTTTTCCGACACAAATTATGGTGTTCCAGGGAGCACTTGAAACTCCTGCAGTTGGTCATCTAAAGAGGCGAGTGTGGCCACAGGCCATGAACCCCGAGTCACTGAAAAGGACAGGTAGATTCCGGAAACTTGCATTGCATAATATTTGATTCGTGCAGACCAGCAACAAAGCCCTTAGTGCCCACGACACCTGCGTCATTCAGAGGTTTGCGGGCTCTGCATTTCTCACTCATTAACAGAATGGAACAATTAGCCCCTTTATCGATGACCTCTGAAATTTTATAAAATAAATTCCCTGCAATGAATCAACGCAATGAGACATTAAGTAGAAGCAACTCAAGTGTCCTGCAGATCGCCAGTCGTTTTAGTATTTAGCATGAATATCTCTTGAAGCAGTAAATTTCTAGCAGTAGCTGTCTGGAAAGATTTAAAACGTAATTAACACATAAAACGAATTGCACGAAAAGTGTGTGCGGGGCTGAGACCCATTGGGAAAATCATAAGAAACGTAATGAATCCCCAAAGAAGTAGCTAGCGAAACAAATGTTTGACTAGTTCTTGTTTTTTGCTCATCGTTCTGGGTACTTTATCAATGGTAGGATGCAAGCCGCGTATCTTGCCTCCTTCCGTTTATACTAAATTTATCAGACGCTTGTCACGACTGGCGATCAGCAGGACACTTTAGTTGCATGTACTTCAAGTCTCATTACGTTGGTTTATTACGGGGAATGTATTTTATACAATTTCAGTGGTCATCGGTAAAGGGGATAATTGTTCCAGTTTGTGAATGTGTGAGAAATGCACAAACCGCACGCTGCTCTGCGTGACGCAGGTGTGTCGTGGGCACGAAAAGCTCTGGTTGTTTTGCACGTGTCACATACCAACTCATGGAAGTTTACTGAACCTACAGGTCCTTTTCAGTAACTCGGGGTTCGTGGCCTGTGACTAGACTCGCCTCTTGAGATGGCCGATGCAACAGTTTCATGCCATAATTTATGGCGGAAAAGTAAAATTCGTGGAGTGTGATTTGACCTCGGGGAATTCAGAAGTGTAAACTACGCTCTGATTCGCTTATGGTCGGCTGACTGCAGACGGGAATGTCTAGGACGAACTAGTGATGAAGATGTGCTCTAATTGACCAGTGACTGACGACGTTGCGGCGTGGGGATTTGTTAAACGTGGCACTGACATGCTATTTGTGGAAAAGATTAAAATTTTTCTTGAGTCGCGTTTGCGGCCAGACTGGCGCATACTACCGAGTCGGGAGCTTCTGTAAGAGAAAGGGACACACTTGGTGTGATGGTGGATGAAGCGGGTCACTGGTTCAAGACGTCGTGGTGCTTGGAGTTGTCTGAGTCCTGATGAGCGACATTCTGATTCTCCACTATGACCCCGATCCTCCGACTTACCGGCACAGCAGACTAGTGAGTGTATAGTGTATATAAGAGTACAGCACCATAGATGTGGACTAATATTTACTTACATAGGGAGCTCCTCGAAACCAGAGTCATATCTTAGTGTCGTTTGATGTGCTGCTCAATTATCGACTAGAATTTCGAAATTAGTTGTTGGGTTGTTATGGGTTAATTGTTTAATGTGCAGCTTCGATACAGTCGCTGTCTTTCAACTCACCTATTTTGTTGGTTGCCATCAGCACTTAAGTTTGGTTTTTCGTAGAATGTTGGTGCGAATACTATGTAATTGCTTAATATAATAAATAATTGGTTTATTTTTCATTTGTAATTTTATTCGAAGTAGTACGAAGTTCCTTGAGTTCATTGATTTATTATATTGATTGAATTGATAGTAATGTCGTAGGATTATAAAAATTTCCCACCTTATGATTCCGTGTTATGGAGCTTCAAGATAGCGATTCCATTGAGTAATTTCCATTTACATGGAGTCTTACGGGAGTTTTCCAGAGTCTGTGTACGTCCATTACTCTGACAAGTATCACAGTCCAAAGCATCATGGGATATTGTACCAATTACTCAGTAAATCAAAAGAAGAGAGCTATAATCGGTAAGGGATGATTTAATTATCGTGTTATTGTTACGGAGGTGCTCAAGAAACTCCAGTGGCTGTCGTTGCAAGAGAGGAGTTGTGTATCATGGAGATGATCGGTCCTGAAATTCCGAGAGCGTACGTTCCTCAGGTACACGCCATGTTTCTGTAAAGGATCATGATGAAAAAAATCATAGAAATTAAATCTCATACAGAAGTTTATCGACAGTCATTCATTCAACATACCATGAGCGAGTGGAACAGAGAAGGAGGAAAATGATAGTGGTATTCGCTAACAATATTTCCTTGTTGATCGTGACCTGCCGCCAGCGGTGGCCGAGCGGTTCTAGGCGCTTCATTCCGGAATCGTGCAACTGATACTGTCGCAAGTTCGAATCCTGCCTCGGGTATGGATGTGTGTAATGTCCTTAAGCTAGCTAGGTTTAAATAGTTTTAAGTTTAGGTGGCTGATGAGTTTATAATTTAAGTCCCATAGTGCTCAGAGCCATTTGACCCATTTGATTGTGACCTGTGATCATAATAATAGTGGAATGTTGTGCTTCACTATGCTGTACGAGGTTGTAATCAATAGTTGTTTACACCTTACCACAGAGATGTAGAGGAAATCAAGACGAAATATAGGACATCTGTGATTCATCCAGTAGGGAGACTACAACAAACTGGCCTACAAAACCAGTTAAGTAACATCACATGTGCGGTGCACGATATTTTCAATGGTCTCTCGCTTTTGGGCCTAAGGTATTGTTCCCAGAGAAAACGTTAATAGGTGTTTTTGTAAGAAGTTCAATGTTTGAATTTGTATATGGATATACTTCCGATACATGCTGTGGTTTCAGAATTATCCTATAAAAATCTTACAAAAGCGGCCTTCTGACGCACCCCAACACCAACTTCCCAATGGTCACAGATTTTAGTATGTTGTACACGGTCCATTCTTTCTACGTGCTAGAATTTGCAACTCACGAATTACTTCCTACATTCAACCTTCTTTGGTCTTCGTTGAATGAGTTATTTATTGCACCACCAGTTTAGTTAGCTATTTCGTTAGCATTATCAATTTAAATTTCCCCGTGATGGTATCGAAAGGAAAAAGTCTTTTGGATACGTCTAATTACACTCAAAATTCGATCTCAACTTAAACCCCTGCAAGCACAGTAGTTTCGTAGCAAGAAGACCAGAAAAAACAAACGAGTTTATTACAATTTTTTTGCTGTTAAAACTCACAAATCTGTAAGATAAAATTTACGCAATCGACAGTTTTTACAATCTGTAAATGTACAAATAAGTCGGTGGCGCAGTAACAGCCCAGAACATGAAGACCATGAAATGTCAAATAACAGAAATAATTCGTGTAGTCGCAAATTTATGTACAGTCACAGGATGGAGTTACATGAATAAATACTAAATGTACTGACAGGGAGGGGGCGGCGGATGGTGGCCTTGGTGCATTTGAAAGCCGCTTTAGTACTTTTTCCTTGCGTATCTCAAGAACCGTGGCCTCCAGCGAAAATTTACCCTAGTAGAAACTCATAATTCATTGCATTTCCTGCAGTAGAGATAGTATCCAATTTTTCTCTGGGATTAATAATGTGCGTTGACGGTTGCGTAGTTTTTGTAGACCATTTTGTGCTAGTTTCCCGACATAGTGCACTCACAAGTGTCCATATCAAGTTGTTCGTTTCGGTTTCCTCTATTTGACCCCAATACATTGTACAAAATATCCTTTATTCTGCATATATTGTAAGCCACTGCATTTTCTCGTCATGGACTGTGCCGCTGGTCCCGGCGGAGGTTCGACTCCTAACTCGGGCATGGGTGTGTGTGTGTTTGCCCTTAGGACAATTTAGGTTAAGTAGTGTGTAAGCTTAGGGACTGATGACCTTAGCAGTTAAGTCACATAAGATTTCACACACATTGAACATTTAACAATACTCTATTGGCTTTCTGCAGCTTTCTGTTTAAGTGATGACATATTCTTCTTTCTAAGAACGTATTTTATCGCAAATAGCAGCTTAAAATTGGCTAGTAAGCATTAAGCCCACAGATTACCTTATATTTACTTTATTAACAAACTACAGTAAGGCTATCAGTACAAATTAGTATATATGCCAGAGTTATATTGCGGTCTACTTCTATTTTCACATTTAGGAAGATGTTGATTACACATGACGACTTTGTTTGAACAATGATTCTTTGCTGGAGATAGGAAATTCTGAGCTATCCAGTAGGGAAAACCTCGCTGTTTCCTTGACGCAAAGATTCTAACAAGTGAGTTCCTCCAGCCCACATCGTGGCTCTAGCACAAGCCCTTTCAGTAATCAGCTATCGATGTACTGTGGAGACCTCACGCCCCACGTGTTGAGCAATTCGGCGGTACGTCTACCCGGCCTCCCGCATGCCCACTATACGCCCTCACTCAAAGTCCGTCAACTGCACATACGGTTCACGTCCACGCTGTCGCGGCATGCTACCAGTGTTAAAGACTGCGATGGAGCTCCGTATGCCACGGCAAACTGGCTGACACTGACGGCGGCGGTGCACAAATGCTGCGCAGCTAGCGCCATTCGACGGCCAACACCGCGGTTCCTGGTGTGTCCGCTGTGCCGTGCGTATGATCATTGCTTGTACAGCCCTCTCGCAGTGTCTGGAGCAAGTATGGTGGGTCTGATACACCGGTGTTAATGTGTTCTTTTTTCCATTTCCAGGAGTGTATTATCAGAGCTGCAGTATGCAGTATTTCAGTGATCTATCATTTACATATTTTTCGCTCCCCTTAGCTTATGGAAGTTAGAATTCTCATGCACTAATCTCACCACCTTTGATACTTCTTACAGCCCACTCCCAAGGACTAAATGTTCATACAGATATCCAATAGAGAATCAGAGGTTCCAACTGTAAAATAAGAATAAAAGCCGTAAGCTGCTAGTACTGTAGAAACATATTAATACCTAACTGAACCTTTTCTACACATACTGTCTAACACGTTACTTTGATTCGAACAATGAATACCTGCTAGATCAGTTCCTTTCGAAAGCATTTTTTCAATTGTAGGTCAACTAATGACTGAGAAAAGAAATAGGTTACACACAAACAATTTATCTAAAATACTGTTTGTACAATCTATACTACTATTATGAAATTAATACTGGTAATTTAAGTGTAACATTATTTTAATAAATATTCTTTTACATTTACTGCATACTTTTTATTGTTTGTTACACCTTACGTATACTGTATATAAATTTTCCTTTCCAGTCTTAAGAATTAATTTTTCTGAACTATTAAAAAAGATCAATGTTTTTTTCAGACCATATCAGATAAGAAAAAACTAGAAAGAACATAATTGCTCTTGATGATAATGGGAATATTTTAATAGTCAGTGCTTCCCACTAATCAGGTTCCCAAGTAAACGACTGAGGTAAAGTAGAAAGTGTTCTATCCTTTCGGACAAAGGCTGCATGAGAAAAAAATTTTGAAATGTGTACATTGGGATTGTTCCTGAAGGTTATTCAATTTTTACAGCAAATAGAATTTTATTTCCTACTTTATTACCTTGAGGTTTTTGTAAGTGCTCCTATTTATTAGTACTTTAACATTAGAAATGTAGTCTGTAGTTGATATGAAATAGTACATAGAACAAGTTCAGTAAGAAGAGCTGTCTCGAAAGGGATTGTTCCGCAAATAAGAACTACTTTGCTCAACTTCACCTCGCACGTGTTTGAGTCATAGATAATGTGTTCTTTTCTTTGTGAGATTCTTTGAACACTGCCTGCACTGGCCATTCAGGACACATATTGACGCCTAATGTCTCAACGTCTAATCAGGGCTAATCTAAAGAGACATTCGTTTTTAAATTATGCTTACTGTGTATTATAATATTTTGCTGAAAAAGTACCTCTTTATCACAACGTTTTACAACGAAAAATCTGATTGCTGACCTTACTCAGTGTGATTGCATAGGTATTCGAGCAACCCAAGACTTCCTATATATGCATCTAAACTCTACAAGTCACCTTATAGTGTGTGGCGGGCGGTACATCTTGAATTACTATCACGTTACTGCCTGGAAATTAGTCCAGTTGAGAGTTGGCCGTGGGAAATATGCATAGTTCATGCACTGTTTAATTACGAGGTCTGCAGTGCTATGCGACGTATAAATAAGGTAAAAAACGCCCTATTTTACATCCTACAGTGACAGTATCAGATTGGTGGGCACACGGATTGGTACGAACTGTAGTCGTAAATTTTACGAGGATTTTGTATTCTAGGTTTAAATGAATGTCTGGCGATACGCATTCCTCTTCTTTGCATGTTACCATATTTCCTCTATCAGTCCTCTAGTATGCGTTCCATAATGACGAGTAATATTTAAGTATCGTCGAATGGGGATTTTGTAGGCTACTTCCTTAGTGGTGGACAATGCTTCCTGAGGGTTCTTCCAACGAAATGTACCTTTCCTGGGAGTAGTTCACATAAATTTCCTCACACGCACATTTTAAGATGTTCCATACAAGGGGTGTTCAATAAAACCCAAACTTTCTTCTGAGAGCGAGTGTGTTTTATTCAGGAGTCCAGTACACCGTTTTAATCCCTATTGCTTTGGCTACAAACCACTATTTTCCAATATAATCTCCATTCAATGCGAAGGCCTTAAGCCACCTTGCTTGGAGGGCACTATTGGTGAACGTCGGAGCCAACCTCTTGTTGCATCATTAACCTCCCCATCGTCCACGAACTGCTCCCGGCTGATTGTATCCTTCATTGGTTCAAGCAGATAGAAGGCGGAAAGTGCGGGATACGGGCTGTAAGGTGGGTGAGAAAGAACAGCCTAATGATGTTTTGTGAACTCCTGTCGGGTGCAGAGATTGAGTGACGCCTTGCGTTTTCTTATCTAAGAAGAGGTTTGTTTGCTTTTTATGTAGCGACGAACATGCTAGAGTCGTTTCTTCGGTTTCCTGGGGGTAGCACAATAGACTTCAGAGTTGATCGTTGCTACATTAGAGAGGGTATCAAGCAGAATTACCCTTTCAGAGTAGTAAAAGATAGTTGCCATGATTTTACCTGCTGAGGGCGTGACTTTGAACATTTTGTTCAGAGAAGAAGTTGTATGGCGACAATCAATAGATTGCCGTTTTGTTGCCGGTTCCAAGTGATGGTTCAAATGGCCCTGAGCACTATGGGACTTAACATCTGTGGTCTTCAGTCCCGTAGAACTTAGAACTACTTAAACCTAACTAACCTAAGAACATCACACAAATCGATGCCCGAGGCAGGATTCAAACCAGCGACCGTTGCGGTCACGTGGTTCCAGACTGAAGCGCCTAGAACCGCACGGCCACACCGGCCGGCTTCCAAGTGATGAAACTATCTTTCATAAATTGTGATGTTCAGCAAAAAATTGTCACTATAGTTTCGCAATGCGCAAGGAGCTCCATACAGATTGTCTTTCGTCTCTTTTTATGGTCTCCTGCTAGGCGGCCAGGAATCAAGGAAGCACACACCTATTATGCCCCAACAGGTGGAAGAGTGTGTCAGAACTAACAGCAGAGAGGTGTTAGATTGCGATCCGTTCATCACCTCGAATGAGAGTGTCCGCACGTTCCAACACCACAGGAGTCACAGCTGTTTGCGGCCAGTCGGCGCGCGGGACGTCGGACAGGTTTGCGCGACATTTTTGCGATTGCGACAGACACCTCTCCCAACGAGTCACCGTGCTTTTGTTCACTGCCAGGTCTCCGTAGAATACGCTATGCTGCGGTTTCCCGCTAAACCAAACTCAGTGACAGCTCACTGCTAGGAAAGCACCTCCGTTATGGAAGCCATTTTGAAGGCTACGTCTAACAACGCCATCTACCGATGCTACACGAAACTGTACGGGCTGAAACTGGAATATTCCACGATGCCCCACAAGAAATTCCGCAATTTTTCAACCGAAATTTGACTAGACAAACACTACTCGTAGGTGATGGTCCTTCAAATGATTGTTCGGCAATTGTATAATCATACAACGACGGATCTTGCCGCCTGTTTGTGCGCGGTACGTTAGATTTTCTTTATCTCGAGGTTGACTGTAGCTCACTTCCACGAAGGGTCAACGATCAGCTGCAGGTGTTCCTGGAATTAGCTACAGTTTTTCAGCACTCCACTTCCTAATATCACTAGCGAACAGCCTCACGGAGGTCTCGACGGTTTGCACTAGGTCACGTATACACAGCAATCGCCCTAAAACACAGTTTAGAATGTGCTGGAAGTTAATTTTACATCCAAATATTTCAAGGAAACTTGCCGCAAATTTGCTCCGGGAAAAGCGTGTGCCGCAAAGGACAGAGATGGAGTGTCGATGGCGTGACTTATTTCAGTACTGGAGAAGGTATCAACGAGGATTGTGAACATGACGACCTGTTACAGAAGAAATTTTACCTGTGTCGTTCTCAAACAGAACACGAAAAACTGGTACCCCCCAATGCGAATACGGTATTTGCTTGTTAAGTTCATTTTCACCAAATCTGACGCCAAAGCTGTACACAGAGGGCAGCATCCAACAACGCTAATATTAGGTCTGCAGCAGAAAAGCTGCCTTGAGCTTGCTAGGAGAATATGAAAAATGTCATAAGCCGATTTCCCAGAAACTTCGCTCAGTGGAAGACGAGTGGAAATAAGCGAACACGTGTCTCGGCTTATCCATAGGCACTCGACCGTTTCTTAAGAAACGACGGT
Organism: Schistocerca gregaria; assembly: GCF_023897955.1. Lineage (NCBI taxonomy): Eukaryota > Metazoa > Arthropoda > Insecta > Orthoptera > Acrididae > Schistocerca > Schistocerca gregaria. The sequence continues at coordinate 1,163,811,817 of NC_064920.1, forward strand.
CAAAGGATTCGACGTATTGAGATGCCTTTCAGAGCGGGATGATCTCAGCCGGAATTGTGACACAACTTCTCAGTTTTGCGCCCTGTGTTCGAAAGCCTACTACTGATTTTATTTATTCTGTATTTTTCATTTATATACCTATGTCCGTAGAGGGTTACTCTGCAAAAGTTTCTTGTCGAGTTATGGAGTACAAATGGCTCAAATGGCTCTGAGCACTGTGGGACTTAACATCTGAGGTCATCAGTCCTCTAGAACTTAGAACTACTTAGAACTACCGAAACCTAACTAACCTACGGACATCACACACATCCATGCGCGAGAAAGGATTCGAACTTGCGACCGTAGCGTCTAAAACCGCTCGGCCACACCGGCTGCCAATGCAGTAAAACAGCGTTATATTAAATGTAAAATTACAATTGGATTTTACACTGTCACGTATTTATCATATAATATATGTGTGTGTAGCATTTTCGGAGTTTACATTGTTTTTACATTTTTGTATTCTTTATCTCGATTCTTTTACCAATTTATATATATTAATTACTGTATTTTGTATTTATGTTTATTCTTCAAGAAGATTTGGTGCTTTCTCTTGGATGTTACCGATCGTAGAAACATTAGAAACGTGCAAAATTTGGACACAATGAGCATGAAGCGATGACAGGTATAACACAGTAATATTTTTTCGTATGAATCTTATTCTGGAAAGGAACGTCGTTAACAGGTTGAAGATTTCAAGCGTTGGCAGTAATTTTGAGGCAAACCATGCATCTCGGACCACTTCATCGAAAACCAGTGCTTGCGATTGATTATGAATCAAGATACACTATATGGTTTTCACAGAAAACAATTTTAAATAATGCACTGCTTCTTTTCCTTTTCTTTTTTCTTTATTCCTTCACCATATTTATAATTAGCATGCTGGTAACGACAATTTTATTTCTGTATACATTCGAAAACATTCTTTTAATCATCTTCCACAGACATGGATAGAAAAAATGAAAAATAAAAATTATTAGCAGGTTTCGAACACGGAGCGCAGGACTGTGAACCTGCGAGTCAAGTGATTACGTTACATGTTCGTCTGAGAATCTCACCAGCCAAACAGCATGTGAAGTCCCGTGAAAACCTTGACAGTCGCTTTCTGAGAAACATTTGAGTGTCTATGGGTAAGCCGTGAGGCGTGTTATATTGACTCCTCTTCCAGTGGGCAAAGTTCCTGGGAAATCGGACTGTGGCACTTGCTGTTTTGTCCTCGTTAGTGAATTATATTACTCTGTGTGCTTCACGTATACCAAATCGCTCTCCGGCTAACGCGAATCCGCTTTCGGCGCGCTGACAGTTACAGGTGACACAGGTCTAGCCGCGCTGGAAATAACAGCTGGAACGTCAGTACATGCGCTCCCGCCTCTTTTTGACGAAAATTAATGAGCGCGGCTACATGTGTATGTACTCGCGCGTCGCTCCAGCGCCCGCTGTGACGCGGTGCAGTCGAACATAAAACAGTTGTCGAACGTAAATAACAGTTGCCAGCTGTCTGGCGTAGCGTGAGTTATGGCCGGCTCGTCCACGCCGATGCCGCACCACGCCGGCGCTGAATTATCCACAAATGGAGTTTGCCGCTCTGTAACCGAGCGCCTCCTCAACAGTGCCGTTGGCCACGCTGGGTGCGGATGCAAGTAGAGGTGCAGCGACATTGGTTCCTTCTCAAAAAAAGTCCAAATCTCATGGTCGTGTTCGGGGTTAGCCGAGTGGTCTCAGGCGCTGCAGTCATTGACTGTGCGGCTGGTCCCGGCGGAGCATGGGTGTATGTGTTTGTCCTTAGGATTATTTAGGTTAAGTAGTGTGTAAGCTTAGGGACTGATGACCTTAGCAGTTAAGTCCCATAAGATTTCACACACGTTTTTTTCTCTTAGTCGTTCACAGTTAACCCAACCACCATTAAGTTCGAATCTGTCACAGGAATTTCTAGGAGATGGGGGGGGGGGGGGGGCGAGGGAGGGGGGCCAAGTTTCCACAGATTTTTTTACTTTGTAACATTTCTTTTCTTTGTTTGCTTGTTTTGTTTTGATTATTTGATGAACTACGAATTTCTTTACTCGGTTGCTACACACTTTCCATTGTTATACAATAACAATAAATAAATAATGAATATGAGAAATATTATTATATTTTTATCATGAAATTAATACTTGTCATATACATCAGACTAATATTAAGAAATCATAAAATAACCTACAGTAGCAAACCACAAACAAGAAAACGGAAAATCGGAGTCATAAATTACAGCTGGCTTTGCGACCGAACGGTTCTAGGCACTACAGCCTGGAACCGCGCGGCCGCTACGGTCGCATGTTCGAATCCTGCCTCGGACATGGATGTGTGTGCTTTGCTTAGCTTAGTTAGGTTTAATTAGTTCTAAGTTGTAGGGTACTGATGACCTCGTAATTAAAGTCCCATAGTACTCAGAGCTATTTGAACCATTTCATAAATTAGAGTTGAGCTTTTCCTTCCTACTCGCTTTTCTTTTCAGTTTCACAACCTTTGCATATGATTGTTTCTGCAGAATGAGTGGAACACACATATTTGGAACACCTGCAACAAACTATAGACACTTTTGTCATCTTGTGTTTTTCCTTTCTAGAGTATTTACTCTTCAAACAGATGTAACATCTTGCTCTTGAATAAAATTCAACAGATCGAACAGCGTTTTCCCTAGAACACTTTCCATTGCAGAGATTATAGACTTTTGTAAAGCCATGATATTCTTTGCTCGCTCTTCCGCAGCTGGCCTAACGAGCCGTTGGCCTCATTCTAGCACACACAACTTTCTTACATTATACTTTTTATTATTTCAGTTTGGGTTGTTTATCATAAAAAATGTTCCACATTCTCGTCCCTCGTTTTACTGATTAATGTCGCGTCATTTGATCAATGCTGTCCATGCCCCCTTTGGCTTCACTCTGTCGACTCATCCACCTTAAGATCGTTGTGCTGGGTGGAAAGAAGTTGGGGTTCTTAGTAGGCTTCAGTTTGGAGATGTATGAAACTGGTGTGTTTCCTCTTTTCAGATCTGTGAATAATAACTTAAATGAAAATAGCTATCGACCATTCGTCTTCTTAGCTGTTCTGGTATGAGTTTTCTGTTACTCTTCAGTGTTCCCATTGAGCCGCGTCCTGCGTCCGTTGAAGCGGCTGTCAGCGGACTGTTCGGGACAGCGTTTTCGGGGTGCTGCGCCAGGTCTTCCCCAGGGATCGTAGTTTATTAAAAAGTGAGTGATTCGCGATATGTTGTTTCATTTACTCGTTAAATTCTACTTGTCTTGGTCAGTCTTTCGTTCCCAGCTTTCTCGTCTGTCTCTCGTCGGCATTTGTTAGGCAGTTAGTGTCTGTCTGTCGGTCTGTCGTACGTTAATAAAAAATGGTTCAAATAGCTCTGAGCACTATGGGACACAACATCTGTGGTCACAAGTCCCCTAGAACTTAGAACTACTTAAACCTAACTAACCTAAGGACATCACACACATCCATGCCCGAGGCAGGATTCGAACCTGCAACCGTAGCGGTCGCGCGGTTCCGGACTGAGCGCCTAGAACCCCTAGACCACCGCGACCGGCCGTACGTTAATAGCTGCCTCATGTTTGTCGGATTCGGTCTTAACGAATTTATTGCTTGAAGTGTAACGGCCGAATTCCTGACATATGTTTTTATCTTGCCTATCATCTTGAGAGACGGTAAATGTGTAATGAGAGCATGTTTGTAAATTTTATGTAAGACTGCATTTCATGGGTTTTTATAAAAATAGTTATTTTAGTATATAAAGTTGACACCATTCCACCTTCGGTGGTAAGTTAATATTCTTTTTAATGTGAGTGTTTTGTACCATTTCCATCCCTCTTACGAGGTGCATAGTTTATGCGCTTTTGTGAGTTGTTAAAATTTTTAGTTCAAGATAATCTGGTGTGTTGCAGATTTGCACCAGTGTAGTCTTTCAGATGTTGTTGTGAGCGGTCGTGACTACGGCCGTGTCAAAAGGGAGTGGTAAGGCTCTCAGCCCGAAAGCTCATGCTGTCAAGATTTGTTCTTTCTGCCTCTGAATAAATTGTAACTTGATATTTAGAGGGTGCTTTCTGAATGTAATTTTAAATCTGTTTCAAAAAGGAAAGAAAGGGCTTTTAGGAACCAAATTTCCATTTGACGAAAGAAATTTCTTTTCATCGGTTACCCACTGGCAACTATTTCCACGATCAAAAGGTGTGATTAAATGTGTTAATGTTATTGATGAATCGCTAGTAAATAAAGTAAATCCTTAAGAAAAGGTTTTGAACGTAAATTCACGGTTCACCCAACAAAGTTAACTTGTCCTCACTGTAAAGCACCTCAGCTAGTTCTATGGATGTATAGTAACGATCTTTTGTTATATTTCTTCCACTTCCTGCCAGCGGATTCACTAGGCGTCTAACAACTGCTTTTGCATTCCGTTCATCGGCAGATCCTTCGTCCTTACCTGCTTAGACCTCTATTCTTATATCATACCGGACGTCTGCATCTGATAACACCTTAATCAATATGCCATGCTTCCAAGGCTTATCTTTCATAAGGACCTTAAACGAACTTCTTCCTCGAAATAGGGAGAGCATTTCATCGATCGCTACATCTGCACTTGGTGTGTAGTATTTCACAAACATTTCGTCAATTTTGTAGAAAACTTCACGAAGGGGGCAAAATTTATCGTGCTTTCGTCTTTCGGTTCTTGTTTCTTTATCATCAAATCTAATCAAGGACAGAGGTTCTGCACATCGAATACGACTCCTTGTAGCTATGTAGATATACTTTCCCAGTACTTTCATCCATACGTCCTCAAGAGGTAGTTTAGTGTCGTTACTTGTGCCCATGGGTATCAAAATACCAATGACGGCGTACATTTCTTATTTGGTTGTAAGTTTTAAGTTCTTATTAGTGGCTTCTTGGTTTGTATAGTCCACGATAATATTCATTATTTGGAGAGTTATAAACTTTTTGAATGATTCTGACACACTAGAGGTCAAGACTTCATGAGTCAAACCCTCGCGAAAATTCATTATGATTTTTGCTGACCTTCGTACTTGCCTTGGATGCGCGGTAATATATTCCTTATTGCTTTTTGCTGTAACATCAATGCTGGCAGCAGCTGCATGTTGTTCATCAGGGGATGAACTTGGTGAACTTGACTCGTTTCAAATGGTTCACATGGCTCTGAGCAGTATGGGACTTAACGGCTGAGATCATCAGTCGCCTAGCACTTAGAACTACTTAAACCTAACTAACATAAGGACATCACACACATACATGCCCGAGGCAGGATTCGAACCTGCGACAGTAGCGGTCGCGCGGTTCCAGACTGTAGCGCCTGGAACAGCACGGCCACTCCGGCCTGCCTGACTCGTTTCCAATTGCTGTGTCACTATCGTATGTCACAACTGTATAATTTTCCGGATCACTTTAGTCACCTTTACTTGCTTCATTTATAATACCTCACACCTCTTCATCTGTGAGAAACCTCGGACAATTACGATATACTTCATTAGAACTGCGAGTAGTGTACAAGTGCTCGAACAATAAGGGAAACACAATACAGCGGTACCAACATTCAGAAATTGCATTTCTTTCTGCCATATTGAGAAATATTTTAATGAGAGAAGTTGTCTCACCGATGCAAAACGGGCGGGGGAGGGGGGCGGGGCAAAAACTGCTCGAACTAAAATTAAGTATAATAGGCAGATTTAAATAATTCACAAAAATTATAAAACCATGACAGCACATACTTTAGATATTTTTTTACGGTTACTTATATTCTTGTTTCTTGACTCCAACAAGTAGATATATTACACAAATATTGTGGACAAACCCCCCCGTTTTGAGGTGTTGCATTAATTCAGGTTACTACCGCCTCCTATAAACGTTGACTATTAACACGGAAACACCAGAAAGGCTAGCAAATAATAAAATTTTACTTCATATGCATATAGAGCGTACAGTAGGAATAATACTTGATATATGAAATGGGTACCTGCCCTACGACATCTAAACTGAGTTTCTTGCTTGTCGTATGCCGAGCGACCTGAGTGAAAAGAGGCTGTCCCAGCTAGCAGCCGAGACAAACTGTAGTGTGTGTCACCAGCCAGCGGAAGAGGTGGCGAGAAGCATCTCGCCACACGCCAAGGTGTCTAAACATCTAGGGTAGTAATCGGGTCAGTTACGCTAACCGAGTAGTAGCAGGATATTCCACCGACCTACTGGGGAAGAAGAACCGCAGACATCAGCGGATGGAAAGCCGTATATAAAGACCGGCAGCCGGTACACCATCTATCGTTGTGAAGAGTTGGAGTGGCGCAGAGCCTGCGATATTCAGTGCCACCATCGTTTCGAGCCGTTACAATCATCGCAATAGTCACCGTCGAAATGCAAGTCGTCGCCAGAATGACGCCGCCGCCGAAAATATTGTCGGCCGCCATCAACACGAAGCCGCCTGTTGAGATTTCATCGCTTGAGCTGCGTTGTGGTAACGCATTGTCGGCATCGCCCTGGGGTGGTGCTAACACAACCGCTGTGACCGGGACAGCAACCGGAGACGCTGGCCCTCTGACGGCTGACAGCCGCCACTTTCGATGGTCGCTGAGACCATCCAACTGCCACTCCCGCTCCAACAGCCGCGATCAAACAGAGGCTTGTGGCTTGTGGTTCTAGCCACCCCAGTACGACCCAGCAAGGCCGGAGCGCCGCTGTCGAGGCAGCAGATTTTAATTACGTCAGTGGAGCTACAGAAGCAGCAGTGGGCTCCCCGGTGAGCGTCCTCCGGTATCGTAGACACCACCGGGAATATTAAGACCAAAAGCAAAACTCGCCAAGGGGGCCCACATGTAATATACTGAAGTTAACCAATAAATATTGTTGTTCTGTCATCAGGAACCATCCCTGGACACCCCGCCCCCCCCCCCCCCCCAAAACGAGGTTCATTCAAGTTCAATCCAGAAACAAATCGACAGTCAGCTCAATGCAAGCACACAGATTCATCGCCACCAAAAAAATTTCGGGTAACCGCCAGTGCTGAAAAAATGATGGTGTCCATGTTCTGGGACAGCGAGGGCTTAATCCTTACCCATTGCGTTCCAAAGGGCACTACGGTAACAGGTGCGTCCTACGAAAATGTTTCGAAGAACAAATTCCTTCCTGCACTGCAACAAAAACGCCCGGGAAGGGCTGCGCGTGTGCTGTTTCACCAAGACAACGCACCCGCACATCGAGCTAACGTTACGCAACAGTTTCTTCGTGATAACAACTTTGAAGTGATTCCTCATGCTCGCTACTCACCTGATCTGACACCTGGCTCCTAGTCGATTTTGGCTTTTTCCACCCATGAAAGACACTCTCCGTGGCCGCACATTCACCAGCCGTGCTGCTATTGCCTCAGCGATTTTCCAGTGGTCAAAACAGACTCCTAAAGAAGCCTTCGCCGCTGCCATGGAATCATGGCGTCAGCGTTGTGAAAAATGTGTACGTCTGCAGGGCGATTACGTCGAGAAGTAACGCCACTTCATCGATTTCGGGTGAGTAGTTAATTATAAAAAAAATCGGAGGCCTTAGGACTTGAATGCACCTCGTATCTTCCTCCTCACCCCAGCAGAGATCCCAAGTTTGAACCCGGCAAGGAGCAGTGGAGTCCCATGCCTGTTAAAACTGCCCGTTTACATTGGTATCTGAAGTGGCCAGTGACAGGCACTTGGGATCTTATATTGATGTCCTTCATAGTATCAGAACGTGGGCTGCTTGCCCTATTACCCTTACGGGGAACAGCCGATTTGAGTGTCTCCTGGGGAGCGGTGGTACTAATCGCAACACTGATGAATAAAAGATGTAACGTTTTGAAAACAAACTAGGATACATATTCTGAAATTAGTACAGAACATGGTGTGCATAGCTAAGGCAGCCTCGACTGACATTCACAGAACGATATATAGGAAAATCATATACAGACAATTAAAGAAGTTTAGCTTGAGATCAGTTTGGAGTGAGAATGGTGAACCGCGAGAACTACGTTTCGGCAAGAGAAAGGATTATACCATACATCGATGAAAATTATCGCATGACTGGCGCTGCTTCTCTCGACGACAAAAATGCCGAACGAACCCGAGCGTCATTACAACACTGTGTTCGGAGGAACGAACAGCTAAATTTTATCGCAGCATACTGGAGTGTGCCTATATACAACAAGCAGTCGCGCTCGAAGTGGCAGCTGGTGGTTGTTCCCAGATGACGTTGCAGAATGTCCTACAACGGTAGTGCTGAACGGTAGGTCCGGTGCCAACTTCATGTGTGGTCAGGCGGCTAGCTGTCGAGTGCTGGGTCACTGAACTAGGCTCATCCTCTTTGCCCCACAGATTTTCTATCCTTACTCAACCTTGACCTTTGAAATGGCACGCTTTTCTATAGCCGTACGTGCCGCAAGACCAAGAAGACGCCTCGGTTACCCTTGATTCTTTCCAATGTCTGCCGCCATTTTAAACAAACCACAAATTGCTTTCCAAATGCCAGTAGTGGAAAGCTGTTCATAGATTTAGATTCCTCTCTATACAGGCAATTATTATTATAACGCTTCTTTCATTTCTGTAATTACTTTGATTCTATAATTCGTGATTCAGAATTTATGTAAGTCGAGACAGAATTGATATGAAACTCATGGATTGAGCAGTGATCTGTTCCTCACGGAAAGGTCACTAATCTGTCAGCTGACTTCATATTCATAAATTACTTCTCGACTCATACTTTGTTTCGGGCCTTGCGTGGCCACCCACGCACTCCTCAAGGCAGGTGGTGTTCTTGGATCATAACTCGATGTCTTATATGCTGACCTCATTATCATCAATGTGCACCAGAAGTTAGTGTGTTGCGCACTGAATGGCACCTGATGCCGCGTTCCAAACGTCGCGCGGGATAGCCGCGTGGTGTAGGGGGCGCCCTGCCACCGTTCACGCGCCTCCCCCCCCTCCCCCCCTCCCCCCACCACCCCACCCCGGCTGAGGTCTGAGTCATCCCTTGGGCATGGGTGTGTGTGTTGTCCTTCACGTAAGTTAGTTTAAGTTAGACTAAGTAGTCTGTAAGCGTAGGGACCGGTGACCTCAGCAGTTTGGTCCCATAGGAACTTACCACAAATTTGCAAAAAAAATTTCCATGTTCCAAACGCTAGACCCATACGACGATAGCGAATGCAGTTCTTTTCCACGGAGTGCCTCCCCACTAATAGGTCCATTGTGAGGTGTTATGCATAACCGAAGCTCCTCTGAACTGTGTCCAATGTAGCCATGGGGCGATCTGACGAATCTTCACTCTCTGCTGCAGCGAGCGATGTAATCAAGACACTCTACGAACTGTCTCATACCGATGGATGGCGATAATTTCTTTTGCAGGACTAGAAGCTTATAAAAGACTTTGTAAACAAAATTACTATGCTTCCAGAACGACATTTTCACTCTGCAGCGGAGTGTGCGCTGATATGAAACTTCCTGGCAGATTGTGTACCCGACAGAGTCTCGAAATCTGGACATTTGCCTTTCGCGGGAAAGTGCTCTACCAACTTTTTTTTTTAATCTCATTCTGTTCGCTTTTGTTCGTTGCGTCTGCTGGGGGCGGACGTCGTAAGACATCCATTTAAGTTCGTTGATGATCGATTAACTCAGTTTTTTTATTACAGAGGCAGCTAGCCCTCTGACCGAACGCGCTGAGCTACCGTGCCGGCACCAACTGAGCTACCGAAGCACGACTCACGACAGGTACTCACAACTTTACTACTGCCAGTATCTCGTCTCCTACCTTCCAAACTTTACAGAAACTCTCCTGCGAACCTTGCAGAACTAGCACTCCTGAAAGAAAGAAAGTTTCATATCAGCGCACACTCCGCTGCAGAGTGAAAATCTCGTTCTGGAGGCTGTGGCTAAGCCATGTCTCCACTGTATCCTTTCTCTCAGGAGTGGTAGTTCTGCAAGGTTCGCAGGAGAGCTTTTGTAAAGTTTGGAAGGTAGGAGACGAGATACTGGCAGTAGTAAAGCTGTGAGTACCGGGCGTGAGTCGTGCTTCGGTAGTTCATTTGGTAGAGTACTTTCCCGCGAAAGGCAAAGGTCCCGAGTTCGAGTCTCGGTCGAACACACAGTTTTAATCGGCCAGGAAGTTTCAAAAGTACTATGTTCTGTACACTGCTACTTGTGTTCTATATGAGTAGAATAATTTTGAAAGTTTTTATACAAAAACATGTGAATTTGGTTTTTCATTAAGTTTTGTTAGACACATGTGTTAATCTAAATAATGTTCAAGCCAGCAATATAAATTATATTTAATTCTTCGATCAAAATTAGTAATCTTTGTTCATTTACTGACACTTGCCGTCTGTAAGGAGTAGGTACGTTGTAACTGTTGTACAAAGCAGTGGGATTTTAGTTGTTGCTAAGTATAGACGTGTTTAGTTGGAATTGTGTCAGCAAGCGAAAATTACCTGTATACCAAGTCATTACAGCTCCTTATACACCCAGCAGTCTGTTACAAATTAACTAATCTACATACATGCAGTAACGAGATGTTAATGTTAAGCATGTCACTGAGTGAATTTAGGTCTCTACTACGTCTGGCATCTTAGAAAGACTTTCGAATAATAACTGACGATGATTTGTCAATCTGTGCACATGTACCTAAGAGTCACAGTTGTAATAACAGAGGTAAAGTTCTTTCTCTCTCCCTCTCCTTCTCTCTTTCTATCGCTGTTTGTGAGTGTGTGTGTGTGTGTGTGTGTGTGTGTGTGTGTGTGTGTGTGTGTGTGTGAGAGAGAGAGAGAGAGAGAGAGAGAGTGAGAGAGTGAGAGAGAGAGAGAGAGAGAGAGAGAGGGAGTGGGCGAGACGCTACTCCCTACATTACACATCAAGGATCCTACTAATGATAAGACTTTCTTGTACTACCCCACGCGATTACCTATGAGCACGTGTTACGCACTCTAATATTATTATATATCCGATGCATCTAATGCTGAAAACAAATTAAAAGATATAAAAATACATCATAGTAATAGGCATGCAAAACAACTCTATTAGGTTACCGACAGAAAGAAAGTAAAGAGCAGTGCTGTAACCAAACTGATCGTAGAAGTGACCAACAGTGTCACTCACGCCCATGAGTTTTTTATTTGTTACTGTTCGTGCGCTACTGCAGCACGCAGCCCGTTGCCACCAAAGTAAATTCAGCATTGAGTGAGATCTGTTAGACGATCGACAGGATGGACGTTCGAAGTGGTGAGTCACTGTCGTTTCATTAATTTAACGTTTGTTGAAGCGTCACTGTGACCTTACAGTACACATCGGGTAACTATTCCGTCTCCGGTTGTCAAGAAAATTTGCGTGAAACTGCGCCTGGGAATGACATTTTACTGACTGAAAATGTACCAAAACCTTTGTTAGCAGAATTTAATCGTAAAACTGATGTACATTACTTTCGCGATGAAAGTGATTCTGAAGCTGATGCACTGGCGGCAGTTATGGACAATAGCGGAACTACACAGGCTGCCGAATTTCAGAGAAAGATGATGAAAATACAATCGTCCACGGTACGAATGGTCATTTTTCGAAAAAAGCTGTCCCTAATAAGAGAGGCCCGCCAGTTGCCGGTAACGTTGTAGTCCATATTCCAAGACTGTGGGAATAACGAGCGAATCGATTTATGAATAATTGACACACCTCATAATGGTTGTGTAGTGTGTCCGTTTAACTAAATGAATAGAATCTTGATGTAATTAAACTACAATTAAACTCTTTAGATTCGCATAAATTTTAGGCTTCGTCATAGAAGACCTTTCATGGTAGTTTTTACTTAGTCTCGAAATTCGGATGTGTTAATACCAAAACTGATGGAAAAAGTACGGGGCAAAAGTGAAATAAAATACATTTAGTATACGAGAGTCCAATTTCATTAGAAAATACTTTTCGTTTAAGTAATCCCTTCTGTAAACAATTGAGGGCCACTGTGACAATTTCAGTGTGTACACGACCAGGGCTTCAGCGTAAATATTAAATAATACAATCGTAATGACGAATAGTTATGAAAGAACAAAAATATCGGTTTCAAATATTTAAGGTAAGCTAATTTCGTCAGTGAACTAGTGGGTTGCGATCCAAACACATTATATGATGCAGTACAGTACCTATGTATTTAGTCGAGAAGTAAATATGACGCTATTAAACACTTGTAGATTGTCAGCAGTGTTATAGAACTGAGAAGTGGAAGTTCATAACTTTTGAAAAAGCTTCTGAAGCCGTGAGATAAAATCTGTTCCAATGGCACTTCAGAAACAAGAAGTTCTTTTAGTCCATATTAATGTACTGTACACCACTTGCTTAGCTTTTATAGGTCCCATTAGACCATCACAAAAGTGACTATGCAGAACTGAAACACCGATCAGGCAATACCAGTACTATTTTCAGGAGACGCAAAGACCAAGAAATTATATAGAGGGCGCGTCTCCCACGAATCATCACCGCATTTTCTCTGATGTTTCGTAAGATATTTGTTACTTCGTATATCCTTTACTTAGTTGGGATTAGGCCAGACGAATAGTATTCATCACCATTTTGATGTGACGTCCAATGTCGATGGCAAGCTACGGTTTGTTTCCCGTTATAAACAAAACTAATTTTGAGACGGAATTTTACGTGCCCATTCGATAGAGCAGTCCCTAAACAGTCTAGTGCGATATTAGTTTCGTCGACAGGGGATCTCAAGTTGATTCCGTATTTCTAGATTTCCGGAAAGCTTTTGACACCGTTCCTCACAAGCGACTTCTAATCAAGCTGCGGAGCTATGGGGTATCGTCTCAGTTGTGCGACTGGATTCGTGATTTCCTGTCAGGAAGGTCGCAGTTCGTAGTAATAGACGGCAAATCATCGAGTAAAACTGAAGTGATATCAGGTGTTCCCCAGGGAAGCGTCCTGGGACCTCTACTGTTCCTGATCTATATAAATGACCTGGGTGACAATCTGAGCAGTTCTCTTAGACTGTTCGCAAATGATGCTGTAATTTACCGTCTAGTAAGGTCATCCGAAGACCAGTATCAGCTGCAAAGCGATTTAGAAAAGATTGCTGTATGGTGTGTCAGGTGGCAGTTGACGCTAAATAACGAAAAGTGTGAGATGATCCACATGAGTTCCAAAAGAAATCTGTTGGAATTCGATTACTCGATAAATAGTACAATTCTCAAGGCTGTCAATTCAACTAAGTACCTGGGTGTTAAAATTACGAACAACTTCAGTTGGAAGGACCACATATATAATATTGTCGGGAAGGCGAGCCAAAGGTTGCGTTTCATTGGCAGGACACTTAGAAGATGCAACAAGTCCACTAAAGAGACAGCTTACACTACACTCGTTCGTCCTCTGTTAGAATATTGCTGCGCCATGTGGGATCCTTACAGCAAAGACGTTTTTCGTCGCGGCGAGACCTTTTTACGAAATTTCAGTCACCAACTTTCTCTTCCGAATGCGAAAATATTTTGTTGAGCCCATCCTACATAGGTAGGAATGATCATCAAAATAAAATAAGAGAAATCAGAGCTCGAACAGAAAGGTTTAGGTGTTCGTTTTTCCCGCTCGCTGTTCGGGAGTGGAATAGTAGAGAAATAGTATGATTGTGGTTCGATGAACCCTCTGCCAAGCACTTAAATGTGAATTGCAGAGTAGTCATGTAGATGTAGATGTAGATGTAACATGGACAACAAATCTCGAAGAATATCCTGTAGTCCGGCAGCTACATCACTGACCTGGCACGTGCTAACTACTACCACCAAGCATGACACATGAGGTTTACTACGAAAAAAAATCGTGTTTCATAGCAATAAAAGGGGAAATGAATGTTGGTAATTACGTATATAGACAGAAGAACAAACAAATAATCATGTAACAGATAAGAGGACAGAATTATGCTAGTAACGGAAATGAAATGGAGGATAGCGAGGTATTTAGCCAGGGGAACGGATTTTAAGCAGTGTAAGCAAAACTCCAAGTTCTGTCCTTCATGGACCAACTGGACCGACCGACCGTCATGTCATCCTTTGGAAATGGCACTATTTGATGAGGTATGAAGTAGCGTGAGGTCATCACGCCACTCCCCCCTCCCCCTTTTAACCTCCCCCCCTCCCTCCTCTGACAGCCTTACTGGCCTTGGAGCTGCTGCTTTTCTCTCAAGTAGCTCCTCAATTGTCATATCGAGGCCTTCAGTCATCCCACCAAGGAAAAATCTCTGGCTGTGCCCGGATTCTCCACACAACAAAGCAGCCAGACACGCTGAGCACTGAGCTTCGGAGGCAGAATCAGGGGATTGTTCAGGGACCAATAAAAGTTTAACCTTGGATTCCAAGAAATAAGAAAAGATTCAGAAGGTGAGAGATACCCAGTTTGATTTGGAATGTATGCAGATGCAAAATGGGTTAAAATGGATACAGGGATTAGTGAACAGAAGGTTTTCGAACCGATACTGACTATCGTAAATTCAAAATACTTTAGAAAAACGAAAAAATGCCTGTTTAGAAAAGCAGATAGCAATCCGCTTGACGTCTTCCTGAGAGACAAACTCCACTCCTTCCACATTAACAATGTAAGTGCAGACAAGATGTGGCTCGAATTCAAGGAAGCAAAATCGACAGCAATTGAGAGATTTATACCAAATAAATTAAAAACCGACTTAGCTGATCCCCCTTGGTACACAAAACAGGTCGGAATAGTGTTGCAAAACAATAAAAAAGCATTCCAAATGCAAAGGAATGCAAAATTCCGAAGATATGTGATCTTTTCCTAAGCTCGAAATTTAGTTCGGACCCCCATGCGAGATGCTACTAATAGTTTACACAACGAAACTTTGTCTTGAAGTCTTGCAGAAAATCCAAAGAGATTCAGGTCGTACGTAATGTGTGCTAGCGTTAAGTCACATTATAGCTTTCTCTATCCGATAGCACTGGAAATATTATCACCGACAGTGCTGCTAAGGAAGAGTTTCTAAACACAACCTCCCGAAATTATTTCACCAAAGAAGAAGTAGATATCCAGAATTCGAATCAAGAACAGCTGTCGAAACGAGTTACTTAGAAGTAGGCGTCCTTGGAGTAATAAAGCAACTATTTACCTAATGAAAGGAAATCTTTCAATCCAGGCTCTATAGCAATTAGTTTCCTCTATGAGAAAGCTGATGCAATAGCATCCTAATTAACAAACACAACTGCTCGCTTGACGAGAGATCCGAACCCAAAGACTGGACAGCTGCTCAGGTCATACTAATACTTAAGAATTAGAATATAAGTAACCTATTAAATTACAAAAAAGTGGTTCAAATGGCTCTGCGCACTATGGGACTCATCTGCTGTGGTCATCAGTCCCCTAGAACTTAGAACTACTTAAACCTAAGGACATCACACACACCCATGCCCGAGGCAGGATTCGAACCTGCGACCGTAGCAGTCTCACGGTTCCGGACTGCGCGCCTAGAACCGCGAGACAACCGCGGCCGGCCTATTAAATTACAGGCCCATATCATTAACGTTTAAGAATCATGAAAGAAGGTTGTATACGTGGAAGAACCCTGGAGATACTAAAAGGTATCAGATAGATTACATAAGACAGAGATTTAGGTTTTAAGTTTTAAGACATTTCCAGGGGCAGATGTGGACTCTGACCACAATCTATTGGTTATGACCTGTAGATTAAAACTGAAGAAACTGCAAAAATGTGGGAAATTAAGGAGATGGGACCTGGATAAACTGAAAGAACCAGAGGTTGTACAGAGTTTCAGGGAGAGCATAAGGGAACAATTGACAGGAATAGGGGAAAGAAATACAGTAGAAGAAGAATGGGTAGCTCTGAGGGATGTAGTAGTGAAGGCAGCAGAGGATAAAGTAGGTACAAAGACGAGGGCTGCTAGAAATCCTTGGGTAACAGAAGAAATATTGAATTTAATTGATGAAAGGAGAAAATATAAAAATGCAGTAAATGAAGCAGGCAAAAAAGAATACAAACGTCTCAAAAATGAGATCGACAGGAAGTGCAAAATGGCTAAACAGGGATGGCTAGAGGCCAAATGTAAGGATGTAGAAGCTTATCTCACTAGGGGTAAGATAGATACTGCCTACAGGAAAATTAAAGAGACCTTTGGAGAGAAGAGAACCAAGTGTATGAATATCAAGAGCTCAGATGGCAGCCCAGTTCTAAGCAAAGAAGGGAAGGCAGAAAGGTGGAAGGAGTATATAGGTTTATACAAGGGCGATGTACTTGAGGACAATATTATGGAAATGGAAGAGGATGTAGACGAAGACGAAATGGGAGATACGATACTGCGTGAAGAGTTTGACAGAGCACTGAAAGACCTGAGTCTAAACAAGGCCCCCGGAGTAGACAACATTCCATTAGAACTACTGACGGCCTTGGGACAACCAGTCCTGAGAAAACTCTACCAGCTGGTGAGCAAGATGTATGAGACAGGCGATATACCCTCTGACTTCAAGAAGAATATAATAATTCCAATCCCAAAGAAAGCAGTATAATAAGCCACGGCTGCAAAATACTAACTCGAATTCTTTACAGACGAATGGAAAAACTGGTAGATGCAGACCTCGGGGAGGATCAGTTTGGATTCCGTCGAAATGTTGGAACACGTGAGGCCATACTGACCTTACGACTTATCTTAGAAGAAAGATTAAGAAAAGGCAAACCTACGTTTCTAGCATTTGTAGACTTAGAGAAAGCTTTTGACAATGTTGACTGGAATACTCTTTTTCAAATTCTAAAGGGGGCAGGGGTAAAATACAGGGAGCGAAAGGCTATTTATAATTTGTACAGAAACCAGATGGCAGTCATAAGAGTCGAGGGACATGAAAGGGAAGCAGTGGTTGGGAAAGGAGTGAGACAGGGTTGTAGCCTCTCCCCGATGTTATTCAATCTGTATATTGAGCAAGCAGTAAAGAAAAAAAACAGAAAAATTTGGAGTAGGTATTAAAATTCATGGAGACGAAGTAAAAACTTTGAGGTTCGCCGATGACATTGTAATTCTGTCAGAGACGGCAAAGGACTTGGAAGAGCAGTTGAACGGAATGGACAGTGTCTTGAAAGGAGGATATAAGATGAACAATAACAAAAGCAAAACGAGGATAATGGAATGTAGTCAAATTAAATCGGGTGATGCTGAGGGAATTAGATTAGGAAATGAGACACTTAAAGTAGTAAAGGAGTTTTGCTATTTAGGAAGTAAAATAACTGATGATGGTCGAAGTAGAGAGGATATAAAATGTAGACTGGCAATGGCAAGGAAAGCGTTTCTGAAGAAGAGAAATTTGTTAACATCGAATATAGATTTATGTATCAGGAAGTCGTTTCTGAAAGTATTTGTTTGGAGTGTAGCCATGTATGGAAGTGAAACATGGACGATAACTAGTTTGGACAAGAAGAGAATAGAAGCTTTCGAAATGTGGTGCTACAGAAGAATACTGAAGATAAGGTGGATAGATCACGTAACTAATGAGGAGGTATTGAAAAGGATTGGGGAGAAGAGAAGTTTGTGGCACAACTTGACTAGAAGAAGGGATCGGTTGGTAGGACATGTTCTGAGGCATCAAGGGATCACAAATTTAGCATTGGAGGGCAGCGTGGAGGGTAAAAATCGTAGAGGGAGACCGAGAGATGAGTACACTAGGCAGATTCAGAAGGATGTAGGTTGCAGTAGGTACTGGGAGATGAAGCAGCTTGCACAGGATAGAGTAGCATGGAGAGCTGCATCAAACAAGTCTCAGAACTGAAGAGAACAACAACAACATCATTAACGTGGATATGCAGCATGATTCTGGAACATATATGGTATTCAAACATTATGAATTATGTCGAAGACAACCCTCTAGTGTACAATCAACGCGAATTTAGAAAAAATTGGTCCTTTGAAACACCCCGCGAAGTATTGAGTGCTATTGACAATGGATTCAAATTGATTCCGTATTCCCAGATTTCCACAAGGCTTTTGTCACTGTGCAACACAAGCTGTTAGTAGTCACCATACGTGCCTATGGAAAATCATCTCAGTTACGTGAGTGGATTCGTGATTGCCTGTCACGAGTCCTTCCTCGGGCACAGGTGTGCGTGTTGTCGTTAGCGTTAATAAGTTTATTAGATTAAGCAGTGTGTAAGCCTAGGGACCGATGACCTCAGCAGTTTGGTGCCATAGCAACTTACCACAAATTTCCAAATGTAAGCAGCCGTCTTAGGTTGCTTACAGATGATGTGCTGTTTATCGCTTAGTAAAGTCATCAGAACATCAAAACATATTTCAAAATTATTTAGAAGAAGATATGTGCATGATGCAAACATCGGCAATTCATCATAAATAATTAACAGTGAGAGGTCACCCACATGCGTGCTAAATGCAATCCGTTAAAGTTGTGTTACACCGTAAATCAGCCAAATCTAAAGGCCGTAAATTCAGCCAAATACCTAGGAATTACAGTAACGAGCAACTCAAATTTGGGATAACACGTAGAAAATGTTGTGTGGGAGGCGCACCAAAGAATGTGTTTTATTGGCAGAACACTTATAAGATGCAACGAATGTAATTAAGAGTCTGCCTACACTACTATTGTTTGTACTCGTTTAGAGTACTGCTGCGCCGTGTCGCATCCCTGCCAGATAGGATTAACAGAGTATATAAACAAAGTTGAAAGAAGAGTAGTATGTTTGGTATAATTGAGAAGTGGGGGAGACATTGTCACAGATTTGGGTTAAAAATTGGTTCAAATGGCTCTGAACACTATGAGACTTAACCTCTGAGGTCATCAGTCCCCTAGAACTTAGAACAACTTAAATCTAACTAACCTAAGGACATCACACACATCCATGCCCGAGGCATGATTCGAACCTGCGGTCTCGCGGTTCCAGACTGTAGTGCCTAGAACCGCACGGCCACTCCGGCCGGCCATGATTTGGGGTGGACATCATTAAAACAAAGGTGTTTCTCATTGCGGCGGGACTTTCTCACGAAATTTCACTCACCAACATTCTCCTCCGGATGCTAAACTATTTTGTTGATGTCGACCTACATAAGGAGAGACGATCGTCATAATAAAATCAGGGAAATCAGTGCTCATGAAAATATGTTCGTTTTTACCGTGTGCCGTTCTATTGGCACCTAATCTCAAACTTCCTGCCCGGAATTGAGGCTATCATTCTAAAAAAAAAAGCCGGCAGTGGTGGCCGAGCGGTTCTAGGTGCTACAGTCTGGATCCGCGTGACTGCCACGGTCGCAGGTTCGAATCCTGCATCGGGCATGGATAAGTGTGATGTCCCTAGGTTGGTTAGGTTTAAGTAGTTCTAAGTTCTAGGAGACTGATGACCTCACACACTGGACTCGTATTCGGGAGGACGACGGTTCAATCCCGTCTCCAGCCATCCTGATTTAGGTTTTCCGTGATTTCCCTAAATCGTTTCAGGCAAATGCCGGGATGGTTCCTTTGAAAGGGCACGGCAGATTTCCTTCCCAATCTCTCCCTAACACGAGCTTGCGCTCCGTCTCTAATGACCTCGTTGTCGACGTCACGTTAAACACTAACCACCACCACCACCACCACTGATGACCTCAGAAGTTAAGTCCCATAGTGCTCAGAGCCATTTTTTTCTAAAAATCATTCAGGGATATACAGCTAGTCCAGTAAATTATCGATACGAGAGTACTACGTTAAGTGAAGTCGCCCACATAACGAGAGTAGCTCTGAGCAACACTGAAATTTATTAGGTATGGTCCTACTGGATGTAAGGTATAACTTTGCCTTCCTCAGCTCTAGCCTTCGATTTAAATTAATCAGCCAGTAACAAACGGACGTAAAGTTAAAAAAAAAAAGAAAAAAGAGGGAAAAAGGACCCTAACCTATAGTAGAAGGCGAATTACTGTATGCTTGCACACGAATCCTTACAAAGAATAAACAATTCAGCTGACTATAATTGTGCAGAAGCTACAACTTAAGAACGTTTACAGTACTCACTTTAAAGAAATTTTTTTTTCCTTTCGAATTTTTTAAACAGTGAAAACAGAACTGTTGTACAGTACCACTAATACTGGTTGGTAGCTGGTAACGAGACAATACATGCATTTGGTGTCTACGTTTGCTCCATAAGTAATTAATGCAATAATAAATTTGAGTTAGCAACTACATCCCTATATATACGTTGAGAGTCGCTTGGAATGAGATACGAGAATATTATAGAGTAATTCATTCATGTTAATTGTGAGAAGAAATAATCTTGCAATGTTTTGTTGCACTTTACCCGTTGCTATGTTGCGCTCCGTTATTGACTTCGTTTGCAGAACAAGTCGTCTCTAACGGAAACGTGTCATTTATATAATACAGGTGAGAACTCTCCACACAGGAACCTTATGTTTTTAAACATGTGGATGTAACGACCTGGTTTGCATGAATCAAAACTGTACTGTTGCCAGAATTTATTTTAAAATCGTTTGCCGCCAAAAAAATGATGTGTATGAATCGCGTTCTAGGGCAATGTTGCTGTAACGCGTTTTGGATTGTAAACAGCAATTGTTTATTCTGCTTCAGGGATGCGTCAATGCATTTTGAACGCAACAACTTGTGGAATATAAAGCGTTACATCACTTTAGTCAGGACGTTTCCCATGTATGTTGCTCCTGCACAAGCACTCATTTTTCGCTTTTTAACCTGCACCGCAACTTCCCCAGCTTTGACGGTGCTATGAATGTGGCCGCACGTTTCATTTCATGAATAAAACATTCCAAGATGAACTCCCAGCGTCGCGGGATAGTAGTTCTGCGGCATGAGAGCGACCAGCAAAGAGATGGTCTGCACTTACTACAGCGCTCAACATTATTTCACTCGTTCTATTCAGTTCTTTAACTTATTCATGGCATTTGCAGTGCGCAGTGAAATTTAAGCTGCTGTAAAATTTTATGTATCATTCATTTCCACTGAATGACGATTACTTCTACATCTGCATCTATACTCCGCTAATCAGCCTGAGATGTAAGGCGATTGGCAGTTTGGGTACCATTGTCATTTACCCTCTTCCGTGTTCCAGTCACGAATGATTCGGCGGAAGAACGATTGCTGGTAATCCTCCGCCTGGAATTTCTCTACCTTCGTGATCTTTTCACGAGATAAACGCACGAAGAAGTAGTATATCGACTGACTCTTCTAGGAAACGCACTCTCCTAGAACTTTAGTAGTAAACCACACAGTGACGGAAAAAAAAGAAAATTGTTCAAATGGCTCTGAGCACTATGGGACTTAAGTGCTGTGGTCATCAGTCACCTAGAACTTGGGCAGGCAGGCAGGCACTCCGTCTTCAGGCCATAAGTGGCCCATCGGGACCATTCGACCCCCGTGTCATCCTCAAGATGAGGATGCGAATAGGAGGGGCGTTTGGTCAGCACACCGCTCTCCCAGTCGTTATGATGGTTTTCTTTGACCGGAGCCGGTCGAGTAGCTCCTCAATTGGCATCACGAGGCTGAGTGCACCCCTAAAAATGGCAACAGCTCATGGCAGCTGGATGATCACCCATCCTAGTGTCGGCCACGCCCGACAGCGCTTAACTTCGGTGATCTCACGGGAACCGGTGTATCCACTGTGGCAAGGCCGTTGCCCCTCCCCTCCCCCCCCCCCCCTAGAACTTTGAACTACTTAAATCTAACTGACCTACCTAAGGACATCAAACACATCCATGCCCGAGGCAGGATTCGAACCTACGTTCGTAGCGGTCGCGCGGTTCCACAAGTGTAGCGCCTAGAACCTCTAGGCCACTCCAGCCTGCCAAAGTGATGCAGAATGCCTCTGTTGCAACGTCTGCCACTGTAGTCAATCGAGCATCTACATGACTCTTTCGTGCTTGCTACGTTAACCTGAACCAAACGCACTGTTCTTTTTTGGCCCTTCTCTACTTTTCTGTCAGTTCTTTCTGGTACAGGTCCAGATTGACGAGCAGTATTCATGAATTGCTCGATCAAGGGTTTCGTGAGATACTCCCTTTGTTAACGCACTATACTCCCCGAGGATTCTTGCAATGATTTTCAGCCTGGCATGTGATTTACCTGCGATTAGTTTTCTTCAAATCGTTCCGTGCTCATTCTCCTAGATATTTTACGGAAGTAACTGCTCCCAGTGACTGTTATGTGAACGTGTAGTCACACACTAGTAGGTTTTTGTGTTTATGTGCATGCAGTACCTGAAATTAGATTATACTGTGCGTCAGTTACTACTTCCTGCACCAAGTGTCGATCCTCTTCCTTTATTTCAGTATTTAATTACAATGTTCTAGCGCTGCTACCTCTGTATATAACACCATCTCCCCGAGGAGATCAGGAATGTAAAATTAGAGAGGTTTCGAACGCGCACGGAGGCATTCAGACAGTCGTTCTTCCCAGGAGCCATACGCGACTGGAACAGAAAAGGGAGATAAAGGGCTCTCCGCCACACACCGTTGGGTGGCTTGCTGTGTATAAATGTAGATGTAGATGAAGTAAATGCTGGCTAGTAATAAGCCATTCACAATCTGGTCCCTTTTTAATGGATCGTTCGTCCTAGTGTATTACACTTTCACTCCTGTCAGTTTTCGCTACTAATTATGTTGCAACACTGTATTCAGTTTTGATGCTCTCAGCTTGTCGACTCAACGTGTTGTTAGTGTCAGTTTTGCGTTAAACTGGCCCTGCTTCAAACATAGATGAACCAGTGTCTTGTTTCTGAAAAGTAGTTCACAGTTAGTGTGGTGAAACGGCATCTGGCGTTTCTCAGATGCTAACGATTCCATACGTCTCGCTCCATTCTGTATTTTCGTTCATCACATGCCAATGGTGCAGTATTATACCTATATGTGATTATTGCTCTAGTGACAAAATTAAATTCATTGTTTCCTTGCCATTCTATTGCTCAAAACTTTTTTGAACATTTCGCTTATGCCGAGAAGACTGATATCGATACAACTCATGATGCACTGCATCCCCTTTCTTGAGAAATCGTTGTCTCACTTATGTAACACTCCCTTCCACCACAGAACTACGTAAATGTGTTCTTAAGATTATTTTGTATTACTTGCCCTCCAGACCTAAATACGAATAGGTCTACGCGCCTGTCGTTACTTTTAAACTTAGAATGACATTAATCTCACCACCTGTTATTACCCTCTAAATTTAAGTTAATTCTACATTCACTACTTCACGAAGTAAAGGAACGTTAATAGTGTTCTTTAACACTAGTACTACTCTCTCTCTCTCTCTCTCCCTCTCTCTCTCTCTCTCTCTCTCTATCTTTCTCTCTCTTGGTTACCCTTTTTTATGCGTCTTGTCAGCTGCCAGCATACGCCGTGGCTCTACGTGTTTTGATTGCTTTGTACTTCTATTTTGTCTGTCTTTTCGCCGACAAAACGTCGTTAATTATCCCTCGCACTGTTGAAGTGTGCCGTTCAGTACATTGTATCACGTTCTTATTATCAGGTTCAAGGATGCCTCCGTCAACACAGCCAAGGCTGTCCACCACCATTTCTCCATTAAAAACATTTGAGGATATTTTAAATATCCATATACATCCGTATATGGAACATGCTACTTTGAGTTATCTAAAAATGATGCCATCTACAAAAAGAATTTGTGCACTAACAAAGCTATTGCTCATAGTTAACTTCGTCTATCTTAAGAAGAAAACATCGGATTTCTTATTGAATGAAAATCAGCTTTAGTATCGGACAAACTGAACCGGTCACAGCAGGGTGAGCCCGCTTTCGGTGGAGAATTGAACAGCCGCTGCTTCTGCGAGTGCGGCCAGCGCGCGCACAACGGCCAGTGAACCGTTGGGGTCACGGTCGGCTGAACACAGTGCAGCCTCTGTCCCGCAAAGGTAGGTGCATGCGTTTGAATCCTGACCCGCCACACAGTTTTAATTTATCACTGCCTATTGAGCAACTAATTAATTCCTCTCACTTATTTTTTACCTAAATCCGTGTCTGTGTTAAGCTAATGAATTTTGAAATAAAGATGAGCCCCCTTACAAATTAAATTTTAATTCATCAGCACGGAAGATAATCTGAAATACAATTAAAAAAATTAATTTGTGAAAAAACGTTACTTTTTATCAAGAATTTTCGATGGATAAATAGTTTTCCGAAAATTCAGTTATAAATGACTTATGAAGATATTACAACAAACATCATTTACCCAGTTCCTATAAGCCCTCAGAGAGACATTTCGGTATATAGTATATAGTAGGTTAGCACACTGGACTCGCATTCGGGAGGACGACGGTTCAATCCCGTCTCCAGCCATCCTGATTTAGGTTTTCCGTGATTTCCCTAAATCGTTTCAGGCAAATGCCGGGATGGTTCCTTTGAAAGGGCACGGCCGGTTTCCTTCCCAGTCCTTCCCTAACCCGAGCTTGCGCTCCGTCTCTAATGACCTCGTTGTCGACGGGACGTTAAACACTAACCACCACCACCATCGGTATATAGTAAACCATTGACACAAGCACATTCACTTAATAAACGTAATGATTAACCAATGTTGTTCTCTGTTTCCTATCAATAGTCTTTAGTTTGACCACATTTTAGTATCGATAGTAATGCAGAAATACCTGGTAAAGCCACACCAGTCAGTTAGAAATATTCTTTGCCTGCTGACCCTGGTTTGTGAATTGTTTTGTTAGTGTCATATGCTTGCACTGAGCCCATTTAGTCGGCAGCGTTATTGATATACACCCACTTTTGAAGAAATTTTTTTCGGTGTCATTAGGATAAAGTTCCATCTATCTCCAAAACATTTTTTGTGCAATTTTTCACGCCGTGTTTCCTTCGAGTCTCAATTTTCAGAGTGAAGACATTATTTACGTTATGCGGCATACAGGATTTTTCCAAAACAAACTCTAGTATGAAATGTTTTGTGAAGTAGAAACATTTCCAACACTAAATACTACATTTGTGCTCTGTCATAAATAGTTATCAACTAAATTACATGTCGGGTCTGGTGGTCTAGTGGTAAAGTATGTTTGTTTACACTATATACAGGCCTAGACGAATGTAACAGTCAATGAAACAACTTACCAAAATTTCACCTACATTGAAAGAGGAGTTTAGAAAGGACACACTGTGTCACTGAAACTATTTTTAAGGGCCCCGTTTATTTTTCTCGTCTTTAAATGGAGAAAAAGTGAAATACCTTTTAATAGAAATTACTGAAACTTTTTTTGTGTTGATGTCGTTGACGTTTTGATCTCTAGTGCATAAAAGTCTCAACAACGAAATATGACCTTAACAGAACAAATATGAAAACTGAAAATCATTTAGAATTAAAAACAGTGAATAACATATTTAAAGGAAATTAAATAAATTAGCGATGAATTCAAAGATCCATATAATATTTTTGTACAGTTTTAGAGCAGTCGTAGTCAATGATTGGCTGGACAGGAAACGAAGTAAACGGAAGAATAAAAACGTGGAATGCTTTCGGCAAATCAAATAGAGTTGTGAAAACGAAACTTCTTACATGTGTGAAGAGAAAGTCTTACAGTCAGTGTGTTTCCCAGTTTTTACCTATGGCAGCGAGTCATGTAGGGAACTGTCGGAAAACTTTAGTTTGCTCGGGGAGAAAAGGAGAAGCAACAGTAATGAGTACTAGGAGAAGCGGAAAAAGAAACAATTTCATACTGTAACGCACAGGAGAGAAAAACTTAATTAAGGCTACAAGGAAGATTTCGTCCATGGAAAGCAGCTTCTCTTTCAAAAACTCAGATTACAAAAACATTAATAAGCATTCTGAAGTTGCACTAACGAACAGTGTATTGAAAATGAGGCTCATCAGTGAATATTTTCCCTAATGCACTATCACACGATGGCATTCTAGCCGAGAGTGTAAATAAACTGAGTTTTTGGCGTGAATAATCTGAAGATAGTTCTTTAGTAATGTCTGAATTCTCGTGTATGTCAACACCCTTTAAGAATGTGTACAGAATTTTTTTGTTCTCATGAAAATTAATGAGATTTTTTAAACAAAATTTAGAAGTCTTAGAAATACATCAGATCGCTTATCTCCGTCACCTATTGATCTCAGGTCTTAGTAATTATTTATTTCTTAGTGTTTATAATTTGTGAAACATTCATAAAGTACCATGTTTGTATATTCTGAAATATTCAATGTTCGTATAATTATTAGCCTTCTGATGTATTCGATGTTTGTATAAATGACTGCAGTCTCTGTCCAGCTGGTAGGTAATGTTCTGGCTTTCCCTTGATGTTCGTAGCGAGGACGCTTTCGGATCTAAGTGTTGAGCTTCATTGACGACCCTGTATACGGATTTGAACATGAGTGTCGTTACGACCTGACAGAGTAAAGACCCAATACGCGATAAAGCATGCAGCAATATCGAGGCAAATCTGAATTTTCTGTGAACTAATAGGACAATAGCTAACCTCTACTTCTGACTTGCAAGACTTGACAATCTGTTTTGCAATACCGATCATGGTATTTTGGATTTACATTCAAAGGCTTACAGAAGGGAAATAGAAAATATGCAAAGCTGAGAAGTAAGACTTCTTACTTGGTTAGCCATCAAATTGTTAAACAAAAACCCTCTTCAGTTTGCATGTACCCCAATGAGTGAACAAAAACAGAAGTGTACTACTGATTTTACATCTAGACTCTCCAGAACCAACTTTACTGTTAGTAATTGTTTAATTGGTTCAGTATATAAAAACAGGCTTAACCTTAGTGGTTAAATTTTCTGTGTCATCAGGCTGCTCCATATTGCTCTTCAAACTTCTTCTGAGATTTACGTTTCGATTCATCCGCTTAGATCTTCAGTAATCCTCTGGCGTCTCTGGGTGTATGAACAATGTGACTGTATCATGATCACTTATGAGAAACTGTAAGCTAGCCGGGGTGGCCGAGCGGTTCTGGGCGCTACAGTCTGACACCGCGCGACCGCTACCGTCACAGGTTCAAATCCTGCCTCGGGCATGGATGTGTGTGATGTCCATTGGTTAATTAGGTTTAAGTACGAGGTGCATTCAAGTTCTAAGGCCTCCGATTTTTTTTCTCCGGACTGGAAAGAGATAGAAACATACGCATTGTTTTAAAATATGGCAGATGGAATTTTACCGCCAGCGGCGAGAATGAGAACTGTTTCAAATACTTAAAATGGTGACGTTTTCCGTACTTGAACAGCGTGCAGTCATTCGTGTTCTGAATTTGCGTGGTGTGAAACCAATTGAAATTCATCGACAGTTGAAGGAGACATGTGGTGATGGAGTTATGGATGTGTCGAAAGTGCGTTCGTGGGTGCTACAGTTTAATGAAGGCAGAACATCGTATGACTACGAAACAACCTCGGGCTCGCACAAGCTGGTCTGACGACATGATCGAGAAGGTGGAGAGAATTGTTTTGGGGGATCACTGAATGACTGTTGAACATATCGCCTCCAGAGTTGGCATTTCTGTGGGTTCTGTGCACACAATCCTGCATGACCAACTGAAATTGCGAAAAGTGTAATCCAGACGGGTGCCACGAATGCTGATGGACGACACATGGCTGCCAGTATGGCATGTGGCCAAGCAATGTTGACGCGCTACGACAGCATGAACGGGACTTTCTTTTCGCCGGTTGTGACAATGGATGAGACGTGGATGCCATTTTTCAATCCAGAAACAAATCGACAGTCAGCTCAATGGTAGCACACAGATTCACCGCCACCAAAAAAATTTCGGGTAACCGCCACTGCTGAAAAAGTGTTGGTGTCCATGTTCTGGGACAGCGATGACGTAATCCTTTCCCGTTGCGTTCCAAAGGGCACTACGGTAACAAGTGCATCCCACGAAAATGTTTTGAAGAACAAATTCCTTCCTGCACTGCATCAAAAACGTCCGAGAAGGGCTGCGCGTGTGCTGTTTCACCAAGACAACGCACCCGCACATCGAGCAAACGTTACGCAACAGTTTCTTCATGATAACAACTTTGAAGTGATTCTTCATACTCCCTACTCACCTGATCTGGCTCCTAGTGACTTTTGGCTTTTTCCAACAATGAAAGACACTCTTCCGTGGCCGCACATTCACCAGCCGTCCTGCTATTGCCTCAGCGATTTTCCTGTGGTCAAAACAGACTCCTAAAGAAGACTTCGCCGCTGCCATGGAATCATGGCGTCAGCGTTGTGAAAATGTGTACGTTTGCAGGGCGATTACGTCGCGAAGTAACGCCAGTTTCATCGATTTCGAGTGAGTAGTTAATTAGAAAAAAATATTGGCGGCCTTAGAACTTGAATGCACCTCGTACTTCTAAGTCTAGAGTACTGATTCCCTCAGATGTTAAGTCCCATAGTGCTCAGAGCCATTTAAACCATTTTTGAGAAACACTTTTCCTGTTTCCTCCAGAGATGTGAAGGCGATAGCTAATTGTAGTTTTCTAGAAACATAAAATAAGTTTTTTCGTTTCTTTTCTTGTTCTACTTTTAGCATTTCTCGTACCAAGTTCAAATAGTATTAATAACTGTGTCTCAAAGTCTTTGAATCAAACTTGTAAGGATGTCAGATCACGCCACAGGAAACAACCACTTCTATGAGAGACAAAACATTCACTGCTGGTTCCCGGTGACACTAGGTGTATTTTAGACTTCGCCTACTCTGGGACGATGTATTATTTTCTAACTATCAGCGCCTGCTAACTAGCTGTTACTCCTGTAAAATGATAGTTTCAATGCGTAAACCTTTAGAAAGAGAGCCTCTAAGCGAACAAACATATTATAGAAGCAAAGCAACAACTTCAACTTTTTTACACTTTCTGCAAGGAACTTCTGGCAGTTGCTGCGATGGGGCTGAATCATGATTAAAACCCATATTTCCCGCCTGATCAAAGACACTGAGAGAACACATGTATTCAATGCTCCTCTATAATAATCAGGATAATCAGCTACACACTATACTGTCTGTAATAATAATAAGAAAATCATAATTCAATTATCAGGTCACTGAGAAGTTGTACCATAACAGATTTTCATTTTTTATTTATTTATTTTTTAATTTTTTTTATTACGGTCGCCTTACCGATCATCTTCATTAGATGTGTAGAGAGAAAGACACAGAAGAGCCCTTAAAGCAAATATGTAAAACGTTATCAATGACCACAGTACTTTGTAATGAATAAACGAGTAGCAGATCCCCTACTCACGGCTTGCGCGTTGACGGTCACCTCTTCTGGGCGAATATATTCGAAACTCGGTGCTCTAATCATGATCCGTAAGAAGAGCATCATCAGGTCATCTTTTCCTACTCGATACGCCCCAGTTACTGGTGGGGGTGGGAGGGGGGCCATGAAAACACTACCCAAATAATCGAAAGATCGATATGCCGTCAGGTGCATATATTATATTGGCAAGGTGTCTGTTCTTTCGGACATGCATCTCTGAAGAAACAGAAGCGACTCCTATAAATCGTTCATTCAGGTGAGCTTATCAGACGACAAGATTATAAACAACACATGGCATACACATGCCAGAGAGCGCATACACGCTGCTGCTTCTCGGGGGCATACCAATACGGATGTGTCGGGAAACGTTGGCAAATATTACTTCCTAATAGAAGTTGTTTCTAATTATATGCTCCATCAGCTATGACGTTGGATTCAAAGACATTGGAACACCGCCTACATATTACATAATCCCCGTTATTTAATCAAAAGAGATTTGACAATGTTTTACTTTAATCCTTGCATGCCTCTTTTATATACAGTGTGTTGACAGTTTCACCTAGTATTCATTGCCTCACATATTTACTTCGTTTTCGTACGTTTTACGCATGACTCTAACATGTTCTTGCTCCTTCTCTATTCATTTCATAAACAGCATTAACCAGATAATGTTGGTCATCCACTGTTACAGATTTTTATCATCGTTTCTTCCAACGGAGTGCCGCAGGGTACGAGGGGCCCTCTACCGGTCACGTTCCTCCAAACACTTCCCGCCTGTGCGGAATTCTGGCGTTAGCGCTAACAGAGGGCGGTAATTATGTCCTTTTATTTGTGGCTTCTTTAGTGATTTGTTTTATGGTTTCTTAATATTATCCACTGCATTATCAAAGGTCTTTAATATGTATGTCATTATCTAGAGTATTGGCGCTAGAGGACATGTCAACTACTGTTTAGCAACTCTTCCTCTTTCCTACAATCTTACTTTTGTCGTGTTCTTTTTATTGTTTTGTATTACTGTAATGCCTTTTATACGTTATAAGCTCATTACAGACTTCAGCTATTGTATCCCCCTTTATTTTCACTGTTCAGTTAATTATTGAGAACTAGTGCCTGCCGACATTAGGGACATCTGCTGAACTTACAACACAAACATCTTGTGGCTACTGTATGGCAGCTTGTTTTGAACAATAGTGCTACTGACAACATGACTCGTGCACATGATGTTATTCATATATATTTGACGATGCTTGTGCTGATTCTGCATTTAACATTTGACGATGCCACTACGGCTGCTGTTCACTAGGATTTTGTTTTTATGAAACAGGTATGCCTCTTCATACTTAAAGCGCATACATGCTTATATTGTCAGCAGTACTTTTCATTATGGTTTATGTATTGTTTTGAAGCTGTAGACAATCTGCTTTTCCCATTTTTGCTGCAGATCTGATGATGGTCATTATAGACTGAAACCGGCAATCTGTTAACAAAAAGTTTGTGACAATAGACGAAAAGTAAAGAAACATACTGACAATTTTTTAGAATATATTTTTCCCCATATTCTACTTACCTTGACCTACTTTTCAACATAATTTCCATTTTTCATCAAACATTTGTCATCCCGCTCAACAAGTTCCTGAACTGTAATATCAGAAAAATCTGCTCACTTTGAAGAAACTCGTCTGTAGTTTCCATCTCTTCGTCGTCACTGAACTGTTGACTAAGCAACCACTTAAAGTACCGAAACATGTGAAAAATCACAAGGTACAAGATCACCAATGTAAAGCGGATGAGCCAGTTATTCCCATTCAAAATATGTTATTAGATTTTGTGTTTGAGCAGAAATATGCGGCCTCCAATAGTCACGGATCAACAACAGACTGGAAGAGAGTAGGCCGTGTTCATTTTTTCCGTGCGGCAGGCTGGAGTTTGTTACACGCAAGAATCAAATTAGAGATCGTATCTCATAGTTGCCTCAGTTGTCTTAAACAGACAATACGGCAGCAAGTTACGTCTAACCGCGAGCAAAGCATGCTGGTAGCAGATGCGAATGGAGACTACAGCGGTAAAGTGCCATTCTGAATCTCATTCATCACGGACCTTACGTAAAACACGACACTTACATTTGACCCACAATAATGTTAGGTATCTGACCTTTGAAACCGGCCCATATAATACGCTGTAATTGTGGCAGACGTGCAAATAAATTTGTGTCAGCACAAGGACGAGGTTTCTCCGAGTCAAGAATTCCGCACACGTCGTACCTATCGCGCAAACGAACAGGGTGGAAAATTTAGGCGAGCTTTTCAGGTTTGGCACACACCGGCGTCGAATACATCTGGGCGGCGACGATCTGTTTGGATAAGTGACGCGTTCGCAGCAAAGCCCCTTGGCCCTTCGGCCGCCATATCGCAAAATCACCACGTACGCCTCCAACGGGGCTCCGACGAGCCGGTCAGGGCGGGGCGATACGTTTGTCGTTTCAAATTCGGAGCCGAGTGAATGGTCTCGGCGCGTGACCTGACTTCGCACGGCGCCTTACCGCCCCCAGCCACGGCGGGCGGTGGCCGTTTGTTCTGCACCTGAATGCAAAGTCTCCTTCCGGGACGCTCGCCGGGGATGGACGCCGGTGTTCGACCGCAGCGCCTTCCGGGCAGACTGCCCGTGGAACAGGTGCGTAGAAAGTGTCGCAGCCAGTGTGAACGAGTGTTAGTTTCTAGGGCCTAATGCGTCTTCCGTAAATTCTTTCTATTTATCTCATGAATAGTTGTGGTCCGTCCACAGCAATGAAAGTGAGCCGCGTACAGTTAGTTACAGTGGCCGTCTGAAAGTTTTGTCCTTGTGCTTATACTCAAAATTAGCATTTGACCTTTAAAAAAAAAAAAAAAAAAAAAAAAAAAAAAAAAAAAAACACCACTTCCGTCAGTGGGTAACAACAGAGCTTAAATTTGGCCGGAATTCTCCGCAAGGGCGTTCTGGCCCCTCACAGGATATTTCTTTTGAGCTTATCTGATCACGTCGTCACCGGAGATTTGAAATAGTATACTTGTATTATGTCGCAACGTAACTACGTCAAAAACATGACTTTATAGTCTCGAAGAGTACCTGCTTATGTTGATATGTACCGAGGAGCACTGGGGAGCAAAGTGACAGCGCTGCTGCGACTGATGGCAGCACTTGTTTTTATTTACTGTGGAAAATGGCCAAAACAGCCTTATGTATTGACAAGTTATTTTACCAGTTTCGGCATCTCAGTAATGCCATCTTCGGGCTCCTATGGACTCGCTGTGTATTACTCAGATGCCGAAACCGGTAGTCTAAATAAAATAAATTTTCAATACATACAGTTGTTTTGGTGATTTTCCGTGACCGACCGCTGTCCCGCTTCCACAATGGACAAACAGAGGTAGCACATGTCATTTATATTAAATAATATGATTTTATTGCTACGATCATAAGAAAGATTGTGTTTCCGAAACCTGAATTTCAGAACGTATTTTGTAAAACGTGATTTCTTGTTGAAAGCTTCATCAAACGTATTCAAAATTCGATTCTTGTGATTTTTATGGCTTCAGGGCGAGGGGAGGTTTATAGTTGAAGAGGTGTGTTCCAGCAGCAAAAATTTTCGAAATTAACCACTGGGTGAAGCCCATAACAAATGTCCAATAACAATCCATCTTACAGCTCGTAGATCCGAAATGAATGGACATAGGCTGTCAATAACGACTTGTGCAATAGAATATCTCCGTGCTCCTATCCCACACCTCATAGGCTATCAAGCGACAAACTTAGCTCACACGGCGAATGAAAATAATTATGAACTTTGAGTAATGCACACAGACTGTTCCGTCTGCTACAAAAAGCAGGAATGTGAGCGTTGGAAAGAGACGCCGTGGATTACAGAAGAGTACTGAGGGGATATCTGAAATCGTAAATAATGATTTCCAATTAATCTGTGATGAGCCATAAATTACAAAAATAACTAGGTTTGCAAGCTAAACATAAGCATACATAAAGACCGAAGTGGGTGACCACGTGATTCTCAAAATGCAAACTTTGTGAAGTCTAACATTAATTATAAACTGGTGTGCTAAAGTTAAGGTAGATTCCGCCTGAAGTGCCATGGACAAGTAAAGTACCTTGATGGATAGATAGAATTGCTACAGTATAGTACAGAAGGTAACTAAACGAAATATGAAATGAGACGACCAGAAATAATACTTTTATTGAAAAACTGTAATTACACTGAAGTCATTAGCGTTCATGATGGTCCCCTGAATTTACGAAACATTGACGTGGTTCTTAATTGTGTGTGTAGACGTAGTGGACAACAGTGCACGCGCTCTTCAACTTGTTTCCACGTTGGCGACGAGGTTGGTAAGGTGTTCCAACCCTCCACTAGCTAGGCTGTCACTTGGTAAATGGTAGTTTGTGCATGTGGACACGCTGTAGTACGTCTACCCACCAACCCTAGTCCCTCTCAGTGGAAGTCAGAGGAATACCCCATTCGTCCTAAGAGGTCATGTTCCTGCACTACTAGACGCGATCGTCCAATGTCACCTACAAAAACGATGTCAGGACCGAATGAACCCCTGAAATGACGCATATGGAGAACGAGTAGAGGGTCACAGTGACACTGACGTGTGAGAGTAACTTATTTAAAGAATTCGAAGTCAGTAGGCCCTGGCAACACAAAATAACACCTGGATCATTGAAATGATCATTTCCGACACCGTTCCTGTCTGGATTACGTGATCGCACATCTCGTCATAAGAGGGTACGTCCACAGTCACTACTCAGAATTAACCTGCGTCCATCCGAAAGAGCACAAGACTTTATTTGCTAGCTACTTCAGCTCCTATGCCGCAAGCACCATCCCAAACGTCACTTCCGGTACTCAGGTACCACTTTAGTAGAACGTACTGATTGCCCCCCAATCGCCGTTACTCCCTCAGCTACGCAATCGCCGAATGTCCTGGAGGGTGAGACTGCATGTCAAATAGATTGCAATTGTACCAGCTGTCTGACGTGTCTCCCTTCTTACCTGTTGCACAACGTAGCGTTATCTTCTGCTATAGTTGATGGTGGTTTACCACCTCTTGCTTCGGAACGCTCCCCATGCATAAAATTTTGTACATGGCTCCATGTTCAGAGACCGTGAATAGTTACAATTGAAAGAAACACAGCCCTCGTCACTATATTTTTAACGGATTAACCAGGTTTCAACACTGCTAGGAGTATCTTCCTCAGAATTTAAATCAAAGAATATGCTATATTCTATAACATGGTCACACAATTATGGCTAAAAACGTATAATAAAGTACGGAATTATCGTGAAAGACTGGCAGTACTTATATGTCATTTATAAAACAATAAATATGCCCAAAGGGCATTAGTCACAAAGATATTTAAGATAAAGGAAACTGTGACGGCGAGCGACTAAGGGCTGCTCGTTACTTGCGTGGTGCAGTTTGCAAAACGGACTGAGGTGCCCGCGTTAACAAATGCGGTCAGGTGAACATGGCAATTCAACGAGCGAGCCATCTAGTAGCCGTAGATGCAATTAGGCTACTTCACAGGGGAAGCATGGGCTAACACAAAGTTTTATATCTGCATTTCCGCGCAACCACAAGTTTTCGTAACATTACCCAAAAAAGAATGAAAGCAAAATGATGCAGTAGTGGTTTGTAGCCAATAAGTTTCCTGCTTCAGTAATGAAATCCGGTTAGTGTGACGAAAGTAGGTGAATGAATTAGCGTATATAATAGACACATAAATTTTACGCAATACAAATCACCCAAATACGCATAGCACATTATAGTTCTTTGTACAACATCTACATACAGGATGTGGACAAAAATGGGGAACCACAAGAAGCAGAACACACTGCCACGCCTAAAAGCGTCGAAAAACCGTCGGCCTTCTAAACAGCTTCAAGACTTCTCGAAATTTATAAATTCAGGTCCTTTATGGTTCTCAAGGAAATCTTATAACGTGCTTCCTGAAAAATTGTGGCCTGTTCAGGTAACAATAACACAGGTGGTTAGCAATCTCGCACCCTCCACTTCAAAACAGACAGTAAAACCTCAATAATATTGAGATTTGGTGACTGCAGTGGTCAGGATAGGTGCGAAAACTTATTCTCTTGCTCACAAACCTATTCCTAGGCGATGCGAGTTTGATGAACAGAGGCCGAGTTGCACTGAAACACAGCATCCCCATTTGGGAACAGAAGATCAGCCAAAATCGTCACATAACCTCGATAGTAACGTGACATGGTAGAGTAACCATGGGCCTGTGGAATATCACGATATGGATGCCCAAATCATCATGGAACCACCGCCACGTTTCACTATTGGGACGTAAACCCGCCAAGAAGTTATAAAAAGCGTGCAAAAAATATGTTTGACCAAACGACTTTATTCCATAGCTCCACTATCCAGGTTTTACAGCTTCGTCACAACGTTTTCCTGTTACTAAAATTTGCTTCACTGATGAGTGGATTTGGAGTTCCAGAACACCCTGCAATTCGCTGTTTATAGTGCTCTCTTAATGTTGTTTTGGTGCTGACAGAGTTAGCGAGTAGGCCATTCAGTAACGCAGTGACTTTAGAGCTGTCGCTCTGTTTTCTTTTCAGTCGCAATTCTCTTCAACGATCTGAAGTTACGATCACTTGACACACACTTTCGTCTGCATTTTGGCTTAGCTGTTGATGCTTTCTGCTTTCACTGCATGCGATATTAATGGTCGATACTGAGGCCCTTGAAACGTGAAACACTTTGGGTACTTTGAATACGAAAGCACCCTCTGTAAGAGCACCAACAATTTGCCCACATTCGAATTCCCTTAGCTCCGACATAATGCTCTCACATCTGTGCAGAACACTTTTCTTATCACGACTCGTACTTGCAGTGTATTGAAGACATTGCGCGGGAGCCGTTCATGGTCAGACACTGAAGCGCAACTTGCAGATTTTGCTAAAATATGCGTTTATATTGAAGCAAGTATTTCTCGCGGTGCTTCCAAACTTTTGTACACCCTATCCCTTTTCATGTATAGTTTGCGACTTGAAGATCCCCGGCCTAAATATACGCCTCTAACGCGCTGAAACCCTATGATGGACGCTGCCGACCGCTTCCAGTCACCTGCTATTGTTCCATCAACACCACCCATTAGTGTAATTATCTAATAACACCGGAGTTGGGGCACGGGTAAGATAGGGAATCGCTCGTACGAAGTTCTGGTGAAATTGTTCTTCTCCTGATACTAAGAACATACGTCAATGTGGGCTGCAGTGTTATTTGTAAATTAACACTGATTCATGATTGCGCACAAAGCCGTTGCGATTCGAAAGAATGTAGTACTCATGACGAGATAAACAATGAACGCTATGCCACTAGTGAAATATTATAATATTCCGGTAGTGGTGTCCCACATTAAACTCTCCTTACAGTTTATAATAAGTGGCACTGAGTCGAGAGCACACTTAACTCGTAATGTAGATTTCCAATTCCACATTACTGAACCCCACGGAAACCTGTGCCTCGCAGTCGGTTCTTGTCCAGCGTTGCAGGTACATAGCTTGATGTATATGGTTGCGGTGATCTTTAATTAAATAAACAGCAAAAACTTCGCCTAAACAACAATATGAAACAGATGTACTGAAATACCACGCTGTCTCGGTGAGTTATTGTTCTACCCTCACTCAATTCGTATTTCTTTGGGTTACACTGAATTCATCTCTGTACTCAACTGACTTCTCTCAAAACTAGCGGTTTATGAGTGCAGATTTTTTTCTCGCTTTCACAACACATAGCAAAGCCAATAAACGAATCTATTCACTCAAATCTTTTCACTACGAATTTCAGTGCCACTCCTGCACCTTTCTCTTGTTTTTCAATTCACTCACAGAGCTATGAAATACCTCATATGCCCTGACTTCTCGAGCGCCATTCATACTATCCATCATAAGTGAAACTTCCTGGCAGATTAAAACTGTGTGCCGTGGCCTTTCGCGGGCAAGTGCTCTACCACCTGAGCTACGCAAGCACGACTCGCGCCTCGTCCTTAGAACTTTAATTCCGCCAGTACCTCGCCTCCTACCTTTCAAACCTCACAAAATCTCTCCTGCGAACCTTGCAGAACTAACACTCTTGGAAGAAAGGATATTGTGGAGACATGGCTTATCCACAGCCTGGGTGTTCTTTCTAGAACGAAATTTTCGCTATACAGCGGAGTGTGCGCTGATATGAAACTTCCTCGCAGATTAAAACTATGTACCGGACCGAACTCGAACTCTGGACCTTTGCCTTTCGCGGGCAAGTGCTCTAAGGGGCGTGAGTCGTGCTTGGGTAGCTCAGTTGGTAGAGCACTTGCCCGCGAAAGGCAAAGCTCCCGAGTTCGAGTCTCTCCCCGGCACATAGTTTTAATCTGCCAGGAAGTTTCATGTCAGCGCACACTCCGCTATACAGTGAAAATTTCATTCTAGAAAATACCTAAACACCTTTTACATTTACTAGAATTGTCGATAACTTTCTACGTGACTTTATGTCACTCCTTTGTTAATATGTGTGTTAATAACGGGACTTTGCAAAATGACTGTAGTTTGAGTGAGCGTTTTTGGTACTTTTTGTGGTATTGTGAGCGCAGTTGTACGCAATACATAGTGGATCTAATTTCCATTCCACATTTTTCTTCTTAAAGTAAATTTTAAACAGTGTAACGATCTTCGTCTTCAATTATTTTAATAACTCTGCTGATGATCCTGATTTCTGGCGCCCTATTAATGTAACAGAGCAGCCAATGAGGGATATCGATATGCATTGTGAATTCCTACCTCACCTCCATTTTAAACCGAAGGCATCTCTCCTGGTCTTCCACTTGTTTTTGTCCTTGTTCTTATACGGGTTGCACGTTACCTGTCTTTCCCGATAGTACATACCTATTTCCTGCGGATTGCAAACGTCCTGGAGCGTCTTTCCAGGGCGAAATATTTTATGAACTATATCTAGTGTGCATCACTTAGATCATTAGTTTCGTTGTGTGAACCATCAACTATTCATCCTCCAGCAGCTGTGGCATGCATTGCGGAACTCTTAGCCAACGGACTATTATTACGTGCAACTGCTTTTATACGGTACAGACTGCCCTTTCTCTTTCCGCCAGCAAGTGACCATGGTAATGTGATTCTACAATATAAGTTTCTTTCTTCCCTTCTGGCCTCTAAACCTGTGCCACGAGTTTCACTTCGTTGACTTTACGCTGCAGAGGCTGAAATTTTCTGTTTCTCGGTCTCAAAGGGTCTCTCATTCAGTTCTGTAATCACATTACACAGAAAGCGCAGAGTTTCTGACGTTGAAAGCTCCCGTTTCAGAAAGACTTTCGTCACTTCGTTATGTACTTAGTTTAGCGTTTTACTGCGCAAAAAGCTCCAGACGGCACTTAGACAAGTAACAGCTTCTGTATTACTGTTTACTTTCCACTTTCAAGTAGTTTCAATTACTTTAAGTTGTAAGTAGTTTTTCAATTTCCGTTTTCACTTTTTATCGTCCAGACAAGTATTACGTTTTTCTTGCCATTCTAAAAATTGCTGAGTTTATTAACTCCATTGATCGACATGTTTTCGATGGAAAAGTTTCTAATAAACAGCGTTTAAATATAAATTCGTGTAACTGGTATCAGCAAAACGAATAAGTCGCAACGATACTGATTTTACTTCTGCAAGGACAAGGTTGCGACAGAGAGAACCAACGCATAACACTACTGAAAAAAGTATAATCCATTATGGCATTTACAGAGATTATCATTGGTAGAGAAAGTGACTTAATTGACCATATTATTATTCAAGTAAGTTATCATCGATGAAATGCAGTACCTAGACTCGAAATGAACTCGCCTTACCCAGCCACAGATACCCTAATGTGAGGTGCAGGTAGCATGTGAAACTTCAATAAATCTCTTGACCCTAATAAAAAAAATTGTTTGTCGTGAATTATTGATACGATCGTACAGGAAGTGTAAATTTTCTGCACGCAGCCTAGCAACATCTCACCACCTCGCCGAACAGCATCCACATCCATGCGATATTCGACACCAAAAACATGTAGTTTCTCTGCCCAGCGCAATACTAGGGTACGCTATCCAAAAGTGAGGCACAGCGTTCCTAGAGCGGCGAGTACCCAAAGTGTACTTTCTCTAAACAACACAGACTTCCCCAAGGGTATTAAAACCCTTTCGAAATATTTAGCACGTACTGAATAGCATCTTTTCAGCAAACATGTGCACTACATCATTACAACGTTAAAAAATAGCCAATAGAAATACGACAGTTGCACGTAAAAGCCAACTTTCCATACTTTTACCAAATATGTGATGTCGCAGTCTGTTAACGATTTTATTAATCTGTTCCAAGCCGTTGATTTAGCTATGCTGCAACGTTTCACCTCATCGATAGTAAAATTGTTCTCTGTCACCAAAGTAGCGTGCAACGTGTCGTTAGCTTCGGGTATTAGATCAGATGGATGACGGTACAAATACCCAGTTTGCCATACGGATTCGGTTCTCTGTGGTCTCCGCGGCTTCCGAAAGGCTTCTTCGGAAGAACGCGGGGAATCCCCTCCCCATTCTAGGCTCAGTCGAAACGTGTGCTCCATGTTTCGTGACGTCGTCATCGATGGACCATTAAACCCAATTACCCCCCCCCCCCCCCCAAACACACCCTCCTACCTTCCTTCCTTACGTTCTGTTAAACGTTACTTGAATTTGATGACTACCGAAATCAGCAGCGAGGTGTGCTAGTAACTGTTGTCATAGCCGATTTCAGTTACAAATATGAAGCATTTTCTTTATTTACATTTAAACATTCTTGATGTATGTTTATTCTTACAGCTTCAGTTGGGACATACTTCCTCCTTGCAAGAAGCACGGTTAACTCGGGGCCTTTCAAGTCGTTAATTGGTGTCAGCGTGGCAGGCACCAGTTTGGAAGGCGACAGGTGATGGTCAGCTACGTGCTACACTCCTCTAACTTCCCAGCAGTGCGGCTGGTTTCGGCGGATGTTCGAGTCCTCCCTCGGCCATGGGTGTGTGTGATTGTCCTTAGGGTAATTTAAGTTAAGTAGTGTGTAAGCTTAGGGACTGATGACCTTAACAGTTAAGTCCCATAAGATTTCACATACAACAGTTCCCTAAAACAGCGATTGACGGTGCGCGACCATCCTATTGCAATATCTATCCCTCTTCCGCTAGGGAAACAGAAGGAACGCTGAGTAGCTGTTAACGCCAATTGATAATCGTGTAGCGCCTACAATTCTCTAGCTCTTCTAAAAACACATGTGTTATTCTATGGCGCAATACAATGGTGAAAATGTTCAGATATAAATGACGATGCATGTTTTAATGTTTCACTTTTTAGTACCTACCACGTTATTATTCATTCATTTTAGATTTTGTGACTAGGTATATTTATAACTATTTTAAATTACTTTCCTTGTAAGTATGGCGTTAAATTGCTAAAGCAATACGAACGAATTGACGGGCTGCTCAAAAGGTAAAAACATTTCATATAGTAAAAGTGCACTGGAAATCCTTGGAAAACGCGCACATGGTGAATTTAGTTTTGAGGGAAACAGTGATGTGTTCAAACAGGGACGGTTTACATCAAGTCTACCACATATAAATACAGTAACTTCAGATTACGTCAAAACATGTTCAAGAATATTGGTACTACTCTTAAAAATGATTGTGTGGCTGTAAAGGGACACAATAATTGTACTGTTGTCAATGTGTTCTGTTTTCTTTCGGTGAGTTCTGGACAAATAATGGCTTTCGTGGCATGAACAATTCCATCGACTTAAGGAGACGGCACTAAAATATGATTCACCATGTTACATCTGGAAGGACACTCACTGAATCTGGCAGTACAAAGAGAGGTTTTCATTCAAACAATGTTTTGCTATTAAATGCTCACCAGAATAACTAACAAGAAGTGAAAAACAGATACACACTGACCTGTGTGAATACTGTCACATTATTCCTACTTGCACAAGAACTTCCTGTCAGAGTATGCTAGGAAACAGATGACACTGATAACTTGAGAAATTATTTTGAACTAGTAACACTTAATGGTAAAAAAATATGCTTGTCACTTCCTAACTTCGCTTGTTTTTCAGTGTATCTTAAGTGACATAAAAAATGAACTCATCGATTTTATTGCTGAAGTGGTGCGTACAGAAATTTCGAAAAAAATAAAAGAAACGCTCTTTGTTTCGGTTATTATCGATGAAATGATAGATATTTAAAGCCAATCCATACTTCCAACTGTTTTGCGGTATTTACACTAAAGCGCCAAAGAAACTCGTATAAGCATGCAAATTCAAATACAGAGATATGTAAACAGGCAGAATACCGCGCTTCGGTTGGCAACGCCTGTGTAAGATAACAAGTGTCTGGTACAGTTAATAGATCCGTTACCGCTGTCACAATGGCAGGTTATGAAGATTTAATAGTCGGCGCACGAGCGATGGGACACAGCATCTCGGAGGCAGCGATAAAGTGGGAATTTTCCCGTACGACGATTTCACGAGTGACATAATTGGAAACCTTCCGCAATTTTCTTGCTTGCCACCAGACAGATGTATTCCCGATATTTCGTTACTCTAAATTAATTTTCTTTTTATTCTGACTTTTTCCATCAGTGAATAAATTTTTGGCTACACTGTGCAAATTGTCATTTTCTTTAAGCAGTTTTCTTGGTCGTTCTCGGTCTAATTCTTCTTAATTACTTGTGACTGTGCCTTTTTTTTATTTAAATGTTTTTGCTTACTGTGATCCCCATATTGATGTAGTTTATCATTGCAAGGTTTTGATTAATAAACTACTGTCAAAATATATTTGCAGTACCTTTCCACTACCCAGCCAGCTCCCTATCACTTCACCATTCCTGCAGGTCTGAAAAGAAAAGTTACGAAGCTGTAGGTATTCCTTGGAGAACGTGTATGAGAAACGTAGTGAGCAGTGACCTTCGTTGACACATCCACAGCTTCCGTATTCCCTCAGGGACCCATAAACGGCAGGCGGCGCCGGCTGCCGTGCTGGAAGTGGGTCGCCCTCAGGGGTGAGTGTGTGGCCCGCAGTAAATCTGGCGCGCGCTCACCTCAGCCCCGCTCGCCACTTGCCGACACCCGTTTTTCTGCAGGCTGCGCTTTGTTTCGTTGTTTATGCCACGCGGCAGCGTTTGCTCGGGGGCTGAAGCGGGCCGGGCAAGGAGGGCGCGGGATCAGATAAGCTTTCCATTTGGCTTTAAGCATAATCGTAAATCAAATGCTGAATTATCTCTTAGCGTACGAAACAGAAACAGGACGGCAAAGTTCGCGAGCCTTAATGAAACTTCAACTTCCTGGGCAGTTTATAGCCGTAATTCATAAGGTGCTTCGCAGTGGTGTTAAGCGGTGCTAAAGCTCCAAGATTACTGCAGAGATTTGTGTTGTGGAAACATTCTGAGTCTGGAATTCGCCGTCAAAAAACGATGACGAAATAAGTGAAGTAAAGTCAGGATCACCTACAACACTGCAAGAGATAATGGGGTCGTCGGTATCCATAATGAAACAGACAAAACCGGTTATAAGGCCGCTCATATGTTTAAAAAACGTCTGCCACTTTGCCTGAGCCCTGCCATAGCTCTGCATTCATTTGCTCTCCCTTCATGAAAGATATTTTTTACAGTGTAAATGTATTGTTTGTTTACGGATGCTGAAAACATAGATTACGCATCTCACAGAGAGTATGACGTACACAGCACTGATAAACTTTTATATTGTTACCAGGAAAAACATTTTTCACTGGGTTGATATTAATTAGAGAATTCTTTTTTTTGGGGGGGAGGGGGGTCGTGTTGGATATCATCATTCTTATGAAAATACATTCATATCAGAGTAGTACTTAGGTTAAAGTCCTCAATTGCTTGTCATATTAATAATAATCTACAGAACGAATGACTACCACCTGTATGAGCACATACTTTCTGCATGGAAGAGAGTACCTTCTACATCTACATCTACATCTACATACATACTCCGCCGAGGGTACCTCGTGCCACAACTAGCATCTTCTCTCGCTGTTCTACTCCCAAATATAACTGGGGAAAATGACTGCCTATATGCCTCTGTATTAGCCCTGATCTCTCTTCTCATATCTTTGTGGTCTTTCCGTGAAATGTAAGTTGCGGCAGTAAAATTGTACTGCAGTCAGCCTCAAATGCTGGTTCTCTAAATTTCCTCAGTAGCGATTCACGAAAAGAATTCCTCCTTTCCTCTAGAGACTC
Source organism: Schistocerca gregaria (assembly GCF_023897955.1). NCBI lineage: Eukaryota > Metazoa > Arthropoda > Insecta > Orthoptera > Acrididae > Schistocerca > Schistocerca gregaria. Next base: position 1,163,855,406 of record NC_064920.1, read on the forward strand.
CCACCCGAGTTCCTGAAGCATTTCCGGAACACTCGCGTGATGATCAAACCTACCAGTAACAAATCTAGCAGCCTGCTTTTGAATTGCTTCTATGTCCTCCCTCAATCCCACCTTCTGAATGTGGTCCTAATCTCTTTCCATGTCTGATACCAATGCTGTATCGGCTTCCTGGACGACAGTATTAAATGCACCTTTCCATCCTCTTCCCTGTGCTCTATGGGTAAAAATCAAAGAACTGGACAGACTGTTTAATGGTGCTTATATTTTTCAAGGCAGTTTTGGTGTGAAATGCAGTGTTGGGTCTTGGCTTAGCCTACTGCAATGTATTAGTCTGTAATCTGGTAATGATATACATGACACCGGATTTAACCACTCGTTCCTGTTTGGTTCTGGCATGGATTCTGCCGAATTGGTGCTACTGCAGCATCAAAGAGGTATCTACACCGAAATCTAGGTGTTAAAAATGATTTTGTTTCGACAATTGCTGCTTCCCGTGACCTCTCACCAAGTGGCCCATTAACACATTCGTATCGATCTTACTGCAACCAACAAAACCCTTACTCGTCAGTGAACACCACAAAATGGCAATAGTTTGGATTCACTGTGCAAGTGTTTGTCGATTGTTGTGCGGTGTCTGCGGAAAAAGACACAAGACAATTGTACATCTCTGCTTTGCTTCCCATAATCTATTCTCAACACTTCGTGGTGACACCTTGTCTTCGTTGTCCGAATTGAATGTCGTATGATTCTTGTCAGAGCCCGTCGAACGATCTTATGATCTTCTCGTGGTGTAGTCCCCATGCAGGGACACGTGCCAACTCTGCTCGCCCGCCAGCTCTCATGGACGAAGACACATTTTTGGTGGAGACCATGGGCATCCGATGCAAGTGGTGACGCGGGTGGGTCACCTGGGGAAGGAGGAAATGCTCTGGTGCACAAGATTTAGTGGCGAAAGTAACTTTCACATGATTTGTTACCGTCAAGCAGCATAGCTCGATGAAACTTGGACCATATGTAGGTACAACTGCGATACTAATGTAGAGAAGGTAACTGAAAGAGATACGCAATGAGACCAACACAAAGGATATTTTCATTCAAAGACTATAACTGTACTGAAATCATCACGATCTGTGACGGTCCCCTGAACAGCACAAATGCTGTATTGTGGTTCGTAGTAGGGTATCTCATCACCACCGACAGCAGTGATTGCTGTACAACGTTCTTCCATGTTGGCTACGAGGTGGGTAAGGAGTTATTGTGGTAGGGCGTTTCATTATTCCTCCAACGCTATTGACAAAAAGTGGGTGGTCGACGCTGTCTGTGAACGTACTAAAACACGTCTTCCCCATGGATTCCACACGTATTCGATTACGACTTAAGTAGAGGGGACGTGCAGGCAATTCCTTTCGGCAAACATACTCTTATTCAAAAAAGAGCTCTTCCACCTGCTTGGTTGGATGCAGTCGCTCATTGTCATCCATCTGTTATTTCGGACACAACAGATACCATCTTCACATAGTTAAGGCTAACCGGCCATTGACCTTCTTCTTCGGTGCTGGATGCACAGACGTTGCCCGAACTTATACGAGACTCGGTAAGATGGTCTGCCCCGAGTAATCACTGTAATGGGCAGGGCCACTACGAATGCAGTGTGTGGACATTAAGTTGGGAATGTGGGCCCCCCGAGCGGTTCTAGGCGCTTCAGTCCGGAACCACACTGCTGCTGGGGTCGCAAGTTCGAATCCTGCCTCGTGCATGGATGTGTGTTACGTCCTTAGGTTAGTTAGGTTTCATAGACCTATGTCTAGGGGACTGATGACCTCAGATGTTAAGTCCCATAGTGCTTAGAGACATTTGAACCATTTGTTAAATGACGGTATGAAAATATAAGACTACTTAGACAGAATTTCTATACGCCGGCACTGAAACTCAGTGTGTTCGTTCAGAGGTTTAGCTACCCTCTATAATAAAAAAATTGACTGAACAGAACAACGAACAACCTGAACGAGTGAAATCGGACGTCCGCCACGATCAAATTCAACGAACAAAATGGGGTCAATAAAAAAAAGATGGATAGAGCGTCTGCCATGTAAGTAGGATATCCGGGGTTCGAGTTCCGATCGGGCCACACATTTTCAACTGTCCCCGATGATGTATATCAACTCCGGTCGACAGCTTAGGGTATTGATTTAATTATGATTTCATAAAACATCTCCTGTCATCTTGTCCATTCTTGTGTTTTCTTATATACACTCCTGGAAATGGGAAAAAGAACACATTGACACCGGTGTGTCAGACCCACCATTCTTGCTCCGGACACTGCGAGAGGGCTGTACAAGCAATGATCACACGCACAGCACAGCAGACACTCCAGGAACCGCGGTGTTGGCCGTCGAATGGCGCTAGCTGCGCAGCATTTGTGCACCGCCGCCGTCAGTGTCAGCCAGTTTGCCGTGGCATACGGAGCTCCATCGCAGTCTTTAACACTGGTAACATACCGCGACAGCGTGGACGTGAACCGTACGTGCAGCTGACGGACTTTGAGCGAGGGCGTATAGTGGGCATGCGGGAGGCCGGGTGGACGTACCGCCGAATTGCTCAATTCGTGGGGCGTGAGGTCTCCACAGTACATCGATGTTGTCGCCAGTGGTCGGCGGAAGGTGCACGTGCCCGTCGACCTGGGACCGGACCGCAGCGACGCACGGATGCACGCCAAGACCGTAGGATCCTACGCAGTGCTGTAGGGGACGGCACCGCCACTTCCCAGCAAATTAGGGACACTGTTGCTCCTGGGGTATCGGCGAGGACCATTCGCAACCGTCTCCATGAAGCTGGGCTACGGTCCCGCACACCGTTAGGCCGTCTTCCGCTCACGCCCCAACATCGTGCAGACCACCTCCAGTGGTGTCGCGACAGGCGTGAATGGAGGGACGAATGGAGACGTGTCGTCTTCAGCGATGAGAGTCGCTTCTGCCTTGGTGCCAATTATGGTCGTATGCGTGTTTGGCGCCGTGCAGGTAAGCGCCACAATCAGGACTGCATACGACCGAGGCACACAGGGCCAACACCCGGCATCATGGTGTGGGGAGCGATCTCCTACACTGGCCGTACACCTCTGGTGATCGTCGAGGGGACACTGAATAGTGCACGGTACATCCAAACCGTCATCGAACCCATCGTTGTACCATTCCTAGAACGGCAAGGGAACTTGCTGTTCCAACAGGACAATGCACGTCCGCATGTATCCCGTGCCACCCAATGTGCTCTAGAAGGTGTAAGTCAACTACCCTGGCCAGCAAGGTCTCCGGATCTGTCCCCCATTGAGCATGTTTGGGACTGGATGAAGCGTCGTCTCACGCGGTCTGCACTTCCAGCACGAACGCTGGTCCAACTGAGGCGGCAGGTGGAAATGGCATGACAAGCCGTTCCACAGGACTACATCCAGCATCTCTACGATCGTCTCCATGGGAGAACAGCAGCCTGCATTGCTGCGAAAGGTGGATATACACTGTACTAGTGCCGACATTGTGCATGCTCTGTTGCCTGTGTCTATGTGCCTGTGGTTCTGTGATCATGTTATGTATCTGACCCCAGGAATGTATCAATAAAGTTTCCCCTTCCTGGGGCAATGAATTCACGGTGTTCTTATTTCATTTTCCGGGAGTGTATTTCTTTCCTTGCCGATTCTGTGAAAAAGCTCCTCATTCCATAACGTATCAGACCACAGGATTTTTAGCATTCTTCTGTAGTAACAAGTCTCATGTACTGCGATTCTCTTCTGTTCAGGTTTTCCCACAGTCCATATTTCACTGCTATACAGTGCTGTGCTACAAATATACGTTCTCCGAAATGTCTTCCTTAAATGAAGGCCCATACTGTTGCTACACTGAATGCCCAAAGTAACCGGTATAGGCATTCGTATTCAAATACAGAGTATGTAAACAGGCAGAATACGGCCCTATTGACGGTAATGCATATAAAAGACAACAATAGTCTGGCGCAATTGTTAGATCGGTTACTGCTGCTACAATGGCAGATTGTCAAGATTTGAGTGAGTTTCAACGTGGTGTTATAGTCGAGAAATTCCAGCAGGACAATGCGACACCACACACGTCCTGAACTGCTACAGAGGATTACTCTTCTGAGTTCAAACACTTCCACTCGTCACCAAACTACCCAGGCATGAACATTACTGAGCATATCTGGGACGCCTTGAAACGTGCTGTTCAGAAGAGAACTCCACCCCATCGTACTCTTGCGGATTGATGGATAGCCCTGCTGAATCCATGGTGTCAGTTCCTTCCAGCAGTACTTCAAATATTAGTGCAGTCCATGCCACATCGTGTTGCGGCACTTCTCCGTGCTCACGGGGGTCCTACACGATATTAGGCAGGCGTACCAGTATCTTTGGCTCTTGAGTGTAGTAGACTTCTCATGGCCAGGAATTCTCTTTTCGATTGGGTGTTTACTTTTTATGTCCTCCTTGTTCTGCCCATTGAAATCACTTGGCTAGCATGACAGAGCGGATGGGGTTATATTTGTGGAAAGGTGCCAAAATAAGTTACTGTCAGTTGGACTCAACATGTTAATATTATTTCTTAAAACACACAATCACACAACCAAGAATCAAAACTCTCAAGGTTTTAACAAAAGACCTCCTTTGATTTAATTTACACAGGCTGAAGGTCACATAAAAAATCCAAGGCACAAGGCCAAAGCAAAGAATTGAGATACAGGAGTTCTTCTGGAGGTTTCACCTCTTTCGAAAGAAAACTTTTATCTTCAATTTAAATATGCTGAAAGCCTTAGCTTAAATTTTCCATACAACTTGGCTGAATGCTTCACATTAATCAAAAACAGTGTTACGACTTAAGGCCGAGTCTAAGATTTTCAGAGTTTAATCCAAACAGGCTGAAAACGCGGGTGAAGGCCGCTTATCAACAAAACAATTTAACGGCTCAAGGCCTAGGAAGTAGAGCTTTCAATTTGAAAATGCTGAAAGCCTTAAGATATTTCGTGTAAAACTCGGCTGAAGGCCTCATACTAAAGAATAACAATCTTACGACTTAAGGGCAAGACAAAGATTTAGAATTTTTACTTTAAGAGAGATTAAAACTCGGATGAAGGCCACATACTATTCAAAAAACAATTTTACGGCTTCAGGCCTAAATGGAAGAGCTTCCAAGTTTCAACTAGAATAGGCTAAAGGCTTTATCCTAAAATGCTTCACATAACTTTCAGCTGAAGGCCACATACGAAACCAAAACAATCTCACGGCTTGAAGCCCAGACCAAGATATTTCCAATTTCAAATTTTAGCTGGAAAACTCGGCTGAAGGCCACATAAAAACTAGAAAATATTTCTTACACCTGAAGGCCTAGACAAAATTTTTCAACCATTGATTTGAAAAGGCTAAAAACTCCGCTGAAGGCCACATACCAAACAAGATATTATTTCTTTAATTTTTTTTTACGGCTTCAGGCTTAAGAAGAAAAGCCTTGCAATTATAATAACCTAATACTCGGCTGAAGGCCACACAGAGTACTGATGACTAAAAAGGAAATCACTATGTAAAACACAAGTATCAGCGTTCAGAAGGTTCCAATAATTTGCCTGGGAAGGTACCGCCAACGCACGTTTAGTAGGTGAGACAGGCAGCCAGACTGACAACCTCTTAATCAGATGGAAACCCAACCAAAAGCCAGCCGATGAACCAACCAACAAGATCAGTTCTGCTCCAACCGACCATCAAAACGACAACAAGATGTCAATAGCACAACGTTGTGGATACTGGTGCCCAAACCAGCCAAGTCAGAATAAACGCCCTAAATTACCAACAACACCTCAGCTGTCGAATAACACACCGTGCTAAGTACCATCAACACGATGAGGAAAATACACTACCAAAATCTACGTCAACGGCCACGGCAGGTCACTGGAACGTCAACGGCCACAATGCAGAAGATACCGCTGGTAGACTTCATTAATGAAGGAATGAACTACATTAAGTTAAACACCACATAGGAAGACGACTGCAATTCTAGCCGACTTCAATGATTATACGTTGTTGCTCGCGGGAATCTCCCAAAAGGGACAACCAGTATCAAACAACAGATGTGATAGCAGTTAAGGGTTGATAGTTGGTCAAGTGAGCACTCAACATTAATGTCGAGGATGGGTGGGCGACGAACTTCGTGACCCTCGCAAGAAGCGCCTCACCACCAACTCCAACCGCGCGTGTATGCCACCAGCGGCTCCAGCCTGACGGCACGCCACGGAGACTTCCTCGCTGCTCTGCCCGAACCGACCGACTGCCTAGGTATGGAAACGGTCAAAGAACCAAATACACGCCAGCCAATGAGACGACCGACCGAACGACCAACCAATGGTTGTTCCCGCTCCAGTCTCCTTCCGTTGGACAGTTGAAGTGTGTCACCAGCGGTCGGCCAGCACTGGCTGTCCGCGCCTCACCGTAGCTCAGTCCCCGACTTCACTGCTGCTACATCCCGACTTACCTCCAGACACACGACGACCCGGAAATACTATCAGTAGCTCCAGAGATGGTACGACAGTCCACCTATCGATAAGCGCTGCTGCTGCCACTCACGGCAGGTAAGGCAGGAAGTTAGTGATGCCAGTAAATGGAATAAGAAAACGAGGCGGCATTACCATAAGAGAAGATGACAAACGATAAACGGCACGAATTATTTTACTTCCAATATAGCAGAATTCTGATGTTAAGAATTTCAGTTTATTATTTCTCATCATTAATTCTATTTGTAACACTGTCTCCTCCATTGCCTCATCTAAGCGCATAATACACCATCAAAAGCGTTAAATAAGTTTAGTCAGCTGAATCAAATTGGTCATTAAGATTGTGACCTGGGTATCTGTTTTTATTCCTGTAAATCTGCATATTTTGCATTACATTAAGATTTTGACCTTTGGGAGCGTTACGTAGAATTTCCGTACTACGGCATATGCCTGTTACACTATGTTTAGATGAACGAAGGAGATACAGGTGGCTCTATTATGTAGACTTGTGTGTTCTCTGAAGCTAGTAATAAAAGATCTCCCCATCTGGTCGCCGTAAAAGCCTTTGAACTCGCCACAGTGTAGTTGCACATGCTAGCATTTCTATTCATGTCTTGCTGATTAACTATTTTACGCTTCAGTTTAGAGCGTAACGTATTATAATTATTAAATTCCAGTGCTATATTACACTCATAAAAAAATCTTTTGCATCATCCTGCTTGAGAGAACTCCTGAAGACAGAAGTTGACTGTGAGTATTGTATAACAAAATGGTTCAAATGGCACTGAGCACTATCGGACATTGCATGTGAGGTCATCAGTCCCCTAGAACTTAGAACTACTTAAACCTAACTAACCTAAGGACATCACACACATCCATGCCCGAGGCTGGATTCGAACCTGCGACCGTTACGGTCGCGCGGTTCCAGACTGAAGCGCCTAGAACCTGGGTGACAATCTGAGCAGTTCTCTTAGACTGTTCGCAGATGATGCTGTAATTTACCGTCTAGTAAGGTCGTCCGAAGACCAGTATCAGTTGCAAAGCGATTTAGAAAAGATTGCTGTATGGTGTGTCAGGTGGCAGTTGACGCTAAATAACGAAAAGTGTGAGATGATCCACATGAGTTCCAAAAGAAATCCGTTGGAATTCGATTACTCGATAAATAGTACAATTCTCAAGGCTGTCAATTCAACTAAGTTAAAATTACGAACAACTTCAGTTGGAAGGACCACATAGATAATATTGTCGGGAAGGCGAGCCGAAGGTTGCGTTTCATTGGCAGGACACTTAGAAGATGCAACAAGTCCACTAAAGAGACAGCTTACACTACACTCGTTCGTCCTCTGTTAGAATATTGCTGCGCGGTGTGGGATCCTTACCAGGTGGGATTGACGGAGGACATCGAAAGGGTGCAAAAAAGTGCAGCTCGTTTTGTATTATCACGTTATAGGTGTGGCAGATATGATACACGAGTTGGGATGGAAGTCATTACAGCATAGACGTTTTTCGTCGCGGCGAGACCTTTTTACGAAATTTCAGTCACCAACTTTCTCTTCCGAATGCGAAAATATTTTGTTGAGCCCAACCTACATAGGTAGGAATGATCATCAAAATAAAATATATCAGAGCTCGAACAGAATGGTTTAGGTGTTCGTTTTTCCCGCTCGCTGTTCGGGAGTGGAATAGTAGAGAGATAGTATGATTGTGGTTCGATGAACCCTCTGCCAAGCACTTAAATGTGAATTGCAGAGTAGTCATGTAGATGTAGAACCGCTCGGACACTCCGGCCCGATATTGTATAACGTACACAGTCCCTTTGACTGTTCAGAGATGCCATTTAACCCGCCCAAAGATGAAAACAACCATGCATGAGCAGCGCCTATTAGACGGAGTGGGTCAGACAGCCGATCGGTTCCAGTCATTTCACCAGGAAGCAGGTACATAGCTCATGTTGTCTGTAGTTCAATACCGCGGTTCGACCTCGTCTGCATGTTACTTTGTGCCAGGAAGTGCTGTCAACAAGGGAAGTGTCCAGGCGTCTCGAAGTGAACCAAAGCGATGTGGTTTGGACACGGAGGAGATAACAGAGAGATTGGAACTGTCGATGACATGCCTCGCTCAGACCGTCCAAGGGCTACTACTGCAGTGGATGACCGCTACCTACGGATTATGGCTCGGAAGAACCATCACAGCATCGCCGCCATGCTGAATAATGCTTTTCGTGCAGCCACAGCACGTCGTGTTACGACTCAGATGGTGCGCAATAGGCTGCATATGCGCAACTTCACTCCCGACGTCCATGGCGAGGACCATCTTTGCAACCACGACACCGTGCAGCGCGGTACAGACGGGCACAACGATATGCCGAATGGACCGCTCACGATTGACATTACGTTCTCTTCACCGACGACTGTCGCGTATGCCTTCAACTAGACAATGGTTGGAGGCGTGTTTGGAGGCTACCCGGTCAGTCTGAATGCCTTGGACACACTGTCCAGCGCGTACAGCAAGCGAAGGTTCCCTACTATTTTGGGGTGGCATTATGCAGGGCTGACGTACACCGCTAGTGGTCATGGAAGGCGTCGTAACGGCTGTACGATACGCGAATGCCATTCTTCGACCGATAGTGCAACCATATTGGCAGTATAATGGCGAGGCATTCGTCTTCATGGACAACAATTCAGGTCCCCGTTGTGCAAACCTTCACGATAACGACATAGCTCGACTAGAGTGGCCAGCATGTCCTCCAGACATGAACCCTACCGACATGCCTAGGATGGATTGAAAAGGGCTGTTTATGGACAATGTGACCCACTAACCAGTCTGAGAAATCTACACCGAATCGCCGTTGAAGAGTGGGACAATCTGGACCAACAGTACCTTGATAAACTTTTAGATAGTATGCCATGACGTATTCAGGCATACATCAATGCAAGGGGACGTGCTACTGGGTATTAGAGATATCGGTATGTACAACAATTCGGATCACCATCCCTGAAGGTCTCGCTGTATGGTGGTACAATTTTCTATACGAGTTCCGAAACTATCGGAACCGCGGCGATGCAAAACGTATTTTGATGTGTGTAAAATTAGGAAATTTTTGCTCAATTTTCTGTAAGAGTGGGCCATTGTAAGTCGTAAAATATACGGCGTGATTATTATTAAAGTTAAACGTGCAAAAAGCTGTAGAAAAAACACCACTCGTCAGAATGACGTCAAATTGTAACGGAATGTTATCGAAGAAGGTGGGAAACGTATCGCAGAAGAAAAAAAAGATTACTCGATGGCGCTTTATGTTTCAGAACACATAAATGAAAACACCTGTCACGCGTATGACCCAATGAAGTGGGTCTAAACATCGCAGGGTACACGTCTTTTCCCCCTATCGCGTCTGCTATGTACGCCATGACAGTCTCAATGCAGGATCGTGCACTGCCTGTAAAACAGTATTACAAGAATGATGACTGCACAGCTCGCTCTGCAGAAGTTCCGGTCAATGAAAAAAGGTGATGGCCCGATGAATGCCGTGGGTCTGGAGAAAATGATTCGCAAATACGTAGTGCACGGGGAAAATCCTACGAAACATAGTTCTTTGGTATCCATTAAAAATTATCTATGTACAAATGCTTCCTGTTGACCTGCCAACAAGAGAGGCCTTTGCTTTAGAATTTTTTGCTCGTGTGGAAGCGGACAATGATTGGCCATGGAAGACTTTGTTGACAGATGAAGCCCACTTCCATCTCACAGGATATGTCATTACACAGGAAGCTTTTGACAGTACTGAATGGAATACTCTTTTTCAAATTCTAAAGATGGCAGGAGTAAAATACAGGGAGCGAAAGGCTATTTACAATTTGTACAGAAGCAAGATAGCAACTATAAGAGTCGAGGGGCACTAAAGGGAAGGAGTGGTTGAGAAGAGCGAGAGCCAAGGTTATAGCCTATCCCCGATGTTATTCAATCAGCATGTTGAGCAAGCAGTAAAGGAAACAATAGAAAAAGTTGGAGTAGAAAAATCAAGCGAGTAATAAAAACCTTGAGGTTTGTCGATGACATTGTAATTCCGTCAGAAGCAGCATAGGACTTGGAAGAGTAGTTGAACGAAATGGACAGTGTCTTGAATGGGAGATACAAGATGAACATCAACAAAAGCAAACCGGGGATAATGGAATGTAGTCGATTTAAATCAGGTGAGGCTGAGGGAATTACACTACTGGCCATTAAAATTGCTGCACAAAGAAGGAATGCAGATGATAAACGGGTATTCATTGGACAAATATATCATAGTACAACTGACATGTGATAACATTTTCACGCATTTTCGGTGCAGTCAGTAGACCTGAGAAATCAGTGCCCAGAACAACCACCTCTGGCCGTAATAACGGCCTTGATACGCCTGTCCATTGAGTCAGAACTTAATGGCGTGTACAGGTACAGCTTCCCATGCAGCTTCGACACGATACCACAGTTCATCAAGAGTAGTGACTGGCGTATTGTGACGAGCCAGTTGCTCGGCCACCATTGACCAGACGTTTTCAGTTGTTGAGAGATCTGGAGAATGTGCTAGCCACGGCAGCAGTAGAACATTTTCTGTATCCAGAAAGACCCGTACAGGACCTGCAACATGCGGTCGTGTATTATCCTGCTGAAATGCAGGATTTCGGAGGAATCTGAAATCTAATGTCCACTGTTCAAAGTGCTGTCAACACGGACAATGTCGAATGTGGGCAAAGGAAAATCCACGCACAAATCAACCAGTACCATTTCATCCTGGAAAGGTCACTGTTTAGTGCGGGTTCATGGCATCATTTATCATTGGGCCATATTTTCTAACAGACAGTGGCTTCCGGTCCTGTTATCTATACTGTCACTGGTAAGTGCTATGAGTGTCTTATGCGTAACCAGGTTATTCTAGGCCTCCATCGATGTGTGGATGGGATCATTTTATGAAAGACTGCGGACCACCACACATTGGAAATCCAGTTAATTAGCTGTTGAAGCGCCATTTCAGAAATTCTAGAATTATCCGCCACCATTTCCCTACAGCCAGGCCGTTCCGAACACTTCATCTTAATATGTGTGACTGCTGGCTGTGGTGCTATCTAAAGATATTGTGTTCAGTGTTCCGAAAGATATTGTGTTCAGTGTTTCGATTGCTAACTTAGCTGAATTGAAAGCATGCATTGCGCAAAACATTCTGAACGTGACCCCGATCAGTTGTGGAACATGCAGTTTCTCGATTTCAACTTGTTGCAGAAAAGGTGGACAGAATATTGAACATATTGAAATTAATAATCCGATTTGTGTTTTATTTATGCTTTTTGTGCGGTTTTTGGCCTCGTGCAATTAAAAACCGTTGTGATTGATGCTTTTTATGCGGTTTTTGGCCGCAGGACAGTTAAAAACCGATGTGGGTGATGATTTTTAATGCTGTTTATGTCACGAAGACAATTAAAAACCGATTTTTCCCATCCGATGTGATACGACCTTGTCTTGGTCGATGGGCTTATGTAACTAAGAGAATCACACCTGTACACGCGTGCACACTGAGTAGTAGAGTTTGTTTAACGCCAAACGTACACCTTAGGCATTGTTGTATGATTCATTTGTCATTTGTAGTCGACCACTATTTAATTATGAAGCTTACAGCTCCTTCTATTGTCACATTTTGTAACCATTTATTTTTCTTCTGCCACACTTTTTCCCCTTCTCCGATAACATTCTGTTGTAATTTAAAGAAATTCTGACAAGTGGTGTTATTTCTACAGCGATTTGGAACTTTAACTTTAATTATAATCATCCTGTACTTTTCCCTTTTTTGTTATTAGTAGTTTTCTTTTTATCTTTTTTTCTTTTTAGCTTTTATACACTGACTATGGATGGATCGTTAATAATTTGCACGTGATATGCTTTAACGTTGGCATTTCTTTAATGACACTATCTCATTCCAGTGAAATATGTCATAAAATAAAAGTATGCTTTGTTGTGTTGGCTTGGGAGACGTGAATTGGTATGAGTAATACGATTTGTTGGGCTGGGTTTCCTTCCTTCGTTTCCAGCCATACAGATCGCTCTAAACCACAACAAGTACCTTACATTAGAGTAACAGTTCAACAGGTCTGTTCTGATAGCTTCATTGCATTCCCGAGGCCTATGGGAAGTAAATGGGCTGCGAGGAGTGTGGTCGGCTAGACAACTGTGTTCACCGAACGGATATAAGTTCTGTGCTGAAGGTCAGCTGTGCGTCTGTGTTGTAATTCTAGAGGGCCTCTATTTCTCCGGCAAATAACAGAGCAGCGTCGCCTGGATCCCATTTCCTGGCGTAATCTCTTTGATATACTGCGCATCTGGGGAGCAGCAACAATTCCGCGGCGCAGCTTCCTTCCCCCTACCCCACTTCTTCCATCCCCCTCCCCTTTCCCTGCCCACTCCTGCTACAGTCCCAAGGAGTGGAGGACGCGAAGCAGTAGAGGAGCAGGCTGTTCCTTGGGTCGTGCCTGCAAGACAGTCTCCTCCCCTGCAGCTAGCGCACTATCCACGGCTAACTGCCAAGTGCAAAGGGACGAAGTACACCAAAACACTACATAAAACAAGAATTTGTAATTGTTCTTCCTCCCAGTCAAAACACTCGACCGATAGAACCTTGATGCCGGTGTTTCTTAGCATAGCAACACATTGCGTCCATACGCACAGGTACAAAAAATTGCAGCTCACGATAAATCACAGTAATACCGTTTAACACAGTCTTGATAAGCATCCCTGGCGCCATGAAATAGAATCCGTAACTTCCTTACATACAACATGTCAGTCCTAGCCAGTCATTAGCGATTAGATTCCATGAAGACATAAAAGTGCTGGCATGTCTCTTATTACATTTCACTTGCCGTTACAAGTGGTCTCAGACGTTCTCTTTGAATTAAGATCGATGACGTAGCTGGCAATCGAGGCGCTATACGGTGCGTGCGTTTTCGTCATCAAAACAGGAAGCATCCCTGTGAAGAGTGGTGTTGTCATCTTGGAAGAAAGGTGTGTCCACAGTATATAGAAGAAAGGACAACATACTGAGACCAGGGATGTTTAACTACCGTCGTTAACCATGTTTATACAAACCTGAATGATTTGGATTAAGTCCTGGCTTGAAAAATATTCCCCATATCTACAAACTTCCATTTAAACGCCTTATGGGACCGTACTTGGAATCGACTCCTTGTATCATTTGAAACAGGCAAACTCACGATTCGTCAGACGTGTTGACGAAAGTCATGGAATACCTCCTAACATCGTGTCAGACGTTTTACCTGGCGTAGGCCAGCGCTCTGACTTAGCATGGACTCAAAATGGTAGATGGAAGTCCTTTGCAGAATAGACAATATTGAGCCGTACTGCCCCCTTAGCAGCCCATAACAGCGAAAGTATTGCCAGCCACTATTTTGTGTACTAAATTACCTCTCTATTATGTTCTATAAATGTTCGATGAGATTCATGTCGGGCGACCTGGATAATCAAAGCACTCGCTGGAACTGTTCAGAACAGTTTTGATCCGGTGTCATCACTCACTGTCATTGATAAAAGTTCCACCTTCTTTTGCGAACATTGTAAGTAGGCTGTATACGTTTCTATGTTGGTAACGCCACGTAGCGCTCTGTATGAAAATCTCTGACTGTGCTGTGTGCAGTCTGTGGCTGGTAGGACTCATTGTTGGAATTTTCGCTAGTGTAGTGTTGGGCAGTTGGATGTGAACAGCATATACGTATGATGACTTTTGAACATTATTAAGGTAAATACATTGTTTGTTCTCTATCCAAATCTTTCATTTGCTAACTACGCCAATTCGTAGTTAGTGCCTTCAGTAGTTAGAATCTTTTATTTAGCTGGCAGTATTGGCGCTCGCTGTATTGCAGTAGTTCGAGTAACGTCGAATTCTTTGAGGTAAGTGATTCATGAAAGGTATCGGTTATTGTTAGTCAGGGTCATTCTTTCTTAGGGATTTCTTATACTCAGACTGCGTTGCGCTAAAAATATTGTGTGTCAGTTTAGTGATGATCAGAATAAGTAAAGAGAAATCTGTCTGAGTACGTTCAGTTTCACTCAGCTGTCTTTGTATCAAATAACGTAGAAGTTTAGTAGCACTGTCATTCATAGTTTTTTCAGAACGGACGTTACAACATGAAATCTTTGAACTGCTGCAAATGGTTTCCAAGTAGCCGAACATAGCAATTTTCAGTCAATAATCGGTTCAAATGGACCAGAGGACCCAGTCCATTCCAAGTAAACACAGTCCACACCATTTTGGAACCACCACTAGCATGTACAGTGCTTTGTTGACGATCTTGGTCCATGGCTTCGGGGGCCTGGACCACACCCGACCCCTACCGTCATCTCCTACCAATTGAAATCGGGACTAATCTACTCAGGTCACTGTTTTCCAGTCGTCTAGGCTCCAGCCGATGTGTTCACGAGACCGGAGAGTCATTGCAGGCCATGTCGTGCTGACAGTAAAGGCACTTCCCTCGGTCATCTGCTGCCATAGCCCATTAACGTCAAATTTCGCCGCAATGTGCTAAAGCATACGTTCGTCGTACGTCCCACGAAGACTTCTGCGATTATACCGTATACTGTTTCCTGTCAGTTAACATTGACAGCTCTACGCAAACGCCTCTGCTCTTGGACGTTAAGTGAAGGCTGTCGGCCACTGCGTAGAGAGGTAACGCCTG
Source organism: Schistocerca gregaria (assembly GCF_023897955.1). Taxonomy (NCBI): domain Eukaryota; kingdom Metazoa; phylum Arthropoda; class Insecta; order Orthoptera; family Acrididae; genus Schistocerca; species Schistocerca gregaria. Next base: position 1,163,870,654 of record NC_064920.1, read on the forward strand.
AAATTTGGTATTCACGGAACACTCAACGGCCTCAGTGGCCGAGCGGTTCTAGGCGCTTCAGTTGGGAATCGCGCAGCTGCTAGGTCACAGGTTCTAATCCTGCCTCGGGCAGGGATGTGTGTGATGTCCTTAGGTTAGTTAGTTTTAAGTTGTTCTACGTTCTAGGGGACTGATGAACTCAGATGTTAAGACCCGTAGTGCTTACAGCCATTTGAACCATTTTGAACGTAACACTCTTGTTACTTTGAATTTCGGAATATTGAAATCCCTAACGATTTCTCACATTTAATGTCCAGTACGACTAGTCTCAAATGCCAAATGACGTTCAAGTCTGTTCATACTTGTCGTGCTGACAAGTCGGAGTGCAAAGGAAAGCACCGCCAATACATTGCCCTTTTATATCTTGTGTATGCGATGTTATCGCCATATGAACATGCGGATATCGCTATACCATGACTTTTGTCACCTGATTTTACAGCTGTGAGGTTTATTGCAAATAGACACAGTTCTACATGGGGTCTGGTTGTTGCGGAAATAATGTCTAGGCGATACTCAGTATCTCTAAATGCCTTTGTCAGCATCTCTTTCGCTACGACCTCAGCGTCATATCAGATTCAGGTTGTAAGGGGCTGCTCATCCGAAGACAGTTAATTGGATCTGTACTCTCAATACTGGTCCTACGATGTCTCATAAACAATAGGTAAATGAAAATCCCACCTACGTTTAAGAATCTGTAGACTTAGAGGAACCTTTTGACAATACTGACTGGAATACTCTTTTTCCAATTCTAAAGATGGTAGGAGTAAAATAAAGGGGGCGAAAGGCTATTTACAATTTGTACAGCAACCAGACGGCAAGGGGCACGAAATGGAAGCAGTGGTTGAGAAGAGCATGAGACAAGGTTGTAGCCCCGATGTTATTCAATATGCATGTTGAGCAAGCAGTAAATGAAACAAAAGAAAAATTTGGAGTAGGAAAATTGAGAGAGAAATAATAAAAACCTTGATATTTGTCGATGACATTGTAATTTCGTCAGAAACAACACAGGACGTGGAAGAGCAGTTGAACGGAATGGACAGTGCCTTGAAAGGAGGATATAAGTTGAACAACAACAAAAGCAAGTAGATGAGTTTTGCTATTTGGGCAACAAAATAACTGACGATGACCGAAGTAGGGATGATATAAAATGCAGACAGGCAATGGCAAGAAAACGTTTCTGAAGAAGAGAAATTTGTTAACATCGAGTATAGATTTAAGTGTCAGTAAGTCCTTTCTGAAAGTGTTTGTAAGGAGTGTAGACATGAAGAGAAACGTGGGCGACATGAAGAGAGTAGGAGCTTTTGAAACGTGCTGCTGCAGAAGAATGCTGAAGATTAGATGGGTATATCACGTAACTAATGAGGTACTGCATAGAATTGGGGAGCAGAGAAATGTATGGCACAACCTGACTAGAAGAAGTGATCCGTTGGTAGGACACATTCTGAAGCAGTAAGGGATCAACAGTTTAGTACTGGAGGGAAGCGTGGGGTGTAACAATCGTAGAGGGTGACCAAGAGATGAATATAGTTACAGATTCAGAAGGGTATAGGTCGCAGAAGAAGAGGCTTGCACAGGATAGAGTAGCATGGAGAGGTGTTTCAGACCAGTCTTTGGACAGAACACCACAACAACAACATTCTCAAAGTAAACTGGAGGGGTTATGTGAGATGGACTTGATGGCCATGATGTTGCAACCTCACTACCTATCCATCTGCCAGTAAGGTTGCTCTGCATAGACACCATTGTCACAACAACACAACTAAATTGGGCTACTTGCAACGTGTATGTATGTGCTTGTGTATGTGTATGTGTATGTGTGTGTGTGTGTGTGTGTGTGTGTGTGTGTGTGTGTGTGTGTGAAAAACTTATCGATTAAATCTATCATTTCCAATAAACTGCACAACTGTTCCTATTATACTTCTTAGAAATAAATGTTTTTTTTACAGAGATTGACTTTGTGCTCAGCTTGTACAAGTGTCAATACCTTACTTTTGTCATTAGTAATTTTTGAGACCATTTCACTTGAAGAAACAGCTTTGTGGCTTATAGCGCTTCAAATATGGAAAATAACTGTCTCGACAGTAATAAATTAATTATTTACAGTGTTTTACGATCTTTTCTTTAAAGAGCTACTGGCATTGCTTCCATTATTACAGAATTTGCACTTGATGCACTATCTTGACATATTTCATTTTAATACTACTTTTTCATTACATTTGTTCTTTTTGCCATTTATTAAATGTAAATGTATGTTTACAATGTTCGTAAGTATTACCCCTTGTTTCTGTATGGACGCAAAGCTTATTACGGTAATTGTGCTGTTTGGTGCAATGAGTTTGTGAAATACGACTGCCATATGGGATCCGTCATTAAGCTAGTTGTTTTCGTCCAGTCAGGAAATACTTCGTGGATTTCCGTTAGTGAGGTGTTTATGCTGCGGCTGCGACAGAACTAGAAACATAACAGATATTTAGTAACTATAGAATTGTCTATATCTTAGAACTCGTCGTACTGAATTATTCTGAAGCCACTGTGGCGGCTGGCTTATCATTATTGCTGACTACCAGTAACACGTTCAGTGCAAGAGGATATAATATTCCGTGGATTCAAGGAACAGTTTCTTTACGCATAACTTTCATTTTTTGTTGCTGATTATTCCAAAAAATCAATTTTAAAGGGTATTACCCTCATTCCAGTGATAACGAAAGAAGAATACTCTGGATTTTAACAATTTTTGTTAAGTTATGCGGTAATTAATTACTTGCTTAAGCACTAATTTTTTGCAGTAGTAATGTGACAAGGGAGACTGTTCTGCATATTGGGTTGAGGTAGTTTCGTAGTAGTAGGGTAGTGGGTTCAAATGGTTCAAATGGCTCTGATCACTATGGGACTTAACTTCTGAAGTCATCAGTCCCCTAGAACTTAGAGCTACTTAAACCTAACTAACCTAAGGACGTCATACACATCCATGTCCGAAGCAGGTTTCGAACCTGCGACCGTAGCTGTCGCGTGGTTCCAGATTGTAGCGCCTAGAAACGCTCGGCCACTCCGACCTGCTAGGGTAGTGGGGGAGAGTGTTTTACCTTGAGGATAGTGTACCTGGGAACACATGGTGCTTCTCGGACACTTTTAAGTCTACTGACTGATTTTAGAAACATATGAAGGAAGACTCTCTAAAGATTGCTACAAGCAGTCCGCCATTTTATATATATTTTGTTGTTATTATGAAGGAGGTTGTGTTTTGTGCAGCATTTATAAATATTTCAAGTTCAACACATTTCAGCGCTATATAATATAGTCAAGCTGTTTAGAAAATATTTCTAATTTTTCGAGTACAGCATTGTATAGCAAGTCCATTATAATTATCCGGGCTGTTATGCCGTGGTCGGTTGATTAATTCTATGTCGATTCCTAACGTTTCGTCTCCGACTGCTGAAGACATCTTCAAGTGGGTCCGTAGCTCAATGGAAGGTCCAACACACCCACTGGCTCGCTACTGAGCTACAGTAGCGAGCCAGTGGGTGTGTTGGACCTTCCATTGAGCTACGGACCGGACCTCCTTGAAGATGTCTTCCGCAGTCGGAGACGAAACGTTGGGTATCGACACAGAATTCATCAACCGACCACGGCATAACAGCCCGGATAATTATAATGGACATGATATTTCCGGCCGTGAAACTCTACATTTTAGTATTGTATAGCAAGTAAACTTATACACAGAGTCCACCCGAAAAATGTATGCACTGTAATGTTGTTGCCTTAATTTGATGTGAAAGCGGTGCTGATAGACAATAAGAGAGGGTTAAAAGCTGAGAGCTATGTGGGGAAGTTAACCTTGCACTACTGCGCAGCAGTTTCACCAGGTATCCAGTCTAGCTTCAAAATTCCCAACCAGACTAACATTAATTATAATCTCTTAATAACCATACGAAAACCGGTGATAAATATAAAAAAAGAGAATTTAATTAAAAAGAAATAAATCAGTTTATATTTGGAAATTTATTTTAAGATTGATCATTGAAATTTCAGCATGTTAAACTTGAGTCATAACTAAGCTGGTGCCTTATTTAGGGTTGTGAAAATGTGAGTTTGTAATCTTACGGAACACATCAAATATGGAGCAAAGATTGGGAGACTGCATACAACACTGCATTCATAAAGTAACACACGAAGAATGTTGAAACATATTCAAGAGGAAATTAACGACAACCAACCGATTCAATTTTCACCCAAAGAAGTTACGTTCGTAACGCAATCCTGTCCATCATGTAATTACCACACACTGGTATACTAACTTCATACTAACTCTCTGTGAAATCTTCCCTAAAAGAATAGCTGAGGGCTACTTTGATGATTACACCACATGCTTCACGTGGTCAACTTGGCTTACACAAAAAGTGTAACTAAACAATAATTCTGATAATTAAAATAAATTAGATCCAAAAGCAATTTACAAAAGAAAAACCTCGAACTGGTTACTATTGTCTTACTATTAACCTGATGGATCAAGCAATTGTATAAGCACGTGGTACTGGTCTCACAAAGTACACCCCACGTGGGTTGAACATAAAGAAAAGTTGCTGTATTGAAAAATATTATTAAGGCGAGACATTATAATCTCACGCACATTCGCATTTAAGATTAATGATCTTAGTTAGAGTTACTGATCAACACGTGGTTCCACTTTACTCACAAAGTAGTGACAAAGCAACTACTGGAAAATATTCTGAAGTTCACACTCGAAATACACTGCATTGCAATTTAAGATAACATTAGATATTTTAGAGCTAAACCTGAAATAAAGGTGATTAAATTTACAGTTAGGCTGAACTTAAGAAATCCATTGCCCTATGGACTTAGCAGACACGCGCTTAGCCGGAGATCTTACCACTTCAGACGCTCGCCACGGACAGACTGACCTGGCCCGCTACCGAGCGTCCTTCACAAATACAAAACGGAAGTGACCAGAGAGGCAGCCTCCTATACCAACATGACAAGGGACGGACAGGACCATACTAAGGATAGAAACCTCTTTGCTTCTAGAAAGCGTAGCTACCTGTTCCGACGTTGGTCCTACTGTTCTCTAGCGGACAGGCTTCCCTGCTACCCTCAAGCATGCAACTAGAAATACATTTGCTCATTCATCCTCTCACACAGAAGGGAAGGGGGATGACAGTATCTTATCATATACAGTATATAAAGGAAAGCGGACGTAGGTTCCGTATGAGACTGTGTGACATGAATTACATATATGAATTACATATAAACTGTGCTTTAAAGTGTAGTAGTGTGAAAGATCGTTCTTGTTTATGTGTAAAAGCAACACGTTTCACTGCTCAGTCTCCTCCCAGATAGTCAGGAACACCACAGTAAATTTAGAAGAGGAATTTATGCCGTAAATGACAACAGATTTCAGAAATTAACATGAAAGGAATCCAACAGATACCTTTCAACACTCTTTGTCAAGCTCTATCGAGATATCGATATTGTCGTTCGATATGACTTACGAGTGTGTTGTACTATGGTCTTGGGCTCAACAGATGTTAGTACTTTCATGAAAAATGTATTTTATCATTTAAAAATGGAATAAGAAAATATGTTACACTTTTATTACCAAAGTAGCAATAGGCGGAAGTCTGAAAAGTGTCTCCTTGTACAGCACTCTACCTTAATATTGATTAACACTGAGAGAAAATTGTGCCAGATTCGTTTCACAAAGTGTGTAATGGTTACTCCCCTGCAGTGGCAACCGTCCACGGCATAACAGCCCGGATAATTACAATGGACGGCATGTACTGGGCACCAGAAAATCCGCATGTTTATGAGGGTAAAGCGGTCAGTCTACCAGGGTTTCATGTGTGGTGGCGACTGTCATCTAGGAGCTTAGTAGTACCCTTTTTCTTTGATACTACTGTCACTGGAGAAGTGTACCTGGAAATGTTACGCACATCAATTTTGCTAGGTATATGTGCGCTATGTGGAGCTTTAGAAGAGCTGGACAGGGCGCCACCACACTACCACCTAGCCATAGAGCTTTCCTTGATGACAATTTTCCGGGCATTGGATTGGACGAAGAGTGCTCATTGAGTTTCCTCCACGGTGGTCATATGTAATACCTATGGACATTTACTTATGGGGGACTGTGAAAAATAACGTCTATCGACCTAAGCCACGCACGCTAGAGGAACTTCGCTAGCAAATTACAGCGACATGTGTAGCCATCTCCACTGTAACATTGACTGACGTAGTTGCGGCGATCACTTGTCGCTCCACTATGTGTATAGCAGCCAACGGTGAACAATTTGAACATTTAAAGAAACCATGTGCTAAACTGAAGGATGTACAACATGTGTGAACAATTATTAAATGTAAAATAAACAAATAAGAAATACTTTTCGTTCCTTAAAGTGTGCATACATTTTTATTGCGGACTCTATATTTACTGTAGATGGCTAAGTTATATATCACGGTCCTGCTTAATCCTACAATTCGTAATGGAAGAAGGTATTTTGACATGGAAAAGGGGTATCTGCAAATTAATTGAATTTCATTAATGTCTTAAGGGTTTTACCTGTTTTGAAAATAGAAATTAGTGTCAATTTCCAGCAGCTTCAGCGTCAAAGGTTACTTGACTCTTAACTGGTTTTTGATAATATTTCTGCTCACTTTGATTTCACTTACGGGTTTTTGGTGTGTATTACAATAAAAATGTAACAGATAAAAAATTAAGTACAGTGTGATTCTTCAGTTTCTCCCGGCGTATTTGTTGCTCGGTCGTATATTACAGAAACACCGAGTTAAGAACGTGTTTTGCCCGCCCAATAAAACATGGGCGTTACTGGGAAGTGTGAAAGGTGACCTCGGTTTGAGGAAGGCCGGCATACACCAAATTCCCTGTGTGTGTGGGAAGACTTATATGGGACAGATAGTTCGCACCATCGAAGATCGTTGCCGAGAACATCAAAGGCACACTAGACTGAAATATCCAAATAAGTCGGCTGTAGCAGAGCACTGTTTGTCCGAGGAACACGAGATGGATTATGAGCGTACCAAGATCCTGGATCAGACCTCTAAATATTTGGACAGCGTTATAAGGGAGGCTATCGAAATTCGCACCAGGGCAGATCTTATCAACCGAGATTGCGGCTACAATCTCAGCAAGGCTTGGGACCCGGCACTGAATGTAAACAAGAAGATTCTCAGCAAGAAGTACGAACTGGCTACCAGGGCGGACGTAGCAAGCACATCGACGCTACGACAGATTCCGACGCCCACGTCTTCGCGCGGGCGCGAACGTTGAAGCGAGCGGCTCGCGGGAGGGGGGAAGGGGGGGGGATTTAAATCGGCCGCCCGCTCTTAGGAGCTCAGCTCGTCAGCGCATCTGATGATGGCGATATTGTGCCCGTTGAACACTATGAACCGGCAGTATACCTGTGGATTGCTCGAACAACTAAGTACAGTAATGGCAAGGTTTTCTCTATTCCTACAATTTTACATTCAAATAAAATAATTGTTTCTAGCTACGTAACAACGTTGTAGCTTGTAACACGTTTTTACATTATATAAATGCATAACTTTTCAGAGTTATTTCAGAAAAGGTGTGGAACACATGAAAAATTTATTTTATCATTTAAAAATGGAATAAGAAAATATGTTACACTTTTATTACCAAAGTAGCAATAGGAGGAAGTCTGAAAAGTGTCTCCTTGTACAGCACTCTACCTTAATATTGATTTATACTGAGAGAAAATTATGCCGGATTCGATTCACAAGGTGTGTAATGGTTACTCCCGTGCGGTGGCAACGGATCCACGAGGCGCCGCAGCGTCACCCAGCCGTGTCAGCACCGCGCCTCCCCCCTCAGAACAGTCCGTCAGCGGACAATGGCTGACGGATTGCGGGCGGTCACAAAAGGACAGCCGGCGAGCCGCTTTGTGGCTCCCGCGCCGCTGCTGATCGATGCTGCCCCAGGCGGGCGACCTGTCCGGTCCTCTCAGAGCTGAACAGGTGTCCCGGCAGGACCGCCGAGTGTCGGCTGGCCGCTCGCACAGCCTACGAGTAGCACTACCACCCACGAAAGGGTCACACTCCTATTACTTCCTCACTAATTGAAGTAGTGCGTTTTACACACGTTCGTTAGTTATGGAAACAACAATATGGAAGGTAGTAGAGTGGTATCTCAAATACGAAATTATTTTTCCTCATATACAGACTGACAGTCTGGTCCGTCTGTAAGTCTATCTTCCGATACTAATTTTACGACAACTTATGGATCTACTCCCTCGATGTCTCGGAACAGTGCGAGCTACTACAGACGAGAAATAACCATTTGCGAGCTTCACTGGGTCGAGAAAATCATTTTCGACTTGCTACGGTTCTCTCTATTCTCGAGATCGGGAGAAACAAACTGGCTGCACTGGGTGGTCACAATAATTTTAGTTGTAAGTCAGTTCTCTAGTAAAACTAGGTAGCTCGAGCCCCCACGTGCTTCTGCATGAGAAAAACAACAACAAAAAAACACTCATCACCCAAGCACCTACATACCATGCATTCCCTTGTGTTTCCGTAAAATGTGGTTGGACTTACTAACTAAATAGGCTACGTTAGGTCTGATGGTGTGCTAACCACAGCCGTTGCACTATCCCTAGCAATTTTAAATTAATGTCAAGTTTACAAAAAACAAATGTTAGCAGGCATGAATTATTTTGTAAGTAGGATGTTTTTTTTTTTTTATTGGTAACGCCGCCGCCACGTAGCGCTCTGTATGAAAATCACTGGCTGTGCCATGTGCAGTCTGTGACTGGTTTGCATTGTTTTGTCTGCCATTGTAGTGTTGGGCAGCGGCAGCTGGATGCTAACAGCGCGTAGCGTTGCGCAGTTGGAGGTGAGCCGCCAGCACTGGTGGACGTGGGGAGAGAGATGGCGGAGTTTTGAAATTTGTAAGAATTGGTGTCAAGCGTTGCGCAGTTGGAGGTGAGCCGCCAGCAGTGGTGGACGTGGGGAGAGAGATGGCGGAGTTTTGAAATTTGTAAGAATTGGTGTCATGAACTGCTATATATATTATGACTATTAAGGTAAATACATTGTTTGTTCTGTATCAAAATCTTTCATTTGCTAACTTTGCCTGTCAGTAGTTAGTGCCTTCAGTAGTTTGAATCTTTTATTTAGCTGGCAGTAGTGGTGCTCGCTGTATTGCAGTAGCTTGAGTAACGAAGATTTTTGTGAGGTAAGTGATTTGTGAAACGTATAGGTTAATGTTAATCAGGGCCATTCTTTCGTAGGGATTTTTGGAAGTCAGATTGCGTTGCGCTAAAGATATCGTGTGTCAGTTTAAGCACAGTCGTGTATAATGGTTCAAAGAGGACGTTTCACATAAGCACAGTCGTGTATAATTTTTCTAAGGGGACGTTTCATATGGCGACCCTCACTTTTGTTTATCATGAGGTAAGTACATTGACTTCTGCAGAACTTAGTTTTCGGAGGACGATAACTACGACACTTCCACAGAGATTATCTTACAACAAGACGCACAGTTTAGCGCTACCCTTACACGTATTTGAGTGATTAATTTTGTACTTAAACATTTATTCTTAAAGATATTTGAAGTACAATGATACAAAGGTTTTCCATCATACATTTAATTCCATTGCTGTAATCTGCAACACCTGAGGATATAATTACATTAATCCTCAGGGGGGTATACGCCTACTTTGTGTACCATGTGTATGGCAAGCACAAGGAGCCCTAGCTAATATGGTATTTGCTTATACAGCTTTACACATCGGTACCATATTTCTCTAACACATTAATTACACAGCTATCTGATCATTTAACTGGGAGAGACAAACATTCATTTTACTACATCAGTGAGAGATGTTTACGTAATTACACAGTTGGATAACTTCACACTTATCAAATTGTATTTTGTCTGTACTTTATTAACTGTTCATATTTTTTCGGAACCATTGTGATACTATGAGAGCTTTGAATGACATATTTGGTATGGGATCATGATTTTTAAAGTACGTTTGAGGTAGATGACACTTTTGACATGAGCAGAGCATTTTTTTAGGTTTTGAAATTATTGGAGGAAGCTACGACGATTTTGGGAATTGACTGAGGTGTTATGATGTTATTTTTACGACGACGATGGGTATTATGCTGCTGAGGTATGTGTAAGCTGATGCTATATGAGTTATTTGGTTATGCTACGTATCTGTTATGATGAAATATTGAAGAAGTGTCGACGAATAAGGTAAGGAATAATGAGTAGTGGTTAGGGACTCTGATTTGTGAAAAAGGATGTTGGAAACCGAGAATGTACTTTAAGAGTTATGAAATGAGTGTATATGCGTGAATGTATCACTATGCTGGCAAAAATTAATTGGACACTATTCTATTTAAAGGATTTTGTTTCTACATATTTGTAACGAAAATTCTTGACCTGTGAATTTTTTTATATGAGACTGCCACTGTAGCGGAAACTGGTGTCGTAAATATTTCGATAAGACAGTTAAGTGACCACCTCCATGTAATGCGTCGTGGGCACCCAGCTGCGCGACAACCACCTGACAAAAGAAAGCCATTAGTGTGTGCCTGTCAGAGGCACAGGTGGAGAAAAAAAAAGGGGGGTCATTATCCTCGCTATTGAGATTCCTTTGTAGAAAGCATCGCAAATACTACACGCCCAAACTTGAAAACATATGATTACACTGTGGAGCTCTTAATTTATGATATTTGCTAAAATGCCTAATGAAACGACGAGAAACATTTCATGGCTATTGTCCTGCTAGTTGAGAGAAATGCCATGTGGCTTGCTTTATGCATTTATTTACTCATTTTGTTTAATATCTAGTTTCTAACTGCACTGAAGCATTGGTTAAAATAAATTTTATGGATGTACTAATATAAATATTTTATGCCTACAGACCCAGTAAAGAATAACTTCGTGATATACTTCCAAAAAAATGAGGGAGCACAAACAGACATTGCCCTTCACATGAACTGCATACATAATTTTCTTTTCAAGTACTTGGTAATTTATTTCATTGAATAAGTAGTGGTGCACCATTTTAGTTACATAGACATTAAGATGTGATATACATTTCCCTTATCTGCGTTGTTGTCTTCAGTGTACTATTTTTTCTGCTTGTGGGTTTGTCATGTTTAGGTATAAGTTATTACATTTATTGCTGCTTGCTATGCTTACTTGCATTTTTCATTCATTGCTGATTGTGTTAATCGTTTTGTGCTGCTGCATTGCGTCGTCCCTTAGTTTAGCATCTGAGCTCAGTAGATTTTAAGTTAGCTTAAGAAGGGGTAGACTATATAATAAAATAACTATGATGAATTGGAAGAGAAGCATTGAGAAGCTATATGAAAATGATTTGGCCAAAAAAAGTAGTGTATAGTGGAGAAAAACTATTTTTGAAAGAGGATGAGAAAAGTACAGAAAGCAGGTATAGATAGGACTTTTTGGAAATAATGAAGAACGAAGGGAGATCTCCGAGAAGTAAAGAAAGTTTTGTTTGCAAAATACTGCAGTAAAACAAACCCTGCCCTTTCCTTGTGTTATCCCACTATGTGTTTGTGTACCATTGTGTATTTATGTTCTTCCTGTCTTTAAATGTTTATCTGATAAGACTTATGTTGCAGAATTTTTCTAATACTAAGCTACATTCACTATGATGAGAAATACTGTTATCCTCAAATATAATTTGCATTAATAACATGCTATTTACTTCGTAAAGATGTTTAAACATTATTTATTCTGTTTTGTTCTAATGCTTATCTGTGAAGTTGATGTTTCAAAAGTTATTCTGATCTTTTATGTATGTACTTATGTCGTAATTTTTGTACCACTGATGTATATGTTATTTCGATTCTTTTGTAAAGCCTGTATTACTGCAAATGTTATCTGTACTATTATGTTCTTCAATGATATATTTTGTACCTTTGTTATTGTATTCTCATGTTATAAAATTGTAATTGACACCTGTTCATCAAATTAAGTAACTTGTAAATTACATTTCACTGCACACGTTTCTGTTTGTCATAGTATATGGACAATATGTGAGAAGTAGGGACTGATAGTGTTTGCACGTGTGTTAATAATTCAGTAAAGGACTGGATAACAGCATTGCTGGTTCTAAGGACATTTCAAAAACAATTTTTGTGAGTGGACAAGTGGTGGTTATGGACTTGCTATATTATCCGCAACATTCTTCAATGGTGATTGTGCGCCTGCACAGTCAAACAGATGGCTGCTGGCCATCTCTACAAGGACTACAGTGGGTCTACACCTTTGATGACCCACCAATACCATTATTTCTACAAGGTCTACAGTGGGTCTGCATCTCTGGTGGCCCACCAATACCGTAATCTCTACCAGGACTACACGGGGTCTACTCTGTGATGACCAACCTACCAATATTCTTCAAAATTTCGACTGACTCTGCTGTGGGTTTGCTCTGTTGTGGACCATTACCTGTCTGCATGTCAAGAGTCAGCATTGTCTTTCGGTTGGAAGGACAATACTACTTCTTCAAGACTGCATGGAAATCCACTACTTCCGTGTGCATTTCCTTTTACTACTCAGACTTTGAGAAAAACACTGCAATTTTACTTTGATGAATGATCAGGACTGTCTTTATGGACTGTGATAAAATTTTAGCTTTTGACCAACATTGCATCGATAAGTGTGTGCATTTCATTTCTTTGTTATTGTAATTATGAAAAAAATTTTCAAATTTGTATTGGCCACTGCCCAAAACAATTTGTAAATTTTTTTGTGGGGAGCGTGGATGCTATGTAAGTAGGATGTTTAGGTTTTTTTTTAATGGTAACGCCGCCGCCACGTAGCGCTCTGTATGAAAATCACTGGCTGTGCCATGTGCAGTCTGTGACTGGTTTGCATTGTTTTGTCTGCCATTGTAGTGTTGGGCAGCGGCAGCTGGATGCTAACAGCGCGTAGCGTTGCGCAGTTGGAGGTGAGCCGCCAGCACTGGTGGACGTGGGGAGAGAGATGGCGGAGTTTTGAAATTTGTAAGAATTGGTGTCAAGCGTTGCGCAGTTGGAGGTGAGCCGCCAGCAGTGGTGGACGTGGGGAGAGAGATGGCGGAGTTTTGAAATTTGTAAGAATTGGTGTCATGAACTGCTATATATATTATGACTATTAAGGTAAATACATTGTTTGTTCTGTATCAAAATCTTTCATTTGCTAACTTTGCCTGTCAGTAGTTAGTGCCTTCAGTAGTTTGAATCTTTTATTTAGCTGGCAGTAGTGGTGCTCGCTGTATTGCAGTAGCTTGAGTAACGAAGATTTTTGTGAGGTAAGTGATTTGTGAAACGTATAGGTTAATGTTAATCAGGGCCATTCTTTCGTAGGGATTTTTGGAAGTCAGATTGCGTTGCGCTAAAGATATCGTGTGTCAGTTTAAGCACAGTCGTGTATAATGGTTCAAAGAGGACGTTTCACATAAGCACAGTCGTGTACAATTGTTCAAAGAGGACGTTTCACATAGACCAGTCGTGTATAATTTTTCTAAGGGGACGTTTCAATTTTTAGTGAACACAACAAAGTCTTAACCAACTGGAGTTTATTTTAACATGTTCATCACAGATTTGACTGAAATACCTTTAAGTGTTCTTGGTTTGACCTCGGATATTTACCGAGTTAGTTCAACAGTGCCACTCAAATATTGATCACAATCATTCAGCAATTACTCACTTAATGTTTCTTTTAAAATAGCTCAAACCCCAAGATGAACGAAGTTCCGAGCGGAGAATACTTCTCGAAAAATTATAATAAACCAAACACCATCCGAAGTCCTATCGCATATTGAAATCATAATGTCCCACAGCGGTCGTTCAGAGTTAAAGTTCGATAGTACTTCGCGGTACGAAAATAATCTGAGTTCAACTCGTGCGCGAAATTTTCACACGTCTCACAAACGCACCACCGAGAATTCTTCAAAGGCCAGCAGCACCTAACTGCTGAAAATCGCAAGTTCCACGCAACTTCGCGGTCCGAAAACATTCTAAATACAATTCGTGCACGGACTTTTGCCAGTCACACATGCTACCCCTTTCGACTCAACTGAAAGACTGCCCCCATCACAGACAGTGATTACAATTAAAAGCTCTCGGTTTGAACACTTTGAAGTCAAATCAAGTTTGTTTGCACATAAAATTAACTTTAACACTTAATATAGTTACAATGGAAATGAGCGTTTGGCGTCACTGGTCGGGATTCCCCTTACAGGGCAGGTCCAGCACCCTTGGTGCTGGTCTTATTACATTCGATGCCACATTGGGCGACCTGCGTATCGGTTGGGGATGAAATGATGATGAAGACAACACAACACCCATTCCTCGAACGGAGAAAAATCCCCAGCCAACCCGGGAATCGAACCCAGGCCCCTTAGGATGGCAGTCCGCCCCGCTGATCATTCACCAATTATTGGGGTGGACAATACAGATACAATAAATGCATGATACACTTCTGTTCAGACGTAAATTTTCCGCTGATTTCAGATTCATCATCAGAATTTCTGTAGGGGATCTCATTCTTACATTATTAAGATTTATGTGTTCTTCATATAGAAATTTTCGTTATTTAAAATACTTTCAATGGATAAATAACTGATATTATTATTCTATTACCTATTTCCTTACGTCTATTTTTCATTTATCAAAATTCTACATTTTTAATCACATGAACAGCATTCTGGTTCCTCTTTCGAATTTTTAAGAAATGTGAAAACAAGTGACATAGATATCTTAATGCTACTCACTCAGACCTTTCAATTGACACATCGTTCATAAAACTTTGTCGAAGCGTCTACAAGATGCCCAATTTACAATCTTACTTAGTTATTAAAATACTCAGTTTATTATAATTCAAGAACAATCAGGGCCACTGGAGGCGCATTTATGAAAGTAAAACCGGATAATTTCCTGCTTTAAAATGAGCCTACAAGCTCTTTTGTGCCTCATTGAGATCAGTTCTTCGTACATTCTCTTCATTTCTTCATTTAGCTCTTTGCTAAAAGCAGCCCAGAGAAAGCCCGCCGTTGAGTTTACCCGTCACGTGGCTATACGCAAAACCGACCGTACTCATTTTAAGTACCGCCATCTGTGTGTCAGCGCCGATGCTAGGACGATTGTGCTGGTGTCGAGACAGCTGCCACACACCCATCGTAGATGTAAACACACCAGGTTCTCGACTGCCACTTTGACGCGATTTTTACTACAGAAACTGCGGTCTTCATACTCCCCCCCCCCCCCCCCCCCCTCGCCGCTCCCAGAGGGTCACCTCACAATAGTAACAATAGCTTGGGAATCATTCAGCGATCCGATCGTTCGATGTTTTGTAAACTATTTTTGGGTGAGTATTATTAAATTGTACAAATAAGATATGAGAATTTGTGGCACTTGTTAATATTACGAGATAATACTTTGGTTTACTGTCTCAGGAGCTTTCAAGTGACCTTCGTACCAGCTACCAAAATTACACCTTCTAGACAATGGTTAAGTGTGCACTGGATTATTTCATGTTATTCGTCACTGGAAGGAAGGAGAGAAATGTAAGGATTTGACGTCCAGTCAATGTTGAAAACGGACCATAAACACGAACCTTTTCAAAGATCAGGAAGGATGCCGACCGTGGCCTTTCCAAGAAACCATCCCGGCATTTGCCTGGACCGATTTATGGAAATCACGGAGAACCCAAATCCTGGATGGGCGGACGCGGATTTCAACCGTCGTCCTCTTACTTGAATCCAGCCTCCTATCCACTGCACCACCTCGCTCGGTTATTATCAATAAGACCGTGGGTACAAGTGACCTCCCTCACTCCAACAAACATAGCAACAATATTCACACGGATGCAAAAGCGTTTGTTTAGACATGTAATAGGGAGCACACTGAGCGATTAAACAAGTACCCCCAACTACAGGGAGTGTACAAAAATTGAAACGTATCACCAAATAAATGCTTGAACATAAATGCAGGTACTAGCGAAGCCTACAGGTGGGATTGCTGTATTTGACCTCTAACGATAAGTGTGTAATATCGTTAATACATTGCAAATGTGACTTGTGGTCAGAACAGTGACCTGTGCAGTTGTGGGTGCATTATGTAATAACTCTTTCCATTCGAACGTGGGCTAATTGTGGGTGCTCATATGGTGTGTGCTTCTGTAACTAAGGGAGCGGAAGTGTTTGGTGTTTCAACAGGCACCGTGTTCAACATCGTATACAGAGAAAGTGATAGAATATTATCCGTTAAGTCACAATGATGTCGAATTTGTGTCTTGGGTGACCCCGACACACGATCATTGAAGAGTAGGCCTACTGTGACGGAAAAGAAGAATTTATTTTATTTTATTTCTTTATATCCCATAAATCCAATACTGCGACGCAGTAGCATGGATGTAGGACGTGTCAGAATTATTACAAATAATACAAAGGCATTACAAAAAGATACCTCTTGCAAGAGGATATCTGGTATAAGACAAAATACACATCAATAGGTATAGAAAAAATTACATTAAAATATGGTAGATCTTAATAGCTAAATGAAATACACATTAATGTTAACACTGATTGTGAGTATCGTAATGCACAATAGCACATCAAATTAGTAAATAAAACAATCAGTTACAGTTAAATCGACTGCAATATTCTTCTACCGAATAGAAGGAATTATCTAATACATACTGTTTGAGCTGTTGTTTAAATTTGGGGAGCTCGTGCATAAGTAATTTCAGTGATGGTGGGAGAGCATTGAACACCTTGCAGCTCATGTAATGGACTCCTTTTTGTACATCAGTAAGGTTTTTTGATCCACAATGGAGGTCCATCTTCCTCCTGGTATTGTGGGTATGGTATGAATCATTGGTTTTGTACGATTGTCCATTTTTACCAATGAAACATAACAGGGAGTAGATATATAGGCATACAGTTGTCAGTATCCCAACAGCTGGAAAGTCGCTGCAGAAATGAACGTCGCAATCGAAAACCCTATGAGCACTAAAACAAGACGAAGGGAGCTCCATCTACAGGGAATTATAAGGCGAGCTGGAATTCTAAAATCGCTCATGTGTGATGCAGATGTCCATAACAAGAAAATATGGTGCCAAAGCCACGGTATAACCTGGACTCTGAAACAATAGAATAAAGTCATTTCTCGCACAAGATTCCATTGGCCCATGGTCGAATTACTACAAGCGGTTGTCTGATCATTTTGGCCAATGAGGTCAATCTCACAGTACAGTATCCCAAGACGACAGGGCCCAGGACTGATGGGAGCACAAGGATGATCTGTCCTATCTGACCACCATGATCACCATATCTCAATATTACTGAGGTTTCGTGGTCGACTTTGGAGAGAAGAGCGCGCTGTCGCTACCCACCTCCATCATTATTCCTTGAACCAGGCACAGTTTTGCGGAAGAATGGCATTAGAATCCCTTGAAAACATATAGGATCCGTATTTATCCAATTCAGGACGAATGGAAACTGTTTCGAAAGACAACGGTTTTCTTGCACCATATTAGGCTTGATATTGTGGCGCACTTTTGGTGTTTCCATGTTTTTGTCTACTCACTGTATGTGTGAAACTTCCTGACAGATTATAACCGTGTGCCGGACCGAGACTCGAACTCGGGACCTTTGCCTTGTGCAGGCAAGTGGTCTAACAAAAGTTCGCAGGAGAGATTCTGTGAAGTTTGCAAGGTAGGAGACGAGGTAAAGACGGAATTGAAGCCGTGAATATGGGTCGTGAGTCGTGCTTGAGTAGGTCAGTTGCTAGAGCAGTTGCCCACGAACGGCAAAGGTCCTGAGTTCGAGTCTCAGTCCGGCACACAGTTTTAATCTGTCAGGAAGTTTCACATCAGCTCACACTCTACTGAAGAGTGAAAATCTCATTCTGGCACTATATGTGTATTTGGAAAATGATAAACGCATAGTCTTCGGAAGAAGGGTGCACTGATTTGAGATAAAAAGTGGCGGAATAGTACCAATAAACATGAAGCTGCTTAATTTAACGGGGGGAGCCGTGCTTCAGCACATCTGGCTGTCCACTATCTTGAAAGTGTTCGGTCGTGAGTTTAGATGGTGGAGATTTTTATAACGCCAAAAATGTTCTTACTGCAGCTGAAACGTGTTTCCAACATATAGCAGAAAAGGAAACGAGAGAGGCACATCCACTGCAAGCAGCAACATGTCTACATGGAACGAAAAACAATCCCATCTCTTCCTGGAAGCAAATTTCACACAGACATGTATTTTCGAAAGCTTTCATAGTCCCATGCAGTTTTGATGGAAGTTTAATCTTAGTTACAGCCTTTGCAGTAATCACTGACCGTTTATTTTGACAAATATTATCTACAAAATCTTTATCCTTCACGAGAATCACAAACAGACACTTGGAAGACCTTTAGGGCATCCATTGCAATGTAAACACACTTTGATCTCCTTTACTGGTATAAAGAAGCCAGCCTCAGTTTCTTTGGATTAATAAACTCGCAGATTCCAACGTGAAAGAAAGACTTACTGAAGATGTGTGTCCTAGATCTACATCTACGTTCTTCCTTTGCAGACCGCTGTGAATTGGATGGCAGAGGGTACATCCCAATGCACCAATTATTACGGCTTCTACCCGTTCCGTTCAGATATGGAGCTCGGTACGAATGAAAGCTAAAACGCCTGCATTGCACGTTGTAAACAGTCTAATATTGTCCTTGTGGTCCCTACAGGGATGATACTTTCGGTGTTGCAGTATATTCAATTCAAGCTGGTTCTTGAAACTCTGTAAGTAGGCTCTCTCGGAACATTTTTTCCAGCATCTGCGTGACACTCTTCTGTGGGTCAAACAGCCTGTGACCATTCGTGCTGCCCTTCTTCGTATACGTTCAGTATCCCCTTCAGCAATATTCTGCTATGTGTCGCGCGTGTATTTTGTGAACAGTCTCCTTTGTCTTCGCTAGCTCTCTACCAATGACACAAAGTATTCCACCTGCTTCACCTTCAACTGAGCTCATCTAATTGTTCCAATTCACATCTCTACAAATTTTCACACGCAGGTACGAGGTGCTTTCATGTCATAACCCCTTCAACTCTTTTCTCTGAATTAGAGGCAGATAGTGTGGTTTGCTTTAAAATACGCTTGCACTCATTCTGGAAGGGTAACAGAGATGGAAGCACTGTAGAGCACACGGTGAGTGTTAAGGTAGTTTTTGATACTGAAAATTGCGATGTTTTCACAACAAGAAAAGCTTGTGTCATTGATTTCTTCTTTTGCGTTCTGTGGCAACGGCTGTAATCCACGGCCAATTTAGTGAGACATGTGGTGATGGTATCACGGATACTTATAATGTGCATTCATTCGTGGGTGTGAAGGGCAGCACGTTGTGTGACAGTAAACCAAGGCACTCCCGGGTTTGCAGCAGCCGGTCTGAGATATGATGCATGGAGTGGAGAAACCTGATTTGGAGGATCGTCGAACAAGTGTCGAGTATGTTGCCTCCGAAAGTGAAATATCCGTGGAATCCGTGCACACAATCCAGTGTGAAAATGTGAAAAATCAATTTTAAACCTGAAACTCATCGCAAGCAAAACCATTTCATGTGAGCGCTAATGCCGGAAAAACGGTGGTGACCATGTTCAAAACAGCGATGGCACAGTTCTGTCATTGCATTTAAAAAGGTATTACGGTGAAAAATGCATCACACGAAGGTGTTCTGAAGAACCAACTCGTTCCAGCGATGTGTGAAGAACGGCCGGAAAATGCTGCTCGTGTAAGCCAACACACCAGTGCATAGGGCTTCGGAGTGACGTCTCATGCTCTCATGCCTGACCAGGCTCATAGCGGCTTTTG
Organism: Schistocerca gregaria; assembly: GCF_023897955.1. NCBI lineage: Eukaryota > Metazoa > Arthropoda > Insecta > Orthoptera > Acrididae > Schistocerca > Schistocerca gregaria. The sequence goes on from NC_064920.1 coordinate 1,163,890,574, forward strand.
GCTGTTGCAGACATAGAAAGACACTCTCCCTGGTCGCGCATTCACTACCTGTGCCGCTATTGCATCAGCAGTTTCCCAGCGGTGAAACCGGGCCACAAAGAAGCGTTCGCAGGGGCCATGGAATCAAGACGTCTACGTTGTTAAAATATGTATAGTTTCAGGCAGATTACGTTGGCAAATGATACTAGTTTCAAAGTTTTCGTGTGATTATTTTGTGATAGTAAAAAAGTCGAACTTTTTATAACTTGATTGCTCGTCGTATTTTTATGAGTTGAGCGATTCCAACTATCATTAAAACTCTTTTTCGCTTCGAGAAGTGCTTAGTTTTACATTCCTGGACATTTAAAGCGTTGTATATTGTAGAAGATGCGGGACGGAGCGTACACAGCACAGCACTGAGCTGCCTACAACTCTAGCACAATGACAAGTTTAGACTCCACAGAGGACGTACATGGCAAGAAGTACGTTATTGCAACCGCCTTACATCACATAAACAGTTCATAACTGTACATCCATCCACCAGTTCTGAATATAGGCAGACACATGAATCCACTCAGCACATGGTACCTCAAGACAATCGTCAGGCTGTTTTAGATCTCCGTATCTTAGAACTCACCTATGATCCCCACCATACAGAGCAAAACTGGATGTTACACAGGCTATGTTTGTCATCATTCATTTGAACTGGCACTATGTGTGTAAAAGACATATCAGTGCTCGTGAACATCTAAATAATTATAACACAAAAGAAACGTCGTACAACGAAGAAATTACCGGAATGTAACAGAAATTGGTAGACGTGATTTCAAACAAATAATTACGATTTCAGAAAAAATAGGTAATTTATTCAAGAGAAAGACATTGGCAAACTGAGCAAGACAGTTATCCATTGGTCCAGATCTGGCCCTTACGCATTCCGTTATCCGGCTTGGCGTTGATTGACACAATTGATGGATGTCCTTCTCAGGGGCATTACCTGGTGAAACCAAAAGATGATGAGTATGACATAAGTCGAAACGTCGCTGTATCTGAGCCCGGCCACCCCGTCAAAAATCAGATCCTCTCCTCATTTTTTGTGTTTTGTTTCCTGATGAAGTTGGCGTAAAGGAAAAGACAGCAGAAATTCTGCGTCTTTTGTCTTTATTTGAAACCTAATGAATTAATCTACACAGAAATGTCAAGTGAACCCCCGTAATTTAAGTGCTGTACGATAAATTATTTTATTTTATATCTTTCGTATTTAGCCCAACCAAACTAGGGCCTTAAACCTCTCTTGCATCTGACCAGGAACAACAAAAAACACTCGCAATAATAATAATGATAATAACTATAACAAAGGGCATTATCAGTACTATGAAGGAATTCAGTATATTTGAAACCGTGTATTATCCAAAAGGGACACGGGAAAAGAACACGATTGACGTATTAACGACAGTGTTTGGTCCAAATCGTTGAAATGGCCCTGAGCACTATGGGACTTAACAACTGAAGTCATCAGTCCCCTAGTGTTTGGTAACAGACAACATAATTTGAATACAGAATCTGCAGACACGGGCGAGGGAAAAGCTATGGGGATTGGATACTGACCTGAGAGAGAAGCCGTGAAATGAAACTGAAACAAGTGGAAAAAAGTAAGTAAACTGTTTATTATTTTAAAAGTAATCGCCACAACTTTTGAGACATGTGAGACCTACTGTGAGACTTGACTGGCACAGCCATCATGGAAAATTGCCTTAGGTTGGCTGCAGAAACATGACTGTATCCATGCTTCGTTCGAAGCAAATAGACATCCACGAATATCTTTCTTTAGAGTTCCAGAAACAAACAGGCGGGTAGAAATCGGGACTGTATGGAGAATTTATAAGGGCTTCCCAGCGAAACATTTGCAACGTACTCGAACAACATTGGAAACATGTGGGCCCTCGATATTTGGAAGCCCTCCAGGACAAAAGGTTTAATGTGGGAAGGCTTCTCTACCTCCTGAGCCTTACTCCAATACTATTTCTATTTCTGTTTCGTACAATGATTTTTTTCAGTAGCTAATACTAATATTAGTGGTATTTAAGTAAATGCTGTTAAATTTACGATGAGTGTAGTAGAAGTATAAACACAAATCATTCAAGTGAATTATCAAAGTATGGGTAAATATTCACTTCTAAGTGTACTATAAGAATGAAAACAAATCACTCAACTAATTTTCAGCATACAGACACAAAAGCACTCAGGAAAGATGTTTTGCATCTAAAGCTTTAGACAAATTAGGCACTGTAGACGGGTACTGGAGACATTGTTCATGACGTTGAGATAAGTGCGATAAAATAATTACAACTCACTGATTGTGTACGGTGCAGAGCAAACAATTCATTTTCATATTTGCATCTAAAGAAAATGTCCGTAAATAAATCCGTGCTCACAATTAATGCAGTAATAGTTTAAGATATTGGCTGTGTAAATTACGCACAAAGCAATAGTAATGAAACGTGAAACAGAATTGCATTCCGACAGAAGGCAATTTTGCTTCAAGTTAACTGCTATCAAACCAACCCACTCAACCAGCGAGGCCAGTACTGCAAAAACATTAAGCGTTGCTCCAGCAATCTCTGAGCATTAGGCTATTTCTTCAGTCTAGTTTGAAACAAGAAACTTACATTATACTGTGTCTGTGTGCGGGGGTCTACATGTAAAACAGATCAACACTGTAATATGGTTTCTCCTAGTGATAGAGAAAAATGCTTTACACAAAAGCATGATGTGATGCTAGTAAAATGTGGGTACGTGGATGTATGGTGGAAATGGATTAGTCACCCATCTCTATGCGATTTTCATATTTGTGGAGCCCTGAAGAAAGACATTCGTGGCAGTCGGCTTGCTTTGGACAAAAAGGTGCTCATATGGGACCAGTTATGTTCCCGTAGTCAAATGCAAAAATTTATCCACGGAGGCACTGGATGTCTTGTTTCACAGTGGAGTAAACGTATTAACAGTTGTGGCAATTGCTTTCGAAACACTAAATAATTTACTTACTCTTATCCATCCGTCGCGTTTCCATTTTACTGAACCTTACATACGAGAGAGATGGCTATTTTGATAGAAGATGGACTATTGACCGTTTAAAAATTTAATTTTTCTGATATTTCGAGGAAGGTTGTTCCAGCATCCGATTCCTCGTACAGAAACTGAGTTAGAGAATATGAAAGTGTTACGTACAGTTACGGGGAGGATTTTCCTCGTTTTAGAATGAGTATTTCTGCTGTGATGGTCAGATACTAGAGTGAAATGCATACGACTGCAATGAAAGAAGCAAACACGTAGTATGGTAATCTCTGCACTTGTAGACTCGTAGCCTTGTTAACTGTTCATAGGTAAAAGTGATAAGGTGAAATAGCACAAGTCTTAAAGATAACGTACAAAAGTATTCACCACCCGTGGCCGGTGGCCAGTGCCCTGTGGTGGGAATGATTCACGTTTCCTATTAACGGCAGGAGCCGTCCGAATGGAAAGGCCTGTCGGAATGCAGGAATGTAGCTGACTTAACCACATTGTCCTCTAGACAGCCGAATAGCGAAATAATACTTAGTATGTGCTGGGCAGCTTAAATGATCGCGTGGAAATTTGAGAACATCAATATGGGCGTGTGTTTGCATTGGACCATTATTTACTCCCATGCAAATTGTCCTGTTCACTCCTTCTGCACATTTTGCACCTTTATTTTGTTAAGGAAATATCGATTGTGGTGTGTGAATCTAGCAGGTGAAAAACAGTTGGAATACACATTCACTGGCTCTCTAGTCATGAGGACCACCTTAGATGACTTTGTAAATTATAGGGATGATTTGGAATCTGTTACGTCACCGATATTGCTATTAATAATTGGAAATATCAGTTTCCTCTATTTTGTTTTTTCGGGTTTTCATGTAAAGGTCTTTGCAGACGGGATAGGTTTCTAGTTACTCAGTTGTTTACAGCACGTTCCACCTTGGTAAAGTTTCGTGTTTCTAGAGAAACAATTTCCAATCTGTATCATTGGAATTATGTTGTGTGAGCAATATTGCAATGCAAGCATTATTGCTATGTGCTTGATATCGAGAAGTATTGCGAAGAAAATGGTATGACATTCTGGCAAACCATGCGAAATTACATGTGTTCTTGTAATCTCAGAGTCTGGATATGGCTGTAGATAAGCAAGCAAGCTGGCGGGTCAGGGCCGGAAGCAGTAACTCTTTTGTGCCAAAGGAGACGACCCCGAATTTGTTGAACAGCTCTGAGAGTGAGTTCGGTCCACTGAGGGTGCTCTGGTCATGCGTTGGGAGTGGATGAGCTTCCGACTCCATGGGAAACATCTAGTGCAGTGAGGAGTATACCTAGGGTGCATGTGTTTATGCTGTCTGTCTTGGAGGTATGTGTACAAGTGTCTGGTGGCCGATAGCTGCAAGAATTATGTAAAAGGAGCGATTTTGTATGGTACAGGATAGGAACTGTATTTTTACTACACCGACAAGTTATGCGATGATATACTGCCGAGTTGGAGATCGGTTTGACGCTCTAATATTCGAGCTCCCACCCTCAGTGGCAGAGCGGTGTAATTAAGTAAGAGTCTTTCCATATTTGACTATATTTAGGCCACTTTGCAGCATTTAATTGCCAGCGCAATATGGTGATCTGTTCAAAATAGTTTTTTGCCGCTGAAAGTCTCATCTACAGAAAGAAAAAAAAGTGGTCGGTGCTTCCATACCGGTGACATCTATAATTCGGTGGGTATATTCAGTAAGATCCAGTCAAAATGCTTCATTCATTCACAAGAAGTCCTTCATGTTGGGGCAAAGGAGCGCCTACAGACTGATTTGAACAAGATGCAGACAAGGTATCTACAGAGAGTTCTGAGAAAGCTAGTGTTGAAAATGAAGTTGAAACGGACCATCCATCTCTGGCTGGGATGCCGTCACTCATCTGCCACTGTGGCATAAGGACATGTCCAGACCAGTAGCTGTAGGATACCAAAAATTGCCGCAATTTTAATTTCTGTAGGACAGTGATTTGAATTCTGTTTGTATAATTGTTCTGATTTCCCGCCGTCTGTGCTTAGACTGTGCTCTTTTTACAATCAACATGAATGGTTTTATGATTAACGTTGCTTTTGCGAGTGTACACAGATATGATATAGGCTTTAGCGGTGAGAATGTTTAACATTTCTGACACATATGTTGACAGCAGGACGTCACGATTTCTAGGAAGGGCAGAAGTGATGTCTCTTTAGGACCATGGGGAAGAATGCAATCGGTTTTAATCTGGGCTATCTTCGTAAACAGGACCTTGTTGCTGTGCAAACATTTTGCAGTGATGCATCAGCCACACTGGGCACGTAAGTGCGTGTGCATGGCTAGGCACAGCTTGCATGTCCCCTGAGGATTACAAGGGAGATAGCAGTCGATTTTATTCCAGAACATATTTCTATAGCGCGATCTGTGGCGTTAGTATCCACAGGTGGAGAGGTTTAACGTAAGCAACAGTCAACACACGCTCGAGACCCAGACAATGACTTGGCACTTATTTACATAGACTTGTGACGTCACTATAATGCTCGAAGAACTCTAACTGTAGACATAACTTTCATCTGCTTGCAGAAGATGGCAGCGTCATGAGAGTATTGACTGCCAGCACTGGCGTGTGTCTGGCAGTGCCTCGTGGTGACATCGTCATCTATGTGTGTTGGACCAGTTCATTGCTGTTGATACTTTGAAAGAGGTTTTTTTTTTTTTTTTTTTTTTTTTTTTTTTTTTTTTTTTACTATGAGTGTTCGTGCAGTGCTTTATTTTGAGCTGTTTAAGCCTTGTGAGCGTGTTTGTATAGCATTACACATGCATTACCTTTTGACAATTTATGAGTTGTTATCACGGTTGCATGAGTGTACTGCATTATTTTGGTGCTTCATGAGTGGTTTGCAGGTCTGTATACTGTGTACTACATTATTCTGCTAATTTACAAGTTGTTTGCGTGTCTGTACATCAGTGTACTGCATTATTTCGACACTTTACGAGTAGTTTGCACGTTTTTAAAATGTATATTGTGACAACAAACACATTAGAGCGAGTGTTTTGTATCAGTGTAATGAATTAAAATCTATGTGAAATTCTTCCCTAAGGAAACTCTTTGAAAAATAGATAAAGTAGACTGCTTCCTTCTCCAGCAGCCCAGCGCAGGCTGAGCCTTTTCCCGCCATTTCTCCCCCAGATCACCATTCTGGATTACATTAGGGGAAGGACGACAGCAACCTCTGGTGGCAGTCTCTGTACTGCGTCAGTTGGACTCTGGACCTCATAGTGGACACACTGGATGGAGCTACTGCCTCAGATTGTTTAAATGAACACTGCATGCAAAATAAAGACTTATGTCGATCATCTCTAGCAGCCCAGCACTGGGCGAGTTCTTTTCCCACCTGTTTCCCAACTCCAGACCTCCACGGGATGACGACACCCTCTGGTGGCAGTAATGTCCACTATGTCGGTTGGACTCCAGACCTTGTAATGAACACACTGGATGGCGGTACTGCCTGACATTGTTTGAATACAGACTGAAAATAAAGACTAATGTCCATCTTATCCACAACATGGTGAGCCCATCCCCCACCAATTCCCAGGAAGAGGTGGTCTTGGGATGACTTAAAAATTTGAGTAGGTTGGTTGACTGTTTGGGGAAGGAGACCAGACAGCATTGTCATCGGTCTCATCGGATTAGGGGAGAACGCGGAAGGAAGTCATCCGTCCCCTTTCAGAGAATCCATAGCGACTTTTGCCTTCAGTGATATAGGGAAATCATGGAAAACCTAAATCAGGTTGGCCAGATGCAGGATAGGACCATCGTCCTCCCGAATGCGAGTCCAGTGGCTGAACTTTGAACATCCTGCTGTGACATCATTGCGAAGTTGCCATAGCTGTCAGCGCCATTTTGGATCCGCTATCTTAAATAAATATTTCAATAGTGGAGAGTAGGGTGACGTGCAGGTTATTCCACTAGTTGCGTACATTGTGTGATTGCCTCTGATTCAGTGAAGCACATGTTTGCTTCTACTCCCAGTGTTGTTGTTGACTACTGTCTGACATCTGATTAATGAGCATGTTGTTTGGCTGCTGTGGTGGCGGTGCTGTATTTTGCATCCAACCACTGGTTCCGGGATTCTGTCATGGCACATCTGCAGTCCCCGTATTTTTATTACAGTTGTTGTTACAAAAACCTTTACTATATCGTCTTCTTCTGGTATCATTGTTGTTGCTACGGTTTGGTAGTTTACATTGTTGTTATTGGCAGCTTGGTGGTTATTACCATTGCCACTAGATTTTACCCAACCCTTATTGTTCTGACTGCTGTTTCTGGTGTTCCACCGTTCCTCCATTTCTGCAGTTATCATCATTATGATGACTGTTATTGTTCCACTTGTTCTCGTTCAATTTCCTGTAGTCACCCTGTATAAGGACCAAGGAATCGATTACTGACAGGAAAGTTTCAAGCGTAGTATCAAAACATTCATTATTTTGTTTCGTACATTTATGGGTAGACGAGCCTTTAATATTCTGAGAACTTATCTATGAAATATCGGTTCATCCCACTATGTCGTCATGTTAATATACTGCCCGAAGTATTTTCTGAGATGTTTCCGCTTTGGGAGTGTATAATTCTGGGTGGTATACAGGTTTCCTAAGATGTTCCTGCACACACGTAGGCCAGAACCGTCCTAGAAAACAAATCCAGAAAAGTGTTGCTTATGTCTGCAACTTGGAGTCCCTATATTCATGCATGACCAGTTACATTTGAGATAACGAACTGTCTTTCTGTCCATGATCTTGGTACAACACCTCGAATATTCATTATATATACCGCAGGATGGATATTCTTTTTCTCCTCATTGAAAGTTTGGAACTGGTGATGTTTGATCAAACTTTCCCTTTGCATCAAATGTGTCAAAGTTGGTACGCCTGGTTCTGTGTATTGTTTCGTTTGGAGCTGTTGATAAGATGTTTGGGGCTGTTGATTAAATACCGATATATCGATATTTTTTCCAAAAATATCACTCCATATCGGCAATATTTTTTTTCCGTATATCGAAATCGATATGGCAATATCGAGTGCAGATATTTTTATTTTGTATTATGTTTTCTTCGCAATTTTCGTTACATATTTGAAATTCTTCTTTTGAAAATGTAGTAGGTTTTACTTTCACTGTGTGAAGGAGTTTTATTGGGAAGGGGGGGGGGGGGGGGAGCGGAGTGAATAGAACTAATACACATTCCATGCGAAGACACAACGGCACTCTCTCGAATCAGTTGTTAAAATGATGAACAACGCTCGGCGCTACCAACAGAAACAGCAGTATTTAACTTCACCACGCAGTTTTGATACTTCAACTGCTAGGTCGCTGTAGGTTGCACAAATGAAGAAGCACGGCAGTCGACATGAAGTGTTCTGGACAAAACGGATATGTGACGAAATCGAACGACGGATCCATCGGACACCTTTTATTGTGCCACTTACATGCAGTTACCATTTTTACTAAAGTGGTTATCGTCAAGCGTAAACGTGCATCGATTTTCTTTCACTTCTTGCTCTAAGGGATTTAGGCAGGATGCAAGCTTGTTATTGTACAGGATATCTGATACTTAGTCAGTACTGAACTATACAGTTCTAAAACCAGCAGTATACTTAAAATGTGCAGCGAATATCTTTATAAGCTGGTACATCGATATTTTTACCATCTATATACCAGTACTTTTTCCGATATATCGAGGGTCGGTATGACATTGTTTTCAAATACTGATGTATCGGATTCCGACATTTTTAAAAATACCAACAATCCTAGTTTGTCTCAAAGCCGGTGTTATTACACGGCGATCTTTCATCTCTAGCCACGGGTCTGTACACAGGCAGTGCTATTGGTATATTACCATACTGAGGAACAGAGTAGCTTACATCATTTCGCTCTGCGTTGTTTTAATTATGTATATGCCTGTCAGGTTCTCTTACCTGCGTTTGTCGGTTACCTGGCCGCATTGGGAATGTAGACTAAATGATTTCCCTAATACCAGTCAGCATATCATGCAAGCCTGGGAAGTTGCATCTTTGTCAAAAGCTATCTTTATTTAGGCATTTTCTACCTTTTTCTTTACCACTGAATCTGCAAAGCAGTGATGTCTTTGTGAACACTGTCTAGATCCTTCTTTATATTCTCCGCTTTAGCTTAATAGCGAGCATCTAAGACTACAGTTAATCTTGATACTAACTCATCGACTCGAGCAGCTAGTGACTGATTTAGGTGTTTAATCATTTCCTTCCTGTAAGCTCCTGCTTAGCATCGCTCTCTTTTTCTAATGTAGCCGGTTAGGCTTCACGCTTTATTTCTAATAAACTCTGTTTCCTGTCTCGTTCCTTTTCAAACTCGATCAGGAGATGTTTCTCCCTACGAGAAATTCGCTTTTCACGCTGTTTTTCTAATGCCGCCTGTTGAGCTACACGCTCTTTCTCTAATGCAGCCCGTTTCGCTTCACGCTCCTTTTCCTTTAACATCCAGTTTTTGTAACAGAATAGTAATTAAATCTGTTCCTGGTAGATTCTGTGTAAGAGGATCATCTGACGCTTTACCTCTGCACAGAAATATCTATAACACCTTTACTTCTGGACGTAGTAAACAGTTTCCTTTGTCTAGTATGTCCTGTTACGAAACCGGAACACTTTTATCTTTATTTTTGGTTTCTACTTCCCATGTGGGAATTGGAGTTCTCGGTAAAGCTCAATCATTGTCGTATCTGTTTCCAGCACACTGACATTCTGCTCAGCGTGTGGGGTTTCCATTCGCTTTGGCCTAACCATTGTGCTAATCTATTATTTAACCTCACACGCTATACACATAAAATACTCAAAATATGAAAAATAACTGATAACTAAACACACAAATAGTTGACAAAATTGTTTATCGGGCTGCTCTTATAGTCGATGTAACAGTTTATAACTGTCTCGCAGCTGATATTTCGCATGTAACTCGTGCTGCATTTACAGGATGTTTCAAAAATGACCGGTATATTTGAAACGGCAATAAAAAGTAAACGAGCAGCGATGAAATACACCGTTTGTTGCAATATGCTTGGGACAACAGTACATTTTCAGGCGGACAAACTTTCGAAATTACAGTAGTTACAATTTTCAACAACAGATGGCGCGGCAAGTGATGTGAAAGATATAGAAGACAACGCAGTCTTTCTGCTGTAAGCGTGTGCTGTTCAGAGCGTGAAAGTGTGCTGTGGACAACATGGTTTATTCCTTAGAACAGAGGATTTTTCTGGTGTTGGAATTCCACCGCCTAGAACACAGTGTCGTTGCAACAAGACGAAGTTTTCAACGGAGGTTTAATGTAACCAAAGGACCGAAAAGCGATACAATAAAGGATCTGTTTGAAAAATTTCAACGGACTGGGAACGTGACGGATGAACGTGCTGGTAAGGTAGGGCGACTGTGTACGGCAACCACAGAGGGCAACGCGCAGCTAGTGCGGCAGGTGATCCAACAGCGGCCTCGGGTTTCCATTCGCCGTGTTGCAGCTGCGGTCCAAATGACGCCAAGGTCCACGTATCGTCTCATGCGCCAGAGTTTACAACTTTATCCATACAAAATTCAAATGCGGCAACCCCTCAGCGCCGCTACCATTGCTGCACGAGAGACATTCGCTAACGATTTAGTGCACAGGATTGATGACGGCGATATGCATGTGGGCAGCATTTGGTTTACTGACGAAGCTTATTTTTACGTGGACCGCTTCGTCAATAAACAGAACTGGCGCATATGGGGAACCGAAAAGCTCCATGTTGCAATCCCATCGTCCCTGCATCCTCAAAAAGTACTGGTCTGGGCCGCCATTTCTTCCAAAGGATTCATTGGCCCATTTTTCAGATCCGAAACGATTACTGCATCACGCTATCTGGACATTCTTCGTGAATTTGTGGCGGTACAAACTGCCTTAGACGACACTGCGAACACCTCGTGGTTTATGCAAGATGGTGCCCGGCCACATCGCACGGCCGACGTCTTTAATTTCCTGAATGAATGTTTCGATGATCATGTGATTGCTTTGGGCTATCCGAAACATACAGGAGGCGGCGTGGATTGGCCTCCCTAATCGCCAGACATGAACCCCTGTGACTTCTTTCTGTGGGGACACTTGAAAGACCAGGTGTACCGCCAGAATCCAGAAACAATTGAACAGCTGAAGCAGTATATCTCATCTGCATGTGAAGCCATTCCGCCAGACACGTTGTCAAAGGTTTCGGGTAATTTCATTCAGAGACTACGCCATATTATTGCTACGCATGGTGGATATGTGGAAAATATCGTACTATAGACTTTCCCAGACCGCAGCGCCATCTGTTGTTGACAATTGTAACTACTGTAATTTCGAAAGTTTGTCTGCCTGAAAATGTACTGTTGTCCCAAGCATATTGCAACAAACGGTGTATTTCATCGCTGCTCGTTTAGTTTGTATTGCCGTTTCAAATATACCGGTCATTTTTGAAACACCCTGTATCTACACACAGTTAAAAAAAATATGCTGTATGCATCTAGCATAAGCTTACTGGTAAACGACCAGAAACTGAACACATGTATATATGTGATACCTTCTCTCAATAATACTGTGATACTGAACTGTATCACAGTTCAGTACAAGTGGTCAACTCCAGTTTGTTAGATAATTGCATTTTGTTTCCTTTACTTTTCTTCCTCTCAGTTCAATTACACGTCGAAGAATATGAAAAGAAAGTACATATTCTTTAGTACGACACAATTTTTGACTATATACATAGAACATTCTGATAATGCAGCTGCGGCAGCAAGTCATATAACCCTAGCTTACTTATTTGTTAGATAGTTTAATTAATTTCTTTGCGTGTTTTTGGGTACTTGCATTGTTTAATTCATATATTTCGGGCGTATTGTAGTATTTGACAGTTTTAGCATCTCGCTTTAGTGTTTACTTCGTAGATTCTTATTTAAATTGCATGTGAGTTTCGGATAGGAGGTGCAATTTCGAGTTTTAGTTACTGTAATCGTAAATTCAGCAGATTGTAGCGCAGTCGTTAGGCATTTGTACAGGTTAGTTGATACATTCTTTGCGTGTTTCGCTTGCGTTATCTAGGCACGGACTCGTGTTTCAGTAACTGCTGTTCAACATCGATTAGAATGGACAGGGACTCCGATTGCTGTGTTCGGATGAGGGCTGACTTGGCATCCCTTCGCTCACAGCTGCAATCGGCGCTGACTTCGGTCGCGCAGCTTGAGGCTGTTGCCAATGGGCACCACTGTGGGGAGCCGGACTTGGGTATCACGGGGATGTCAACCTCGTCCCGTCTGTCCCCAGATCGGTCTGCCGCTGTGGTTGCCCCGGTTGCTGCCCGCAGTGGGGCTGAGCCCTCGCCTGTGGTTGATTGGGAGGTCGTTCCAAGGCGTGGCAGGCAGCGAAAGGCGTCCCCGGAGGCTGATCAGAAAGCCTCCCCGGTGCGTCTGACAAACCGGTTTCAGGCAATGTCTCTGGCTGAGCCAGATGCAGCTGCCTGCCCTGTTTCAGAGGATCATTCTCAGCCTTCAAGGTCCGGGCAATCGCAGAGGGTGGGCTTACTGGTAGTTGGGAGCTCCAATGCTAGGCGCGTAATGGGGCCCCTTAGGGATACGGCGGCTAAGGAGGGGAAGAAATCCAGTGTGCACTCCGTGTGCATTCCGGGAGGAGTCATTCCTGATGTGGAAAGGGTCCTTCCAGATGCCATGAAGAGCACAGGGTGCAGCCGGCTGCAGGTGGTGGCACATATCGGCACTAATGACGTGTGTCGCTTTGGATCTGAGGAAATTCTCTCTGGATTCCAGCGGCTATCTGATTTGGTGAAGGCTGCTGGTCTTGCTTACGAGATGAAGGCAGAGCTCACCATCTGCAGCATCGTTGTCAGAACCGACTGCGGACCTTTGGTGCAGAGCCGGGTGGAGGGTCTGAATCAGAGGCTGAGACGGTTTTGCGACCGTATTGGCTGCAGATTCCTTGACTTGCGCCATAGGGTGGTGGGGTTTCCGGTTCCGCTGAATAGGTCAGGAGTTCACTACACTCAGCTGGCGGCTACACGGGTAGGTACAGAAAGCTGGCTAAATCCTGAAATAAGTTCTGCAGAAATTTTTACGAAGTCTCAGACGGTGTTCAGGAAAGATAGATTAGGCAGAATTGGTGGTGGAGTGTTTGTGTCTGTCAGTAGTGGTTTATCTTGTAGTGAAGTCGAAGTAGATACTCCGTGCGAATTGGTGTGGGTGGAGGTTATACTTAACAGCCGAATTAAGTTAATAATTGGCTCCTTCTACCGACCCCCAGACTCGATGATACAGTTGCGGAACAGTTCAGAGAAAGTTTGAGTCTCGTAACAAATAAATACCCAACTCATACGATTATAGTTGGTGGGGACTTCAACCTAACCTCGGTATGTTGGCAAAAATACTTGTTCAAAACCGGTGGTAGGCAGAAAACGTCTTCCGAGATTGTCCTAAATGCATTCTCCGAAAATTATTTCGAGCAGTTAGTCCACGAACCCACGCGAATTGTAAATGGTTGCGAAAACACACTTGACCTCTTAGCCACAAACAATCCAGAGCTGATAGAGAGCATCATGACTGATACAGGGATTAGTGATCACAAGGTCATTGTAGCTAGGCTCAATACCATTTCTTCCAAATCCATCAGAAGCAAACGCAAAATAATTTTATTTAAAAAAGCGGATAAAGTGCCACTAGAAGCCTTCCTAAAAGACAATTTCCATTCCTTCCGAACTGACTATGCGAATGTAGACGAGATGTGGCTCAAATTCAAAGATATAGTAGCAACAGCAGTTGAGATTTTGATACCTCATAAATTGGTAAGAGATGGAACGGATCCCCCGTGGTACACAAAAAAGGTCCGAACGCTGTTGCAGAGGCAACGGAAAAAGCATGCGAAGTTCAGAAGAACGCGAAATCCCGAAGATGGGCTAAAATTTACAGACGCGCGAAATTTGGCACGTACTTCGACGCGAGATGCCGCTAATAGGTTCCACAACGAAACATTGTCTCGAAATTTGGTAGAAAATCCGAAGAAATTCTGGTCGTATGTAAAGTACACAAGCGGCAAGATGCAGTGAATACCTTCGCTGCGCAGTGCCGATGGTACTGTTATCGACGACTGTGCCGCTAAAGCGGAGTTATTGAACGCAGTTTTCCGAAATTCCTTCACCAGGGAAGACGAATGGAATATTCCAGAATTTGAAACACGAACATCTGCTAGCATGAGTCTCTTAGAAGTAGATACCTTAGGGGTTGCGAAGCAACTGAAATCGCTTGATACGGGCAAGTCTTCAGCTCCAGATTGTATACCGATTAGGTTCCTTTTAGATTACGCTGATGCTATAGCTCCCTACTTAGCACTCATATACAACCGCTCGCTCACCGATAGATCTGTACCTGCAGATTGGAAAATTGCGCAGGTCGCACCAGTGTTCAAGAAGGGTAGTAGGAGTAATCCATTTAACTACAGACCTATGTCATTGACCTCGGTTTGCAGTAGGGTTTTGGAGCATATACTGTATTCAAACATTATGAATCACCTCGAAGAGAACGATCTATTGACACGTAATCAGCATGGCTTCAGAAAACATCGCTCTTGTGCAACGCAGCTAGCTCTTTATTCGCACGAAGTAATGGCCGCTATCGACAGGGGATCTCAAGTTGATTCCGTATTTCTAGATTTCCGGAAAGCTTTTGACACCGTTCCTCACAAGCGACTTCTAATCAAGCTGCGGAGCTATGGGGTATCGTCTCAGTTGTGTGACTGGATTCGTGATTTGCTGTCAGGAAGGTCGCAGTTCGTAGTAATAGACGGCAAATCATCGAGTAAAACTGAAGTGATATTAGGTGTTCCCCAGGGAAGCGTCCTGGGACCTCTACTGTTCCTGATCTATATAAATGACCTGGGTGACAATCTGAGCAGTTCTCTTAGGTTGTTCGCAGATGATGCTGTAATTTACCGTCTAGTAAGGTCATCCGAAGACCAGTATCAGTTGCAAAGCGATTTAGAAAAGATTGCTGTATGGTGTGTCAGGTGGCAGTTGACGCTAAATAACGAAAAGTGTGAGAAGATCCACATGAGTTCCAAAAGAAATCCGTTGGAATTCGATTACTCGATAAATAGTACAATTCTCAAGGCTGTCAATTCAACTAAGTACCTGGGTGTTAAAATTACGAACAACTTCAGTTGGAAGGACCACATAGATAATATTGTCGGGAAGGCGAGCGAAAGGTTGCGTTTCATTGGCAGGACACTGAGAAGATGCAACAAGTCAACTAAAGAGACAGCTTACACTCGTTCGTCCTCTGTTAGAATATTGCTGCGCGGTGTGGGATCCTTACCAGGTGGGATTGACGGAGGACATCGAAAGGGTGCAAAAAAGGGCAGCTCGTTTTGTGTTATTACGTTATAGGGGAGAGAGTGTGGCAGATATGATACACGAGTTGGGATGGAAGTCATTACAGCATTGACGTTTTTCTCTTCCGAATGCGAAAATATTTTGTTGAGCCCAACCTACATAGGTAGGAATGATCATCAAAATAAAATAAGAGAAATCAGAGCTCGAACAGAAAGGTTTAGGTGTTCGTTTTTCCCGCTCGCTGTTCGGGAGTGGAATAGTAGAGAGATAGTATGATTGTGGTTCGATGAACCCTCTGCCAAACACTTAAATGTTAATTGCAGAGTACACATGTAGATGTAGATGTAGATGTAGATGTAGATGTAGATGTAGATGTAGATGTAGATAAAATTTGTTTATCTGGCCCCACGTTATGGAGTGCCGGTGTAGTGTAATGGACATGATCTCTTTTGGTCTCAGGGGTTGAAACTTTGGGCTCGTATGTTTGTATACTTATAGATAGCACACTGGTCTGTAATTGTAATGGCATGAAGCATATTTAGTAATAGCTGTCTCCGTAACGGCGCGACGGCGCGTACCTGAGTAATAACATACTCGATATTTGTGGCGCAGAACGGCAAAATTTGCAACAGAAAATAAAATTAATAACGTATATGTTTTAATACTTTCATAAATACGTAAATTGAATCTTAGTAACATCTGGGCGGGGCGAGCAGTGATTACCAAAAAATGGCCTACCAACCGTAATGGCGGACAAAAATAGGGGAACATCGTAACTAATAAAACTTTCAATAACTGCAGGAAAGGACACAGTTCATCTTTAACTAAAAGATATTTTCAATAGCAACAAAAGCGATTTGCATTCTGAAAATGATTTACATAAATTAACAATTAATACACTTTTTACAGCCCTCTTAATATGGAATTTAGAAAGAGGGCGTCTTGCTATGTTAGTTGTACTACTTGGAAAGATACAGCGTCTTTTCTTTTATCAGAGAAATGACAATTAACAGAGTATATACTGTCTTTTTTAACCATTGTCTACACAGATAATAATTCGCGCTTATTTGCTTTGCGCTTTTCACTCAATGCACTTCACGCGAAAAAATATCAAAGCTTTTCACATATTATGGAAAAACATTAAATCCTTTTTGAAAGAGCATTCACAGGGAAAAATTCACCAGGAGGCGGCACGCCAGTAAAGCACTGTAATGTTCAAACCATCCTTACGAGGTGGGACCGATTCACCTTGCCGCGTAATATCATTATACTATTAAGGAATGCAGAGCATTAGATTTCCAAATCCAAGAAGAAAGGATATCGTTAAAAATGTGACTGGAATAACCTTTCTTTCTCATCTTAATGGAAATGATCGTAGTAATGTCGGGGCTGGTTGTATAGTGGCATCGTTTAGCAACTGTAAGTGGACCAAGAAAGGACTAGCGCTGCTGACAAGGAGTTCTCAAAGCAGCAGTACGACATGCACCCTACTTCGGTCTCGACACCAAACTGTGTTCCACCACGAGAATTAATACTGTCTTGTGGTTTCTGGGAAATTATGTGAGTTACGTAATTAATAGCGAGGAGACTATACGCCTACTGACATATTTACTTGCACGGAAATGGTGTAGCGAAAAACAACGAGTGTCGGTAACTTAAGAACACTTTATTTGGCAACGTGATGAAAATAAAATTTGAAAAACGCGGAGTACGGTACTCTACCGTCTGAGCTACCCAAGCACGATTCACGACCCGTCCCCACATCTATACTTCTGCCAGTATCTCGTATCCTACCTTCCAAACCTCACAGAAGCTTCTGCGAACCTTGCAGAACAAGCACTCCTGGAAGAAACGATACTGTGGAGACATGGCTTAACCACAGCTTGGGGGATGTTTCCAGAATGAGATTTTCACTGTGCAGTGGAGTATGCGCTGATATGAAACTTCCTGGCAGATTAAAACTCTGTGCCGGCCCGAGACTCGAAATCGGGACCTTTGTCTTTCGCGGGCTAGTGCTCTACCGTCTGAGCTACCCAAGCACGACTCACGCCGCCTCCTGATAGTTTTACTTCTGACAGTATCTCGTCTCCTACCTTCCAACCTTTCAAGGTTCGCAGAAGAGCTTCTGTGAAGTTTCGAAGGTTTGAGACGAGATACTGGCAGAAGTAAAGCTGTGAGGACAGGACGTGAGTAGTGCTTGGGTACGTTAGACGTTGCCGGCACGGTAGCTCAGCGTATTTGATCAGAGAGTTGTTTGACCTCTGTAATAAAAAAACTGAGTGAAAGGATCAACAACAAACTGGAACTGATGCCATGTACGTCCGCAACGACCAAACACAACGAAAGAAATCAGGGAAAAAAAAACAAAGAAAAACGATAGAGCACTAGCCCACGGAAGGCAAAGGTACCGAGTTCGAGTCTCGGTCGGGCACACAGTTTTAATCTGTCAGGAAGTTCCATATCAGCGCACACTCCGCTGCTGAGTGAAAATCTCATACCGGAGTACGGTAATCTGCAGAAAGACGGAGAAAGGAACACTTTATTTTCAAAGAAGATATTTAAGATTGAAAAAATGGTTCAAATGGCTCTGAGCGCTATGGGACTTAACTTCTAAGGTCATCTGCCGCCTACAACTTTGAACTACTTAAACCTAACTAACCTAAGGACATCACACACATCCATGCCAGAGGCAGAATTCGAACCTGCGACCGTAGCGGATGCGCGGTTCAAGACTGTAGTGCCTAGAACCGCTCGGTCACCACGGACGGCTTTAAGTTTGAAAAATGAGCTACTGATGAATATTTTTTAATGTATTTTGGTACTTAAATTATTACTTATTTCGAGAAAATTTCAACTAAAGATGGTAGTTTTTCAAAATAGCCCGTTACATGACAAGTTTTCGGAATTAATATGATGTTCAGTTAGAATACCTACTTTGCTGAGGAACAAAGTCACAGATGAAGAATTTTCAGAATTAAGTTTCACTTGGTTCACTTATAATTATAGGACGTGAAACTGACCGATGAAAACAAAACTGGTGAACCAAGGAAAGATAAAAGCAGTAAAGCGACTGCGTGAAGGCGAGAGGTCACTTGATCGGTTCCCGGTATAGCCACTGAAAATTTTTCCGTCGTGCCTTAATCTACGCTTCGCCTCCCAGTGATGAAAAGGAAACACTGTTGGTCAGACATCCACATTAATCTGTAGGTCCCATTTCCCCTGTAGTATTGCTGATGTAGTTTAGAGACACGGCCATCTGAGCAGTTCTAGGAGCTTCAGTCCGGAACCGCGCTGCTGTTACATCCGCACGTTCGAATCCTGCCTCGAGCATGGATGTGTGTAATGTCCTTAGATTAGTTAAGCTTAAGTAGTTCTAAATCTATGTTACTGATGACCTCAGATGTTAATCCCATAGTGCTAAGAGCCATTTTAACCATTTGTTAGGGACACGCAAGTCACTGAAATGGCGTCAAATTGAAAAACTTGCAATAGGACATTAAGCCATACGAATTTATTATTACGGTGAAAGGGCACAGTACTGCCCGCCATTGAAAATAGGTACAACGTTCTTCGTTCTTCTTGTCAGAACAACATATTTTTTGTAATAATAACTCAATTTTACTTAATACTCCGAAGCCGGATACCAGTGTAGGAAAGAAGGACAATTTGTTTACTTAATTGGTCACATGTGCACTTCCACAAAATAAATCCCTACATCCTATTTGGTGAGAACTGTGAAATGAATGAATGTATGGTTGTCTGCTAACCGCAGACAGTGAATGTGCAATATATGATCATCTTTGAGACGGTCATTTAGTCACCTTCGGTGGAACCAACGAGATGAAAGTTACCAGAGTTTTGAGCGCCTGAAATGTGGCTGACCAAAACGGTAGCATGGTACTCCCCCACCTTGGCGGAGGTTCGAGATCATCTGAAGAACGGCCATGTTTCAGCACTCTGCGACTGGATCTTGTGTTGGTAAGACCTGTCTTAGGTGTGCTCCGTAACGACAAAAGAGTGGAGAAAATGGTATGCATGTGAAATACTTAAGAGTGGTTTGGAATAATTATTTCTCTATTTCAGGAACTTTTTGGGGGAGAATTAAATGACAGGCAGGTAATATTAAGGGGATCGTAGTAATCTCTGGATGTGACAAACGGTCACAGTGAAACCACGTGTAGCAATAGGTTGAAATACTTGCGAGTGCTAGAACTAAGTAGAAATACTTGCGAGTGCTAGTACTAAGTTGAAATACTTGCG
The DNA here is from genome assembly GCF_023897955.1 of Schistocerca gregaria. Lineage (NCBI taxonomy): Eukaryota > Metazoa > Arthropoda > Insecta > Orthoptera > Acrididae > Schistocerca > Schistocerca gregaria. The sequence continues at coordinate 1,163,910,295 of NC_064920.1, forward strand.
AGTGGTAGTACTACGTTGAAATACTTGGTTCAAATAGTTCAAATTGCTCTGAGCACTATGGGACTTAACATCTGTGGTCATGAGTCCCCTAGAACTTAGAACTACTTAAACCTAACTAACCTAAGGACGTCACACACATCCTTGCCCGAGACAGGATTCGAACCTGCGACCGTAGCAGTCGCGCGGTTCCGGACTGAACGCCTAGAACCGCGAGACCACCGCGGCCGGCTTGAAATACTTCCGAGTGCTAAAGTGAAGCTGAATTACTGGCGTGTGTACTATAAGTTGGAAATATTTAAGAAATGGCGTGTGCAGGACTTGAAATTAGAGACGAGTACTTCCACGTAGTGAGTACTGTGTGATTCTCAATCTGTGTATGACACAAAGGATAAAGAGAAGTACTCGTCCATGGTATCAGTTGAGGACTCGCATGTGTGACGAATATGTTCTTAATATTACTTTGCTATTATGTTTCCTTGTGACGCTTGATTCAAACTCTAATACTCTGAGAGAGAATAAGGTCAGTCAGCCGTCTATCCAGCAACGCCACTTGGCTTGCATTGCAGAGGAAGACGTGCTTATATTCCAGAGTTCGTGATAGGAAACATGAATATCATCTTAATATTACCTTTGCGTGTTATGTTTCCGTGTGACGCTAGATTCAAACTCTAATACTCTTATAGAGAAGCAGGGTTAGTCAGTCGTCTATCGAGCAACGCCACTTGGCTTGCATTGCACAGGAAGACGTGCATATGTCCTCCAGAGTTCGTAGCAGGAAAGAAAAGTTACGAAGTGGCGCAGTGTCGTGTGAAACTAGGATGAACACTAATTGAAGTGGGAAAGCTGAAAGTGAAGAAATTTTAACGTTGTGACTATTCTTTTTGATGTATTCTACAGTATGTTGCCAGTGTGATGTATTTCATGTAATTTAAGTATGTGTGGTGTGCATGGGAGAGTAGCAAGATAGGTTCAGAGACAGTGGGTTATGCATGTTCCCTTTTGTACCGCTCGGTCTGGAGTAAATTTTCGTGATGATGGGTGTGAGAGTCGATGTGTGAGATATAGCAAAAGATCCACCATCCTATCCAGAAAGTGCACTGTAGCGTTAGATAGTTACGAGACCATAAGATAGAGAATCACCAATGTAAATCCATGCCCACTGGGCGGAGTTTCTCATGTGTAATTGTTGTATGAAATGTAATGGTGTGTTTAGGTTATCTTGGAACCATAACAAAAAATGGTTCAAATGGCTCTGAGCACTATGGGACTTAACATCTATGGTCATCAGTCCCCTAGAACTTAGAACTATTTAAACCTAACTAACCTAAGGACAACACACAACACCCAGCCATCACGAGGCAGAGAAAATCCCTGACCCCGCCGTGAATCGAACCCGGGAACCCGGGCGCGGGAAGCGGGAATTCTACCGCACGATCACGAGATGCGGGGCGAACCATAACAGAATTTATCGCAATAGAAAAGATAGTGAAAAGAAAATGACTGGTGGCCTTGTTCTTCGAATAGTGTGTAGTCATGATATCCAGAATTTATAATGTGTGCGCCATTCATATTCAGTGCGATGGCCACGTGTTGATCAAAGCCGTTGGGTAAGAAAGAAAATGTAGTATTGCCAGTGCGTAGTTAACAATCAGAGTTGTGTAAATTACTAATAGTCAGATGTGCGTTATCCGTTTCCGTTGTTTAATATTCAAACATGAGAATAGTTTGTAGCTTAATTGTAAGTACTAGAGCTCATAATCCGTTATTGGTGTTACTCGATAAACGAGAGTAACTCCACTCGCTTGGCGGACCACTCATGTTGCAGGCCTGACTGCTTGATGCCACAGTATGAGCAAGGCATGTGGGTGCCTCTCAACGGTACTAAGATGGTATCTGTTCATTCGGACATGCCCGAAAGAACAGATACCATCGGTGACCATGCAGCTCGTTGGAATGAAATTATAATGAAATGAATCCCCTTAGCTTCTTACAGGCGTTGACATACGTCAACGGGGACAGATGAGAACGTGTGCCCCGACGGGGCCTCGAACTTGGGATCTCCTGCTTTATTATTCACAACCACCGTGACAACAGTTAATAATGAAGCTAGGACGACGACACTATCTTTCGATGTTGTGCCTAATAACCTCTGGTATGTTTATAGAGAAAAATGTAATATCATTACTAGATAGGTAATGTAAGGTGGAAAATATGATGCGTGTTAGGATCCGCAGTAAGGAAGTGGAAGAAGATTCACAGAACCATAGCGCGACCTGTTACGAAGCGAATGGGCCCCATTAGGAATAGATGCCACACTTTATCGCTGCGGCCTGTGAATTGTGGAAGGTGATTAGAGAGAAATGTGGAACCCGCCCCGTCAGAGCTGCAGCAAACCGCAGAACTGAAAACGAGCCGACGTGCGCAGAAACAAAAAAGGTGTAGGTGAGTTACAAAGCGGATGTAGGGCACGCAGCGGCACGAGTGATGACGCGGCCATCGACAGCTGCGGCGGCCGACCACAGCGGCGGCGCGCATGCGCACGGCTGCGGCGCTGATAGCCATCGGTCGCCCGCTGCGGCCGCCGAGGTGACAACTGTTTTATCGCGCCGGCCGCAATTTATCGCTCTCTGGCAGATTACTGAAACATAAATGATGACCCACGGCCGGCCGGCCGTTCCACGCCACGCTGGCCCGCGAGCCCATCACGAGCATCCCACGGCTCCGATCGGCGCTCTGCCGCTGCGTGTCGCTTTGGCAACAGCGCAAACCGCTTCACCCCCTCGAGAAGAGCAAATACAGCGAGGTGTCGGGGCTATCGGTGTATTTAACACTAAATTGTTCTCGAATCTTCATATGGAAATGATGCTCTATGCCCCCCTCTCCCCTTTTCTTAGTCCGGAAACGCGAACTGACTGTAATCGACCCCGCAAGTGGAGTAGAAAAGAGTTTGGCACCTGCAATAATTTAATTGGATAGAAATTAAGGAAAGTTTCATTAACTTAGTGAGAAATGAAAGGGTTGCTCTACCGATTAACAGAATGAAAGTTCTGTCCAAAATAACAATTTGATTTATTATGACTAAACTCAAAATAGTAAACAAAACACATGAAACATTTACAATACATCAAATTTGATACTTAAACAAATGCTGTGAAGGTGAGGTTGTCCATAAACTAGATTGTGAAATTGATGACCAAGTGGTATGTGGAGCCAATTCCTTGCAACTCAAGTCTTAAGAGAAACACCCAGCCAACCCAACGTTGATTGCGGCATGAGAACTCAGGCAATGAACATCCAAGACAGAACCACGTAAGAAAAGACGGCAACAGGAGCGCTCCGCTGAGCTCTGCTTGTCACAGAACAAATTCCCTAATCTGCCGGAGTTGCGGACATACATTACCAAGCTCTCTTCTTAACTCCAAAGATACAATCTGGCGTACCGGAAGCGATGGCTGGTTGATTCGACGTGCAGTCGTGGTGATGATAATGTCGCGAGTATAGCCCGAAACAAATTATCTGGGTCTGGTAGTTCCAGACTAAAGACTTCCTAGCAACACAAATACGCCTCTGAGGGAGACGAAGACGGCAGTCAGTGATTTTAACAATAGAAGTCACACAGTAACTCCGGTACAGTCAACTTGAGCCAAAACTGCTCAAGACGGACAACATAGGCCGCTTGTACGCAGAACGTTCAACTGCCAACTGTACTCGGAAAGTTAGTTTGAAGTCGAAACTTCAGCAACTTCGTCAGACAGTTAGAATCAAATAAAAGTATATTAGACAGCCAACGGAAGGCAGGCTGTCAAGAGCAGCGAGAGCTCAGTCTTGTAACCTACTCCGACCGAAAGACGAGAGTCGACCCTCACAAGAGCACCCGTACAAACCGAACACAGAACATTCGCGCCCCCACGTCAGTGGCCGTGGTTAAACGTTCCAATCAGCAACTCGAAAACTGGCGGAAAATTCCACTATACTGCCGAATCACTACCTTTCCAACAATGGAGATTCTTTGCGCCAATTTCTGCGCCGATTTTGCTACGTTCCGGAGCTATGCCCAGAGCAAGCCAATCACACTTGCGATTTTGCAGGAAACGCGGGAATTTTCCCGACAATACTGCCCGGGAACACGACTCTTTCCCACGCCTCGCTGGTAGGCCGCCAGAAACGGTTTTCACTAAGTTTCAGCTAAGTAACGGAATCTCTAGCCCAGCCACCCCTTCCGGCCCATCTGTGTGTGTCGCTCCCGCTCTTATGACAATGTCGGCTTCTGGAAAGCATCCACTCGACTCCCTCACACCCGTCGGCTTAACCCTTTCAAGATCAGCAGAACCCGCCTGTCACCGGACCACCCGGGTGACGAGAGACGCTTTGTGAGATGTCCGCGTGTGCAGGAATAGCAACTTTCCACCGCATGCAATCAGAGAGGAGAACCGAATTACTGAGAGTAAGATAGAAATGTGAGACGGGGTTCATGCCACCTCTCAATATGCGCAGCTACCTCTTATTTTTCTATGTGCTATAGTCTATGTGCTATGTGCTATAGTCTATGTGCTATGTGCTATAGTCTGAAACCGCACGACCGCTCCGGTCGCAGGTACGAATCCTGCCTGGGGCATGTATGTGTGTGATGTCATTAGGTTAATTAGGGTTAAGTGGTTCTAAGCCCTAGGGTACTGATGATCTCAGAAGTGCCTTAGTGCTCAGAGCCATTTGAACCATTTTGAACCATCAGCGGACTCATCACTGAGGACAATTATGTTCCTTTCAATGAGATTCAAGGTTGATGACGTTTCTGGAGATGCCCCCGGACATTGGTGGGATACCGACCTAATTGTCACCGGCCATACTGCCCGACAACCATGGTGATGGGCTGTGTTGCTATTTAATTTCATTCCACTTGAGCCGCGGTGCGCCTTTTCTGGCACACCAGCTCTTTGGCACAACTATCGATTATCTGGCTGTACGACGGTCTTTGCCCCCGTTGTGATCTGCCACCGGGTATTTGCGGTAGGCCGGTTGGACGCCGGGACTCTCTACGAGGCGGTAGGACGTGCTTGAGCGGACGACGGAGGAAACACGCGGGCTCCGGCAGCGGTGGCGCAGCCGGTCTACCTTCCAAGACGGTCTCGAGCTTCTGGTGGACCTGTCCCATGCCAACGGGGCTGCTGGTCGCATTGATTTGGGTCCTGTTTTCTCGCATAGACCCATCCCTCGAGACCATCTCGAACTACGCTCTCCATCGTACGTGTAAAAGTTTTCGGTGCCTTGGTTTCGTCAAACGATTTGCATTGCAGCTAGTGAACTTGTTCGACGGCTGGCAGCTGGCAGAGTCTGTGTGCTGTGTGCAGACCAGCAGTTACTACACTACGGGCCATTAAAATTGCTACACCACGAAGATGAAGTGCTACAGATGCGAAATTTAACCGACAGGAAGAAGATGCTGTGGTATGCAAATGATTAGCTTTTCAGAGCATTCACACAAGGTTGGCGCCGGTGGCGACATGAGGAAAATTACCAACCGATTTCTCATACACAAACACTAGTTGACCGGCGTTGCCCGGTGAAAAGTTGTTGTGATGCCTCGTGTAAGGAGGAGAAATGCTTACCATCAGGTTTCCGACTTTGATAAACGTCAGATTGTAGCCTATGGCGATTGCGGTTTATCGTATCGCCACATTGCTGCTCGCGTTAGTAAAGATACAATGACTCTTACCAGAATATGGAATCGGTGGGTTCAGGAGGGTAATACGGAACTTCCTGCTGGATCCCAAAGGTCTCGTATCACTAGCAGTCGAGATGACAGGCATCTTATCCGCATGGCTGTAACAGATCGTGCAGCCACGTCTCGATCCCTGAGCCAACAGATGGGGACATTTGCAAGACAACAACCATTTGCACGAAAGTTCGACATCTTTTGCGGCAGCAGGGACTATCAGCTCGGAGACCATGGCTGCGGTTACCCTTGACGCTGCATCACAGACAGGAGCGCCAGCGATAGTGTACTCAACGACGAACCTGGGTGCACAAAAGGCAAAACGTCATTTTTTTCCGGATGGATCCATTCGTGTTTGGCGACATCTTGGTGAACGCACATTGGAAGCGAGTATTCGTTATCGCCATACTGTCGCATCACCCTGCGTGATCGTATGGGGTGCCACTGGTTACACGCCTCGGTCACCTCTTGTTCGCATTGACGGCACTTTGAACAGTGGACGTTACGTATCAGATGTGTTACGACCCGTGGCTCTATCCTTCATTCGATCTCTGCGAAACCCTAGATTTCAGCGTGATAATGTACGGCCTCATGCTGCAGGTCCTGTACGGGCCTTTCTGGGTACAGAAAATGTTCTACTGCTGCCCTGGCCAGCACATTCTCAAGATCTCTGACCAATTGAAAACGTCTGATCAATGGTGGCCAAACAACTGGTTCGTCACAATACGCCAGTCACTGCTCATGATGAACAGTGGTCTGGTGTCACCGACAGACACCACACTTGTTAGGTGGTAACCTTTAAATCGGCCGCGGTCCGGTAGTATACGTCGGACCCGCGTGTCGCCACTATCAGTGATTGCAGACCGAGCGCCGCCACACGGCAGGTCTAGAGAGACTTCCTAGGACTCGCCCCAGTTGTACAGCCGACTTTGCTAGCGTTGGTTCACTGACTTCTAAGCTCTCATTTGCCGAGACGATAGTTAGCATAGCCTTCAGCTACGTTATTTGCTACTACCTAGCAAGGCGCCAGTATCCGTACTATTGATGTTGTGAATCATGTACCATAAAGAGCGACGTTCTCCATTAATGGATTAAAGTCAAGTATTCCACCAGCTACGTCCGTTTTTCTCAATTCTAATTCCCCTGTCATGTTCCACACCTCACGCCAGCCTGCGTGAGCTAAAACGAGTGCATATAGGCCTCTTTTAGCAATACGGAGTTGGCTCTCCAGCCATCCACAACAGTGGTATCGTGTTGTAGCTGGATGGGCAGCTGTACCTGTTCACGCCATCCATGCTCTGTTAGACTCAATGCTCAGGCGTATCAAAGCCGTTATTAGGGGCAGATGTGGTTGTTCTGGGTACGGATATCTCAGGATCTATGCACCCAAATTGCTTGTAAATGTAATCACATCTCAGTTCTAGTATAATATATGCGTCCAATAAACATCCGTTTATTATCTGCATTTCTTCTTGGTGTAGCAATTTTAATGGCCAGTAGTGTATTTGCTTTACAATCCGCAGGTTGGAATTACTATTAGGAAGCACGTTATCACAAAGGCGTGCGTGTGATGTATTGCCATCATGCGACGTCCCTGGTATATTGCTGTAAAAGAAAAAAAATTGCAACCAGTTACTCTTTTTTTAGTGAAACTTGTATTTTTAAAGCTAGTCGTTTATATGTACTTCCTTATATACGTGCAAGTATTGAATTCACTCATTCAACATCAATTGGTTTGTGTATTTTATTGTTTGTCAATTTCCTAACGTATACTGATTAATGTTTGGTTGGTGTTTTCCGTGTCTTCTGCGAACTGTTTGTGTTCCAGTTTCTGCGAGTTGGGGTGCGTGGGTGCGGCGCCACGTCCCGCTTCGGTGCACACATGCTGTGACGTGCCGTCTAACGGGAAGTGACTCCCGGTTGGGCCCCGGCGTTTAGGTGTTGTTTGGACGGCTGGTCTGCTGCTTCCGGCATTTAAGTTAAGTAGCCTTTGCCCAGGGTAGCGTGGGGTCACTGCCCGTTTGATAAACGTAGCCTATTGTACAGGGTGTTACAAAAAGATACTGCCAAACTTTCAGGAAACATTCCTCACACACAAATAAAGAAAAGATGTTATGTGGACATGAGTCCGGAAAAGCTTAATTTCCATGTTAGATCTCCTTTTAGTTCCGTCAGCATGTATTTTATTTTTATTTATTTAAATGTCAAGTTCCGTAGGACCAAATTGAGGAGCAAATCACCAAGGTGATGGAACGTGTCAGTACCTGAACTTTCAACATAAAAAGTGAGAGCAGATAAAAATAAATGTTCATGAACCTGAAAGAAAATCAGTTCATAAGTTTAAGCAAACGCTATCAGCAATACAATGAGAATCACCTTAATTTTTCAAGGAACTCCTCGACGGAATAGAAGGAGTGACCCATGAGGAAACTCTTCAGTTTCAATTTGAAAGCACGTGGATTAGTGCTAAGATTTTTGAATTCGAGTGGCAGATTTTGAAAATGGATGCAGCAGTATACTGCACACCTTTTTGCACGAGAGTAACGGAAGTCCGATCCAAATGGAGGTTTGATTTCTGCCGAGTATCAACCGAGTGAAAGCTGCTTCTTGTTGAAAATAAAGTAATATTGGTAACAAGAAACAACATTAAGGAATATACATATTGAGAGGCCAATGTCAAAATACCCAGAGTCGTGAAAAGAGGTGTACAAGAGGTTCGTGAACTCACACCACTTATTGCCCGAACCGCCCGTTTCTGAACCAAAAATATCCTTCTATATTGGGAAGAGTTACCCCAAAACGTAACACCATACGACATAAGTGAATGAAAATAAGCAAAGTAGACTAATTTACGTGTCGAAATATCACTCACTTTCGATACCGTTCGAATAGTGAAAATGGCAGTATTAAGTCTTTGAACAAGATCCTGAACGTGGGCTTTCCACGACAGCTTACTATCTATCTGAACACCTAGGAATTTGAACTATTCAGTTTCACTAATCATATGCCCGTTCTGTGAGATTAAGACGTCAAGTTTTGTTGAATTGTGTGTTAGGAACTGTAAAAACGGAGTCTTACTGTGATTTAACGTTAGTTTATTTTCTACAAGCCATGAACTGAGGTCATGTACTGCTCTACTTGAAACCGAGTCAATGTTGCACACAACATCCTTTACTACCAAGCTAGTGTCATCAGCAAACAGAAATATTTTAGAGTTACCCATAATACTAGAGGGCATATCATTTATATAAATAAGAAAGAGGAGCGGCCCCAACACTGATCCCTGGGGCACCCCCCACTTGACAGTACCCCACTCAGATCCCACATCACAGCCGTTATCAACATTGTGGATAATGACCTTTTGCTGCCTGTTGCTAAAGTAAGAGGTGAACGAATTGTGTGCTACTCCCCTTATTCTGTAATGTTCTAACTTCTGGAGTAATAATGTGTGATCAACACTGTTAAATGCCATTGTTAAATCAAAAAATACTCCAACCGTTCTAACCATTTTGTTTAGCCCATCCAGTACCTCACAGAGAAAAGAGAATATAGAGTTTTCAGTTGTCAAACTACTTCTAAATCCGAACTGTACATTTGATAACAAATTGTGTGATATAAAATGATCAATTAACCTTACATACACAGCCTTTTCGATAACTTTAGCAAACACTGATGGCATAGAAATAGGTCTAAAATTATCTACATTATCGCTTTCTCCATTTTTATAAAGCGGCTTTACTACTGAGCACTTTAATCGCTCAGGAAACTGACCATTCCTAAAGGAAAAATTAGAAATATGGCTAAATACAAGGCTACCATATGCTGCCCAGTACTTTAATATTCTACTAGACACTCCATCATAACCATGAGAGTCCTTAGTCTTCAGTGATTTAATTCTTGACTCGATCTCCCACTTGTCTGTATCACAGAGGAGTATTTCAGACGTCAATCTCGGAAAGGCATTTGCTAAGAAATTTATATGATTTCCTGTAGATACTAAATTTTGATTTAAATCACCAGCAATGCTCAGAAAATGGTTGTTAAATACTGTACAAATATCTGGTTTATCAGTAACAGAAATATTATTACTGCAAACTGACCTTGTGCTGCTGACCAGACACTTCCTTAACAACTGACTATATGGCTTTAATTTTATCCTGTTAATTAGTTATTCTATTTTCAAACCACATACTTTTTGCCTTGCTAATAACATTTTTAAGCACCTTACAATACTGTATGTAATGGGCTACTGTAGCTTGATTGGGCCTACTTCTAACATTTTGATATAATTCTCGCTTTGTTCTACGTGATATCCTTATCCCACTAGTCAGCCAACCGTGCTGTCCATTACTGCTAGTACCCCGTTTAGAATGATCTAATGGAAAGCAACTCTCAAAGAGAATGAGAAATGTGTTATGGAAAGCATGGTAGTTATCATCTATATTATCAGCACTATAAACATCTTGCCACTCTTGTTCCTTGACAAGTTTGAAAAACTCTCTATTGCTGTTGGATTAACTTTCCTACGTAGTTTGTAATTAAATACGACATTGGTTTGAGCACAAAAACCTTTTAGTGTTAAAAATTGTGCATCATGGTCTGAATGAAGAATGAAAAAAATATTGTCTATGACTGTGCTGTGAATCAAGAACCCTCTCTAACTTAAGCAAAAATGCTCTGAAGTCGGAGTTAGGGGACCTATAAACAACAGCAATTAGAAGTTTAGTTTCACTAAATCCAACTAATGCTGCACAACTTTTAAATATCTGTTCAGTGCAGTGTCGTGATACGTCTATGGACTCAAAGGAAATACTGTTTTTACGTACAGATCCACTCCCCGACCCTTCAAGGAACTCCTTGAGAAACAGCCAGCTAATCTGTAGACTGGGAAAGGGAGCCTCTGAATTATCAAATTATTTAAGTGGTGCTCTGATATACCAATAATTTCAGAGTTAACATCTATTAGCAGTTCACTAACTTTATCTCTAATACCTCTTATATTTTGATGAAATATGCTGATCCCTTCTCTACTTGGAAACATTACATCCTCTGGAGGTGAGCCCTTAGTTAGAGGCACTTCCTTTAAGCAGGTATACCTATCAGCTGACTTCAGTCTAAAAAAGGTGCAGCTCAAACACCAACTACTAAAAGAATATTTCCATGAGTGATACCACTACCACCAACACCCACTACACTGCCACCTATAAGCTTAGCCAGCCTTCCCTTCGCATACCTATTGAGGTGCAGGCCATGCCTTGTGAAACCCCATCTACTGATTGACCCAACTGGCACCGCTGAGATGTGATCCACGCCGTCCACCATCAGTGCCCTCCTCAGCCCCACATTAACGCGCCTAACAGCCGCATTAAGGTGGGGCCTATCATAACGCTGAAACAGTTGCACGAAATGCACATTAGTACCACCAGTTTGAGTAGCTATCTTAACCAAGTCACCACTGACATCATATTCCCTGTCCCTATCGAGGCTGTTCCTGCTCCACCCACTATCACTACCTGATCCTCTTTCGTGAATTCTTACATAACTCCCCTATGCTTTCAGTCACCTGAGCCTACCCTGCACCAGGCTTCACAATGCTAGTGACCTGGTACTCACTCCCCAACACTTCCTGCAACTGCTGGCCCACACCTCTACCATGGGAACTACCTAGCAGCAGAACCTTCTTTCTGCTAGACTTTGTAACTGACCTAGGCCTCCTAATTGCTGACGACTGCTGCAAGGTACCTACATCTACGGCTACACGAGGCTCCTCTCCACTCAACTCTGACAGTTGGTTGTATCTATTGCATGTATGCAAAGTAAAACTGTCTGAGTACCTCCTCTTCCCAGCTACCTTCTTGCCAACTGCCAGTTCCCATTCCCCACCACCCTTCACCCTCCTCAACCTATCTAGTTCCTCCTTTGCGCATTGTAACTGCACCTGAAGGGCACAGATCGTACGCTCCTGCTCCTCTATTAACTTGTTTCTATTACAGATTTTACATTCCCAGGAGAGGATCTCCCTAAAATGACCACTGGCTTCTCCACTGCATCCCCCCAATGAAAATACTTTGAACAAATCCCACACCGTAATCCACTACTCACGAACCTACGACAGAGCCCACACTTTTCACTCATGGTAAATGTTACAGTTACTGAAAAATAAACTATATGTCTGCGTTATCAAAGTTCAGTTACACCAGTAGAACTATTTAAGAACTAACAATAATGGTCTCGAAATTCTCTGCCTACTAAGAAAGCAGTTACTTGTATTAATACTACTACAACACAGCCGGTACCAATACTAGCAAAACTTCACAAAATTATTAGCTACAACCAGAAAATTAAAACTACCACTGTAATACTAAGCGAAGTTAAAACACTATATGAAAATTTTACTGAAATATTTCACTAGAAAGAATAATGAATGTCAGTTGAAAACTAAAGCACGAAAAATACTAACGACTTAAACACACTGAAAACTCTCTAATGCACAGCAAGCGAACGATTACAAAAGTTTATTAAGTCGTTATTTCACCACAAACGGCTCGCAACATTGCTGAAAACTATTAAATTTAATAACTGTATTACAGAGCAAAAATAAGTTTGTCAGTACTTAGCTTATAACCGCTACAGCTGCAGTGCACGCCGCAAAATGTAAAACACACTACTGAGGCGCGAGGCTTAGACGAACGGCGAAAGCAGACTCACAAATAACAGACTACTCGAGTCAATAACACAGGAAAAAGACTGAGATTAAGGAAAAACGACTAATAAGTTACTTTAACGGCAAATATTAAAAAAAATAAACTTTAAAATAAGTAAATGAAGTCTAAAATTTATAAAATATTAACGAGCTATTTCCACAGCAGTGCAGCACACATGACGTCACACCAAAGACGTTAACAACTGTACTTCCTCGATTCACTTCCAGTTGGCCCAATTGAAGGAAGGTAATGTTTACTTCGGTGCTTGTGTTGACATGCGGCTCATTGCTCTAAAGTACTAGCATCAAGCACATCAGTACGTAGCATCAACAGGTGAGTGTTCATCACGAACGTGGTTTTGCAGTCAGTGCAATGTTTACAAATGCGGAGATGGCAGATGCCCATTTGATGTATGGATTAGCACGGGGCAATAGCCGTGGCGCGGTACGTTTGTATCGAGACAGATTTCCAGAACTAAGGTGTCCCGATAGGAAGACGTTCGAAGCAATTGGTCGGTGTCTTAGGGAGCACGGAACATTTCAGCCTATGACTCGCGACTGGGGAAGACCTAGAACGACGAGGACACCTTTAATGGACAAGGCAATTCTTCGTGCAGTTGACGATAACCCTAATGTCAGCGTCAGAGGAGTTGCTGCTGTACAAGGTAACGTTGACCACGTCACACTACGGAGAGTGCTACGGGAGAACAAGTTATTTCCGTACCATGTACAACGTCTGCAGGCGCTATCAGTAGCTGATTAGCCTCCATGGGTACACCTCTGCGAATGGTTCGTCCAACAATCTGTCAATCCTCATTTCAGTGCAGATGTTTTCTTTAGGGATGAGGCTTCATTCCGACGCGATCAAATTGTAAATTTTCACAGTCAATATATGTGGGCTGACGAGAATCCACACGCAATTGTGCAGTCACGTCATCGACACAGATTTTCTGTGAACGTTTGGGCAGGCATTGTTAGCGATGTCTTGATTGGGCCCCATGTTCTTCCACCTAAGCTCAATGGAGCACGTTACCATGATTTAATACGGGATACTCTGCTGCCATTTTTCGAGGTGCACTAAGCCTCGTGATGCCAATTAAGGAGCTACTTGACCGAATAGTAGCGGCTCCGGTCAAAGTAAATCATCATAGCGACCGGGAGAGCGGTGTGCTGACCACACGCCCCTCCTATCCTCATACTCATCTGAGGATGATACGGCGGTCGGATGGTCTCGATGGGCCATTTGTGGCCTGAAGACGGAGTGAAATGGTTAATATTGTAAAGATATCAGTAATATTTAATAAAAAATGCCCACGTTGATTATCTCTTACCAGTTTTGAATAAACAATGAATTTCGTAGTCGTTGTTTAAGGAATGACATTACAGGGGTCTTTCCCTCCCATCCTAAGTGTACCCCTCATCCCCATTGAACGCACTAGGTGGACAGAATTTGGTACTACATCCCTCAAGAAAACATCGAGCAAATCTGTCAATGAGTTTCAAGCCGAATAACTGCTTGCATATGGGCTGTGGGTGGACCGACGCGTTACTGACATGCTCAATTCGTGAAGATCTTTTTCTTGAACAAATAATCCAATTTTTCTGAAATCATTTTCATTTTTTGTCTGCACCGATTGCCGTCGTATTCGGATGTTTCCATAGGCCTACAGGGTATCTAACTGATTCTGGCTACATCTAGTAATATTTTGTTAAAAAAATGGAAGAAGTACTTTTTTTCTAGTAGGAGGTCACTGTCACACATGATGGACTTTCTTGTAGCTTTGATAGTGAAGGAGATATAAACAGCAGTATGTTTGTTTTTGAATAATATCCTAAATATTTTATTCTTCTCAAGACCTGTTCAAAGCCGTACAACAGTGTACTATTCACGTGAGCATCACGACACTAAAAGCTTAACACAGAACTAACTTTGACTTCCCTGTACTGCCACACTGTGTACATACTCGGAGTAACGAAACTCGTCTACTGGTAGTACTTGACAGTAAAAATAATAGGATAGCTTTTGTTCCAGTGCACACTAATAATCTCAGTAAATGTAATTGGCACTTACTTCACCCAAAGAAATATAATCCACCATATAGTCCCTGAAATCAAATCATTCTATTGGTAATGATAACATATCAACAAAGTCAATAAAAGAGTGTTCATGTGAACTCAGTCATATCTTAAGTTATGTTATCAATCACTTATCACAGGAATGTTCTCGGAGTGGCTTAAATATGCTGAAGTTATACCTCTGCACAAGGAAGGGGACAAAGAAATGCCATCAAATTACCAGCCAATCTATTTTTTTCCAGCTTTTTCAAAAATCTTTGAAAATTTTATGTTCAAGCTTCAACTTCAGCACCTTAGTGAAAACGACATGCTGCCAGAGTCACAGTTTGGGTTCCTTAAGGGTTCTGATATTGAAAATGCCATTTAAACTTACAGTGAAAATGTCCTTATTTCATTAGAAAACAAATTAGACGTAACTGGCATATTCTGTGACCTGTCAAAGGCTTTTGACTGTGTGAATTACTGCACTCTTTTAAGTGAACTAAAATATTATGGGAGCACTGTGTGTAAAGTGCTGTAAAGTGGTTTCAGTCATATCGTACTAATAGAAAACAAAGGGTGTCATCATGTAACACTTCAGCAGTAGGCAATCAGACATCATGTGACTGGGAAGAAATTACATGAGGTGGTCACCAAGTTTCAATACCAGGTCCAGTACTTTTTCTTGTGTATATTAGTGACATGTACTTTTTCTTGTGTATATTAATAACCTGTCATCTGTTACATTACCATATACTAAGTTTGTCTTACTTACAGATAATACAAACATTGTCATAAATAGCAAATCAAATACAAATTTACAATGGGCAGCTAATCACATTTTTACTGACATTAACAAGTGGTTCATGGCCAATTCAGTGTTATTAAACTTTGAAAAGCCCCACTATATTCTGTTGAGAATTCCAAGAGATTTCCTTATATTGGGTGTATAAAATATGATGAAATGGAAATAGAAGTTGGAAGTGTAAAATTCTTGGGATAACAATGTGATAATAAATTCAGTTGGGAGCGACATACTAAGGAACTGCTAAACAATTATGTTTTCGCAATGCGAATGTCGTCAGACATAGGAGATATAAATATAAAAAAACTGGCATATTTTGCTTATTTTCACTCCATTATGTCATATGGTACCATATTTTGGGGTAACTTCACAAACCGAGAAAACATTTTTTGAGTCCAGAAGCGTGTAATAAGCGTAATGTCTAGTGTAAATCCAAGAACATTATGTCGAAACCTCTTCAGAGAATTTGGCATACTAACCACAGCATCTCAGTATATTTATTAATTAATAAAGTTTGTCATAATAATAGATCTCTTTTTCCAACTAAATGCTTAGTACACAGTATCAATACTAGGAATAAGAACATTATAAGTAAAGATTTAAAATCACTTACTCTTGTCCAGAAATGAGTCCAATATTCAGCAACGCATATTTTCAATAAGTTACCAGCAACCATTAAGAGTTAGGTTTCAGACAAGGCAAAATTTATACATAATTTAAAATAATTTTTGGTGGCCAACTCCTTCAATTCCATCCATGTATTTGTTACCAAGTGCAGTAGACCATTTTAATGACAATTTTATTGTACTTTAATTTTTGGCAATACTTCTTTGGAACAGCCAAGTAACTAGCTCCTGTGTGAATGATTAATTTAATGAAAACAGATGTAAGTATTAAACCTGAAAATATTAGAAGTTTAATTTTAATTAATGTACATAATTTTACTGTTTATTGACTGGGGATGATTAAAATTAATAAAAATCAAGTTTTTCTAAATACATTTTTGTAATGTGTTTATCTGACAGGAGGATCACCACTTTTGTGGGTCTATGGACTGAATAATTAATCTATACTAATCTAATGTAATCCATCTCTCCGCTGGCGCATATTGTACACACACAAATGTTCATCTGGCGGCTAATGATATAATTATCGAAATTATCTTGGGTTTCCATCTGTTTACCGCTAACTCCATTATGTGGACGAGTTACGTTACTATTGGGACGTGAATCTTGCGCAACTTTACGAAATGCGTGATAACCTGCGTGGCTCTGAGCACTATGGGACTCAACTGCTGAGGTCAAAAGTCCCCTAGAACTTAGAACTACTTATACCTAAGTAACATAAGGACATCACACACATCCATGCCCGAGGCAGTATTCGAAACTGCGACCGTAGCAGTCCCACGGTTCCGGACTGCGCACCTAGAACCGAGAGACCATCGCGGCCGGCTAGGATTCGAAACTGCGACCGTAGCGGTCGCGCGGTTCCAGACTGTAGTGCCTACAACGGCTCGGCCACTCCGGCCGGCTTGGTATGTTGAGATACGTTTTCGGTCAGGTCTTGAGGAGAACAAAAGGATTACCGAATATAAAATATAGGACGCTATATAAACAAATGTTTACAGCTCTTTATGTATTCGTTACTAACGAAGCCACAAGATTCGGAATTATACTGGTTAATGTCGCCATTGTAGCATATTATTCTTGACACATATCTTAGAGTACATCTGGATAAAAAGCTATTTGTAGTGCTCATGCTAAATAGGATAATCTGTATACATCCTGTTCGGCAAATTTCGTTACAAACTTTTGGGACTTGTAGAGGGAATGTGTAGTTAATATTTTGAACAGGAACTCATGTCCGGAAACGTACTGTTTCCGTACCACATGGTTGCTAGTAGGTATGCAACAGGGTAGTCATGGTGGGGGTAGTTATTTCGTATAAGCTGATGTCTCTGACCTAGTTCGAGTCTCATTCACAGATCTGTAAGTGTTAGAGCTACATGGATGAGTACATGTTTTTGCAGAATTCACCGACATGATCTTTCTGAATGGCGAAGCTCACAGTAACCAAAGAGCTGTTTGTCGCCTTTATCATGTTCGTTCTCCACAACGTCCGACTCCATCACATAACATTTTTGCCACAATTACGCAATATCGTCGAGGAGAGGTACCCTCACCGTCAGCAGATGTGACTGTGGTGCTCCAAAGAAACTCATGGCACCCGAACTGGATGAAGACCTATTCCATCAAGTTGAAGAAAACCCGTCAACGAATACGCGACCATTAATAAGTGGAACTGTAAAAAAAGTGGTGTACTGGGTTACGCCTAATCAATTACTGGTAAAATTGATCGCGTTACCAAAATGCTTCCAAATGGTTATGGCAACGAAACGGTATGTTTCGGAACATGCGTTGCAATTCAAAATACTATCTACTACCTCCTCTCTACAAGAGCTGGAAATTTGTAACAGAATTTTCCGTACACCCTGTACTGCAGTCACTCAGCCTGCCACACAAGCGAGCCATGTATCTCTCAACTAAAGGTAGCGAATCGTGTGCGGTCCCGGTTTGTGAATACAGACTAGAATGCTTTGAACAATCCTGTCTCCTGCAAGAATATATCAAGCGAAAAATATAACGACCTCACTTCAGGACGCAGAAAACAGGCGATAAGCGAATCCAGTGTCAATGGATTGTCGTGTGATGGGAAGTACTGAGCATATATTGTTGTTCGCCTAACACCTCTTCATTCAAATCATTTCTAATTAGGTGATGACAGAACATCATTTACGCCGCTTCTCTTATGTAGATAAATTAAAGTTCATACAACAGAAGGTGACGAACTTTAACTTACTTTCTTTTCGTAACGTACCTGAATATATTCAGTACCATAAAATCATAATATAACAAGTGCGGTTCTTTTAAGACAAGACGAACATTAATCAGCATATGCAAGGCAGGTCGTCGTATTCTCGTGTTCAGCGTCGCTGCAAGTTTGGTTGCACTACGGCATTTAATCACGCATGAGCGACTGCAGCAGAGTATGGCTTCCATCTTGAAGCTAGCCACACACCTTGATTTCGCATGTGCAGCACCAGGTATATATGGTACGAGGTCTGGCGTATATTGCTCGGGGCCACTGCGTGGAGATATGGTTGAGATGCAGAGAAACAGCCTTAAGTAGCTGAGTATTAACTCCAGGTTCGAGTACAGCTCAAACGATTTAAGCAGTAAACGCCAGGAGAGTCCTCAGAAGACACAATGTAATGGGCAAACATCATCATGACTCAGCCAATAAGACGAAAGTTTGGTATTTTTGTAAACAAGCCTCGCTCGTGAATCAGTGCATATGTTAGTTGAAAACGTATAAAAGTCCTTGTAGTCCTTCCTGATCTTAGCAGGCAGAAAAAAAGATGCGGGGGACTGTTTTACTAGTATAAAACGTAGCGATGCGAAACGTTTCGGATTGGAGAGACCGTGGCTGTCACAAATATCTATTTAAAGTCCTAGTTTGCTGCAAACAGTCATATTTACAATAACATTTGCAACGCTTTTCGTAAGATAAAACCTCCGACAGCCGTGGCTTTGTGTTAAATAGTAAAGCGTGGATGTTCTGTACGCACAAGTTCTGGCCAACCTGTGACACTGCCTTCAGAGGTCAAGAGCTCCATCTGCGGTCTTACACTCCTGAAAATTAAAATAAGAACACCGTGAATTCATTGTCCCAGGAAGGGGAAACTTTATTGACACATTCCTGGGGTCAGATACATCACACGATCACACTGACAGAACCACAGGCACATAGACACAGGCAACAGAGCATGCACAATGTCAGCACTAGTACTGTGTATATCCACCTTTCGCAGCAATGCAGGCTGCTATTCTCCCATGGAGACGATCGTAGAGATGCTGGATGTAGTCCTGTGGAACGGCTTGCCATGCCATTTCCACCTGGCGCCTCAGTAGGACCAGCGTTCGTGCTGGACGTGCAGACGGCGTGAGACGACGCTTCATCCAGTCCCAAACATGCTCAATGGGGGACAGATCCGGAGATCTTGCTGGCCAGGGTAGTTGACTTACACCTTCTAGAGCACGTTGGGTGGCACGGGATACATGCGGACGTGCATTGTCCTGTTGGAACAGCAAGTTCCCTTGCCGGTCTAGGAATGGTAGAACGATGGGTTCGATGACGGTTTGGATGTACCGTGCACTATTCAGTGTCCCCTCAACGATCACCAGAGGTGTACGGCCAGTGTAGGAGATCGCTCCCCACACCATGATGCCGGGTGTTGGCCCTGTGTGCCAGGGTCGTATGCAGTCCTGATTGTGGCGCTCACCTGCACGGCGTAAAACACGCATACGAGCATCATTGGCACCAAGGCAGAAGCGACTCTCATCGCTGAAGACGACACGTCTCCATTCGTCCCTCTATTCACGCCTGTCGCGACACCACTGGAGGCGAGCTGCACGATGTTGGGGCGTGAGCGGAAGACTGCCTAACGGTGTGCGGGACCGTAGCCCAGCTTCATGGAGACGGTTGCGAATGGTCCTCGCCGATACCCCAGGAGCAACAGTGTCCCTAATTTGCTGGGAATTGGTGGTGCGGTCCCCTACGGCACTGCATAGGATCCTACGGTCTTGGCGTGGATCCGTGCGTCGCTGCGGTCCGGTCCCAGGTCGACGGGCAGGTGCACCTTCCGCCGACCACTGGCGACAACAGCGATGTACTGTGGAGACCTCAAGCCCCACGTGTTGAGCAATTCGGCGGTGCGTCCACCCGGCGTCCCGTATGCCCACTATATGCCCTCGCTCAAAGTCCGTCGACTGCACATACGGTTCACGTCCACGCTGTCGCGGCATGCTACCAGTGTTAAAGACTGCGATGGAGCTCCGTATGCCCCGGCAAACTGGCTGACACTGAAGGCGGCGGTGCACGAATGCTGCGCAGCTAGCGCCATTCGACGGCCAACACCGCGGTTCCTGGTGTGTCCGCTGTGCCGTGCGTGTGATCATTGCTTGTACAGCCCTCTCGCAGTGTCCGGAGCAAGTATGGTGGGTCTGACACACCGGTGTCAATGTGTTCTTTTTTCCATTTCCAGGAGTGTATTTACGTCACACAGACTTTTATCCAGCATCGTAAGTAGAAATTCGGGAACTTGTGGTGAGTACCAATGTGACCAAACTGCTGAGATCATCGGTCTCTAGGCTTCCACATTGTTTAATCTAAGTTCAACTAACTTACGCTAAGGACAACACACATACCCATGCCCGAGGGCGGACTCGAACCTCCTAAGGGGGAAAGACGCCCTGGACTGCGCGGATACCCCGCCAGTCTCTTAAATGGACAATTTGAAGCAGTAGGCATCTCTGCGACTTTGAGGGGTCATACTTTTAAGTGTATGTGATGTAAATAAAACTATACAAGCGACCTATGGCTACTGAGTAACAGTGATCCAAGCTTGCTAGAAGTCGTACATAGACCTACTCTACGTTTATGCCTTAGTAAGTCACATAAATCCTCCGAAACGCGATGCGGAAAGTACAGGTATAATAAACGTGATTAATACCAGCAGTTTGTATTCTGAATACGTACGACACACCTGAAGAAACTTGTGGAGACTCTTTGTCGTCGAAATCGTGCCACTATCTAGGCTAGAGACTTGTTCGCGTCTGCCTGGGCCTGACTTTATGTATGGTGTGTTAATTTGAGAAAGTTAACTGCCTGACCGAAACCAATCAAGCACGAAGAAGAAATGGTCGATTGTAACTATAACTTCGTGCAAGTTCTCATCACCAGCGTGTATGCAAATGATTAGAGTTAGATTCTTTCTGTGACAGATAGAACGGTCACTAGAGTGAATATTTATTGTTCGTGTTTTACGTTGTTAGCAGCCTGGTAGGATATATAAGGAGTGTGTGCAGTATCATATGCTGAGTGATCTCTGTGAAGGTCACGGAGATGTTGCTTACTCGTACGAGACAGCTGTATCGCATCTGAAAGTGAAAAGGACTTCACAGTGTTTTTCCAGTGATGGTCTGCTTGAGACCATGAGGTCTGGTATATTCGTTTTCAAGGTTCCTGGCAACCACGTGTGACCTGCACAAAGGAGGGTCACAGTGTTGTGCGCCATGCACACTCTAATGCCTTCGTATATGTTCCAGCCACCTGAGAGCAAGTAATGAACTGCCTGGAATGTTTTTGGTTATGCAGAGCCACTGCCCGGAGACCATCAGTATTTCGAGTACGGAAATACCGTCCCACGCTTAGGCTGCTGCTAAAACCACAACATGAGCAGATGAGTTTTGCGTGAGTTCGTGACGAAGACCCATGTACTTTTCGCGAATGGTGCTCAGCGGTGAACCATGGGTCTCCACGACTTCAGGTGACCACGGGCGGCGAGTATAGTGGCAGTATAGGGAGACGTCCCAATCTTCCAGTGTTATGGAGAAACACAGCTACTTTACCCCTGGCGTCATGGTGTAGAGAGCCATCAGGCCAGACTTTAGGTCACGATTGGTAGTGATTGAGGGAACTCTGACTTCACAATGGTACGTCACACTCATTCTGGGTACTCACGTGATACCTGTCATATGAAAGTATCCTAGTTCCATTTTCTAACAGAATAGTGCTCGTCCACACATATCATGATAATATGACGTATTTTCATGATCAATTGTATTATCTTAGAACTCTTCCATTTGGTCCGTGTTTGCATAGAAGAACAGTAATATCACAAATTGAATCCGCCTTGATGCAAACACCATGTTATTTGTTTATTTCTTTATTATCCCAAACTAAATTTGGCGACAAATATCACCATCATCAGTGGGATTTTTTAATCTAAAACATGCAGACAATGGTATGGTTGTACAAACACAGTAAAACATAATTACATTTTTACAAATCGACTTTTGAAATATATAAATTTATATTGATACTTTTATACTATCTTATTTATTGTATGCAACTGCATGTTTTAACCTATTATTGGCGCTGTTTGTGAAATATTTTTGTGCTCCTTATCTGTTGCCGTCTTTTTATACTTAGCGAACATCATGTCATCTGCAACCATGTGAGTGGCTGTTAGTAAACAAATACTCAAAGGTGAACTTCGTATGTCAGCAGCATATACTTGAGGTTGTGGTAGTGTTTGTGGAAACCAGTTATTTTGGTGTGTATTTAGATGTTGCTTAGCTATTCGTGTACTCACTTTCGTTGGATGGTGTGTGGCTGCTTTTTATACAGAAAAACAAAACTTTTGCACTTTGTTTCTGATCCATAATATTACGCCATCTTGCTGTTCGCGTGAGTCGCGAGAGGCGTATCGCAAGTGGCGAGAAAGGCTATGAAAAACTGTAGTGCCAATTACGACGACTTCTGTTCATTATTTATGTCTCTGTGTGTGTTGGGGTGGTGGTTCTTTTGCGTGTGTGTGGTTTCTGTTCTGTGTCCTTGGTCAGTTCTCTCAGAGCGGTAAAGAGTGTGTTGTTGCAGAGTGCGTGTTTTCATTTATTAAATTTTTCCCTTCGACTATAGCCTTTTGTATATGGTAATTTTTTTCTATCGTTAATTGTCGATATACACAGTTGCTGTTTCAGATGACATGATGTTCGCCAAGTATAAAAAGACGGCAACAGGAAATGAGCACAAAATTATGTCACAAACAGCGCCAATATTAGCTTAAAACATGCTGTAGCATACAATAAATATGACAGTATAAAAGTATCAATATAAAACTACACTCCTGGAAATTGAAATAAGAACACCGTGAATTCATTGTCCCAGGAAGGGGAAACTTTATTGACACATTCCTGGGGTCAGATACATCACATGATCACACTGACAGAACCACAGGCACATTGACACAGGCAACAGAGCATGCACAATGTCGGCACTAGTACAGTATATATCCACCTTTCGCAGCAATGCAGGCAGCTATTCTCCCATGGAGACGATCGTAGAGATGCTGGATGTACCGTGCACTCTTCAGTGTCCCCTCGACGATCACCAGAGGTGTACGGCCAGTGTAGGAGATCGCTCCCCACACCATGATGCCGGGTGTTGGCCATGTGTGCCTCGGTCGTATGCAGTCCTCATTGTGGCGCTCACCTGCACGGCGCCAAACACGCATACGACCATCATTCGCACCAAGGCAAAAGCGACTCTCATCGCTGAAGACGACACGTCTCCATTCGTCCCTCCATTCACGCCTGTCACGACACCACTGGTGGCGGGCTGCACGATGTTGGGGCGTGAGCGGAAGACGGCCTAACGGTGTGCGGGACCGTAGCCCAGCTTCATGGAGACGGTTGCGAATGGTCCTCGCCGATACCCCAGGAGGAACAGTGTCCCTAATTTGCTGGGAAGTGGCGGTGCGGTCCCCTACGGCACTGCGTAGAATCCTACGGTCTTGGCGTACATCCGTGCGTCGCTGCGGTCGGGTCCCAGGTCGACGGGCACGCGCACCTTCTGCCGACCGCTGGCGACAACATCGATGTACTGTGGAGACCTCACGCCCCACGTGTGGAGCAATTCGGCGGTACGTCCACCCGGCCTCCCGCATGCCCACTATACGCCCTCGCTCAAAGTCCGTCAACTGCACATACGGTTCACGTCCACGCTGTCGCGGCATGTTACCAGTGTTAAAGACTGCGATGGAGCTCCGTTTGCCACGGCAAACTGGCTGACACTGACGGCGGCGGTGCACAAATGCTGCGCAGCTAGCGCCATTCGACGGCCAACACCGCGGTTCCTGGTGTGTCCGCTGTGCCGTGACTGTGATCATTGCTTGTGCAGCCCTCTCGCAGTGTCCGGAGCAAGTATGGTGGGTCTGACACACCGGTGTCAATGTGTTCTTTTTTCCATTTCCAGGAGTGTATATTTGAAAAGGCGATTTGTAAAAATGTCATTATGTTTTACTGTGTTTGTACAACCATACCATTTTCTGCATGTTTTAGATTAAAAAAAACAGTGATGATTGTGATATTTGTCTCCGAAACTAGTTTGGGATAATAAAGAAATAAACAAATAACACGGTGTTTGCATCAAGGCGGACTCAATTTGTGATATTACTGTTTTTCATGATGCTGTGGTATTCCAGCGGCGCCGGCCGTTGTGGCCGAGCGGTTCTTGGCGCTTCAGTGTGGAACCGCAAGACCCTTCCGGTCGCAGGTTCGAATCTGCCTCGGGCATGGATGTATGTGATGTCCTTAGGTTAGTTGGTTTAAGTAGTTTTAAATTCTAGGGCACTGATGTTAAGTCCCATAGTGCTCAGAGCCATTTGAACCATTTTTTACTGACAGAATGTACGGGGGACTAGCTCGGATGTCAATTACATTCCAGTGCCTTTATTTGGTCTATCAAGGGTCGGTTACGACAGCTGTCATCCAGCTTTCCACGGCATGGAATGTCATGGGATTATGATACGCTTCCCAGTCAACGCAAGCGACCCTTCCAGGCACTAGGATGTGCAATGGCATACAGTCCTACCTTAATTCGACTTTTGTAATTATTGCAGTAATATCACATTTCAGCTATGACCCTGACGTATGATCCCCTTTCGTCGTCCATGTTTGGTTTCTTCGCTGTTTTAATCAGTAAGTGTGAATGGGACTTTCAGGACGACCCCCTACGTTCGCGTGGGGACCGGTTTACTGGCGTACCTGACGACACATCCAAGTTCGTCGACAGAGTTAGCTTGCCCACTGCAGAAACGTGCGGCAACTCCACCGGTTTGGAATACCTTTGGCCGGAGTATCATTCGTTCGCTCCGGCAGTGCGGTGGACACGTCCGGGACGCCCTGCGGGAGGCGGAATGTGGGCCCTTAGCGCAGTTGGACGGCAAGTTTTTATGGCGGCGGGCGGCAGGTCACCGGATGCTCCTGAGAGAAGTGCTGCCGCGAGGAGGGTCCATCCAGGCGGCGCAGGACTGCCGCATAATGGGGCCGTCTTTATTCCCGTCAGGTGCCGGCCGCTATAAACTTATTTGCCGCGCGGCTCTGTAGCTGACATCCCGCAAAGATGACTTTACGGCTCCCCGCTGTATGGGAATATATGTGCGGCAGAGGCGGGTTTTATGCGGGCAGACACAGTTACTGCCGCCCTGCTGCCTCGCGCACGCTCGCCGACACGTCTGTCCCCGCTGCGGCCGGAAACAAAAGACACGCGCGCCCGTGTGTCCCGCGTGCGTGTGCGTGTGTGTGTGTGTGGGCTCGTGTGGGCGCGACACGGCGCCGTGAAAGAGCAGCGGCCGTGCTGTCTCCCGCAGGAAATGCTCTGCAAACGACGTGCAGCTGAATAACGAGACGGCTTCTTTGAGCACAGTGCGGGCTATCGAGTTTCACCGTAGCTTCCCAACTTCAGAAAGCTCGGAATCATGTCCTAGCATGATATCTTCTGCGTTTTTGTCAGTCAGATGTGTGATATTAGGAGTTTCCCTTTAGTTAGTTATTATGTGCAGTGAGCGTAAAGCTGGCTCGAGTTAGCTATAGTCAAAGAATATATTCGTGGGAAGTTCCTTAAGGGGGATAGGACGTCAGACGGGCCGTCTTGGAGCAGGAGAGGCACCGCAGGACAGTTTAATTTCAACTGTCTTTACTGTTACAAATAGATTCATAAAACTTTGAAAGCATGATCAAAAAAAAAGGGTCAAATGGCTCTGAGCACTATGGGACTTAACATCTATAGTCATCTAGAACTTAGAACTACTTAAACCTAACTAACCTAAGGACAGCACACAACACCCAGTCATCACGAGGCAGAGAAAACCCCTGACCCCATCGGGAATCGAACCCGGGAACCCGGGCGCGGGAAGCGAAAACGCTACCGCACGACCACGAGCTGTGGACTGAAAATATGATCGGGAAGGATTCAGGATTCATACTCATAGCAGTGGAAGCTCAAAAACGTAACAAAATACATTTTCTTTTTACGTGTGAAATTTCATCATTTTTTCACTTACTACTGGGTGCAGGTACACTTTTCTTCCTGAGTAACAGAGATTCTTCGATGAATTTTGCACAGCACACAAACTATAGTTACATGTGTATGAAACACCAGAGTTTATTTAATTTATGAAAAAATGAATGAACTTTTATATTTTAAACTTATTGTTTAGCAAAAAACTCAAATTTTATAGTTAATTATCTCAATTTTTACCACAGTTTTTAATAGATTTGGAAAATTCTACAATTTCATACACCTGAAACTACTGTTTGTATGCTGTGCAAAATTCATCGCAGAATCTCTCATACTTAGGAAGAAAAATGTACCTACAGAAACAAATGCAGCCAGTACTAAGCGAAGAAATGATGAAATTTCGCATGTACCGGTGAAAAAAAAAGGTACTTTGCTACGTTTTTGTACTTCCATTGCTATGGGTGTGAGTCGTCAATCCTTTCTGGTCATGCTTCCAAAGTTTTATGAATTTATTTGTAAAAGTATAGACAGTAGAAATTAAAATGTCCTGTGGTGCCTCTCGTGCTCCAAGTCGGCCCGTTTGACCTCCTTGAATGAGGACCATGTGAACCTCTGAAAATGATAGGATGACGTGGGAAACGAAGGGACAGCCTCGTACGTTACGTTAACATGTGGTAAGACGTTCAGGGCATGTGAGAGAGCTGTAGAGTGAAAGAACCGTGGTATATGAAGAGAAAGACAAGGATGCACAGCGTGACAGTTATTGAAGTGTATGAATTAAAATCGTCATAATCTCTGAACGATTTGCGTTAGGACGTTCAAACTGCTAAGTTGGCCGCGTGATATGATGTGAAGTAGTAAGTGTATGCGCATATGAAGGCCAGCTTCATTTGGATCACTTCGTCAATAAGGAAGTTTGGCGCATCTGGGGGACTGAGAAACCACATTTCGCTGTTCACCATGAACAGGCCACTGTGTGATGTGCACTGTCCAGTCACGCAAAAATCTGTGCGACATTCCTTGATGGCGCAGTGACTGCCGAACGGTTGGTGAGGTTTTGGAAGATGATTTCATCCCCATTACCCAAAATTACCCTGGTTTCGACAATATATGGTTCATGCAAGATGGATCTCGTCCCCATCGAAGCAAAAGAGTGTGTGATGTCCTGGAGGAGCCCTTTGGTCGGTATCGAGAGGCCACTGGCATGGCTCTCGATGGTCGTCATGCTCTCCGCATCTGAACACATGCGACCCATTTTTGTGGGGCTATATTAAAGACAAGGTGTACAGTAATAATCCGAAAACTATTGCTGTGCTGAAAACAGCCTTTCAGGAAGTCATCGACAGCATCGATGATCCGACATTTCAGCGGGACATGCAGAATTTCGCTATTGGTCTGCGTGTAATGTCACAATGAAGCATAGGAAAGGTGCAGCAATTGGATAAGTGAACGCTCATGCCATCTGTTGGATAGTTGCACAAAAACAAGCCTGGTGGCAGTCAAATCAAATAGCGCTACGAGTAAGACAGTATCTGAATAGTGCTGCGCTCGGACGACGAAATAAAGAAGCATTAAACTGGGATAATATTGTTACGTATAGTAAAAATATTAATTTATATATATAATGATAGTAATTGAATATGGTAATGTTATGGTATGTCCATTTGTAAATAGAGTACTTGGCATAGTGTAAATTAATGATTAATTCTGAGGGAAATCCCCGAGAACGCGAAAGTGACGGTTTAAGCATGGTACGGTAACGTTGCTTATAGAGTTAAACGTGAGCTTACAACAAACACGAAATGGATTTATGGTGTATGAGCAAGTCAAATGGACAATCAGGCTTTCAGGATACAACATTTCGACGGAGACGGCTTGTGAGTGATATAGTTGCTGTTGCCGCTCAAAAAGCACGTGGCACGCCTTGTGGAAGTCTGCGTAATTTACGACGAACTGCAGCGACCAGCAGCAAGGTATGAAGTGACCAGTGTCTGCAGCTAATGTTGCAATGTGACCTTACTACCACATGAGGTCCATTGGTAAGCTCACGCCAGCACAAACAAAGACCTAGTAGTTGTCGTACGACAGTGTTTTTATGAACAGTGCATTTTATAGCGCCGCCATAACAAGTACATTTATCCGTAGCGAAACAGTTTATGTATTTATCAAGTCAAGCTCTCTACAGTGTAACGTCTGAGTGAAATAATAAGTTTGTGATTCAAAGTGCATACCAAGAGTGTCATCAATTATTTACATAAAATAGTTCATTATTATCCCAAATCCATCACTGTGTGTGCAGCAATACCAGTAAAAAGGCTATATTACGTGAGTATCAGCGTATTAATGCATCAAGAGGATATAATCGGAGTTAACGCAGAAAATTTCCAACAAACGCCGGAGTATACAACTGACAGAAGACGCCAGGTACTGTGCCACATTAATTACAGTTCAACTCGATGTGGTGGTTTTTCAGTACATTATCAACGTAAAACCTTATTCAGTTTCATTAGAACAAAATGATTCTAAAGTAATGTTTTTAACATCTCTAGTAACCATCAGTTCTATAGTGTTCATTGATTATTCAATTGAAGAATTTATTGCCATCACAGTACTCATTGTAGCTTCACTACAATGCAAATTCAGTAACATTAAAGTCATTACTGACAGTTGGTGAAGATCAATCTAACTTACAGCAAGTTCAAGTGTTTGTCATATGTGTTTGTATATTGTTTTACGTAAATGTTGTTCGCCTGCTAGGCGTGATTAACGTGCACCAGTTAGTGCATTGTGTTTAGTCACTTCAAAGAAGTTATTTATGTTAATGAAAATCAGAATTCATTTAACATTCTATATCTTGTACGCCATCGCCAATATTTATTCAGTAATTCAGTGTAGTAGTCTGAACTACATAGCATAGCTAGTCAGGCTTATTACACGCGATAGCCGCTTTCCAGACGTCCGATGCCGCATCGTCTCAAAATATTACAGTACATTCGGATAGTGGCATCGCATGCGCTACATCATCTCCAATGATGGTAGGCATAGCGAACATGTCATCATCTAAATCCCATAGTTTGTCAGTAATTTATGTTGTTTTTCGTACATTTCAATAACTGTCGCCCTTTATTTGGCAGATAAATGAGGAAACAGTGCGAAATGGAAACGGTGGCTTTGGTAGGTCACATTAAACTTCTTACAAATCTAATGTCCCGAAAAGAAAAAGAAAGCTGACAGACTCTCTGAAGCATATTAGAGAAATTGTGGCTAATGTGCTTAGGCTCTTGCTACGGTAATGGACAAAGTAAAGTTGTAAATTCTTCGGTGGCTTAGTGCGATGTCAGTGGTAGGAACGGCCTGAGGCAGGTTCCCTGCTGGCAGGTCAAAAAGTCTCATCTCGTGCTCTTTTCCTTTGATAGTGAAGACATCAGTCTTCAACGTCTACTACGTGGATTGGATTGCCTAGATAAATAACATAAGAAATGGAGAGAACATGGAGAAACTACAGCCGAGTAAGAAGCAAATGAAATCTTGATAAGAATGCGTATGTGCCACAAAGGTGTGTCACAAAGAATGGGACTAGCAGACTTACAGTTATAAACTATAAAGAATCAAACGAGATGCAACGACCAAGACAAGTCCCCCGGGGGAGTAATAATTGAAATGGTTCAAATGGCTCTTAGAACTATCGGACTTAACATCTGAGGTCATCGGTCCCCTAGGACTTACAATTAATTAAACCTAACTTAACCTAAGGACATGACATACATCCATGCCTGAGGCAGGATTTGAACCTGCGACCGTAGCAGTGTCGCAGTTCTGGACTGAGCGCCTAGAACCGCTACACCACCTGAAGCAAAGCAAGCGCTGTATCATGTATAAGATACAGAGGCGAGCGAGTGCACGGGACTTACCCTAGTTCACTGCTAGTAGCGTCACGTCATCGTAACGCGCCTGCATATAGTATTGCACCACATTTAACATAAAAGTAAAAATTAAGATTTGTGTGTAAAACTTTGTTAAAGTATAGTTCTATGTAATAATGTTTCAGGTAACAAATCTTAATGTTATAAAATTAGTAGTTTACGTAAAATTCACGTTTTGAAAGAAAAATAGGAGGCGCTAAATAATGACGCTAGGAAGCCAAAATTTGGTGAGAAGGTGCAGTAAGAAGTCATTAATGAGTGGTGCTGGTTTCCAAAACCATAAAACTAAAATTGACTCCAGAATCCGCGTTTTTCGGAAAAATCAGAGGCGCGAAATAATAGAGCTACAATATTGAAAATTGGTAGGATGCTTCAGTTCACCCTAATAATAATAATGGAAATACCACAATCAGTTACCTCTTCTAGTTTTTTTAGTAATTTAGTAAAAACTACTTTTGTGAGTAAAATGTACATAAGCATTATAGATTAAGTACTTTAAATTTTAATGATAAAACAAATTCTTTAAGACCAATGATCAGATAGGACAATTAACAAAGCTACACCAAGTTTTAGTCTTGTAGCATAATTAACAGCTGATACAAGTCTTGATAAAGCTATGGTTCAGAGGTAACAATCTACCGTTAGTTCCACTGTAAAAATTCTAGAGAGTAAAGTTTTAATTTTAGCGGGCTGAGATTTTCTACGTGCTTCTGTACTGCTCAGATGTATGTATACAAAAATTGAGAAGTTTGTAAAGCTATTATTAAATGTGATATTTAAGATTATGTGCCTGAGATAGCGATCATTTGGAGGCTGCAGGCATCTGCATAGGAACGGAAAGAACAGATGCTCTCTTGGCGGTACGCGCCGGAGCTATATAAAAAGAGCGGCAGAGGCAGTAGGAAGCTCACTCCGCATTAGACCAACGCCTAGTCCACGCGAGCTTAACGTCCGATCGCGCCTCGCCTCGGGTGACGTCATAGCGGGCTGTGACATGCGCGTACTTAGCAATGTAAACGGGCATTGAAAATCGCGAGGACTGTACACCGTCCTGGATCGCTTAGACTTCGGTAACAAACTGTTATTGTGCCGTCCGTGTGAAGTATAATTCCGCGTGGCAAGTGGTGACTAACTCCACTTTTAAGGCGAGCATTAATCTTTTTTTTTAACATTATTGCGAACTATTAATAGAGCACCGTTAGTTAGAGTAATGAACTATTCGGGAGGAACTTGCTGTAGAAGTCGCCTCTGAACTATTAAACGATTGGCTGAATTAACAATATTTAATGTCTTTAGCATTTTCAGAAGTTTCGAGTAATTTGTGTGAGCCTTTAAGATAATAAAATCTTGTTTGGAACTTTAAATTTTATTGAAGCAGCCCTAATCCCGTGAAGAACTATGGATATTTTTCGTTTAGCTGTGCTGTACAGGAATGTGGCCGTGCAGACTGGGAACTAAGGTCAGTAAGTTTCCCTTCGCTTTCTGACTGGCCACCAAATTAGTTGCCAGGCTCGCGTGATTTAAGGTGGCAATGTTCAACTTTCATTCAACATTAAACAACGACTTCTTCGCCGTCCCACATATGTTGCATCGGCAATAGTCTGTTACGTGAAATGAACATTCAAACAACTCATTCGACAACTTCTTCGCCGCCCCACATATGGTGCTTATCGGCCGGGAAAACTGAATTAAAAGCAAATAAAAGTGCTCGATGTGTGAAAGCGATTGGTATAAATTAACGAACTCGGTAGGCAATAACAGGACACTGAATTGAACTAGTGTGGGAACAGTGTTACCAGTAAAGGCGGGTGTAGTGTATAAACAATAAGTGTCTACCGCTGTACGTTGGTTAGTGACGATGGTGAGGAAGGCGACGATGCTGGATCGCGGCTGCCGACGGCGCTGAGACTAAAGGAAGACGGTGCGTCATCGCGGAGCTGCGCTGATCTGCGAGACAGCTGCCGGCTGCGCCGAGCGGTCAACGGTGCCTTGCTGCCTCCCCCTGGAGCTATTGCAGTAGGCGATTCCTGTGGCGGTACTCGACGCTACAGCTGCTGCTGCTGCCTTCAATACGTCGCGACGCGTCGCATCACGATTGCTGGTACACCGCGACGACATCATTCGTCGAAATCAAGCATTTAAGTTAAGTCAAAGACTTTTAAAATATTTATTAACTGCTGCTAACAAACTAAAAGATATGGAAAGTAGTGTACATTTCAGAAGGGAACCGGTCTCTGACCAAGAATCCTCAGGATCAGGAATTGAGTTTAATGAGGATGGTTCCATTAATCCCTCAAATATTGAACTAGAACGTAATTTGTCACCAGTAAATTATGACTTTAATTTAAATGAGAGTGCAGGGATGCAATCAATAAGTGAAATAGAAGTCAAAAGGGAGCCAGTAGAGTTGCTAACTTTGTCAGGTAGTGAAACTGAGCTCAATATATCTCCAGCTCAGTCAAGTCAAGAGATACAAAGTATCAAGGTAGAAGCTCCGGATTGGATGCAAATACTGTTTGCCAAACTCGAATCAAACCAAAATAAAATTGAGGCTAAAATTGAAAATAGTAATAAAGAGTTGGAGAATAAAATTGAGGTTAGTAATAAAGGGTTGGAAAATAAAATTGAGGCTAAAATTGAGGATAGTAATAAAGAACTAAAAGAAGAACTGCAATCAAAATGGAATAGTTTGAATTATAAGATAGATGCTATTCATCATGACATTCAAGTAAAAGTAGGGCAACAGTTAACTAAAATGCATAGTACTTTCAAATGTGAAATAGATCAAATTCAAAAAAATTATCAAGAGGCAGATGAACTTTTGGAAGTGAGGTTGTCCGAAAGATTGAGCAACGAGTCCAAACTTTGCTCTGACAAAGTTAAAGAGGTACAAATTAAAGTAGATACTTGTCAGAAAAACATTGAGAAAGTAAAAGAAACCTGTACCGAAATTCGTGGTGCAGTGGAACAAAGATGTTCTGCCAGGATAGAAGCAGTAGAGTCACAAGTAGAGGAATTAAATACTAACATTGCTAACCTAGAAAATAGAGTAACCTCTGTTAATTCTAGTCATTCTACTGTACAGCATGTGACTTCAGTTGACGCCGCTTTTATAGGGTGTCGACAGTTTTTGCGCTTTGATCCTGATAAGTACATTCACCCTCTTGAATTTTGGAATGACTTTGAGGATGTTCTCCCCAACACTTGGTCAGAAAGAGAAAAAATTTCATTTATAAGAAGTCATTTGTCAGGTGATGCTTTGCGATGGTCAGCGGATGTAATGATCAAATGTAAAACTTTATCTGAATTTAAGTCTGCATTTCTCAACGAATACTGGTCACATAACAAACAAAATGATGTGTTAAGGGAATTCTGGAGTGGTAAGAAGTTTTTCCCAGGGCGTGAATCAGTAAAGGATTTCGCTAGGAAGTGGGTTTCAAGACTGTCACATTTGACAGAAAAGATGAAGCCAGATATGATCATTATGGGTTTAGAAGGTAAGCTGCCGTGGTACTGGCAGAAGAGGATCATTTCCGCCCCTAGAGATAATATAGACAAATTTATTGAATATCTGGAAAGAGTGGAAAGAGTAGCTGCTGCTGAGGAGCAGGTGCAGCAGAATAACAAATCTTCTAACAATCACGTACAAAATAATGGAAACGTGAACGTTAGAAATATGGAAGTTAGGCACACCAAAACAAACTATCGAAACCAAAGCCGTGGCAGAGGAAGAGGGGGTAGATACTCACCACGCTTTCGTAACAACTACTATGACGAAAGTGGAGAAGTAAATACTATGCCATTAAGACAAGAAGGGAGTCATGATGCTACTATATCTAGTGGTGTCACAGATGAACACAACAGGCCGCGTGTGGGAAACTAAATCCCGTCTATGAGGAAACTGGCGCTCACCAGGCGGTAACAGTAACACAGCCAGTAACGGAAACACAGACAATCAGCCAACATACACAGACAGACAACATGGATGACGAAATAAATACAGATAATACCAGTGATGTGTTAAGCCACTCTCACAAAATAGTGGATAGTATTTTGGATACACTAGAAAAATGGGTCAAGGAAGAACAGGAACTCAAGGTAGATAATGGGGAAGAAATAGATAATGGGTTTGAGTCTGATGGGAATAATGATGAAGTAAAAGCTTACATCTTCGATGAAAATGGCAATCTAAAAGCTGAAGTAGAAGTAGCACAAGTAGAATCAGTACTGCAAAACTTTAGAGAGGAGGAAATGATGAATGAAGGGGGTAGAAATAGTAACGAGGTGAAAGAATCTAGTAGCTGTGTAAACGTGCCACAAATGGTTGAAGGTGACGACATTCTTATGAACAGCAATATTGCGCAGGGACGCAGTTGCTCAGAGGTAGAGGATAGTTTGGCTGATGTGCAGCAAACAAAAGTAGAAAAAGTCGTCAGATGCTTCGATTTAAAGTTAGTGGACAGATTAGAGAAAGCAGCTAAGATTATAGAGCATGATGAGCCCTAGGATGTAAATGTAAATGTAATTGCAACTGATCAGAATTACTTTAGCTGGAAGAACATAGAACGAGATTTATTAGACGAGGTGTGTGAGCAACCTGTTCAATGTAAAATAACTCACCCTGTTATCAAAGTAAACATATCAGGAGTCACTGTGCGTTGTCTGCTTGACAGTGGCAGTGAAGCAAGTGCTTTATCACAAACATTTTTTGACACCATACCCAATAAAGAGAAGTTAACAGTTATGAAAGTAAGTGGCTTAAAGATTATAGGTGCTACTGGAAAAGTCTCTAGACCAGTTCAACACGAAGCTTTGATACCCATTGGTATAAATGACGTAGTAATAGATCATCCTTGTTTGATTGTGCTAGGCTTAAGTGTTGATATGTTGATTGGTACTGATTTCTTATCAAAGTACCAGGGAAAGATCAATTTTGATCAGAACAACTTAATTTTAACTTTACCTGACTCTAAAGTGATAAGAGAGTCTTTTATAGGAAGTCATATAGGCGGTAGTAATGAAACTTGGGAACTGCCTATTAGAGTAATAAAGAATAAAGGATACTTGCAGGAAAATTTGGTTTTCAGTGAGAATGAGGAAAGTGCTAAGGTTGAAGAGAGACACATCCTAAAGGAAATAGAGGAAAAGGTACAATCAACAAAGCAAATTGCTGACGAACAAAGATCAGAGTTAAAGAGTGTGTTAACAAAGCATAGTAATGTATTCTCAAACGCACCTGATGAAGTAAAAGGTTATGAATGCCATTTGAATATCAAGCCTGGGAAGGTATTTTTTAAGAAGCCTTATCCAATACATGGCGTCGTGTACAAGCCGCCAAAAATAAGCTCAATGAGTTCCTTCCAGTCGGAATTACATTCACTTCAGTGTCAATACGAACATGTCATCGTAATGGGTGACTTGAACATAGACCTGCTAAGAGACACTCCCTCCGCAATAAACCTAAGAAGATTGTTTAGTTGCAATAGCATGAACATTCTTCCATTGCAACCTACACACCATACGGCGCACAGTCATACTCTTATAGACGTGATAGCAACGAAACAGACTGACAAAGTAAGAGATGTTGGTCAATCATCGGCCCCTGGCCTCTCAGCACATGATGTAATATTCCTGGCCTACTCTGTGCAGCCCCCAAGGATCAAATCGCGTTACATAACTTGTAGGAACATGAAACGTATTGACCTTGACGCTCTAACAGCCGATTGCTCAGAAATCTCATGGCATCAAATAATCAGAGAACCTACAATCGACGGCAAAATTAATGAACTTGGTGATAAACTCACTGCCCTCTATGACAAACATGCACCTGTGCGCACAGTCCGTGTAAGAAAATCTCCTGCTCCATGGCTGACAGCTGAATTACGTCAAATGATGACTAATAGGGATGCTGCCCACAGGCGTTTCAAGGCAGATCCGAAACCCGAACGTTTTGAAGAATATAGAAAGCTACGGAACAGAGTGAAACAATGCATTCGCAATGCCAAAATCAGGCACGCTCGCTCCCTCGTATGCAGCGATCTGACACCCACGACTCTATGGAAGAATCTCCGTAGCTTGGGGGTCGGAAAGGCAAAATCGGAAACTACTTTTCATGTGTCAGCTAACGAATTAAATGAATTCTTCTCTGCACCTCTGAATACCAGCACGGCTGATAATTACCGTCCACAAGAATCTCCAAACAGGATAACTAACAACGATACCTTCCATCTAAAACATGTAACAACAAATACGGCAAGAAAAGCAATAATGAGAATCTCTTCTGATGCAATAGGCAACGACAGTATCGGTATAGCCATGATTAAGAATGTTGCCGATATCTTAGTACCTGTCTTAACTGAGATATTTAATTTTTCCCTCGTGAACGGAATATACCCCACTGCATGGAAAAGAAGCATAATTCGACCCATCCCTAAGGTCGAAAACCCGCAACTGCCTAGTGATTACCGACCAATTAGCATACTGCCTGCTGTTTCCAAAGCACTGGAATATATTGTTCATGACCAAATCACTGAACACTTGCATGAATTCAGTCTATATGACAAATTTCAATCCGGTTTCCGTAAACATCACAGCACAAACACTGCTCTAATTAAAGTAACTGATGACCTGAAATATGCCATCGACAATCGAAAGGCAACAATATTGACGCTACTGGACTTCAGCAAAGCTTTTGACACTGTTAACTTTGACATATTACTCAGAAAAATGCAACAGCTTAATTTCTCTGATAGTGCAATGAGATGGTTTGAAAGCTACTTAAAAGACAGACAGCAATGTGTTGTCTGCGCAAATGAAAAACCTTCCTGGAAACATGTTTCTTCGGGAGTGCCACAAGGATCAGTCTTAGGACCACTTTTGTTTTCTTTATATGTCAACGATATTTCGTCGGTTTTGTCCTCCTGTAAACATCATTTCTATGCCGACGACCTCCGGCTCTACCTAAGCGTCAGACCTGAAGACGTAAACACTGCAATCACTCTGATGAATGATGATCTGTCTTCAGTAGTGACATGGGCGAAAAATCTGGGGCTTAAATTAAATGCAAAAAAGACACAAGTAATCTTAATAGCCCATCAGAAATTAATAAGTTCAGATTTCCGCCAACGGCTACCTCCTATTCTGCTCGAAGGTACTCCAATACCATATCAGAAAACAGTGAAGAACTTGGGTGTAACTTTGGACGAGCATCTCAACTGGGCGGAGAATACAGTCGCAGTGTGCCGAAAGACGTCTGCTTGTCTCTATGCTCTCAAAAAGTTTCGGAAAATATTCCCACAGGACTTGAAACGCCAGCTCGTGCAAGCACTCGTTCTACCGAACCTCCACTATTGTGATGTGATTCAACAAGGCATGAGTAGTGAAAACAAAAGACGGCTAGAGCTAACCATGAATGCCTGTGTGCGTTACACCTGCAACATTCGCCGATATGATCATGTTAGTGCTTCATACTCCGAGCTAGGGTGGCTGCGGCCAGACAAACTGCGTGACTACCACACTCTATGTCTACTTCACCGACTCCTCATCGCGCAAGCACCCCAGTACCTAGCTTCAGAGATTAAAAACCTGTCATGCCATCATAATCGAAACACGAGGTCACTCTTATCTGGTATCCTAACTGTGCCCACTCACAAAGCAAAAACTTTTGCAAACTCCTTCTCAGTTGCCGCTGTCCGCCTCTGGAACAAACTGCCCCTTACCTTGAGGAAAATTCAATCTCCTGTGGCTTTTAAGAAGAAGTTGAAGCATTTCCTACTATCATCCGCATAAAATTCTCCACAAAATTAATGTGCAAGGCCAATCCTCTCATCTGTCAAATAGCAAAGCTAGCGTCTCGTATCTTGCTGCTGAGATGCCTTCCTCTTCATCTATCTCTATTAGCCACGCAGTCTCCTTTTCCTTTATATTTTCCTTAATTATGTTTCATCATGTCTCTCTATTCTTCTCCTCCCTTCACCATGAGTCTCCCTCATACTCCCTGCTGCCAGCACTCCTATCTTAAATCTTTCTCTTCAATAATGCATTTTTCGAGGTGTACCTTTCTAATTGTTTATCTCACTTTTTGTATTAGATGTAGTTTAACATGCCTACTGAAACATATGACTGTAAAATAAGTAGAATGCCTGGTTAGATGTAAGAGAGGGCCTGATGGCCCTAATCTTGCCAGGTTAAATAAATAAATAAATAAATAAAAAAAATGTTGCAAGGAAACAAGCAGTGCGAAATGAAATTAAACGTATGTTGGCATGGGGTGTCATAGAGCAAGCAATTAGTGAATACAATAGTCCTCTTGTTGTAGTGCCTAAGCGTGATGGAAGTGTTAGATTAGTATTGGATGCACGCTGGTTAAATGAAATTGTCATCAGAGAAAGTGATCGTCCTCAAAATATGGATGAGTTAATTCAAAAGTTCCGAGGGGTTAAGTACTTTACTTCCATGGACATAACATGTGGTTACTGGAATTTGCCGCTGGCTAAGGAATCACGTAAGTATACAGCATTTTTGTATGAAGGAGTATGCTACCAGTATAAAGTAGTTCCGTTCGGATTGAATATTTCAGTGTGTGCCTTTGTAAGAGTTATGGCTCATGTATTAGGACAGGAATTATTAGATCAAGTAACCATTTACGTAGACGATATTCTGTTGGCAACTCCCACATGGGAAGAACATATCAGTCTGTTGGACAGGGTACTAGAAGCTCTTGAAAATGGAGGTATGAAATTAAAGTTAGAAAAGACTGAATGTGTAAAGGACAGAATAAAATTCCTGGGCCATGAAATTAGCAGAGAGGGTATATTACCTGATCCATCCAAATTATCATGTATTGAAAAGTTTGAAGCGCCCCGAAATAAAAAGCAACTCAGGTCAATGTTCGGTTTGTTTGGATTCTACCGACGTTTTGTTAAAGATCATTTATTTAATGATCCATGTTTACTCAACCTGCTAAAAAAGAATACCCCATGGGTTTGGACTCCAGAATGCCAGTCTGCTTTTGAGGGATTAAAAGATTGTTTGATTAATAGTCCGCTCTTGCACCATCCCGATTTTACAAGACCCTTTTTCATGTCAGTGGATGCAAGTGGTTATGGGATTGCTGTAGAATTGTTTCAGCTAGAAACAGAAGGCGACCAGGAGGTTCATAAAACTATTGCTTTTGCAAGTCGTTCATTACAATCTGCTGAGCGAAATTATGCTATCTCAGAATTAGAGGCACTAGCCATAGTATTTGGTATGCAGAAGTTTGAGCACTATTTGTTACGACAGAAGGTAATTATCTATAGTGATCACAAAGCACTTACATTTTTGAAGACTTGTAAACTAAGGCATCCAAGGTTGACAAGGTGGGCCATGTACCTTCAGCAGTTTGATCTTGAAATTAATTATATACAGGGAAAGAGCAATTTGGTAGCAGATGGGCTATCAAGAAGTGCTGAATTATGGAATGAATCAGAACTTCCTTTGGCAGAAAGGAATGAGGTAAGTATGTTGACAGTACATGAGCTCAGAGAGGAGAGTGCCTTAAAGAAAGTATTTAAGAATTTAAGACGAGAACAGAATGAGGATGATCAATTGAAGCTAGTTAAAAGCTATTTAGGGGACCCTAATTATCCAAAGGTAGCACAATATTACTGTCTACACAAAGGAATTTTGTTCCGTAGGAGGAAGGTAACTTTAGCAGAATGGAAAGTGTGTTTTCCTTCACAGCACGTAGATCTGCTAATAGATTATGTACATCTAAGGTATGGTCATTATGGTACAAAAAAGTGCATTGCTAAACTAAATGAGAAAGTCATCTTTGATAACATGCATCGTAGAGTTGCAGAAAGGTTAGCATCCTGTGTTATTTGTCAAAAGGTAAGAGCAGTAAATAAAATAGTGCAAGGGGATATGCATCACGTAGACCCAAGTGAACCCTTAGAGTTATGTGCAGTTGATCTTTTTGGACCTCTCCCGACATCTAAAGGAGGATGTACGCATGTTTTTGTGGTGATTGATGGGTTTAGTAAATATGTTAAACTGTATCCGATTAAGAGAGCCAATGCCAAAACACTTGTAGATAAATTGGAGAAAGATTATTTTGTGAAAATTGGCAAGCCAAAGAACCTATTGTCAGATAATGGTCCTCAATTTGTATCAGAAAAATTTAAGTTGTGTCTTGAAAGGAGCGGAACTCGGCATATAAGGATTTCAGCATACTTTCCGCAAGGAAATATGAGTGAAAGGGTTATGCGAGAACTGAATAGACTATGTAGAACCTACTGTGCTAGGAGGCATTCAACATGGGCTGATCATATTAAGTATTTTGAAGAGATAATTAATAATCTGAAACACGATGCCAAGGGTTTTGCTCCATGTGAGCTGATGTTCAATCAGGAACCACATAATATCATTCCGAGTATGATTGACTTTCCAGTTCTAAGTCAGAGTACATTGGATGAGAAGAAAGCACAGGCCAGGGCAAATATACGCAAAAGAGCTTTAGATAGGAAAAAGAGGCATGATGCAAGGGCTTCCCACACTAGTTTTAAAATTGGTGAGCTAGTGCTGGTAAAAACAAAAGAAAAATCAAAGAAAATTTCTGCAGAAACTAAAAAGTTTATGCATGTATATCATGGACCATTTAGAATAGTAAGTAAACCTCATGCAAATGCCTATCGTTTGGAATATCCAAAGAGTAAGAGAGAACTAGGTCTAAGAAATATTGTGAATCTAAAGGAATTTAAAATTAACAGTAATTAATTACTGTAGGGAGTCTGCCACTCTTTGGCGGATACACGGTTTTGCGTACCGTGCAGTCCTAGCTGGGTGAAACTTTATTTCCTTTTCAAGTTTCATTCCCTTCTTCTGGTCTATCATAACAGGTAAGAATCACATATGTCTTCATGTTGTATATATGCTATTAGGTTTTAAGTATTCTTAGTAAGGATCTACCTAGTGAATGGCAAAACAAAAGTCTGAGTACCAATAAGAGGCAAACATGGCTAAAATAAATAAATTAAAATATTTCATGTAATTGTAAAGGGTTAGAAACTACAACTAAGAGAGACACTTTGCAGTATACGAAGTACGGTATGAATATGAATAATCCATGAGATTATGCAGAAGGTAGTATGTTGCTAGAAATAAGGTTGTCTGAAGGAAAACAGCGTAAGAAGGTAATGCTCATAAAGGCAAGCAATGGCGTTTTAGAATTAAATAAATGGAGATGTGTGGAAGTGGTGTGAGGATCGCACCAAATATATAGATACAGGACGTCAATAGGCTGACAAAAGGAAAAGGGAGAAAGAAGTGGAGAAATGAAGTATTTTTGAATCTGGAAGAAAAGGGAGAAAATGAATAAGGTGAAGAAGTGAAGTAAGTAAATTGAAGTAAATGATGTAGGATTAAAGAATAATTCCCTCACGTCTCGTGAAATGGTGAAAAACGCTAAATCTTGCTTGAGGCAAATAAATAGTTAAACAGACAACAGAAACACACAAATATTGGAAAATGCAGAAATTTGGAATCGGTATACTGAAAATAACTAATTTCTTTAGTAATTCATACAATAAAGCAAAGTGCTGGTCAGCAAATGACTTCTTTGATGAACTAATCCATACGATAATTAAGCCAGAGTACATTAAAACTAAAAGGTTACTCAATTTTCTAAGTTGAAGCAAGATCTTAATATATTAATTTGCTAAAAGAATTTTCACTATTTAGGAACCTAAAAGATTATTTATGAAAGAAGAAAGTAGGAGCTATTGTATCAGATACGACTTAGTGCTAAATGTCTTTCTGACAACTTCACAATTAGTAAAATAGTGCCAGAATATAAACTATAAAATGTACTTTGTCCTACCTTAGATATAAGTTGAAAACAGAAACTTAGACTGTATTGTCTGTTTCTCAGGGACATGCAGGCTGCATGAATGACTGATAACAAGCGGTAGGGAGATTGGAAGTAGAGACGCAAACCACAGTGAATACAATTTCCTCCCACAATTTTGTCAATCAGTGAAATTAAATGAGTGTTACAATAGGACACCCACCACAGTGCCGAGTATTATAGTAAAAGAAAAATGTGAGTGCGTTGCAGTGATAAAAGTCGTGTGTATTTTCTTTTTCAGGAAGAGACTGATTTTAAAGAAAAAAAAATAACTATTTTGTAACCATTGAAAAATTTATATTTCCATGTAAATGTATGTAAATAATTTGTGAATGTCTTCTGTACTAGGTTTTCTATGTGTATATGAGTATGGTTATTTTGTGTATGTAGTAATAAGGAATTTCCTAAGAAGAAGCAACTTAAGTTGAAAGAGGTATACTAAAGTAATCCAACGCTTGTTTGTTCTTTTAGAAATTTAATTTTGTTCAAAAATAGATTTTCACGAAAATTAAAAAGGGGGTGATGAAGCAAAGCAAGCGCTGTATCATGTATAAGATACAGAGGCGAGCGAGTGCACGGGACTTACCCTAGTTCACTGCTAGTAGCGTCACGTCATCGTAACGCGCCTGCATATAGTATTGCACCACATTTAACATAAAAGTAAAAATTAAGATTTGTGTGTAAAACTTTGTTAAAGTATAGTTCTATGTAATAATGTTTCAGGTAACAAATCTTAATGTTATAAAATTAGTAGTTTACGTAAAATTCACGTTTTGAAAGAAAAATAGGAGGCGCTAAATAATGACGCTAGGAAGCCAAAATTTGGTGAGAAGGTGCAGTAAGAAGTCATTAATGAGTGGTGCTGGTTTCCAAAACCATAAAACTAAAATTGACTCCAGAATCCGCGTTTTTCGGAAAAATCAGAGGCGCGAAATAATAGAGCTACAATATTGAAAATTGGTAGGATGCTTCAGTTCACCCTAATAATAATAATGGAAATACCACAATCAGTTACCTCTTCTAGTTTTTTTAGTAATTTAGTAAAAACTACTTTTGTGAGTAAAATGTACATAAGCATTATAGATTAAGTACTTTAAATTTTAATGATAAAACAAATTCTTTAAGACCAATGATCAGATAGGACAATTAACAAAGCTACACCAAGTTTTAGTCTTGTAGCATAATTAAAGCTGATACAAGTCTTGATAAAGCTATGGTTCAGAGGTAACAATCTACCGTTAGTTCCACTGTAAAAATTCTAGAGAGTAAAGTTTTAATTTTAGCGGGCTGAGATTTTCTACGTGCTTCTGTACTGCTCAGATGTATGTATACAAAAATTGAGAAGTTTGTAAAGCTATTATTAAATGTGATATTTAAGATTATGTGCCTGAGATAGCGATCATTTGGAGGCTGCAGGCATCTGCATAGGAACGGAAAGAACAGATGCTCTCTTGGCGGTACGCGCCGGAGCTATATAAAAAGAGCGGCAGAGGCAGTAGGAAGCTCACTCCGCATTAGACCAACGCCTAGTCCACGCGAGCTTAACGTCCGATCGCGCCTCGCCTCGGGTGACGTCATAGCGGGCTGTGACATGCGCGTACTTAGCAATGTAAACGGGCATTGAAAATCGCGAGGACTGTACACCGTCCTGGATCGCTTAGACTTCGGTAACAAACTGTTATTGTGCCGTCCGTGTGAAGTATAATTCCGCGTGGCAAGTGGTGACTAACTCCACTTTTAAGGCGAGCATTAATCTTTTTTTTTAACATTATTGCGAACTATTAATAGAGCACCGTTAGTTAGAGTAATGAACTATTCGGGAGGAACTTGCTGTAGAAGTCGCCTCTGAACTATTAAACGATTGGCTGAATTAACAATATTTAATGTCTTTAGCATTTTCAGAAGTTTCGAGTAATTTGTGTGAGCCTTTAAGATAATAAAATCTTGTTTGGAACTTTAAATTTTATTGAAGCAGCCCTAATCCCGTGAAGAACTATGGATATTTTTCGTTTAGCTGTGCTGTACAGGAATGTGGCCGTGCAGACTGGGAACTAAGGTCAGTAAGTTTCCCTTCGCTTTCTGACTGGCCACCAAATTAGTTGCCAGGCTCGCGTGATTTAAGGTGGCAATGTTCAACTTTCATTCAACATTAAACAACGACT
This sequence comes from Schistocerca gregaria, assembly GCF_023897955.1. NCBI lineage: Eukaryota > Metazoa > Arthropoda > Insecta > Orthoptera > Acrididae > Schistocerca > Schistocerca gregaria. The sequence goes on from NC_064920.1 coordinate 1,163,954,466, forward strand.
TCTTCGCCGTCCCACATATGTTGCATCGGCAATAGTCTGTTACGTGAAATGAACATTCAAACAACTCATTCGACAACTTCTTCGCCGCCCCACACACCGCGGCCGGCCTGCTTTAATGAACGTGAAATTCTTGTTGGTGTGTTATACTGTCAGGTGAGTGGGTGGTAGGTGGACGAAGGAAATTGGATTCAAGAGATAAGATCGATGTTGTTGTTGTGGTCTTCAGTCCTGAGACTGGTTTGATGCAGCTCTCCATGCTAATCTATCCTGTGCAAAGTTCTTCACCTACTGCAACCTACATCCTTCTGAATCTGCTTAGTGTATTCATCTCTTGGTCTCCTTCTATTTTTACCCTCCACGCTGCCCTCTAATACAAAATTGGTGATCCCTTGAAGCCTCAGGACATGTTCTACCAACCGATCCCTTCTTCTAGTCAAGTTGTGCTACAAACTTCTCTTCTTCCCAATCCTATTCAATACCTCCTCATTAGTTATTTGATCTAACCACCTCATCTTCAACATTCTTCTGTACCACCACATTCCGAAAGCTTCTATTCTCTTCTTGTCCAAACTATTTATTGCCCATGTTTCACTTCCATACATGGCTACACTCCATACAAATACTTTCAGAAACGACTTCCTGACACTTAAATCTATGCTCGATGTTAATAAATTTCTCGTCTTCAGAAACGTTTTTGTTGCCATTGCCAGTCTACATTTTATATCCTCTCTACTTCGACCATCATCAGTTATTTTGCTGCCCAAAGAGCAAAACTCCTTTACTACTTTAAGTGTCTCATTTCCTAATCTAATTCCCTCAGCATCACACGACTTAATTCGACTTCATTCCATTATCCCCGTTTGCTTTTGTTGATGTTCATCTTATATCCTCCTTTCAAGACACTGTCCATTCCGTTCAACTGCTCTTCCAAGTCCTTTGCTGTCTCTGACAGAATTACAATGTCAAAGTTTTTATTTCTTCTCCCTGGATTGTAATACCTACTCCAAATTTTTCTTTTGTTTCCTTTACTGGTTGCTCAATATACAGATTGAACAACATCGGGAAGAGGCTACAACCCTGTCTCTATCCCTTCCCAACCACTGCTTCCTTTTCATGCCCCTCGACTCTTGTAACTGCCATCTGGTTTCTGTACAAATTGTAAATAGACTTCTGCTCCCTGTATTTTACCCCTGCCACCTTTAGAATTTGAAAGAGAGTATTCCAGTCAACATTGTCAAAAGCTTCCTCTAAGTCTACAAATGCCTGCAACGTAGGTTGGCCTTTCCTTAATCTTTCTGCTAAGATAAGTCGTAAGGTCAGTATTGCCCTATTTGTTCCAATACCAGTTTTACCATTCGTCTGTAAAGAATTCGCGTTAGTATTTAGCAGCTGTGACTTATTAAACTGATAGTTCGGTAATTTTCAGATCTGTCAACACCTGCTTTCTTTGGGATTAGAATTGTTATATTCTTCTTGACGTCTGAGGGTATTTCGCCTGTCTCGTACATCTTGCTCACCAGATGGTAGAGTTTTGTCAGGACTGGCTGTCCCAAGGCCGTCAGTAGTTCTAATGGAATGTTGTCTACTCCCGGGGCCTTGTTTCGACTCAGGTCTTTCAGTGCTATAAGATCGAAACGACGATGTAATTTAATGTTGTTACAGATGAAGGTATCCTCGTAGCTGAAAACTGTAATTCAAATATTGGGGAGTTTGGTATCTTGCAGTGCATACATGTTAAGTGGTTAATGTATTTGTAACGGTACATATGAATTTGAATATCAGCAATTTTTATTCATGAAGGAGATATGTGCTTTTATTTTTATTCGAAAATTCCTCTTTGTTCTTGAAGAGTTTTCATGCTGTAACTTTTTTCATCTGCTTGTGAAAACACCAAGGCAAATTTGCCCTCCATCCAAACATGCATCTACATGTTGTGCTTGCCAGACACACAAATAGGAATATAGTGATAACAGCACTGAAAGGTTTTAATGTAGTTTTGTATCTTCCCTCATACGCTATTACTATACTGCTGGTTGATCCACTTTATCCTAAAAATTGTATTATCGTATATGACCAATTCAGTAAACAAGTATTAAATAATGTTCCATATTCATATTGTTCAGTATATTCACAGCGTTAGCCGATGAAAGCTTTTCACTATGAATTATATCCGCAAGGCTTCAATCACATTAATTCTGTTGCTCATCTCGAATATTCTGCTATTTTCATCGTTCTTGCCTGTACTGGTAAAACTGGATGCTGAGAATGCCAGTGCCCGCTGTATGTAATCATAGAAAGCAGGAAGGTTCTGAAAAGTTTAAATGATGGACTTGGTAGTCGAATAAGTTGTACGTAAAGCTGGTTAAAGCTATCATCAACCCGAACATCGCAGTGCTTCACTAGGCATCGTACCACATCTTTATTGACGTATCTTGTCAAATAACCAAGCAGCTCGGCATAAAAATTCAGATGCCTCTGAGCACTATGGGACTTAACATCTGAGCTCATCAGTCCCCTAGAACATAGAACTACTTAAACCTAACCAACCTAAAGACATCACACACATCCATGCCCGAGGCAGGATTCGAACGTGTGACTGTGGCGGTCGCACGGTGCCAGACTGAAGCGCCTAGAACCGCTCGGCCACACCGGCCGGCAGCTCGGCATATTTCATGTCAAAAATATTGAGCGACGGGGCAAGTGACAGACAGAAATCTGGAGAATGATCAGAGGTGCAATCAGAAAACTTTTGGATACACTGTCTGCTTATTATACACCGTGCCATTAGCCCGCTGATAATCAGTTGCTAGGTGGCGGTTTATCCTTAAACTATTCGTACCCCAAGCTCCATCGTTTCCATTTCTGCTGTTTACAGCCTGTCCACCTTCACAACGACGGTGCACATTGTCACGCCAGTAAATAAATTCGGTTAAGATTACTTAGACCATCTGTCATTTGTCCTTGACAGCCCTCTAGCCCACCCCTCTCTCGTCTCATTCCTTTATCCACTACGACTACATAGACTGGCATCAGTCAGCCTTACAGTCTGCCCCGCACGCGTCCTTGTGTAAGTTTAGTCACTAATTATTGCCACCAAGAATAACTCCGAAAGTATGATAGTAGCTGAAACGTTTGTGGGACAAATGATGTATGGGAGAACGGGGGCCATAATATGACGATTTCTTGTTACTTATTTTCTGATAGCGGCTATCGAGACGAATCCAGTGATGTGTAAAAACAGTAAGGTTTTTGAAGGTCAACAGCCATCAAAAAAGTGGTACGAATGTCCATTTATAGAAGGTGTTCGAAGTAATGACCATTGGTATTAATGCGGTATTGCAATCTTCTTGTCATGAACTGATTGGTATTCCTTGTCACTTTGGCACTTATCGAAGCACATGCTCTGACAATTCTCTCTCGTACATCGTGCAAATAGTAAAAATTCGTCAAATACGGCGCGTCCATCTAACGTGTCATTGACATCTAAACACCATTCGACGGTTTCGCAAAACAACACTAATAGGAACGGTAGGATTAGTGTCGACGAATGAAGCGAATGTGAATGACGTATTCCTTCGAACAACAAGCCGATTTGCTCCACATTTATGGAGAATGCCAACGAAATTCAGTGAGGGCTAGAGACTTATACGCTGAAAGATATCCTCAATGTAATCCATTTAACTACAGACCTATATCATTGACGTCGGTTTGCAGTAGGGTTTTGGAGCATATACTGTATTCAAACATTATGAATCACCTCGAAGGGAACGATCTATGGACACGTAATCAGCATGGCTTCAGAAAACATCGCTCTTGTGCAACGCAGCTAGCTCTTTATTCGCACGAAGTAATGGCCACTATCGACAGGGGATCTCAAGTTGATTCCGTATTTCTAGATTTCAGGAAAGCTTTTGACACCGTTCCTCACAAGCGACTTCTAATCAAGCTGCGGAGCTATGGGGTATCGTCTCAGTTGTGCGACTGGATTCGTGATTTCCTGTCAGGAAGGTCGCAGTTCGTAGTAATAGACGGCAAATCATCGAGTAAAACTGAAGTGGTATCAGGTGTTCCCCAGGGAAGCGTCCTGGGACCTCTACTGTTCCTGATCTCTATAAATGACCTGGGTGACAATCTGAGCAGTTCTCTTAGGTTGTTCGCAGATGATGCTGTAATTTACCGTCTAGTAAGGTCATCCGAAGACCAGTATCAGTTGCAAAGCGATTTAGAAAAGATTGCTGTATGGTGTGTCAGGTGGCAGTTGACGCTAAATAACGAAAAGTGTGAGATGATCCACATGAGTTCCAAAAGAAATCCGTTGGAATTCGATTACTCGATAAATAGTACAATTCAACTAAGTACCTGGGTGTTAAAATTACGAACAACTTCAGTTGGAAGGACAACATAGATAATATTGTCGGGAAGGCGAGCCAAAGGTTGCGTTTCATTGGCAGGACACTTAGAAGATGCAACAAGTCCACTAAAGAGACAGCTTACACTACACTCGTTCGTCCTCAGAATATTGCTGCGCGGTGTGGGATCCTTACCAGGTGGGATTGACGGAGGACATCGAAAGGATGCAAAAAAGGGCAGCTCGTTTTGTATTATCGCGTTATAGGGGAGAGAGTGTGGCAGATATGATACACGAGTTGGGATGGAAGTCATTACAGCATAGACGTTTTTCTCGCGGCGAGACCTTTTTACGAAATTTCAGTCACCAACTTTCTCTTCCGAATGCGAAAATATTTTGTTGAGCCCAACCTACATAGGTAGGAATGATCATCAAAATAAAATAAGAGAAATCAGAGCTCGAACAGAAAGGTTTAGGTGTTCGTTTTTCCCGCTCGCTGTTCGGGAGTGGAATAGTAGAGAGATAGTATGATTGTGGTTCGATGAACCCTCTGCCAAGCACTTAAATGTGAATTGCAGAGTAGTCATGTAGATGTAGATGTAGATGTAGATGTAGATGTACTCACCCTACACGTTGTACATTTAAATATGTGTATGAAAACTGAGAACAGCTAGATCTATAGTGCATCAGAAACATATCCGGCAGAGGAAAGTTAGTAAGGAGGAAACGAAAATTGGTATTCTTGCCACTGTAGTTTGATATCCTTGTGTTAATTCGCGTCATATCTGGCATGGGCCAGAGTAGTGATGCTTGTGTTCTGCATCACCAAAAATATCATCCTTACCATATCAGTCTCTATCAAGAGTTTACTGGTACGGCTTGTATGCGGCGCACTGAATTATGTCGATGGGCTCAACTTCACATTCAGAGGAATGACACATTTATTAATTTAATTTTACTTATTAACAAGGCTACGTTAACGAACCACAGGAATGTTAATTTGCATAACATGCATTATTGGGCAACTGAAAATCCATGTTCGCTGCGTCAAGTTGCACACCAAAAACCGTGGTCTGTGAATGTGTGGTGTGGTGTGGTGTGGTGTGGTGTGGGACAGTATTATAGGCCCCTATTTCATCGAAGGAAATCTTAATGGTAGGAAGTACACCACACAACTGCAAGAAACATTAGGTCTGTTATTGGAAGAAATACCTTTAGGAACAAAGAACAGAATGTGGTATCAACACGATGGGTTTCCAGCACATTTTTCACTGATTGCTAGAAATGAGTTGCAGACACAATTCCCAAATCGTTGGATTGGACGCGGAGGCCATGTGTCGTGGCCGGCTGGTTCACCAGATTTCAAGCCTCTGGGTTTTTTCTTGTAGAGATTTGTAAGACACATTGTTTGTAAAGACGTTCCAACTATACCTGCAGATATGCAAGAGAGAATTGACACAGCATGTGGTTAGATAAGTGCCGAAGTGATAAGGAATACCACTCAGTCCATGATATGAAGATTGCAGCACTGCATTGATACCAGTAATCATAATTTCAAACACTTCTGTAAATAGACGTTCATGCTACCTTTGTGACGTTCATTGACCTTCAAAGATCTTACTGTTACACATCACTGGATTGGTATCGATGGCCGCCATCAGAAAATAAGCAACAAATTATAGCATCCCATGAAAAAAAAAACAAAGTTGACCTTCATATCTCTGATGCGTCCCCACTAGTAACAAAAAGCCAATGTCATATTATGGCCCCTGTTGTCCCATGAACTTTTATCCCACAAGCTTTTCAGCTACTATGAACTTTCGGAGCTATTCTAGGTGGCAGTGGTTAGTGACTCACTCCATATATAAAGAATTTTTTGAATATAACCAAATTCAAAACTTTTGATAGTCATGAAAATGTTTTCAGCAATTCCAGCCATATATCACAATGTTGATTTGTAATAATGTATTCAGGTTGATAAAAAAACTGTTTTACCTACGAGCCAAATATATGAAACGTCATGAAGAGTTATACTACACAGTATTAACGGTGAGAGTGAGAGTGTTATTAATGCAAGTTTTATTTTTTTGGATGAAGTGTATGCACAATTAAACTACTTGCTTTGCCCACGAAGGAAGGTTTACAATTACGTGGCAAATGTGATGATATTGAAGAAGAATGATTGGGTGTTGTGTTATCCTAATCATCATCATTTCATCCCCATCGACGCGCAAGCCGCCGAAGTGGCGTCAAATCGAAAGACTTGCACCAGGCGAACGGTGTACCTGACCGGAGGCTCTCGTCACACGACATTATTATTATTATTATTATTATTATTATTATTATACTGGAAAATGTAACATCACTGCCAAGAGGGACATTCCTAGATATAACAATGCCTCAACAGAAAACAGCAATTTGAAGATGAATCTGAAAAAGTTAATGATTCTCTCACATGGCGTATTTCATTTGTATTGTCTGTAAATGAACCCAAACCCTAATATTGTCTTTTCTGTAGTTGTAACTGCATTATTGTGTAGGACACTAACTCTTCAGGGTAGGTTAGTCAAGTTACCGAGACCTGTTACTCCTCATAAAGATTCAGAGATGGGTGGATAAAAAATATTTTGAGCAAATGAAATTTTATTAAATTTTCATGTTATTTCGTATGTTATGTAACCTTAAGAAACAAAGAATATTTATTTTGACATTTCAGACGTGATAGTGTGTAAGATAACCGTATGTAAAATAAACTGTTTCTCATTTTTCATTTCGTTAACTGAGAAAGAAACATTGTACACGTAAAGAAACATAAATAAATGAACCCTGAAATCAAACTCTAGAGACTGTAACTGTCTGATTAGAAGAATGCACCCCTCGAAAAGCAAATTTATTGGTAGAGTATGACAGTCATCGTTAAAGGTGTATGCCGTAATAATTCAAAAATATCACAAGATACTTTGGGACGCTACCATAAGGCATCAGCCAAGAACTTACAGCCGTCAAGAGAGACGTCAGGCAGCACAGCTGAAAGCTTTTGTGGCTATTGGCAGCTGAATGCTACTCGGAAGGAGAGGAAGTGGGAATTCGACGTGAAAATGGACACAGGTGACTGAGGTTGAATTATAGAGGAAAAGTGAGATAATAAGCGGTTTTGGAGCAGAACACTGAGGGTGGAAGGATATAAAAGTACACTCTAAGAAGTTTATTTTTGCTCTCAAACTTTACACAAGAAAGGACCAACACCATCGCAGCTCATCTCATCTTAAGTTTTCTTTGAATTTATTTGTACGGTAGGGGTTGCAGCATATTTCCTCTGATAAAGAAAGTGACTTTGCTTGGGTATGTCAGTGCTGTTTGGATGTCACAGGATCCTTAAATAACTTTTCTTGCCATAAACTTCCACCCATAAAAGCGGTCATATTCAGTAAGAGTGGCAGACATAAATTCTGTCACATACAACCATTAATGTTTTGGATCACATCTGGCTTTCTATACTACAGTAAACACTGCTAATGAAAAGCTAACGATACTTGTAAAACTTGCCATGATACTATACCTATCTTGGAATATCAGAATAAACTGACAAGCTATATAAGAGGAATACTTGGTACCACCAAGATGGATGGGATAGCTTTATTTGTCTTTACTGGCTGCATATTTACCAGAATTGTTGTGAGAAAGTAGTACAGCCTTTCATAGGAAAATGACGTTCATTATGATGGGTCTCATTTTTGAAATCTGATAACTTTTTCTCAGTACTAATCATGCAACACTCTCTCTCCCCATTTTGTTTCTACTGCTTGCAAAAGTGAGCTGTGAGTAGAATGGGCTCAACAGGGAAGAGGTAAGGGGGACCCTAAGTTTCCACCTTTGAGAAATCCAAACAACTGCATATTTTTTAGATTATCTTCTTGTGTCAAAAGTATTATACTAAAGAAGTTTACCAAATAAAAGATTTATTATTTTAAACGTTAATATTAAATTTTGCTGTATGCACTTCAATAATACAATTCACAACACAAATTTTTACCATATTCATGTAACTTACATGACACGCAAATTACATTTTCTTTTCACAATCTCTGATCTTTTGAAAAGTCTCATTTTATGCACCTGAAAGCAAACTCCTACACAACATGTTAGTAATTTATTATTGTCTTGTGAGAACTTGACACTTCTTTCAGGTGCAGGTGGGTCGCTCATTAACTGCCTGTGCTAGGATGCTAGTCCCACACTGAGCATCTCTTCTGGAAGGTGATAGGGGAATGGGAATACCTTCCAGGTATGAGTGGTACCGAGGAAAGGAATTCAAATTCCCTGGAACGGGGGGGGGGGGGGGGGGGGGAGTGGACCGAAGATAGCAATAGAGGGATATACGGTACACTGCATTCTAAAGTCTAGGAAGACATTTAATCTAAGTGAAGAAACCCTGAAAAGTAACCTGCTCATCCTTGATGGGGAATAAAGGGATGGTACATGGTCTTGGACATAAAGGGTGTACAGACGATGACAGTTGGTAACTCAATATTCAGATGGAAGTCTAAGCTGAAACAAATAAGCTAGAAATGGATGTAAATTCAAACCGATGCTAAGAAGAGGAGCTCCAGAGAAGAAGTTCTTGGGAGCTGTTATCATGTACAGAGACAGAAAGTGTATGTGGCTCATAATTAATGCAGAACGAATGAGTAAGAGGGTAATGGATGTGGAATGAAATGTTCATAATCAGAAGGGAACAATCATTGGAGTATATGCCGTAAACGGAAATCAACTTCTTGAAGAGAAGAAATCTTTTTTGATAAACTGGGAGATGTAACGGAAGCAATACATTAGGGACAGTAAATGATAGGTTTCTGACTTAAATAGTTGGACAGTAACATCGGAAGAAGTAGTATTGTAGCTCCTTTTGGGGAAAGTATAGAAGTTCATTTTAGTAGACAACTTTTTCCATCATAAAGATGTACATAAATTCGCTTGGGAAGCGCCTAGGACGAATTGTAAATCAATTACAGATCTAATGTTGGTGATAAAAAACGAGACACTGCTGGCAGTCGTTAGGATAAATTATAGGCAATCATAGTGAGCCAGCAATCGCCATACGGTAATGGAAAAAGTATACCACAATGAAGTAAGGCCAACTGTCAGAAGAATGGAGAATGAACTTACATATTATAATGAAGTGAAGATTTTGACAGACCTACGTAGACAACATGGAGCCAAAAGGTTACATCAGTACAGGCTTCAGAGTGAACTTAACATGGAAAGGTCTAAAAAACCAATAACTCTATACTAACATCGGACGAAAGAGTTTTCTGGATGTCAATAGAAAAGCCTTTGGAGAGGTTGAAACAAGAAGAAATATGAAGAAAAATTTTCCACTGAGTTGCAAGAAAGGAGCATTAATGAAATGGTTAGGTGATACTTCATCGAATCAAGACACCTATATATCAAGCTCGCACAACAGGTTAAAATGAATGTAAAGTTGGAGAAGAATGAACATTGGGATAAGCTGTGTAGGAAGGTATATGCAGGAATACGACATAAAAGGTCTACTGAAGCACTGAAGAATATTTAACATGAGAAATAACGATAAATATAAAATGTTACAAGAAAGTTTTTCTCAGAAGTGGATAAGAATATTATACAACATCATTGCAAGAAAATAGTTGAGACTACAAAGGAGAAGAAGATAGTTCCTTACAAGATAACAGTACACTAACTATGGAGAACGATGTGACATCAGTGTAGTCTACAAGAATGAAATTGCTGTAGCATGGGGGAAGAGTAGTGCTAGTATGTCTACAGAAACGTCTTGAGAATATAACCACGAGAGAACATACAACTATGGAGTACACTTTATCATACATATACTCGATATAAAAAAGTAGTGGATGCAAAAGTCATAAAGAAATTATAATGTTATCTCAGCAGCACCTAGGCTTTTCTCCAGTATTGAGAGCCGGATTTAAGTGAAGAGCAAAGTGGTTTCAGTCAAGGATGGCCATGTATTGATAACATTCGCTGTATCAGACAGTTATTGCAAAAATGTAGAAATAAAATTAGAAGTATATACTCATACACGACCCTTTCGGATGTGCAGAAAGCATATGAAAATGTTCCTGTACCAATATTATGAAATGTAATTCTTACGCGATCAATTTTTTCCAGAAATGCCCCGTACCTAATGTAAATTTTGAAAGTAAAGACCTATTAGATCAAAATAATTAATCGATACCAAGAAATGAAATATATATTAGTAGCAGAGATTGTGTGAATTATTTAATTTACTTTTTATTCAGAGGTTCTTGGTGTAAACTCTTTGGAAACACACTGTGTAGTTGCCAAAGTCACTGGTATAGGCATTTGTATTCAGAGAAATATAAACAGGCAGAATACGGAGCTGCGGTTGGCAACGCCTATCTAAAACAGTAAGTGTCCGGGGCAGTTGTTAGATTAGTTAATGCTGCGGCAATGGAAGGTTATCAATATTTAAGTGAGCTGAACGTGGCATTGTAATCGGCGCCCCAACAATGGGCCACAGTGTCTCCGAGGTAGCGGTGAGGCGTATCGTGAATACGAGGAATCCGGGAAAACTTCAAATCTCCAACATCGCTGGTGCCGGAAAAAGATCCTGGAAGAACGGGAGCAACGACAACTGAATAGAATCCTTCATCGCGACAGAAGTGCAATATTTCCGCACCTCGCTGTAGATTTCAATGCTGGGCTACCAACAAGTGACAGTGTGGGAACCATTCAACGGTACATCATCGATGTGGGTTTTGGGAGCCGAAGGCCCACACCTGTCCCCTTGATGACTGCGCAACACAAAGCTTTACACCTCGCCTGCGCCTATCAACACCGACAAAGGAGTGTTGATGACTGGAAACATGTTGCCTGGTAAGACCAGTCTCGTTTCAAATTATATCGAGTGGTTGGACGTGTATGGCTCTGGAGACAACCTCACGAAACCATGGATCCTGAAAGTCAGCAGGGGACTCTTCAAGCTGGTGGAGGCTATTAATGGTATGGGGAGTGTGACGCGTCTAGATACGGCTCTGACAGGTGACACGTACGTAAGCATCCTTTCCTGTCTATTGTGCATTCCGACAGGACTTGGGCAATTCCAGCAGGACAATGATACAGCCCACACGTCCAGAGTTGCTACAGAGTGGCTCCAGGAACACTCTTGTGAATTTAAGCACTTTTGCTGCTCTCCAAACTCCCCAGACATGAACATTACTGAGCTCATCTGGGATGCCTTGCAACGCGCTGTTCAGATTATATCTCCACCCCGTCGTACATTTGCGGATTTATTGACAGCCCTGCAGGATTCACGGCATCAGTTGCCTCCAGCGCTACTTCAGACATTACTTGAGTCCATACCACGTCGTGTTGCGGCACTTGTGCGTGATCGCGGGGGCTTTTTCACGATGTGTACCAGTTTCTTTGGCTCTTCACTGTAGATACGACTTCCTACGGCGTAAGGCCGCCGGCAGTCACTGTTTTATGACTGGAAGGTTGAAAGAAGAGAAATCCAAACATCCTGATAGATTAAAACTGTGTGCCGGACCGAGACTCGACCTCAGGACCTTTGCCTTTCGCGGGCAAATGCTCTGGAGACGGCACTTGCCCGCGAAAGGCAAAGGTCCCAAGTTCGAATCTCGGTCCGGCACACAGTTTTAATCTGTCAGGAAGCTTCATATCAGCGCACACTCCACTGCAGAATGAAAATCGCATTTAGGAGAAATCCAATTTCCGTCCAGGTCCAGCAAGCACTCTCTTGTGAACGAAAGGTAAAAAGCTATTGACAATCTTTTCATATTGACGGGTCACAGTCATATAATATTGGTTGAATGATACTTTAGCCCATTGACTCTACAAGATTCTTTATTTTATAATAGAATCGTGACTTAGGTCGTAAACTATTGTCAAGTAGAACTACGTTGGGTATATTTAGACTTTGTTGAGGGAGGTCATCGTCAAGACTTTTTGAACTGGGTGTGACAGCGTATAGATGCGTACAAACCACCGAAGTATATGGCAGACAGGTAGCGGGCATGTCTTACAACCATGAAATAATTGGGCAACAGAATGAACATCAATGCAGCAGTTATAATGGTGTGAACATTCTCTGAAAATATACTGGTCTTCAAATATGAATAGCCAAGATATGTTTTAATGGAACAGATTGGACACCACAGATACCGTCTAGGAAATGGAGAGAGAGGCATTAGTTTAGAAACATATTTGTAAATGTGGGGTCCCACTGAATTCCAGGTTCATGAAAATGAAAATATACTACAAACATTTGAACTCACGTTGCTATCACAACCAAATCTGTATACTGTGACATGCAAACTAAACTACTGTAGCTGGGCAGTAATTCCTTTCTGCCACATCATTTCCTGACATTGAAACCTCAAGATCACACTTGAATTACGTGGCTGACACTGATGCAGTGTCCATGATAGTATCACGAGATTGTACTGTTTACGGAAGACTCGCAACGCAAACCCCTTTCACTTCAGTTCCACTTTACTAACAAAATTCTGCGTATTTATCTACGTGCCAATGAGGTAGGAATTGGTAGTACCGTGTACAAACAAGCCACTTATATTCTTCTTACACATCATACAAATACACTCCTGGAAATGGAAAAAAGAACACATTGACACCGGTGTGTCAGACCCACCATACTTGCTCCGGACACTGCGAGAGGGCTGTACAAGCAATGATCACACGCACGGCACAGCGGACACACCAGGAACCGCGGTGTTGGCCGTCGAATGGCGCTAGCTGCGCAGCATTTGTGCACCGCCGCCCTCAGTGTCAGCCAGTTGGCTGTGGCATACGGAGCTCCATCGCAGTCTTTAACACTGGTAGCATGCCGCGACAGCGTGGACGTGAACCGTATGTGCAGTTGACGGACTTTGACCGAGGGCGTATAGTGGGCATACGGGAGGCGGGTGGACATACCGCCGAATTGCTCAACACGTGGGGCGTGAGGTCTCCACAGTACATCGATGTTGTCGCCAGCGGTCGGCGGAAGGTGCACCTGCCCGTCGACCTGGGACCGGACCGCAGCGACGCACGGATGCACGCCAAGACCGTAGGATCCTACGCAGTGCCGTAGGGGACCGCACCACCACTTCCCAGCAAATTAGGGACACTGTTGCTCCTGGGGTATCGGCGAGGACCATTCGCAACCGTCTCCATGAAGCTGGGCTACGGTCCCGCACACCGTTAGGCCGTCTTCCGATAACGCCCCAACATCGTGCAGCCCGCCTCCAGTGGTGTCGCGACAGGCGTGAATGGAGGGACGAATGGAGACGTGTCGTCTTCAGCGATGAGAGTCGCTTCTGCCTTGGTGCGAATGATGGTCGTATGCGTGTTTGGCGCCGTGCAGGTGAGCGCCACAATCAGGACTGCATACGACCCTAACACACAGGGCCAACACCCGGCATCATGGTGTGGGGAGCGATCTCCTACACAGGCCGTACACCTCTGGTGATCGTCGAGGGGGCACCGAATAGTGCACGGTACATCGAAACCGTCATCGAACCCATCGTTCTACCATTCCTAGACCGGCAAGGGAACTTGCTGTTCCAACAGGACAATGCACGTCCGCATGTATCCCGTGCCACCCAACGTGCTCTAGAAGGTGTAAGTCAACTACCCTGGCCAGCAAGATCTCCGGATCTGTCCCCCATTGAGCATGTTTGGGACTGGATGAAGCGTCGTCTCACGCGGTCTGCACGTCCAGCACGAACGCTGGTCCAACTGAGGCGCCAGGTGGAAATGGCACGGCAAGCCGTTCCACAGGACTACATCGAGCATCTCTACGATGGTCTCCATGGGAGAATAGCAGCCTGCATTGCTGCGAAAGGTGGATATACACTGTACTAGTGCCGACATTGTGCATGCTCTGTTGCCTGTGTCTATGTGCCTGTGGTTCCGTCAGTGTGATCATGTGATGTATCTGACCCCAGGAATGTGTCAATAAAGTTTCCCCTTCCTGGGACAATGAATTCACGGTGTTCTTATTTCAATTTCCAGGAGTATAGTTCAAACGGCTCTGAGCACTATGGGACTCAACGTCCGAGGTCATCAGTACCCTAGAACTCAGAACTGCTTAATCCTAACTAACCTAAGGACATCACACACATCCATGCCCAGGCAGGGTTCGAACCTGCGACCGTAGCGGTCGCGCGGTTTCAAACTGAAGCGACTAGAACGGCTCTGCCACTTCGACCGGCCACGTCGTACAATGGAAATTATCTAATTGAATAACAGTATGGCTTCTGACGAACCATAGTAATCGGGCTTGTAATGACTAGAATCGACCTAACGACGAAGTTAACATGTTAGGTCCTAAAACTTACCCGACCGCCTTATATATCCTCCCCCTTCCAAGGTAATTTTTATGTTATGATCAATCAGTAGTTGAGGTATTGATTAATACTACACAAAATTACATATAAGTTCTCAACTTGAAAATTCAATCCCCACAAAGGGGGCTATAGGCAACGGCGTAAGTAGGCTGTTTACGGTTTTTATTGGTAACGCCACGTAGGGCTCTTTTTGTGACAATATCTTAGCACTTCATTCACATCTCGTGATTCTTTTGTGTCATTTCGAATTTGATCTAATTGTTTACGTACGTACTGCATCCCTCTTTTGAGGTTCTATATGACCTTTCCGGTCTTTCTGCAGGTTTTTCATGGGCTGAGCCAAATACTGAAAAAATTTGCAAACATTATATCGTGTATGTTCCTTACTTTCCCGGTAGCCATATTAAACAATCTTTATCTATTCTGTCTTTGTTGAGCCGATTAATTAAGTTCGAAACAGAGTGCTGGTGAACCGACATTCATTCTTTCAGTTCTGTTTTGTGACAGTTGCTTCAGTATGTTTACATTCGGTTCTACATATCTTAACTTAGCAACACCTGGTCCGCTTGCCTTGAAAATGTTTCTGCCTGATCGTGACATTCTCTGTTCTAAATCGTGCTGTTGACCCAAATGTTCTTTCTGTGATTCATGCTCGATCCTATACAGCTCGTCTACTACCTGTCGTTGCTCTAATCTCTCCGAGTTTCACGCCGTTTATGTACCTGACTGTCGAATACGTAGAATGATTGATGTAATTCGTTCCAGAAGCGGGAAAACAAGCCAATAAGCAGGTGGTCATAATGTTTACGCTTCTTTAGACTTCCTTCGTAGTTTACAATTTGCTGAATCAAATGCCTGGCTACTAGCACACTTTGCACTCCTTCATAATTTTGTTTAGGGTAGCTTCCATATCATATTTCGGCAGCTCGGTACACAGTGGGAATTTGTTACATGTATTACATTAGTTTTATAGTTCGTTTCATTAAAAATGTTTTTATTAAATAGGTGTAGGTGACACTGGCATGAAATTGATATATTATTATGATGTAACACCATATTTATGTTTTTATTAGTTTTTTTTTGTATACAGTTCATGATGATAGAGGCAGTTAACGTGGGGTTGACGTCTGATAAATGGCTTTATATACAAATAATCGACGTTCATATTGTATTAGTCAGTATATGAATGTGATTGTTTTGTTTCAGCTGATTCATGGGCACTGCATTAGCATTACATTGTAAATATTTGACACAGTATTTATTTAAGAATGACATTTAATTCTATCCTTCGATATACTGTTATAAGGTTTCATTCTTCCCGAGTTTGTATTCATTCATTGTGGATTTCTCAGTTTATTATCGACTTTGACTTCACAACTTGCACAGTTTGGCCTTTGTTAAGTATTTGCTACGTATTGCCACTGTGCATAGTGTCCCATTTATCTCGTTTAGCCGGAATAACTTTTTTCTGATGAGATAAGTAAATAATTCTTTCAACCACTGCTTTTAACATAATTTGGTAGTTCTTGCTTAGGGTAAGCTTGTTACGTATCCCTACAGACGTAAGAGATAAGGAGTAGAGTTTACATTTTTTAAGTGGAACCAGGTATATATTATTCAAGAATAGATTTACTCTCTCCAAGAGCTACTAATAAATGTATCTTAAATTACCATTTTTGCCAATAAAACATAGATGTGCAGACAATGAAGAATTTACAGGTTGCCCCGAGATGTTTACTGTTTTGATTGTACACATAACGTACACATTGTAGATCTGCAGTAGCTTAGTAGCTGTGTGGGTTTGTTTATGTTTTCCGACTCATGTGAACACAGGTACTCTTCTCTATGTCCTCGTGTCCGCCCCCACCCTCGCACGTCATTTGTCATTTGTTGTTGCCTTAGCGTACAGTACGCTGCATACCAATGTAGTTGTGCATCACAGTAACTTAGTAACTACATGGCGGTAGTACACATTGTGAATACAATTTTTGTTGTATATAGGTGTGTGATGCACACAGGCGACGGTAAGGTAGAAATGCTACGGAGAAATTACAATGACAGGAAATAATTCGTACATTGCATGTTTATGCTGAGTACTGTTAGAGAACATTATGATTATTACGTTATTATGTGTATATTGTTCTCTACTGTATATACGTGTAGTGTAACTTGCTGCAGGCGGGCAAATTCTTTTCAGGCACGACTACTGTACAGCAGACGATTCCCAGAGAAGCCATTGCTGAGTAGTTGGTCGTTTCATCTCTCGTCTAATTGAAAGGGCAAGATTAAATGCAAGATATCGAAATACCTCAGCAGCCTCAACTACTCATGTTCAAACATGAGTAGTTGAAGCTGCTGAGGTCGCTTCCACAGCCGTGAATCCTCAATTCAGCACAGACGGATCCAACATGAAGTTGGTGTCTCAAAAACAAGTGCACATCACATCCGGCAACGTCCTACATTTCATACTTGCCATGTTGATTTACATCAAGAATTTCATGGAAATGACTCCAACAACAGGGTTCAAGTTTGTCAGTGGGCTCAGCAAGAACTTCTGACTAATCCTAATTTCTCCTCCGGTGTTCTTTTTACCGAAGAGACGTCATTAACCAAAAAAGGAATTGTCAGTTTGAGAAATACGCATTATTTTTCCATCAACAATACACGACGGCTCCGATAGGTAGAGGGCCAATATCCATGGAATGTTAATGTTTGGTACGGAATTATTGGAGACACCATTATCAGCCTTTGTTTGTATATGGCAACCAAAATCGCAATCAATGGGCCTAATTTTTAGTACACGCTCTTCCTGTTCTCTTGGACGCCATATCGCTGAGTCGATGAATGGACATGCTGTATCAGCATGATGGATGCCCTGCACACAACACCTTACGAACACGATTAATTCTGGACCGTAAATACTCTCGTAGGTGGACTGGATGTGGTGAGCCAGTTAGTTGACCATCCAATCTCCGGACCCTACGCGCTGGATTGTCAAGGATGCTGTCTACCAAAATGTTCCAAAAACGCCATTCAGCAAGGCATTGTTGACACTTGTTCAGCCATCACAGAGGAAGTAGTAGCACGATGTAAAGCGTCCTTCATCCACAGACTGATCCTAAGTGTGAATTCCGGTTGTTACCATTTTGAGCATATGATGTAAACGCTTTGTTTGTCATGTACTGGTAGTATCATAGTAAAAGCTGCTACAAAGAGCCATTTTACTTCTGAAGTGTCATAAGTGCTGGAATACGGTACCTTATACTAGTTACTGTACAGTGTAGAACTGTTGCATTCAGTGTTTACTGGTAATTTGTAAAATGTCCAGAACCACCTTGAAGTGGTTAAATGATTTAATTAACGAACTGTACTGAATGGATATTTAAATTAGAGAAGTTATCTATTGTTTACCATTTCCATAACTACTAGTTTCGTGGATAAAATGATACAGTGTGATACAGTTTTGAGTAGTTCTTCGAGAGGGTGAGTGTACTCTTGAATAAAATGTCCACGATTCCATTGAAAAAAATTAACCTCTACGCCGTATCTCATACATCTATGGGGATACATAAAAAGTATACTCTCAGCAAGAACTACCCAATGATGTTAAAAAAGTGATTGAAACACGTTTTCATTTAATTCATCAGAAAAATATTATTTTGGGGGTCAAGATACATGGAACACTATATATAACCTATCTCTTAATTTTTACGCCGCTCCTTTGTTATATATTTCACAGTCTATACTGTTGTTGTCTTTACAAAAGGACCTGTAGATGGTGTAGTGAAACGCCGAAACAGGTAGCACAAATAACTTACATTCGAAATATTGACGTGGGAAAGTGTTTTTAATTTCTTATTTGGAAGGTCATCCGGCCGTGCCTTAAACTAACCATGCCAAACCTGTTTCTTACCATGACAGGCTCGTGCAGTAACTTAAGGAAGTCTGCTCATGAGAAACTTTCGTTTGTTATCATCAACCTGAAACACAGAACCTGTCACACTCGCACAGTGATGCTACATGATGATTCACATTTTGTTACCCGTTTTGAGAAGAGTCGATGTCTGCAATGCACATCAGTGGCGTCATTCGGAACAATAGTTATGAAACTCCAGTATAGCTAAGGATCTTAAGTTACTAAATTACTTTATAGTAATTTTGAAACTGTATTACATTCGTTTCGTTTAACTGATATTTAAAACCTAAGTCCTATTTGGTACTGTGATTTTCGTACTTGCTCTTTAAAAGTATTTCGAGATGTAAAAACATAATAAAACATTAGTATATTTATACTGTTTTTTTTTAAGAAAATTCCGCACTGGGTGTATGAATGACGTTTATTAAATCTGCGACCGGTTTCACACCACTTATCGGTGTATCCTCAGGCACCATACGCTATTTATGACATAGTAACGTTCAACATTGTCCTGTAGCCACTCCCCACCAGTTACGTCCAATATACCGTCATCTGTTGAAAGCGTGAGTTATAACTTAAAAATCTTTTTTAAACATTTTCTAAATGATGGGAGCAGCAATGACCCTGCAAGCTGAGAGGAGTGGCCTGAATGACTGACCGAAACCCGGAAAGCACTCACGCAGTGGCGCGAGAATCTCCAGAGGCCAGATGACGTGTACAAGGTGTGAAAAGTGGGGGTTACTGAACATTTGATATAAAATTCCTTATGTCCACTTTTTTTAAAAGAAGTCTTATACCATACTAAGTGGCCAATATAAAAAATGGGCAGTTACTTAAAACAATAAGGATAATAAATGTGGTTCTGAATGCGTACTCCGTGCCCTACAAAACAACATGTATTCATACTGTTCCTTAAAGCTCCATTTCCCTATGGGAGCTCTCCTCGGTATATAGCAGCAACTGCAGAAACGATAAAGAGGGGAGACAGAGAGAGAGAGAGAGAGAGAGAGAGAGACGTGGACACTGTTCGCTGGCTTTCACTCGCTTGATAATATGCGACATGTATCAGTCCAACGGACGATACTTGTGCAGTTTGTCATTATTTCCTCCTGGCCTATGCTGGCACACAAAATTTCGCTTTCATGTTTCACGGTGTTATTTAGTAGCATTTCCGTTATTTAACGTCGTGACACGGAAAAATAAGTTTGTGTTTGATTTTGAAGTGTGAGTCTGAGCATGAAATATTCTCCCCATGTATGATTTACTCATTATTAGAAGCGCTGTATGTGCTAGTATTTAGTAACAGACCTCTCTTGACCTTACTGAATCTTAGTGATTAAAAACAGAGGTCTCACTGCTTATGGACTGAGAAAGGTTTATCTTTAAATCTGTAGTGAGGAGTTGCGAGTACATCTGGACAGTGTACTTTCCACAGTCTGCTCTTGTTTACTTCAGTTTAAGTAAATTTAATTGAGAGCAACTAATTACAAAAACACCATTTGTTCCGCAGATCTCCTAAAATCTGTAATTCACCCCAAAATTGGCTACGGTGCTATAGTTGCATGCTTAAGTAAGGAGACCCAATCAGTGCATATATAGTACGTTGACGTCGGGTATCATCAGTAAGTCAATTAGTAAAGGATTCCGATACCCCTACACCAAGTAGAGTTCAATTGCTGGCTGAAAACGCTGCGAATCGCTAAACAGCGAAATCCGATATGCTGTACCAATTAAACGGGGCTTATCTTGAGATTATACATGGAGAACTCCTATTATGTATCTGCTATTGAATTGGGAAGCTCATCTTCTACTGCCAGTTCTTGACTGGCAGAAAGGATTAACCTTTCTTCAGATGCGCAACAGCCTATTTTTGGAACTCCATGAAAAGTGTTTACCTTATCTGAAAAACTTGTTATTAGAATTTTAGTTCCTGTAACTATAAGCTGATACTGTTTCTTCTCTTCCCGTAAAATTATTCTGCTTTGTAGACCGCGCAGTGTTATAAAACGTACCAGCGTTTGCAACAATAATTCTTATGACGTTATAAAATATAGATTACTTTTCATTCCTCTGCCGAATGAATCTTTCAATGTGGTTGAAATGTTGGTATGTTGTTTTAGGATATGGAGTGGGCTACAGTCCAGAAGAACATTATGGCAATTGACACTTGCTGCGAAAGACTACGAACGTTTGTGATTTTTTCTCTTAGGCTTTTAACTATTTCAGGGAGATAGCACCATTGTCGACTTTCACAGAGTTCGTTCATTATAGTTCTGATCGAGTGAACAGTGCGCACACATACTGCATCGTAGCTGAATTTACTGAGCGGGTAGTACATTACACGCGGAATTTGATGTCTTCTGCAGCGGTTTTCCGCTGCAAATGAACTTGAGTAAACTGGACTTGAATGATGAAATCTACGTAGTTCAACAAGCTCGAACTAGCAAAGAGGACTGTCCCAGCACTCACCTTCATTGATTTAGAAATATAACGGAATACCCGTACCTAGACAGGTGGACGAGGATTTTCAGCCTTCCCGTATAAGAGTACACTGCGTCCGGATGTAACTGAAAGAATAAAAGCAGAATAAGTGCTTCGTTCTTCTACATCTACATCTGCATATACATACTCGGCAAACTATTGTGCGGTGCATGTCAGAAGATTCCGTACCGAGCGAGGTGACGCAGTGTTTAGTGTGTGTATGAATTCCTAAGGGACCAAATTACTTAGGTCAAGTGGTTAGTACAATGGACTCGCATTTGCGAAGACGATGGTTGAAGCCTGCGTCCGGCCCTCCTAATTTAGGTATCCCGTGATTCCCTAAAACGCCTCAGGCAAATGCCAAGATTGTTCCTAGGAAAGGGCCCGACCGATTTGTTTCTCGTCGTACGTTAATCCGAGCTTGTGCTCTGTCTCTAATGACTGCGTGTCGACGGGACGTTCGACGCTAATCTCCTCCTTCTTCGGAGGATACACTGTATCTCTGCTAGTTATTTTCTTTCTTTTTCAAGTCGCAAATAGGAGTATCCTACTGCGTACATGACATAGGACGAGAAAAAATAATCAGATACATGTGAATTCCTAAGAGAGCAATCTGCTGCGTTGATCGGTGCCTAGACTTACTCGCTACTTAGACTAACTTATGCTAAGAACAACACACACACACAAACACACACGCACACACACACACACACACCCATGCCCGAGAGAGGACTCGAACCTCTGGCGGCAGGGGCCACGCAATCCGTGACATGGCGCCTCAAACCATGGGGCCACACCGCGCGG
Organism: Schistocerca gregaria; assembly: GCF_023897955.1. Taxonomy (NCBI): domain Eukaryota; kingdom Metazoa; phylum Arthropoda; class Insecta; order Orthoptera; family Acrididae; genus Schistocerca; species Schistocerca gregaria. The sequence continues at coordinate 1,163,976,406 of NC_064920.1, forward strand.
CTCCGTACGAGCCCCAGTTTCTCTAATCTTACCTTTGTGGTCCTTACTCGAAATGTTCTTTGGCGGCAGTAGAATCGTTCTGCAATCAGCATCAAGTGCCTGCTCTGTAAATTTTCTCAGTAGTGCTCCCTGAAAAGAAAGTTGCCTTCCATCCAGGAATTCCCATTTCAGTTCCCAAAGCGCTACCGTTACACTTTTGATTGAACCTACCGGTAACATACCGAGCAGCCCGTCTCTGAACTGCTTCCATGTCTTCGTTTAATCCGACGTGGTGGAAAACTCAAATACTCAATGGTGGGTTCTGCTGTCCTATACCTGGTCAATTTTATCAATGAACCGCGCTTTACTAAAATTCTGCCAGTAAACCGAGGTCGACTATTCCCTTCTACAAACCTTACATGTTCGTTTGATTTCAGTTGGCTTTGCAACGTTACGCTCTTGATACTTATTGGACCTGACTGCCAAGCAGCGCAAAATGAATGCCGTATTCGAACATTACGAGATACCTTCTGCTACTTATTTTCACTAACTCTCATTTTTCTACATTTCGCCATTCCTCACACCAACCATAAACTTTGTGTAATTCATCTGACATCCTCAAAAAATATTGAAATGTGTGTGATATCTTATGGGACTTAACTGCTTTGGTTATCAGTCCCTAAGCTTACACACTACTTAACCTAAATTATCCTAAGGACAAACACACACACCCATGCCCGAGGGAGGACTCTAACCTCCGCCGGGACCAGCCTGATTTCCTCCACCAGTCATTTAACGATGACACCTTCCAGTGTATCGCTGCATCGTCAACAAATATCCGCTATTTCCTGCTTACCCTGCCCATCTGATCATTTATGTACGTAAAAATAAGAGTGGTCCTATCGCACTTGTCTGCGGCACTCCTGACGGTATCCTTTCTCTATAATACTTTGATAGGATTTTGACAGATCACTGAAAGACCCATCTCGAGACAAAACCCTGTAGTAAACGGCAATCCTTCAGAATTATTGATATCCTCCTCGGGAGAGCTACCCACGATAAAACTATTCCACTTGGTGTGCAAGGTATATGAAACAAATAAAATTTAAAAGATTTCAAGAATAGCATAGGAATCTCAGTCCCAAAGGAGGCACTCACCGATATTTGTGAGTCCGAATTGTCGCTTTCATAAGTCATGCTTGCAAATTACTGACAGGAAATAATTAAGGAAGAGTGGAAATGTTGGTATAATCAGACTTCGAGGAAGATTAGTTGGGCTCCAGAGAAACCCAGAAACACGCGAGAAAACACTTAGATTAGAAGATAGGTTACCAAAACGCAAATATACTTTTATAGCACTTGTAGATTTTGAAAAGCGTTTGACAGTATTGATTGGAATCCACGTAGTGAAATAACTGAAGGCAGCAGGGATAAAATACAGGTAACATAAATTTATTTTCCACTGGTACAGAAACCAGAAAGCAGTTGTAATGGTCCAATAACAAAAATGGAAGCAGTGACAGTGTAAGACAGGATTTTCGGCAATCCCCGTTGTTATTCACCCCGTACATCAAGCAATCAATGACGGAAACCAGGGAGATTTTAGGAATCAAAGTTTGCGAAGAAATACAAATTTCGAGGACTGCCGGTAACATCGTTATTGTGTCAGAGAAGGAAAGGTGTTTACTTGGAAGAGCAGTTGAACGAAAGAAGTAATGACTTGAAAATGAGTTTCAGTAATCTAATCTCTCAGGTACCCTCAGCACCATTGAATAATGGTGTGAGTCGGGTGTCCTGATGGGTTTTTGTCGAAATATTTCGCGTACAATGAAAAAAAAAGTCAGCAGAAAACCCGGAAGCTTCGTTTTAAGTTGAACATCAATAAAACTTCAGATCATCTGGAAACATACTGGAAAAGAAGCATCCTGGCACGAGACGCAGAGTAACGACACCAGAAAATGTTGAAAGGGTAAGGCAAGCGGCAGTCAGTAGCCCAGGACGGTCAGCTAGACGTCATGCTAGTGAGTTAGAAATCAATCGTGAATCGGTTAGACGAATTTTGCATAAAGAATTAAAATTACATCCCTAAAAAATGCTCATTGTCCAACAACTTAAGGAAACAGATTTTGCTGTATGAAAAGACTTTACTTACAGAATGCAAGCGATTTTGGGATCGAATGAAAATGAAATTTTATTGATGAGCGATGAAGCTCATTTTCATTTAATAAGCAAAACCTACGTTACTGGGCTCCAGAGAATCCACACCTTATCCACCAGTGTCCTCTACTCTCAGAAAAAGTAACAATCTGGTGTGATCTTGGCTCTGTTGGCATTATTGGACCTTATTTTTTTGAAGAGTACGGGACACCAGTTACTGTTAATTCGGTTCATTCGTATGCTCGAAACATTCGTGAAACCAGAACTAAGAAGACGACGAATCTCTTTATAACCCCTTTCGTTCCAGCAGGATGGGGCAACATCGCACACCGCTAACACTTCAATGACAGTTCTTAGAGGCATGTTTCCTGGCCGGATTATCTCACGTTTTGGCAATGTTCCTTGGCCTCCCAGGTCTCCCCACTTGTCATTATGTGCCTCTTTCTGTGTGGGTACCTTAAGAACTGCGTTTATAACCACAAACGACTTAATTTGGACGAGTTGAAGAGCGCGATCATTCAAGAAAGTGCTGCCATCCCTGCAGAGATTTTAGTCCATGTGATAAAGGATTTTGAGAACAGACTGGAGTCCGGCATTGGAAATGATGGGCATCACCTTGACAACATTACTTTTCACAAATAACTTTGTTAACTAAAATGGCAAACAATGGTCTTTGGTTTTGTGTAAATAAACATGCTTTAATTTTAAAGTTGGTCGAGTATTATTACATTAAAAACCGTCCGTCTCCCGTGTGTCACCCTGTAGAACAAAAAGGCTTAATAACGCTGTGGTCTGGTGAGCGTGATGTTCCGGAGAGATGCGACAATTCATCGATGTGCACCGAAAACCAGTACTGGACGACGCGAGTATGTGTGAAAAGCGGCCCTGTCGTCTTGGGACAATGGCCACTAGGGAAATAACATCGTACCATGGCATAGATTTGATGTGCCAAAATGGTCACATAATTCTAGTAAATAATTCGACTTTGCAAAGCCCTTGGGACACCACGATGGCTGTCCTAATCCTCACCGAATCCCTCTAAGTGAGACATTCCGTTCTGCAGCTGCCGCACTGTCGCACTATTTGTTTGGTCACAATACCCTTCACTGAACTTCTGACTGGATCACTAAACTTGGCGGATAATGCTTTCCGCTTTTTCTGTATACAAACAGTACTCTCTTGGTTACAGAAGGAGCACAAACAATTTTCTCAGGTTCTAACTTACTTACCTCCATGTAATGGCGTCACAACACACAGAATACTACCCTGTCCACGTCTGACACTTGCAAACTTATTGAGGAGGTTACACCTGTCGTTCGTGTCCACATACAACGGTTCAGCCTGCTGGCTTAAGTATGTTCTGCATTTATGTTCAAGCACGAATTACAAGCTGTGTTTCCATATTTTTTCCCACTTCAGTATATCTTTCCTAATCACCGCATCATTAATATTAAAGATATTATGGTCCTTACAGATGAGCCGGCCGAAGTGGCCTAACGGTTCTAGGCGCTTCAGTCCGGAACCGCGCGACCGCTACGGTCGCAGGTTACAATCCTGCCTCGGGCATGGATGTCTGTGATGTCCTTAGGTTACTTAGGTTTAAGGAGGTCTAAGTTCTAGGGGACTGATGACCTCAGATGTTAAGTCCCATATTGCTCAGAGCCATTTGAACCATTTTCTTACAGTTGGGTACCGCAAATAACCGCAGTCACACACGGTAGAGAGGTCTGCGGTGAGCAGATGTACGTATGGATTTCTGTGAGTATTCAGCTGTGGTGAGTGCTGCTCACTGACGTCATAATTGTCCTATGTATGTGAAGCTTATCTATAGACAATTTTGTATACAGGCTGGTCTCCTGGCGGAAATCAATGTGGGGCTTACGACCTTTTAGTTAGGACAGTGCGGCAAAATCTGGCATTAGTGGACTATGGCAGCAGACGAACAGCGCTAACAGCTTCATATCACCTGCACCCTATCTCCTGAAAAACCTTGATCTGATCATATGAGTCCAGATTTCGGTTGGTAAGAGCTAATGGTAGGGTTCGTGTGTGGGGCAGATCCCGCGAATCCATGGACCCAAATTGTCAAAAAGGCTCTGCGTTAGCTGGTGGTTAAGTTCATAATGGTGTGGGCTGTGCTTACATTGAAGTTACTCGGTCCTCTGGTCCAACTGAACCGATAATTGACAGGAAATTATTATGCTCGGCTATTTGGAGATATTTCACAGCTACTGATCGATTTCATTTTGCCAAACAACAATTGATCGTTTACGGATGATAGTGCACCATATCACCGGGCAACAATTTTTCGCGATTCGTTTGAAGAATTGGCCGCCAAATCTCCCGACATGAGCCCCATAGAACATTTACGGGCCATAATCGAGAGGTCACTCAGTGCACAAAATCCAGCAACGGTAACACTTTCTCAGTTACATGTGGTTATAGAACAGTATGGCTATTTATGTGCGTGACTTGGAACGACTTGTTGAGTCCACACAGAACTGCTGCACTACGCTGGATAAAAGGAGGTCCGATACGAAAGTAAGGGGTATCCTATGACATTTGTTACCTCAGTATAGTATTAGTTTTAGTACTGATGGAACTGCAGGAAGCGGTATTGATTCAAATGGCTCTGAGCACTATGGGACACAACTTCAGAGGTCATCAGTCCCCTAGGACCTAGAACTACTTAAACCTGACTAACCTAAGGACATCACACACATACCTGTACGAGGCAGGATTCGAACCTGCGACCGTAGCGGTCGTGCGGTTCCAGACTGTAGCGCCTAGAACCGCTCGGCCATGAAGCAGTATTACAACTAATTATAGTTAATGCTTCTGGCCAACGGGAGTGCGGTCGCTTGTATATAAATGTGACTTTTGATCACTGACGACCACTGAATGAAAACGTGAAGCAGGTGTGCAGGGAAGAGAAGAGAATTTGCAGTCTACTCGAAACATATTATCTTCCAACAACAACTGGTTAAAATAATAGACTAAGTCCACATTTGGAATCATTTTATCGCAAGTGTTCTGAGCACTTAAAGGAGGAGTAACGTGTAATGAACTTTTTAGAGGAGTGCATAGAGGTAAATGGATGAGATAGCGAAGACGTCAGCTAGAATTTTAGAAAATCGTGTGGCTGAATCAACTGCTACTTTGTGCCCCTAAAACTTTAGTCTTGTTGATGGTGTTTTGCAGCATTGATAAACAATGGAAATGTCATTCTATAACATCGTAAGCAGCTGTTTAAATTATTCTTTTACGTGCGGCTGCTGTCTATCGAAGTACGTGATGCAGCACCTGTTAACCTAACGCCATTAATACAGACAAGTGATATGTGAAGAGGATGTTCCAATGTCTTAGCAGACATGCGGATCGCAAAAGGACACAGTGACAAAAATCCAGTAATTATGAACTATGTTTGGTTATGCACAGGTAGATTCTGGCGTGACAATTACAGTCATCCGAGGAACACATAATATGAGCGGAAACGAATCAAGAAAAACTGCTAGAGTGATAAATCCCTAAACTGTAAAACCCAATATGCCTAACTAAAATGAATAGGCCCTCATGTATAGCATTACCTTTTTAACGATAAGATGCTAAAATCACCAATCTTTTTTATTTTGCTGATTTCTTCGCTCAAAACAGAATTTAGTTCTTTAGCATCATGTGCAAATGTTTCCATACAAAATGAAACTGTTCTTCCAGCTAGGAAACATTCGAAAATGAATTAGCCTTTGTAAAACTCACAGCAGCACATGGCAGATTATGGTGGGTTAGGCGTTTTGCCTTCCAGAAATAGTAAACTAAGCACTTATATGAACAGTAGAGAGGACTGCACAAATTATATAATGTTGGCAATGTAAATACAGAGATGTGAAAATGTTGGCGCGAAATACAAATAATGCATCATAAACCAGCATCAAACTAAGTGAATGATAATGTGAAAAAATATAATGATGTACTTCTAAATACTGTGCAGGAGTGACCGCAGTTTCGATATCGGTAGACAGAAGTTTCTCCACAAAACAGTTTCAATTTTCCTTTCTAAAAACAGTTTCCAATGATATTTACAGCAGTCAATCATTTCAGTAAATCCAAGCTATGCCAAGGTTATTAATTTAAGAAGATACAGAAAAAAATTTCTTCAAAGATCAGTAGAAAATATATGACAGATAATTTTTACGTAACATAGGAAGTTCAGAAAAAGTTGTAACACATGTATTTCCATAGTCTTCTGCTTTTTTTTGTGCCTTTTACCGTCGGTATGGCGTGGTCAGCTTAAGCGCTTGCTCTTCTTGTCGCCACATTGTTGCCGATCGCGATGGAATGCGTGTACCCCAGCACCCTTATCTAAAGTGTTCTTCATGTGAAAGTGAGCGATTTTTTTTTCAGCATAAGTGTGAATAGTGTAACTGAGGCGGCACTTGTGTACAAGCCCGGCTTTCACCTAGTGGAATGAGGGAAACCACCTAAAAGCCGCATCTCGCCTGGTTGGTACACCGACGATCGTGCACGGTGGATTCGATTCGAGGCTGGCCCTATTCCCCGCGTCAAAAGTGGCGTCATCCGAACGGGTTATTTATCTCCATAGGAAAATATCAAGTTAATCTGAATGATCTCAATTATGTTTCTAAGGCTAAGTAAGTGAAAAAGCAATTTCGTCTTGATATTTGACGGTCAGGACCTAGGTGAAAGTAGGTATGAACAAGTTTATTTCCAAGAATCGCTGTGACCATTCAGGACATTGTCAACTAACTCAGATAGATGTATATGTTCGCCTATAGGTGAAATCGGGTGACAGGCCTGACAATGACAAACAATGACCCATTATTTTTTTCCCTAACGGCTTACGTTCAATCTATTTTCAGTGGCTCAACAGATATGTTGATAATTGGTGTGGCTATACTGCAGTTTACGTAATGCATAAAGACAAAATCCAAAAATAGGCGTTGATCACCACATACTCTTTGCGCATTGTGTAATACATGTTCTTTGCAGGCGCGACGGAGCATGACGTCACAACCATGATGCTCTACGGTGCAGGGTCCATTGTTACCCCACACGCCGCGGGGGCGGCCGTCACAGCGTGAAGCAGATACCGGCTTATCGCGCGGGTCGCAGCCCGGCACCGCAGACGCGGTTGTGATGGGGGTAACAAGCACTCTACCCCCTTCTCCCTCTCCGCCCTGTTGGGCGTGAAGGTTCTTTATATGCTGGTCCTGGGATCGCCTCCCGGCGCTTTTTTACGCCTAATCGTCGCCTGCTGTGATCGGAATTACAGTGGATCTGGAATTGTTATCTTTCTGCTGTTTGTGAAACGTCGATGTCAACTGTACGCGTTAGTTAGAGAAGTCTGGGTTGTATCTGTCTCTAGTCGATATGTCCACCAGGTCTTCACGAAATACGTAACTACTTTACGCCGATCGTGAGGCGAATCTTATCTTTCGCTCACAAAGGTCTTAGCGACCGAGGTGGCCAACCACAAGAACCCTGCATAGCTACAGTTTTGTCTGTAATTCTTCCTTGCATTCTAATCTGGGCAGAGCCACTTTTGCAGCCTTAGTTTCACTGGCACCCTTGATAGAAGAAGGGAAATAGCTTGGCGTTAGCTTGCAGAGCGAATACTTCACTGCCTCTTGGAGAGTGTGGTGTTTGAAAGCACTGTACACTTTCAAAATCATTGCCGGAATGGGACTCGAGAGGTTCTGGGTTCGAGTCACGGTCTTTAACACATAGCTTTAATATGGCAGATAGCTTCAGAATGCTTGCACTCTTCGATGTGGGGTAAAATACTCACTCTTCCTAATGTCTGTGTTATAACATAGCCAGGAAGCGACTCAAAAATTGCCAACAAAGCAAAATTTAGAAACAGTACTTGTTTCTACTGGATAATTTAATGATATCTTTTTATGGCTCACATAAATACGTATTTGCCATTTACTATAATTAGTGATCGTTTCCCGTACGCTGGGCTTTTTTTGTAACTATTGGTGTTATCTGTAATGTAGCATTATCAGTGATCAATCACTGTATAGTAAGGCCTAACATTGTGGGCAGAAAGTAACCAACACTCATACACAGTAATAAGAAAGTAACCAACACTCACATATAGTAATAAAGACGTCAGGAAAATACCTTTCGCTACCAGTATACTGGAGGCAGGAAATGGCTCGCTTTCTGAGTGCGGAAGAGTACTACGTATGTTGGAGAGTATTCACACTGAAGAACTATATAACTATAAATGATAGATAAGTAAACAGTAGGCATTATACAAACATGGAAAGAGCTTAAATGTTGGGTATAAGAAATGCGCTGGCACTTAAAAATTTATATCATTGTTGATATTAACCTGATTGTGACTAACAAGATGTCGTCGATTACCTCTTGTTAAGGCAATCAATTCAGCTGCACAGTATTTATAAGCGTTACTTGAATCTGATGCTATAGAATAATACAATAAATCTGCTCATAGACACTTGGTAGTAGGATACAGACTGACACAAAGCGGCAAGTCATGCTGGGATCGCAGTAGCAGCATAAACCAAAATTAGAACATGCAGCAGATTCATGTATACGTAGGTAAGTTGATGATGAACTGTGATACATAAAGTAGGCAAATTAGGACGTTATGAAAAGAAATAATACAAATAGAATCATATACAATCGTTCTCTAAACGAAAGATCCGTACCTAAAAACTGGAAAGTTGCACAGGTCTCACAAATATTCAAGAAAGGTAGTAGGAGTAATCCACTAAATTACAGGCCCATATCGTTAACGTCGATATGCAGCAGATTTTGGAACATATATTGTGTTCGAACGTCATGAATTACCTCGACGAAAACGTTCTATTGACACACAGCCAATATGGGTTTAGAAAACATCGTTCTTGTGAAACACAACTAGCTGTTTACTAACATGAAATGTTGAGTGCCATTGACAAGGCATTTTAAATCGATTACGTATTTCTGGATTTCCGGAAGGCTTTTGAAACGGTACCACCCAGCGGCTCGTAGTGAGATTGCGTGCTTATGGAAAGCGTCTCAGTTGTGTGTCTGGATTTGTGATTTACTGTCTGAGAGGTCACAGTTAGTAGTAATTGACGGAAAGTCATCGAGTAAAACCGAAGTGATTTCTGGCTTTCTCAGAGGTAGTGTTATAGGCCCTTTCCTGTTCCTTATCTATTTAAACAATTTGGGAGACAATCTGAGCAGCCGTCTTTGGTTGTTTACAGATGACGCGGTTGTGTATCGAGTGTTAAAGTCATCAGAAGATCAAAACAAACTGCAAAATGATTTATAAAAGATATCTGAATTATGCGGAAAGCGGCAGTTGACCCTAAGTAATAAAAATTGTGAGTTCGTCCACATTCAAATATAAAGGCCGTCAATTCAACTAAATACCTAGGTGTTACAAATACGAACAACTTAAATTGGAAGGAACACACAGAAAATGTTGTGGGGAAGGCTAACGAAAGACTGCGTTTTATTGGCACGACACTTAGAAAATGTAACAGACACTACGCTTGTCCGTCCTCTTTTAGAATACTGCTGCGCAGTGTGCAATCATTACCAGACAGTACTGACAGAGTACATCGAAAAATTTCAAAGAAAGGCAGCACGTTTTGTACTGTCGTGAAATATGGGAGAGAGTGTCACTGCAATGATACAGGATTTGGGCTGGACATCATTAAAAGAAAGGCGTTTTTCGTTGGGACGGAACCTTTACACGAAACTCCAATCACTAACTTTCTCCTCCGAATGCGAAAATATTTTGTTGGCCCGACCTACATAGGGAGGAACGATCACCACGATAAAATAAGGGAAAACAGAGCTCCCGCGCTGATACGAGATTAGAACCCTCTGCCAGGCATTTAAATGGACGTGGTTCTCGAATGTGTAGCAACATGGATGGCACTGCACACTCTCAAACGTGATTCAATATTGGCTACCGAGTTAGTTGGTAAGGAGTTTTTGTGGTAGGGCGTTCCAGCACTCCACCAGCGCTGTTCATAACTGCTGGAAGTTCGTTGGTGCATGAGGACGTGCTACAATAAGTGTGCCGGCCGCATACCACAAAAAAAAAAAAAAAAAAAAAAATTGCTGTGAGCACTATGGGACTCAACTGCTGTGGTCATCACTCCCCTAGAACTTAGAACTACTTTAACTTAACTAACCTAGGGACATCACACACATCCATGCCCGAGGCAGGATTCGAACCTGCGACCGTAGCAGTCGCACGGTTCCGGACTGCGCGCCTAGAACCACGAGACCACCGCGGCCGGTCCGCATCACATACCTGATACATGTCATTCATGCCGGGTTAACAAACAGGCCAATTAGTTCGTCAAAGGTCGTAGTTCCTAAAGCTCCTCCACCCGTTCTGTTCAAAGCGGTCGCGCATTGCCATCCACAAAAATGAAGTCATGTCCGAATGCACCACCGAAAATTTTTCTGACTATCTTCTTGCGTGCGTTACATGCTCAAAATTCTCGCCGTATGAGGGGACTTAATGCTCCTAAAAATATTTTCAGACATGATAGTTTCTGTGGTGTAGGTGTTACGGTGTTACATGGACGTACAGACGTTCAAATCCTTGAATACTGTTTACTAGGCGGTCAAAGTTCCACGAGCGTATTTTCAGCGGTTCATTCGAGCCCTGCCTCATTTTTATGGGTGACAGCGCGACCGCATCAAACAGCATATTGTTACTAGACGGTACTCGGCTTAATGACTGACATGCCCGTTTCCCCGACTTAAATCCGATCGAACACGCGTTTGACGTGTTGGGGAGACGTGCAGCGTACATTCAGATGCACCAGCGACCCTCCACTAGTTATCAGCTGCGCTGGTGGCGGAATGGAAAGTCCTCCCACAAGAACTAACTAGTTCCGCAACTAGACCTATGGTCTAGTGGTAGCGGTTTTGATTCGTAATCAAAAATTCCTCAGTTCCGGGTTAGAAACCCGCCAGGACGAAAATTGTGGTTAATAATCAGATTTCGCACCCGAACACACACTTTTATTCTCCCAAATGGTTTTTCAAGGAGGGCGGTGGAGCGGACAGAGTTTCTGGACATTCTCGTATCCCTGTGGTGGGAAGGTGCTCCTAAAGCTCGCAGAATCAACAAAGGCCAACGGCATGAGGATGGAAAAGGCGATGAAAACCAGTATAACGTGTATTCACGGGACATGTGGCCTGTAATTGAAAATGTGTCATCATGATCTCTCCATTGGCAAAAGATTTCAAAATCGTCCCCCATTCGGATCTCTGAGAGGCGACTGGCAAAGTGGAAGTGACAATGGAAAACATATTGAATAACCAACGAAGGGACGACGTTCAAAGAATCGGGGCACGGAATTTCAGTAGCTTCAACGTGATACCGAATCTATAATGTCTGAAAAGCGAACTGAAAGGCTCAATCTAGATAAAGTAGGGGCGAGTGAAGTGGAATGTAAGGAAGACAAGGATTTCTGATCAGAAGAGTACAGGGAAATATCGACGGCAGCTGGAAATGATATAACGGGAGTAGGAATCGTTATGAAAAGGAAGTTAGGGTTGATATGGTTGTTCTTATCAGAATCGTCAGTAAGCCAACGCCGCCAATGATATTTCAGTTATACATGCCGAGGTTAAAAGTTGAAGACGAAGAGATAGGAAAAGCATGTGAGGACGTTGAAAGGGTAATACAGAATATAAAGGGAGGTGAAAATCTAATATCCGTGGGCGACTGGAATGCTGTTGTAGGGTAAAGAGTAGAGGATAAGGTTACAGGATATAATGGGCTTGGGACAAGGAATGAGAGAAGAAAAAGACTGTGAGCAGCACTGACAAAGAGGATGCTCCTGTCCAAGAGAAGTCAACTATTATAAATGTAGGGCTTAAGGAAGAAATTTCTGAGACTGTTCGTTTGGAGCGCAATATTGTATGGCAGTGGGACATGGTGTTGGGAAAACCGTGACAGAAAACAATCGATGAATTCGAGATGTGGTGCTAAAGACGAATGTTGAAAATTAGGTGCAGTCATAAGGTAAGGAATAAGAAGATTCTGTGCAGAATCGGTGAGAAAAGGAATACGTGGACAGCAATGACAAGGAGAAGGAACAGGGTGATAGAACATCTATTAAGACATCAATGAGTGAGTTCCATGGTACTAGAGGTAGCTGTTGGGGGAATAAACGTAGACGAAGACAGAGGCTGAAATACGTTCAGCAAACAATTGAGAACGTACGTTGCTAGTGCTACTTTGAGATGATGAGGTTGGAATAGAAGAGGAATTTGTGGCTGGCTACATGAAACCAGTCAGAAGACAGATCAAAAATAAAGCCAGCATGGGAGCACATTATACGAGGTGCATTCAAGTTCTAAGGCCTCCGATTATTTTTCTCCGGACTGGAAAGAGATAGAAACATGCGCATTGTTTTAAAATGAGGCCGCGTTCGTTGTCAATACGTCCCAGAGATGGCAGCACCTTACGGCAGATGGAAGTTTACCGCCAGCGGCGAGAATGAGAACTCTTTTAAATACTTAAAATAGCGACGTTTTCCTTACTTGAATTCTCCGGCGGTATTCCATAAGGTTACCTCCCTTAGATTGTGCAGTCCCCGCACTAATCGCAACGCTACGGTTTCAGGTGCGAGCCAGCCAGCCAGCCAGAACTCCAGCAGCAGCAGCAGTAGTAGCAGTAGCAGCGGTCCCGACCAGCATCGCGGTCCAGCCTATAGCAGCCAGCCACTCCTCCGGCAGCAGCGGTCCGGCCAGCCAGCCAGCCAGCCAGCCAGCCAGCCAGCCAGCCCGACCTCCAGCAGCAGCAGCAGCAGCAGCAGCAGCCCCGGCCCTGTTCGCGGCAGCGGCGCCAGCTGCGGCATTCCTGCCAGTCGGTGTCAGCTTCAGCTACCGCGCCAGCAGCGTGGGACTCTGGTCGTCGTCCGTCTTCGTCTTCGTCTGTCTTCGTCTTCGTCGGTCCCCAGTTTTCTTCTTCTTCTTCCCCTTTCCATTTGGTCCTGTGAACTTTTCTATATCCTTGTCATCATGTTAGCTCCCACCACCACTATGACCACTACTACCACAGCCATAGTCTACACGTCCCCCTCTGCCGCCACCACCACCATTACGTGGTGTGCCCAGTCACACCCCCCTCTTTACATCCCCACTCTTCTCACTCTCCTTTCGCCTTCGCTCTTTGTCGCCCCCTCTCCAGCTTCTTCCTCCCACTCCTCTCCCTCTGATCCTTTCCCCCAACTCCCCCAGCCTGTTACTGCAGCTCCAGCTAGGGTGGTGGCCCGTCGGGCCACTGCCCACGTCCAACTCTCCCCATCGCCCTCGCCGTCACCGACACCGCCGTCGCCTTCACCGTCACCATCTCTGGCGCCGTCTGCTGTGTCCGCGACGGGACCTGCCCGTTCCCGCCACCTCCCTATAGCTCCCATCCCTCATGTCACCACCCACCCTTCTGCCGCCGTTAAACGCCCTAGAGGCTCCGCCACCTCCTCTGCTCCCAAAATGGCCACACCCCGTCCTCCTCCCCCCTCCCAGGATGCCATGGATGTCGCCCCACCTGCCTCTGCTCCCTCCGCTCCTCACCCTCCCCCCTTCTTTATACAAATACCTCGTCTCCCGTCCGGATCCTTCCCTTCTCGAGGCCTGGAATCTCTCCCTCCTCCTCTGTCAACACGTCCCTGGTGCCCCCATCTCTCTCCTCACTCCCAGATGGGATTCCGTTCTCATCTCCTCCCCCAGCCCTACCCTCCATACTGACATCCTCTCGCGCCTCCCCATCACCCGTTTTGGCCCCCAACGCTTCCCTCACCCCTGCTCCCCGACCCCCGCATCGCCCGCCGACCCTCACCGCTGTGATTACTCGGCTCAGCCCGACGATCACGGAGGAGGAGCTGTTGGCGGAGCTCAAGGCGCATCCCACACTGGAGGTGCGGGCGGTCCGCCGCATTTTCAACTCGTCCGGCCCCACCCGCCTTATGCGGGTTTTCTCTGAGGACGCCCCCTCCATTGACCATCTATTGACGGAGGGTGCCCTCCTCTACCACCAGCGCTATAAGGTCGACCCCTCCTGTTCTCCTCAATCCCTGTGCTGCCAGAGGTGTCTGCACTATAACGCACACCCAACAGCTGAATGCCGCGAGTCCTCCACCTGCCCACATTGTAAACAAATGCACTTCCTCCGGCAGTGCCCTAACCTACAATCCCCTTCCTCCTGCAATATCTGCAATCTCCCCCACCCCACCTACTCCCAAAAGTGTAAAGCCTGACCCCCTCTGACCACTCCTGAACTCACTGTACCTGTCCATCCTCATGACGCTCCCACCCCTCCTGGCATTTCCCTTTGTCCCCCCCCCCACCGCTGAGGACATCATCAGGTTCCTCACCATTGTCTTACAAAACGTCCACCCTTTCCAGCGCCCTCACACCCTTAAACACGTCTCCCTCGCCGCCCGTTCCATTTTCCACTTGAAGATGTATGCCACCTACTCCAACAACCAGGCCCATTTCACCTTCTCCCGTCTTGACACCCTTGTCTAAATCCCTGTCATGGCGCGACAGCACTGTATTCTTTTCAACAACATCCGCTCCCTTCCCGCCAACAAGAACCTCTTCCTGCACACCCTTGCCACCCACCGCATGGATGCCTTCCTCCTCAATGAAACTTCCTCCAACCCCACCACACTGTCCACACGTCGCCTTACCTCCTTCACCATTCCGATAATCCCCTCCCGATTGCGCGTGTCGGAGTTGCCATTGGTCACCACCCTTCAGATCCCAGTACAGCTCCAACCTCTCCTTCCTGACCCCACCAAACACCTGATCCTTAGTCTCTTCTTCCCTGGCCTTACCGTCACCTGCGCCACCATCTGTGTCCGCCCTAACGTCCCTATTCCCTTCGACTTCCTCTCCCACATTGCCCGTACCTTCTCCTCCTATGTGATCGCCGCCGACCTCAACATCCATAGTCGTTCCGCCGCCCAGTAAGGCGGTGGCATCGGTTCCTCTCCTCCCTTCAAAGGGACCTCATCCCCATCCCCCAGCACACCCGTCCCGAATCCAACTCCACTCCCGATGTTATCCTTTCCTCCCCTAACCTCCTTGGCCACATAACGGTGGATGTCCTGGAAGCTATTGGTAGCTTCCTCCTCACCGTTTCCGACGGTCGTCGCCCCTGCCCCAACCCTCGTAATGACCCTCCCCCAAAGTATATCCATGACTATTCCCGTGCCAACTGGAATGCCTACCGGGATGCCCTCTCCACCCAGGTCGATAGCCACCCCTTCACCTACCGCCACCCTGACGATGTCACCTATGCCGCCTCATTTCTCCAGCAGACCTTGTCTGAGGCCGTGGAGGCCCACGTCCCTACTGTCGCCATCCACCCCCATCGTCCTACCTTACCCCCACAGGCCGTTCTCCTCCTCCGTGAATCCCGTCGTCTCTACCGTGTCTTCCTCCACACGCGTGACCCGGACGCACTCCGACGCCACCGGCAACTCCAGCGACACATTCGTAATTTGATCGCAGCCAAGAAACGCCGGGACTGGCAACAGACATGCACCCGTTTGAATGCCACCCTACCTATCAACTCGTCCAAGTTCTGGTCAGCCTTCCGTCGCCTTACCGGAACTAAACCCTCCCCCTACTATCCTCTCCTCTCCCTGGACCTCGAACGTGCTTATGACCGCGTATGGCATTCCAGTCTACTCTTCAAGCTCCAAACCTTCGCCCTTCCCATTAATTACGTCCATCTGATCGGCTCCTATCTCTCCCGCCGTCCTTCCTACGTCACCATCCATAACACAGATTCCTACACCTTTTGTCCCTGTGCCGGTTTGCCCCAAGGCTCCGTCCTCTCCCCCCTTCTGTACCTTTTCTATACGGCGGACATGCCGCCGCCGTCACCCCCATCCACCTTCTCCAGTTTTCCAATGACACCGCCTTCCTTGCCCTTGACACCCTTAGTAAGGCCAATCACTTTGCCTCTTACCTCTCCGATGTCTTTTCCATCCCTGACGATCCCCAGTTCGATTACTCCCTCTTCCCGGATGTCCGCGATCGAACTGACACCTCTGTCCCTCCCCTAGCGACTGGTTTCCAGTACTTGGACCACTTTGCACACACAGAACTCAATGCCCCTATCACTACACGGGATCTCATTGCTATACTCTGCAGCAAACGCAACACCGCTCCTGGTCACAATCGTGTCACCTACCGTCACCTTCGTGAAGCTCCTGTCTCTTTCCTCTCCAACCTGGCCAGGCTCTACAATGTAGTCTTGTCCACAGGTTACTACTCCATCCTGTAGAAAACTCACGTATCCTGCTGTTCCTTAAACCTGCTAAACCGCCATCAGCCGTCTCCTCCTACCGTCCCATGAGCCTTACCTCGGTCTTCAGCAAGGTCCTGGAATCTATCCTCACCCGTCGCATCCTCCAGCATCTCCGCCAGCACCGCCTCCTTCCCATCACCCAGTGTGGCTTTCGGCCGTCCTTCTCCTCCGATGACCTTCTCCTTCACCTCACTCATCTCCTTTCTGAACAGCTTAATTCCCGTCGCTCTGCAATCTTCCTCTCCCTGGACCTCGAACGTGCTTATGACCGCGTATGGCATTCCGGTCTCCGCTTCATATCCAAACCTTCGCCCTTCCCATTAATTACGTCCGTCTCATCGGCTCCTTTCTCTCCCACTGTCCTTCCTACGTAACCATCCATAACACAGATTCCTACACCTTTTTTCCCTCTGCCGGTGTGCCCCAAGGCTCCGTCATCTCCCCCCTTCTGTACCTTTTGTATACGGCGGACATGCCGCCGCCGTCACCCCCCGTCCACCTTCTCCAGTTTGCCGATGACACCGCCTTCCTTGCCCTTGCCCCCACCCTGCAGCGCTCCCAACACCTTCTCCAATCCCATTTTGACCAGTTCACCGCTTGGTGCAACCAGTGGTTGCTCAAGGTCAATCCCTCCAAAACCCAGGCGATTATTGTAGGGAAAACCACCCCTTCCTTCCGCCTCCTTGATTTCTATCTCACCGTCTATGGCCGTCCTATCGCCCTCACGCCCACCCTCAAGGACCTTGGCGTCACCCTCGACCGTCGACTCTCCTGGACCCCACATCTCTAGACAATCCAAGCCAAGGCACGCTCCCGTCTCCATCTCCTCAAGCTCCTTTCCGGTCGTACGTGGGGTCTACACCCCTCCACCATACTCCACACCTATAAATCCCTCATCCGCCCTATCCTTAGTTACGCCCATCCGGCGTAGAACTCTGCCCCCGCTACCTTTTACAAATCCCTCCAAATCCTTGAACGCCATGCTCTCCACCTCGCCTATCGCATCCGTCTCCCCTCCCCCACGCGGATCCTGTACGATCTCATTACATTCCCCCACCCCCTCCTTTTCCTTGAGAGGCTAAGGGTCCAGTACACCTCACGCAAACTCGATCCTCCTCACCCGCTTGTCTCACCCATCCTCTCCCGCCCCCGATCGCTGCCGCGCCTGTATTCCCACGTCCCACCCAGTCTCCATCTCTCTACCCTCCTTACCCTCTCCCAAGGTGGCTTCCGCCAGCTCCCCCTCGCTGATGATGTCCTCCTTCCCTCCATATACCCCTCCTACCAACTTTGATCCTCCTTCCCTCTTCCTGTCTCTGTTCCTTTGGGCATCCTCCCTCCCTCATCCCTTTCTCCCCACTCCTTCCCCGGGCTTCCCCTCCCCTGTCCCTCTACTCCTCCTCGCATGTCCTCAGCCATTGGCGTTTTTGGTCTCCCGTCTCCCCCCCCCACCCCTCTTCCCCTCTTGGCAGGTCCCCGGACTCGCACACGTTACATAGACTTTCGCGCGTCTCGTTTGTGCCGTCGTGTTTAGTGTTCAGTGTTCACCGTCGCACTCCATCGTTCACCTGTGCCATCGCAGTCTTCTGTGTTTGTGCGTCGTGTCACCAGTTTTAAGTGTGGACTATCGTCAAGTGAGAACGGCTCCGTGTTTGCCTTTCTGTGTCACCTGTTTTCTTACCCACCGTTCTATAACCTATGTGTAATCTTTCTGTTTTTTCCCATCTTGTATCCTCTGGCTGAAGAGCGGCATAGAACGCTGCTGACAGCCTGCCTGTTGTACAGGTTTTAAAATTACAATAAAGAAAAAAAAACCTTACTTGAACAGCCTGCAATCATTCGTTTTCAGAATTTGCATGGGGTGAAACCAATTGAAATTCATTGACGGTTGAAGGAGACATGTGGTGATGGAGTTATGGATGTGTCGAAAGTGCGTTCGTGGGTGCTACAGTGTAATGAAGGCAGAACATCGTGTGACAACAAACCGAAACAACCTCGGGCTCGCACAAGAAGGTCTGACGACATGATCGAGAAAGTGGAGAGAGTTGTTTTGGGGGA
Source organism: Schistocerca gregaria (assembly GCF_023897955.1). Lineage (NCBI taxonomy): Eukaryota > Metazoa > Arthropoda > Insecta > Orthoptera > Acrididae > Schistocerca > Schistocerca gregaria. The sequence continues at coordinate 1,163,994,938 of NC_064920.1, forward strand.
TCGCCGAATGACTGTTGAACAGGTCGCCTCCAGAGTTTGCATTTCTTTGGATTCTGTGCACACAATCCAGCATAACGACCTGAAAATGCGAAAAGTGTCATCCAGGTGGGTGCCACGAATGCTGACGGACGACCACATGGCTACCAGTGTGGCATGTTGCCAAGCAATGTTGACGCGCAACGACAGCATGAATGGGACTTTCTTTTCGTCGGTTGTGACAATGGATGAGTCGTGGATGCCATTTTTCAATCCAGAAACAAAGCGCCAGTCAGCTCAATGGAAGCACACAGATTCACCGCCACCAAAATAATTTCGGGTAACCGCCAGTGCTGAAAAAATGATGGTGTCCATGTTCTGGGACAGCGAGGGCGTAATCCTTACCCATTGCGTTCCAAAGGGCACTACGGTAACAGGTGCATCCTACGAAAATTTTTGAAGAACAAATTCCTTCCTGAGCTGCAACAAAAACGTCCGGGAAGGGCTGCGCGTGTGCTGTTTCACCAAGACAACGCACCCGCACATCGAGCTAACGTTACCCAACAGTTTTTTCGTGATAACAACTTTGAAGTGATCCCTCATGCTCCCTAATCACCTGACCTGGCCTCTAGTGACCTTTGGCTTTTTCCTACAACGAAAGACACTCTCCGTCGCCGCACTTTCAGCAGCTCTGCTGCTATTGCCTCAGCGATTTTCCAGTGGTCAAAACAGACTCCTAAAGAAGCCTTCGCCGCTGCCATGGAATCATGGCATCAGCGTTGTGAAAAATGTTTACGTCTGCAGGGCGATTACGTCGAGAAGTAACGCCAGTTTGATCGATCTCGGGTGAGAAGTTAATTAGAAGAAAATCGGAGGCCTTAGAACTTGAATTCACCTCGTAGGGCATGCATTGCCTTCCGAAGTAATGCCTTTTTTAATAGGCAGGGAGCAATATGAATCTCGGTAACTTTAGTGTAATTATTGCGTTTGAGTATGTGTGTCATTTCTGCAAGTCTCACTGTGTATTTCATTCAGTCGCATTCTATACTATGAATTACTAGCTCTTTCTACGTTTGGTGCCAATCTCGTCGCTTTTGTTACGGGGCGCTGACACATAATGCCACACTGATTTTTATCCCTTCGTTCTGCACATCAGTGTATAATCAACTACTTAGATTTCATTTCCTTGTTTCATTAGTGCACATTCAGCACAGTATTTTACATAATGAATTATGAATAATTTTTATAATTTTCACTCTGTCTGTAAAATAAACTCTGACTTCGATTTGCCACGTCAGAGGTCAGAGGGATGGTCTATATAAGTTCAGGAAGCAGGGAAGCAGGTGGCTGTGGACAGCAGGGCAGTCAGCGTGGGCGCACGATGGTAAGAACGATCATTGGTTCTATTTGGTGGAGGTAGCTGTGGAGATTCATATAGTAGCCACTACGTGTTGAACAGTGGCTTGATGGGCGAATCAGCCATGTTATGAATCACATAGAAATTGGAGAATATCTAATGTCAATGGGATTTCACTAACTAATTCGTGTTAAATGGGCTTGTGAATAGCTTCCGGTTTTTGCAATGTGCCTGAGGAGAAATGGTCAAAATACCTTGTCTCAAAGAAACAGAATTAGGTGGAGCTTCTCCTTGAGCAGTTAGCTATTACAGATACACACACGATCAAATGTTTGACTTAAATAATTTTTTTGAGTGATGCACATCTATTGAAATAACCGATTAACACTGGTCTGTATGAACTGTAGCATTACTTGGAGGCAAATGCAGTGCAGCAGATCCCATGTATTGGTCACTTCTGGTCGATGCTCCTGCAAGTTCAGCAACTCTCCGTAACCCAACACTCCCATTCATCAGACTTTTCTGTGCCAATGGCCTTGGAGTAGAACAGCCTAAAGGAGGCTTCACAGGTTTGGCGGTCTGCAGCATGACAACAGTGAGGCCTCAGTCACTGTCTCTTTTCCAGAACATTTCCGGATGCGATCACTCCCCGAAAGTTAGCCAGAAGCAGCTGACTTTAAAAAGTATGACGCGCTGGGGGCTGGGAGGGGGGGGGGGGGTGGTCAGGCATCGCTGCGTCTAACGGAATTGAAACAGGGAACTCCTCTGACCTTTGTAGTCTGATGTATTTACAGTGATAGAAGTCACACCGACCCGTCCACGCCACACCCAAGAAACCCTAGATTCCAGGGAGACCACAGTAGGAATGCATACCGGCTCATCCACCAGAAAGGCGGTACCGGAGGCCGCTGTATCACGTAAACCCATGACAAAGTAGTCGCCTTACTCGCTCATGAATTAACAGCTTCATCTGCGATAAAGAAGTTCTTGTATCAACGAACTGCCTTCTCCTGCTGCATGTGCATGCATCTTCGGCAGAGCATCGCCACCCACACCCTCCATCCTAGAAACCCCATTACAAATGACGTAAGAAGTGTGTCTTTCTCTGCACTCGCTAAAGGTCTTTCACATTCCGTGACCTTTTCCGCCAGCTCGGCCACACCTTTCTCCTTCTCATCGTCATTAAATTTAATGACGTTACTAGCGAGCCACCGTGGCTGCCCCCGAAGACATTTTCTGTTATCATTTTCCATTCCCGTTCTGCGAAGCAACAACGGACACTACCTGCACACTGAACGGGAATGTACCTATACACGTGGCCAAATTATTTAACGCTGCAGCTGAGTCTACGATTCACCCTGTCGAGTAATAGTTAAGCCGGCCGCGGTGGCCGAGCGGTTCTAGGCTCTTCAGTCCGGAACCGCGCAACTGCAACGGTCGCAGGTTCGTATCCTGTCTCGGGGCATGGACGTGTGTGATGTCCTTTGGTTAGTTAGGTTTAAGTAGTAAGTTGTACAGGATTGATGACCTCCGATGTTAAGTTTCTTAGTGCTCAGAGCAATTTTACCCATTTTTTTCGAGTAATAGTTAAATAAGTGGTATATAAGTGTTCATTATCTCCTCTGGCAAACATACCATTGATAGCACCTGCAGAGGAACAAACAAGGAAACTTTGGTCCGTTTCATTCCGAGCGAGACAGAGTCTCCCAGCTCACTCGCACCGATGCCTCCGCTATACACGCGAATAAAAGCCAGAAATACGACGGCGCGCCCGGGGGCGGAAGTGCGACTTTATTTGCGACGCGAATTCGTGCCTTGTTTTATGAAATCCCGTGCAATGCGGCGGCCTTGATATTCATGCCCCCCTGCGCCAGCAGAGCAGGGAGGCCCCAGTTGGGACACCAGCCCCGGCTGCAGGCTCTGTCCCAAAGCGATTCGCAGTCCGCGGTGCGCCCCACTCAACTTTCCTCCTAATTCTCTGCTTTACGGAGCGAAGCTCCATCTCTGCTGTTATTACTCTCCTTTAAATTTCCTCACAGTACTAGAATATGGCACTCGTCTTGGACGCGAATTAAGAGGCCGCAGATGGTAGAGACAGCACTTGAACACGCAAGAAGTTTCACGGCAGCCATGTAGCAAGAACTTGTTTTCACGGCTGAAAATAGTTACCCATATGAGAGCGTGAACTGATACGGATATACGACACACAGACGAAGCGGGTATCCGGGAAGAAAGGACGAATTTGAATTTAGCGCAATTTTTTCGTATGATGTTAGGCAGCCATGACGTTTTCGTGTTTTTATCTACATCTGCAGCTACATACATACTCCACAATCCACTATACGGTGCGTGGTGGAGGGTACCCCGTACCACAACTAGCATCTTCTCTACCTGTTCCACTCCCAAACAGAATTAGGGAAAAATGACTGCCTATATGCCTCTGTACGATCCCTAATCTATCTCATCTTATCTTTGTGGTCTTTCCACGAAATATAAGTCGGCGGCAGTGAAATTGTACTGCAGTCAGCCGCCAATGCTGGTTCTATAACTAAATTTCATCAGTAGTGATTCACGAAAAGAACGCCTGCTTTCCCCGATAGACTCCCACCCGAGTTCCTGAAGCATTTCCGTTACACTCGCGTGATGATCAAACCTACCAGTAATAAATCTAGCAGCCCGGCTCTGAATTGCTTCTGCGTCCTCCCTCAATACGACCGGATAGGGATCCCAAATGCTCGAGCAGTACTCAAGAATAGGTCGTATTATTGTTTTATAAGCAGTCTCCTTTACAGATGAATCACATCTTCCCAAAATTCTACCAATGAAGGGAAGACGACTATCCGCCTTCCCCTCAACCCATTTCATATCGCTCTGCAGTGTTACGCCCAAATATTTAATCGACATGACTGTGTCAAGCGCTACACTACTAATGCAGTATTCAAACATTACAGGATTCTTTTTCCTATTCATGTACGTTAACTTACATTTATCTATATTTAGAGTTAGCTGCCATTCTTTACACCAAACACAAATCGCGTCCAATCATCTTGTATCCTGCTACAGTCACTCAACGACGACACCTTCCCGTACACCACAGCATCATCAGCAAACAGCCGCGCATTGCTATCCACCCTATCCAAAAGATCATTTATGTAGATAGAAAACAACAGCGGACCTACCACACTTTCCTAGGGGACTCCAGATGATACCCTCACCTCCGACGAACACTTACCATCGAGGAAAACGTACTGGGTTCTATTACTTAACAAGTCTTCGAGCCTCTCACATATTTGGGACCAATCCCATATGCTCGTACGTTAGTTAGGAGTCTGCAGTGGAGCACCGAGTCAAACGATTTCCGGAAGTCAAGGAATATGGCATCCCTCTGATACCCTTCATCGATGGTTCGCAAGATATCATGTGAAAAAAAGGTGAATTGCGTTTAGCATGAGCGATGCTTTCTAAAGCCGTGCTGATGCATGGACAGCAACTTCTCTGTCTCAAGGAAATTCATTATATTCTAACTGACAATATGTTCGAGAATCCTGAACAAACCGATGTTAAGGATATTGGTAAGTAATTTTGAGGATCCGTCTTTCTACCCTTCTTATATACAGGCGTCACCGGCTCTTTTTTCCAGTCGCTCGGGACTTTACGTTGGGCAAGAGATTCGCGATAAATGCAAGCTAAGTAAGGAGCCAATGCAATAGAATACTCTCTGTAAAACCGAACTGGAATCCCATCAGGACCTGGCGATTTTTTATTTTCAACCCATTCAGCCGCTTCACAGCCCCAGGGATGTCTATCATTATGTCCTCCATACGGGAATCTGTACGGGACTCAAACGGCGGTATGCTATTATCTGCCATCCTTCCCATTAGTAACCTGATAGCTTTTGTGTGGTGAGCCTTGTTGTTGGATGTTTATTTTCGTCATGAAGCAGTTGACAACCGAGCAACATTTCCAAGTCATAAAAAGTTAATAAGAAAACAGTGAAAGTCCCGCCGCAACCGTTCGTGAATTGCGTCTTAGCCTCGGACGTAATGCTGGTCCAGCCGAATCATCAGTTCGGAAGTTGATACGAAAATTTGAGGCGAGAGGTTCCCTCAAACGTTAAGAAAACTAGGACGACCGCGCTCTGTTCGAACGCAAGAAAAGATTGCTGTTTTGCATGAAAATGTGACCGTAAGGCCCAGAAAATCGGTTCGTCTATGAGATCAACAATTCAATTTATCACCAAGTTCATTGCCCTTTAAAAATATCTGAAAATGCCTGGGTACAAGATTCAACTCATACAAGAGCTGAAGCCTGGATATCATAGAAAGAGACATCGATTTGCTCAATGGGTCCTGAATATCTGGTTTTGAACTTTCTGCGTGTTTGTCCTATATACACATACTGGTAAGTGTTGCATGTGAGTTCATATGCTCCTGATCTGTTGGGTGTTTCTTGTGTTCTGATCTCTTTCTGTGTTCTGTGCTCTGTCCTGTATCCTATTTGGAGTTCCTGTTTCTTTAATTTGTTGCCTATTTTGTGAACAGTATTGATATTGTAGGTGAGAATGTGCCACATAGTTTTATGTGTGTAGTTGCTCTGTTGTGCCTTTGTGTGGTCATTGTTTGTGTTTCGTGTTGTCCTGTGTTTAGTGAGTATTTGTGTGTGTGGCATGTTCATTTTTGTACTGTTTACATATTTTTCTTTTAATTAACGTGTCTACCAAATGCGTATCACAACCATTTTCTACTGCTATTTGTTTTTTTTTTTTGTGTGTGTGTGTGTTTAAGTTGTAGCATCGAAAGTTGTTCTGAGCGAACGTTTGTTTTAGGATAGCTTGCCGTATGCAACGTAGGGGGCTGACATCTAGTGGCCTACCTGGGAGACATGTGCATCTGTCACTGCCTGCGGTGGGAAAGCTATTCAATGTCTCATACTGAACGTCTACATTCACCACCTATAAGAATCTAAATAAAGCATAGTATTTTTTGTGTGATGGCTTTCAAAATTTGTATACTGTGCATTGTTGTTAGTACAAAGTTAGTGTGAAAATCTCAGATTTCTAGCGGGCATAGTTTCGAAAATAGAAAAATTTACTTGAAAGTTAGAAAAACTACACTTAAGAAAGGAAATTGAAATGGGAGCATTTACGACTTGTTTTTCGTTATCAATTGAAATACTCACCTGAATATCATGGAATGGAATTATTTAATTGAAATTTAATTGAAATTTCAAATCCCTTACAATTTTCGTAGTATGAAAACTAGAATACATTCCGAAAGAACTATTAAAACCAATATTTATTTTATTATGTGTTACGTGAGCCTGTGAGTTAATGAGAGCGTGTGTGTGGGAAATTCGTCAAACTTCAATATTGCATTGTATACTGTTGAAAGGTCTCTGTTGGATTCCTTCATGTTAATTTCTTAAATCTGTTGTCATTTAAGGCATAATTCTTGTTCTAGATTTACTGTGGTGTTTCTGACTATCTGGGAGGAGACTGAGCAGCGGAAAGTGCCCTACGGATGTAACTTCTTTGGGTGAAAATTGAATCGGTTGGTTGTGGTTAATTTCCTCTTGCATATGTTTCAACGTTCTTCGTGTGTTATTTTATGAATGCAGTGTTGTATGCAGTCTCCCAATCTTGGCTCCATATTTGATGTGTTCCGTAAGATTACAAACTCACATTTTCATAATCCTAAATAAGGCACCAGTTTAGTTATGAATCAAGTTTAAAATGCTGAAATTTTAACCGAACAACGATCAATGTTAAAATAAATGTCTAAATATAAGCAGATTTTTTTCTATTTATTTAAATTCTCTTGTCGTAAGATTACTATTAAAAGATTATAATTAATGTTGGGAATTTGTTACTCTAGGCTGGACACTGGATACCTGGTGAAACAGTTACTCAGTAATGCAAGGTTAACTTCCGCAGATAGCTCACAGCTTTTAACCCGCTTTTATTGACTTGAATATCAGCACCGCTTTCAGAACAATCTAATACATCGACATTACACAGCGTATAAATACCAGGAGGAGAAGGAAATAAACAAGATGTTAGAACAAGGAATAATTGAGCGGGCAGTAAGCTCGTACAACTCACCCTTGCTTGTTGTACGAAAACGCGACAACTCGGTTCGTTTGGTACTAGACTCGAGATAGATAAATACAATTATTATGTCGGAAACGGACAGGCCTGAGAGCCTTGAGGAACTCTTACAACGTTTCCACGGGGTATACAGTGTTCCTGTGTTATGGAAATTGTTTCCAATTCCGGCTTTTCCCGTTCGGACTAAACGTCTCATCAGCTGCTTTTATAAGGGGGTTAAATAGAATTTCGCTTGATTATTTGAAACAGCGAGTGACAATTTACGCGGATGACATATTAATCGCGGAAAAGTCGTGGGAGGATCATAATGACGTTCTGAAAAGACTACTGGATGTTTTTGAGAAGCCCGGTGTAACAGTCAACTTAGGTAAGTTACAGTTTGGACGAGAAAACATAAAATTCTTCGGCCATATTGTCTCGGAAAATTGAAAAAAACCTGACCCGGAGAAAATTGTGACGATAGCGGAGTGTGAAATGTCGACAAATAAAAAACAGTTGCGAGCATTCTTAGGCATGTGTAATTTCTATAAGCGATTTACAAATTTTAGTGTACTTGGTACAACCCATCTATGTGGACTAACAGGGAAGAACGCTTTGTGGGTCTAGGATCAAGAGGCACAGGATGAATTTTATAAATTGAAAAAGGCATTGGTAGAGGCACCCATCCTCGTGCATCCCGACCTGGCACAAGAATTCTGTTTTATAACGGACAGTTCCTTGTCAGGATTAGGTTCGGTACTGTTTCAAACGGAAGGAAATAATGATATTAGAACTTAGAAATCCATCTAGTTTGGGAGAAGGGTGCTCATTCGATGTGAAAAAAATTATTCAGTGACAGAACTCCAAGCACTCGCGATAGTTTGGGCATTCTCAAAATTTAGGTATTTCTTATTTGTGAGGATCACCAGGGTGTACACTGACCACCGTGAACTCCAACATCTTATGAGCACAAAAATCACGCATGGGAGACTAGGACGCTGGGCACTATACCTACAGGAATATAATTTCACAGTAGAATACATTCCGGGACAGACAAATGTAATTGCTGACGCCTTAGCACACATTCCTATAGGTTTGGTTCACACAGAAGAAGTGGAATTCGGTGAAAATAATTTTAGCATCCTATACTTACAGAATGTACCGTTCGAAAACTTTGTTACCAACTCTTTAGGGAGTATGCGGACGAATAGGATAAGGCCGCAGTATTGAAGATATAAAGAAGAAGTGGGAGGACAAGGAGAATGTAGGAATACGCCAGCACTACTTAGTAGTGCGCAACAGAATACTATTCAAGAAACAAGCCCCGGAAGACTCCAGATGGGTGTTGGTGACTCCGGAGGAACTAGTTGTAAATAGGCTGTTTAGGTTTTATTTAGCTGACAATAGTGGCGCTCGCTGTATTGCAGTAGCTTGAGTAACGAAGATTTTTGTGAGGTAAGTGATTCATGAAAGGTATAGGTTATTGTTAGTCAGGGCCATTCTTTTGTAGGGATTTTTGGAAGTCAGATTGCGTTGCGCTAAAGAAATATTGTGTGTCAGCTTAAGCACAGTCCTGCACTATTTTTCTAAGGGCACGTTTCATCGTAAACAAAATTATATGGTACATACATTTAAGTTATGATCACTTCGGAGCACAGAAATGTTGTGAAAAACTGAAGGAGACATGCTATTTTAATAACATGCTACGGCGTATTCGTTGTGTACTTAGAGTGTACGGACCTTGTCAGCGAGCAAAAACGGCCACAGTGACGTATGCTGCATCATTGCACCCAAATACCAAGCAAACTTTGTGACCTCGCAGCCGTGGATCTATTTGGGCCACTAATACGATCTGAGGCAGGTTTTGTATATGTTTTCTTAGCGGTGGAGCTAACCCCCAAGTTTGTGTGTCTGACTCTGTTGAGGCGAGCCACAGGAAGGGCAGTGGCAACTGCATTGGCAAAGCCGTTTCTTCATAAATTGGGCGTGTGAAAAGAGTTATCTCGCATAATCGACCACAATTAAGATCGCAATACTGGCAGCGGATGCTTCGAAGGAGTAGAAATAAACATATATATATATATATATATATATATATATACTCAAGGAAATGGAAAAAAGAACACATTGACACCGGTGTGTCAGACCCACCATACTTGCTCCGGACACTGCGAGAGGGCTGTACAAGCAATGATCACACGCACGGCACAGCGGACACACCAGGAACCGCGGTGTTGGCAGCCGAATGGCGCTGGCTGCGAAGCATTTATGCACCGCCGCCGTCAGTGTCAGCTAGTTTGCCGTGGCATACGGAGCTCCATCGCAGTCTTTAACACTGGTAGCATGCCGCGACAGCGTGGACGTGAACCGTATATGCGGTTGACGGATTTTGAGCGAGGGCGTATAGTGGGCATGCGGGAGGCCGGGTGGACGTACCGCCGAATTGCTCAACACGTGGGGCGTGAGGTCTCCACAGTACATCGATGTTGTTGCCAGTGGTCGGCGGAAGGTGCACGTGCTTGTCGACCTGGGACCGGACCGCAGCGACGCACGGATGCACGCCAAGACCGTAGGATCCTACGCAGTGCAGTAGAGGACTTCACCGCCAGTTCCCAGCAAATTAGGGACACTGTTGCTCCTGGGGTATCGGCGAGGACCATTCGCAACCGTCTCCATGAAGCTGGGCTACGGTCCCGCACACCGTTAGGCCGTCTTCCGCTCACGCCCCAACATCGTGCAGCCCGCCTCCAGTGGTGTCGCGACAAGCGTGAATGGAGGGACGAATGGACACGTGTCCTCTTCAGCGACGAGAGTCGCTTCTGCCTTGGTGCCAATGATGGTCGTATGCGTGTTTGGCGCCGTGCAGGTGAGCGCCACAATCAGGACTGCGTACGACCGAGGCACACAAGGCCAACACCCGGCATCATGGTGTGGGGAGCGATCTCCTACACTGGCCGTACACCTCTGGTGATCGTCGAGGGGACACTGAACAGTGCACGGCACATCCAAACCGTCATCAAACACATCGTTCTACCATTCCTAGACCGGCAAGGGAACTTGCTGTTCAAACAGGACAATGCACGTCCGCATGCATCCCGTGCCAACCATCGTGCTCTAGAAGGTGTAAGTCAACTACCCTGGCCAGCAAAGACCTCCGGATCTGTCCCCCGTTTAGCATGTTTGGGACTGGATAAAGCGTCGTCTCACGCGGTCTGCACGTCCAGCACGAACGCTGGTCCAACTGAGGCGCCAGGTGGAAATGGCATGGCAAGCCGTTCCACAGGACTACATCCAGCATCTCTACGATCGTCTCCATGGGAGAATAGCAGCCTGCATTGCTGCAAAAGGTGGATATACTCTGTACTAGCGCCGACATTGAGTATGTTCTGTTGCCTGTGTCTATGTGCCTGTGGTTCTGTCAGTGTGATCATGTGACGTATCTGACCCCAGGAATGTGTCAATAAAGTTTCCCCTTCCTGGGACAATGAATTCAGGGTGTTCTTATTTCAGTTTCCAGGAGTGTATATCAGCTCGAATCCCAGTGAGCGAATTATCCGTGAATTAGGAAAATTATGTAGGTTACACTGCAGTTGTGACCACCGATCGTGAGACATACACCTAAAAGGATTTCAGAACATAATTAATGGGTTACCTAATACGTCAACAAAGCTTCCGTCAATCACTGTGCTAAAAGACAAGGAGCCTCGAGCTAAATCAAAGAGGTGGTGCTTTGGCTACTACAGCCGAGACTACGCCGGAACGCAATTGTTGACTTAGTAACATCAAGCGTGAAACAGAGGCCAGGGTCAAGGCGTATAAGAAAAACGTGAGATAACAGTGTTTCATGTGGGACAAAAAGTTCTTATCAGGTCACTCAAGCTGTCTAACAAACGGTCAGGTGATTCTTGAGTTTCTCCCGGCGTATTTGACAATCAAAATATCCACGGGTGTACTGCCGGTCTGTAGTGTCCAACGGGCACAATATTTCGGCGATCAAACATGTCGCCATCATCAGGTGAATTGACGGACTGAGCTCCTGTGAACGTGCCGGCACGGAGATCCGTACGCTATGGCTGCTCAGGGGGAACTGGGTTCGGTCGCGGCGGCGGCAGGTTTAAATACCCTCCGCCCGCGGCCCGCTCCCTCCGCCGTCCGCGCCCAGCGCCACGGTAGCGCTGTGGAAGAGATTGCGACGGCGTCTGAGATGACGTTGGTGTGATTGCTCTGTCCGGCGTGGTCGTCACAACTATGCGTTTGCTCGATTTACTCTTGATTAACCCAATCGCTGGTTCCCAAGCCTTGCTAAGATTATAGCCACAGTCACGGTTTATGAGGTCATCATTGGTGCGAATTTCGATGGCCTCTCTAACAACGCTGTCCCAGTATCTCGACGTCTGTACCAGAATCTTCGTGCGGTCATACTCCGTAGCGTGATTTTCCGACAAACAATGTTCAGCGATCGCCGACTTGCTCGGATACATCAGTCGAGTGTGCCTCTGGTGTTCACGGCATCGATCCTTCACGGTAAGCATCATCTGACCAATATACGACTTGCCACATTGACACGGAATCTGGTACATGCCGGCCTTCCTCAAACCGAGGTCATCTTTGGCGCTCCCCACCAGTGCACGAGTTTTATTCGGAGGACAAAACACAGTTCCAACCCGGTGTTTCTTCAGAATGCGGGCGATTTTCCCCGAGAGTGCGCCTGTGTATGGAATAAATGCAGTGCCTACCTCCTCCCTCGTGACTTCATCCATCTCAACAGGTTGTGCTGCAGTGGTTGGGCGGAGAGCACGTTGGATCTGCCACTCTGAGTACCCATTCTTTCGAAACACAGTTCTCAGATGTTCCAATTCCTGGGGTAGACTCTCTGTGTCAGAGATAGTGCGTGCCCTATGTACTAGAGTTTTAAGTCCCCAATTCCTCTGTGAAGGGTGGTGGCAGCTGTCTGCGTGCAAATACAGATCAGTGTGAGTTGTCTTTCGATACACCCCGTGACCTAGGGTGCCGTCAGCCCCTCTCCTGACCAAGACGTCAAGGAAAGTTAATTTACCCTCCGTTTCAGTCTCCATAGTGAATTTGATGTTGGGGTATATGGAGTTTAGATGTGTAAGGAAGTCAAGGAGTTTATCCATACCATGTGGCCAGATGACGAACGTGTCGTTCAGAGCGTTCCCTCAGCAATTCGTGATCTGAGGGAACGCTCTGAAATTGTTGTCTTACTGGCTGACAAAGGCAATGCTACAGTTGTTGTCTCCCATAAGGACTACATTGATAAGATGCAGAGCCTGCTAAATGACGATTCCTACCGGAAGATCAGCGTTGACCCTACAAAGAAGGTGGAGAACAAGACGAGGGTTCTTCTCAAGGACGGAGACTTACCGGAGGGTGACGCTAAGAAATTGTTACCCCAAGGTCCGGTACCGCCTAGACTATATGGACTCCCGAAGGTTCACAAAGAGGGGGTACCATTACGCCCCATTGTCAGCAACATCAGGGCACCTACATATTTGTTGGCCAAATACCTGACGGGAATATTAAGTCCTTATGTGGGTAAATGCCCTCATCACATCTGTAATTCCGTGGATTTTGTTAAACGCCTTGATAGCTTCAGGTTGGATGAGTCAGATATCATGGTGAGTTTTGACGTCGTTTCCTTGTTTACGAGGGTACCCCTGCGAGAGTCGCTAGAGTTGATTGGTCAGAGGTTTGACGAGAATACCACTGAACTTTTTAGACATGTCTTGACTTTCACGTATTTTCTTTTTAATGGAGAATACTACGAACAAACGGAGGGAGTCGCCATGGGTAGTCCACTCTCACCGGTGGTAGCGAATTTGTACATGGAGAACTTCGAGGAGGAAGCCCTGTCGTCATCCGAATGGAAACCTACTTGCTTTTTCCGCTACGTGGACGACACGTTCCTCATCTGGCCACATGGTATGGATAAACTCCTTGACTTCCTTACACATCTAAACTCCATACACCCCAACATCAAATTCACTATGGAGACTGAAACGGAGGGTAAATTACCTTTCCTTGACGTCTTGGTCAGGAGAAGGGCTGACGGCACCCTAGGTCATGGGGTGTATCGAAAGACAACACACGCTGATCTGTATTTGCACGCAGACAGCTGCCACCACTCCTCACAGAGGAATGGGGTACTTAAAACTCTAGTGCATAGGGCGCGCACTATCTCTGACACAGAGAGTCTACCCCAGGAATTGGAACATCTGAGAACTGTGTTTCGAAAGAATGGGTACTCAGAGTGGCAGATCCAACGTGCTCTCCGCCCAACCACTGCAGCACAACCTGTTGAGATGGATGAAGTCACGAGGGAGGAGGTAGGCACTGCATTTATTCCATACACAGGCGCACTCTCGGGGAAAATCGCCCGCATTCTGAAGAAACACCGGGTTGGAACTGTGTTTTGTCCTCCGAATAAAACTCGTGCACTGGTGGGGAGCGCCAAAGATGACCTCGGTTTGAGGAAGGCCGGCGTGTACCAGATTCCGTGTCAATGTGGCAAGTCGTATATTGGTCAGACGATGCTTACCGTCGAGGCACATTCGACTGATGTATCCGAGCAAGTCGGCGGTCGCTGAACATTGTTTGTCGGAAAATCACGCTATGGAGTATGACCGCACGAAGATTCTGGTACAGACGTCGAGATACTGGGACAGCGTTGTTAGAGAGGCCATCGAAAATCGCACCAATGACGACCTCATAATCCGTGACTGTGGCTATAATCTTAGCAAGGCTTGGGAACCAGCGATTGGGTTAATCAAGAGTAAATCGAGCAAACGCATAGTTGTGACGACCACGCCGGACAGAGCAATCACACCAACGTCATCTCAGACGCCGTCGCAATCTGTTCCACAGCGCTACCGTGGCGCGGGGCGCGGACGGCGGAGGGAGCGGGCCGCGGGCGGAGGGTATTTAAACCGGCCGCCGCCGCGACCGAACCCAGTTCCCCCTGAGCAGCCATAGCGTACGGATCTCCGTGCCGGCACGTTCACAGGAGCTCAGTCCGTCAGTTCACCTGATGATGGCGACATGTTTGATCGCCGAAATATTGTGCCCATTGGACACTATAGACCGGCAGTACACCCGTGAATATTTTGATTAAACGGTCAGGTGTCTGCAATAAATTTTTTAAACTCTTTATCGGCCCGTATCGGATAAGGAAGATTCCCCATGAAAACGCAATAGAAGTTGAAACTCTTCGATCGAAGGAATCAAAAGGGCTACACCATGTGTCAAACGTAAAACCATACATTGAGTAGAAAGGACAGTGAGGAGTATAGAGGGCGGTGAAGAGAAACAATTGATTAGTTTACATTTGTGACATATGCATTTTGAACAGTATGTTGGTAAAAATAATGATTAAGATGTTTCTATGTGATGGATTGAAGTGATGTTTGTAGTTTTTTTTTTGCTCCCCTTGTGCAATTAGGATTTAGGTTGGTTCAAATGTGAAGATAAAGGGTTTCTTTGTGAACGAGTGAAATGCTGCTTATGTTTTTTTTTTTTTTGTGTAAATTGAAAACAGTCGCTCCTGAGAGAAGAGAGATCTGTGTTGAATTAATGCAAAACTCAGGGGAATATCCAATATGTGGGTATTATGGGTCTGGTAAACCCAGGTCCCCAGCTGTTAGTATCCTTGTTTCCGATTTTCTGCTTTCAGTGCTACTATCTATCTATTACTATTCTACATCTGTTAGTATAAATGAGGATTTCTTGCTATAGTATGCTTGCTGTATGAATATTTTAAGATAGGAAAAATCTGAGAAAGGAATGAGTAAGTTTGGAATCTTGAAAACAGGATGCAATAATACGATTGTTTAACCACTGGCTTTCCAATATGCGATGATTTGTTAATATTGATGATACATGTCTTTTTTGTTCTTTATAGCTAGGTATGTAAAGTGCTGTCTGTGGATTTTGTCAGTATATTGATCCCTTCAAGGCGCAAGAAGAATTATGGTTTGTGTAATTTACGTAGCTCTGAAATATTATTGTGGTAGTCAAATACGAGCTGTTTTTCAGCAAATGGAGAATGGAACAGAAATATGGATCCTTTTGAAGTCTTGATTAGTGTAGAGCCAGAGCCTGAAAAATTATTCTGCTATAATAGTTCTCCTAGAAAAGTGACTTTTATGTGTTTTGTTGATGCTTAGAGCATTACAGCTTACTGTTTTCGCTGGTGGGAGATGAACTGCAGCCTATATGAGTTCAACTGAAGAAATTTCCCTCTTTAAGGTTGAGGAAGATTAAATAATTCTGATTTGACAGATTATTCGTGGGTGAAATAATGGCCTTCATAGAATCGGCGTTGCATGTTTCAGTATTCAAGCAGTGAGCATTTTTGGCGAGCAGTCTCTTTTTTAGAAATCCACAAGAAGGGCCGAATGTAATAACCCATATTAGTGGTGACATTAAGTACTGCGAAAACGTTGTTTATTTTGGGTCGGGTTTCGACAGTTTTATGGCTGTTGTGAAATGTATTATGAATCATGAACTGGAAGGAAATAGCCAATAGTTTGAATGTGGACTGAATAGTACATTTTCTTTGGTTAACAAGAACAAAATAAACAATATTGTGTGGACATTTCGGACTTTATTTTCTAGAAGCCAATCCATTTTCTTACTGTCCGATAACATTGGATGACAGTATTTCCACCGAAATTTCTTTCATGACTAGAGTTTTGTGGCCTAGGTAATTGTAAATATTAAGTGGTCTTTTCTATCAATGCTGCTTGCACATCATCCGTTCCCGAGTGAGGGGACATCGAGCAGACACCGTTCTGAGGTAGGTGAATTTTAATTTCCAGCTTTCACAGTGACAACACGTAAAAATCCGGCGAATGTCCTGTTTGTTCATGGGTGTTCTGTTTAACTTATATAGCACGAATCAGGACTTTACTTGCTTATTGTCAATGGGTGGTTCGATAGGTAGTGTATGGCGGTGCTTGTTGTTGTCAGTTTCCTGAATATTGTGAAGTTGTGTGTGTTGTTTGTCTTATGTATGGTGAAATCTAGAAAATTTTGTGTGTTGTTAGTTTCTGTTTGTAATGTGATGTTAGTTTTTTAATGTAAATGGTTTATTTCATTGTGTATCTGTTCTATGTGTGTATGTGGTTTACCAATCAGGCATATTATGTCATCGACGTAACAGTACCAGTACATAAATTTGTAATTTTTTGTTTTAGTATGTGTCTGAAGATCACGTTCTCCAGTTGTTCATATATATGTTAGCTAGGAGGTCATTGATTGGTAATCACACTAGCACTACTTCATCTTGATAGTAAAATTCTTTGTTGAACACAAAATAATTTTCTGATGTTGTGGTCTTGAGTACGATTGTTATTTCATTGATATGTGTGCCTAGTTTGTTTCATTGTTGTTTCAATCTTTGTGTGATGTTGATTGTTTCATTTGTTGGAATATAATTGTACATTTATGTGACATTGATTGATATGAGGGTTGCTGTGTCTGGTATGTGTTTGTTCTTGATTCTGTCGATTAACTCCTTTGAGTTTTCCATGTTCCTGTTGTTATCGAAAGTGTACGATGTATTTAGTAGTGTGTGTGTCTGTTGGGCTAGATGGTAGCATAGAGGATTTTGAAAGTTAATGTTGGGCCTGAATGGGATATTATCTATGTGTACCTTTGGCAGGGAGTTTAGGGTGGGTGCTTTTGGATTTATCTGTGTAATCCTGTCTACCTCCTAATGTATTTTTTTTAAAGTTTTTAGTGTCTGTTGAATTGTTTTTTGGTACCTTGCCGTTGGGTCACTAATCAGTTTCGTGATGTTGTGGTCATTATGATTAGAAATAATTGTGGATTTCTGTGTTCTGATTACCTGTGTTATTTCTGCAGCTAATAATTCTCTTGTCCAGGTTGCATTAACATCTGGTGTCTTTCTTGTTCCTTTATAATGTATTCTGATTCCGTTGTGGGGTTCTCTATGGTTTTGTGTGATGTGTGATGTGTCAGCACAGTATGGAATTCAACTTTTACATGACGCCATAAGCTCAGCACAACAGGCTGTGTGGTGGTAGGACTGTACGAAGTGACACATCAGGCAATCTTAATCGATAGTTGCATTGAACATTTGTTTGGCACATTTAAACAAGAAAAATAACGAATAAAACCATCAACACATTTTTAAATTTACCATTTTGGTAAGATCAAGTTACTTCAAAATTTAAACATTTATATATCACGGCACATATGTCCTACTATTTAGTGAAATGAGTTAAAATAATTTACTCAAAAACTATGATCAACCTGAAGAACAATTTACTAAAATTTAACGAGGAAATGTATTCCTACGTTACTGCAGTGATTGGTATTACCAAAGTAATTCAGAGGAGAGGCAACAACAAATCAGATACCATAGCACACAACCACGTTACTTAAATGGCAGGTACCCTACAATGTAGTAAATAAAATAAAAAATTTCACGTGACCAACGAACCTTGTGGGATTCAACAAACTACGCCCAGAAGCGAACGCTCGCCCATTCAACTGTTTCCAATACAGGCTCGGCATGGAACCACAACTACGTGAAAGGCCCTAGTTCTCTTGCTTCTTCGACGAAACCAGTCGCCACAGATGCCGGTGACAGGAGACATGCAGGAAGCGAAATACTCCAACGGCTTCCCAGTAACGTGACTGCTTCCACGGTGGCGATATTTGCTACGGCGTCTTCACCCAGATAAACAGCAACTTTTAGATGTGCTCTTCCTGCTGCCTCGCACGGCGCCTGTACTGTCCACCAGACTTTCCAAACGACGTTACTGCTAGGCGTCCCAAGGTAAAATTTTCGCTGCTTGCTAGAGCTTACCTCTCGATCCCCGACTGGCCCGGTAGGTGGCGCCGTCGCACGCTCTGCGCACACCACCGGAAAGATGACCCATACCCGCGGCAGGAGTATCGCTGATTGAGCCGCTCGGCTCTTCCTCCCCTCAGAAATCCGGAAACCAACCCCCATTCGTCCAAGAAAAGAGACCAGAGAGATGTGCAGCCGTGAGGTTTTCCCCGTCCGACTATTCCGAACCAGAAAACTGACTGGGTTCAAGACATATCCACCTGGCAGGGTCCCACGAAACGTGGTGATAACTTGCTCGAGATTTTGTCTTTCCCTTACACCCCTGCCGCAAAATTACGAATGACTACCGTCCCCCATGGCTGGACCTTAATTGGACGGCACCTGTCATTGTAGCGCTGCGCTAATTTCCAGTGTGCAACCTCGATTGCTCGATATCTTTCCTGGCCCGTTACCAATTCTGCTGAATGATTTCGCTGGTTACCTCGGGCTGTAAATTATTGATAGACCACAGGTTGGCTAGTGGGAAGTCCACAGGATAACTATGCATCAGAGACAAAGTAGTAACCTTACTCGTTTCGTGGCTGGCGGAGTTCAAGGCTAAGTTCAACAAAGGGATGGTCTCGTCCCATCTTCGGTGCAAACATCGGGTGCAAGGGTATGAGCCGGCCAATGTGGCCGTGCGGTTCTAGGCTCTTCAATCTGGAACCGCGTGACCGCTATGGTCGCAGGTTCGAATCCTGCCTCGGGCATGGATGTGTGTGATGTCCTTAGGTTAGTTAAGTTTAAGTAGTTCTAAGTTCTAGGTGACTGAAGACCACAGATGTTAAGTCCCATAGTGCTCAGAGCCATTTGAACGATTTCGAAGGCTATTAGAGCGGCCTAAAGAATGTGATTCACTCTCTGCGCAAATGTAGGTTGCGGGTCGTAGGGAATAGTAGTGACATGATGTATAGTACTTTCGAAACAATATCTCCTAAGCTGCCACGACACGAAAGAAGGGCCGTCATCACTAACAAGCGATCTTGGTGGATCAAAGATCGAAAAAATGTTACTCGACAAATTGTTAATCCTGCTGTAATAGCACTACTAGGGAGAGCCATACAAAGCGTGTGAACGCATCCACCACTACCAACATGTATCTATTGCCATTCCGCGTTCTCGGTAATGGTCCAGTTTAATCAGTGAACACCTTGTCCATTGGTGCATTTTCCCTGGTAGATTGCAGCAATCCTCTCCTCGCATTAGAGTTGTGATTGGACTCCTTACAAACGTGACATTGCTCTTCTAATTTACGAATGTCCTTATACAATGTAGCCCATTTAGATGGTCCTGAATATTAACAATAGTCTTGGCGCCTCCCAAGTGGCCTCCCACCACAGAATTATGTAAATAATGGAAAAAAACCGGGACTAGCTCACTCGGCAGACAAATCTTAACCCTTCCTTCGCTCGCAGTTTGATAGCAGGATCTATGGCTTGGTTTTCTCTCAAACTGCCGAACAACTCCAGAACTTCAGTTACAAAACCCATAACCGAACTTACATTCCTTACGGCAGTAGTATCCTGGCCTCCTTCCTTTCCCTCCTCAAACATTCAACTCAACGCGGTCGATATAGAATTTTCCGTCCCCTTATATGCTTAATGCTGAATCTGAAGGCAGATATGCGGACTGCCCACTGAGCGATGCGTCCGGTTTTCCTGGCCCTCGCCAGTACCCAGCTTAACGCATAGTTGTCGGCCTCCAAGTCGAAATGACTATGTTCTAAGTAGAAACGAAACCTTTCTAAAACGAAGAGTATAGACAATGCTTCCCATTCGTACACAGTATATTTTAACTCGGCAGGCGAGAGTGTCCTGGATGCGTATGCTATCGGATGACGTTCACATTCATCCTCCTGGAGCAGCACTGCTGCCACCCCAGAATTAGACGTGTCCGTCTGAACAATAAAACGCTTACCAAAATCTGTTATAGCCAACACGGGTGGTTTGGCTAAGGCCTCCTTAATAGCATCAAATGGAATTGCAGTCTTTCTCGGCGTATTCCATTGATGAAATCTTCTCGGGTTATCAGCCGAGTGGTGGCGTCGTCTTGTCGCAACGTTTCGATGAGTTTCGTACCCATCATCTTCTGGCGAAGTGTCGGGATGCTGTGTTCCACCTATCTATATAGTTGCTGGACCGTTGTCCGTCTCTGTAGGCCGGCCAATCACGCTTCTCCGGAAGGGAGTGCCGCGTCAGTGGTGGGGGAACCCGTCGCGGCCGGTGGTGGGGGGCCGCGGTGTGGCCCTGGCGTCGAGGCCCGGTGGCTATCCATTCTGTCTGCGGGCGCTGCTGCCTTTCGATCGGAGCGTTCCTGACGTATCATGTCAAGTGTGGGGTTCCACGCTGCGCTAAGCTGAAATCCGCTGTCTCTGTTTACTAAATTGTTGTGCAGACGAATCTCCACTGCTTCTTTGAAGATGGAGTCCCAGAAACCGTTGGCGCTACACAGCTTCTTCGTGTTTTCGAATTCGAAGGTGTGTCCCTCGGTAATGCTGTGTTCTGCTACCGCGGACTTGTTAGTCTGTCCCAGTCGTACGTTTCTGATGTGTTCAGCACAGCGCTGGGAGATACATCGTTGTGTCTGCCCGATGTATTCCATCCCACATTCGCACCCAATACTGTAGATTCCTGGCGTCTGTAAGCCCAGGTGGTCCTTGGTTGAGCCAAGAATATCTTTAACTTTCCGCGGTGCGTGAAAGATGGTCGTTATTTCGTGCTTCTTTAATATTCTCGCGATCTTGGCTGTCGCCGGTCCGGCAAACGGCAGGAAAGCTACACGTTTTTCTTCGTCTTCTACTGGTGTCTCCTCCCGCCTCTTGTCCGCACGCAAGGCCCGTCCTATTTGTGTCTCGGTGTAGCCGTTCTTACGGAAAGTTTCCCGTAGATGTGCTAGCTCACGCGGCAAACTCTCACTGTCACAGATGGACCTGGCTCTTTGTACTAAGGTGGTTAGTACCGAGTTACGTTGTGCCGGATGGTGGCAGCTCCGAGCATTCAGATATAAATCCGTGTGCGTCTTCTTCCTGTAAACCGAGTGTCCCAACGTACCGTCCGGATTTTTCTTGATCAAAATATCCAAGAAGGGGAGGCAACCATTCTCTTCTACCTCCATGGTGAATTTGATGCTGTCATGTATGCCATTGAGATGGCGTAGGAACCCTTGTAGATGTTCCTTGCCGTGAGGCCACACCACAAAAGTGTCATCAACGTATCTGTAGAACACCTTCGGTTTGTGGCAGGCGGTGTTCAGTGCCACCTCTTCAAAGTGTTCCATGTATAAGTTGGCAATACCTGGGGCCAGGGGAGAACCCATGGCAACACCATCTGTTTGCTCATAGAATCTCCCGCCACATTTGAAGTACGTTGTCGTTAACACGTGACGGAAGAGTCTGAGTGTGTCTTCATCAAAGTGATCTTCGAGTAAAGCCAAGGAATCCTCTAGTGGCACCCGGGTGAAGAGAGAAGTGACATCAAAGCTGACTAGTAGATCATTCTCTTCCAGGCGTAACTCTTGGAGTGCCTTAACAAATTCGGTCGAGTTCTTGACATGATGAGGGCAGTGACCCACGAGTGGTTTTAACCGCTGTGCTAGGTGCTTGGCTACCCCATACGTCGGAGAATTTATGGTGTTCAGTATGGGACGTAGAGGGACATTCTCCTTATGAATCTTCGGGAGGCCATACAGTCGCGGTGGAGCCGGTGCCCGAGGGTAAAGCTTCCTGGTGGTGTTTCTGTCGAGTCCTGAGTTGTTGAGAAGATCAATGGTGTTGCGTGTAACAGAAGCAGTCGCATCTTTCCCCACTTCTTTGTATGCTGGATCTTGTAGTAGCGTGTCGATCTTCTGCCAGTAATCTTCTTACTTCAGAAGGACCGTCGCATTACCTTTGTCTGCTGCTAAGACCACTGTATCTTTGTCATCGCGAAGGTTCAACAGCGCCCTGCGCTCTTCTGCCGTAATGTTGTTCTTTGGCATTCTTGCTTTCTCGAGTACCCTACTGGTATCCCTCCTCACTTCTCGGCTGCTCTCAGAGGGAGTCCACGTATAGCTTGCTCGACGTTGCTGATGATGTCACGTTTTGGTAACGTCCTAGGAACCGGAGCAAAGTTCAGACCTTTCGACAGCACGGAGATCGTTGGCTCATCCAGTGCTCTTCCTGTCAAGTTGATGACGGTCTTAGTCTTGCTGGCTTTCTCCTCCTGTTGACGTCCGCCCGGAAGTCTGAGGAACTTATCGCACTGTTTGTTGGTATCTTTCTTCTTGTGGAGCTCTCCCAAGTGTGTGCTGGGAGAGTGGAAGCTAGGAACAGGTGGTGAGTGAGCAAAGTCTTGGCGTTCTTGTCGAGTTCCATTCTGGTCACACGTATGCGTTCCCGTACTTGGGAGTGGCTGGACGGCAATACGTACGCTAGCAGTGAGCTATATACTACCACACCGTCAAGGTATTTATAAACAAACTTCTACTTGACTTCCTCCAAGATGTTATCTAGCAGCCGAGACCGGACTGCCGCGCCTGTGGACAACTCGAATCGCACCCGATTAAACTCAAAGGTTCCAGTCAGTGCTAAACGCAGTGACTGGTTTAGACTCTTCGGATTACGGAATCTGGTTGAGGTCCAGGATGGCAAAGACCTTTGCCCCGCAAACCAGGTAAAACAACGGTGGAAGTCGTTCAGTGTCACCGACTTCAGAAATACCTTCTGGTTTAATTGTCTATAGCCCACTGCTGGGCGATACCCAGCCTCTGCCTTAGGTACCAAAAACAACGGAGAAGCATAAGGAGAGGTCAACTGCCTGATCACTCCTTCCTCCAACACCTTATCAACTAACTGGGGCAACGCCTCCATTTTCGGCACTGACAATCTGTACGGCGATCATCGGTCAAGCGGATATGGTAATGAATTTTATCCGTCACACCGATAGTCAGCACATTAGGAAAACGACTCAGAAGCTCCAATAATTCCTCTGCCTGACTACCTGGCAAATGAATGAGCCCAAATTCAGAATCCTGAAGAGATATATTGTTTACTTCGGTCTGCCCCTGGCATGAACACAAACTAAACTTCTTTGCAGATGCCAACTGAAACCAAACCCATCCGTACGTAGTATAGAATCGCAGTCCAACAGCAAATTAACGGGCTGATTTTTCACCACTAACAAATGAATCTACCACGAAAACCTCTGTATCGATACATTTCCCCAGCAACAGCCCGTGACGGACACAGCTTTTGTTGATAAACCAGAGCCGGCCGAAGTGACCGTGCTGTTCTAGGCACTGCAGTCTGGAACCGCGGCACCACTACGGTCGCAGGTTCGAATCCTGCCTCGGACATGGATGTGTGTGATGTCCTTAGGTTAGTTAGGTTTAACTAGTTCATTGCCATCTATCGTCCTACATATAGTACGTACTTGATCCCTATCCGATTTTCATTTATTTCAAAACTTTAGAACACTTCCGACGACTTCGCTTTTATACTGAGAAGCGTTGCAAGCAGAGGTGGGGTTGTAGCTCCGCCAACAAAGGTAAACGTTCTACAGTGACGGTATCAACTAACCGGACTCTCGTTGCGAGAAATGTGTGCGTCGCCAGGGTGACTAAGTTGAGAAACCCGCCGGCTAGCCATGCGGTCTAACCCACTGCTTCTCGAGCGGGAAGCCATTATAATTGCTACACCAATAAGATGACGTGCTACAGACGCGAAATTTAACCGACAGGAAGACGATGGTGTGATATCCAAATGATTAGCTTTTCAGAGCATTCACACAAGTTTGGCAACGGTGGCGACTCCTACAACGTCCAACCATGAGGAAAGTTTCTAACCGATTTCTCGTATACATACAGCAATTGACCGGCGTTCCCTGGTGAACTGTTGTTGTGATGTCTCCTGTAAGGAAGAGAAATGCGTACCAGCACGTTTCCGACTTTGATTGAGGTAGGATTGTAGCCTATCGCGATTGCGGTTTATCGTATCGCGACATTGCTGCTCGCGTTGGTCGAGATCCAATAACCGTTAGCAGATTATGGAGTCAGTGGGTTCAGGAGGGTAATACGGAAAGCCGTACTTGATCGCAAAGGCCTCGTATCACCAGCAGTCGAGATGACAGGCATCTTATCCGCATGGCTGTAACGGATCGTGCAGCCACGTCTCGAGTCCTGAGTCAACAGGTGGGGACGTTTGCAAGACAACCATCTGCCCGAACAGTTCGACGCTCTAAGCTCGGAGACCATGGCTGCGGTTATGCTTGACGCTGCATCACACACATCACACACAGGAGCGCCTGCGATCATGTACTCAATGACGAACCTGGGTGCACGAATGGCAAAACGTCATTTTATCGGATGAATCCAGGTTCTGTTTACAGCATCATGATGGTCGCATCCGTGTTTGTTGACATCGCGGTGAACGCACATTGGAAGCGTGTATTCGTCATCGCTATACTGGCGTGTCACGGAGCATGATGTTAAGGGGTGGCGTTGGTTACATGTCTCGGTGACCTCTTGTTCGCATTGACGGCACTTTGAACAATTGGCGTTACATTTCAGATGTGTTCCGAGCCGTGGCTCTACACTTCATTCGATCCCTGCGATACCCTACATTTCAGGAGGATAATGCACGACCGCACGTTTCAGGTCTTGTACGGGTCTTTCTGGATACAGAAAATGTTCGACTGCCAGTCTGAGCAGGACGTTATCCAGATCTCTCACCAACTGAAAACGTCTGGTCAGTGGTGGCCGAGCAACTGTCTCGCCACAATCCACCAGTAACTACTCTTAATGAACTGTGGTATCGTGTTGAAGCTGCATGGGCTGCTATACCTGTACGCGCCATCCAATCTCTATTTGACTAAATGCCCATGCGGATCAAGGCTGTTATTACGGCCAGAGGTGATTGCTGTGGGTAATAATTTATCAGGAACAATGCAACGAAATTGGGTGAAAATGTAATCACATGTCAGTTCTAGTACAATATATTGCTCCAGTGAATACCCCTTTATCATCTGCATTTCTTCTTGGTATAGCAATTTTAGTAGCCAGTAGTGTAGGAAAGAAGAATAATGATGTAGAAAGTTATTAACTTTTGTTTTATTTAAATAAGTTTGAGAGTTTTCACATAAAAATTTGCAGCTGGCGCTCGAAGAATTAAAAAAGTTTCAAATCCATAATTTCTGTGTTACAAAATAGATTTTAGTTTTTCGTTAGAAAATAGCGAAATTCAATTGACCCTTACAGTTTTATAACTATTGTGGTTTATGATATGCTTGAAAATTGATTAGCTGTAAAGGAACAACAGCTAAATTACATTGGATCATTTCAAGTGTTACCTTTTTAATGTTGGAGGTTTTCATGTATAGCCTTAAAACAACAGAACTGTGCTGTAACGTACCAGATGCACCGTGCCACACCGTTATTCAGTAAGTTACCCGATCCTCTTCCTCACGTGATACACCACTGATCGCTTGGGGCGACGACAAACCCTGCAAGTAGCTATCGACATTCCTTTATTTGATACAGTGGTATGAAATCCCATATGTGAGATGGAAAAGGAACGCAGACACGCGTGAGCTACAAAGAAGAAGCGCCCTCGGCTGCAGGAATGGGCGCATCGTGCCCCGGGGCGGGCGGATAAGCGGGGCTGCGACACCCGCGGAATGGACTCGGCGGCGGAACGGAACGCCGCCCCTGACGCCTCGGCCCCGCTATCTAAATGCAATCTCCCTGCCAGAGGTTCAGCCCTCCGCCGCCGGGGCGCCGTAATAAACGTACCGCCGAGCCGGCCAAATAGAGAAATTAAATTACGGCGAGAGTTTCCTTTGCTGTCCTAAACGTCACTACAAGTGCCGGCGCGATAAAGTGGCTCCGAATGAACCGCAGCCTCGCAAATGGTTCTCTGTAAGCTCGCGCTGTCCTCTGTAAGGCGCTTGATAATTCCTCGAATTAAAACTCTCCAGCTAAATTTACTTACGCCATTGTTGCAACAAAAGCTTGAACCCCTTTGGATTACTATCACTGGAAGGTCGCCCCCGGTAGCTGAGTGGTTCCGCATACAGTCCTTGGCTTCTGGTACAATGGTACAAAGTTGTGACTGCGCATAGCACCCCCCCCCCCTCCGGAAAAACATCTTACCGACAAAATTTTGCCCGTTATCTCCGCAGCGTCTTCCTTGACCCCCCCCCCCCCCCTCAAAGTTGTGCAAAGTTGGGGTGTGCCATGCCTACCCGTCACATGATGCAACACCCTTATCCACCGAGAAAAAAAAGAAAGGGAGAAGACAGAATATGTTATATTTTGTATTTAATGTTTTTCTAATATTTTTTGTTTAACTAACAATCATTTACATATGTACCTTGAAGAACTGGTGTATTGTGTTTGTACTGTTAGTTCTTTCAATAAAGATTATTGCATCTAAAAGAAATGTATAAGGCGTCGGACTTCGGATCCGAAGATCGCAGGTACGAGTCCTGTCATACACGAAAATTTTTAATCTCAGACCCTATGTTGCATTTCGCCGTGTCATTAGAAGTCAAAATCAGGCGTGTTTCTTAATCGAAATGTTAGAACACTTTGACTGAACAACAGTTTCGTAGCCTTGTACCATTAGAATGTCAAACCTAAGGGCCGGGTTTGATACCCGGGTAGGTCGGAGGTTTTCTCCGTTCAGGGACTGGGTGTTGTGTTGTTCTAATCATCATCATTTCATCCCCATCGAACCGCAAATTGCCGAAGTGGCGTCAAATCGAAAGACTTGCACCCGGCGAACGGTCTACCCGACGGGAGGCCCCAGTCACACGACATTTATTTACATTTACTGCAAAAATAAATGTTAAATTATTAGCAATGGACCATTGAATAAATGTGGAGGCCGTCTTTTGTGCATTACAGAGAAGAATATTGGCACGAAATCATCGGACATCTTGCAGGAGACAAGAAATGTCTGCAGTGTAGATCGATGAGGGTGACGCGAAGCATGCTGTTCCGGAGACAGATCGTGAAACGCAGGCGATGTTGCATCCAGAGGAAAGATTTGCAGATTGACCGTCTGAAGAAACAAAGCTAAAGCAGATGGACACAACTGAGCGTCCATTGCTTGATGTGGAAATACTTTCGTAGTAGAGGCAGGAGACGATTCATATTTTGACTATTGACTACGGACTACCTCTGTAACCTTTTCCACAGTGTTTCGTAACTGCGGACTTTTCATGCTGTTAGTATGAGTTTCTCTTCCAGAAAAGTAGCATAAATGTTTTTGTCAAATTTCTTCACAAGGTGCTGACATGTACTTAATTGCTGGGGATAGAAGTTTGTAATGTTACTCTTCGACTTGCTTCCTATGGCTACCGCCATCAACCGCCCATCCTTTCCTCGTTGATAGTTTGGCACTGGTTCTATTCGAACACACGGCACTGTCAAATATGCCTTCATAAGACGAAATTTGTATTGTATTCAGTCTACGTGCTTACTTTCGTGAGATTTGAACAAAAATTTGATTTTGATGTAAGTACGATACTGTTTGAAATTTCTATATGAAGTGCGACAATAAAGTAATGAGGCTGATGTAAAAAAGATTTTGCTTACCGTTTTGGTCAAGTATAGTATTGTCTCATTCAATGCATTTCCCTTCTGATTGCACACACTTTTTCCAGCTCTTCTGCCATTGATGGTAACATTTATGGAACTCATCCTCTATAATATCCTCCAAAACCCTCGTCACAGCTTTTTGGACATCTTGTGTTGTTTGAAAATGGTGTCCCTTGACCGCCGTTTTGACTCTTGGAAAGAGAAAAAAGTCGCACGGAGCGATATCTGGTGAATAATGTTGCTGTACTGACAGCGCAGTATGGGATGGCGCATTATCGTGCTGTAGAATCCAGTTATCAGCAATGTTGGCACAGACACGAAGAATTGTTTTACGAAGTCTTTCTAAAATTTCTTTGTAGTATTATTGGTTAACCGTTTGTCCAAGAGGCACCCACTCTTTACGAACAATCCCCTTGGAATCAAAGAAGCACACAAGCATGCATTTCACTTTTAAGTTTGACATGCGAGCTTTATTAGGTCTGGGTGATGCCTTTGAGCACCATTGCGAACTTTGGCGTTTTGTCTCTGGATCGTACTGAAAATAACAGCTTTCAACACTAGTGATAACACGGGTCAACAATTCTGAATTGACTTCCGTTTGCTCTATAAGATTGGCTGACACACTGTTCCGTGTTCCTCCCTGATATAGTGTGAGATTTTTGGGGACAATTTTTCTACAAATCTTTCTCATACCAAGATCTTCAGCTATTATTAGACGAACCGTTTCTCGATTGATGTCCAGTCTTTCTGTAATCATTTTCACGGATAACTTACGACAGGATCGTACGAGTTCAAGCACCCTGGCCAAGTTGACAACTGTCCATGAGGTTGATGGCCGTACACTGCGGCCGTCACCTTCAACTTTTGTTCTGCTTTCACTAACATTTTATGCCAATGAAAAACTTGAGCTCTTGACATAACCTCCTCTCCAAAAGCCTTCTGAAGCTTGCCATAAGTTCTCGTCGCGTTTTCACCCAATTTAATGCAAAAAGAAATGGCATACACTTGCACAATATTATGTGGTTCCATTTCCGTGACGAAAGACACAAACACGTGTTAACTTATTACAGCACAACTGAAGACTAAGCAGTTGCATCGATGCGCTGCTTGGACGAGAAGCAACTTATACACCAGGGTCAGCCGGCCGCTGTGGTCGTGCGGTTCTAGGCGCTCCAGTCCGGAGCCGCGCTGCTGCTACGGTCGCAGGTTCGAATCCTGCCTCGGGCATGGGTGTGTGTGATGTGCTTAGGTTAGTTAGGTTTAAGTAGTTCTAAGTTCTAGGGGACTTATGACCGCAGCAGTTGAGTCCCATAGTGCTCAGAGCCATTTTAGAACACCAGGGTCAAAGACAAGCCTGCAGTATTGACACATTTTGCAAAGTAAATCAGTTTCTTTACTTTATCGCCAAACATCGTTTATCGCAATACTTAGATGCACAGATATGTATATTTTCTATCATTAATTCCTTGGCGATTACATTTTGAAACGCGTATCGCTTAATAAACAATTTTGCCATCAAGGCCTTTCTACATCTCAAAACTGTGCCACAACTGAGCCTATTCGTACAGAAAGGCCGAGTCAAGTTTCGAACCAAAAGTCGAAGAGGGAAATTCCTGCCAACGTTGACGAAGAGAGACAAAACGATGAAACAAAGGTCGCTCAACAAAATGTAATAGTGTTCAAGGAGTAGCCGAGATTTAAGCTTAAAAAGTGTCTGAATGGAAAGCAATATACCATGCCGAACGCCAATACTCTGCACCATTTCAAATCAGAACAAGTAATTCTCAACTAAATCTCGATAACGACTTATAAAAATTATAGAATTTTTACCTTGTTTATAAAGCTTACGCACATGAATGTAGTGTGGTACAATATAATAGAATTGGTATAGCGAACAAATGATTTCCCGTTATTCAACAGGAAACAAGGTTTTCAATTTCTATATATCAATGTTTGTATTTACACACTACTTCAGAATCATCTGCATTTATAAAGAAGCATTATTTTTTACTTTTTCATTTTTTTAGAGCGAAGAGCAGCACAAAGGATTTCAGAAGAAGAGGAAATTAGTTTAATTTACAAGAGTGGAGGTATACATAGATATCTAAATGGAACTATATTTATTATCGCTTTTTCGGTTCCACGGAACAAGAAACTTTTCTTACCATTTAATTTTCAATAAAAGAAAATTTCAATTTAAATAAGTAATAAAGAAAAAACTGGAAATAGTTTCTGCATCAAATGAAACTCTTATGTCAGGTAATTTTTTCGATCACGCATGGGAATTACTATTCTTTATCAGGCGAGATAGAAGAAAGAAATCTTGTCACTGAGATAAGGAAGCCATAAAACAAAAGAAGGAAGGGGCGAAGCAGGTGATTGGAAACCGATAAGTCTCGAGAATTCTTGCGGACGTAGGAGAGAGTTTTCACTCTGCTTTTAAACTCTACGACGCGCAAAAAAATTTATCCTTGCTAAAATTCTGGAACACCGACCGAAAGGCATACCGATCGAAATTCCTTGCTTTCCACCCTGCTTATTCATACAATTATTATCTGTCAGTAGTCGCTTCTTCCGCCTCTGACAATGTTTACTAATATGAGAAATTCCGAGCACCACCATGATTCGGTGTGCTCATTAAACAGTAGATACCGCTATAGCTGGCAGAGGTAAAGTAGCTTGCTGTACAACCATGCCTAATACATATATGTGGGGTTGAAACAAGCCTTCGTGTTAATGGAAACTTTTAGTTGTGCTATTCCTATCGTAGGACCTATAAACAGACCTATCCGACCATTCGTATGGAGAACTACAGTTTATTATATTCCTCAGACCATGATACAACTCAATATTTCCATTATCGTTGCCACTAGAAAAATAATTGATAAGGAACATTAAAGTTATAGCACTGACAGGGAACAGGGAATCGGAAGCAAGTCATACAAAAAGAAGTGGCGAAGTGGTTAAGTTGCTTGGCAGCTAAATTCGCTTTCTTACTTGTGCAGGTCATTGGACTCTGTCATAATAACTACACATAACAGTAGTATTTTTATTGTACTACCATCAAATAAACGGGCATCTTTCTGTTAAGCAAAAACATTTTGCTCCAGGTCCCATTAAAACTCGCACACTTCTCCGCAGTTTCAAACGCGTCGCATTTTGTGTACAGCACTGTTTAAACGGGGCAATTTATATTTAAATCTCATGGTAAGAAAAGGTCTTGCACTGATGGCAAAGCTGCTAGAAACTAATTTATTTTGCGATGAAACCATACAGTTCTATACACAAACTGTGATACGTGACACGTTTGCCAAAGAGGTTATAACATCCGCTATGGGCACTAAACATCAGACAACGTCGAGATGGGACAGGCCACTCCGCAGAGCATGCAAGGCGACTATGTGTGGCACATCTGACGGCAGATCAAATACTGGCGTGGACACAAGTGTTTCGAACACGCAGTTTAGCGGACATAGTTGAACATGAGTAGTAGGTAGTGGGGTTACACTTTTGATATCAAATTGATAAGATAAAAATGAAATTGATCAATTAATCAAGCCCACCCTCGCTCACGACCACGACAACCCCTTCTCCCAGATGACATCACCTGTTTTCTCAGCTGCTTGCGTGCCCCAGCCACCTCCTCCCCCTCCCCCTTCCCCCACCCCAACCCCCCTCCAGCCAACCTACCCTAATGGCGGGAATTTCAAATTTTGGTGGGAATTTATTTGTCCCAGGGCTGTGCCGACATCCCCTTTTATGTTGTATAAGTCCGCCTCATGGAAGGTATCGGAGAGGTGCAAAGCGCTCACCGAACACAATTGCTCTCTGTTTAGGGGAGGCAGTGCGTTCGGGCTCTGTCGGTATATTTTGGACGAACAAGTTACAAATGAGGCGACCGTCTTTTTATCTCCTATTGCTTAGTTGACCATACACACTATTTTGCAGACGCAACGCCTCGTGTAGGACTTCACCATTGTAGCCTCCACAGTCTCCAGCCCGCTCCCAGCAGATAGCAGCTTGCATACTTGATGCTCCTTTTTGCCTGCTGTGGCCCTTTTGACATGAAAGGCGCCACACCACGCGAGGAAATGCGAGTCTCATTAGGTGGCCTACTAACGCCTCGTGTCAGGCGGTTGTAACACCATAGCTCTAATGCTGTACTGATTTATTTTGCTTTTGTTTCGTTTAATGTTACATTGCTGAGCTTCTATAAATGTGTTTGTTTGAATCGATAACATAAAATTGTATACTCCTTTCATTGTAGGAACTTCGATGTCATGATATGATTTTATGCAATGTAGTGTATCTGTCATTTAAATTCTTTGTCCCATTTGGAGGGAACAAAACTTACTGTATATAGTTCTAATCTGTGAATAATTATTTTAAGAAATGTCAATGTGAGCAAATGTTCTGTTTTATGTAATGCATTTGGTTGGTGTTATGTAACTGCTGATCCTCACTTAGGGTTCTTAGTTTGTATGTAAAAGGTGTAGTGGTTCCCCTCGGGAACGGAACTGTGTAGCGCGCACAAATTGTGGTTGGCTCATGTAGAAAAGGTGGAACAAGAGTCAGTCGTGGACGAGCTACGAGTCGGGGACGAACTACCAAACTGTGCACTGCTATGAAATGTTGCATATTGCGCTGGTCCCGAGAGAGGAATTTTCAGCTCCTTTCCAATGCCTCGGATGGATGGATAAGTAGCTGGAACTATTCTGGAATTTGTATCTATCATCGCCACCAAGAAACGACACAGTCCAGCAATTCTACCTGTAATTCCACTTACCGACATGCCATCGCCACCACATTGCGCAATCACTGTAATGGAGCACTATAGCAATGTACAGTGAAGGATCAGCTAAATGGATGTGTTAGTGTGGTCTAATATAAGGTAATTTATAACTGCATTTATGTACCTACCTTGATTTTTCTCCTTATCATTACACCTCTCAGGTTCCTCTCCGTTTGAACTAAAGTGATTTCCGAGTGTCCCTACTGAAAGAACATTAACAGTGTTTTTGCTAATTAATGCCTCTTGAACATAAAAAAAAGAAAGTTAATGAAAGTAATTTTCCTAATAAAACTGCTTATTAATGCATTGTTGCCAACTTCAAATTAAGAGTTCGTAAGACTGAGGCTTATAAAGTTTTGCTTCGTAAATGATCTCATTACTGCCTGTTGTAAATCACAGAAGGTGAGTCAGTATCCTACATATATGTTAATTTTGTGTCTCAATGTAGTAAAAGTGGAAAACTGCAGTGTGGAACGTTATATACTCAAGTTTGCTAAGTGTTTGTCTCTCCTGTGTATTAGAAGTGTTTATTAATAGTATAACAGGATCCACGGTTTGTCTATTGGGTTAATGCTTGGTAACGGAAAGACCACCAATTAGGAAAACCTTAATTTCTTTAATCAAATGCTAGTGAGGAGCAACCTGTAAGTGGATTCAAATTAACTTTCATTTTAAATAGTAACGTACTTAACTGAAAGAGACTTAACCTATATCCAATTAATGATTCTGCAGTTAATAGTAATAACGTTATAAAGACCATTCAGTTTGAAAGTAATAGTGTGTTTCAGTATCTGTTATAATTTTGCAAATAGTTTGTGCTGCTTTAACTGTTAATTTCAATCTTACCGTACACATATGTATGTGTCAAGAGTTCACTGCACTCGCGTGTGACAAAGTATAGGTTGTGTTTATCCATTCAAGTTACTAATAACTATTTTCTTGAACGAGAATGTTAATCATTCTCTTGCCTAGTTAGGCTGGCGACCGTTTTCTTTACCTGTTAAACAGTGCAGATAGGCAAAATTTTGTTTGTTACTGTTCAAATATTTCCGTAATTCTGACTTTCATTTCCGATAAGCCACCTCCGTTAGGTACAACATGGTCAACACAACAAAATTCCTCCTAGAGGGTAACACTGCTCTGGTGCGTTATACCATAATTGCTTTAATGATATTGTTTTATTTCACAACCTGCTTTAAGGTTATGGTACAGCAGTAGCAGACAATAGCGTTATAGGTGGCGCCGAGTGACAGGACGTTGTTCAATTTGCATCTACAGACGGAAAAATTATAAGTAGTTAGCATTTTACAAACACTGAGTGAACATAAAACGTCCAGCGGCACGAACCTGTACCTTATTTGACAGATGGGATAGTGAAAGTTCAGTTTAAATTGAAAATAAAGTTAAATTACGTCCGTTATCACGCAGACGTCAATAAAAAGATCGAAGCTATGTATGTCGCGCGTACTAAGCAAGAGAATATGGGCGATGTAGTCGAAGACAGTGGCTATGCTGATGAATCGCGGAATATGTTTGAATCACCAAAAACTGAAAGGGAAGTAGGACTCGAACACAAAAATGTAGCAGAACCTAAAAGTGAAAAGACACCAGATCTGACTGATTTACTTAAAATACGGTCTGCGCAATTTGCAGCGCTAAATGACAACATCAATGACAATATTAAGGCACAAATTACAACACACAGTGACAATATTAATGCACAAATTGCAGCACAAATTAAACAAATCGAAATTCAGGGTACCAGACTTAGTAAACAAATTGAAGAAGTCAACTCAAGGGTAGGAACAGTGAGTAATGAAATCAAACATATTAAAAGCGAAATTACTGTCATCAATGGCAATATTGCCAATGCACAAGGACAAATTGATGACATTAACGAATGATTTGACACTGAAGTAATTAAAATTCAAGATCAAATAGAACCCTTAGTCTGTACTAAAGTGGATGAAAAGGTATTCGGTATCAAATCCGAAAAACAAACAGAATGTAATGCGGAATTTGCACAGATTAAACAATCTGTAACAGAAACAAGTAGAGAATTAACCAAACAGATTGTTACTTGCGAAAAGAAGTGAGAACATAACACTTCACAAATCCAAGGCAAAATGTATGACTTGGAAAGAAAAATACAATCAGGACCTACACATTTTACTGAAAAAATGTCTTTCGGTAAAATCTTAGAGGGCGAGGCAAAATTCGACCCTGCAAAGAGGCATAACGGATGGCACCCCCTTTTGTAAAGAATTGCGAAAGACGTTTCCCTGAATATTTATCTGACCAGGAAGAAATTAATGTGGTAATCAGTGCCTTAACGGGAGAAGCAAAAAGGTGGGGCAGAATCTGGATACTGACCACATGTCTTTTGAAAACTTTAAGCAAAAATTTATTGACGAATACTGGTCGGAACAAAAGCAAGACCAGTTGTGGCGTGAGTTTCTAATGGCCAGGCTGTATGATGTCAGAGGTAGGCAAACCATGAAAGAGTTTTGCGAATCATGGTACAGGAAGTTGATACATCTGAAGGCTAGGAGGACTGAAGCCGAGATCGTTTGGGTTCTTTGGCAGAAACTGTCTGAGGATTCTAAACGATATGTTGGGAGTACCCACAAAAGTTTTTCTGCGTTCTTGTAAAGGGTAGAGGATGAAGATCAATGGCGAAGAAATAGCGAATCTAGTCCTCGTAATAATAACAATTATTCGCGCGAAAGCAATGACCAAAATGAACGACCTGAAAACAATAGATATCGTGTAAACACGATACAAAGAGGTCGTGTGAGAGGCAGGGGAAATTACAGTACGCGCGGTAGAGAATACATGGCGCGGAATTTACAAAATACAGACGAAATGGAAAACTGAAAACCGCGTGTGTTACGGGCCGGATTCACGCGGAAACCGGTTGTGGGCCCAAAGACAAGATGTCAAACCATAAATTTAAGAAAGAAAGATGTAAAATACGGGGCAGGAAGGTTAAGGACGCGCCTATGGAAGACGTGCGAGGAGTGATACGTGGAGGCGTTCCTAGTGCGAAATCACGTGACCGTTCGTGCTCGGGTCAGCGCTTGAAAAGATAACTCGGTATCGAAATCGCGTGAAAAGGCATTATTAAAGAAAGAAAGGGAGCCAGAAAAGGCGAGTGAAAAGGAAAATATTTGTACTAATACTGATGTATGTGAGATAAAAGACGTAGATGTGGGGGAGGTTATGATGAATAAAGAGGAAAGGGAGGTAGACTATGCCACGCAAAAGACGTGTGCACAATTAACAATAGGTGAAAGTGATGTAAAGGAGTACGTTAGTAAACAAGACATTATAAGCAGTGCAGATGAAATTATTGTTAATGGAAATGTGTTTAATGATTTTAATGCAGAAGGGCCTAGTAGGAATTTCGCACGATTACATGAGAACGATAACAAAGGGGAAAATGAAATGAAGGTTATCGAAGTATATGACGATTATACTAAGTATGAAATCGTTCAAAGTGATACAGCAAAAGTACCTGAGTGTCCAAACGATGTGCATTGTGTAGAAAATGAATCGAAAAAGGAAGTAGCTGAAACATCTAGTGATAATCTGCCTCACTGTTTAAAAGTTGCTTTCCTGCTCGAATCTGATGACGAAAATGAAATCAGTGATAGTTCAGATGATGAAGGGTATATGAATACAGATAAGAATGAATATACTAACTTTCCCTATTGTTCAAAAGTCGAGTACTTAAGTGAATATGATGGTGAGGAAGAGAGTAGTGATGATTCCAGTGAAGATGAATTTTCAGGTGTAAACGAAATTGAATACACTTTTACTGAAAGAGGGTGTGAGAGAATTAGTGACATTTTTCCAAAGCAAAATACGGAAAGTAGAATTGCGCCGAAACCGAAGGAATTATTTATTAATGTAACACTAAGGCATAATTTGCAGGAACCTCCAGATGATATTATACTGGGGCAAGCCTTAACAAACGTTTTGAAAGAGTGTGAATTACAGGAACAAAAAGAACTTCCTGGTAACACTATATCGGGCACGCTTTAACTAATGTTTTGAAAGAGTGTGAATTACAGGAACAAACAAAACCACCTTATAAAATAATAGCAGGACAGGAGAAGTTGTATCTTGCTAAAGACTTTGAAATTCCAAAACCTAAAAAGCCACCTGATGAAACAAAACGTTGGCAAGATCTGAATGAGTTAGTGAAAGATGTAGAAGATAGGAGACCTAAAAAGCCACCAGACTTAGTAACTGTTTTATGAACCATAAAAGACTGCCTTGTTAATAAAGATATTGGGGGCAGGTTGCTGAATGTATATACACTGTTAATACAATGCATGACTTAATTTTTATTGTATCTGAGTGTTACCTGAAAGTGGATTATTGTTTTGTTGATCTTGAGACCTGGGGCAGGCTGTTGTTTATTTTGTTGTATAACTTTGCTTAGAAACTGTTTATTTTCAATTGAATACTTATTGTTGCCAGTCTAATTATGAAGATAGGGCCAAGTAGTGTGACAGATTTAAGAACTTTATGAATAATGTTGCTCATGGTAACTTAATGAGAGTGCAAAGAACTCTGTAAGATAATAATTTATTTCTAATATACTTAAAAATCACCAAGGGCTAATGTTGGTAGTATGTTGTGTATTTAAAGGTACATGTCCTCAGATGAGGGTTCTTAAAGCGTCAGGGGACATGCACTCTTGGCACTGTCAGATGCCTGACGAGCACCAGGGACCCGAGTCGTTGCCAGCACTACATCCATTTCTTTTCGTGCTGCCAACCTTCCTCTTCATCATTCATAACTTTTACTATCTTCTTTCCTTCTTCTCTATCAGAATAAACTGAAAAGTGTAGAAATAATGTAAGATACTGTGTTTTGTTTGTGGACAAGTAAACGAATAATTAAATAGGGCACACTCGAAAATGACAAATATGAATGAAAGTATTGTGGGTATTGTAAAGGAAAAATGTAATGGAAAAGTAATTGGAAAGAGAAATATTAATGAGAAAAGGTAAGAATACTGAAAACAAAGTAAATGAATACTATAATATGACTGAATGTAAATGTTTCTTTTGAAAATAGGGACAAATATGGTGTTGAAAAACTTTATGTGTGTTTAAAACTGAGGAGATAAACCTGACTAGAGTATGTAAAGTAGATGTTAGAGGTATGTATCTAGTGCCACCAAAAGTGGGCAGAAAGCACTTACATTAGGATGTAAAATTATTGTGCTGATCTTTACATATCTGATGACCTAAATATGTGAAAAAATAATTAAAGTAAATATTTACTTTAAAAGGAATGGTACCGAGTAAGAAAGTGGGGAGAAAAACTACAAATCTGGGTCTATCAAATAACTCCTGAACATTGTCATTAAACCAAAAATCTCATTCAAAATTAATTGATTAATGATGTGTATATTGCCTGATTTTGTCATGGTGTATAGCAAAATGTAATATTATCAGTGTCTAATCTCTGTTTCAAAGTTGCAGGTTTCATGTTTTATACCATTAATACAATTGGTAACAAAGATGTGACATAATGATGGAAAAACTTAAGGATGGTGACAATAAACTGCTGAAAAACATATTGTTGGGCAGCAAAACAAGACAAAAAAATAAAAGTGTTGTGGTCCTGAAGTTGGGAGCTACCAAATATGCTGTGTGAGCAGTAGCCAAAGGACTTGCCATAGTGGGGCAAGGAATCAAGTGGTTAAGAACTGCCAAACCTAGAGGATGGGGCAGTGTGTTAATTTAAAAATGAGTCTTTTAATGTTCCTAACCTAAATTGTGTTTTATGCCTAACGTTTACATACAAAGACTGCCAAACCAATAATGGGCAGAATGAGTAACATGGACTGCTAGTACTGAGTCAAGCAGTGAAGTAAGTTAGGTTTCTTTTATCAATCTTGTTCAAATAGTTGTAGATTTTTTCGAGCTATTAGTGGAGAGCAGATTTGAAGTTAAAAATTTTGAAAAAAAAAATCTTGAAAAGCTACTTTTTATTTAAGGAGTCAGTTGCAAAAGGTTTTCATAGCTGTTTTGTTTAGATATTTGTGTACATGTGAATGCAAACTGAAAATTTTAATATTTTAGTAATTGGTGAACCTTGTAAAATGTACTATGATCACTAACATGCTTGTTTGTCTGTGAATATTTACTTTCTTTGAAAATATTGAGAGTATCATTTGTGTTTTGTTAAGTTAGAATATTACTGTGCTGTTGTGTATGTATATTTATTTCTAGAATACTATACCTGTTGTACTAATGTGCAGATTAATTTGTATACTGCTTCTCTCCCACTGATGTAGTATCTGTGTGGAAGAGACAGAAGATTTAATGTATGCCCTGTGTACAGATGCAAAATTAGTTTCCTTAAAACAGTCTGTGGATGAAAATTACCGTAAAGGCTTTATTTTGAAAATGTTTTTGGAGGAAGTTTATGAGTTTCCTTAGTGTATATACTGCATGTTTGTAATATGTATTTTTTTCTCCCAACTGAAGTTGCATGTACATTTTTTTTGCAGCCAACACCACTTAGGTGTTATACATGTTTCCTTGAAGTATCCCTCACGGGAAACTTCAACGAAACATGGGGAATGTGTAACACTATAGCTCTAATGCTGTACTGATTTATTTTGCTTTTGTTTCATTTAATATTACATTGCTCAGCTTCTGTAAATGTGTTTGTTTGAATCAATAGCACAAAACTGTATACTCCTTTCTTTGTAAGAACTTTGATGTCTTGATATGATTCTATGCAAAGTAGTTTATCTGTCATTTAAATTCTTTGTCCCATTTGGAGGGAACAAAACTTACTGTATATAATTGTAATTTCTGTGTGAATAATTTTTTGTAGAAATGTTAATATGTGCAAATGTTCTGTTTTATTTAATGTATTTCTTTACTGTTATGTAAACTGCTGATCCTCACTTAGGATTCTTTGTTACTCTGTATGTAAAAGTTGTTGTGGTTCCCCTCGGGGACGGAACTGTGTAGCGCGCGCAAATTGTGGTTGGCCTAGGTAGAAAAGGTGGAACTGAGAGTCAGTCAGGGGCGAGCCGACAGTCAGTGACGAGCTACCAAATTGTGCACTGCCATGTAAATGTTGCATACTGTGCTGGTTCCGAGAGAGGTTTTTTTCTGCTACTTTCCAATGCCTCGGATGGATGGATAAGTAGCTGGAACCATTCTGGAATTTGCATCTATCATCGCTACCAAGAAATGACACAGTACAGCAATTCTACCTGTAATTCCACCTACCGACATGCAATCGCCACCACATTGCGCAATCACTGTAATGGAGCACTATAACAATGTACAGTGAAGGATCAGCTTAATGGATGTGTTAGTGTGCTCAAATATAAGGTAATTTATAACTGAGTTTATCTACCTATCTTGATATTTCTCCTTATCGTAACACCTCTCAGGTTCCTCTCCGTTTGAACTAAAGTGATTTCCGAGTGTCCCTACTGAAAGAACATTAAAGACCAGTGTTTTTGCTAATTAATGCCTATTGAACATAATAAAAAAGAGAAAGTTAATGAAAGTAATTTTCCTAATAAAACTGCTTATTAATGCATTGTTGCCAACTTCAAATTAAGAGTTCGTAAGACTGAGGCTTATAAAGTTTTGCTTCGTAAATGATCTCATTACTGCCTGTTGTAAGTCACAGAAGGTGAGTCAGTATCTTACATATGTATTTATTTTGTGTCTCAATGTAGTAAAAGTGGAAAACTGCAGTGTGGAACGTTATATACTCAAGTTTGCTAAGTGTTTGTCTCTCCTGTGTATCAGAAGTGCTTATTAATAATATAATAGGATCCACAGTTTGTCTATTGGGTTAATGCTAGGTAAGAAGTAACGGAAAGACCACTAATTAAGGAAACCTTAATTTCCTTAATCAAATGATAGTGAGGAGCAACCTGTAAGTGGATTCAAATTACCTATCATTTTAAATAGTAAGGTACTTAACTGAGAGAGACTTAACCTATATCCAATTAATGATTCTGCAGTTAATAGTAATAACGTTATAAAGACCATTCAGTTTGTGTAAGCCTTGAAAGTAATAGTGTGTTTCAGTATCTGTTATAATTTTGCAAATAGTTTGTGCTGCTTTAACTGTTAATTTCAATCTTACCGTACACATACGTATGTGTCAAGAGTTCACTGCACTCGCGTGTGACAAAGTATAGGTTGTGTTTATCCATTCAAGTTACTAATAACTATTTTCTTGAACGAGAATGTTAATCATTCTCTTGCCTAGTTAGGCTGGCGACCGTTTTCTTTACCTGTTAAACAGTGCAGATAGGCAAAATTTTGTTCGTTACTGTTCAAATATTTCCGTAATTCTGACTTTCATTTCCGATAAGCCACCTCCGTTAGGTACAACATGGTCAACACAACAAAATTCCTCCTAGAGGGTAACACTGCTCTGGTGCGTTATACCATAATTGCTTTAATAACATTGTTTTATTTCACAACCTGCTTTAAGGTTATGGTACAGCAGTAGCAGACAATAGTGTTATACGGTCTCTACTGATTGACCACGTCTCTGCCTCCATCATGGGAATGGGGCGGGGGGTGGGGGTGCAGCAGACAACAGCTGGATTCTGCATACAATTCTGCTCTCAAGGCGCCTTTTGTTGGTCATTACTGGTTTCGTAGGTCAGCGTCCGCCGCCACAGCTCTGTCGTAAGGAAGATATTTTTTGAGGACTGCAGCAGGCATTGGGTGTGTCAGACACTTCATCTGTCTCAGACTGAACACTGAGCAAAGAATGTTTATCTAAAACTCCATCCAATTTTCGATTCACTTGCCGGCAAACACAGTATGGATGTGTCAGACTATCCATATGTCTCCGAATGAACAAAGAGTCATTTCTAAGACTACCAGCTGCACCCAATATTCCATCCTGAAACGTCCCCTTAGAAAAATTATACAAGACAGTGCTTAAACTATCACAAAATATTTTTAGCGCAACGCAATCTGACTACAATCCCTACCAAAAAAAAGGCCCTGACTAACATTAACCTATACGTTTCACAAATCGCTTACCTCACAAAAATCTTGGTTACTCGAACTACTCCAATACAGCAAGCACCACTACTGCCAGCTAAATAAAAGATTCAAACTACAGAAGGGACTAACTACTGATAGGGACAGTTAGCAAATGAAAGATTTTAATTGAGAATAAACAATGTATTTACCTTAATATCATCAAACATCATAATATATATAGCAGTTCATGACATCCAGTCTTACCAATTTCAAAACTACGCCCATTCTCTCCCCACATCCACCACTGCTGGCGGCTTACCTCCAACTGCACAACGCTACGTGCTGTTCACATCCATCTGCCCAACACTACAATGGCAGACAACAATGCAAACTAGCCACAGACTGCGCAGAGCACAGCCAGTGATTTTTCATACAGAGCACTATGTGGCGTTACCAATATCAAAACCTAAACAGCCTACTTACTTAAGAGAGTAATACAAAACGAAATTCTGTAACACTATGCCTGCCACGCAGCAGCAGCAAATGTAGTAACTTATATCTAAACGTGACAAAGCTCAAGCAGAAAGAATATTACAGTAAAAATGTCCATGTCTAATACCTATGTCACATTTTAACACTAGAGTGATGCATCACGATAACTTAGGCTAGCATATAAGTTACCAAATCGTAAAAAAATTATTGATCCAATTCCTGTGAATGGAAATGTCTATTTATGTGCCCTCGTTTTCTTGGAGGTAGATCATAAATTTATTATTGACTGGATCTGTAGGCTTAAAATAACTATATTAGTACATCTATTAAATTTTATTTTAACCAATGCTGCAGTGCAGCTAGAAACTAGATATTAAAGAAAATGAGTAAATAAATACATAAAGCAAGCCATATGACATTTCTCTGAACTAGCAAGACAATAGCTGTGAAATGTTTCTCATCGTTTCAGTAGGCATTTTAGTAAATATCATAAATTAAGAGCTCCGCAGTATAATCATATGTTTTCAAGTTTGAGCGTGTATTTGCGATGCTTTCTACAAAGGAATGTCAATAGCGAGGATAATGGCCTCTCTTTTTTTTCACCTAGTGGCTTTTTTTTTGTCAGACGACTATCTCTCAGCTGGGCGCCCAAAACGCATTACGTCAAGGTCACTTACCTTTCTTACTGAAATATTTACGACAGCAGTTTCCGGTACAGTGGGAGTCCCATATAAAAAATTCACAGGTCAAGAATTTGCGTTACAAATCTGTAGAAACAAAATCGTTTAAATATGATAGTGTCCAAAAAATTTTTGCGAGCATAGTGATACATTCATTTATATACACACATTTCATAACTATGAAAGTACGATTCTCGGTTTCCTACATCCTTTTTCACAAACCAGAGTCCCTAACCACTACTCATTATTCCTTGCTTTATTACACATATACATATTCGTCGACACTTCTTCAATATTTAATCATAATCAATATGTAGCATAATCAAATTCCTCATATACGGTAACATCATCTTATTGATCATAAACATACCTCAACAGCATAATACACATCGTCGTCCTAAAAATAACATCGTAACACCTCAGTCAAATCTCTAAAACACCGTAGCTTTCTGCAATAATGCCAAAACCTAAAAAAAAATCTCTGCTCATTTCAATAGTGTCATCTACCTCAAACGTACTTTAAAAATCATGATCCCATACCAAATATATCATTCAAAGCTCTCATAGTATCACAATAGATCGGAAAAAATATGAAAAGTTCACAAAGTACAGACAAAATACAACTTCATAAGTGTGAAATTATCCAACCGCGTAATTGCGAAAACATGTGTCACTCACGTAGTAAAAAAAATTTTTGTCTCTCAGTTAAATGATCAGATAGCTGTGTAATTTATGTGTTAGAGAAATATGTTACCGATGAGTAAAGTTGTATAAGCAAATACTACATTAGCTAGGGCTCCTTGTGCTTGCCAGACACATGGTACACAAAGTAGGCGTGTACCCCCTGAGGATTAATGTAATTATACGCTCAGGTGGTACAGATTACAGCAATGGAATGAAATGTATCAGGAAAAACCTTTATATCATAGTAATTCAAAAATCTTTAAAAATAAATATTTGAAGTACAAAATTAATCACTCAAATACGTGTACTGTAACGCTAAATTGTGTGTCATTTTGTAAGATAATCTCTGTGGAACTGTCGTAGTTGTCGTCCTCCGAAAGCTACGTTCTGCAGAAGTCAATATACTTACCTCATGATAAACAAAAGTGAAATGCTTTGCTTATAGATATCTTAGTTATTACGCTTATTGCCGTGATGAAGAAAGTACTGTGCTGTAACGTATTGTTGTGCTACAGAAAAGGCTGTCTCATTGTAGCTATACCACAAGAGTTACTACTAAAACATGTTTTACTTTCCAGAATTATTCAGAAAAACTGTGCAGATACAAAACAGATAAACCGCAAAAGCAACATTGTAAATTGTCTCTCATTAGTAGCGTCGTGATATAATCGTGTAGTTCACATGAACTAACCACTGTGTCATCTGGTATCTCACAGAAAGTACTTTAAATCCAGAATGTATTTTCAAGTAAACCAAAATGTTGCATTAAAATCTCATAAGCAGTATATGTTCTAAGTATGTCAGCCTAATAGTCGTTATGTAATCGTGCAACTGACAAGCAAGAATGTACAAATACAGTAACACTGTGTCGTCTGTTCACTGTCATTCCTCAGTTTGCTTTGGAGCCTAGTATTACGTTATCCACACGCCATTATTGTCATAATATTTCACACGATAACACAGAAAAACACAATTTGAAGAGCAAAAATAAGAAAACACATTAATATGCCACTGAAAATAATATCTCGTTAATTGCAAGCACAGCTGCGAAATACTTGCTGCAAATCTACATGCATGCCACAATTGTTTTACTGTACAAGAATGAAAAACTACAACTACAAAGCAAATTCTCTCGATAATTACACGCTAGCAGTAAACAAAAGCTACACTAATTACACAAACTACAAGAAATAAACTAAACGTTTCACAAATCGCTTACCTCGCAAAAATCTTGGTTACTCGAACTACTGCAATACAGCGAGCGCCACTACAGCCAGCTAAATAAAAGATTCAAACTACGGAAGGCACTAACTACTGATAGGGATAGTTAGCAAATGAGTGATTTTAATTGATAACAAACAATGTATTT
Source organism: Schistocerca gregaria (assembly GCF_023897955.1). NCBI lineage: Eukaryota > Metazoa > Arthropoda > Insecta > Orthoptera > Acrididae > Schistocerca > Schistocerca gregaria. The sequence continues at coordinate 1,164,039,836 of NC_064920.1, forward strand.
GCCTTAATATCATCAAAAGTCATAATGTAATAGCAGTTCATGACATCCAGTCTTACAAATTTCAAAACTCCGCCATTTCTCTCCCCACATTCACCACTGCTGGCGGCTCACCTCCTACAGCACAACGTTACGCGCTGTTCACATCCATCTGCCCAACACTACAATGGCAGACAACAATGAAAACTAGCCACAGACTGCGCAGAGCACAGCCAGTGATTTTTCATACAGAGCGCTACATGGCGTTACCAATAACAAAACCTAAAAAGCCTACTTACAATCCACTTGCAGGCAACGCATGATTTTTGTCTCAGATCTTTCTTTCCTCCCCCAACAGCTGTGATTCTTTCCTAAAACAGTTGCACCAAGCCTGCTTGAAGAAAAAAATGCAAGTTATAACTTTCTGTCGTGGCACCCTACGTTGCTGTTGTTTCTCTACAAAATATAGAATGGAGTCTGAAGCTATATAAAGCCCAACCCCCACCACAATCATCGTCAGTCTTTGACAGGACATAGTGTGCTATCTGCACCATGAAACGCTCAGCCAGCAGTGATTCCAGCGGCAGTGGTGGTGGGAAACGGCCAAACCTGAGTCAATTGCCATTTACGTAATTATAAAATAAAATTATGAGTTCAAATTGTAACAGTTATAAAATTCCGTAGCAAAGTGTTCAAACTTTTTTGAAATTATGATACATTTTCGTAACAAATGGTTATAAAAGTTCTTTTTTCTCACTATTACAGCATTCATTACCGGAATGCTGTTGGAATTAGATCGCCAGCTGGAGGCTGAAAGTCTCCAGCAAGTCTCCAGCAAGTGGAAGAGGTGGTTCCGGCATCATGTAAGTAAATCTCAAAACTTTGTGTGTAACAGCTATACCTGTTAAGAAAGCGTCTCTTTAAGTGTTCAAAACCTAACAAGTTCTAAACATTCATGGTGGTGTTTGATTGTACTATATCGTGTCTCCCTACCACTTTCGCGCAACGACGCTCTGAGCGTGTTTTTTAGGGAATTAACTAGTTGGAACCTGGGACCTGTTACTGGTAAGGAGACGCCCGACCACACATGACATGTAGAATTCAGAAGAGTTCAATGAGACTAGCGATGATATAACCAAATACTTAATGATCTCAGCGTCAGCTCCACTGCACTCCCTGTAAAAGAATCTTAATACTAACTATATTTAGTGGAAAGGGTTCAAGGCTTTCCTATTTTTAGTTAGCTGGTAAAATAACGTCGAAAAAGCAGTTAAGTTTACCATTGGAAATTTTATTCTACTCACAAAACATTGTTTATAAATTGCACTATTGATAAAAGGAAGTGTTTTAATACAGGATGGTAAAATCCGACAGCGTCCAACAAAAATGTGAACGAATATTCCCTGAATGAGTTTCCAAGTTCTACAATGGATCGAAGGATGACCTATGCCATATCACATCTATAATATAGGTTTAATTTAAGTTTCACAAAAGAGAAAACTGTCAAAATTTTCTACAGTGACCCTCAATTATCTTTAATTTCTTATCTAACTTGTCGTAAATTACAGTGGCTGGTATGGCTTCTCAATAACTATATGAAAGAAAAATCATCGAGTTTCAGATCTTTTCTTCAAGTGGCTAATGTGAACACCATGAGTTTTAATTAACGATCGATACTAGTGTTACGCAAGAAAGGGGTGTAACAGATGAGACTTCTGCAGTTCTGAGTGAAGACTTATGCGCTCAAAAATGCGGCATCGCGTGCGTTCATTACCTTGTCGGTGTTTAGGCAGCTTCAGGGGGGCAGCAGCCGGCGCACCAGCCATCCAGCTCGCCGTCTCGGAACTAACTCCCTCCTAACTTCTCCTTATTACAATTTACCGAAGTTAGTTTAAAAAAAACTATCTGGCTATGTTTTCATCTGATCAATCAGGGTCTCAATGTTAACCTTAAGCTCCGCCTACAAAAATTCTGTCTATTCATGGGAAACGTTATACTTTTCGTGGTGAGGCAATGTTTTTAAAAGTTTGCAACGTAACACAGACGCTACAAAGTCTCACGCTAAAACGTGCGTGTGGTGTGGTCCTTTTAGCGTTATCGTAAGATCTATACTGTTCTTCTGGAGGGCTCTAGCTTTTAACATGGGCTGGGGCGTGGTCCTTGACTTGACAGAGACGCGAAAAAGCCTCACGCAAAACGTGCGGGTGGTAGACTTAGCGGTAGGCTAGCGACGTGGGTGTCCACTCCGTCCGTTATCGTAGGGCCTTCAAGCTTAGCACAGTTCTGCTCTCGGCTTGTGTCCTCGTTTCTCCACTCTGAACTGCGTCTGCCTCACGGTGGGAAGGTACGACGTGCATTTAGGTATTCTTGTGTTAGTCTGTGGTATTCCATTTCCTCACTAATTACTCGTATTACTTTGGTTAATTTAATTTCAAGATTTATTCGGAGCTATATGACATACTACTGGATTTGCTTATCATGTCAGGGTTTTCATGGAAGGTGTTGGATTTGCCTGACACCTTACAAAGTGCTTATAACATTTCTACTGTTCTTCTAGTATTAGAGCAGCAGCAACTGGAAACTGAAAGTCCGCATCAAGCGAAAGAGCTTGTGGTAGCATCATGTAAGTTCATCTCCAAATTCTGTACGGTAGTTTAAATGTTCAGGTACCAGCTCTTGATGTATTCAGTTCGTAACAAGTGTTTATAAAACTTTTGATCTCGTTACTGCAGCGTTGGAGCAGTAGCTGATGGACATTGAGCTGCTGCTTCTGCTGCTGCTGCTGGAGTCTAAAATGCAGCAAAAGTATAAGTAAATTTGATATATATCTCATTACACTTTTTATATCATCTACCGTTATCTGAGTTATATACGAATTCATTGTTGCAGATATTTCTACTACTCAAGAGGAAAATGAAGTTTCTGTAGCGGTATACACCGAGAATGATGACCTGGAGTCATCATTTCCATCCTGTATGAAAATTCTACTTATTTATTTAAATTTTCTTAGTTATAATCAATATCACGATGTACAATTTTTTTGTTTCTAATAATCAATATCATGTTGTAGGCGACATCCAAGAGATGGATTGGTGGCTCCACAACAACATCAACAATTCCGTCGAGAGTGAGACGCTTGAGTGGGATCGTGAGACGGTGGCTGCTGTAAAACAGTGTGATCCCTCCATTCTGGAACAGGGGAGGGGTGTGTTTGACTGAGTGGGAGAACTGCCGGAAATATCGTTTGAACTGGTCAGTCCTGGGACCCAGAATGTAAAAGGTGATTATAATGTGACTGTCATCGTTTAAACAAATAATTATTACTCAGGAATAGTGATTTACTTAATTGTCTTTGATTGTTTATAGCACATATTTAAAAAAATCCTGAGCATTGAGCTTAATTCGTCCCGTTATTCGTGTGTTACATAGGTGGCACCAACACTGCCATGGCAGGAGATGGCTGTGGCACGTGAACCTAGAGAGGTGGTTGTGGGGGTGGGTGTCAAATACACACCCAGGCAGCGTGCACTGCCTTACAAAGCGCCGCTAATTGCTGTAGTATTATTACTGATAATCAACCTGTGGCTAGCGGTAGTGCTCTATCCCGTTCTGATACTGAAGGACATCAGATTAATGGCGTCAGAACCCCTCTAAAATACTCGGCGGTTGTTAGGGCCTTTGAGAGGCGTATCTCATTTAATAGAAGTGATTCCGGTTGGGGTGTATCGTGACCCAGGCAGATTTCTAGAAGTGTGCCTCCCGGTGTTAGAGGAGGAGCTCCTGTAAACCCTAGACGATCCGAGATATATTGCCATTAAATGTAATGCAGTGCTCTGCTGCGAGTTGACCCACTCACCCAGACAGCATGGTGTTGTTGAGGAGAAAACCTCACACTACATCTGGGGTCATAATGGCGTTATATCTCGGAAAACATCATTCGCCGAGTGGTATCCCCCTTGGGTGCTACACTCGTCAAGTTTTCAAAAATGCTAGTTGGAGGATCAGCTAAAGCACTCAGCCGAATACCACACCTCGACATCCATATTCACGTCTATGATCCGTTAAATGGAGGGTCCAGTTATCCAGAGTACTATCAAGTGTGTGGAGTAATAGATCAATACCTGACGACTGGAGAAGACGAGACATTGTTCCCATCTTCAAAAAAGGCTATAATATACTTTGTAAAAACTACAGAGGAACAACCCTCATGAGTCATACAGTCAAGATTTTTCAAAGAATTTTACTAAATCGAATAAGTGAAGAGATAGAAAAGGAGCTGAGTGAAGAACAGCATGGGTTTAGGAAAGGAAGAAGCACGATAGACCTGAGATTTTCTATCCGTCAACTGATGGAAAAATGTTGGGAATACAACAAAAGGGTGATAATGATTTTTATAGACATAAAAAGGGCATATGACTCAGTTAACAGGGAAAGACTCTGGGAAGAAATCAAGAAGATAGATATAATATATGAATTTAATAAAAACAATGTACAGAGGACACGATTGTAGAATTAGAACACCATTGGGGAACTCTGAATACTTCGAAATAAAACAAGGACTTAAGCAATGAAGTATTCTTTCTCCAGCACTTTTTAATGTTGTGATGGAGGGAATGAATAGTGCAGTTAAAGATATAGTAAAAGAAAAAGACAAAAAGATGATTTTTGCAGATGATATGGTAATTTGCGGTGATAAAGAGGTAGATGTACAGTTACAACTTGCTGTGTGGAAGGAAATAATTAAAAGGTATGGATTAAAAATAAATAAAGGTAAGAGTGAAGTAATAGTATTTGGAAGATGAGAAGGATCAATGGAAATATTACCTTTAAAGGAGAACCCCTCAAAGTGGATCCCTCAAAGTGGTAGAAAGTTTCACTTAGTTAGGGAGTGAAATATCTAAGGGTGGAAGAATAGCAAACGAAATTAATAGAACATTACAGAAGGTAGGCAATTTCTACCAAACAATAAAACACCTGATTGGGAATAAGGAAGTTCCGGGAAAAAGCAAAATTCCACGTATATAAGAATTATTACTTCACTATTGTCACCTATGTTGGAGAAACATAGACAATAAGAGAAAGGGACTGGAGCAACCTGCAAGTGGAGGAAGAATTGTAGTGGGAGGACCAAGCCAATTGGAGACGACTCGTCATCACTCAGTCCCGGCAGTAGCTGGAACAGGATCCGGATATAGATACATACTTATATCGAACTCCCTTAGGATATTAAGAAGAAGCACACTTGCATCAACTTTCAAAATGAAAAAGGTAACGCTTGTTTTGCATGGTCTATCCTGGCCTATGAGAGAAATTACACAAAAATTCCGCAGCACACATCTCGATATGGAATAGCTGGTAACATTCGTTGATGTTATAACTTTGATAGTATCGAATTCCCCGTAAAAATTCAGGATATACCAAAATTTGAGGCTCAAAATCCCGGAATATCTATTCACATTTATGGCCTGAAGAAGAAGCATAAAAGCAAGTCAGATGAGCAGCACTAGCATACTGTAGTTGGACCACTCCATTTTTCGAAATACACACTGAGAGTGATGTTCATGTACACGTGCTACTCTTGTTTGAAGATGATAATCAGCGTTATGTATGGATCACAGACAAGTCCCGCCTCCTTTGCAGCCAGTTGTTGAACCGTAAAGATAAGAAACACATTTGCTTCTGGTGTCTAAATAACTATGCACAAGAAAAGTATTTAAAAAGACATCTCGAGGAATGTGAATCCAAGGAACCAGTACGTGTTATTAAGACTACAGAGGAAAACAAGTTCATTAAATTGAAGAATGCTCACCACCAGGTACCATGTACTTTTGCTGTATACACAGACTTCGAATGATTCCTTGTCCCTATTACCTGCTGCGAAGGGAACCCCTTAACTCCACATACTACCTTCACGCAAAAACACATACTGTATGCGGTGTTGCGCCAAATTGCATGTTCATATGCAATGCGGTATGAAGCTTACGTCGGGGATAATCCTGTGGTTGGTTGCTCACTGAGCTTGCAAAACTGTCATGGGATGTTGATAGGCTTTACAACATCAACATCTCCATGACCGAAACGGAGGAGGATAAAAATTATACAATGATGTGGTTAACTGTCATATTTGTGGGCTGCCGTTAGATAGAAGAGCTGAAACTCTACATAGAGCTCATTGTCATCTTACGGGGAAGTTCTGTCTTACAGCTCACAATGCATGCAATTTGAAGTATCAGTTACCAAGACACATACCCGTTTTCTTCCTTAATTGGGCATGATGTTAAATTTACAGTTGAGCAATTGGTTAATTTCAGTTGGGAGAAAAATCAGGCCAGTGTCCTGCCTGATAGTGTTGAGAAGTATATTTTATTCTCCAAACTAATGACGCAAAAAATTACGACAACTGTTCAGCACGATTAAAATGTGCACCCAGAGGTATTTATCATACGTGTTGTTACAGTGTTGCCAGATTCCCACTCCTTAAGGTCCTTTCTTTGCCGGATTTACTCGCCAGACGAAATTTTGTGACAGATATTTTTTATCGCTGGCATGTGAGGAGTCGTGCTGCAAAGCCCGAGTCCCCGAATTTCGTTTCACCCTGTTTACAGGGTTTCTCACCTAACTCTGCCACCTCAAATATCTCTGGAACAACAATAGATATTTAAAAACGATTTTCACCAGCATGAACGTACGGCAGGGACTTACGACACCAAGTACTGTGCGAAATTTTAAAACTTAGAGTAGTACTATTTTCAAAACAAACTTGTATATTTTTAAATCGACACCCCCTATTATTTCGTATGCAATCAATAGCATGAATAATCACAAAAACAATGGCGTTAGTTGTATCCAAATACGTTAATTACATCCCGAGAAATTGCGAAGCGAAGTTGACGAGACTCAAACGTACACCTCACGCTGCCTGTATCAGGGGCTCACACAATAGGAAGGTACGCACAATACGCAACGATAAACAAGTAACATGTCCAACGCAAAGCTACGTTTTTCAAATTATGAATGTACGTTTATTCAAGCGAAATAACGGATAGATCTTCAATTAGAGGTAATACACTTGAATTTCCTTTGCTAAACACATTTTCTAGTGCCCTGTCGCCCACAGAAACTGTATTGTTGTGCATTAAGACCAGCATAGAAAATACACCCACATTTTGACCAATGAAACTGTGTCACGTTAACATAGGTTCGAAGTGCCCTCCTTTTGCATCGATACACGTTTGTGGACGCGTAACAAGAGAGTGTCGCATATATTGTAGAGTTTCCACAGATATTGCCGCACACGCAGCAGTAATACGATGTTGCATATCCTCTACTGTCGTTGGGGGTTCTTGATACACTGTCTCTCACTGTGCCCCAGAGAAAGAAGTCTAATGGCGTCAAGTAGGGGGACCGTGCTGGCCATTGCAAAGTACCTCCCTGCCCCATCCACCTGTCTCAAAATGTCGCATTTAGAACGTCTCTGGCAACTTTTGTATTGCGTGCGGGACATCCATCATGTAGGAACCACATTAATAGACTAGTTACCAATCTTGGATCCTCCATGAGGAGCGTTAGTGTGTGCGGAAGCAATTATGCATATCGATGTTCATTCAATGTCCTACGGTAAAAATAGGGACCTACAATACAGTTAACAATGACACCGCACTGAACATTGACACTCCACTGTCGTTGATGAGCAACTTGTCGTTTGCAGTGGGGATTTTGCACAGACCAATAGTGCATGTTCCGCAGATTCACATTACCATGATTTTTAAATGAAGCCTCATACGCTAAAAACGTATTGCTTAGGAATACTGGATTACCTCGAAACTGCTGAAGTGCAGAACGATAGAATGCAATGCGGGATTCAAAGTCACTCCCGTACAGTTCTTGGTGCAGTGATACATGGAATGGATGAAACCGATGCCGATGAAAGATTCTGCACGCACTACTGTCACTTATTCCTACACCTCGTGTAATTTCTCATACACCCACCTGAGGATGGTGCCTTATAGCAGCCAGAACAGCAATTTCGTTTCTATTGCCAGTCGCTGGCGTTGTAAGTCGATGTTTTATGGGGTCCCAGCTTCCTGTTTCCGCGAGTGTCTTGCAGATGTTGCCAGTGGTTCGATATCAAGGACACCGCCGATCTATATAGCGTTTAGCACACTATGCCACTGCTGCGGTTGCATTTCTGTGACATTTGCTATAAATTAAAATAATATCTAATTTTTCTTCGTTACTGAAGGCCGGCATATCGACCGGATGAAGGCAAATATAACAAGCCACAAGAAAAGAGGTTATAATGTGGCAACGTATGTGAACTACGTTACAGTATGAGAGCAGTTCAGCAGATCAGATTAGGAGACACTTGTACACTGGAGTAGAGCGTGCCCTGGTGATATTCGTATGTTTACGGTAGGATACAGGCGACAGTGCAGGCAACCCATTCTCTGAGCTCAGTACTATATGTGATGCATTACGTTAGAAACTGTGACGCCGTTGCTATGCTTTACAACCCATATATTTCTGAACTTATGAGGTTCAGAAACGTGAAACCAAGTGTGTTGCAACCAATTGTACCTCCAGCTGTCATATCGCAGCAATAAACATTGTGCGCAGGACATCCATCATTAAGATACCGCATTATTGGACACATTATAAGAGGTGGACTGGTTTGAGGAAGGTACAGCTCAAGAAGGGGATAAGCTATCCCCCTTTAGGAGTGCCGTCAATGACATACACTCCTGGAAATAGAAAAAAGATAGATTGACACCGGTGTGTCAGACCCACCATACTTGCTCCGGACACTGCGAGAGGGCTGTACAAGCAATGATCACACGCACGGCACAGCGGACTCACCAGGAACCGCGGTGTTGGCCGTCGAATGGCGCTAGCTGCGCAGCATTGTGCACCGCCGCCGTCAGTGTCAGCCAGTTTGCCGTGGCATACGGACCTCCATCGCAGTCTTTAACACTGGTAGCATGCCGCGACAGCGTGGACGTGAACCGTATGTGCAGTTGACGGACTTTGAGCGAGGGCGTATAGTGGGCATGCGGGAGGCCGGGTGAACGTAGCGCCGAATTGCTCAACACGTGGGGCGTGAGGTCTCCACAGTACATCGATGTTGTCGCCAGTGGTCGGCGGAAGGTGCATGTTCCCGTCGACCTGGGACCGGACCGCAGCGACGCACGGATGCACGCCAAGACCGTAGGATCCTACGCAGTGCCGTAGGGGAACGCACCGCCACTTCCCAGCAAATTAGGGACACTGTTGCTCCTGGGGTATCGGCGAGGACCATTCGCAACCGTCTCCATGAAGCTGGGCTACGGTCCCGCACACCGTTAGGCCGTCTTCCGCTCACGCCCCAATATCGTGCCGCCCGCCTCCAGTGGTGTCGCGACAGGCGTGAATGGAGGGACGAATGGAGACGTGTCGTCTTCAGCGATGAGAGTCGCTTCTGCCTTGGTGCCAGTGATGGTCGTATGCGTGTTTGGCGCTGTGCAGGTGAGCGCCACAATCAGGACTGTATACGACCGAGGCACACAGGGCCAACACCCGGCATCATGGAGTGGGGAGCGATCTCCTACACTGGCCGTACACCTCTGGTGACCGTCGAGGGGACACTGAATAGTGCACGGTACATCCAAACCGTCATCGAACCCATCGTTCTACCATTCCTAGACCGGCAAGGGAACTTGCTGTTCCAACAGGACAATGCACGTCCGCATGTATCCCGTGCCACCAAACGTGCTCTAGAAGGTGTAAGTCAACTACCCTTGCCAGCAAGATCTCCGGATCTGTCCCCAATTGAGCATGTTTGGGACTGGATGAAGCGTCGTCTCACGCGGTCTGCACGTCCAGCACGAACGCTGGTCCAACTGAGGCGGCAGGTGGAAATGGCATGGCAAGCCGTTCCACTGGACTACATCCAGCATCTCTACGATCGTCTCCATGGGAGAATAGCAGCCTGCATTGCTGCGAAAGTTGGATATACACTGTATTAGTGCCGACATTGTGCATGCTCTGTTGCCTGTGTCTATCTGCCTGTGGTTCTGTCAGTGTGATCATGTGATGTATCTGATCCCAGGAATGTGTCAATAAAGTTTCCCCTTCCTGGGACAATGAATTCACGGTGTTCTTATTTCAATTTCCAGGAGTGTATGTGCCAACGATGTGTTGTCATACAATAGCACACCATACATTAACACTCCACTCACATAGTACGTCAATCACATTACCAATACTGGCAATGTGATGTGCACGCTTGAGTCTGGGGACGTGTGCTAGCTATGCGCTTCAACGAGTTGCATGTTTGCACCTGTTACTGTTCTTAAGAGTATTCACCAGAGTTTTGTATAACCCTTTGCCAGCGATGTGAAAAGCGTAGTATACCGTTAGCAGAGCCTGTTCTGTTGATGGTGCGAATGGAGCTGTCTACTGCCTATCCAGTCTCAGGAACAGTTCTGAAGCGACTGCCACGAAGTCACAAGGACGTAAGTCCGGGGAACATGGTGGATGGTGCAGTACTTCACAGTTCCATCGATCGAACAGAGCAGCGACAGCTTCCACTGTTTGAGCCTGCGCATTGTCGTGCAAAATGATGGGCCTGTTGCGCAGGAAGTGTCACCGCTTCTTTCACAAAGCTGGTCGCAAGTGATGTTCCAGACAGTAATACTGTGTGTTGACTGTCTGTCGTCCTCAGATTGTCCTGTTTGAAAGCTATAATTAGGTCTGCATTATCCCTCAGTAGCTGTTTTGGGATTCTGGTATATGCCAGACTCAGATAAAATACATCAACAGCCATCTGACGACCGAAACTAAAATATCACCTGATTTGATCTTGGTTTCCCACAGGAGCAACATCAAATATTAACACTATGTTTGGCTTTACTTCTCCCGGTGGGGGGATATCACTGGTGTCACTGAATGTTGTGTATGTCACCACCATCTACACCCTGCAGAATCTTCTGTAATAGTTGGTATTTGGGCTGAAATAGTGTTTATATATATAGTGTTTATATATACTTGTATGCTCAAAGTGGACTCCATCCAGATTTGTTATCAGCGGCATGAGAACATTTGTCTTACCACAGTTGGATGGACCTAAAATAATTGTATGTATGTTGTCAGGACGGAGTACGCGATTCTTCTTCTTACAGTCTTCTCGCGCACCGTCACAGCTCCAGTCGCTTACAACAAAGACTTGAAGATTCACCTACCCTATTTATAGTTTTAAAAGAAAAGAGAGCACATACCTGTTTTTCGTTTGAGAAATGTTCGTACATCAGTAATCAGTCTTCTCAAACCAGAGGCACCTGTGATGTTCCCTCACAACATTACGATATCGTGAATCACTACAAACATGTGCACCGTTCTCACTACATTTCTGCATTGAAAACCCTGAGGTATATCCGCGGTACGAAGAAGGAAGAAAGAAGAGTAAAGATCAGTGAAAGAAGTGGAGAAAATGGGAGGTCACAACGACTTCTCTCCCACAAAAGTTTCCATTCAATTAAATAGATATTATTCTGTAGTAATAATTTAATTTCAGTTTAGTGGGGAGGGAAGTTAAATTTCTATATGTATGCGCACACCTGTGAAATCGTTGTTTTAGAATATATCTAGAGAAAACAATATCTTATGGATGAATGTGGAGTGTGTAAGAGATACGTGATCCCACGAACATAGATGCTAGTATCCGGCACCCGAGTCGATTGCAGACAGGAGTCGATTGTCGAGAGCTGCAGGAGGCAGTGAGACTAGTGTCGAGCGCGGAGTGGCAGTGGAGGCTGTCTAGCGAGCGGTAGTGCGGGAGAGACGGGCAAGAATGGTGGTCGAGTGAGTTGTAAACGGTAAAATTCACCGGAGTATGACGAGTGAGCACGTCCCCATGATCGTCGTGGGGTTGACCCTCACTAATACCGATTCGCGAGTGATATGAAACTAAAAGTGACAAGTGACGAATTACGTGTTTCGCGTCAACCGCGTCGGCCAGCAAAATCATGGATTGCAGTCAGGATTGTTGTGAATGTTAACCATCGTCATTGCATGTGATGAAGCACCTAAAATCAGCCAACCAATAAAAGATATAACTGTGCTTACATGTGTAAGGCGAAGATAGCAACTGGTTCATAATTTGTCTGTTCGTAGAAAATACAATACAGTTTGCACATCGCAACCTTTGTGGTCCTTAATAATAGACAGACTTTCAATAATTCCACTATTCTGTTTCAGAACAGCCGCACTCGGTTGAAATACCCCCGAAATCTCAGCAGAAAGATCGATAGCCTTTCATCCATTAAGCACACGGGCATATAATCATAATAAGTAACTGTTTGGCGGCTTCGATAAATTACAGAAAATCGAATAAAGGAATTTTAAACGGGGGCGTTTCAAGTGGTACTGTTGCTTCAGCTGTTTAACGTGCGACCACGATTCTGCGGCCTGCCGACGCTTAGGCGAAGACAGCCAGACCCGGCCAGACCGGCCCGGCAGAAGGCGTCTGTAATCGCCCGGAGCGGCGTTCAGCCACGGCGGCTGCAGATCCTCTATCTGCGGCGATTAAGCGCGTTTAACTTTCATAATGGCCGCCGGCCGCAAGTTGCCGGCGGCAGCTGGGCCGGCCTCGGTCTCGGCCCCGCCTAAGCCGGCGCCCAGCTGCCGCGGCACGCCGTCCTGATGGACCGCCGAGCAAACTCCCGCTCCACCGCCAGAAGCCAGGCGCGCGGCGTTACCCCGCGTCAGCGTCCGACCAGCGACAGTAAGCTCGGACTGTCCTCCACTGCGCTGGTAAGTATACATTACGGGAGACCCTGAGGTCACGAACGGTAACTAAATTTCTCATATACCTAATTTGTTTCAGAAAGGTCGTGCACTACTGGCCATTAAAATTGCTACACCAAGAACAATTTCAGATGATAAACAGGTATTCATTAGACAAATATATTATACTAGAACTGACATATTATTACATTTTCACGCAATTTGGGTCCATAGATCCTGAGAAATCAGTACCCGGAACAACCACCACTGGCCGTAATACCGGCCTTGATACGTCTGGCCATTGAGTCAAACAGAGCTTGGATGGCGTGTACAGGTACAGCTGCCCATGCAGCTTCAACACGATACCACAGCTCATCAAGAGTAGTGACTGGCGTATTGTGATGAACCAGTTGCTCGGCCATCATTCACCAGACGTTTTCAATTGGCGAGAGATCTGGAGAATGTGCTGGCCAGGGCTATAGTCGAACATTTCTACATCCAGAGAGGCCCGTACAGGATCTGCAACATGCGGCAGTGCATTATCCTGCTGGAATGTAGAGTTTCGCAGGGATCGAATGAAGGGTAGAGCCACGGGTCGTAAAACATCTCAAATGTAACGTCCACTGTTCAAAGTGCCGTCAACACGAACATGAGGTGACCGAGACCTGTAACAAATGGCACCCCATACCATCAAGCCGGGTGATACGCCAGTATGGCGATGAAGAATGCACGCATCCAATGTGCGTTCCCCACGATGTCGTTAAACATGGATGCGACCATCTTTATGCTGTAAAGAGAATCTGGATTCATCCGAAAAAAAAATGACGTTTTGCCCTTCGAGCACCTAGGTTCGTCGTTGGGTACACAATCGCAGGCTGTTCTGTCTGTGATGCAGCGTCAAGGGTAACCGCAGCCATGGTCTCCTAGCTAATAGTCCCTGCTGGTGCAAATGTCGTCGAACTGTTCGTGCAGATGGTTATTGTCTTGCAAACGTCCACATCTGTTGACTCGGCGATCGAGACGTGGCTGCACGATCCGTTACAGTCACGTGGATAAGATGCCTGTCATCTCGTCTGCTAGTAATACGAGGCCGTTGGGATCCAGTACTTCCATATTCTGCTAACAGTCATTGGATCTCGAAAAACGCGAACAGCAATGTCACGATACGATAAACCGCAACCACTATAGGCTATAATCCGACCTTTATCAAAGTCGGAAACGTGATGCTACGCATTTCTCCTCCTTACACGAGACATCACAACAACGCTTCACCAGGCAAGTGCCGGTCTACTGCAGTTTGTGTACGAGAAATTGGTTGGAAACGTTCCTTATGTCAGCACGTTGTAGGTTTCGCCACCGGCGCCAACCTTGTATGAATGCTCTGAAAAGCTAATTATTTACATATCACAGCATCTTATTCCTGTCGGTTAAATTTCGCGTCTGTAGCATGTCATCGTGGTGGTGTAGCAATTTTAATAGCCAGTAGTATGTTTACATATAAACTTCACAAAATGTTTGCCACAAAGCTTATAAGGCACTTTAGTGTGCATGCAGGGAAGTACTACGTTGCAGTATTAGAGATTTACTCTCCTATTGCTCTCACATATTGAGATATAAGTGAATGACTCTTCATACGCGTTGGAATCTGCGGTATCTGAACCCTGTTTTAATTATTTTCAAGCAAGACACACGTTTGTGGTGATAGGAAGTGTCAATGAAGCTCACAACGGACCATAGACCATTAAAATTTCATTTCATTCGTCGCCGATGTCTATCTTCAACGTCCTTAATAGGTGTGACCAAAGCACGAAAGAATACTGCTACCGAATATCATCCAGAGCACGGCTTCACAATAAGAGAGCGATCAGACAGCGGGTTTCTTAGGATTGTCTTCTTACTTTTCATTGCTGACAACTGTTTTTCACAATCATATGTATAACCGTACACTGATTATTATTGTAGGCAACTGTTTGCGGAAACGAGGAAATCTATTCTGATGACTGTGTCCATAGAATTCCAAAGTGATTTTTTCTTGCAATGACGTTTGTCTGTACAATCTCTGTCACACTGGCTGCAACTCCACAATTTCCAGATGTAGTTCAGCCGAATCTCTTCAATACGAGTTCGTTTGATAAGTTCCTACAAAGTCCGAGGGATGGCATCACCGGCGCGTACCGAGGTCATGCTTAGTAAGTAGTGTCTTTAGAAAGAACGCACACCAAGTTTCAGCCATATTGGTCTATTTCTTTATGTTTGGCATTCGTGTGAATCAAGGAAGTTCCGTGAGAGTCAAAAAATGGACGAAAAAGAATTACGTGAGATAATTAAAAATGGCTTTATGAAAGGCAAAACGAATCAGGAGCCTAAAAGGAAGCTTGATAATCATTCCGGTGACCATGCACCTTCGATTAGAACAGTTTATAAGTCCTCATTTCACTAATATTTGAAGTTTCTCTTCTCGTTCTTCGGTGTTATTTTTGGGAATCAGCCTTATGCAGAGGCAATTAGTTTATATTTGTATTTCCCCAGACATGTTTCGACACCAATGTGTCATCTTCTGTGGGTTAAATTTAACCTCAAATAATCCAGTTTATAAGTGGTTTCAAAATTTTCGGAGTGGCCACATGAGCACACGTGATGCTGAATGGCCTGTGGAGGTAACGACTCCGGAAATCAATCATAAAATCCATGATACGGTGATGGATGACAGGATAGTTAGGGTTCGTGAGATTGCTAGTGCTGTTGGCATCACGAATGAACGGACACATAATATTTTGCATAAGCATTTGGACATGAAAAAGATATCCGCAAGATGGGTTCCGCAATTGGCCACGCTTGACCAAACACGGAATCGTGTGATGTATTGAAAGCATGGTTTGCAAAAGGGAGAATCTGCACCAAGAAAGGCTAAGACCATTCCTTCTGCCGGTAAGGTTATGGCGACTGTCTTTTGGGATACGCAAGGAATAATCCTCATCCTCTATCTGGAAAAG
Organism: Schistocerca gregaria; assembly: GCF_023897955.1. NCBI lineage: Eukaryota > Metazoa > Arthropoda > Insecta > Orthoptera > Acrididae > Schistocerca > Schistocerca gregaria. Next base: position 1,164,055,564 of record NC_064920.1, read on the forward strand.
AGTAAAACTATTACTGGTTCAAATTATTTATCGTTATTGGACCGTTTGAAAACCGAGCTGCAAGGAAAACGCCTTTTCCATCACGGCAATGCACCACCACACACTTCAGCAGTTGTGGTAGCAAAATTAATGGATATAGGATTCCAACTCGTTTCACATCCCCCCTATTCTCCAGACTTGGCTCCCAGGAACTACTGCTCGTTCCCCAAATTGAAGATATGGCTGGCGGGACAAAGATTTTATTCAAACGAGGAGGTTATTGCCCCAACTAATAACTATTTTGCACACTTCGACGATTCCTGTTATTCGGAAGGGATCAACAAATTAGAACAGCCTTGGGCGAAGTGTATAGGTCTAAAATTAGACTATGTCGAAAAATAAAAAAAGATATACCCCAAACACGTAAGTGTTTTTTATTTTTGCACGGACTTTTCAAATTCCAGTCGTATTCACTGAACATGGAAAGGAGAACAGATAAAAATTACTTCTTAATGCCATCATGTCTTAAAAACGCCGCTCAAATTCTACCTTAAGGTATAATAAAACATCCGAATAACTTTGAAAGTCTTTGTCAACAACAGCACCTTACACGGACGATAATTTAAGAAAATGCGCTGGACATTCTTCTGCCGTTATCACTTACTGCCGGCCGCGGTGGTCTCGCGGTTCTAGGCGCGCAATCCGGAACCGTGCGACTGCTACGGACGCAGGTTCGAATCCTGCCTCGGCCGTGGATGTGTGTGATGTCCTTAGGTTAGTTAGGTTTAAGTAGTTCTAAGTTCTAGGGGACTAATGACCACAGCAGTTGAGTCCCATAGTGCTCAGAGCCAAAAAAAAAAAACCTCGCACCGGGGATTGAAGCGCCATGACACAGTCGGTGTTCTGTAATCTCTACTTGCCACTGCTGCCGTTAGATGGAACCGCTATCAAAAGTGACCCTCCCGTATTTCATACTCGTAATTAACGCACCTCCCGTGCTGTCGCGACCTCAGGGTTCGCTCTCATTTTCCCTCACTCCCCACCACCCCGCAGCTGCTACTCTCGCGACTAAGAGCGTGATCAGGCCCCAGTGCTTATGCACAATATCTGCATTGGTTTTAAGTCCTTATCTAGAGTATGTGCTCGCGATAATTATTGCTGGCTGGAGGCTACTATGACATACTTACGCCTTCCCATAGCATCACAGGCATGTTTTATGAGTGATACATTAGGGGCTGTGCAGGCCTCTCGAAAATCCAGATATCTTTCGAAGTTAACCAGATGATGCAATAAAATGCAGACAAACTCATAGCGGTAAAATTAATTTACTCTATTACTTGAAGCCTAGTTTCAAGCATAAGCGATTACCACATCATTGTAAAAACCAGAATCCAAATAGTAAACAGAAAATGGTTACGAAAGTACTAACAGCCTCGCGAATAAATACAGTCGTAATCCCAGTTTAAAATTTAGGTCTCCCTCCCCCCTCTTTCCTTACCGTCTCCCTGCCATTTCCCGTATATCTCGGTATCGGTTATTTTATGACAATTGAGGTTATTGGTATACTTCACACTACTAATCTGCAATAGGTAATGGGTTTCTTAATATGATACATATAAGTTCCAGTGGTTCGTTAATTTGACTGGCTGTCTTAATTTACCTGGCCATAGAATAAAATTACCAGTTTTGTCTGCAGCTGCGTAACTAAATGTGAGTGATGTATTTTGGGTTCATGGACAGTATGATGTACAGTTTGATTATACAACATTTCGTGATAACTTAGGCAGATATGATGGAAAATTAGAGAGGTGTGAGAAGTGGATGGACAGAAAGGGGGAGTTGGAGACGTACAGAAAGTGGAGGAGAAGGAGGTTGTGAGAGAGAGAGGAGCAGGAGATAGTGAGCTGTGAGGATGGGCTGGACACAGATAGGGGAGGAGGAGACAGGAGATGAAGAGATAGACAGGGGAGGAGTAGATAGAGGTGGACAGAATTACAGGAACATATTGAAACAGAGAGGTGAGGGCAGTAATGTGTCGAGCGCATATGCATGCGAAACTGCACAGAAAAAGCTAGTATAAAGTGTAAGAAGTCGCATACTTGCGTTTGGGAATAGTCAGATATTAAAAAGATTGAGCAAAATGGAATGACGACACTATTACTAACTGTAGGTATATTTAAGGATTGTAGTTCAGTTAACTTGCACTAAAATAGTCGTTCAGCAGATGGTTTGAGGAGCAGTCTACAGCAAATAGCTCAAGAATAGTACCCATATTAGGGTACTCTCCAGATCTCTAGTCCTGCAAAACACTCCCAAAAGTGACAAAAAACCGGAGTAAGAACTTCTCCGACAGTGAAGGGACAAGTATTCCTTTTTTTTCCGAGGCCTAATCTCTGCCGGGACGTGCGGTCGCTAGTCTTGGTTGTTTGCATATTTTACGTCGCGGCGTCCGGCATCCGGCGCAATCGCGTAAATCCGCGGCCGACATGATGGAGGGTCTTTATCTGCGCCGCCAGTAAATTCTTGCGGCGCGGCGCTGTTATCACGGATCCGCTACCTCACCCAGCCGCCGCTGCCCCTCCAACCCCTTCCCGCCGCCTCGGTTGGACCCCGGCTGGTGCTCTGGTGCTACACCATTCTGCCCCACCCCTACGCATAAAGATCCTCCGAGCCAAGCCGGACACGGGTGCGTGACGTGTGGCCGGACACTCAGGGGAACACTGGAGATTCTGTCCACCGGGCGACGGAAACGCTTCGAGGTCTTTGTCGGTCTTGTAAAAACGCACAGCGGAATGGCGCTGCTTCAGAAGTGATCCATTCTATGTTACGAAAGATTCGATTATATCACCTTTGTTATGGCATAGCCATAATGTAACACATTTCTCTATTATCGTTTTGGATATATGATCCACCTGTCCAAATCAATAAAAGTCTTTTATGCCAGATGTGTACTGCTTTCCTTGACTTACGAAGCGTCGTTAGTATACTGCAACACAGGTTTGTATTATGTATGTAATAAGGATTGACAGTAAACATAATTGAAGATTTTTAAAAAAATCAACACGTTGACCAACACAACAGCTTCATTACCACTACATTCCTTGACATTTTCTTCTTAAAAGTGATCACGTAACAACATTCTATCAGGCCGATCGGCTACATCAAATGATCGTGTGATATTACTCCACACAGCTCTGTAATAAGGCAATCGGTTCAAACCACAAATGAAACATGATTAAAATCTATAAAACGCGATCATTTAGTTTCAGTTTTCCGTCTAATCTAAAGGTTTCCAGAAAGAATAATAACTTGATTTTCAGTATTTAATATAACTACCTACCGAATTTGAGAAAATTATAAAGCGGTGGTTATCTACTCATTGAGAGATATAATTTTTCATTAAAGATTTAACGAAATGAGTGCAGTATTTACGTTAGAAACTTCGTATACAACTTAGTTAGAATGTATTCTACCAGCAGTTGAGAATGAGATCAGTTTGTGACATCACACAATCGTTACACATAATTTAAAACCTTCCACAAACTTTTTCTGCCTGACATGACCTCACCCATGTCACACACGCATATACACAAAAAAAATTTGTTGTTCATGCAGTAATACTGCAACTTCAATACTTTTCTACTGTTAACTCTATTCACAACACGTTTCTCAGACTCTGTCCCTTTCTAATACTGAACGTACCTACTTAATTATTACATTTTACAACAAATAGTTCAGGAGGTATGTCATAATTAACAATGTGGCACGATTTTGACATTTTCATTTATATATAAGTCATTAATGTTAACTAATTAAATCAAAATAATTAAGGTTTTACGTCCTTAACCGAAATTTCTTTTAAATGTTTAACTTCAAATACTTGATACATTACCTTCTTTGGAATGTAGTCAGACGTCTGAAGCTCTTTTAGGCATGAGAGTTCGAATCTTTGAAGAATCGAGTTTGTTGCTTTAGTGATAATGCTATTGTGCCACGAATTAGCCAGTTGTCCTATTCAATTTTAAATAAAAATACATGTTAATATTGATAAATATTGATATATGTCTCGCAAATCATTTTCTCTTTGAGTCGGTAAATGTGTTCATTAATCACGGTTGAGCTGGCAACCTACGTCCTCAATTGTTTTCTGGATGTGCTCCAGTTCCTGTCTACCTGTACAGTTTTTATCCTCTATTTCTCCCTCTAATACCACGGAAGCTAATCTTTGATGTCTTAACAGTGTCCTATCATCCTGTCCCTTCTTCTTATCATGGTTTCCATTTATTCCTTTCCTCGTCGATTCTGCAGACAACCTACTCATTCCTTATGTTATCAGCCCAATTTTTCACATTTTTCTATAGAACCACAAATCTAATACTTCGATGCTCTTCGCTTCCGGTTTTCCCTCTGTTCATGTTTCGCTATAGACAATGAAGTGCTGCAAACGTACGGTCTTGGAAATTTCTTGTTCAAATTAAGGGTTGTGTTTGATACTAGCAGACTTCTCTTGGGCAGGAATGTTCCTTAAGCCAGTGTTAGTCCGCTTTTGATGTCCTCCGTGCTCCGTCCGTCGTGGGTTATTTTTCTGAGTAGACATCAGATTTCCTTTACTTCTTCTACTTCGTGATCCCTACTGTCGAAGCTATGTTGCTCGCTGTTCTCATTTATGGTACTTCCCATTACTTTTGTGATCATTCGATTTACTCTCAAACCATATTTACTCTCATTGTATTTGTCGTACACATGCCTTGTGCTTTATACTGTATTGCTGTGAAAGTCAAATAACATACAAGACCATCTAACCGCTTCGCGACACAATAGCGTTTGCTGGTACCGGTTTGCAGTCTAATAAGATAAAAATTAATCCAACAATTTTTACGAACCTTGCATGAAATAATGTTGCACTGAGAGAAGCAATTCAACCCCAGAACACTGTATACCCAGCCATAAAAATTTCAGTACTGATGCGTAACAGAATTAATATGTGAGTGAAAAACATGAGAAAGTCGTGCAAGAGCAATTACCAAAAAATTGTCTGATTTAAGGGTACTTCTTATTAGTCGATTATTTAAACCTGAAGATCTTGATTCATATTCGAGACAGTTCAGTGTGCAGAAAAACAGCAGTAAATTTACTATTGCAAATAAATTTGTCGACTATAAAACTTTGCAACGCATATATTGTGAAAATGAAAAGTGCTATTGGTGAGCAGTATTTGTAGAATGGATTGGTAGTCAGGGGTTCGTACTGTTAACCAATCAAAAGATTGTAATAATACACAAAAAGTATATTTTTATGCAAAACATTCGATTTTCTAAATGGAACAATCCGTACTGACATTAACAAACTAAATGTAGGATAAATTAGAATATCCGAGGTGTTTGTTGCAGGATTCTAGTGCGACTCGTTTATGAGGTATCGCATTTTGACAAGTTTCCACGTTCACACCTGTTTGTGGCATTTAACCTGCGTAGCTGCTAGGTTCGATGATATTATATTTTCTTTTAGTGTGCATGTGTGTTCCTTGAGTTGACTGCAACTTTCTAGTCAGTTCGTGTGTTACAAACCAATCATTAGGTCTTGAGTGGATTATGGGATTTACTAGTGCAGAATAAGCTGTCATTCGCATGGTGTATGGACATTTTTGGAAGAATGTATTCTTCTTGTACAGTTTATCTGGCAAGATATCCCAATATGCGTTAACAATTTCGGCAATTATTTATTACTCTCTTCAACCACGTAAGTGGAAGTGATAATGTAGCACCTAGACTATGTAACACAAGGAAGAAGAGGGAGAATCTTCTTACTGTTGTTGCAGTTGATCAGCACATTAGCTCCCGCGCAATCGCACGAGAAATTGGCATGAGTCAGGCATGTTTTCGTGTCACATGTCTCTCATTCAGAAGGTTCATGGAAATGACTTTGAGTGTCGAGTTAACTTCTGAACATGGGTATTAAGACAACATACTCCAGGTGTGACATGTGTCATTTTTAGTGATGAAACCACGTTTGTGACTCGTGCCTAGTTTAACGACAGATACATGCACTATTGGTCTGCTGACAATGTGGGTTGGCTATGTCAGGTGGAACGTCAGCGTCCATGACGTGTAAACGTGTGGTGTGGAGTGAATCATCGGTTCATAGGCCAGTTTTTCATAACGGAACACTGAAAGGGCACAGTATCGTGGCCTCCTAACGGGCCATCGTCTAAAGATGTTACACGTTCCTCTGCAGACTAGGGGAAACTGTGGTACCAATATGGTGTGCGTCCAGCCCGTAGGGCACGATGTGCTGAAGTATGTCTTCATAAGTTTTGCCCAAATCGTTGGATTGGACGCAGACGATCTGTACCTTGACAGGCCTCTTCCCCGGATGTGACGTCTGCAGACTTTTTTTCTGGGAGGAAAGTGGAAAGAAGCTACCTGCCAATTGTAGCCGATGATATGCAATGACTTACTGGTGCAGCCTACTCGGCCATCTCCCCTGAAATACTAGCACTTGGGCAGCTATGGCTCCATATCAGACTGCCTCGTTATTGATCAGAATCCAGTTAACAAGTGTAAGCATTTGTGCTCTTCTTCAGTGCGTGCTACCATAGGTATTGTACATGTATCAGTCTGGGAACTTTTCAAAATACGATATCTCTTAAACGACTCGCAGTAGAATTCAGCAGCAATGAACTCTGACTATCTAATTTACCCTGCTTTTTTGTTAATGTCAACAGGCATTGTTCCTTTCAAGAAGTGCATGTTTGTGCAAAAAATAAACTCTCTAGGTATTATTAAAACCTGTTGATCGGGTAACAATACGAGCCCCTGACTACCAATCCTTTCTGTGAAAACTGTACATCCATAGCACTGTCCATTACCACAAGCATCTAGAACTGTACCTAACAACCCTGTATATTCAGTTGCAGGTGCAAAATTACGTGACCACACCACATCAAGACATACTGTGCATCTGGATTTGACATGCCAGGTAGTCTTAGCAACGTTCCTTACGAACTGTTACCTTCTTTATTACGGTGGCATCGGATGAAGATCGTTTCAGAGAGCTTTTGGTCTCGTACGTACATCTCTCTCTTTCGATGCAAATGCATGCGTAAATTTCGCTTGAAACTTTCACCATCGGATCGCTGTTGAGAATGGAGATCTATTACGAGACAATTCTTGTTTGATTTCTCAGAATTCTGGCTCGCCTGGCACCCAGTAAGGAGTGCCATTTGTCCCCAGACAACTTAGTTTATAGCGACAACTGACGATGGCGGAAGCGACTCGTACAACATTTTTACCAGTTACCAAGTTAACAAGAAAATCTAGAGGACCACCACCTCTTAATATATCCTGAGAAGTATCAGTACACAAATGTACACACATTTTACATATTTGGAGCACTAAAATAAAACTAAACTCCGTCTGAACAGGCCTTGGATGGCCCAATGGTTCCGACCGGCTTCCGTGTCATCCTCACCCCACAGGCGTCACTGGATACGGATATGGCAGGGCATGTGAGCAGCACACCGCTCTCCCGGACGTATGACAGTCTACGAGCCCGGAGCCGCTGCTTCTCAATCAAGCAGCTCCTCAGTTTGCCTCACAAGGGCCGAGTGCACCCAGCTTGCCAACAGCCCTCGGCAGACCGGATGGTCACCCATCCAACTGCTAGCCCAGCCCGACAGCGCTTAATTTCATTGCTCTAACGGGAACCGGTGTTACCACTGCGGCAAGGCCGTTGGACCTATTTGGAGCACAGCGTGAATCAAATCGGCAATCAATTTTACAATATTCACTGGTGAATTATGAAATTGTGGTTTCAACTGTGCATATTCATCACATTCCGACTTCTGCCCGTTTTACATTTTCCTTCCTACTGTTCCTTTCTTTATTAATTTTCCCAGCCCCTGCAGTGTTGATGATCTTGGTTGTAAATCTGTGTCCACCTTGAAACAAGATGATATGATAGCCGAGACGCCGTAGTACTGCTTTTCGCGACTATAGTCGATAATTTGTAGTGGTCGGATTTTTATGATTATAATCACAATTCGTTAAATTGCACACATGTGTGGAATTCCCATATTAATAAACGGAATCAAAAAATCTTATATTGCATCTGTGTGTGGAATTGTCAAAATGTAAGATTTAGAGCGCTAGCTGATAGAATTTAAGGAGATTACTCATAAATATCTATTTTTAGAAACAAAAGTATATTTGGACCTTAGTTAAGGAAATACAGTTTAAAAATTACTTTTATTTATAAGAAAGGAATAACAATTTGCCCATATCAGTTACAAGGTTGCTGACGGCACATCGGAAGACGTACTGTGGACGGCTGGCGGCAGTTCGCTGTTGCGATGGCGCAGGCAGCGGACTTGCAGACTGAGAGGGCTGGCCCGATTTTCCTCTCGGCTGGAGGCGCAAGGGCAGCGAGCGCTGCTTGCCGTTGGCAGCTGCCGACATGTTAGAGGTAGAGATCCTCACACGTCCACCAGCAAGTGCCTCGTTTTCTGTCTCGACCACAAGTGTCCTTCCAAGGCTACCTCTTCACTCTCTGCAGAGGTATGTTCCTGGGCGTGGGCGAACGTTGGATTGGCTGCCTTGTCTTCTTGTCAGTCAAATTATTGCTCACCATCATTGTGAAACTTCATAGTGTCACACATACTTCTTACATTACGAGAGGAAGAACACACACAGAGTTTATTGCAGGCGTAATACCTTCACTCGGCAAACTCCCCTGGTGAGAATTGATTTCTTGTGTTCTGTCCGTTTAACACGTCCTGTTCCCCCTCTGCTAACATCTCCTTCTCCTTCAGTTACTGTTGACAGCAGAGTACACACAGGCGCTAAGAGGGGAGCATTCCTTCCCTGAGCAAACAACATACCATCCATATCACACTGGCATCTCACGTCATGTAGAGGGATGGAATTGTCCAAGCCGCCCATCTTCTGACGTGTTCCCTCTCACCTGTTTTACAAGGAGTTTGGGACTCCGTCCTTGTTACTCTTGTCAATAGCATAGAAAAATATTCTGCTGTATGATGACGGCAGCGTGGATAACACGGAGGGACTGCCCTGTTCCAGTGCATGCCTCTGCCTCCAACGATGGTGGCCAAGGATGGGGAGCGGATGTTGCCGGTTCCATACCTTCAGGTCCATTGAGGCATCTAATTAAGAATACATAACCGGATTATTATGTACTCGTCTACCAATTAACGCAATACAGAACTAAGACAGCATACCACTGTGATGAGGCCAGAAAGCTTACAAACATCTCAGTGCTTAACACTAAACTACCCGCTAGGTAGATTCGATGTTCTTGAAATACAGGACATAAAAAATGTGACAGGTGTAAATCAAACGAAACAAATGAATGGCTATATGGGATGTATTGAGACAGAACAATCCGCCACAAAACAACACAATATCACTATTGAACTGAATGCAATTTCTATAAATGATGAGTCACCAGCAGCAAATGCATTTAATAATCATTTCATGAATATAAAAGAAAACATAGGGACAAACAGTTCAAGAGCAAAATGACAGCTGTAACTTTCAAAACATTCAATTATATTAATATATCAGTTCTCCTTCTGAAATTAGGAAAAATATATTCTCTCAGAAACAAAAGCACATCTGGTATTGATGGTGCCTCCAACAAAGTACTAAAGATATGTTCCCATGTAATAAGACCATTCTTTTCCTAAATATGAAATGCAGTACTAACTCAAGACATTTTTCCACAGACACCGAAATATCCTTTGTTAAACCCCTCTTTAAGAAAGGTGATAGGAGAGACGTCAATAACTACCGGCCTGTTTCAATGCTGATATCATTCTCCAAAATTTTTGAAAATGTGATGTCTATTCTAGAATAATATCTCACCTTAGCAATAGTATCCTTAGAAAATCTCAGTTTGTGTTGCTCTACTGAGAATGCCATTTAAGCGTTCACTCACCAGATTTCGAATCATCTAATGGTAAAATAGCGCCTGTTGTTATTTTCTACTACCACTCTAAGGCATTTGACTGGGTGAATTGCAGTTTTCTCCAAGATACATTGATGTTTAATGGGACTCATACTATAGCCAAGCAATGGATAATGTCATATCTAACCAAAAGAATGCAGAAAGTTGTACTTGGAAATTCAAGAAATATAGTCCCGGAACATGTCTGACTGGGGAGAAAATACGTATGGAGTTCCCCAAAGTTCAATCTTAGGTCCATTAGCGTTCCTCGCATATGTAAACGATCCTAGTACGCGACAAGCAAAATTAGTTATTTTTGCAGATGGCAATAGTATTGTAATCAGTCCAAGCATACACACAGAAGCAGAACAAATGGTTAACAAAGTTCTTAAAGTAACAATGACTGGTTTGCTCCGAAAGGTCTCAGCCTGAGTGTTAAGGAGACACAAGATATTCGGTTCTAATTTCTAGAGATACTACACCAATGACAAGACTAAAACACGGTGAATAAATAATAAACACGGTTGAAAGTTCAAACTTCTTAGGCGTCCGTATTGATAGGAATTTAAATTAAAACAAAAAAGCATTTTGGGACTCTAAAAACAGCCACGTTTGCGCTGAGAATCATTGAAAATCTTCGGGGGAGACAAATCAGTATACTGACAAATTTTGCATATTTTCATTCAATAAGATCGCCTGGAATAATGTTCTGGAGTAACTTATCTTTAAGAAAGAAAGTCTTAATTACTATAAAACGCGCTGTAAGAGTAATATGTGGTGCTCATCCACGATCATCTTGTATTTATCTGATTAAAGAATTAGACATTCCGACTACTGCTTTACAGTATATATATTCCCTCATGGAATTTATTGTAGATAATTCACTACAATTCAAAAGGAACAATGATCTACGTAATTACAGTATTAGAAGGAAAAATGACGTTCATTAATCCACATTAAGTTTGTCTTTAGCATAAAATGGTTTGCACAATGATAGAACGAAAATTTTTTTGATCCCTTACCCAGTGACATAAAATTTATGACAGACAGCAATATAAACTTTGAAAACAAAACGAGAAAGTTTCTCCTTAACAAATTCTTCTATTCAGTAGAAGAACTTGTTACTTTAAAGTGTAAATGATGTTTGTGACTTTTATCTGTGTATCTTTTAGTTTCTTTAATAAAACTATGAAAAATTAAAGAACCCTTCGGAATGTTCAGAACGTACCAGTATGTATAAATTAATTTGCGATGTGATTGTAAAACGACTCGATCCACATCATTATGATGTATCATTCAAAATCATCCGTGGAGCGCTTAACTAACAAACTAGCAGCTCGTGGGCTAGTGGTTAGTATTGCCGACTCACTATCAGAGGCTCATGGCCTCGATGCACTGCCGGGTCGAGGATTTTCTCCGTTTGGGACTGGGTGTGTTTGTCGTCCTCAGCATCATCACATAGAGTAGCAATTGTATACGACCGCTTGCTTGACGAAACAACCGTAAAAAAAGGCTGGAATTTTACGGAAGTCACACCAACACTGAAGAAAGGTAATAGGCGTGATAGACTATATGATCAAAAGTATCCGGATACCCCCAGAGCATGCGTTTTTCATATTAGGTGCACTGTATTGCCTCCTACCGCCAGGTACTCCAAATCAGTGACCTCGTAGACATTAGAAATCTCAAGAGTGCAGAATGCACCGCTCCGCTGAAGTCACGGACTTCGAACGTGGTCAGGCGATTCGGTGTCACTTGTGTCATATGTCTGTACGCGAGATTTAAACAGTCCTAAACATTCGTAGGTCCGTGCACAAAAGCGTACAGGCCGACCTCGTCTATATCTAAATCTACATCCATACTCCGCACGCCACCTGACGCTGTGTGGCGGAGGGTACCCTGAGTACCTCTATCGGTTTCCCCTTCTATTCTGGTCTCGTATTGTTCCTGGAAAGAAGGATTGTCGGTATGCCTCTGTGTGGGCTCTAGTCTATCTGATTTTATCCTCGTGGTCTCTTCGCGAGATATACGCAGGACGGAGCAATATACTGCTTGACTCCTCGGTGAAGGTATGTTCTCGAAACTTCAACAAATGCCCGAACCGAGCTACTGAGCGTTCTCCTGCAAAGTCTTCCATCGCAGTTTATCTATCATCTCCGTAACGCTTTAGCGACTACTAAATGGTCCTGTCACAAAGCGCGCTACTTTCCGTTGGATCCTTTCTATCTCATCTATCAACCATATCTGGTATGGATCCCACACTGCTGCGCAGTATTCAAGCAGTGGGGCGAACAAGCGTGCTGTAACCTACTTCCTTTGTTTTCGGATTGCATTTTCCTAGGATCCAATGAATCTCAGTCTGGCATCTGCTTTACCGGCTATCAACTTTATATGATCATACCATTTTAAATCACTCCTAATGCGTACTCCCAGATAATGTATGGAATTAACTGTTTCCATTTGCTGATCAGCTATATTGTAACTAAATGTTAAGGGATCTTTCTTTCCATGTATTCGCAGCACATTACACTTGTCAACATTGAGATTCAATTGCCTTTCCCTGCACCATGCGACAATTTGCTGCAGATGCTCCTACATTTCAGTAAAATTTTCCATTGTTACAACCTCTCGATATACCACAGCATCATCCGCAAGTGTTGACTGACAGAGACCGCCGACAGTTGAAAAGGGTTTTAATGTGTAATAGGCAAACGTCTATCCAGAACATGGCACAGGAATTCCAGAATGTATAAGGATCAACTACAAGCACTATGAGAGTTAGGCGGGAGGAGAGAAAACTTGGATTTCACGGTCGAGCGGTTGCTCATAAGCCACACATCGTGCCCGAAAATGCCAAACGACGACTCGCTTTGTGTACGAAGCGTAAACACTGGACGACTGAACAGTGATAAAACGTTGTGTGGAGTGAATAATCACGTTACACACTGTGGGGATCCGATGGCAGGGTGTGCATATGGCGAACCGCAGGTGAACGTCATCTGCCAGCGTGTGTAGTGCCAACACTAAAATTCGGAGGCGGTGGTGTTATGGTGTGGTCGTGTTTTTCATGCAGGGGGCTTGCACCCCTTGTTTTGCGTGGCACTATCATAGCAGAGGCCTACATTGATGTGTTAAGCACCTTCTTGCTCCCCACTCTTGAAGTGCAATTCGGGGATGACGATTCCATCTTTCAACATGATCGAGCACCTGTTCATAATGTACTTGTACCTGTGGCGGAGTGGTTACATGACAACAGTGTCCAAATGGACTGGCGTGCACAGAGTCCTGACCTGAATCCTACAGAATACCTCTGGAATGTTTTGGAACTTCGACTTCGTTCAAAATGGTTCAAATGGCTCTGAGCACTGTGGGACTTAACATCTGTGGTCATCAGTCCCCTAGAACGTAGAACTACTTAAACCTAACTAACCTAAGGACATCACACACATCCATGCCCGAGGCAGGATTCGAACCCGCGACCGTAGCAGTCGCGCGGTTCCGGACTGAGCGCCTTAATCGCGAGACCACCGCGGCCGGCTTCGACTTCGTGTCAGACCTCATTGAACGTCATCGATACCTCTCCTCAGTGCCGCACTCCGTGAAGAATCGGCAGCATTCCCCAATAAACCTTCCAGCACCTTCGAGAGTGGAAGTTGTCATCAAGGGTAAGGGTGGGGCAACACAATACTGATTCCAATAACTGCGATGGAGTGCACCACAAACTTGTAAGTCATTGTCAGCCGGTGACAGGATACTTTTGATCACATAGAGTGACTAACGTCAATTTGCAGTGGGATTTTGGAGCATATGCCGTGTTCGAATATTATGAATGACCTCTAAGCTAACTATGTACTTGCGAGATAACATCCAATAGATGTTCGGCTCACATGGGGTTCCTCATCGTCGAAATGCCTTGGCACTAACTCGTCTAGGGGTTGAACCACACGTGTCGCATTACACGCCCTAAATTAGACACCTGTGACCCTTTGGTTAAATGGTTTGGCTGAAGGCAAGTTTGTCAAATACTAAGTTAACATAACATATAATACTTGTAATAATAATATCGTGAACTGGATTAACAAACTGTAACCTCTCCATCACTTATCGACCCAAATGACAGTGAAAAATTAAACCGCGTGTACCTTATGGAAATTTGGTAAATGCAATCGTCATAGAAGTTAATCTGTAGGGAAAGGGGGAGGAAGGGTTACATCTAAATGAAAGGAAAAATTCAAATGAAATTTGTGGAAATTAATATAGAAAAAGGGTAGAGTTAATAAAGGAAGTAAATCTGCGGTCGTTACGTTAACAATTAACTGATTGTAATTAGATATTTGAGATTTGGAAAATTATGGTCGCCAGTCCTGTGGACAAGAACTATAATAACTGAAAAAGAAAGGTTAATGCTCAAATAACAGCACTAAAAGGGTGACAACTGGAGGTTGACACATCTTGTGTGAAAACTGTATGTTTGTCAGAAGTAATAAGTTTTGCTACACTCTGACTTAATTTAGCAAAAGAAATAATAAAACCAGAAAATTGAAAGTTAATTTAGTGACTGAAATTAATAATGAACTTTTCTTCTGAAGAACTACGAAATAAAATAAAAAAAGGTTATTCTTGGGCTACCTCAACAATCATGTCAAAAGCTACATGAATCTACGCAATTTAGAAATAAGGTATTTAACTTCGAACTTGAATTACATGATTTTGAACAATTAACAATAGTAAGATTTAGTACGTACCAAGCTGAACTGCAGTCACAGGTAAGCTAAAATATGGTAACAAAACTCGCACTCTTAATTTGTGCTTAAGTAATCTAAATATTGTAGCCAGCTACGAATACTTTAACTGAACTTTGAAATTGAAGCAGTGAAATGGAATGATAATATTTTAATGCTGGCGTTTGAATAGCAACGACATACTGTTTCATTTCGGAAAAAGAAGGGACCCTGCTTGGTAATGCAATTGGGACAATGAGCAACAAAGGTTCATTCTAAGTTACTGTATTTTTGTGATGCAAATGGAACAGTTTGAAAAGGTGGGGCCTGCCATACAGTTCTAAAACTTTAAGTGCTTTCAGTCTTCCTTGTTGGTTGTTGAAGGTTTGACGTCGTCGACCGAGGAGGTGGCGACAATCACTGAATGTCAATCGTCGCTGTTGCAAAAGCTTGATGTTGGCGCACCTTCTTCTCGACACGGTCACCTGGCGAAACGGGCTCTTGATGTGTGCCAGCTAATGTTTCCCGTCCGCGACGCCGTGCCAGAAACTATCATAGCAAGTCGAGCGCAATTACATGCTGCCAAACCCTGAAAGCGTGGCAACTCGCGGGAGCGTCACACAACACACCTGCTCCACCGACCTACTCCAGCCGGACTCGGCTCTGCCCGTGGTCCGAGCGGCAGAGTTAACACTACCCAAGATCCTAAACACTTTGGTTCTCCACACGACCTATCGATGTAATCGTTGGATAACATAGTTTACCCTAGGCAAGACCCAGTGCAAAAATACAAATAATATTTACAAAACAAACAAATTATACATCGACACACACACACACACACACACACACACACATATATATATATATATATATATATATATATATATATATATATATATATATAAATAAATAGAAAAACAATTACAATATATAAAGGCACACAAATGTCATATCTTAAAGGCAACAAAACAAGGAAACAATTTATAGTACAATAGATGGAAATAGGAGGATATGCGTTTCCGGCGTTACATACCATAAATGATTGGGCCACATAGTTGCGATAGGTTAGAATGATATTTATTCATAAAGCAAACTTATAGCGAAAGTGGTCGTATTTCGAGCGCATATCCATTTGACACAGTGCGATCATTCACAATCTCACCGCGTACTACAAGTTATCCAACCGGAAAGTTAGAGTTCACACCAGGGGCGCTGCTGTTCACCGCTCAGAGACTAAGTCCCGCTATACCCTACAACGCTTACTAGCTGCTTAAAGACCGACCGTCCGCTTTCTCGTCTGCATCCGAACTGTACCCTTTGGTGTCTCCAGCATAACTGTCCGCTTTCGCGTCTGTACCAGCACTGTCCTCTGTCCCTTTCGTGAAGCTGTCCATCTGATGGGCTACAGTTTATTCTATATTATTTTAAACTTTAACATATTTAAGTAATCAAATCTTGATCACTTTCACGTTCTCAATAAAAAGTAACAATAATGTCCATTGTTATATTCTTTTACATAAAACCAATACAATTTCCTTCTTAACTTCGAATGTCACCACAGCCATTAGCCTTGCACCAACGTGCTGTCTGATAAATAAATAAAGAACGAAAGTAACTATTATGCACTAAACTTTCCACAAATATTCTACTACTTAATGATTCAATAATGTGTAATGCTGTCATCGTTCAATGTGGTTTGTGTGCAGAAAATGATGATCTTATTCTTAATCGAAAATAGTGATAATTTAAATTTACTATATCTTTTAAACAAATAAAGTCTCCGAGATGATATTTACAATATTTGTCTTTTTAATGATGCTCTTCTATATCACATATCGATCGTTATGATCGACTAAAGCGATCAGACTTTAGCGTTCAGGTCTCCCTTACAAAACTTGTTGATTTCACTTTAATAGTAAATCCTAAACCATTATATATATCATCGCAAATTAAAGTTTTATTGGGATCACCATGAAAATTATGGAGGGTGGCAGATTAAAATTACTGTGTCTTCATTCCCTGCATAAGTAAAGAATTAAATAGTTTCCATAAATGTTTCCCTTGATAGCTGATCTTACGTCCGCCATATTTTCCTATGACGTAGGTTCTAGTCTGTCTCACGCGCACACTACTGCACTTAGGCCTCAATAGACACTATACGTCTGTGAGTTTACTCATCTCGTGGTGAGTCTGCTCCATCTGTGGCACCCAGTTCTGGACGACAGGGTTCGTTTCACAATTCCTGAAAGCTGACTCTCTCGGCCATGTACTTAAATAAGTTCGTTAACTCACCTACTGGCTCACTGTTAGCACGGATTCAGAAAATAGATTTCTTGTGAAAAACAATCAGCTCACTACTCACACGACGGAGTGAGTGCTGTCGACAAGGCACCGCAAATTTATTCCTTACTTCTAGATTACCAGAAAGTTTTTAACACTGTTCCTCACAAGAGACTTCTAATCAAATTGCGTGCCTCCAGAGTATCGCTTCAATTGTGCGAATGGATCCGCTATTTCCTCCCAGAAAGGTCACAGTACGTAGTAATAGGTGAAAACTCATCAATTAAAACAGTAATGATATTCGAAATCTTCCAAGGAATGAAGTGTTACAGGATCTCTGGTGTTCCTGATCTTCATAAATAATTTAGGATAATCTTAACAGATCTCTTTGATTGTTTTCAGATGAAGCTGTCATTTACTGTGTAGTAAAGTCATCGGAAGATATAAAACAATTGTTGTCTTCCAACGAGAGAAAGTGTGAGGTCTTCCACACCAATACAAAAATAAATCCGTTAAATTACAAATTGCACTATGAGTCACAGAAACGTAAAGGCCGTAAACAACTTAAATTGGAAAGAACACATAGAAAATGTTGTGCGGAAGGCAAACCAAAGACTATGTTTTGTAGATAGAATACTTAGAAGATGCAACAGCTCTACTAAAGAAACTTCCTATACCACGCTTTATCGCTCTCTGCTAGAGTATTGCAGTATGTTCCAAGAATGGCAGTTCGTCTTGTAAAGTTGCAATCTAGGAGAGAGAGTGTCACGGATATGATAAGAGAGTTGGGATGACTATCATTAAAACAAATACGTTTCTCGTTGCTTCGAGATCTTTTCACAAAATTTTAATAAGCAACTTTCTCCTCACAACATGAAAATATTTAATTGCCACCAACCAACATACTGCGAAATTATCATCATAATGAAATAAGAGAAATCTAAGCTCGTAGAGAAAGATTTTAAGTGTTCGTTCATCTCATGGGCTATTGAAGAGAGAGGAGGAATGTAAACAAAAATCTGAAAGTGTTTCAAAGAACCATGTGCCAGGCACTTACGTGTGAACTGTAGAATACTCATGTAGATGCAGATGTAGATCTACGCGCAAATCGCCGAAGTGGCGTCAAATAAAAAGATTCGCACCGGCGGTGGAATTTCACGAAAGGGGACTCATGGCCAAAAATATCACACACCCTTCATTTCTTGGTATTTTGTGTAAATAATCTCTAGGTTCATCATACCATCAGTTGCATTAACGATGGTTTATTCACAATCGACTACAATTCAATACTCTGCTAAGATAGTCCATGCTTTATAGAAATATTTTAATCTAAAGGGTTGACAGACAAAGCAGTATGAGAATAATCTGTGTTAGTGCCTCGTCATAGCACTGAAGAAATAGTGTAAATTTGTAACTAGGCTTTGCAGCTAGCACTATCATCCTTAATTCGGCATGTAATAAAATATTACTGTCAATGGCATGCCTCACATCTAAAATCGAAAACAATACAGAACAGTTATATACCTGTCTAAATGAAGTTTAATAAGACCTAAATTATTAATTTTTTGTAACACCCATTCCAGAATTGTAGTTACTGTCAAGATTAAGTATCACTAATTCCAGTACCATATTGTCAAACAACAGGATGTAGTGGTTTGCGGTTTTTGCGTTTGAATATTCAATGTACAGGAATGTACAGGAACGAAATCGTTAGGTTTCTTTAAAATTCCTTTCCATTGTCCCCGAAGCAAATAACGTAAACAATAGAGATCAAAGACTCGACAGATACTTGCTGACTAATTTTTATTTCATTTGCAACCAACTTCATCAGCGCTTTGTTTGGGGCCATGTAACGCCAATGGAAGCAAATCTGCAGGACTTCATCGCATTGTAAATCGCTGGGCACTGGGTAAAAAGTAAAGCTAATTCATTTTAACACAGAACGATATATTTTAATTAAATTTACCATCACGAACAAAAAGAGCCGTACTTGATTAACTCAGCAATTTCATAGTAGCAGCGCAGGCTTTTTCCTCTGCAGCATTGCATGTAACTGTTTAACAGTTTCGCTATTTTGGTAAAAATTTTAAAACGAGATCTGATCGTTCAATACATCCGATTGTAAAATGCTATTAACTTCAGTGTCCCATCTTGGGCAGTTGCGTACGTGCCATTCAAGTAATAATACAACGATTAATTAATTTCTTTGGCCTGCAAAATATTTTCCAACGTTACTGAAAAATCGCATTAGTTCGAATTTGAGACTACAATTGTATAGAAATCTTTTAAAGTGTGATCGTCTTGCTTGTGGACACCTAAAGTTAAAAATTAACAACCGGAAGTACATATAGTATGGGGAACTGGTATGTTGTTTAGGTTATCAAAGAGCAGGTTGATTTAATACATTTATCCATTCCTGTTGGATGTGACCTGTCTTCTTCTTTTGAACACTACAACCTGAAAGGTACCTGTTATTTAGCTCTTTCATTTCATCGTCGACTACTTTACCTTTTTCAAGATGTGTAATGTTATTTTACTGCCTCCTTTGAAACGTTACGTTAACCATCTTCCGATTTCGCAATTGGTTTACTAAGTCGCTGCATTAACTGTATGTCTTTGGAGGATGGCTTTAGCATCAGCCAATGGTGTATCTTGGCGGTTTAGAATGGAATTTGGACCCTTGTTCGAAGGAAGTCAACAGTTGCAATCGTTGTACAGTGCCTTCTTCGGGAGATGTATTTGAGGGATTTTGGTGAAATTACCTTTGTTTCATGGAGAGCAATGGTTTGAAACAGTGTTTACAGTGTACAAGATACTTGGTGAGATCAATCCGGTTTATAATCTGTACTGCTTACAGTTTAGAGTGTGTCGTTATATGGGTTCTTCTTTCTCATTGGGCCAGCGCTGGTAGCCTTAAGCGTTTTATATACATTGATGTAGGCTCTGAAAAGCGTACTTTTTAACGATAGAATCTTAGATTAGTAATGGGTAATGTGGTACGAAATATCGCCAGAGATTATATGTTGTGCATGTGTTCTTCAATGTGAATGTATCAATTATTAACAACATTTGAAGCGATCTCATTTACCAGAAATACACGTCCTCCCCAGTTTCACTTTATTTAAATGTACTTCAGAGTGCCGCCACCATGTTTTTGATGTTTCGTTTGAACTAAACGCTAAAGTGAAAGTCACGGTGATAGTTAAAATAACGGCCAGTGAGTTGTGGTTGAAGCTTAAGAATAATATTCAGTACAATATCTGTGCATGATAGCTAGTTTTCAGGAATTGAATAGCGTAAGACAATGTGTATGCATAGGACATGTGGCCTGTAATAGAAAAAGTGTCATGATGCTCTCTCTGTTGGTAAAAGATTCCGGAACAGTCCCCATTCGGATCTTCCGGACGGAACTGCCAAGCGGGAGGTGACTACGAATAAAAGTTTGAGTTACAACGAAAGGATAACGTTCTACGAGACGGGGCGTGGAATGTCAGAAGCCTGAACGTGGTAGGGAAGCTAGAAAATCTGGAAAGAAAAATGCAAAGGCTCATTGTAGCTACAGTTGTGGTCAGAGAATTAAAATGGAAAAAAGGAGAAGAATTTCTGATCGGATAACTGTGGGGTAATATCAACAGCAGCAAGAAATAGTGTAACGGGAGTAGGAATCGTTATGAATAGGAAGGTAGAGCAGAGAGTGTGTTACTGTGAGCAGTTCAGTGACAGGATTGTTCTTATCAGAATCTACAGCAAAGCAACAACGGCAACGATAGTTCAGGTATACGTGTCAATGTCGCAAGCTGAAGAGATGGAATACATGAGGATATTGAAACGAGGAATCAATGCGCAAAGTAATACTGTACGAACGTACTAAGGAATGAAGAGATGCGCCTGAAGGTCTCCAGGGCTATAGATAATGTATTAAGGAATAGTACAGTAGGCAGATCAGTTGAGGAAGAATGTACACCTCTAAAAAGCGCAACCACACAAGTTGGAAACAAAACATAGGTAGAAAGAACACAATTGCGCAGAGACCACGGGTAACAAAAGAAATACTTGACCTTATCGATGAAACAACAAAGTACAAAAAATGTTCTGGGAAAGTTAGGAATACAGAAATACAAGTCGCCTAAGAATGAAATAAATTGGATCCATTATTAGAATCGGAATTTAAGACAGCTTTGGAGGACTTAAGATCAAATAAGACAGAAGGTGTACTTAACATGTCATCTGAACTTCGAAAGTCATTGGGGAAAGCGGCAACAAAACGACTTCCAAACGACTTACGGGAATTCAGCCACGTAATATTTGCAGCGACCGCCGACATTTCGGCGCGTGTACACCCCGCGGGCGATCGCTACAAATATTATCTAGCTCTATTCCTACAAGTTGCTTGAAAATTGTACACGCCAGAAGAAACTCAGGTCTCACAAAACGACTATTGACGATGGCATGCAGAAGGTATGAGTTTGGCGATATACCATCTGACTTTCGAAAAAACATCATCCACACAATTCCGACCACCGCAAGAGCTGACAATTGCGAGAATTATCGCACAGTTCGATTAACAGCTCATGCATCCAAGATTCTAACAAGAATAATATACAGAGGAATGGAAAATAAAAACTGACGATGTGTTAGATAACCGTCAGTTTGGCTTCAGGTGGAAAAAGGCACGAAAGAGAAAATTCTGACGTTGTAGTTGTTAATGAAAGCAAGACTTAAGAAAAATCAAGATACTTTATTAGGATTTGTCGGCATACAATGAGCGTTCGACACTGTAAAACGGTGGAAGATGATCGGAATTCTGAGAAAATTTGCGTTAAGCTATAGGGAGATATGGGTAATCTTGAACCTGCACAAAACGCAAGAGGAAATAATAAGAATGGATGACCAAGAACTAAGTTGATTAAAACGGATGTGAAACAAGCATGTAGCTTTTCACCCCTACTGTTCAGTCTATACATCAAAACCACAGTGATGGCTGAGGAGTGGAATTCAAATGCAACATGAAAGGACATCAGTGATAAGATCCATTCTCTATGAAGATGGAGAAGAATGGAATGAAAATTCTAATGAGTACAGTAAATCGAAGAAAGACGAAAGTAATGAGAAGTAGTAGAAATGAGAACAGCAAGAAACTTAACATCAAGATTGGTGTCACCAAGTAGACGAAATGAAGGAAATTTACCACCCAGGCAGCAAAATAATCAATGACGGACGGAAGAAGGAGAACATCAAAAGCAGACTAGAACTGGCAAAAGGGGAATTCCTGGTCAAGAGAAGTTTCTTAGTATCACAATAGGCCTTAATTCGAGGAAGAAATTTCTGAGAAAGTATTTTGGAGCACAGCATTGATTGGTAGTGAAAGATGGAATGTGGGAAAACCGAGACAGAAGAGAATCGAAGCATTTGAGATGCGGACTATAGACGAACATTGAAAATTAGGTCAAATGATAAGATAAGAAATGAGGAGGTTCTTCGGAGAATGGGAGAGGAAAGGAATATACGGAAGGAGAAGGAACAGGAGACCTTCGTAGCATTACATCGAAATCGCGGGTGGAAATCTCGTTGAGAACGAGTGATTGAGTCAAACTTAGTTGTGCACTCAAATAACCGAAGGCCGCTGCTCGCTATCAGATGTAGAAATACAGGTCTCGTACTGACACATTGTCAATTGTCACGAGATCTGCGCACCTTAATGTTTCACCTTGTTGTGATTTCATGTGCGGTTTGAAGAGGAACAAGCAGATATATGGCAGAATAGGATACATTGAACGAATCCTCAAGAAATATACTCCAAATACAAAGGAAAGAGTTTACAAAACATTCGTTTGACCAGCACTTGAATTTTGCTCCGTAGTAGATAGCACTGTCAGAAGAAAAAGAGAAGATGGGGAGAAGAGTAGCACGTTTTGATACAGGTTTATTTAGTACTCAGGGTAACGCCACATAGGTGGTCAACTAGCTCCAGTGGGAGGCACTGTAAGAGAGAAGTCCTGTGTTTTCATTTTAAAGTTACCAGATTTTACACAGAGTACGCGAAGGAACTTGCCCCCCTTCTTGCAGCGGTGTACCGTAGGTCTCTAGAAGAGCGAAGCGTTCCAAAGGATTGGAAAAGGGCACAGGTCATCCCCGTTCTCAAGAAGGGACGTCGAACAGATGTGCAGAACTATAGACCTATATCTCTAACGTCGATCAGTTGTAGAATTTTGGAACACGTATTATGTTCGAGTATAATGTCTTTTCTGGAGACTAGAAATCTACTCTGTAGGAATCAGCATGGGTTTCGAAAAAGACGATCGTGTGAAACCCAGCTCGCGCTATTCGTTCACGAGACTCAGAGGGCCTTAGACACGGGTTCACAGGTAGATGCCGTGTTTCTTGACTTCCGCAAGGCGTTTGACACAGTTCCCCATAGTCGTTTAATGAACAAAGTAAGAGCATACGGACTATCAGATCAATTGTGTGATTGGATTGAGGAGTTCCTAGATAACAGAACGCAGCACGTCATTCTCAATGGAGAGAAGTCTTCCGAAGTAAGAGTGATTTCAGGTGTGCCGCAGGGGAGTGTCATAGGACCGTTGCTATTCACAATATACATAAATGACCTGGTGGATGACATCGGAAGTTCACTGAGGCTTTTTGCAGATGATGCTGTGGTGTATCGAGAGGTTGCAACAATGGAAAATTGTACTGAAATGCAGGAGGATCTGCAGCGAATTGACGCATGGTGCACGGAATGGCAATTGAATCTCAATGTAGCGAAGTGTAATGTGATGCGAATACATAGAAAGATAGGTCCCTTATCATTTAGCTACAAAATAGCAGGTCAGCAACTGGAAGCAGTTAATTCCATAAATTATCTGGGAGTACGCATTAGGAGTGATTTAAAATGGAATGATCATATAAAGTTGATCGTCGGTAAAGCAGATGCCAGACTGAGATTCATTGGAAGAATCCTAAGGAAATGCAATCCGACAACAAAGGAAGTAGGTTACAGTACGCTTGTTCGCCCAATGCTTGAATACTGCTCAGCAGTGTGGGATCCGCACCAGGTAGGGTTGATAGAAGAGATAGAGAAGATCCAACGGAGAGCAGCGCGCTTCGTTACAGGATCATTTAGTAATTGCGAAAGCGTTACGGAGATGATAGATAAACTCCAGTGGAAGACTCTGCAGGAGAGACGCTCAGTAGCTCGGTACGGGCTTTTGTTGAAGTTTCGAGAACATACCTTCACCGAAGAGTCAAGCAGTATATTGCTCCCTCCTACGTATATCTCGCGAAGAGACCATGAGGATAAAATCAGAGAGATTAGAGCCCACACAGAAGCATACCGACAATCCTTCTTTCCACGTACAATACGAGACTGGAATAGAAGGGAGAACCGATAGAGGTACTCAGGGTACCCTCCGCCACACACCGTCAGGTGGCTTGCGGAGTACGGATGTAGATGTAGAGTAGATGTAGAGTAAGTTCCTGGGGAGTCAATAAATGTAATGCTTTCTCGAAGAATCACGAAGGTACGACTAGAGATATTGAATCCCAGGAGCCAACACGCTTACCGGCAACTGTCCTTCCCGCGAGCTGTTCATGACTGGAGCAGGAAAGCGCAAGGTGACAGTCGAACAGAAAGCACTCTACGCCGTAAATGGAAAGGTGGCTTGCGAAGTATAGATGTAGATTTCGTTGTATCTCTACTGATTTCATGGCCAGCGATCTATTTATCTCGTTTTTTCTCCATCTTCTTCTTCCCATTATCCTGTTTAGTACAAGGTTCGCTGTACTCAAAAGCTAAAGAATTTATTTTGTTTAACTCCGCGATCTGATACCCTTCCTGACATAACTGCCGTCAGTAACCTAATAGAGGAAATTCGTCTGCGCCGCTTGTCTGGGAACTGTGTAAACTTAGTTCTGTGCGTGGTGGTATTACAACTGTTAGCTTATTTTCTGAGGCAGAAAGTGGGGACCAGCCAGCAGCTACCTAAAGAAGCAAGGAAACCCTCCAAAAAAATAACACAATGAGGCTGTCAGGTCCACCAGGTGACGATTGTCAATCCGTGGCTGGATTCGAGCTGTGTATTGCTCACCACCTTGCCTCACAAACAAGCGTGCTCATCGTTTCGTGATACGAGCGCTACAACTATTTTATTTCATTCCATAAAATTGATTTTCATTAAATATTTTATGGAATAATAGGTGTTTATTCGTGTTTTCTGAGGGACAAGTGGGTTGTTTTGAGAAATTTTACAATGAAGTTTCATAAATAAGAGATGACAGAAGTATCCACTTTTTTTTTTACTCTAATACATCATTGTCTCCAAATATTTTTGCAATAGGAAGTAAATATTTACAAAATATTGAATCTTTTTAAATCCCAAAATTATTTCCATTAATGACTACTTAATACTGTTTAAATGCACATTCAGTGCACATTCATGGGGTTGCGTTGTCTTACCATTGTTTATTTGATTGTATAGTATATTGTGTATTAAACTGGGGACCTAGAAACGACTCAGAGGCATAGTTCCCCGTAGCCCTCAGTGGTTGACAACCCCTCAACAGCCACAGCAGTCCTACCACCCCACTAACACCCCACATGGAACCCAGGTTTATTGTGCCAGACGAGTGTAACCCCAAATGTTTGCGTGGTATAGTGATCATGGTGTACGCGTACGTGGAGACAGTGTTCATGCAGCAATCGCCGACTTAGTGTAACGGGGCTGAATCAAGGGAACCAGCAGGCATTCGCCAAGGTAGATGGGAAATCGCCTTAAAACCATCCACAGGCTGGCCGGCATACCGGACCTCGACACTAATCCGCCGGGCGGATTCATGCCGGGGACTGTTTACTTGCTGGGCGAGTTACCTGATCTTTACTGTGAATCTCCACAAAAATGCAAATTTAAAAGGAATGAATTGTTTCAGTCTGTGACACTAAAATATGTATTGCAAATTGTTCCAACAATAAACCAAAACACGCGAGAGACTAATCTGTAACTCAACATATGAAAAAATTCATTTGTCAGCGTGTTACACCACGTAAACAATAGTAAGGATGGCGCGCAACATACCTGACATCTAAATGTCACTTAAATTCACTTGAACTATGGTAAGCCAGACAACACTAATTACTTGCTTCAATAATTATGCGCATTTACCGGATTAGCAGCCACTTTTGAAACTCACTTGCTTTCAAGTACACACACAGCATCTTTGTCTGAGCTGTAGATATTCACATTGCACTCGAATTTGTACAAATCGTGTCTGAAAAGCATTTTCCTGCCGAAAAGACGGTACCTGTTACTACTTTTGGCAGCCATATTGCTGGCATTTATCACTGTTTTCATGCACAAAACCTGACAAAGCTGTCATTGGCGACAAACTTAAATTAGAGATAGAGCAGCCATTTCTCGGTTTATAGTGGAACTATCAACTTGTAACACCATTTCTCTATTACTCTACTGATTTATTTTACTTTTGTTTTATTTAATGTTACTTTCGTTGAGCTTATGTAGATGTATTTGATTGAATCAATAACACAAAATTGTTTACTCCTTTCTTTGTAAAAACTTTGAGTCATGGTTTGATTGTATGTAAAGTAGTGTATCTGTTATTTAAATTCTTTTTCCCATTTGGAGGGAACAAAACTTACTATATATATATATATAATTGTAATTTTGTGTGAATAATTTTTTGTAGAAATGTCAATATGTGCAAATGTTCTGTTTTATTTAATGTGTTTGATTGCTGTTATGTAAACTGCTGATCCTCACTTAGGGTTCTTAGTTCTTTAGTATATCAAAAGTGTAGTGGTTCCCCTCGGGAACGGAACTGTGGAGCGCGTGCAAATTGTGGTTGGCCTAGGTAAATAAGGTGGAATTGAGAGTCAGTCGGGGACGAACTACTAAACTGTGCACTGACATGAAAATGTTGCATATTGTGCTGGTTCCGAGAGAGGCTTTTCCTGCCGCTTTCCAATGCCTCGGATGGATGGATAAATAGCTGGAACTATTCTGGAAATTGTATCTATCATCGTCACCAAGAAATGACAGAGTCCAGCAATTCTACCTGCAGTTCCACCTATCAACATGCAATCGCCACCACATTGTGCAATCACTGTAATGGAGCACTATAGTAATGTACAGTGAAGGATCAGCTTAATGGATCTGTCAGTGTGCTCAAATATAAGGTAATTTATAACTGAATTTATGTATCTACCTTGATTTTTGTTCTTATCATAACACCTCTCAGGTCCCTCTCCATTTGAACTAAAGTGATTTCCGAGTGTCCTTACTGAAAGAACATTAAAGCCCAGTGTTTTGCTAATTGATGCCTCTTGAACATAGTAAGAAACTTAAAGTTAATGTGGCAGGAGAGTGAGTTAAAGTTAATGATGCTTGCAGAAGATAATTTTCCTAGTAAAAGTGCTTACTAATGTGTTATTGCCAACTTCAAATTAAAAGTTCTTAAGAGTGAGGCTTATAAAGTTTTGCTTGGTAAATGATCACATTACTGTCTGTTGTAAGTCGCAGAAGGTGAGTCAGTATCTTACATATGTGTTAATTTTGTGTCTCACTGTAGTAAAAGTGGAAAACGGCAGTTGTGAAACGTTATATACTCATGTTTGCTAAGTGTTTGTCTCTCTTGTGTGTTAGAAGTGCATTTTAATAGTATAACAGGATCCACAGTTTATCTATTGTGTTAATGCTCGGTAACAAGTAACGGAAAGAGCACTAATTATGAAAAACACAATTTCTTTATTCAAATGATAGTGAGAAGCAACCTGTTAGTGGATTCCAATTAACTTTCATTTTAAATAGTAAAGTATTTAACTGAGAGAGACTTAACATATGTCCAATTTATGATCCTGCAGCAAATGTAATAGTAATGTTATAAAGACCATTCAGTTTGAACAAGTCCTGAAAGTAAAAGAGTGTTTCGGTATCAGTTACATTTTTTTTGCAAACAGTTTGTGCTGCTTCTAGCTGTAAGCTTCAATCTTACCGTAAACATATGTATGTGTCAGAGTTCATTGCAGTCGCGTGTGGCCAAGTATAGGTTGTGTTTATCCGTTAAAGTTACTCATATGTACTTTCTTAAACGAGAACGTTAGTCTTTCTCTTGCGTATTTAGGCTGGCGACCGTTTTCCTTATTCTTTAAACAGTATAGATAGGCAAAAATATTGTTTGTTACTGTTAGAATATTTACGTAATTTTGACTTTCATTTCCGATAAGCCATTTCCGTCAGGTACTACACGGTCCACCTAGCAAAATTCCTCTCAAAGGGGAACATTGTTCTGTTGCGTTATACCGTAATTGCTTTAATAAGATTGTTTTATTTCACAACCTGCCTCCAGCTCCGAGGTTATGGTGTGGCTGTAGCAGACAGGGGTGTTATAAACTGACAAGAATCAAGCACATCACGTACCATGTTCAGCACGCAATTTGTCTGTTTCGGATGAATTGTCCCTTGTCTTTGTTTACATTCGAGGCCTTAATAAAAGGAGAAATGTTGTTTACATTCGAGGTCTTAATAAAAGGCGAAATGTTGTTAGCAAAAATTTCAAGTTTTCCTTGAACGATTTACTTCAATTTTTTACACGACACTCCAATAAACATTCCGATGGGCAACAAGGTACAGGTTTAGTGGTAAAACAGATTTCGGGAAAAAAATGCTACGCGTTCTGCGGTAACGTTTTCTTGTAGCAGGATTTGAACTATGATACCACGACATTCAAATCATCAAACAAATTGATTCTTCTTATACAGAGTGTTTCAGAAAATTATTTTACATACTTTGTGGCAGGTTCCTTATACCAAGGGGAAAAAAAAACCAGTAAACATAGGCTGTACAATACGTTTCTTAGGGACTATAAGCACTTGTTCAATAGAAGAGATGTGTTTTACAGTAACGTAGATGAACAAGTACCCATAGCTCTCAAAGTAGTAACTGTAGAGCACCTATTTACTGGTTTTGTTGGGTGTGTAACTAATCTCCTCTTCGACCTTTACACTCTGCAGTTCACTCTAGTACCATGGAAGTTATTCCCTGATGTGTTTACAGGTATTCCATCATCCTGCCCCTTCTTCTTGTTTTACATGTATTCCTTTGCTCGACGAATCTGAGAAAAATCTCTTCATTCCTTACCTTGTCAGTCTATCCAATTTTCAACTTTCTTCTGTAGCGCAACTTCTGGAAAGCTATGACTCTCTGGTATTTCGCTCTTCGCACTGTCAGTATTTCACTACCATATGAAGCTGAGCTCGAAACGAACATTCTCAGAAATTTGTTCCTCAAATTAAGGCCTTTGTTACGTACCAGCAATCTTCTCTTGGCTAGGATAGCCTTCTTCGCTGTGCACCGTCTGCTTATTACGTCTTCCTTGCTCCGTCCAGGGTTAGTTTGCTGCTTCAGAAGTAACTTTGTCTATTCCGTGAACCCCCTTCAGATGTTAAGTTTCTCACTGTTCTCATTTCTGCTATTTCTCATTACTTTCGTCTTTCTTCGATTTACACTCCCAGTGAACATTGTGCACTTATTAGAATGTTCATTCCATTTAGCAGATCCTGTAATTCTTCACTTTCACTGCTAAATAAAATATATCAGCGAATCTTACGACTCGCATCTTCTCACACTGAATTTCAAGCCCATTGTTGAACCTTTCTTTTATTTCCATCATTGCTTCTTCTACAGACTGTACAGTTAGGCTGAAAGACTGAATCTGTTACACCCTTTTTAATATTAGCACTTCGTTCTTGGACTTTCAGTCATATAGTCACTTTCTTGGTTCTCGTACAAATCCTATGAATCAGTCTTCATTTTTCTTCACTCTTACTTCCGTTATCCACCGCAACGTTAGTACTGCCTCTGATCCTTTACCTTTCCTAACGAAAAACTGATCGTCATCCAACAAACCTCACCTTTATTTTCCATTTCTCTGTGTATCATTCGTGTCAACAATTTGGACGCATAACCACATAAGATGATGGTGCGGTGTGTCCTCACATTCCGGTTCTTAGGCCCACTCTCTTCGAAAATGGAAGGGCGATATTTTGCCGAAAGTGTGGTGATATATCGCCAGTGTTGTAGATTCTACACACCAAAATGAATAATCGGTTTGTTGCCACTTCTTCCAGTACATTTAGAAAATATAATCTATTCCTATTTTCTTGTTTAATTTTATATCATCCAAAGCTCATTAAATTCTGATTCTTTTATTGGAGTCCCTATATCTTCCCTGTTTACTCCCTGTTCCTTCTTACATCATGCCATCAAGTAAGTCATCCAAGTCAAAGAAGACTGCAGTGCACTCTTTCCATCTTTCCGCTTTTCCAGCATTTAACAGTGGAATCGTCATAGCATTCTTACTGTTAGACGTCTTTGTTTTTAATTTCGCTTTCTGTACGGAGAGAAATTCCTTCCGATAATCATTTGTTTTTCGATTTCTTCACATTTACGATGCAGTCATTTCGCCTTTGCTCCCCTGTACGTCGTGTAGATTTCTTTCCTAAGATGCTTGTATTTCCGCATTCTCGAATTTCGCTGAAATTTTTTTATGTCCTCCTTTCGTCTATCAGCCTCTGTATTTCTTCACTTACCCATATTAACTTTGCAGTTAACTTCCTTGTACAGCCGTTTCTCTTCCGAACTTTTGTGAGTGGCCTTTTCATATACGTTCATTACTTTTCCACTGAATTACCTAATGACCCGTTCATTAACGCAGTATCTATATCCTCAGAGAATTACAAGCATATCTCTTCAGTCATTAGTACTTCCATGTCCCATTTCTGACTAGTCTCTTAACGTTCAGCGTCTCTTCATCATTACTAAATTGTTGTCTAAGTCTATACCTGCTCAATCTGTGATTTACAATGCACTATGTGTCTTCAGAATATCTTCTTGACCATTGTTAATCTAACTGGAATCTTCCTCTATCTCCCGACCTTTTCCGAGTGTACCTCCCCTCCTGAGAATCCTGTGATTCTTGAACAAACTATTCGCTTTAGAAGTTGAAATTTATTGCATAACTCAGTTAGCCTTCTCCTCTTTCATTCCTACTACACAGCCCTATCTTCTAGTACTTCCCCTGCAACCGCTTCTCAATTCCCCATGAGTAACGGAGTTTCATGTGCCTTTAGCTATTGCATTGCCTGTTCAGTATCCTCCTATACTTTATCTTTTCATATTCTGCTGGCGACGTCGCCGTGTATACCTCAACTATTGATGTCGATTATGACGGGAACAAATCTATCCCTGATCTCTTAGCACCAACACCAACTATGCCCTACCTGCCCATTCCTTTTGAAATTTGCTCCCGTTGTACCATTTTCTGATGATGGTGATATTAAACTACTCTCTACTAATTGAAATCTTTGTCTTTTTCACTGATCCACACTACGTATAGACTGAACCTCTGCATTTCTCTTTCCAATTTTTGTAGCTTCTCTATCACGTTCAAACTTCTGATATTCCAAGCCCGACTCGTAGAACGTTATCCTTCAGTTGGTTATTCAGTCTACTTCTCAGGGTATTCTCCCTCTTGGCAGTCCTCCCCCAGAGCTCCGAATGTGGGACTCTTCCGGAATCTTCTGCCAGTGCAGCGATTATCATTACTTTTCTATAAGCCACATATTCTGTTAACATACATTATGTGTCTTTAATTCAGTGGTTTACATTGTCTTCTGCATCCTCATGCAGTTAACCGTTGCTGATTCTTCGGCCTTTAGGAGCAGTTTCCCACGCCTAGTAGAAGACAGGGCCCTGAAAATCTGTCC
The DNA here is from genome assembly GCF_023897955.1 of Schistocerca gregaria. NCBI lineage: Eukaryota > Metazoa > Arthropoda > Insecta > Orthoptera > Acrididae > Schistocerca > Schistocerca gregaria. The sequence goes on from NC_064920.1 coordinate 1,164,087,286, forward strand.
GCTCCTCCGCCCTCTTTGACAAAGCCGTTGGCAGAATGAAGGTGACTTCGTATGCCGGAGGTCTTCTACCACCAGTGCTGATTACCATTCAGAATTTAATCAGTGGCGGGGTTCGAAACCGAGCCCCAGGACATTTTGACTAAAAAGATGCCACTCTAGACCACGGACGACTACAGAGAAATAAAGGGCGTACAGAAAAGTGGGTCAGACGTCACGTTATAGTAGGCTATTCAATCCTTTTCTTGTACTCACCCGTTGCGGCCCTATCCTAGAGATCCGGGTGCGGGGCTGGTCCGGAATCTCTTGCAAATTGAATGATCATCATTACACTTTGTTTCAGTTACAGGTCAAATATACTGTGGATGTAGATAATGTGTGCTTAATGCAGAGGGTTCGGTCATCTTCTGTATTCTCATACTGTTGATCACTGCTGATTCTTCCACCTATTAGGGGCAATTCCCCACCACTAGGGTAAGAGAGTGCCCTGAACGTCTTTCCACCGAATTCCCTCTTTGAGAAGGCCGTTGGCAGGACGAGGGTGGCTTATTATGCCTGTAATCTTCGGCCGCCGCTCCATATAAATTTTAGTCCAAATCTAATCAGTGGTGAGGTTTAAACCCGAAACCTAAACGTTTTTATTATTGTTCAAAGATGCTATCCCTAGACACTCATAGCAATTAACGTATGCAGCTTAGGGTCCATATTTTTTCATATTTTGGTCCATTCTATCTCCTGTCAAATCATGGGCAGCAAAGAGACTCTGGAAGAGATTTCACAGTTTCGGAAAATAGAAGACCAATGACAGTTAAGGCATTTACTAAACATCTAACTCCGTGTCTAATATCACATCTTCTTTTGTTTTTCAAACTCTTCGGGAAGTCAGTGCCGTTCATGGGCCCGACGCCCGAGGAATATATTCATCGTCACCCATTGCTTAATGTTTATGAATTAATAAAGGACACAGTTCATCGAGCCGTTACAACGCTTTGTCACTGAAAGTTTTATCGGAAGTTTTAAAAAATCTGACTTTGTGAATTTTATGGCTCTTTGGGGAAGGGATTGGCGGGAAGAGGAGAAGGGGTAGCGTGCTGTATGGTTGAAGAGCGTTCCGGCCCTGGAGTTTTATAAAATAAAGCAATAACAGTAAACTGCGCTCAAAATCAGACATCAAAATACATTGGAATCGATTTACGATCAGAGTGTTTTTCGCATGGTCAGCTGTGAGTTTCACTTTCACGAACAAATAGTTCAGTAAACCAGTTCATAATCTTACTTCATAGTATCAGAAAAGGACAAAAAATGTATTGTATATTCAAAATTTTCTAATTTTAATGTATACAAAAATTTATGAATGAACCTTAATTAACAATATCTTCACATTCTATAAGACATACTATAATTTTGAGTTCCACAGTTTCAAAGCGGTCCAAGCAGTAACGATTAGCCCAAAATTGCGTCTTGACCCAATTCCTATGGATACCTCAGATTAAGACTGAATTTACATAAACTGGGGTTCACATGTCGTGAGGAAGGTGAAAAAACTAAATTTTTAAAAACAAATAATTTCCATTAACTGACTATATGCGAAAGGACCAGAGTTTGGTTAATATTTTAAATTTTTGCAACATAAAACTTAATCTATCTTTTTTTTTAAATATTTAACGTTGTGAAATAAGAGCTTTCGAGTGGCCTTGTACATTGGCCATAGTTGATGTATGAATGAAAGTTCAAAAACAATGATAATTATTGAAGGACTGTGAACAACAATTATGCCAGTAATAACAGAAGGATGTAACATATTAGCATACAGATAAATCCATTTGGAAGAAAAGACTTACATGGTAACAACAGTAGTAGCAGATTAAGGTAAGACCATTTCGAATGGCAATACTCACTTGGAAATAATAGAAATACTGTTAGTAGTTCTGTACAAACAGCTATAAGAACAATAGAAGCAGTAGAAAATTCTTAAGTGAGGCACAAAAGTCTATTCTAAACAGAAAATTTTATGTTGATTGCTCCAGATATGGGGATATTTGAAATATCTGAAATATCTGATGGCGGTAAAAGAAATACTGTTGTTATGAGCTGAGACATCTGTTGAATACCAGCGGCAGTATAATTACATCATCAGATGTCCTTTGAAGCTAGTCATGTCATTCAACTTACTAATATTGTATGGCACATTAGTGTAATGTCGGGGTTCAACTATGGATAAATATTTAGAGAAGACGCTTGTGCGGAACCGAAATTGAGGAAAGAACTTTAACTCTTCGTAATGCATTATCTTTCTACGGTGGATAGCGTATCGTTATAAAACTTCTTGGCAGAATACAAGCGTGTATCGAACTGGGACTCGAGCGTAGAAGCTTTGCCTTTCGCGTGTAAGTGCTTTATCAACTGAGCAATCCGAGCACTACTCAACATCCGCCCTCACAGTTTCACTTCCGACTGAATGTCTCGTCTTATCTTCCAAATTCACGATAGAGCCCCTGCAATGCTTGTGGGAGTAGCACTCAAGGAAGAAAGAATATCGCAAGAAATAGCTTACCCAGAGTCTCAGGAACTTTTTTACCTTAGTGGGAACAGCAGCTTTTACTGGGCTAGTTAAAATCCTTGGATAATACCCGAGAATACACTTTATTGATAAAACAGAGTATACAGGGTGAGTTACCTAACGTTACAGCAGGATATATTTCGTAAACCACATCAAATACTGACGAATCGATTCCACAGACCGAACGTGAGGAGAGGGGCTAGTGTAACTGGTTAATACAAACCATACAAAAATGCACGGAAGTGTGTTTTTTAACACAAACCTACGTTTTTTAAATGGAACCCCGTTAGTTTTGTTAGCACATCTGTACATATAAACGAATACGTAATCAGTGCCGTTTGTTGCATTGTAAAATGTTAATTACATCCGGAGATATTGTAACCTAAAGTTGACGCCCAGCTATGGTCACCTTCCCAGCACTCTGTAGGAACACATCAGTTTGTCTTCTTCCTGCTGGTACAGTAACTGAGATTTGGCAACAAGGCAAGGTATGTTTGGAAACTCTGTGATTGACGAGTTACTTCATGATGTGCACGGAATTAGGCATCAAAGTTCACTTGATTTTTACTGTCATTTCTATTGAATAATATGAATTATTATCTCTTGTGGTGTAACAAAAGAATGTAAATTTACGGTTTTCACCTCTGGAAAGTCGTTGCACGTTCAAAATCGCTGATAATCTTGTCCTTTAAATAGATTTATGAGTTCTACTCAACATTGGCTTCGTAATAGGGATCGTAGACACATACTTGATCGGTAGCTCCGTGGCAACATGCTGACCTGTAAAAAAGCTTCTGTTCTAGTTCCGGTTCCAATCTCGCTGACTATGACGTTTTTATGCCTTTTGTGAAAGAGCTACAAGCAAGCAGATCAGACATTGATAAGGTAAACGCAAGATCATACTTTCGCCTCACAGTGCAATGGTGAAAAACTTACAATGCAGCACAACAGGTAATTCCTCTTTCCGTAGCTGAAAAACAAATTTTGGGTTTCTAGGAATACATAACTTTATTTATGAAATGCTACATTTACAAACTTGAATATGACACAGCATACCACTTAAACATAGGCCCAATTGAAATTTAAGTGAGTAGTATTTCACTAATTCGGTTCGATAGAGTCACGCTTGTGTACAGATACTCAGATTTATTAAAACAGACTTCCGTCGTACGGTTATCGTGGGTAATTTTAGTTCATTTCTTATAATACAGTGCACAGTTTTCGTAGTGTTTCTTTTATTATTGTTGAAACAATAGTAAACTTGAGAGAGAAATTAACCATCAACAATATATGCGAATTTTCTGATGTTTTCTGTAACAGTCTGACAATGCACATGCAGTTTATTGATTACATGCATGTTGAAAATGTAGGAAATACTTTTCTGACTTCTTTTGGCACGATGTGCTCTTCCCATACGTAATACAAAAGTTTCGTGAAGCATCTGCTGCTTGGCCGTCTATTAAACCTGAAAAGAACAAAATGTCGCAGTATTTGGCCCTTTTCCACATGCGACTATTTTTGGTTGCGAAGTGAGGGTAATTACGTTCAAAGTTCCATTAGATTGATAACTTCATCAGATAGTAGAATTGCGTTTTAAAAAACGTAGCAGTGAATGTATTTGAACTCGTGACTTTTTGTCTACGGTGCACTACACTTACCGTTACACTACTAGTTAAAGCGTAGCTACAATACCTCCAAAAGTGAACAATTCCTCCGGAACTCCCGCATTCCACAGTGTTGTGGGATAATGCATATGGCCGGATGTAGACTTCTGAGAGACAGACAGTTAGAGCATTTCTTTTGCACTGCATTACGTTTTCAACAAACAGATAGCGCAATAGGGTAGCTCAAGTGGAAAGAAACACTTCCTATTTAAAATATCTGCATTCTACACTGTTGGCAGTTCTGTGTAGGAGGCAGTTACGTGATTTTATTTCGGTGATTACAAAATAGAGTCGAATGTATGCTCTGGGCAGCCGGGGCAGCTAGTTCATGGCGATTCAGTCAACCAAGTAAATGAATGTACTGAACATGCTGCAAACCACTACAGGGAGACTATGTGTCAGAATTCTTATCCAGTGTGGCGCAACGGCGTTAAGATAGAAAAATAAGTTACAGAGGAGAATTTTGGTGGTCTGTTGGATTACTGATAGATTTATATACTCATGGTGTGGGTTCAATTCCAACGTCCGCCGAATTTTTTTGATAGGGAGAGACAGATGCTATTCTCTTCCGGCTACGCCAAGTGGAGAAGGTATAATGGCATTGTGGTCTGAAATTCACATTTAACATGATATTCCTTCTCTACCAAGTAAACTTTAGGTTGAACCAGAATAAAGTCAGGAGTAGTGACATGTAGAAAGTCTATCACTAGTACCCTTTCTTATACGAGTTATTTATTTCTAGTGACGAAACAAACGCTATGTATTGTCACGGGACACGGACTCCACCTTTTATTTGAGCTTCTGTATGTAGATAAAATTTGTTCTGAACTGGGAATGCAACTCAGACCGCCCTTAACCCGGAATTTGATCCTTTCGTAACAATACAACTCGACTAGAATTTGTTGTTCGTTCATAACTGCAGATTCCTCAACACCTCCAAATATTGCTTGTGAATGGGTTCTAATCGTGGCCCGGCACTAAAGTTTTCATTATGTATTATCAAGCTCTAGCATGAGAGCACCTATCTACTGGTGGATAATAATTTTGTTTTTTAATGTATTTTCATTCGTCGTCAACACTAACGATATCTGTCGTTTGTGACTCCCAGTGAGACACAGACCTACTTGCGAGATCACTGTAAGTTCAAGGATGTTATTCCCAGCTGCTAGTGGAGGAAAATTCGGTAGCTGACGTCTCTTTGTGTGTAGGCAACAACGATATGTGTTAGGTTAGATTATCAGTCAGCACTGAACACTTCGTCATAGTATTTCTAGTTCAAACATGCTCACATGTCGCTGCTGGTGTAACAAACCCATGTTTAACGTTCGTTTTCTCTAGAATATAACAACGATAGGTGCAGAGTTGGAGTCCTGGGAAGGAAAAAAATAATATTTCGTCTCGTCATTTCAGTCAAAACATCTCGCTACTGCCGAGAAAATCCGATAGGTCACAGTTTATTGTGCTTCGGTAACAACCCGAATAGGTTCTGGGTTCGAATCCCCCTCCAACACAAAGCTTTACGTCACGTCATTTCAAGTAAGTAACTTGTTAAGAAGCAATATTTAGTATCTCTCGTAGTTCGTAAACAGAAGCAATAGATGCTGGGTAGTAATTCGCGTCCGTTAAAAATGTTTACGTTATGTGATTTAAGGTTGATGTTTGCTAACTGATACTGTCTATAAGCGAGGTATATCAGTATCTGTCAGGAATGACTGTTAGTTTCTGTCAGTCACGAAATCTTTGCTTAGTCTGCATGACCTGTGTTTGAATCCATATGCAGAACGAGACGGTTCGTCGTGTCATAAGAAGTTCATACATATTCTCAACTAGCTGCTCGTGAAAAAATTATTTTTTTATGTCTTTTTGCGTTATAATAAGTATGACATGTTACTTTGAAGAGGAAATGATGTATATGACGAACTGACTACGTGACTATGTGACGTAATAATGATAGTGGTAACGTATCAGTATGTCATTTATTGTAATAAATGTGAGCTTACAAGCCTTAAGAACAGTCTTATCTGTGATCTACATCTACATCTACATCTACATTCATACTCCGCAAGTCACCCAACGGTGTGTGGCGGAGGGCACTTTACGTCATTACCTCCCTTTTCTGTTCCAGTCGCGTATGGTTCGCGGGAAGAACGACTGTCTGAAAGCCTCCGTGCGCACTCGAATCTCTCTAATTTTACATTCGTGATATCCACGGGAGGTAGAAGTAGGGGGAAGCAGTATATTCGGTACCTCATCCAGAAACGCACCCTCTCGAAACCTGGCGAGCAAGCTACACCGCAATGCAGAGCGCCTCTCTTGCAGAGTCTGCCACTTGGGTTTGCTGAACATCTCCGTAACACTATCACGGTTACCAAATAACCCTGTGACGAAACTCGCCGCTCTTCTTTGGTTCTACTCTATCTCCTCCGTCAATCCGATCTGGTACGGATCCCACACTGATGAGCAATACTCAAGTGTAAGTCGAACGAGTGTTTAAGCCACCTCCTTTGTTTATGGACTACATTTTCTAAGGACTCTCCCAATGGATCTCAACCTGGTACCCGCCTTACCAACAATTAATTTTATATGACCATTCCATTTCAAATCGTTCCGCACTCATACTCCCAGATATTTTACACAAGTAACTGCTACCAGTGTTTGTTCCGCTTTCATATAATCATACAATAAAGGATCCTTCTTTCTATGTATTCGCAATACATTACATTTGTCTATGTTAAGGGTCAGTTTCCACTCCCTACACCAAGTGCCTATCCGCTGCAGATCTTCCTCCATTTCGCTAGAATTTTCTAATGCTGCAACTTCTCTGTATACTACACAATCATCCGCGAAAAGCCGCATGCAACTTCCGACACTATCTACTAGGTCATTTATATATATTGTGAAAAGCAATGGTCCCATAACACTCCCCTGTGGCAAGCCAGAGGTTACTTTAACGTCTGTAGACGTCTCTCCATTGATAACAACATGCTGTGTTCTGTTTGCTAAAAACTCTTCAATCCAGCCACACAGCTGGTCTGATATTCCTTAGGCTCTTACTTTGTTTATCAGGCGACAGTGCGGAACTGTATCGAACGTCTTCCGGAAGTCTAGGAAAATAGCATCTACCTGGGAGCCTGTATCTAATAATTTCTGGGTCTCATGAACAAATAAAGCGAGTTGGGTCTCACACGATCGCTGATTCTCACAGAGTAGATTCTGGGTTTCCAAAAACGACATGATACTCGTGCAAAAAACATGTTCTAAAATTCTACAACAGATCGACGTCAGAGATATAGGTCTATAGTTTTGGGTATCTGCTCGACGATCCTTTTTGAAGACTGGGGCTACCTGTGCTCTTTTCCAATCGTTTGGAACCTTCCGTTCCTCTAGAGATAAGGTGTTCCCTGATATTTGTAGTATCGTGGAATTACCTTACATCCTGAGTTATTGCGATACAGAGCAGTGTTTTCTAGTGGTAATTTGTTGTAACCATTTTTAACAGTCAAACGACTGTATCGAGGAGCGATTAGAGGACCTGCTAGACAGCTGCGTGATGAGGGTTGTATGCGAATCAGACGAAATGCAATTCAGTTCGTTCAGATAGTTTTGAGCACGGCTGTACCTCGGGCGTCAGCGACATCGGCCGCCCTACTAGCCGTATCCACTCCGACGGCGAGTACCGCTCGACGTTCCCAAGTTTGTTTTCCCCTTCGCTGTCGAGGCTCATTCGACACGAATTTCCTTAGCTTTCACACGCTCCGTTCTCGAATCTAATTAGGCATTAATGCTGCACAGTACTTTCATGTTGGGAAATTGTGTTAATTCGGTGCTGAAGTCAAGAAGTAGCGTTGAGAGAAAAAGGTTGTAACTTATACAGGAATTTGTTAAAAGTAAAGCATTTTTTATTTCAACAACCGCAGAATTTCATTTATTCTCTGCTGGTTTCGGTACTGGCTACCATCTCCACACACGTTGATAATGTACTACAATTTATTGGTCAAAAATACATCACTGCCAAATACAGTAGCACTATCAGGATTTATTGTTTCATTAAATTTCCATTGTTGTAGATTTACACAGTCGAAATATGGTAACATGTACGCACTCGATCTTGACATCAAATAACCATCACCAGCTCTAGCAGGACGTTTACAACAAGAAACTACTTCGTCGTTTTAAAATATTTTGCAAGATGTTTATAAAATGTTTCTGAGCACGATGGGACTTATCTTCTAAGGTCATTAGTCATCTAGAACTTAGAATTACTTATACCTAACTAACCTAGGGACATCATACACATCCATGCTCGAGGCAGGATTCGAACCGTGCGTCCGTAGCGGTCGCACGGTTCCAGACTGCAGTGCCTATAACCGCTCGACCACCCCGGCCGGCTGCAAGATGTAATTTCATCTTCGGACTGCATTAAGATCGGAGCACTCCGCACATCAAAAATGTTTTGCATCGTCCCAGTTCCCAGAACTCCTGAAGATAGACGTTGACTGATATTGTATCACAGACACAGTTCCTTTAACTGTTCAAAGATGTCACTGAACCTCCCCAAAGATATAATCAACCATGGATGAACAGCTCCTATTAGACGGAGGGGGTCCCAAATCTGATCAGTTCCAGGCTTTTCACCAGTAATGAAGAAGGTGATACACGGCTCCTGTTATCTGTAGTTCAACCAAGCGGTTCGACCGCGTCCCCATTGCTACTTTGTGCCAGGAAGGGCTCTTAACAAGGGGTGTGTCCAGGCATCTCGGAGTGAACCAAAGCGATGTTGTTCGAACATGGAGGAGATACAGAGAGATAGGAATTGTCGATGGTATGCTTCGCTCAGGCCGCCCTAGGGATACTACTGCAATCAACGACCGCTACCTACAGATTATGGCTCGGATGAACCCTGACATCAAAGACACTATGTTGAATAATGCTTTTCGAGCACCCCATGGACGTCGAGCTACTACTCAAAATGTGCGCAATAGGCTGCATGATGCGCAACTTCACTCCCTACATCCAAGACGAGGTCCTTCTTTGCACCCACGACACCATGCAACGCGGTGCAGATGGGCTCAACAACATGCCGAATGGACCGATCAGGATTGGCATCACGTTCTCTTCACTGATGAGTCATACAACTAGACATTCGTCGGAGACGTGTTTGCGACAACCCGGTGAGGCTGAACGCCTTAGACACACTGTCCAACGAGTGCAGCAAGATGGAGGTTCCCTGCTGTTTTGAGGTGGCATTATGTGGGGACGACGTACGCCGCTGGTAGTCATTGAAGGAGCTGTAACGGGTGTACGATACGTGAGTGCCATCTTCCCAACGATAGTGCAACCATATCGGCATCATATTGGGTAGTCATTAGTCTTCAAGGACTGCAATTTGCGCTCCCATCGTGCACATCCTGTGAATGACTTCATGATAACGACATTGCTCGACTAGAACAGCCAGCATCTTCTCCAGACATGAACCCTGTCTAACATGCCTGGGATGGATGGAAAAGGGGTGTTTATGGACGACGTGACCCACATACCACCCTTAGGGATCCACGCCGAATCGCCGTTGAGGAGTGGAGGAATCTGGACCAACAGTGCCTTGATAAACTTGTTGATAGTATGTCACGACGAATACAGGCATGCACCAATGCAAGAGTAAGTGCTACTAGGTATCACAGGTACCGGTGAGAACAGAAATCTGGACCACGACCTCTGAATATCTCGCCGTGTGGTGGTACAACGTGTAATGTGTGGTTTACAAGAGCAATAAAAAAGGCGGAAATGATGTCTATGTTGATCTCTATTCCAATTTTCTGTACAGATTCCGGACCTCTCTGAACCGAGATGATGAAAAACTTTTTTTGATGTCTGTATATACCGACGACATGGTATCTTCTTTTACAGATCATGCTCTGACTGAGCTTCTGGTGATTATCTTATGTATAGATCAAATGTGTGCATCCTATCACATTTTGATTCTGTAGACCTACTACAGTGGAAATTCAATGAAAGAATTATTGTGATAATTAGTCATGTGTTATATATGATGCTGCCGCATTAAGCAGAGATTTTTCGGCAATTGATGTACTTTATTATCTCCGGTGAGGATGGCAGGCAGTACCAAAATTGGGCTTCCCGAAGTGGCCGAGCTGTTCTAGGAACTTCAGTCTGGAACCGCATGGCCGCTATTGTCACAGGTGCGGATGCTGCCTCGGGCGTGGATGTGTGTGACGTCTTAGGTTAGTTACATTTAAGTAGTTCTAAGTTCCAGGGGTCTTATGACCTCAGAAATTAAATCACATAGTGCTCAGAGAAATTTGAACCAAAATTGGTAGGGAATAAATGAGGTTGTAGTGCTGTTGGCACAAAAAATGTTTTTTCCCAAATAAGCTGTAAGTAAGGACTGGAAGGAAGTTTTACAGGATCTATACGTAAAAAAGAGAGTGGCAATGATTCATTTGTATCCAATTCGAATGAAGTGAAGACGCTCACAGTGCACCCCGAGGAGATTAGAACAAAAATATCTCACAATAAAAAGCTCTGTATTGTAGTGCTTGTGTAAATAAATTTCAATGAAAGCGCGATTTTGGTTTTAATGTACACCGTAATTGATGGTCAGTGGCCTGATTGTTTCCGCAAAGAAACTCGTGGAGTTTTCTGTGGCGCACCCGTCGCCCGGAGGGCGGAAATTTAAATAAGAAAGCACCGAGACGTCTTGTGTCTGCATTACGGAGTGCAAAATGTAGCTCCAGCTCAGGCTTCGTGGCCGTTCGGCTAACGGAGATCCTGCTGCCTCGGCTGAGAAAGACGGACTGCCCATATAGTCGTTTAGGCACCACTCCTCGCAAGAGAGCTTGGCGTGCAACATACACGCATCCCAGCTGAGGACACACTCTGGACCCAAAATCTGTGAAATCCAGGAACGTCGCTCCAGCTTTACCATGTTGTCGTGGCGTGTTTGTTTAATAATCGAGGAAATACCATTCACACACATACGTATGTTGATCGAAATATTGTAACAGTTTTGCAGCTTCATTATAGAGACACTGAAACGCAACCTAATGAAAACAATTTAACCATTCTGCACAGTTTTGAGGTAAAACGATTTATGTTTCAAACCTCATAAATTCTTTAACGCCAGAGAGCTTCGGGAACTGAATAGCATTTGTGAGAATTTGCCCCTTCTAGACCGTGATTTTCTTTTAAAATGCGTTGCCGTCAAATATGGAAAATGTTGTTTCTCACCTTGCAATGTCATACTGTGTGCAGTGTGAAGTAAAGTTCACTTAAAACGCGAGGTCTAATGTTCTAACTTCTGTTCCGTCTTTTATGTGCCAAACACGGTCCCGCAGACCGCTAGTCTTTATTGCTACTCCACTGCTAATGCATACGTTTGGAATAGGAGATTAGAGCTCTGTCTAGGTTCTTTTTCCCCAAAGCTGTTGTTGTTTCTTTTGTCGGTAATGAATGTGAATTGGATCTATTCTGTTACTGCTTCTTTCTAGCGACCTCTGATACCGCACCTGGGACATTACGTTAGGCTAATGTTGAGGATACTGTTTTAAAGTGGTGTGAGGAAAGTTAAGGAAGTTATGAAGATTTGGATAGTGACAACGAAACTGAAAATTTAGATAATTCGAAATAGGAACAGTGTAAAAATGAAGACGAATTTGTTTTGCCACATGAGAATTAGTTGAAAGAAGCAGGTGATCAGAATGGTGAAGACAGAAGTTGAGATACTGAATCTCTACCTAAAGGTTCTGCTACAAATATATTTAGATGAAACCAATATCGCTGATCGTCGGAGCCTCTTCCAACGATGGGAACAGGCATTATTTTCCCGCGTCTTGGACATAAGTGAGGTGAATGCCTTTGTCTTCCCCAGTTCTTACAAGACGATAGTCAGGTGATATGCTTTAATTTTTTAAAGAAGTTTGCTGACTCATTAGCAACACCACAGATAAAAGGCGAATCAGCAACTATCACAAACCCTGTGAACTTCGTACAACCATTCACAGTGTTTTGGGTGTAGCAGAACCAAGAGTAAAGGTCGTAGAAAGACTGGTGAAACAGGAGATTAGTAGACCAGTGAGTTTCTTGTTGATTACTTATGTTTATCTATCATGTCCTCTTGGTGATGGGTGGATGAACCACATCGCCTGCCACGTGCTGCTTCGTGTGCTTTGGGCACTGTACGGAAGCTCAGGATGCAATATTAGTTAAGTGAACCATTCTAGCTTCGGTATGCAGTCATTATTGTGTGGTGAATTGTGCTTAATGTTAAATGCCTGAATTTTAGTTTGACTATAAAAACCGCGGCTTTAACTCATCTAAGACAGAATATTGTAGTGCATGTGTCAAATTCGGTAGGCCGCCACAGTAAATTCTGTCAGATCATCACACACGCTTACCGTAATTTTAACAATTAGCTGTATGTAGCATAAATGATACTGATCGTATAGTCAGTTCGTTCAAATGGTTCAAATGGCTGTAAGCACTACAGGACTTAACACCTAAGGTCATCAGTCCCCTAGACTAAGAACTACTGAAACCTAACTAACCTAAGGACGTCACACACAATTCCGTGCCCGAGGCCGGATTCAAACATCCGACAGTAGCAGCCGCGTGGTTGCGGACTGAAGCGCCTAGAACCGCTCGGCCACAGCGGCCGGCAGTCTGTTCGTATTTGAATGTTTTCTCTGAAGTGAATACTAAACTTAAATTAGTTTCAGTTTATTGCTAATGTATTCAAGAGTAGTTCCCATTGACTGATGCCTTGCTTAATCACTCACATAGCACGACAGCTTTAGAGTGCAGTTAAGTTCTTAGATGTGACAGTCAGAACCATAGTCTGCTCACCCCCGATGCTTAGCCTTCCCACTGCCAGTGACATTCAGATAGCAGTGGTTAATGTCGAGAGTGTCTGGCATGCCAGTGAGAATAGTTTGTTGTGAGACGACATTATTTCCATTAAACGAATTTTTCGTAATAGCGTTACGATCTTATATTACCCCTACGAGACCAAGATTAATTTCAACTAGGAATCTCGTTTATTATATGAAGCCTTCCAGATGTAAAAGTACTGTTCGAAAGGGGAGATGAAAATATAATATGGTTGTCTATGTGAGCAGTAGATTCACTGAAGCAAGATCCCTGTGTTGCTCTTGATGTGAAAGAAACTTTCAATCATTTCCAGTGAAGGTAAATTTCCAATAATTGATTGTATTTGATTTAGGAGGATAATTAGATACCTGAAGGAAATTAACTTCAAATAATAAAGAAAACTGTTGAAACTTCCTGGCAGATTAAAACTGTATGCCCGAACGAGACTGGAACTCGGGACCTTTGCCTTCCACGGGCTATTGCTCTACCAACTGAGCTACCGAAGCACGACTCACGCCCGCTACTCACAGCTTTACTTCTGCCAGTATCTCGTCTCCTACCTTCCAAACTTTACCGAAGCTCTCCGCTATATCCTTTCTTTAAGGAGAGCTAGTTCTCCAAGGTTCGCAGGAGAGCTTCTGTAAAGTTTGGAAGGTAGGAGACGAGATACTGGCAGAAGTAAAGCTGTGAGTACCGTGCGTGAGTCGTGCTTCGGTAGCTCAGGTGGTAGAGCACTTTCCCGCGAACGGAAAAGGTCCCGAGTTCGTGTCTCGGTCGGGCACACAGTTTTAATCTGCCAGGAAATTTCATATCAGCGCACACTTCGCTGCAGAGTGAAAATTTCATTCAAGAAAACAGTTAATGGTCAAAAGCAGATCTGTATCCCCTCCCCTCTCCCCTTCCAGCCAGCATGCTGTTTGTGCTAGCTGATGATATTGTCAGAGAGCATTATCCATTTTGCATTATTTCACTTAACCTCATTGGCGAAACTTAATTAATATTATTCATTTTATTAATTGGGGCATAGTGGAGAAAATATCCTCTTGTCACAGCCATTGCAAGCAGTGAGAGGTTGCTTCAAGCTTAAACCATCACACCTATTAAGAAATGAGACAACCAAGTGCCGATAGTGGGTATAAATAAAACTCAGACTCGTCAACTAGAAGGTGATAAAATTAAAGAAGTAAGTAGGAGTGAGTTAGTGAAGCTACCTATGAAGACCACCATTTAATTATTTTATCAGTTTTCCAGATTAACATGTTCAAATAGACAGACAGACACGACTGTTTTACTGTTTTAGTACAGGTATACATCAGATTTAATTTCGTACCAACCAATTTCAGGCACCAGATATAGTAAATAAATAAAATGCAAGTGGAATAGCGTAAATACCCTTATGGTAAAAGAGGCAATGACGAATAATTCGCGTTGGTACAAATCATCTGAACGATGGAATGAGCAGCGTTCGACACGCGAAGACTGTGGCGCGTACACGCTAGCGCTGCAACCGCGCTGTATTTCCATACAAAACAGCGGCTCTGCTGGGCTCATTCCCTAAATGGGAGCTTACAGCTATTCGCAGTTCAAATTCCCGTCGAGGGAATGTTGCATCACAAACACGAGCGGAATGGGGAGGGGGAGCGTGGAGCAGAGGTTTTCATAAGGGCGACTGCGTACCGAGCAGCAGCCGACTCCTGCGTAGCGGCCCGCTGCGTGCGTCGGTGCGTAGCTTTGTCACGCGCCGCGCAAAGCGCGCGCACGCCGGCCGCTTCTTCCCGTCTGGGCGCGCGAAGCGTCACCAGCATGGAATTCATCGGCGCGGAAATATGTTCGGAAGAGGACTAAATTCGTGGTAAATTAATCGAGTTCCACCCGGAATTGCGCTAGTACTTCTATTAAAGCCGTGCTTTGTGTCCGGGAATGAAAACTATACCCCCAGAGGACTGTGGGTAATAACGAAAATTTTTAAATTGGCTCTAATGGGATTGAAGATGAATTTCTAAAACTTTGTGCAGTATCCGGATGCATCAGTTTACATGACACTGTCCCCGAAAGGAAACGGGTCAAATTCTTGTAGAGCAAATTTTCAAATTCTGTTTCTATGAGTCTCACGTGTTTTTGTTCTTCTTGTGTTGTATTAATTTTCTCTATATCCCCTCTTATTAAATGCATCAGACTTTCCCTATGTATTGTAATGCTTAAGGTCCTAGAACTGCAGGAACTGTAACCAGCAACTTACGTGTGTATCACAAGACTAACACAGTAAAAAACTAGCACTATTTCGTCCTGATGCAGTTGTTCTTTGATTCAGTATACGCCGTACAAACGAGCCTTTGAGTTAAGGAAAGGAAGTTCTCCGGTGTACTATTCACTGAATGAAGCATGTTAGCCGGCCGGAGTGGCGGTGCGGTTCTAGGCGCTACAGACTGGAACCGAGCGACCGTTACGGTCGCAGGTTCGAATCCTGCTTCGGGCATGGATGTGTGTGATGTCCTTAGGTTAGTTAGGTTTAATTAGTTCTAAGTTCTAGGCGACTGATGACCTCAGAAGTTAAGTTCCAGAGTACTCGGAGCAATTTTTGAAGCATGTTATTTGGACGGAGGAGCTCAATTTTCCGTGTGATAAGTAGCCTAGTGACCACAATAGTTCTCTACATAGTGGTACAGTATTCACAGCTGTCAAAATTAAGGGTAAAGGAAATATATCTTCACATATACATATATCTTCACCAGTATCTCTGTTCGCACTATTCTCGTACATTTAAAGGAGTGATAAAATAATTTAACGCCTACTTACGGCTGGTACATCGCGTGCTTCATAGGATGAACCAGAAATCCTGCGACACGGTGATACCAGACGCATTGCTGAAAAACTCTGACGACCAATAGTTTCAACAACTTTCTTTCAGTCTCCTCATTATCACCTAAAATTGCTTGTGGTGGTTGCAATTAAGACAACTGGTATCGTATGAAACACATGATGCAGTCAATATATTCCTTCTTGCCGAAAGATGTAAGTATGTGTCGTTGGGCAGACGCCCACTTTGAGGTGCGCCGTGCCCGAATTGATCGTTTGACCAACCGCAGCTTGCTGCTTGTTACTTCCTCCAACTCAGCCAGCCCAGCTACCGGGCTGGGTTCATGACAAAAAAATTTACAAAGTGGAACTTAATCTTCAGTAAAACTAATTTGATAGTGACCAAAAAAGGAGGTCAAGCACACAATCATAGAGTGATTTATTGGCTCTAATACTAGTCTAAGGGTCTGGGTTGTACTCCGTTGCTTTTGCCACGGTGATATCCTTTCAATCACAAAAATCAAGTCTAAGGAACAGTCAATGAGTAAGTTGCAAAACATAAATAAATGTAAGATATCGAACATTATAAGACAGGAACAATATGTTAGGATAAGGGTGTACTCTGACAGAAGTGTAACATTCAATCGCAATTTCATTTACCTCAAGAAAGCAGCCTTACGCAGTCTAACGTTTTATACTGTGAGACATATATGACGTGACATAGCAGTGCAGTTAAAGCAGCATAGGGCACACATACATCGTTCAACATGTTCGAATGCCATTCTGCGTGCCCTGGTGATATCTATTGAACCATAAAAACCAAGCCTAAGGAACATTCAATAAGTAAGGTGCAAAACACAAATAAATGCGAAAAATTAAATCAGAGCAGAGCGCACTCGGACAACAGCCACTAACACGTCAACGTGAACACGTTCCCCACATTTAACAGTCCACACATAATTATTCGAACATCAGTTAGCCAAAAACAAAGCGTAAAATATAAAAAATTCTCTATTAGTTACCAGTAAATATGTGTTATTAAGTTGGAACCTGATACAATTGTATCATTGTGGCCAACCTACCTACACAACCTGCTAATGTTTCAACACGCAAGCAGGTTATAGGCCACACAAACTCTAGCCACTGTCCACGAGCAAGGACGACTATCTCACGAGGCGAAAGTCGCTACTAACCAACATGTTACTGCATGCCTGACCGCTATTCGAAACGCAATTCTATACTTTTTCAGATACCCCAGCTATGTACACTATACCTCTTCGAATAGTAGCAAAAATATTTCTCTGCTTTAACCAATCATTGTTAAAATACTGACATAAACTTACGTGCTATATTTTAGGCAAACCGGAACAGTGATTGCTAATCAAGTGACCATATTTACCGAACAAGGTGGCACAGCGGTTAGTACACTGCACTCGCGTTCCGGAGGACGACGATTCAAACCCGTGTCCGGTCATCCTGATTTAGGTTTTCCACGATTTCCGTAAATCACTTCAGGTAAATGCCGGGATGGTTTTCCACGATTTCCGTAAATCACTTCAGGTAAATGCCGGGATGGTTCTTTTGAAAGGACATTGCAGACTTCCTTCTCCATCCTTCCGTAATCCAATGAGACCGTTGACCTCGCTGCCCAAAAACAACCAACCAACCATCTTCATTTTCTCCTAGCAATTTTGCGCTACGTGGTTCAAACAACTTTCTTACAAATTTTAATCCATCACAATATCATATAAATAAACTTCAATATTAAAACAATAGTATGAGCTATTCATACCATGGCTAAGGTTTACGTATAACGGTGGAAATCTCTTTGCTTTGGCACTCAGTGGAGATAATATACATTTTTGATTGTAGTAAATAGATAATCTGTTTATAAGCATGTCAAAAGTGCTCATTTTGCTTGAGATCTCATGTGCCAGAAGCTGGTGCATCGCAAGTCTTTGAGACGTGTGTGTTGCATTTGTTACTGTTTTTACAGGAAAATTCACATACAGATGTTGAGCGGTAAGCGCGCCCGGTCACCCTATGTATTGAAGTCTCTAACTGTTCCAATAAATTCAACTTTTTGCCCTTATCAGTGTGTGCAAGATTGTAAATTTTTCAGTTCCCAAAACCAGAGATTGCCTGACGACAATTCTCCGACGTACACATTTTTTGTGAAATGTGCTCTTCTAAGACTTGTAATCTAGTCTTCTTAGTACAAAGTGCACAAAAAGTTTACGGAATCCAATTGCTGATGACTCTGATTATGCATGCATCGATGTATCTGATTCTCTACAGATAGAATGCCTAGAGACCTGAAGATGGCAGTACTGCGATGGTAAAATTGATCATCTAGATAAAAACATACTGCTGTTTGGTGATTTCTCATTGGTAAATATCTGACACACCACTGTCCCCCATCCACGATGGATCAACAGTGATTTAATTGCTATTGTTCTTCCTTCTTATTCCAGGCTGTACAGCCCTCAATGGACCTTCGCCTGCTCTAGACATTATTTCATTCGGTGCTTCACAGTGAATTGTGTCCTCTGACACCAATAATTTATAGACTTACATGTACGTCATTCAAATGGCTCTGAGCACTATGGGACTTAACATCTGAGGTCATCAGTCACCTAGAACTACTTAAACCTGCTAACCTAAGGACATCACATACATCCATGCCCGAGGCAGGATTCTAAACTGCGACTGAAGCGCCCAGAACCGCTCGTCCACACCGACCGACCGTACGTCATTCAGATATAAAAAGTTTTGGTCGTAACCTGCTTCTTAGTGGGTTTTGTAGCAGCGCTACTTTTGTTGTTTTCTTCCTTAAGTTGCGTACGTAAAACATGTCCAAGGCATTTCAGGGATTTATTTTAATGAACTTAATGATATCAAGATCTTTAATCTACGGACTTCCACCTTCAGTACTCGCCCCATAGACGTTTCGTAACACCTTCGTTCAAAACATTAAAACCCCGCCACCGGTTGTTCTGAGGTGAGTTTTGGGGTTCTGTTCCATTCTTGTGAGCGATCTCCAGTATATCGTCCATTTGGTGGCGGATGTAGCTACCACGGGTTGGTTCAGGCGTTCCATGGACTGTGCAGTTCAGTTCCCTCTGATACTGCAGACGACCTGTTTTACAATTCATTTTCCGTGAAATAGATGACACGTGCTTTACATTAAGGCACCTGCTAGTAACATTTTCTGGTGATGAAAGTGAGATCTTCTTTAAAAGGTGAGCCGTGGGGCTGATGTATGCTGCTGCCATGGTGTATTAATCCAGTGCAGTACTGAACGAAACCACTGCTGCTACCAAGAACCACAAGGCTACTATTGTTTCTATGTTTTATCGGAGCGATATTTTTAAACTCACATTATGCAAAATGAAATGTAACTCCACATCATATCAGATCTGAAACAGTTAACTTTCAAAATATTACTACAACATTTATAAAGGAAATGTTTGTGCTTAGTTATCGGCGTTTCTTTTACATTCCTGAGACAAGAGGTCCTTAAGTAGCATACACGATCCAAGAACGAAAACAGTATTATACAGTGACAACAATAATTATGAGAATCTAGTCCACAACGTAAGCGTTTGACAGCACAACAAGTACAGAGATGACCAGGACTAGATTCTGAATAGCAATATGTGTAGACTGTTTCTCAATATTATATGAATCCTGGAATGCCTGAAATTAGGTTCTGCTTCATTCCGTTTGGCGGATATCAATGGTTGATGCTGAATACGTCCAGAAACTGCGTCGAAATTTCCAGGAATAAGCACAGGGAGCCTAGGGTTAACATTCCCCACTGCCTGTCAGAATTTGACGTAGAGCTTACGAATGGTTTCAGCATCGATTTGGAACATTAAATCGTGTTTGAAAACTGTGATTTGCACCAAAATACTATTTTCCAACCTGTCGTACTCTGCTACCAGAAACAGACGTTCTTCAGCAGTATGCACGTTCGGTACGCTAATCTCCTTTGACGATTCATCAGTGGAACTGAGCGCTCTGGGCTTCAGAGTTCCATTTATAGGGACTACATGTTGCTATTACAGAGCAATCTGTGGGCAACTTTTGTAACTACTATTTCAAAACTTCTCTATAAAATCAAGCTTTCCATTAGTGGAGACCTTGTACAGGACTCTAGTTGGTGACGGCGGCTTAAGAGAGGTTTGAAGGGGGTTGGGTAATTTGTTGTTTGTTGACCACCGTTGTGAGGCAGCAAGAAGACGCTGAATTGAAAATAAAATTCATACCTAGACGATACTTGGGAGGGCACTGTATAGCCGTCGGTTATTAGCGTTGACGATAAACATCGGCTTCCTGAATGGAGCTGGGCAAAAGAACCACACTTTCCTTCCTCCTCCCCCCCCCCCCCCCCCCCCGCCCGCCACCCTTGCGCTTACCACCCACTGCCAAAGCCACTCCCTGCCACGCACCACCGATCGAGTCTCTCCCGGGCGCCTAAAGCCCCGTCGGCGTGTATTAAATTCCGAGCGCCGAGATAATGCTGTTATCGCCATTTACCGTCGCGCGGGCCGTCCTTTCCGGGCGGCGGGTTTAATTTTGGGCGGTGTACTCGCTGCGACAGGTTATTACGGCCGAACAATGCGCTAATGACGTAATGGAGTGTGACGCCACTGCCGATAGCCGTAGCGCCCGACGGCCCAGGCGCAGGCGGCAACCCGCCGAACACAGCGCGCCGGGCCGTGCCGCTGCAATTACACGCGTCGATACAATGCCGATTACATTTGTTGCCGCTGTTCCTACGGCCCTTCGGCACACAATAACAGCTGCTACAATAGAACACAAGTGGCTCAAGTGCGAGTAAATGTTATCGATAACGCCCCTCACTGCATACATGTTGCCTACGATATTCCGCCACGTAGGTGCTTTAAATATCAGATGCTGACAGAACTCGAGACACACATAAAACAGACCACTTCTCAAGCTTCTTAAGTTTCATTAAAAATGCCGAATGCAGGCACCGTATGTGACTCTGAAACTGTCTATATGTGTGTGGGAGGTGAATGGTTGCACAATGACAGCAGGCCGCATTTGAAACTTGACCATCAGGCACCATATGCGACTCGGCAAACGTCCATAAGTGCCTGTGTGGTGAATGAGTGAACAACGGCTGCAGCCCGCATTTGAAAATTGACCATTGGGTTGCCTGTCTGCAGGTGCGAAGTAATTCTGTTCGCCGATACGAAGCTGAGGATTAATTTACAATTTATAATGTCCTGCCCGCTAGTAGTTCTCTCTGCCACTATGCCATGACGCATGTGACGAATCGAAGATGCTATTTTTCTGTATGTCGTGAATACTTCAGGCACATCTCTACTGAAACCTCATAGGTAATTAAGATAACCCTATATACAAGGTGAATCACCTAAAACGTGCACCACAAAAGATGCGTAATTGAAAAGTGCTGTTGATATGCGGTTATCACAGAATGAATAGGTACTCAATGAACTGATTGTAATAATACGAGGGTTGTCCAGAAAGTAATTTCCGATCGGTGAAAACACAGTGAAAACCAGAAACGTTCAATTTGCAACAGTTAGGTACACCTTCCACTTACTTTTCTACACAGTCGCCGGTCCCACTTCAAGTGTTGTCGTAGTGTTGTATAAATTTTCCAATATCCTCGTCATAGAAAGCAGCCGCCTGTGCTTTCGGCCAGTTATCTGCACTGGTCTGCAGCTCGTTTCCTGTGGAAAACTTTTGCCTTCATAGCCAGCGGTTTTTGAGAGCAGAGATGAGACTCAGGGTCGAGCCAATTACGCACTGTATTGTGGGCGATGAAACACTTCTCACCGGAAACGCTGCAGGAGCGTCTTCACTTCCCGAGCAAAGTACGGCCAAGAATTGACATGAAGAAGGAAATGCTCTACAGTTGTGTTATGTGGGCTGCGTGACACAGGCGAAATCTCTAACCAGGCCCTCATACTAGGCGGGAGACGCTATTCCCTACGCATCTTTACGTGCTCACTATTCACACAAAACCGACATGAGCGACGCTTCACGATTGACGGGCATACTAGAGACACTGCCTAACACATTTGTGCAAAGGTATAACGGGTTTTCCCAGTAGTTTCCATTTCGCGACCGGTCGGAACTTACTTTCTCGACAAACCTCGTACGTTTCTGGGCCAACATACCCGTTTTAAAAGTAACAGCGACATAAAAAACTAAATATATTGGTAAATTAGAGTGTCAGTGGTGTTTGTTGCAAAAGTCTAGTGCGACTCATTTACGGTACATCGTACTTTGAAATCTTACTACACTGACACTCGCACAATACTTCTCGTAATACACAGTGACGAGCAATACAAGTGCACAGACTAGTTATGTTGATTCTGATCAGTTAGGAAACAGATGACCATGACAGGTTATGTTGAAAATGACCACCAGCAGGGCAGTACACGCTTCTAGTCTGAAAAGTAACGACTGCTGCAAACGTGCTAGGATTTCAGTGCAGATGTCCGAACAGGCTGCAGTAATTAGTCATAGCATATCACAGGTTGCAGACAGTGTCTTTCGACTTTCCACATAGAAAAAAGTCTACAGGCGTTAAATCCGGTGAAGGCCAAGGTACAGGCCCTCTACCTTCAATACAGCGATTTCGAATCTATTCTTGAAGACGTGCTGTAGTACGTCACGAGCTATGCGTTGCATAGCCATAATTTTGGTACTACAGGTTGCCCTTAGTTTTCAGAGGAATGTTTTCTAGCATCCGTCAATGACGGTCTGCAGGGAGGCTGCGAAACTTGCGCGCGTTCTGTGCACCGTCCATGAAAAACTTGCCCCCTTCTAACAGCCGTGTACCGCAAGTCTCTAGAGGAACGGAAGGTTCCAAATGATTGGAAAGGAGCACAGGTAGTCCCAGTCTTCAAAAAGAGTCGTCGAGCAGATGCGCAAAACTATAGACCTATATCTCTGACGTCGATCTGTTGTAGAATTTTAGAACATGTTTTTTGCTCGAGTATCATGTAGTTTTAGGAAACCCAGAATCTACTCCGTAGGAATCAACATGGATTCCGGAAACAGCGATCGTGTGAGACACAACTCGCTTCATTTGTTCATGAGACCCAGCAATTATTAGATAAAGGCTCCCAGGTAGATGCTATTTTCCTAGACTTTCGGAAGGCGTTCGATACAGTTCCGCACTGTCGCCTGATACACAAAATAAGAGCCTACGGAATATCAGACCAGCTGTGTGGCTGGATTGAAGAGTTTTTAGCAAACAGAACACAGCATGTTGTTATCAATGGGGAGACGTCTACAGACGTTAAAGTAACCTCTGGCGTGCCACAGGGGAGTGTTATGGGACCATTGCTTTTCACAATATATATTAATGACCTAGTAGATAGTGTCGGAAGTTCCATGCGGCTTTTCGCGGATGATGGTGTAGTATACAGAGGTGTAGTATACAGAGAAGTTACAGCATTAGAAAATTGTAGCGAAATGCAGGGAGATCTGCAGCAGATAGGCACTTGGTGTAGGGAGTGGCAACTGACCCTTTACATAGACAAATGTAATGTATTGCGAATACATAGAGTCCTTAGAAAATGTAGTCCAGAAACAAAGGAGGTGCCTTACAAAACACTCGTTCGACCTATACTTGAGTATTGCTCATCAGCGTGGCATCCGTACCAGATCGGGTTGACGGAGGAGATAGAGTAGATCCAAAGAAGAGCGGCTCGTTTAGTCACAGGGTTATTTGGTAACCATCATCTGCAAGAGAGGCGCTCTGCATCGCTGTGTATCTTGCTCGCCAGGTTTCGAGAGGGTGCGTTTCTGGATGAGATATCGAATATACTGCTTCCCCCTACTTATACCTCTCGTGGAGATCACGGATATAAAATTAGAGAGATTCGAGTGCGCACGGAGGCTTTCAGACAGTCGTTCTTCCCGCGAACCATACGTGACTGGAACAGAAAAGGGACGTAATGACAGTGGCACGTAAAGTGCCCTCCGCCACACACCGTTGGGTGGCCTGTGGAGTATGAATGTAGATGTAGCCTATGAGCTGATAGTTTACTATCCAACACAACACGCTTACACTCCAAGGATTCTGACGATGCCAACGGGAATTGTCAACAGACCAACACTGCACGTTTCGGCGGTTTACCTGGCCGTGATTGGTGGCTTCATCACTGAAAGAGATCTTGAAATAAAACAGTCTCGGTTGCAAGATCTTTTCCATTTACAGGAAATGACACGCTCAGCCTTTTTTAGGGCTTGATCATATTGGTCTAGTGGTGAAAAATGATAATAGTGAAGCATATGTGTATTACAACAGAGACATGGTGTTAATATAAAACGCAAAAGAGGCGTAGTTTCAGGTTCTCAAACCGTCGCTACAATGAACCCTGACGTGAACTTAGTTAAAAGTTAATGTGGGAAACCAACATTCGTCCATTAATGACCACATCACATATGACATTCAGATAAAATTTTGTAAGATAACACAGTCCTATTGTCACGGGAATGCAATGGTGAATTTAACTACGGTATCTGCTGGGCAGGGAAAATGTGAGAAACGAATTAAAAATAAAAAAAAACCTTATGTAACACGGAGACAACCGCATTCTGGTGTACACAGCATGGAAAGTTGCGTACGGGTGACGAGTAGCAGATAGCGTGGTCGGGAAGAGGGTTCGTCACACCTTCAAATCGGCCACACAAACAGGGCCGTTGAGGCAAGATTATAGGACCGTTGTATAACACATTGAAGGTAGATGGCACTGGCTAACCAATGTGTTTACAAAAACCCATTTCATAGCTAAGTTACTTTTACGGAAGACAACAGTGAACTATCAAAATGCAATTTAATTAAAGAATATTAATAAAGTGGGTGCAAGAACATGGAATTAGTACGTGTAAAAAGGAATCAATAAAATGTACAATTTTAAAATTTTTCCAGTAGTAACACTTAAAATGACGCTGAAACATTAGTTAGAACGATAGAAATGTGGTTCAAATGTTTCTGAGCACTATGGGACTTAACTTATGAGGTCATCAGTCCCCTAGAACTTAGAACTACTTAAACCTAACTAACCTAACATCACCCACATCCATGCCCGAGGCAGTATTCGAACTGCGAGCGTAGTGGTCGCGCGGTTCCAGACTGTAGCGCCTAGAACCGCTGCGCCACTCAGACCGGCAGCTAAATAAAACCAGATAAAGGATAAACACAGTGAGAGCTACTGTTAGCTTGGTGTAGTGGGTAACATCATAATAAGACTGATTTCTGCTAACCAGTTGATCGTTCAATAAAAAACATTTCCCTATATTGCAGTGATGAAGAATCTAAACTTCCTTTTCTCTTTGTTAGCGATTTGGAGTATATGTAAACTGAAATTTTGAAACTCACCGGTATAGGGAAATGTCTCCTGTTGAAAGATCAATTGATTAGCACAAAACCAGTCTCACTATGATACTATGATACTAAGATACTTTACTCACGTTAAGTGCTTCGTAAGGGAACAGCTTTTTCTCCAATAGTGTGTTAGTTACCAGTTATTCTGTCGGCCATTCCCAGGTAAATGATACAAAATACGCTTTTCCATTTCGGAAGGCACAGACCATTAAATGTCAGATACTTGAAATGGAACTGGACATTCACATCTACATTTACATGTACATGGCTGCTCTGCAAACCACACTTAAGTGCCTGGCAGAGAGATCTCGAACCACTTTCACAATAATTCTGTTATTCCACTCTCGAAAAGAGCGCGGAAAAAAACGAAGCGCTGTATTCATTCCATGCGAGCTCTGTTCCCCCTTGTTTTAATATAGCGATAGTTTCTCCATAAGTTGGTCGGCATCAACAAAATATTTTCGCAGTCGGAGGAGAAAGTTGATGATTTAAATTTCGTAAGACGATTCAGCCGCAACGTTTCTAACGCTTGTGTAATAATGATGTCCACTCCAAATTCAGTATCATGTCAGTGACACTCTTCCCTTTTTCTCAATAGTACGAAACGTGCAGCTCTTCTTCGAATTTCCTCGTCTTACTCCGTGAATCTTATTTGTTAAAAATCCCACTCTGGACTCCAAAAGAGGACGGACAAGTGCAGCGTAGGCAGTCTCCTTAGTAGATCTGTTGCATCCTTCTAAAGGTTCTGCCAATAAAGCACAGTCTTTGGTTCACCTGCCCCATAACAGTTTCTATGTGTTCTTTCCAGTTTAAGGTGTTCGTAATTGTAACTAGTAGGTACTTAGTTGAACTTACGGCCTTTAGATAATATTTATTTATTGTGCAGACGAAGTTTGACGATTCCGTTTAGAACTCCGGACGATGATCTCACATTTTCCATTATTTAGGTTCAACTGCCGATTTTAGCAGCATGAAGATATCTTTTCTAAATCGTTTTCCAATTAGTTTAGAACTTCTGATGACTTTACTAGATGATAAAACATAGCATCATCTGCAAAAAACCTTAGACAGAAGTTCACATTGTCTTTCAGACCGTTTATATAGATAACGAACAGCAGATGGCTTATAACATTACGTTGGGGATTCCCAAGAGCCGCTTCTGTTTTACTCGATGACTTTCCGTCAGTTACTACGAACTCTGAACTCTCTGACAGGAAATCACGAAACCAGTCGCATAACTGAGACGGTATTCCATAAGCACGAAATTTCATTACATGCCGCTTTTGAGGCACGGTGTCAAAAACCTTCTGTGTCAATAGACCGTTTACATCGAGGTAATTCACAACGTTTTAAGCCAATACATGTTCCAAAATGTTGCCACACATCGACGTTAATCTGGGTCAGAAGAGTTTCTATTGTTAACAGATTTATGTTGCTTCACTGCTCAGAGGATATCTAATTAAAACTTTTTCATGTTGGCGGCTGTTCTTGATTCGAATTCTCGAGTATTTACTTAGTCCTCTTTGGTGAAGGAATTTCGTAAGGCTGTGTTTAGTAACTTTGCTTTAGCACCATTTTCATCGATAATATTTCCATTGATATCACACAGAGGAGGCACTGATTGCGTCTTTCCGCTAAGATACTTACATATGACCAGAATCTATATGTTTTTCTTTGCCAGGTTTTGTTGTGAAAACTATTATAAACCTCTCGCACTGCAGCCCATGCTAAATTTCCAGTACGATTTTTACCCTCCGCGCTACCCTCCATTACTAAACTGGTGATCCCTTGAAGCCTCAGAATATGTCCTTCCAATCGATCCCTTCTTCTAGTCAAGTTGTGCCACAAATTTCTCTTCTCCCCAATTCTATTCAATATATCCTCATCAGTTATGTGATCTACCCTTCTAATCTTCAGCATCCCTGTGTAGCACCACATTTCGAAAGCTTCTATTCCGTTCTTGTCTAAACTATTTATCGTCCACGTTTCACTTCCATACATGGCTACACTCCAAACAAATACTTTCAGAAAGGAATTCCTGACACTTAAAACTATACTCGATGTTTACAAATTTCTCTTCTTCAAAGGCGCTTTCCTTGCCATTGTCAGTCTACATTTTATATCCTCTCTACCTCGACCACCACTAGTTATTTTGCTCCCCAAATAGCAAAACTCATTTACTACTTTAAGCGTCTCATTTTCTAATCTAATACCCTCAGCATAACGTGATTTAATTTGACTACATTCCATTATCCTAGTTTTTCTTTTGTTGATGTTCATCATATATCCTCCTTTCAGACACGGTACATTCCGTTTAGCTGCTCCAGGTCCTTCGCTGTCTCCGACAGAATTACACTGTCATCGGCAAACCTCAAAGTTTTAATTTCTCCTCCATGGATTTTAATTCCTACTCCAAATTTTTCTTTTATTTCCTTTACTGCTTGCTCAATATACAGATTGAATAACATCAGGGATAGGCTACTACCCTGTCTCACTCCATTCCCAACCAATGCTTCCCTTTCATGTCCCTCGACTATTATAACTGCCATCTGGTTTTTGTACAAATTGCAAATGGCCTTTCGCTCCCTGTATTTTACACCTGCCACCTTCATGATTAGAAAAGAGTGTCCCAGTCAACATTGTCAAAAGCTTTCTCTAAGTCTACAAATGCTAGAAACTTCAGTTAGCATATAAGGAAAAAACTGAACAAGTATCCTGCTTGGTAAAATGCCTGGGCGCAGGGGGACACAATCGCCTTGATATTAGGTGATTATTATTTAAATGAAGTTCATTAATCAAATCACATTCAGTTGTGGTGCTGGGTTAGCCGTTAATACTTTCTGCCAGTAAACAGGGCTTACTTCAGTGCTGTGTGTGCGGCGAAACTCGGAGCTGATGACGAATCTGTGTTGCAGGAACTGCTGCTGTTCTTGAAGATGGTAGCATCTTGTGGGGCCACGACTAGTTGCAAGAACAGGAAATCGTAATTAATACAGCCTCTTCCTCCCGTCCACTGTCCTTCCTCCTGCTACTAGACATCTGGCCGGCGCACGTACATGATGCCGTCGAAATGATACTCTCTACTGCGAGAGCGTTAACACCACACTTTCACTCACTACAAGCGCTGGAACCCGTCTCCCGCTCTCTCCGCAAGCTCTGCGCAACCACTCCCTACCCAAAGATTTTACAACGCACAAGTACTGCTATTTGCGACGGGTCAGGCTCTTATCGCGCAGTTTCCTTTCCCTGAAAGAAAATCCACCTACCTCGTTTCTTAGGTAGTTGCTGCACTCGCCTCTCCTGATAGCAGCTACTGGAAAAATTGCAGAAAAGCAGTGTTGAAGAAACTGCAATTTAATAGCCGCTCACCGGAGGCCGCGATACATGTTTGCTGAAATACAATCTATGAGCAATCTTCCTAAATAAATTGAGTTATTGGAATGGTAGTAATTGTTTACTCAAACGAGAACGCGAAGTTGGTAATTCTATTTAAGCTCTTTATTGTCTTTAAGCCTGATCATCAGCCCGCTAATCTACGTTTGAAGAAAGTTCAGTTCACAATTCTATCCACACTCAAACCCCGCCAGAATTAGCTTTCAAAGTTACGGAATTTACTTAACTGCAACACAGACGATTTTCTAACATACACGTTTGCAGTCGATGTTCAATAATAGTTCGTTTTTTAACGTTAATGCTCGCCATAAGCACTTAGTAAAAGTTTACGAAGTACCGCCACGCTTTTAATTATTAAAGTTACTCGCGTCTTTCGCGGAACGAAAAGTCACAACTCGCTCAAACTCACACTACGCGTTACTGGACTCTTCCAGTCTCAAATCGCACAGTACCGAACCGATGAAGCCGTTTTATGACTTCATTTTACACATTATTCGCGAGGACACATCAAGCATGTCTCTTCTCGATCACAGTTCCTTCGCGACTCCTCCTCCACTCGCGACTCACTCTCCTAGTCTGCTAACCGTCCTCGCATCTCATTGGCTCACACATCACACAGCCAATCAGAATTAACTCTTTGGGTGCGCCTCGCGCCAAAATCTAGCACGCACCAGTCATGACTTCTGAATCATTTACGTCATGATTTCTTGTTACACAAAATTTACTGTATAATTTAACAAACCGAAAGGAAAACTAGACTTTACTTTATTTCCAGAAATTATTTAAATACTCGCGAACGTTCTGGCTGCTTGTACAATACCATACACTCTTGGACATCCGACATTCACTAAGATGGGGAACCACTGGCGACTCTGTTCCCACGGTTACATCGTCTGAACACTTGCGAGTTCCAACCTAGATTTTATACACTTGCAAAGAATGGCGAATGTCCCTCTTTCATTCACTCTGGCACACTCATTCACTCTCACCTACTCATATAAAATAACTGTTCACAAAAATTCAAAACATTTATGGTTTTAACAAAGTTATAGGTGAATTTCTAAAAGTAAAATTCTCAAAATAAATACAAAAGCACGGAAGGTGATTTTGTTTCATAGTTGGATGGTCACTGAAGGTGATCTATACATAATGGTATTTATTTAGACTCGAAAATTGTAGAAATTTGCGTTTTCTGTAAGATTTTTCTAATTTCCAAAATATGCAGGTTTCAAAGCTCAAATTTGGATGACTTATTTTTATTCATAACAGAAACTAGTATATTAACTTTTAATTTCCTCAGGTTCCTCAGTTAGAAGTTATTAAAGATGAAAGTTCCACGTTATACACGCGGCTAGTTAGCGCACAGGTCTTACATTCTCACGGTACAGACATGCCATATGGTCGTGACGTCAGACGAACGGACACCGGTAATCTGCCCGCTACAGCACATATGCTAATCTGATGGCTACTTTACAGTCTGTCTACATTTCACAGTAAATATTTGATAGAAAACTGTGCGCTCGCACTAGTTGCGACGCCACACACCTCCTGAGGAAACTAAATTTTTTCATTCATGACAAACTTTTAGTTTTCTAAAAAAATTTCTATTAAAGATTTACTCAAACAGCTATTTAACATTTATAGTTCCTGTACATCAATCATCCACTTATACCTAGGGCTGACGACCTACAAAACATCTTATATCTAAACATGCACTTTTATCATCATTCAAAAAAAAAATTTTTCAGATTACAAAATTCTATTTACAAATTCCTGAAAGAGAAAACAAACCTAAATACTATCTTGATGTACGTCACACGCACACTAACACTACTATCGCTATGGTGAGCGTCACTTTTTTACCACTTACACTTAAGATTTTGATAGCACTCGTAGTTCGACCGGGTCCTGCTTGGGAGGTCCATTTCAAGTCTCGTGCTACCACCTCTGTTTACTTCGGCGCACCTGAAACATCAGCTGGCCTCAGTTCCCTTTCTAACTGCTACGTCTTAACCTACAGCAGCGATAAATGGCGCTATCTGCTTGACTCTAAAGTCTCATATTTTTGATAAAATTTACTTTACAGTATGTACAATTTTCAAATTTTTTTTTTTTTTTTTTTTTTTTTTTAAGTGAAAAGTGAATTGACTTTCCTAATGCAGTACCGAAGTGGCACATTTACTCTTTAATTACTTCTTCATCTCATAATCAAACAAGTTATGGTTACATAAGAAATACTAAGAAAAACAATTCCTACAAATAGTTCACAAATACATAATAAATCTCCGCCAGCACTGGTGACTCTCCAGTTCCTGTACAATACACAACAATATAAAATATACACAAAATTATCAATATTACAATTCTGTCTCCAGGCAATCTCCTGTAGTCCTGTATCATAAATTAAACACTGAAAAATACATATTTACTTATTCATTTATCAACACTACAATCCTTATACTAATCTCTACGACAAACTTGGGGAGCTTTGTGTGTCTCTGGTCAAAAATGGAATCGATGTCATGGGTACTTTCCTCATCTCACATATCTGGAGTTACTTCAATTTCTTGTCAACATCAGGTTTTCTCTAGTCACATTCGGGTTTAATTTACAACTCTCATACTCATACTTCACACACTCAGGTTAGTATTTGTTAAAGCGTTTCCTACTAATCTGCGAAACCTCGTTACCCATACTTTCTAACATACATCCACCTCCTGAGTTACCAACGTCGCCTCAGCTCTGTTTACATTCGTAGCCTCACTTCCTTTTGTTTACAAACATCTCCTCTGTTTACCAACAAACGCCACCTCTGGTTACCAACATTAAGCTTTTTATTTACTCACCTTCGTAGCCTCACTTTTTCCTAATATCGAGCTAGCCAAACACTATGCTCATTCTTTCTCCTTTTCTCACATATTTCTCTTCATTTGACAGTCAGTCCTGCTGCACTGTCCCTTTAACTTAACTTCCTTTACCCCTTTGACAGTCAACCTTGTTGCACTGTACCTTTACTCATTTTACCACTAAATCACCTCCTGAGGCTCTGACTTCATTGAACAGACAGTTTTGCTGTACTGCTCCATTTCCTTTCCTAAACATTAGCTTAATGCTACGTCTTAACATATCGTTCTGTTACTTAACAAACAGCTTCAATGTTCGTCACCATATTTTCTGAGGCTCTTACATTTCTTAGTTATTTTACCTTTCTAAGGGCATTACTCACACCTTAGGCCAAACATTTACTTTACTGAGACTTATTACTTATCTGAGGTATCTTAATCCTTTTTGATTTTCTCTTACACTCATTCCTTACGCTTAACCTATACTGCACTGAGGTTCTTTCCTACTCATTACTTAAACACTTTATCACTTAAAAACTACGATAGAGAAGAAGGAAAGACGATAGAATTTTAGTTCTGAATGAAAGAAGAGGTAGGTTGACAATACGGAAAAGAAAGTGGAAGAAATATTGTCAAACGACTCGAGACCTAGTGCTCGTCACGCACTTAGCTCTGCAAAGAGTGCAAAGCTCTCTGAGGTATCTACTCACTCCTGGCCACGTCTCTCTTTTGAACATATCTTTTCAAATCCACAATGTTCCTAAGCCCTAACACCTTATGTGATTTCACAAACTCCAGTCTATAAGCATTTGGGTGAGGCTTCTCTACGATTCTAAATGGGCCCACGTACTCATCGGTAAACTTCTTTGTTTCTGACGTAAGTTTCTTAGATCTTTCCCTAGTTTTCACTAGCACTAGATCCCCTACCTGAAAACTAGTGGGATCAGCTCTTGCGTCATGCCTTCTCTTTCTTTCCAGGGCCTTCTTTCTTATATTAATACGTGCCAGTCTCTCCTTCTCTTCGATGGCTATGTCTGTGAGATTTGGAAACTCGACCAGGTCGAATAAAATATTATTCGGCCTAATGTCACACATTAGCTCTACTGGTGCATAACCTGTGGCTTCATGCTTCAGATGGTTTATTACTTCTTCGAAGTATTCAATATAATTGGCCCAAGCGGAGTGTTTTTTATGACAATATGTTCTACACAATCTGTTTAACTCCTTCATAATTCGCTCACACATGTTCCCTTGAGGAAAGTACGCGGAGATTTTTATGTGATCGATACCTCTCTGTTGTAAACATTCACTAAATTTCTTAGAGATAAACTGGGGCCCATTGTCTGACAATATTGCCTTTGGCACTCCTATCTTCCCAAAATAGTCCTTCTCCAACTTATTCACTAATACTTTAGAGTTGGCTTTCTTAATTGGGTAAAGTTTTACGTACTTAGTAAACCCATCCACCATCACAAACACATATTCACATCCCCCTCTAGACACTGGTAGTGGACCAAATAAATCTACAGCTACTAAATCCAGCCGATTTTGTGGTTCTACTGAATACATCTGTCCTTGGATAGTTCTATTGTTGGCCCTAACTTTCTGGCAACGATCACAGGATTCTAATCGCTGTTGCACCCTTCTCCACATATTATCAAAAATTACCACTTCACTTAACTTAGCTATACATTTACGAGCGCCATAATGCCCATACTTACAATGTACGTAGTCTATAAGTGCATCTACATGTTGCTCCGGAAAACATATTTTCCAATTCTCCTCACTGTCTTTCCTGCGCCTAAATAAGACATCTTTATGCACTTTATAGTAGACCAGTAATTTTGGGTAGTCTGGATGACCTAATCTACTCTTTACTAATTTAATGTTGTCATCCTGGTTCTGTTCCCTCCGTAGGTTCTTACAAATGCGCTTAATTAAGCCATCGTCCTGGAGCTGCATGATGGCCAACATTACTTCATTATTATCGGTATTTCTTAAAGATTTCCCTTCTTGTCCTGTATCTTTCACACTTCTTGATAAGGCGTCCGCCACGATGTTCTCGGAACCCTTAATGTATATCATCTTATAATTAAATTGCTGTAAATACAGGGACCACCTTCTTAATCTAGCATGTTTTAGCTGACATGAGTCTAAATATGTAAGGGCACTATGGTCTGTGTAGATCCAAATTTCATGTCCTAAAAGGTACTTTTCAAATTTTTGCAGGCCGAAAATAACAGCTAATGCTTCAAGTTCAGATATACTATAATTTTTCTCGGATTGTTGCAAATGACCTGCTCGCAAAGGCTATGGTCTTGTGGACTTCCTCTTCTCCTTCTTTTTCCAACTGAAATAGTTCAACTCCTAACCCGTAACCACAAGCATCAGATCCCAGACAAAATGGTTTCGAAAAATCGGGATGGTTCAAAATCTTACTATTAATAAGAGCTTCTTTCAATTCTTCAAACGCCTTCTGACACTCAGAAGTCCATTTATAAACTACGTTTTTCTTTAAGAGTTCTCGCAGGCACGGTGCATTGAATAATTGTCCAGACACAAATTTTCTATAAAACCCAAACAAACCAAACATCCCCTTTAATGCTTTACGTGTTGTAGGTGCAGCATAATCCCTTATTGCTCTAATCTTTTCTGGATCCGGCATGATACCATCGCCACTCACTATGTGCCCCAAGAATTTAATTTCTTTCTTCACAAATTCAGTTTTGTCTAGCTTCAATTTCATACCCCCCAATTTTATGGCCCTCAATACTTCATCCAATAACATACAGTGTTCCTCCCACGTTGGTGTCGATATCAAAACGTCGTCTACATACACTGTAATTCTTCTTAGTAGATGGTCCCCTAATACCTGCGACATAGCTCTTACAAAGGCACATACACTTATATTTAAACCAAACGGCACCACCTTATACTGATAACATCTACCTTCGAATAAGAATGCCGTGTACTTTCTTGATTCCTTTGCTAACGGTAGGTTCCAATATCCACAGGTCACATCCATGGATGCAAAGAACTTAGCACCTTTAAACTTTTGTAGCAGTTCTTCAATATTCTCCGGACGGTCACTCTCAGGTAGTACTATTTTGTTTAATGCTCGAGCATCCAACACTAGTCTAATTGAGCCATCCTTCTTAGGAACTATGACTAGCGGGTTATTGTACACACTAACAGCCCTTTCAATAATTCCCCACTCTAACATATTTTGAATTAAGTCACGTACTGCCTCCTTATGTACTTCTGGGATTGCAAATGGTTTTTTGAAGAAATGAGCGTCTTTCTGCACTGTCAAAAAACACTCATAATCCTTTACTAGCCCTGGTTGATCTGAGAAAACCTCGGCATGTTTGACTAGTATTTGTCTTAAATCGTTTTTCCTTGCTTCATCAATATCAATTAATTCTAGTAATTTCTCCTCGATCCTATTTCTGACACTCACAAGCTCAGACGGATCCTCTACTTTTTTGCCACCGTACTCATTATAGCCCTCCAAGAATTTCTCTGTTTTACAAATACATATAGGAAAATCATTCTGCTCAGGATCCTCACATAGCTGCTTACCGATGAAAGATATAGTAATTAGTTTACCCTTAATTTTTACCATAACATCATTGGTAGAAAAATTCACCCATCCTTCATATTTATTCAAAAAGTCAGCCCCCACCAATATGTCTACACTCAGTCCATTTATAACTAAGAAGTTCTGTCTTATTTCTACTTCCTTAAATGCTATGGGTAGAAACACTTCCTGTTTTACTGTCTTCTTAGTCTTACCGGTTGCTACTACAATGTTCAAGCCACTTACTGGCATCTTAACAATCTGTTTACTGTTAGGGAGTTCATTTACCAAGTTCTGGGATACTGCACAGACTTCCGATCCAGTATCTATCAAACATTTAACTGGTTCATTTAATACTCTTAGCTCTACTATCGGTTGCCCTAAGTACTCTTTATTTATTTTGGGTTCTGCTTCCTCCAATAAATCTTGCACAATTTCTCTCCTTTCGAAGCCTGTCTTTTGGGTGACAATCACATTCACACTTACAGGGTTTATTTCATGCTTATTATCACCCTCAATTCTAGTGGCAGCTCCTATTAGCCTATCCACTATTGCTAAGTCAAAACATTTTTCCAATGTTTCCCCCTCTTTCTCATTAACCTCCTTTTCTACGACCCTATCCAAGGCGTCGTCATTAACCTCTACCTCCTCCTCTAATCTATCCTCTTCTTCGTAACTATCTACAACATCAATTATCTTATCAAGCACAGTCACAACCCTGCCATTATTACTGTTCTCACCCCTATCCGACAGCTCTTCATTAGTTTTACTGTGCATAATGTCTTTCTGATTATTACCCTTATAACTAGTACTTAGTTCTTCAATAAGTGGCTTCTTATGATTATTCTTACAGTTAATTGGTTCATTAACCTCCACTTGACTTAAAGCTACTATCTCTGTCTGTTTTACGTTATCCTCCCTAAATTTTGTAGCAACAACATTTATGTTAGGTGGTCGTTCAGGCTGCTTTCTTATGAATGGTTTTGCCAGCGGATTTAACTTTAAACGCTGTTGCCTACGATCGCCAGCACACTCGTAGACAATTAATGGTTTTCCGAGCGCGGTGCGTCATCACTATGCCTCCAGCTGACCGCCTCACCTCCTGACATCTGTCGGCCGCTGTCATACTGCTCGCGTTCATTGAACCTGTTAACATATGTTCTTCCTCTACCACGTGAACTGCCACGGTATCCGCCGCCTCTCTGAACACCCATCCTATTAATGTTTACATCCGCGCGATTGTCATTCTGCCTAGCAGGCGGGCGATGCTCCCTCCTCATGTTTTCTTCTTCTTTTTGGACGGATTCAACCCTTTCTAAATACTGTACGAACTTGTCAATGTTATCTCGGGGCGCAGATATGATCTTAGTTTTCCAGTTCCACGGTAGCTTATTTTCTACCCCTAATATGATCTGTTCTGTTTCTAACTTATTACTAAGGTAGGACAGAGTTGTTACCCACCTTTGAACAAATCGTTTGATGCCCTCTCTCTTGGGGTCATACTTCTCTCCCGACCAGAACCGATTAAGAACATCCATCTGCTTTCTCTTTCCCCAGTATTCCTCAAAGAACGCTAATTTAAATTCTGACAATTTCGCGTATTTTTCAGAGGCTAAATTCCCCCATACTCTGGCCTCTCCCATCAAATTTGAAGTGATAAAGCCTATCTTTTGTTTATCGCTCCATACTTTCGGCAAAACGTCTTCAAAATCGTTCCAAAATTCTCTGGGGTGCATGTTCTTACTTGGGTCAAATTTTAAAAACTGTCTGTGGGTAACATACGCAACCTCGGTAGATTCAATTATTCCACTGGAAATTATACTACCACTATGGTTAGAAACACACTGTTCTACTTTGGTTAGTCTGCATTCATGCCCACAAAGTTGCTCATTCACACTTTCACTGAAATGGCTTATGTGAGTCTCTAAATTATTGACCTTATTTACAACTTGCTCTCCAAGTTTCTCACACCGAATTTTGGTATCATTTACTTTACATTCTAAGGCGGCATGATTAATTTCATTGGAATTCTCTACCACTTTTATGTGCTCACATACTTTATCTAATTCTGCATCAACATGGGATTTAAATTGCTGTTGATCCTCAGTAACCTGTTCGATTCGTGTCGTCAATTCACTTTGTACTTGAACAATATTTTCTGTACATTCTAGTTTAACCTGCTGTATTTCAACATTTACTTTACTACTGAGCACTGCTAAATCTTGCTTCCAACAGTCTCTGAGATCGGATATTTTGGAATCTAAATCAGCGCCCATTTTAGTCATCTCATTACTTAAATCAGATCCTAATTTAGACATTTTTGAATCCATTTTACTTGACATATTAGTTTCCAATTTTGATATACTGGAATCCATCTTACTTGACATATTGGAATCCAACACGTTCATCTTAGTTAATAGATTCATCAGCATACTGGCGACATTATCCTTCGCCCCCTCATTTGCTGATACAATGTCCCTATTAACATTAACTACCGGCATGGGTAACTGTAACTCACTGGGCACTGACATATTTGGATCTGACTCCAAACTATAATTAACATAGGATGAATCAGTCAAACTACTACTGAAATTGGGTTGAGACACGTCTAAACTAAAATTCATGGGGTCATTTTCCCCTGTCTCCATCCCACTATCACAACTTAGTTCCGCCTTTTTGTCACTTGGTTGAGACTCAGCCATTTTTCTCAGTTTGACTCCACAAACACACAAAGTTTTCAAAAGCACTGTACTTAACTTTGTGCTTCGGCGTGCTGCGTTGCTGCTAGATGAAACTGCGGGTCCGTTCACCATACACTGCAATGCTGTACCAGTTTCCGGGCCCCCGCTCGAATCAGCGCTGCCAACTGCCACTGCTGTCGTCGCCTCTGCGTAGTCTCCGTAGCTCGTCGTCTGCCAGACGCCGTCGTAGACTGCTATTCCAATCGGCGCGTAGTCACCGAAAAATTCTTCCGTTCCGTACAACACATTACAGTTCACGGACACTTTCACTGTCCTTCCTATTCACGTGGCGATATTAATTTGTACGCTACACAGTTCCTACACATAGCGAGCACTTCTGTATTGTCCGGTAATTGTCACTACTGCTTTTTTTTTGAAATTCACTGGAATTTACTATTTTTATTTCCCGGCCGGTGCACCACTTGCGACGGGTCAGGCTCTTATCGCGCAGTTTCCTTTCCCTGAAAGAAAATCCACCTACCTCGTTTCTTAGGTAGTTGCTGCACTCGCCTCTCCTGATAGCAGCTACTGGAAAAATTGCAGAAAAGCAGTGTTGAAGAAACTGCAATTTAATAGCCGCTCACCGGAGGCCGCGATACATGTTTGCTGAAATACAATCTATGAGCAATCTTCCTAAATAAATTGAGTTATTGGAATGGTAGTAATTGTTTACTCAAACGAGAACGCGAAGTTGGTAATTCTATTTAAGCTCTTTATTGTCTTTAAGCCTGATCATCAGCCCGCTAATCTACGTTTGAAGAAAGTTCAGTTCACAATTCTATCCACACTCAAACCCCGCCAGAATTAGCTTTCAAAGTTACGGAATTTACTTAACTGCAACACAGACGATTTTCTAACATACACGTTTGCAGTCGATGTTCAATAATAGTTCGTTTTTTAACGTTAATGCTCGCCATAAGCACTTAGTAAAAGTTTACGAAGTACCGCCACGCTTTTAATTATTAAAGTTACTCGCGTCTTTCGCGGAACGAAAAGTCACAACTCGCTCAAACTCACACTACGCGTTACTGGACTCTTCCAGTCTCAAATCGC
This sequence comes from Schistocerca gregaria, assembly GCF_023897955.1. Taxonomy (NCBI): domain Eukaryota; kingdom Metazoa; phylum Arthropoda; class Insecta; order Orthoptera; family Acrididae; genus Schistocerca; species Schistocerca gregaria. The sequence goes on from NC_064920.1 coordinate 1,164,126,199, forward strand.
ACAGTACCGAACCGATGAAGCCGTTTTATGACTTCATTTTACACATTATTCGCGAGGACACATCAAGCATGTCTCTTCTCGATCACAGTTCCTTCGCGACTCCTCCTCCACTCGCGACTCACTCTCCTAGTCTGCTAACCGTCCTCGCATCTCATTGGCTCACACATCACACAGCCAATCAGAATTAACTCTTTGGGTGCGCCTCGCGCCAAAATCTAGCACGCACCAGTCATGACTTCTGAATCATTTACGTCATGATTTCTTGTTACACAAAATTTACTGTATAATTTAACAAACCGAAAGGAAAACTAGACTTTACTTTATTTCCAGAAATTATTTAAATACTCGCGAACGTTCTGGCTGCTTGTACAATACCATACACTCTTGGACATCCGACATTCACTAAGATGGGGAACCACTGGCGACTCTGTTCCCACGGTTACATCGTCTGAACACTTGCGAGTTCCAACCTAGATTTTATACACTTGCAAAGAATGGCGAATGTCCCTCTTTCATTCACTCAGGCACACTCATTCACTCTCACCTACTCATATAAAATAACTGTTCACAAAAATTCAAAACATTTATGGTTTTAACAAAGTTATAGGTGAATTTCTAAAAGTAAAATTCTCAAAATAAATACAAAAGCACGGAAGGTGATTTTGTTTCATAGTTGGATGGTCACTGAAGGTGATCTATACATAATGGTATTTATTTAGACTCGAAAATTGTAGAAATTTGCGTTTTCTGTAAGATTTTTCTAATTTCCAAAATATGCAGGTTTCAAAGCTCAAATTTGGATGACTTATTTTTATTCATAACAGAAACTAGTATATTAACTTTTAATTTCCTCAGGTTCCTCAGTTAGAAGTTATTAAAGATGAAAGTTCCACGTTATACACGCGGCTAGTTAGCGCACAGGTCTTACATTCTCACGGTACAGACATGCCATATGGTCGTGACGTCAGACGAACGGACACCGGTAATCTGCCCGCTACAGCACATATGCTAATCTGATGGCTACTTTACAGTCTGTCTACATTTCACAGTAAATATTTGATAGAAAACTGTGCGCTCGCACTAGTTGCGACGCCACATATTATCATTGCTAGTCGATCCTTTGGCTTTATCCAAGAGCTTATAAGTTTCACAGTGAAACACAGATAAATACAATGAAACGTCAATAGACTTATACCTAAATGTACACATACAATGAAGCAATGTCATTACTTATTAAAAGAGAGCATTTAAATTACAAATACTTACATACTATTCAAAAATATGTATATCGGTAGCAGGTGCCATGCATCCTGCATTTTCGGTGTTACACCATGGAGGGCTCAGCTCCTTCGTTTTTTAATGTATTTGCTATAAATTGGACAACTGCTGTCGATTTCTTTGAATTCACGTCACATCTGGTCGGCAATTACATTGTTAATTTGGAGGGAGGGGAGATTGTCTCTCAAGAAGCCGTCAAGCTAATTTCATCTCCTTTTTTGAATAGATACATTTTTCGTCGTTTTTTTTCGTGTATTTTGGATTCAGTTTCGCTACGGCAGCCGTGCGTTCACTAATCTCTGTGGCCGTTCTGATGCTCGTTATTAGCTAAGGGCTATTTGTTGCTAAAGGGTGTTTTGGCAACTTTTGCTATTCGAATGGTCTCATGAACTAAATGCCCAAACTAAATTTTAAAAGAATACGTTTAGTACTATTTCAGGTGATGTCTTTTGCATACATCCGGATTTAAATATGTATTTTCGCCAACATATCAAAGGTAAATTGAAGTCGCCATCAACAAGAGATGTATGAGTCGAGTACGTGTTTGACATTATACTTAAGTTTCCTTTAAAACTTTCAGAAACTGTGTCATATGAGTTCGGAGGTCGGTAAAAGGATTCGGTTAGCTTGTTACATTTACCACGAATGACCTCTGTCCGTTCTAATTCAGAGAAACTATCTACTTCAATTTCGCTACAAGCTAAATGACTTCTAACAGCAACAAACATGCCACTGCCTACTTTTGAACTTTGTTACTTACAGTTAATTTAAGCTGTCCTGCTGCATATGATGCCCCTTATTTGGCCTCTATCATGTCTTCCAGTTTCTTTTTCACCTTCCTGGATGTTTGTCTTGCTTTCTTGGCCATATTAGATGCAGACCTGTCTGCATCTGCTATCCTCATTTTATCGCAATGTTGCAGCCCAGTGCCC